>NC_135745.1:38325714-39592500 GCF_041903045.1 Epinephelus lanceolatus | reverse complement strand
GTATATTTGGTGTATATATTTTCTATAAAAAGCTTTTTCTAACATATGTTGTTCAATGCCTGTTGTTGTCTATTTTAATATTTTTTTTTATTTCTTTAATCCAGGCATTCCATGTCCTATAATAATAGCTTGGGCCATAGGAAAGTTGTATTATGAAAATGAACAGTGAGTATCCAAAAAGAAATAACACATATTCTGGCACTAATGTTCTTTTTAATGTTTTTATTAATTGTTTATTGATTATTTCTTTCCTCCTGTTAACAGATGTTGGTTTGGTAAAGAACCTGGGAAATACATGGACTACATTTATCAGGGACCAGTTATTCTTGTGCTGCTGGTGAGCAACAACACATTAAGGCACTGCCCGGTACATCCACTGCCATTATTTTCACATTATCTGTGAAAACCATTTATTCATATAACACACAATTTACACTGGCATCTATCACTAATGCCTGCTTGAAAGTATAAAGTGATGAAAAAAAGAAAAGAAAATTGTTTTATAATGAAAGCCATTTCCATTCCGCATCCAACTTATTGGAAAGGTGGAATTAATCTTCCTGATGGGTTCAGGCATTTCCACGCACAAGGAACTAAAAATAGGAAATTGTATTTGTAGGAATGTTTCCGCTAATGGTTTGTCACAGGCTGTTAGCATGTAGCAGTGCGCTAACCAGCTGTGATTTGTGTGTGGTTCGCTAGCACTTCCTCATTGAGAAAGGAGGTGGCTTTGACTTGTGTTGCCCTGTACCCCTCCTGCTCAGCGTTTAATGAGCAGAGTATGTTCGCAGCAGGAAATTGCTCTGGGTGTTTTGCAGTGTAAGCTGTTAGCACAGGGTTCCAAACTAATTATGTTGTGTGCTGTGTTTTTTTCCTAGATAAACTTTGTTTTCCTCTTCAACATAGTAAGAATTCTAATGACCAAACTAAGAGCTTCAACCACGTCTGAAACAATACAGTACAGGTGAGTTGATAGTGTTTATGATGGTATAAATATAATAATGACACTTTGTCCTTGTGGTTTTATCCTCAATTGAACAACATGTCGTGTTTAAAGACCGTGAAGAAATGAATTTTCAGCAGCTGATTGAGAAAGCAGATGAAAATTAACCCATATAATTAGTGTCAATGTTTGAATTCTGACTTCATTTCATTCAAATCCTCTCAGACAGAAGATATTTGGGGCTCAAAAGATCCAAAGTTAATAACTATAAAGTGAAATCACTGCCTGTGCTGTAATCGCAGAGATGAAATATCATTCTCGTGGCTTTTGCTGCGTCTCTGTCAGGCTAAGCATTGCCTGTAATTGCAATTATTGTGGTAAATTAAAAACAATAACTCACATTAACACCCATAATTGTTATGTTTCACTCACAAACGTGCATACTTCAAGCATATAAATCAGATTTTTTTGTCAGAGAGTGGTAATGATTTACTGATATTTAATATCTCATGTTGCAGTGATCTCCTGCAGACCTCATGGTAGATATTTGATCTGGATTTATGGATGCGGTTAAAAAAGACGATAATGGGATAAGAAAAATGCCCGAGGTGCCTGTCATATTTATCGAAAGCTAGACAAGCAATTTGACTTGAGTGAGCAAAAGGTAGTTACAGTACTTTCTGCCAGAGGCCATTTCGTTCAGCCCCCACAGTAATCTTTGGAGGTGGCAAACCTCTCATGTGTTTGAGGATACTCGGCGAGCTGTGTGCAGTCCTGCTTTATGTCGTTATGTTGTGCATCTCACCGCAAAATTGTGAGTTTGCTTTTTTCACCTTTTATTACTGTGTCAAGTGTATTTTTCTCCTCGGGGGATTATTTCAAGTGTACTGGGTGTTTGTAGTGACACAGCTCAGACATCCTCAATGCAGGCTTTTCAGGCTGGAGTTGGATTTACGGTCGGGGTTTGACAGATATGCTGACATGAGCTGTGTAGAATTAAGTGAGTGGAGGACAGGAGTGCCAGGCATAAATTGGTGACCTTAATATAGAACATAATGCTGCTAAAATTGCTGCCAGTTGTACAAGAATTGCATGGAGATTATAAACAGCAGGGTAAATTTGACAAGGAAAAAATGGGATTTTCTGTGATGTGTAAATTGCTTGCTTGGCACAGCATGTCATGATTATGGACTTTGTTTTTGAGGATGTATCACCTCATACTGAAACAGAGAAGACAAAGGATGAGCTCCAGACTCCTGTTACGCCCCATCTAGGAGTGACGAAGACATAATATGAACTAAGCCCCTATCCCTCCCAAGCAGCCACTAGGACATCTCCCTGCATGTGTAAACAATTTGATTTACTTGTAATTACATGGAAACATGCTGTTTTTTTTAATCAGACTTCATCTTGGGTCAGGGCCAACAAAACAAACCAAAGTATTTCTAGCTTATGGAGCTATCAAACCCATCCATCCATCCAGTTTCATCTGCTTATCCGAGGCCTGGTCGCAAAGTACCCCAGACATCCCTCTACCGAAATGCTTTCCAGCTTCTCCTGGGTGATCCCAAGGCGTTCCCAGGCCAGATGAGATATGTAATCCCTCCAGAGTGGTTTGGATCTGTCCAGAAAACCTCTAACAAGAGGCACTCAGGAGACATCCTGATCCGATGCACAAACCACCTCAACTGGCTCCTTTTGACGCAAAGGAGCAGCGGCTCATCTCTGAGCTCCCTGTGGATGTCTGAGCTTCTCACCCTTTCTCTAAAGCGGGATTTATACTTCTGCGACAAATCGACGCCGTACCCATGGTGTAGGCTCTGCGTCAATGTAGAGCCCACGCTGTACCTTACACCATAACCTGATGTGAACCTACCCAGAAATGTAACTACACAAGTCACGCGTGTGATTCATCCTTCAGTGATTTATACTTTGGGATTTATCCTGGCTTCATATAAAAAGAAGAAATCTCTGCTCATGGCTAGGCTAATTTATACAATGTGAATTGCCACAGGCTTGTGCTAATAAGGTTAGCATGTTATATTTGTTCAGAGAATATGTTTAGTACAAGACAGCTGTTTTGTCAGTGAACCTTGTGAGTTGTAATGGAGCCGAATTCTGTAACGTTACCTTTGTTAAATGTTGCTGTTGTCCCTGGTTTTATATGAGCAGAGGAAAAGGCCGCTAGGCTAATTTATACAATGTAAAATACCATAGGCTTGTGCTAACAACATTAGCATGTTGTATTTGTGGGGAAAATGTGTCCAGATAAAGACAAGTGTTTGTCTGTGAATGCTGCGAGTTATAGTGAAGCTGATTTGTGTACTTGTGTTTGAAACTGTCTCTATTAAGCCATGTTTAATGTGTGTTTAATGTGTGTACTGAATCAACTAAACTTCACAGAAACCCCACCACCGACTAGTGTTTTGGAGGTGTAACTGCAGAGTGACACGGACACACCACTGCACAAGTATAAATGTTCACAACGGCGTAGGCCACAAGTGTAGGCTACGGCGCAGGCTATGCATAGAGCTGATGCAGTATAAATCCCGCTTATGGCTGGGCCCTATGGAAGAAACTCTTTTTGGCCACTTGTATCCACGATCTAATTAATTCCGTCACTACCCAAAGTTCACGATCATAGGTGAAGCTGGAACATAGATGGACCAGTAAATTGAAAGCTTTGCCCTCTGACTCAGCTCCCTCTTCACTGCAACAGTCCAGTGCAGCGCCCACATCACTGCTGATGTTGCGCCAAACCACCTTTCCATTTCATGCTCCATTTTACCCTCACTTGTGAACAAGACCCGGAGAAACTTGAACTCCTCTGCTTGAGGCAGTAACTCTCTCCCGACCCAGAGAGGGAAATCCATCATTGTCCAGCAGAGAAGCATGTCCTCAGATTTGGAAGTGCTGACTCTCATCCTGACCACTTCACACTCGTCTGCTAACCGCCCCCCTTGCATGCTGGAGGTCTCAGTGTGATGAAGCGTACAGAGTCACATCATCTGCAAAGAGCGGACACCTAACCTGAATCGAGTACATTTACTGTACTACACTCTCTAACTTAATTAAAGAGGAGAAAACAAAGTTATTGATAAAGATAGCCCGAATGATTGATGATGATTATGAATAATTATAAAACTCTGTAATGATGACATATCTCCCTGCAGACCTGGTGGTTTATAATTAAATAAAAGATTCAGATTCAGATTCAGATTCAGAATACTTTATTAATCCCCGGGGGGAAATTGTTTTTGTTCCAATGCTCCATGCAAAGTAGAAATAGAAATACAGCATGAATGGAAACAAGAGATAAAGATGAAGATATAAATAAGATACTAAAATAGACAATGAAATAAGTAAAATAAAATACTAAAGTAGACATTAAAATAAAATAAAATAAAATATTAAAGTAGACATTAAAATAAAATAAAATATTAAAGTAGACAATAAAATAAAATAAATAATCTGAAATATATACAATATACAATGAAATGGTTGTAGCGTTATAAATGAAATAAGAATGAGTAATTATATTGTGTGTAAGTAATTATATTGTGGCATGAAAAATTAGAAATGCATTATTAACAAAAATCCTGGCAACCCAAGCTTTGTTTTTATCGAACCATTTGCAAGTCTTCAGTTACACTATCTCATTAAGGTAGTGTCTTAATAAAATGTGGTACTGTACCTATCTTGCAAACAAGGGTTCAGCTCTAATAATGTGTTGTTATTTTGAGAAGCAAAGTGGTTGAGTGCTTTTGTTTATTTCCCAGTCGGCCCACTGAAGCAGAATCATGCCGCAGATGGAATCCAAGTTCTTATTATACTAACTTTATTCTATTATTTTTTATAAATGAAACTGATTTTTTTTTTTTTTAATCCTTGTCCTCACAGGAAAGCTGTGAAAGCAACACTGGTCTTGTTACCTCTGCTGGGCATCACCTACATGCTTTTCTTTGTGAATCCGGGGGAGGACGACATCTCACAAATCGTTTTCATCTATTTCAACTCCTTTTTGCAGTCTTTTCAGGTGAGACCAAGGATAATGACGCAGTGTGACACTGGCCAACGCTCAAAAGCCCACACACACAGTGTTCAGAGTGAACAATGTGAGTCATACTGATTCCTTAACGCGTCTTATCGCAGAGTCGTATCACTTCTTTTCAGTTTATGAGCCTTCTTCAGCAAAGATGATTCGAAGTAGCACCCTGGCTGTGCTTACACACAGTGTGGCTCTCCTGCCTCATGTTCAGTGCTCTCAGCTGACACAGTTAACAGAGCCATGTGGCTATGAGCTCTGCGCTGTGGCCGTTTTTTTTTTTTTGTGCCTCCATCTTCTGTGTTTAAATGTAAGACTGAGTGGGCAGGGAGAAAGCATTTCAAACTGAGCTTTTTCAGTCAAGAATTATCTTTGTCATGACACATTTTGCATTTTTTCCATTTTCTTCTTATGACTGCACCATCTGAATTCTCTGATGTCTAATTAAGGTGTCATTACACAATAGAGCTGCATTTACCTCTTTTAATATCAATGTGTCTTATTCTGCAGGGATTCTTTGTGTCAGTGTTTTACTGCTTTCTAAATGGAGAGGTGAGTCACTGGAGTTTTGCTAAAGACTCAGTATTTATGAATTTAATGAAGTTGTCAATGTGTTTCTTGATATATGATCTTAATTAAGCACCACATGGATTTCCTTGATTAGTTTAGGTAAGTTTTATTCTAACTATTCTAACTTACTGTAGTTACAAGTTCAAGCAGGGGGTAGGATCAGGTAGCTTTCATTAAGACAAAAACTGCTGGGAGATGTGTTCTAATAGTGAAATTGTAGCATTTTGATTAAATATGAAAAGAAAACATCTGTCATTGTCATCTAATTAAAATGAAAGCAAATTGCTTGACTTCCAGCTGTTTCGGTGTCATTAGTGCCATTATAGCAATTGCATATTTGTCAGTAATTGTGAAAAATGAAGGACCCTCTTGCCACTCTCTCACAACAACCCTCAAATAATTGAAACTCGATGGTGGAGAGGTGGTTAATTCGGTAAGGACGTGAAGAATTTGAGTCATCCCTCTTGTACAATAATTTAATACAAGTTCAAGATCGGCATCAGCCAAAGCAAAAATGGGGCATTAAGGGATAGATTTGAATTTCAGACATTTTCGTTTGCAGATAATTCCCTTATTGTACTCCAGTGAAAATCAGTGGTAAAATTATTTTCTGGGGGGAGCATGCCTCTAAATTCCAAATTGCTATGCAATTGGCTATTCCGATATTTACAGTGCACATATAATGATTTGAACTTCTCAAATAACAATTCCTCTGGCCCTACAAATTGAATTTCTGTAAGAATTTTTACCCACACATTGCTCTTTTAATAATCAAATACAATTTTATATCATGCATTCTGTCCAGACTCTGTAGGATTCAACAGTGCAGAAGATTTTGTTAAGTATGAAGCTACAGCCAGGAGACAGTTTGGTTAGCATATCATAAAGACTCAAAACATGGTGGAACAGCTGGCCTCGCTCTGTCACAACTCGTTTTTAAAGTTTAGCTTTTGTATGTTAAACAAACGAGATCCATCCCATCTACTCTCATCTGCTTATCCGGGGCTGGGTCGGGGGGACAGCAGGCCAAGCAAAGCAGATGTCCCTCTCCCTAGCAACACTTTCCAGCTCCTCCTGGGGGACCCCAAGGCGTTCCCAGGCCAGATGAGATATGTAATCCGTCCAGTGTGTTCTGTGTCTGCCCCGGGGCCTCCTACCAGTGGGACGTGTAACACCTCTAATGGGAGGCGCCCAGGAGGATCCTGATCAGATGCCTGAACCACCTCAACTGACCCCTTTTGACGGGAAGGAGCAGTGGCTCCACTACGAGACATAAACAAGATGTAACGTGTTATTTAATGTGCTTTAGAGGTGCTGATAGGCAGTTTTTTTCACCTTTGGATACTGACAGACTAGCTTCTTTCAACTTAGTTGCCAGATGTGGGCACTTTACATTTCTGCAAATGGTGGCTATGTACTGTAACATTCTTATGTTATTGTATAGGAGAAGAAGGTATACTTCATTAATCCCAGAGGGGAAATTAAACCTTTTCCCTCTGTTGTTATACATACAGGCCTGAAATAGACACACATGCACAAACAGGATCTATACATGCATTAAATGGAGACGTCAGAGTGAGAGCACTGCCTTGGACAATCTCTGTGATGATTGGTGACCTCCACTCATCACATGCATCTCTCCCTAGTGGGGTGCCACAGGGATCTATTCTTGGCCCTATCCTTTTTTTCATTGTATTTGCTACCTCTGGGATCAATAATGACAAAACACAATCTCTCTTTCCATTTTATGCAGATTTATTTGCAGATTTATTTGCCCATGAAACCCAATGAAAGTAATGCAAACCTTTGGGTTTTGTAAAGGGCTATAGAAATAAGTGTTGATTGATTGATTGATTGATTGACAGGCGCCCCAAGCAGTTAGAGGTTTGGTGCTTTGCTCAGTGCCCAGTAGGCGGTCTGGCACCTCTCCAGCTACCAGTCCACGCTCCATGTTTGGTCTGGGCGGGGATTTAAGCCGCAACTCTCTGGTTCCTATGGGCCAAGCTACTGCTGCCCCAGATATGCTGAAACTGTACATTCCTTTATTATTCAACAACACTGTAGTTGTTGTGCGGTCATGCACAAAAGCCACTGAACTTATTGTTAAGTTCTCTCATTAAGCCCAGGGGATGAGGGAAGCAACAATAACATTAAACTGGGCAAAAAGTATAAAGGGAGCTGAATGAGCACAAGTAAGAACAATAAAGTACATGACCACAAAAGGCTTTAAGGATCTCAGCTGAAAACTACTTTCTAAAAAGAAGAAAGCTGCACCAATTATATGACCAACAAGTAAACTGTATATACAAAGGATACAGCACAACACCAATAAACACACTCCATTCACACAGGAGGTAGTTACAAAAATCCACTACACCACAAGAAAGGTTCAGGAACCAACAGCACAGCCCTCAAGCTGCCAAAAGGCCCACTGGCACTCTCTGCACTCTCTCCAGTCCTTTTAACCAGCTCGTTCCTGATGAGCTGATTAGGTACAGGTGCACTCAACAACTCTCTGCACCATGAGGAGTGTGAAGAATGACACCTGGAAAGACACCAGAGAGAAGAAAACACAGACAGAAAACACAACCCTGGGGCATGGAACAGTTATGGTTAGGAGAGAATATGTTTTGGCTGAAAAAAAACAAAAAAAACTTTTGGTGGCACAATGATGGCTGAAAGTGCTGCCATTGTTTCACTGAAAAGCAAGTTGTTTTTTTTTTATTGGTCCCAAACAGTGGATCAGTGTCACTCCATTCACCTCCGGATGACAAAGCCGGCCTATATACATGTAATCACAATTATCACAATCACTTTAGAAACATTGATATGATATGTATGAAACACACAAATGTAACAGATGTGTTGAGAAATGTACATATGCCAGCATTTTCTTCTTGTGGCGACTGGACTGCTTTTTTTCCAGTCTTTATGCTAAGCAAACACAACTGTCCCCCAGCTGTAGCTTCATATATAACTAGTCCATACCCATTGAGTACAACATACCATACCATGACTTAGTCATACTAAAAATTAGGGGAAAAAAACAACAACATTGGTCCACAGGGGGAGCCACAGCGATCGGTCACATTTTAGCCATTTTTAAGCATTTTTCTGTTGTTATAGCGCCACCCAGTTGCCAATTAGAGTTAAATTTCTCCAGTCACCTTGAGGCATCCTGTTCTACATATCTACCAAGTTTAGTAAAAATCCATATGGCGGTTAGGCCTAGATAAGAAATGAGCTCTCTAGCGCCCCCATTTTGTTTGATGGGGTCAATAATGGAGGGGTCCCCTCAGATTATGTGTGGTCATATGCCTACAAAGCTGCGTGGTGATGGGTGAAACCCTTGAGATGTTATACACCTTTATGTGATGAGCCACGCCCTCCGCAATATTCATTGCCTTATAGAAGCTCAGTTTGAGTAAGTTTTCCAACTTTTGCCAAGAGGGAACTTTAGATATTGGTCCCTAGATTATGTTCACCCAGTTTCATGCAGATCGCTCAAACTTCCTAGGAAGAGATCCATTTGAAGTGTTTTTCAAAAAATTCAAAATGGTGGAAAATCTATATAAGCGGAAGTTATGGGTTCTTGAGGCAAATGTGTTCCTCATGAGGAGAGGCATCTCTGTGCAAAGTTTCATGTCTACGACATACGGGGCATGAGATATGCCCATTCAAAGTTTGACATTTCAATCGGTTGCTATAGCGCCCCCTTTTGGCCAACTGATGTAATATTGCTTCATTGGCATCCTCCCATGACCCTCTGCCACTGTGCCAAATTTCACATGGATTGACCAAGTCAGTGAGGAGAAAAACGTGGAACAGACACACACACAGAGTTTTTGTCATTATACAGTAAGATAAGATGACAGTAGTGTTACAGTCTCCCATCTTCTATCAGCCACCTTTTCTTAAACACATCTTCTCTTTTCCTTATTTTGTGAGTCACAGTCTCCATGAACTTTACATCATGAAACATACTTTTACATTTTATTAAATCTGGGGTGTTGGTTTTTTTACCCTTTAGTTATTTGTTTCAGTGCTGTGATACTCAGGATTCTGATTCAGGTATTTTTCATCTTATCCTCAACATTTTAGGTACGTTCTGCAGTAAGGAAACGGTGGCACCGCTGGCAGGACAACCATGCCCTTCGAGTGCGAGTGGCGCGAGCCATGTCCATCCCCACATCACCGACCAGGATCAGCTTCCACAGCATCAAACAGACCACAGCTGTGTGAGCAGCACATAATCTCCATCGCAACATCTAAGGGAACAGACTTAATCTTTTTGTCCAGTGCAAACAATGAAGTGATCCACAGAACAGACTGAATCCTCCGACAAGGCCGCAGTGTGTCCAGTGTGATTGAAGAGTGAGGAGATTCTCTCGTCTGGTGAGAGCAATTAAAAGCATCTGAAAGTATTCTTTAACCACACGTGAAGTAAAATGGGCACAAAAGATTCTTGGAGGACTTATCTCCCAAAATATATTGTACATGAGGTGCACACGGAGTCTGAGTATTCAAAAGACTTAAAGACGGCATCATTATCAAACTGTCACATCACAGCAAGTGTTATCATCTGATCTTAGCGTTCTTATGGCTGTCATCTTACAGCTTAGCGTTTGTTGGTCTAGAGCAAGATAATCCTACAGGATTTGCAGCAGGATACTTGAACAGCTCATGCCCTTGTGGCATCTGCTCCATTGTTGCTTAGAGGAAGTGCAACAAGAACTACTCGCAATTTAATTAGATACATTGACCGAGATGCAGTCAGAGATGTTGGCAGATTTGTATTTAGTGTGACGAATATGAAAATCTAAAAATGCTCTTTGAGTTAGCACTCTCTGACATCAGCAGCTGCGTTTGACAGCTAGAAAAGAGGCTTTGGGGAAGAAGAGGGTTCACCTGAATTAAATATCAAAAAGTCGACGGTATAAAAGGCATAAGATTCAAAAGAGACACTTCTCCTCTGACAAAAATAATTTGAACACTTCGTATTCACCAAAACATAATCTCAACACGTGGTTAGATGTTTTTGGTCAATGTGAGATGATGATTTTATATAAACAAGCCATTCTATGAGCCTTTATAATGTGTCCTCAGAGCAGTCTGAGCTCTTTTATACAGTGCTAATTTTTTTGTCCTGTACCGTACTGTTGTGAATATTGTTAAAATACTCGTTCAGCTTCCTCTCTTCTTTTCCAGCTTTTTGTTTTCACCTCTATTTTTAAATTTGTTGGATTCTCCTTTTTTTCTCCTCATAGACGAAAGGTGTGAACGTAAAGAGCAATTTAAGGTGTCATGTGTTTGAACTCCCTGAGGTTGATGGATGAGCAGTCCCAAATTAAATCTCTCTTTTCAAAAGACTAAAGATAAGATTATATATTACATAGAGTTAGGAAAGTGATTTTAAGCCATTTATGTAAAGTATATGTATATTAAGTACCATGCATGGATTCATCATGCAGGCACAGTGGACGCAGATTAAATTCTTTTGGCTTTATGAAATCCTTGTGGCTCTCTAGTAATCTGTGTCACAACTAAGCTGCTGGTTCAAGAGAAAAGAAGCTTGATGAAGTGAGCACTGTACACTCGCCCCGCCGACTCTGCTCACACAATAATGGGAACAAACATCTCTCTGCAAAGTCAAAGTCCAAAAGTACTTTTTGTTTTCTGCAAAGGGGGTGAAGAGGTGAGAGGGAGGGTTCACTTTAAAAAGGATTAAAAAAAAAAAAAAGAAAAATCTGAATTATGTTGCAAGCTTAAGCTTTGATGCAGATGCTTCTTGTGTGTCCCAAACATTTACTGTCACATCAGGGGAGCGTTTCTGTCCGTCAGGTGGTGCGATTAAGAATGTTCAAAGGAATAGTTTGACATTTTTGGAAATGCAGTTATTTTCTTTGTTGCTGAGTGTTAGATGATAAGATTGATACAGTTCTCATATTTGAGTTAGTTTAGCTTAGCTTAGTTTAGCTAAGCACAAAGACTGTAATCGGGGGAAGCAGCTGGCTAAGGTCGCATCAGGCCATGTCTTCAACTGCCTGGAAAACATGAGGTCAAGTGCTGTGTGAGACTCTTGTGCCTCATCTGTGCCAAATTTCAAGGGTGTGGATACAGGTTGTGCCTGACATTGCTTAACGACCATAAACAGCAGCCTACTTACCAGAAATCCGGAGTTTGAAGCTGACCGTCATCCAGGCATTGTTTTTTTTAAGTGGCAGTCTGTGGAGCAGATGTAAAGCTCCAGGTTGCCAGGTATCATAGATTTATCATAGACTGATATTTACTGAAGAAAGAGAAGATATCTGTTGGCTGTGATTGGTTAATCCTTTCACATGACATGCAGTGTGCGTTGCTGCATTTCAAAAGTTGAACTCTTTTTTTCAGGGTGCAGCCGTCGCACCATGAAAAAAAAGTACTTGGAAACACATGTGTCGCAACACATTCTCACTCCAACCTCATCACATACCGACGTTTGGTCATGGACTTTCCACGTCCGGATACGACCTGAAAGGTACCCTGGGTGTGTTGGTTGTTGACGTACTGGGAATCCGTGTCAAGTTCTGCCTGTTACATGCATTGTCTTCTTTCAAAATACACTTCAATTTTCACATACAGTCTCTTTTAAAATAAACGCACTACGTCAGTACAACAACGCCAACTGACGTTTTTTTTCTCCAGCAACTAACGCATGTGGTTGGGTTTAGGCAACAAAAGCATGTGGTTAGATTTAGGCCTCATTTACACCGCAAGCAATGCATTCGCATAGCGCTCACGAATGGTCAGTGTTTACTCGCGTTTTCATTTTGGCGAGCATGTTAACAGGTTAGAGCATTCACACTGCATCCATTCTACGTGCTGCTCAAGTCACGCTGCTTTCACGAGCAAGCTCAAAAATAGAAGAGATGGCAATTTCTTGCGCAAGTCGCGAGCGAATGGTCGTTGTATTCAACAAAATATCGACATCTACCGTGGCCGAGAGAGGTCACAACACATGCAAACTCATGTTTAGTTGTAATACAAAGCAGACAAAGACTACTTACCCATTTGTAGCGCTAAATATTAATTCTCCAAGCGTTGGAACAATCAGTGGCGTGCAAACCTGTCCAACCTGGGTCCAAACTCACTTCTTCTTTGGGGTTTATTGTAGATTTGCAAACACGGTGCACTACAGCCACCAACTGTTCAGGTGTGGTTTGTATTTTGACCGGACAGCAGCGGCCGCTGTGTGACGCGACTGTTCGGTTTTGGTGTGAATACACGTGTGCTACCGTTACGCTTGTGGACCACTTCTCAAATGCATCGCTTGTGGTGTAAATGAGGCCTTATGAAAAAAGAACAGGGTCTGGCTTTATAATCATACAGGACACAAACACTGCTTCCTGGGTGAAAGTCCGAGTATATGGGACCATCCACCACCCTCCCACCACCCCTACTTGGACTTTCGCCACCTTAACTCTTGTTCTTGTCCCGCTGCGTTTCCTCCTGACGCTGCCGAGTGCCATTAAATTATAATGGCAACTGCCCGCGAGTCATGCCGAAGTTAAAGGACAGCTTTTTTTGTCAGTGTCTGATGCCGCAAGTCACTGCCCAAGCACCAGATTTTGACGACTTGGGAGCGAGACTGGTTTTGTGTCGTGAAAGCGTTGCTTTTGATTGCGCCTTCTGCGAATCTACATTAAAAACAACTGATCTGAGTTGCAAAATACACAGTATGTTTACAGGCCCTTAGTTCTGTCTAAAAGGGTCCACACTGGCTGCCTGATAACCACGTCACCTCACAAGTTAAGCTAGCACACATGCTACTTCTCATGTAACTCTCAGCAAGAAAGCGAACATGCATATTTCCCAAAATGTTGAAATTTTTTTTAAATAAATGGCTTTGTTTTATTTAAGTTTGTTTTGTATTTATTTGATATTTATTTGTTTATTTATTTAAGTTATTTCATATTTTTGTGAGGATTCAATCCTCTGGCTCTGTTGTAGATCTGGGCAAAAAAAAAAAAAAAATACAAATAATTTTTCTGCTCAAGTTGTTTGAGGGTGTTGTATAGAAAGTAAAATATTTCATCACTCCTTGTAGTAAAATGTACATTTCATATTTGTATTTTATAATATTTTGTTACATCACAGCAGAATTTTTGTTGATGTTGTTGATATGCTGCTCCACTGAACTGACATCAAAAGTTGATCATCCAAAGCGATTTAGATGTAAATATTTTATCGTAACATCAACCTGAATTTCTGTTTCCGGCATCACAACTTGTGCAGCTGCATCACTGCCCGTGACCTCATCATGTTATGTACACATAAAAAGTACATTATCTTATCTAAGTGAATATTTTCATACAAAAATAAGAAAAAAAAGTCATGTATTCAAACTCACCAAAGAGACAAACCATGTTTACCAGCATCCAGAACTTTTATTGTCTACATATTTCTATTGTTGCCATTGCACTTTGTAGACCGAATCTTGTTGACTTTCTTTTGTACACCATTTATTGTACATGATTAAATGTATTCAGTGTGATGTCAGATTTGTTAACTTATTCCTGTACATGAATACATTTGACGTACTGATTTTATGGGAAATATTTGTTGAACCACCCATGTTGCCTTATGAACAACACAAAATGCATTTTTTTGTGAACAGGAAGCTAATGTCACTGTAAATGATGTATCATTGTGTTACTGATATACATTCGTACATGCACATGTGAAAGGAAAAATATTGATTTGAATTAAAATTATACTCTTATTACGCTCTTATTTTTGCTCTTTGGCTTTTCACATTAAAAGGTCTTATTTTTAAGGGAGCCTGAAAACAACGGTGATCCGTGTTGACAGGGTTTATGATGCATTATGTCTGTTGAGTTAAACTGGGCAGTGTAGCATTGGCTGCAGATTGCACTAATGGGATCTGTTTATTCATTTGCTATTTATTCCTCTATCTCCAAGCACTGTATGAAATAAATGCAGCTGTCTTGTAATGACTCAATCATATAATTATTCTTATGATAGACTACCGCAGCTTCACTGGCACTGTGGCATGTAATTGTCTTACTTGTAAATATAGTTTTCAGTGTCTTGAGAGAGTGCCTCCGAGGTTATGCAATATGAATGCAGATAGAGACTCATACATTTCAGGCTTCTGGAGTGAAGTGGAGCAGAAACTACCGCCTTTGCCCAGAACCCTCAGGACTCAATGAGTTTTACATCCCCAAACAATTAGCCCAGACTGTGATGCAGCTTAATAAAGGCTTGTTGTGGCAATTAACGTTTCTGATGGTTGACAACAGCATGAAAGGCAGACAGTGGATATGATGTTCTGGAGCGCCAGAGGCTGACAGCAAATCTGCATTTTGCATTGTTTGCCCCAAACTCATTTGCTTGGATACTAAACTGCATTTAACCAGTCATTAGCTCAGCTAGAAATGAATGACTTGCACAACAGCTTGAGGTCGCCACTACAGTCTTAACAATGCTTCATTCATAATGCTATGATGAGGTGTTTCCCAAAGCACTGTGCATCAATTTCAATACAAAAAAACAAGTTAAGGTTGAGTAATGTTTCCAGTCACTTTAGGAAATGATTGCTTTTAAGAAGAATGATCTCAAATCCTTGGTGGCATTTTTATTTTAAAAACACCCTGTCAGTGTTACACAAAGGTGAGTTCATTTGTCACTGGCAGAGCTACTCAGCCTGCGACAACAGCTTAATCATCAGGTCTGACAACAACAAAAAAAAATCTGATAAAGGCCTATACCGAGCATTCAGGAAATACACAAGACCCCATCACTTTTTTCACATTTTGTTATATTGCAGTCAAGAAAAAAATGTATTTATTAGATTGTATGTAGGTAAATGTAAAGTATTCAGACCTTCTCCTCTAACTCTCTTCATACTTAGCTGAAGCACCTTTGGCAGCAATTACAGCCTCAGGTCTTCTTTGGTTTGATGCAACAAGCTTTGCACATGTGGATTCGGGGATTTTCTGCAATTCTTCCCCACAGATCCTCTCAAGCTCCATCAGGCTGCATGTGGCTGTCAGTGGACAGCTATTTTCAGGTCTCTCAAAGACACTCAAAGACATTCACAGAGTTGTCTCTAAGCTACTCCAGCATTGTCCTGGCTGTATGCTCAGGGTCATTGTTACGTTCGAAGGTGAATCTTTGGCCCAGTCTGAGGTTCTGAGTGCTCTGAACCAGGTTTTATTAAGGGTATCTCTGTATTTTTTATCTGCTCAGCTTTCCCTCACCCCTGACCAGCCCCGGCCGCTGAAAAACACCCCCACAGCATGATGCTTAGAATTGAGGCCGAACAGTTCAATCTCAGTTTCATCAGACCAGAGAATCTTGTTTCTCACAGTCTGAGAGTCCTTTAGGTGCTTTTTGCAAGGCCCTTCTCCTCCGATTGCTCAGTTTGGCTGAGCAGCCGGCTCTGGGAAGAGCCCTGGTTGTTTCGAACTTCTTCCATTTAAGACTTACGAAGGCGACTGTGCTCTTAGGAAACTTTAATGCAGCAGAGTTTTTTCAGTCTTTCCCAGGTCTGTGCCTTGACACAAACCTGTCTCTGAACTCTGCAGGCAACTCTTTCGACCTCATGGCTAGGGAGTTTGGTCAGATACGAATTGTCAGCTGTGAAACCTTACAGAGACAACTCTGTGGCTTTATTGTTCATTATCCAGTCAGCTGAATTTACTGCAGATGGACTCTCATCAAGGTGTAGATCAACATTTCTAGTGTCGTAGTTTAGACAACATGTATATAAGCTGACTTTGTCATTGGGAGGTTCAGAGTATGGTGCATGGCGTCAAATTGAGGTGACGCAGTTGCCAAGCTACAGACTGCTGTTTGAGACCAACAATTAACAAAACTGAACGGAGGTTTTGCACCTAAATATAATCACATGCTAATCACATTGTTGTTGAAAAGCAAAGACTCATAAACTTACAACATATCTGCTACACATGAACTGTATGTTACATATCCGTGATTTGCAGAAACAAACAATGCCAACATTCATTCCTGTGACTAGGTTGGTTCACATACTGCAAGGAATACAGTTTATGTCAGTAAAAAAAAACAGTTAAGCATGTTTATGATGTGATGTTACTTCCGGTTAAACTGATAAAACTCTAAAAATTCCCATGTATAATACAGAGAGCTTGATGTCAGTGTCCTCTGTGGTAGCTGCCTGTGCTCCAAAATGGGGGCATGAAGTGCAAAATGACACCACACAGGGGAGGTCTCACAAAAAGACATTACTGAATGCATTCTGGAGCTTATCCCAAAGACTAAAAGTCAACCCTAGGGAAATGCAATACAAAATAGGAGGAGCAGCCCTTGAATTGGTATCATTTTCTTGAGAGTCAAAGCAGATTAAAGCTTCTGTGGTGCAGTTCAGATGCACCACCACAGCTGGAAGTTTACAGATACACTACAGGTAAATTTTCAGGTTGGATAAAGCAAACAATAACATCCTGATTAATGTAATTTTTCTTTTAGAGTATTGTTTGGAACCTCCTCTAAACCATAACATTACTGGAAGTAGAGACCAAGATGACAAGGTTAAGGCAAGATGGCAAGGCAAGTTTATTTGTATAACACAATTCAGCACAAGGTAATTCAAAGTGCTTTACAGAGACATTAAAGCAACAAGACACAATTTAAAACAATAAAAACAGTCGATTAAAAAGGGAAATAGAAATTGAGAATAATAGTGATAATAATAAAATACAGTAACATAAAATAAAAACAGGCTCAATACATTGAACAGTCAGGATAAGAAAAGAAGTAGAATAATAAAAGGCGTAAATCAGCAGTGTGTAGTTAAAAAGTACGGGCAGTAGAATACAGCAGGTAAGTATTTAATCTAAGAGTATGCTTCAGTAAACAATAGTGTTTTTAGCCCTGATTTAAAGGAGCTGACAGTTTGAGCAGACCTCAGATCCACAGGTGAGGAGCATAATAACTGAATGCTGCCTCACCTTGCTTGGTTCTTGTTCTTGGAACACACAACAGACCTGTTCCAGATGACCTAAGGGGTCTGGATGCTTCGTAGGGAACCAGTAGATCAAGCATGTATTTTGGTCCGAGACCGTTTAGGGCTTTGTAGACCAGCAGTAAGATTTTAAAATCTATTCTTTGACTCACAGGAAGCCAGTGTAGCGATTTAATGACCGGTGTAATATGGTCCAGTTTCCTGGTGTTTGTAAGGACTCTGGCGGCAGCGTTCTGAATCAGCTGCAGCTGTCTGATTGATTTTTTGTTAAGGCCTGTAAATAAGCCATTGCAATAATCCAACCTACTAAAAATGAATGCATGAATAAGTTTTTCCATGTCGTGTTTAGACAGAAACCCCTTAATTCTAGCTATGTTTTTCAGGTGGTAATAGGCAGATTTAGTAATAAACTTTAAATGGCTGTTGAAGTTCAGATCTGAGTCAACAATAACACCAAGATTTCTGGCTTGATTTGTAGCTGTCAACGACATAGAGCCAAGGTGGGCGCTGATCTTTGCCCTTTCATTTCTAGGGCCAAAAATTAATACCTCTGTCTTTTCTGGATTTAGCTGGAGAAAATTCTGGCACATCCAGTCATTGATTTGATGAATACAGTCACTCAATGAGAGTAAGGGATTGTAGTCGTGTGATGACACTGAGATATAGAGTTGTGTGACATGTAAAACATTTTATTCCATCGGTTACATCAACACAACAAAGAAGCACCTGTTGCCAACAAATCATTCACTGACTCTACTTATTCTAAATCTTTGACATTGATGAAGTCTTTCTGAGTCTTTAACACTGAAGCTGCAGTCAGAGGAATGCCAAAATAATAATATACTGTAGCTCAAACCATTGGCTAATAAAATGCGAAGTGGATGCTAAATATATGTCTGTCTAATTCATCATGTCAAATGAGAACATTTTATTTCAGCATTGTATTTGCCGTAAAGAGATGGGCCTTTCAGAGCCGAGGCTGAGTACAGTTAAAGTGCACTATAACAAGAACAGCGCCACTCAAATTAAAGAAATGATTCCATTATGATACAGCCAGTTCACTGAATTACTTTGGCTGTGCAGTTGACTCGAAGCCATAAACAGGTGCTCTCCTGGAGGTCCAGTGGAAAATTGGCTGTGCACAAATAAAGGCTAAATATATAGCCCGCTGCTCAGGCTGGAGGAGGAGGGCTGATTGACAAAGATTATGTGGTGTGATGAAGGTCAGCAGAGCAGAGGAGGAGAAGCACTGGAAAAAGCTATTTGTGGTGAGCGTGAAGGTCATATTAATGTAAAAATTGAAATAATTTGGCTGGATTTGATTTCAAATTAGTTTATCCCCTTTTAAGCTGGTGGGCTAGTCATTACAACTCATGCTGTACAGCCGAACGCCACTCGAGCCCACAGAGCCCACTTAGTTTTAATTATAAAGTTTAGCCCAAGGATTCCAATTATGTCTGAATTTTGTGGACGTGATGCACAAGACATCTAGATGGGTTTAAATATTTTTGCTCTAATTATTGTTATTACATTATTATATTGTTGGTGGTGTAAATTATTATTTTTTTCAACTTCAAGCTAAGGGGGGACAAGAAGGACAAATGAGGAAACTAAAAAAAAGTGAAATACATGTTCTAAAAATGTTCCAAATGTAAATGCTCACTGGTTGAGTGTCAGGGTAGTGATGCCACAGTTAAAGCTATGGTCTACGTTTAGAAAGACAATGAGAAAGATTTGAAAAAAGCATTCCCCCCCCCCCGGACACACACACCCCTCCCTCTGTGCTCCATGATCCCTCCCCTCCAAACTCGTGTCCTCCTCCCCTCCTCCCCTCCAAACAGACATCAATGATAACATTATTTACTTTCATCATTGACAACATAGTTTAGCAGTCTCAAGCAAATAAACATGCTGATGTGACATTGTATAAACATGATAGCAATTTTAGCTCACAATGCTAAAAATTAGGCTAACGTCTCCGTTGAACAAGTAAACAAGTGTTGACAATATTGCAGACAAAAAATGTTTTGACGCCACCTAACCACACAAAAAACTAATGGCAGCTTTCACAGTCATAAGCCAGCATTGGCATACAGTTATCTATGTCACAACATCCACAATAAAAACGAAATATTACCTGTTCAACAAAAACTCCACTGTATCAGCATCACTTTTCAGGCCCAGATCTTGCCGGAGCTTTCTCCATCGGTCAAAGGATGACGTCATTGTTTACTCATTGTTTACGCATTTCCTCTTCGTTTCTGCCTTTTCAGAGGCAGACTTACGCTTCCTTTCGGCCTTTGCCGGTGGGACAAGCAGAGGCCGCTTGCTGCTGTCGCTCTCTTTATTTTCCATATCGAAACTCGTGTAGCTGAATCGCTCAGGGCCTTACAAACCGCTCCTACTTTCAAATGCGGAGGGGGGTTGGGGCGAGGCGGGACGAGGAGCAGATGAGTGTTAAAATGGAGCGAGGGGATTGGACGGAGGGTAAGAGAGAGAGAGTGCAAATTTGAGCAAGGAGTAACTCCCATGCGGACCGGATGGCTGTGATTGGTCACTTTCTTTGCAGGCCTGCAGCCGCCAGAGAGAATGGATTTTTTTTGGTTCCTTTTGCTCTTCACATTGTGTAGCTAGCAATATTGGGCCATAACCACCATCTAAATGATGTTAATAATAATGATCAATCTTTCTAAACGTAGACCATAGCTTTAAGTAATGCCATATATTGTACCTCAGCATAGTTTGTTTTAATATATTTTTTAAAGGTTGTATCTACCTTAATTAAACAGTGATTCAATGCACCACCCAGCTACCACTTAAGTGACCCAAATCAAACACGCCCACAATGTTGTGCCAGCAACAGGTGCGTTCTGGGTGGAGCTAACATTCTAAATGCTAACATGCATGCTAACATACTAATGGTAGATCATTCAGCTGTGACTTCTGTGTCCACTGAGGAACTTTAACCTTTAGTAAGGTGTGTGAGGGCTTTCTGTCGTTTGTGACTGGTGAGCTCTGTCACTTTTTGACTGCAGAGCCTTATTCAGCTCAAATGTCATCCATTTCCATCTGGTTATCCAGGGCCAGGTTGCAGGGGCAGCAGGCCAAGCAAAGCACCCCAGACATCCCTCTCCCCAGCACCGCTATCCAGCTCCTCCTGGGGGACCCCAAGGTGTTCGCAGGCCAGATGAGATATGTAATCCCTTCAGTGTGTTCTGGGTCTGCCCGGGCCCCCTACTAGTGGGATGTGCCCGGAATACCTCCAGCGGGAGGTGCCCAGGAGGCATCCCAATCAGACATTGAACCACCTCAACCAATCCCTTTCAACGCAAAGGAGCAGCGGCTCTACTCCGAGCTCCCTCCAAATGTCCGAGCTCCTTCCACTATCTCTAAAGCTGAGCCCAGACACCCCACGGAGGAAACTCATTTCAGCCGCTTGTATCCGCGATCTTCTTTCGGTTGTTACCGAGAGCTCATGACCATAGGTGAGGGTTGGGACGTAGATGGACCAGTGAATCGAAAGCTTCACCTTCCATCTCAGCTCTCTCTTCCCTCTTCTCTCTCATATATACGTATTAGTACACATAATTTGTGTAAAGAGCAAAGATGCCGCAAGTTGATGCATCTGCATAAAAAGTCGACAAAAGTACAACAACGTAACGTTGGGTGAGTAATTGTTATACACATGATTTGTGGGTTAAGGACTCCTTTAATTAATTTCATTTTGTAGTCTAAATATGCTCTTTTATTTAAGTCCCCCTTTCTCCTTTAAAAATACAAGGCTGTATTGTGTATTCAGAGTACATTTTAACTGACCTACTATTTTACTTTTATCTGAGTACATTTTTTACCAAAGTAATCTAACTTGTAGTTGAGTTAAAATTCTTAAAATGACAGCAGTTTGATATTTTAGTAGTCCTTCCAGCCCTGCTACCATAGCCTACAGCAAAGAAACTATATTTCGTGATGCAAACCGTACAAGAACCGCCAATCTACCGTGAACTCTAAGAAAGTTCAAGCAGCACAAAACAGTACAAAATTAATCGTATTCAAATCTGTGAGAAGGTTGTGTTATTTCACTTGAATTGTAAATGTGGTCTTGAAAGAAAGAGAGACAGAAAAAGGGGGTTATTCAACAAGCAGGAGTACTTAAATGTGTGTAAAAAGCATCCAGCAGGATTGATAATGAGGCTGATTATGAGTCTTTAGTTGAAGTGTTGAAAGATGCAGATTCATCAGCAATGTGAAAGTAAATGTGTCATTGACTGGATCAAATGAAAATTTGAATTTAAATTACATTAATTTTGTGGCACCGGGGGCTAGATGGGTTGTGACAGGTGAACTTCAGAGGTTTATTATGCTCTCATTTGTATGATGAAAACAGGACTGGGGCTTTAATCAAGGAGTGAAAACCACAATCAAGCTTCCAGGGTCCTTTATTCATTCAGCAAAGGAATGACATGTTGTTTTTTCCCCTACAGTGTGTGTGTGTGTGCAACCGCTGTATTTAAAGGGAGAAGATTATTTAAGCAACAGCTCCCCCTGCTGGCTAAAGGAGGGACTCTCCACCAAAAATGTCTGTCGGATGGATCCAGTAATTGAATCTGTGTGCTGTTTTTGAACTTGAACTTGGAGTTTGAGCTGCCTTCGTTACAAAAAAAAAGAATTAAAAAAAGAATAAACTGTGGGTGACATGTGTGAGATTTTATTTTTTTAATTTATTAATTATTTTAGAATGTTGAGATTGATTTTGACACTGATTTTGTTTCAGGCCTTCATAGGATGAAAAATGGCATAGAACAATGGAAAGTTGAATAAATAACTACAAATTAAATAAAATGAAATAAAGTAAAATAAAATAAAATAAGATATAAAATGAAAAATGACTGTTTACTGTAGGTAATTTTGTTTATTAAGTTCACCTAGCCAAAATTACAATGATGTGCTTAAGGTTTTATTTTGAAATTATATGAAATTATCATGGTATGCTTTTATGTAATTTCACACTTTTTAAAGCACAAATAACTTGTTCATTTGTCCAGATTAAAGTAGAGGAAAAGACAAATAATTATGTGGGACAGCCTTCTTTCATTTCTTTCTTTAATTTACCCTGTGCCTATGTCTTTTATTTTGCCTTTTTTGTGTTCATCTGTTGTACACCTGGCCTTATTTACATGTACACAGCTTCTTGGTACAAAGAGTTGCTCCTACTAACAAAATTCTAAAAAAAAAAAAGTATCATAATTGTGACGTTTTCTTAGAAATTGTTATTCACAGAGCATCTTAGACTTTGAAAGAACTCCTAAGGTGAAAAACTGTTAGGAGCAGGGAGGAGGACTTTTAAGAGTTTCTTAAGCAGAGAAGAAAATGGTGGAAAGACAAAGAAGTTGGAGGAATATTCTCCAAACGCTGGATGACAGTGAGTTAATGAAATGCTACAGATTAGATTGTGCAGCGATAATATGTGTGGTTGATCTCATCAGGGATACGTACACATTTCCCACCCAATGCTAACGCCAGAAATAAAACGATCACAACACTAAGATATTTGGAAAAACTGGAAAAATGCAACAGTCACATCACTCCTAAGCTCTCCGAAGATTCCTTACTAAAGATTTTAGCCTAAGTTAGGAGCTCTCTGAGAATAAAATCAATCAAAAGAGTTTTTTAGCTCCAGTGCCTGACAAAGATTCATGATGGAAAACTTGCTTTTCTAATAAACTACTGACAGTGTGCTGGAGTTAAAGTGTGTAGAATTGTCTCTTTAATAAAGTGTGGTGCAGGTTTGAATTGTGGATTTGAAAAAGAGAACAGCATCAAAATGAATTTATTTATTCACCATGATCCACAGCATGTAGGTAAGGTGCAATGTGTGCACAGCATCAACACAGTTGGTCTTAGAAAAACAAGGTGAAACATTGATGAGTTAGAGACCCATCCGAGATGCATGGAGATGAGAAATATACAAGATGGGATTTACAGAAACGGAAAGATCTTCTGCAGTCAAGAATTAAGTGTCTTGGTTCCCAGTTAAGGAGAGACCAACTCATTACTCACTCATACTGATTTCATAATGCAGACAGATGTAGTACCAGAATGACAATGAGGTTGAAATACCCTTTTTAAGATGCCATGAGATATTTCACAAAAGCTTCATAATTTATGCACCCGTTAGCGTCCTCCTGGTTTTGCATCAGCTGCTCCACCTCGTCCTCCCTCATCTTCTCACCTGCGGTCCATAAGGAAGAAACCAGGAGGAGTGTCAGCTCGATATGCATCCTTATAAAGACAGCTTTGCAAAATCTGTTTGTGGTAAGAGGCTTTTACTCACCCAGTGTTGCCAGGACGTGCCTGAGCTCAGCTCCCATGACTGTGCCGTTCCCCTCCTTGTCAAATACCCTCAGACCCTCCACGAAGTCCTCATATGTTCCACGGTCCTTGGCTTTGCAAATGTGTTGGTGCATGGGCAGAAACTGGTCAAAGTCAAGCATCTTGGTCTGCATGTCTGCGGGAGGAAAAAAGTGGCTTTTACACAGAAAAGGATAACTGGACAGGCTTCAGTCATGAACTTCATTTGAACCTTTCTCTGTATTAAACAGATGCTACTTGAACCAGATTCAACACAGTGCAACACTGATCTGACTGCGCACATGCAGGCAGATCACTCAGCATTCTGTTACGGTGCATACAACCCACCTTCAGGCTTGGGCTTTCCAAGGACATACATTATCTCTGTGTTGGTAGGATTCTGGCCCAAAGCCCTGATCAGGTCACCACACTGGGCGTAAGTGATTTTCATCTCGTTGCCTGGTGTCCTGTCAAACAGCTGGAAAGAATCTTTGAAATCTGTGAACAAAAAGACAAACAGGCTATTCCTCCTGATTCCTATTCAGTTCATTACGATCCAAGAGTGCATGCAGAATCTTTGAGGGTAGGCCTTGAAGATGCTTCAAAGAAATAAAAGGTAAAAGGCTCCTCTGCTAAAAAGGAAACCAGAAAGAGTCAAACCCTGAGGTGTTCAACTCTACGTTGACTGACATGTGCCTTCATCTTCCTTTCAAATGGATCTACTTTGATGTTAATGTTTACTTTAAAATAATATCCGTGAGCCGTTGTATCATCAGCTGTTGCTAAACATTTCTCACACGCTACTTGAGAGCATGATCATACAAATCACTCAGTCCCTCTATAAATAGCGAACGATCCATGCAACACAAATGACATCTGAAACAACAATCTTAACCTTACCCTCAATTTGCTCGGGGGTAAATTCCAGCTGGAAAGAGACAAAGCGCATAAGGCGGTTAGATGCTGCTGATCATTAAGGAATCCACAAGAGAAATAAGTGGGATTTACAGCAATGGAAATGAATTTTAAAAAGAGAGAACAAACCACTGGACGTGAGCCCTCCACCTTTGTCATGTCAATCCAACAGATCGAGTTACAGTCTGCATCTGCTCTGATCACAGTGCATTGTTTATCAGTGACCTTGGGTCGAACACCCCTTCCCCTGTCGGCTACTGTCAGCTTCATTTGAGTTTATTTTTAGATGCGATATGTCGCAAGGAACGTTTGATACTGTATGCACCACCAGGATGTAAGATACAGTCTCAACAAGGTGCAGAAGTCACAACCTAAGGATTATGTCCTGCACAGTGCTGATGCACTTAATTTCACCAGAGCTGCTAATTCATCCACCACATGGAGATGCTTTAAGACTTTAATAAAAACAACTGCATCTGTATGCCACTTATGTTATAAGTCTAAAAATAAATCATAGCTCTGAATAGCCGCGACAAATGATGACTATTTATACTGTATATTTTGGCCTCCGATCAAATGGTGCCCTCAGTTTCTGTTTCATGTCTGGATATCTAGAAACCCCAGCCCCTCCATGAAGCTTAGTAAAAATATTATCCAAACACTTATAAGCATGTTTAAAGATGGATGGCGATGGATGCAATTATCTATATTTTTCTTTCTCCCGCTTTTTCCACCCCTTTTGCCCTCAGAGGAATGGCGCGGGTGGTCCGCTGTTCACAGACATAATGAAAATCATATTTTGTGGCTTTAACCGCACTCCATTGTAACATGGCAGCTTGCTAAACCAGGAAAACATTTATCCATTGAGAAGGGGCCAAGTCAGCAGAGGATCTTTCCATGATGTCTGGTATCAGCTGGTTTGCCTCTGAACCTCCTTCTGACAAGAAGTCACAGCTTCTCTGTAACTGTATAACACAGTTTATTATGCATGTTTGAAGTTTGATGAAAAGCTAAAATGAATGTAACTATTAAACAAATTGCCAGCATAACCATAATCCATTCAAACAGCTGTACAGTTTTGCTTGCACTGCCAGGTTTAGATCACATGGGGTCTCTGACGTTCTTTAAACACAAGCTTGGCTGGTTATCACTGAACAATTTCTGTGAAACCTTCTTTTTGATAATGATCTTCTAGCAAGAAAAATAGAAATGCGACTATGATAAAAATAAAAACCTCTTTATATTTAAAGTTTAAAGCAGAAGTAGAATTTATCAGCATTGCTTAATATTGCTGTTTTTCTCTTGTTTTACCGTCACTGTTGTAGGGTCAAAGTCCGGGGTCTTGGGGCGCTCAGGCTCTGGGGGTTTGGGGGGTGCTGCTGCTGCTGCAGGCTTCGGCTCTTCCTTCTTCTTTGGGGCCATCGCAAGAAGCTCTCAAGAGACAAAGTGGAGGACTGAAACAGCAGAGGGATCCAGCACACTGTGGATAGAGGTGACCCATTAGAGGTTAGGCCCCTTTATCCACTGTCCACAGGTGTCATGTCCTCCACCCCCCTACAGTGCCCAACCACACAGCCTACAATAGGGGACGTCTATAAAAGGATATGCCTTTGTGCTTCTATTTAAGACAATGGTTGTTGTAGTGGGTGTACATCATCAGGATGTGGATGATAGTAGCTGAAGTCGCACGCCTGGGACCTTCTGTTAATCAGGCTATTTCCAACAACACAACCTTTGTGTGACCTCCCTTATCCTGGATCGTTGACCGTGTTCAGTGAAGTGTGATGATTATTAGTGAGGAGGGGATGAAGAAAATTAAGAAAATCATGATTGCTGTACAAGAGGGGTTGAAGTTGTTTAAATTGCAATACCACAATGCTGTTTGATGGGAAGTGGGAACTGCAATTCTCAGCAATTATCAGTAATTGCCATTCAAGATTGCAACCAATGACGCAGCAGTATTCACTGCGCACATGCTGTGACAGGACACATGTTTATGATGAACATTTATCTGGTCTGATCAGAGGGATTTGCACAGCATTACGCTCAAATCTGCTGCTACGAATGCTGCTTCTGTCTGAACTTGGACTGTGAAGTGTAGTTCTATGTGAAGAAGCCTCTCTGAAAGCAAAGTGTCAGCAACACAGAAGTTAAGAGAGTAATCCAGGATGACACTAAGTGCCACTTTGTGAAGCTGCCATTCACACTTGGATGAAGGCGGACTTTGTAGACAGAGGGGCAGCCAGGTTGGTGTCTCTGGTGTTCACGTTGTTATGAAATGAAAATTGTAACCAACACAAGCAAATATTCAGTTTATGTGCAAACCAGTTTAGAGTGGAGCAGCCTCCAAAGGCCATACTTTACATTCATATGAGAATCATAGTTGTTTTAATCCTTTAGATTTCACAAATACTGATTAAGATGCTCATTCAAAGGGCCCCATGAAGTTAGTAAATGAGTTTCAAAATGGGCCCTATATGGGATTGTCCATGGGTTCCATAATGGCCGAATGCCAGTTGCTGAACCATTGCGATGGATTCAGAGTTTGCAGTGACGCCAGTTATGTTCCGCCTCGTTAGTTCACCGCACGGACCGTTTAACCTGGCAACAACTGCAGCCTGCTGAAACGTGATTGGTCAATATCACGCGGACTACAAACAGCCTACAACCGGAAACCAGGGCTCTTCCGCTCTTCTTCCGGAGGCAAGATCTCCAGGGTTTGCCTACAGACTCTACATTCACTGAATGTAGAGTCTGTATATAGAGACTAGCCCCACATGGGTTATGCTATGGCTACCCGGGCACCAAGTGTATATGGGCCCAAAATGGGCATCTTGTCACTTCAGTAAATCCACCAATGTGGGCAGTTATGGAACCCTTGGACAATCCCATACAGGGCCCATTTTTCAACTCTTTTACTACCCACATGGGCCCCACATACAAATGTTGGATGGATCTAAATAACCCTTTCTTTCCAATAACATTTGTTACACTGCGTCCTGTAACCTGTGTATCCACTTATAAAACTGTAAGAACACTATAAAGCACGTACTTAATCTGACATGCCTCCAGCCAATCAATCCAAATGATTTCTCTGGTCACAGGACAAGTATGGCGATTCTGTGTTTGCATCTAATGCCTTGAAAATATTGCAATGCATTTCTGTTTAGCTTCTCTCATGTTGTTGGTGTGTATTTCTGTGTGTTGTCTGCATCATGAAACACTTCAGCATGCGACTGTGCTTCACAAATAAACTTGATGTAAATGTCTTAATATTTTTCCAATTAATCAAAGAAAGTTTGAGCATGCTCAGTGCTTAGAAGGCTGCAGCAGTAATGCAACAATACAACATTTTGGAGGTTCTGCTAAAAATACAGTGTACAATTAAAAGTCACCAAATCATTGTTACCAAAGATAATGTGCCTAATCTCTAAAACAGTGAGCCATTTCTTTGGGTAACGGTTGGACAGCTCATTTAACTTTCATGACAGCAGGTAAATCTGGCGCCATAGATAAGAACCATAACTACCCCGACTGGAGGCCTGATTCCTTTAGTTGACACTCCTGCAAGACTAATAACAGTTTGCATTACTCTATTAAAGGTCCAGTGTGTAGGAGTTAGGAGGATATATTGGCAGAAAAGGAAATGAAAATAAGAATTGTGTTTGCCTTACCTTAGTATGAGCTCTTTATTTCTACATAGGGAGTGAGTCCTCTTTTATGGAGGTCGCCATGCACTGCCATATTGCTACAGTAGCCCAAAACAGACAAATCAAACACAGGCTCTGTGTAAGGGCATTCATGTTTTTCTGGAGGGGTTCACATCAACCATTGTAGTCGGAAGCCCATCTGCAATGAGCCACATCACAGAAACACTGATTTGTAATGTGAAACGTGGAGAAGGGGAGACATCTGTGGATAATTCGGCTCTTGGTAAAAACTTCCTGAACACTGAAGGAATTTTAGCCTGGAGAAGTTTCAGCTGGATGCAGCCTGCAATCCTCACCACTAGATGTCATCAAATCCCTTGAAAAGTACAATCTTAAAAATAAATAAATCTTAAATTAATTACTCTAATTAAATGCTCACAGTTTTCCAGTATTTTTTTTCTATTTTCTCAACTTGGAGGATGGGTGGTGCGGTACAGAATGAATTAAAAAGGACATTCTGATTCATGTACGGGTGCTGCAATCGATTTTGATGGTGCGACCCAGCCATAAAAAAATGAAAGTGAAAGCTAAAATGGAGGACAAAACAATTTCTCGTGCCATTTCAAAGGCTTGATTAAGCTGAACAGTGTCTGCCATTGAACAATAAAGTGATACAAATCCATTCCTTCCTTTGTGTTTTCTTCTGAAGAATTTTTTTTTGTCAATGTGTCGAATTAATGCTTTTTGCATCATCTTTGCACCTACTTCATTACATCCCTTTGTCTTTGCAACGTAAAGATGTTACTCTACAGCTCTGGGATTGTATATCAATCATGGGCTGCCATCCATCTCATGTGACAAAAGTGGCAACCAATCAGGCAAAGAGTGGCAAATGTCAGGAGGGTCATGGCCTTCATCATCATTTGTTAAGCTTTCAGTGCAGCGCCACATACTTTAAAATTTGTCCATTTGTGTTCGAACCTTGAAAGCCATCTCTTTTGAGGGATATCAACAAGTTTAGAAATTTCCTGTTCATAATAAAAAGCACAGAATTTTGAGTCAATGTGAATTTTGAATGAGCTGTGAGATCGCCTTTGCTCCGCGACCACAGGTTGGGAAAACCAACAATATTGTGAGAGCACGAATAGAATAATTTCACTGTGGTGATGATAATCCAGTTGTCATGCATGATTTAAACAAAATCTACCCACATCAATCAAACACAATTCATTATGAGCTAACTGGAGGATTAGATTAAAATTTATGGGGATGATGTCAGAGACAGTGTGGGCTTTAGACCAAAATGGTAGCCCATGTTAACATAATCTGTCAGTAACAGTTTGTGCATGGACTGTTTAATGGTTGTTGCAGACAGAGAGTTTTTGAAATGTAGTTGCAGGTTGATATTAATCCATGAGAACACATTATCTAAGATCCTTTAGATACAATTAAGAAATCACAGAAAAACAATCATGCTGCCTCTCTTGCTCCTGCTCACTGTGGCCCAGTCCACCATGGAAGAGACAGGACATTAGAGCATAAAATAATCACCAGATCAGTGCGTGCTGGATAAGTCACGGCTGCAGTTTGTTCCTCATTATTTTTCAAACAGCACATGACTGAAGTGGTCAGTGTCTGGCTGGAGCTAACCGACGGAAACTGTGTATGTCAGTACGATTATAAACGGATCCAGCCCTACATAGCTCAGCGCCAGCCCCCCCTCCTTCAGATCTCTGTCATTGCCATTGACAGCCTGCACCAACAATTCATGACATGCCCAACCGCAGAGAGTCAAGCTCTTAAAACATCCAAGACCTGTGCAATTTGCTATTTTGGAGTTAGTCTGTTAATCTGGCTGGGATCTGGAGAGGCTCCAATCAGTGCACAATGCCAATTGTTATTTAGACCCATTATTTGACCTTCAGTGCAGCTGTAGCCTTTGTTGTATTGTGTTTTAACAGCCTGGTAACTTTATAGCAGCCCGTGCTGTTATAAAGTTACCCTGAAAAAGTGGCAATTTATATGTGTCAGTAAAAAAAGACACCAGAATCACAAGCTGAAATCATTAACCAAGTGTCCAAAGTGTCTCTGCCATGTGTGATTTTAAGGCAATATATCTCACCCTGCTGTATGTGCTGTAACGGTGTGTGAAATCCAGTTAGGGAGAATACAGAGAACTCTATTTTCAGCAGGAGAAGGTGGGTGATGAAAAGGAGAGATGCTCTTAAATCTCGCAGTAGGCCTCCCTGACAGGAAAAGGTTACGGCAACAATTTTAAATCATTAAGCCAGAAGTTCTGACATGTTTTAATGTTGAGTGACAACTAGGTTTTTGCTTTTTGCATGTTTGCACAATTAGGTGATCATGAATTGGAGGTACTTTACATTATATAAGACTACATTTTCTGTCTCAGACAGGCTCTGCTCTCTGCTGGACTCTACAGGTAATACTCTGCCAATCATGAGCATGTATTCCCCCACTGAAATTTGCATAATTGTAGATGGTAAATGGACTGCAACTGTGTAGCATTTTTAGTCTTCCAACTACTCAAAGTGCTTTTTACAATACATGACACATCCATCATTTAAGCATTGGTGGCCGAGGCTACAATACATGGTGCAGGTTCCTATGGAACAGCCTTCAAAAGCAAATTGGGGTTCAGTATCTTGCCCAAATGTAGTGGAATATTAGTGGACTTCCGACTGTACGTGTGGAGTATGTAAAGTATGTAAAGGGGTGTCTGATGCCATTAGCCCATCCTTTTTCTCTTCAGAGCCCACTGATCAGCTCAGGCTTGTTTTTAGGATCTGTGCTCACTGGAACGACTCAGAACTGGTGAAAACGGTTGGGTGTATGTCAGTGTTGCACCTGACTTACCTCTGGGCATGTTACACCTACATGTTTCCGTGTTCTTTGATGACCCGGGAGATTAGTCTATATTGCTTGTCTCTCAACCCCTGCAAAGTTAGGCCATGGCTCCACCCAGTTTGGTGGCCTACCACTTGGGTTGGCCGGGGCCCCCTACTTCTCCGCTGCAGCAGCCTAAGTAATAAAGAAGTAGGCAAACTGCGATGACTAACCTCTGGCTTGGTAGTTCCCAACAGGTGGGTCAGGGTCCAAAAGTGGGTCATGGGCTCATCCTGAATGGACTACAAGTGACTCGCAAACGTGTCAAGTTTGTGAAAAAACACACTTTATTTTTTTTAATCCAGTGAATTTCCTGCTGTAGAACAAGTGACTAACAGATAGCTATTTGACAGAGACAGTAAACTAGACATGCCAAATGTATTAAACTATGTGGACCTTCAACTAATGATTAAGGGGAAATCTGGACCCCGCTGGACCAGTTGGGAACCACTGGTCAGGATCATCATGGCTGGGTCACTTCATCAGGCTCCACTGACTTTACCCATAGAGTCCAGTAGAGGGCGGAGCCTATGTGAGCTAGAACAAAGGTTACAATATTGTATCTCTACCTAGGGACCTTGTCACCTTTTTGCCACTCACTGAAGAGAATGAAGGACAAGCTGACGGCATCTTGTGCCTCCTTATATACTGTGGGCTCTGCATGTATGTAAGAAGGCATGTCCTGATTGGCTGGCTACTTCAATGTGAATTTCAGTGCTCGTGATTGGAGGAGAGTATTACACTCCAGCCTGTGCAAATAGAACTAGAGTTATAATGTTGTAACCTTAATTTTGCTATATCATGAATAACAAAGATTGGCTTTTTTCAAAGATTATTTGAATTAAGAAACACTGTCACACTATATGAGCATAAACACATGCAAACATAGTTAAAATTAGCATTAATTTGTTGAATACAAGTAATGTAATTAATATATCTTGAAATGCTTTTTGTGAACAGAAAATGTCCAAATATCACTGAAAACTGACACATTCACATGCATGATTGAAAATAAAACTCAGCCTGTTATGTTGATCACAATTAAAATTACATGTTTCCTGACATTTTCAACACATTCTGACCTAAAAACAGTATCAGAAAACATGAAAATCTTCAGAGATGTAGCTGTCTAATGTTTGCATTAAAAGACGTCAGTCACTTTAGAGGTGGTGGCTGGTACCAATCTTGGGGCAACCTTTTTATTTACATTTTGTTTGCTTTAAACTGCAGCATTAAGTGTATGCAGTGCTCTGTAACTGCATTAACTGACAGCAAACTCCCCCGTGGCTCTGTGCCACTGTGATCATTTACCAGCACTCAGGATATAGTGCGGCCAAGCCAATGCTAAAACTAATAAGGTGGTTAATACACCAGCTGGATTCCTGGTAGATGTGACGTGTTCATTATCAACTCCACAAGGCAGTCAGTGAAGTGCGCGAGCGTGTAATTAAACTGTCCCCCGTCCAGCTAGGACTCGATGTGGTATCCAGTTTAGTGTGCGGTGCCAGCCTGTACAGGCTTCACTCCAACATAGACTCTGTTGCCATGTTGTTTGGCAGAAACTCTTATTTAGTAAAGATAATATAAACACTGTATTTTGGGGGAGTCACAGCTGGGTTTCCATTAAAACATTTTTTCATATCAAACATTTTAGCCTTAATAAAAACATGCTGTTCGTGTGTGTGTGTGTGTGTGTGTGTGTGTGTGTGTGAGAGAGAGAGAGAGAGAGAGAGAGAGAGAGAGAGAGAGAAAGAGAGAGAGAGAGTCTTTGACAGTGTGATTTTTTTGTGACTCTATCAAGTAGAGTATTATTTATTCAGGGGCAGGATGTCATACGACAGGCCTAAGTTATAGGTTGTCAACATCGTCAAGCACCAACAGCCGAGCCAGCAGCTGAACCACAGTGCCCTCCTTTGGTCACAGGGTAGCTATAATTAAAAAGTAAACCTTCTTTTGACTCCCTAATTTTATTGATTTTTGTTTTACTCGTGTCACTTTTTCAGATTTTTTGAGTGAGTTTACACACAGAAATCCTCATGTATATGAAGCAACCTGTTGCATTAATCATGCACCTCAGTCTTCAACAGGGAGTCTGAGACCACTAGGAGGTCCTCAAGATTGCAGGGGGGCCGCCAAATTATTGTTTGATAATTTTTTCCCTCTTACAAATGAAAAGATGTCTGAAAATACACATGAAGATGAATCTGGAGCATTTTGCCTTTTGTAATAACATATCTTTGTGAAAGTGGCGTTTCATGTCTGAACTGTCTGACAAGCAAATACAGGTCAAGACTGCAGCCAGGAGGTGATATGGCAGTCTGTCTGACAATTTCTATCTGAGTGGTTTAACATGCAATGCAATTTTAAATATGAAGTGCGGTGCGGCTTCTGCAGTGATGCCGGCGCTGCGCACGTCCATAAAGCCGTAAAGCTTTCACTTTACTGGTCCATCTATGTCCCAACCCTCACCTATGGTCATGAACTCTGGGTAGTGACTGAAAGAATGTGATCGTAGGTACAAGCGATGGAAATGAGTTTCCTCCGTGGGGTGTCTGGGCTCAGCCTTAGAGATAGGGTGAGGAGCTCAGACATCCGGAGGGAGCTCGGAGTAGAGCCGCTGTTCCTTCGCGTCGAAAGGGGTCAGTTGAGGTGGCTCGGGCATCTGATCAGGATCCTCCTGGGCGCCTCCCGCTGGAGGTGTTCCGGGCACATCCCACTGGTAGGAGGCCCCGGGGCAGACCCAGAACACGCTGGAGGGATTATATATCTCGTCTGGCCTGGGAACGCCTTGGGGTGCCCCAGGAGGAGCTGGAAAGTGTTGCTGGAGAGAGGGATATCTGGGGTGCTTTGCTGGGCCTGCTGCCCCCACGACCCGGCCCCGGATAAGGGGATGAAAATGGATGGATGGATGGATGGATGGATGGATGGATGGATAATAATAATGCATTTTACTTATAGGCACCTTTCAGACAAAACAGAGTTAAAAAAAACAAACAAGCAGCAATTCTGTAATGACTAAACAAAAGTCATAATTATAAATATTAGGTATGATATCATCATCACAAGGTCATCATCAGTGCAGGTCACCATATGTGTGTCTCCATTAAATCAGACTGAATGTGCCAGCTTGAAAAGGTGTGTTTTCAAACAGGATTGAAGGGGGAAAGGGAGTCATTATAGCAAATGTGGTGGGAGAGAGCTCCACAGGCGGGAGGCAGAGCAGCTGAAAGCTCTAAAACTAGTGGTAGTCAAGCAGGCAGATGGTGATGTGAGTTGGATTGCAGACAAAGCTCTAAGCAGAAGGTCCCTGCTCCATCACTCTGTCAGTTGAGGGGTCCTTAGCCTGAAAAATATTGATGACCACTGTTCTAGCACTCTGCACCATTGCATTATTGTTTTACTGTTTACAATCCCAGTAGCTTTTTAATCTTGGTTATTTTTGTTGGCCTTGTTTCAATTCTATGTCTAGTTCTGTGTATGTCAGGCATCTCCAAAGTGCAGATCGATTTCCTTTGTCTTTCAAAATAGAGTAATTATGGCCCACCACACAATATTGGTTACTGATTTTTTCGTTCACCTCACGATGGCAGGACTACCATACAGTTTGTAGACATGCACCAAGCAGGGACTACACAAGCAGACCTAATTTGTTTTCATGAACAGACAGTAAACAAGCAACCCAGTGGTTACCTAACAGCAGACATTTCCTGATCGGTAGAAGACATGGCCAAAGCAAAGATGCTTAAAGTCAACAGCACTGGCCGCTGCTTTCAGGAGCAATGGGAAGTTGTTTACTTTTGCACTCAAAGATGAAACAGAGGTGTTTGTGTCAATTGTATGTCATTTTTTTTTGAACACTCATATGATGCAAGCAGCAGCTGGTCTGCAGGTATCACATTATCTAACCTGGCCCTCATTCGGAAACGTTTGGACATCCATGGTGTATGTACAATGCATCAAGAGTAATAAAAAACTGGAGTCAGACTCCTTGTATGTGTACATATTTACTCGGCCATCAAAGCTGACTCTTACTCTGAGAGACTACAGGGTCACTTTGGACATTTGATGCTGAGCCCAGCTGAGCAGCATCACTGAATCATTCTGACATCCCTGAGATAACCTTGTGTAAAAGCATCCTCACAATAATTCATTAGATTAAACCCCCATTTTGCCCGTCTATCTCTGTGTTATCATCTATCTACACTATCCACTACTCTCCTGCTTTCATGAGTACATGACAGGAAAAAAATTAGATTTATCGAGGTACGTTACATGCATTGATTCATACTCGGAATTTGACTAAGCGGAGCAGTGGGCAGCCTCTCTCCAGCACACATCAAAACGCCCTTGCTGCGAGGCAACAGCGCTAACTGCCAAGTGACTGTGCCAAGCGCTCGTTTATCTTAAACTCAATTCAGTGTAGTGATCTGTGCACAGTGTGGAGACGGCAGTAAACAAGCCTCTTATCACAACTGCTCTTCACTGCTGCCGTTTGTTATTGAACAGTTAAATGACCTCTGACCACATCATCCATTATTTGTTTTCCAGCCTTTACTGGTTTCACGTGTTCCCCGGGTATTACAAATTGCACTGGGCCATGAGATGTATCCTGATGATTGTGGTGGTGATGCATGCTGATGACAAAAGACGATTCCTAATAAGTCTAAGTTCAATGTGTTAATGGTTAAAGGGATAGTGCACCCAAAAATGAAAAGTCAGCCATTATCTACTCACCCATATGCCGACGGAGGCCCTGGTGAAGTTTTAGAGTCCTCACATCCCTTGCAGAGATCGACGGGGGGAGCGGCTAGCACACCTAATGGCTGACGGCGCCCCAGACTAAAGTCCAAGAACACAAAATTGAATCCACAAAGTATCTCCATACTGCTCATCCGTAGTGATCCAAGTGTACTGCAGCCCCGACATAAAAAGTTGTTTCAAAAAACGTCATATGAACTCTGTTTTTAGCCTCACTGTAGCCTGTAGCTCTGACTGCTTCTCTGTGCTCCGCTTTCACGTGTGCGCGCTCAGGGTGATCGGTGATGCACGGTCTCTGAAGAGCAGCAGTCTCGTCAGTACTGATGTCCAAATTCTCAAGTGCAGGCATCGCCAATTCCCAGTCTGAGCAGCAAAGACTTTCCTCACCCGTTGGCATTGCTTTGCATTTGAAACAACTACACCACCAGGTTTCCAGTGCTGGACTCCGATATTCTGCGGCTGGCTGAGGGTTAGGCTCATGAGCTGCGGCGGCTGCTTTGTCCAGTAGCCTGAGTTCCGTCCGTATACTCGGGCTCAAACAAATACGGTTTCAAAGTCTTCAGACATGTTGGGCTGTCCTTTGCTAAAAGACCATAGTGCAAATTATCTTTTAGCTCTGTGGTTACTGTTGTCTCCCCATGTGGTGCATATGTCACATGATGTAAACACGGGTGAGCAAAGCTCATCTTTCGCTGGTCTCGCTCAGGCGCGCACACGTGAATGCGGAGCACAGAGAAGCAGTCAGAGCTACAGGCTACAGTGAGGCGAAAAACAGAGTTCATATGATGTTTTTTGAAACAACTTTTTATGTCGGGGCTTCAGGACACTTGGATCACTACGGATCAACAGTATGGAGATACTTTGTGGATTCAATTTTGTGTTCTTGGACGTTAGTCTGGGGCGCCGTCTGCCATTAGGTGTGCTGGCCGCTCCCCCTGCCGATCTCCGCAAGGGATGTGAGGATTCTAAAACTTCACCAGGGCCTCCGTCGGCATATGGGTGAGTAGATAATGGCTGAATTTTCATTTTTGGGTGCACTATCCCTTTAAGAGTGCACATCGTGTCTAACTGTACTGTTTGTGTAATGCTTAAAGTCAAAAAGTATCTCAGTTTATTTTATAAAAAAAAAAAAAAGTCTGTCTCTGTTCAGTTAAATATCAATTTTTACATCAGTTACTTCAAGATTATTATTTGTTGTTTGTATTTTGGTTTACTTTGATAACCATGGCCGGTATTATTGTTTCAATTTTGTTTTTCTCTTTCACTGTGCATGACTTGATCAAAAAATACCTGAAGAACCTGGGTCATCTGGACTCCGACAATGTTTAATTGCTGTACTCACATAGCGAGATCAAAGCACACAACTTCTGTTCTCATTTAATTGCACCACTTTATTCAGCGTTCCCATAAGTCCTTGAAATCCTTGAAAATGTTGTGAATTTGAGAGAAAAAAAATCAAGGCCATGAAAGCTACTTGGTCATTGAAAATGCTTGAATTTATATATTTTGTGAAAGAATAGAAATTGAGGTTCTTCTGATGTTGTCTGTCACTTTGACACAGCACAATTGAAACATTTCCACACATTCAAGCCTCTCTTTTTAATTCTTGCCTGTGACCTTCTGTAAAACCTGCTACACTAAACCAAAATGTAAAAACAAATTTTGTTTTTGCCCCCAAGACTTTTTTAATGCACATTAAAGACGTATTTCTCTCAAATTTGACTAACAAATGTGTTAAAATGTGTGTGTTTGGGCATCTTTCCCTTCACCTTCCACCTGACAGGTGTGGCACATCAAGACGCTGATTACACAGCATAATTACTACACAGGTGTGCTTTGGATTGGTCACTATAAAAGGCGACTTTAAAATGGGCAGTTTTATCTCACAGTGCATGTCGGCATGCTGACTGCAGTAATGTCCATCAGAGCTGTTGCTTGTGAACTGAATGTTCATTTCACTACCATAAGCAATCTCTAATGTTGTTCCTAAGAATTTGGCAGTGCATTCAACCAGCCTCACAACCACAGACCATGTGTAGCCACACCAGCTCAGGACCTCCATGTCTAGCATCTTCACCTGCAAGCGTGGGCGAGTGATTTGCTCATGCCAGCGTTGTGAAATTAGTGCCCCATGGTGGCGGTGGGGTTGTGGTGTGGGCTGGCATAAGCTACAGAGGACAAACACAGGTGCATTTTATTGATGGCCGTTATTCAATGCCCGCAGATACCGTAAAGAGATCCTGAGACCCATTATTGTGCTTTCCATCCGCCACCATGACCTCATGTTGCAGCATGATAATGCATTGTCCATCTGTACACAATTCCTGAAAGCTGAAAACATCCCAGTTTTTGTATGGCCTGCATACTCACCAGACATATCCCTCACTGAGCATGTTTGGGATGCTCTAGATTGGAATGTACAACAGTGTGTTCCAGTTCCTGCCAGTGAAGAGGAGGGGCCAACATTACACAGGTTACAACCAATAAAAAATGTGTGCATAATGAAGTCTTAGATCTTTAACTTAAAGTGTTGCATTTAAATGTTTTAGTGGACCTCTCAATATAAAAATTCTCAGTGTTATAACAGTAATAAGCCTTATTCCATGTCTGAAATCATGCTGTGTTTGGTACCTGATTTTTAAAGGAATTAGGGCCTGGAAAGTCCTTAAAGGGATAGTGCACCCAAAAATGAAAATTCAGCCATTATCTACTCACCCATATGCCGACGGAGGCCCTGGTGAAGATTTAGAGTCCTCACATCACTTGCGGAGATCAGCGGGGGAGCGGCTAGCACACCTAATGGCAGACGGCGCCCCAGACTAACGTCCAAGAACACAAAATTGAATCCACAAAGTATCTCCATACTGCTCATGATCCAAGTGTGCTGCAGCTGCGACATAAAAAGTTGTTTCGAAAAACGTCATATGAACTCTGTTTTTAGCCTTACTGTAGCCTGTAGCTCTGACTGCTTCTCTGTGCTCCACACTCACATGTGCGCGCTCAGGGTGATCGGTGATGCACGATCTCTGAAGAGCAGCAGTCTCGTCAGTACTGATGTCCAGATTCTCAAGTGCAGGCATCGCCAATTCCCAGTCTGAGCAGCAAAGACTTTCCTCATCCGCTGGCATTGCTTTGCATTTGAAACAACTACACCACCAGGTTTCCAGTGCTGGACTCCGGTATTCTACGGCTGGCTGAGGCTCATGAGCTGTGGTGGCTGCTTCTTCCAGTAGCCTGAGTTCCGTCCATATACTCGGGCTCAAACAAATACGGTTTCAAAGACTTCAGACATGTTGGGCTGTCCTTTGCCAAAAGACCATAGTGCAAATTATCTTTTAGCTACTGTGGTTACTGTTGTCCCTCCCTGCGGTGCACGTGTCACGTGATGTAAACACGGGTAAGCAAAGCTCATGCTTTCGCTGGTCGCATGCACATATGAACGCGGAGCACAGAGAGGCAGTCAGAGCTACAGGCTACAGTGAGGCTAAAAACAGAGTTCATATGACGTTTTTAGAAACAACTTTTTATGTCGCAGCTGCAGCACACTTGGATCACTACGGATGAGCAGTATGGAGATACTTTGTGGATTCAATTTTGTGTTCTTGGCCGTTAGTCTGGGGCGCCGTCAGCCATTAGGTGTGCTAGCCGCTCCCCCCGCTGATCTCCACAAGGGATGTGAGGACTCTAAAACTTCACCAGGGCCTCCGTCGGCATATGGGTGAGTAGATAATGGCTGAATTTTCATTTTTGGATGCACTATCCCTTTAAAAAGTCCTTGAATGTGATGTTTAAGAAAGTGTGGTAACCCCTTATTATTGTACAAAAAGCATCAACACACCTGGTTAAATCTAACATCATTATTTATTATTATCTTATTTTTCATGAGACTGTTTTGTCAACTGCTGTTTCTAGGATGAACTTAATCTCAACTTTTATGCCAGCATAGAAAAAAACAGAAAGACACTGCATTAAACAGGGTAAAATCTGTGTGCTGTTGATAAAGATTGTGTGATATGGACCTTGTGGTGAAATTGTTTTGTTAACTATAGCACATAGCACATCTCCCACTTGCTGGACTTGAACATTAGTTACACACTCCCTCAACTCTGTTTTTGCATTTTGATGAGTGCATTTTTTTTCTGCCACCACTGTCTTATTGCAAAACACTTTGGTTACTTAGGAATTTGTTGACACTATTGGACATTGTTGACAGAGAGACATTACAACACATTTTGTACTTGATGTGTGTATGAGTGCTGCGTGTTTCTTGTATTTGTGTTTTCACTGTAATTGTGACAAGGTCATAGCCATGAAGTCAACATTGGAGGGGGACAAAATTGGCCAGGAGGGTCTGTGGTGGTGCGTATTTGCCTGTCATAACACAGCAAAAAAAAAGAGGAAGAAAGAAAGGGGGTTGGGAGGGGGCATTTTTAGCATAGTTGAAGAAGTGTGTAAATGCCATTATATATGATGACTACTGCCGAGAGCACCATAATTCATATATGACTGTATATAGCCAGTAATTTCTGTATATCTCACGGATAGACTGAATATAAAGATGCATCCCCACTTCCTCCCACTGTACAAAAATGAAGCCAAGATATCCAGGACATGGCTGCTGCCATCTTGCACGAGAGCCTGTGCAGCAGTGATCTCTGGAGTATCAAGTTCCCACCCATACACCCGTCCGACCACCCAGTCAACATTTGCATGTGGGTCCCATGTGGTTGGTAAAAAAAAACCCCATAAAGCCCTTTAAAAAATGGGCTTTTTATCAGTGGTTCCAAAATGCCTCCATGCCAGTTGTCCACACGACTAGGTTACCCAAGTGGGCCCCACATGGGTTATTCACCTGTCACCTGGGCATCCAGTGGGTACTGGCCTTATCTTATCTTATCTTATCTTATCTTATCTTATCTTATCTTGGGCACGCTTGAATAAAACCTCCCATATGAGCAAATGGCATGGCGCCATTATGGAACCCTTAGACAATCCCATATACAGGTAGGGCCCATTTTTCAGCTCATTTACTACCCATATTGACAAACAAATGTTGGATGGGCACTTGCGAGCAGCACAATTGATTGAGACTGGCACCCACAGCTGTCATGGCATCAAACCCTCTTATCAAAGCGTCAAATGAACACCTGAACGTACTGAAGTGTGATAAGAATTACCTAAAATAGAAACCATCTTTGGAAAAAAAAATATTTCACATGTTTGATATTTTAGTTTGGCCCATGTCCCCTAACATGGAGGGGGCGGGGTTTATGGCCTATACTGCAGCCAGCCACCAGGAGGCAATTGAGATGTTTTGACTTCACTTTTGGGGTGCTGTCAGGCTGTTCATCTTTATCATAGTGTCTATAATCCCACGTAATTGGGAAGGCTGCCATTACATGACCAATGCACTGACAGTAGTAAAGAAAGAAGTAGTAGGAAGAGCAAAACAGGCACAGGACTTTCCCCCAGCAGACTGATGTTCAGGACCGTGTGAAACCAAACTTTGAGTCATTTTAATGTACGTCCTCACCATGTTTCTTTTCCTAATGTCACAGCTCAAGTTACTTAGGTTATGTTTTTTATTTCATTCATTCATGTTGTTTCCTGTTTTACTTTGAAACTCACATCTCCTCTTGTTTCAGATCACTTCACTTCCTACGCCTGTGTTTTCCCTCCCTTTTGATGACTTCACCTGTGTCTGATTGTCTGTCCCGCCCTGATCAGCCTCACCTGTGTCTCGTTATCCTTCCTCTCACCACAGCATTTAGTGTGTGCCGTGTTTTCTCACAGTGCCAGTTTGTCTTAGCTCCTTGTGTGTCTAGTGTTCCAGCCTTTTGTTTCCCTGTGTCCTTTTCTTGCATTTTTGGATTTAGCCTGTTGTTTGACTCTGCCTCATCTCAATTGGCTTTGTTGCTTCCACTGACTGTCCTTCTGTGTACTGAATGCTTTGACCAGTATGTGCTGTGTTATTTTACCCAAACTGTCTCCAGAGTCATGAGTTTGAATCCACTCTTCACCAGTTGTTACACCTAAACCTAAGCTATGTAACTTTACTTTCACTTAAACTAAAGACGTCCAACCATGAGTGTTTTCCTAAAAGCCAAAGTAGCTTTCTGTATCTAAACCTAACCTTCACAACTTACTGTTAAGTTCATAACTTTACATTCTATGTGACATCATTCATGGGGCAGTTATTCATTAGATATCATATGGACTGTTGTATTACGATAGGGTGCACAGTGAAACCTTTTTGCCAGGCATTCTTTGCAAGCACCCTTGTTTGGGTTGTATCAGGTTGATGATAACAAAATGTGACACGTAATGACTAAATGCAGACTTCACCAGGTTGCAAATGTCTGGCTTTCAAACCATTCATGGAGAAACAACCACTATTGGTATTTTTGTCATTTCCAGGTCAGAGTACAATCTGTCAGACACCTGTTGATGTCACAGAGATTCCTCAGTTGTGTGCAGAGGTCGGTCAAAGTCACTAGTAACCTCACGCTGCCTTATCTTTCTGAGCCATGTGTTTGATCAAAGTTAAAATAGCTGCAGACATGAAAGTGGAAGAATGAGGCCTATAATGATAGAGACGTCCACCTCAGCAGCGTATAGCTATGTGTCACTCGCGTCCAGGGTGTCAGGGACAGAGTTTTTGTGATCAGACTTGTTCCTTTACTCTATTTCTGTGGTATACCTTTGGGAGACCTGACTGGGTGAGCTGTCAAGACAATAAGAGTTGCTTCAGAGAAGATGAGCTGACCTCGATCTGACTGGAAATAGGTTCCTCTGGAGGATTTCACCAATTGTTTTGCAGTGAAAGAAGAGAATTGGTTGTATTGTATGGGACGTTTGTTGTCTTCAAGCCACGACTACAGTAAATGGAAATGATTAAAAATGGAACAAAGAAGAAGTAATTCCAATTTCAAGTGCTATTTGTGGTGGCTGTGTCACATTTCCCATTTCCCTTGATGATATATTTTCTATCCATGAATTGTATTTTTGCATGTAAAGCTCTCTCATGCAAATCCAATCCGCGTTTGTCAAGGTTATGTGTGTGTAAAGGTAAAAATGTGGGGGGAAAAGTTAAATAAATGCCCATATGGAAAAGATCAAACTGAAAGTATAAATACAAATCTTCATACGTGCTACATGAAACCATAAGCACGGAACCAAAAAAAAGTTCACACATGAAAACCATCATGTGTCCAAAACATACATGTGCTTTGAATTTATATGTGGGTTTTTACATGACTTTTGGAAAATGCGTCACACAGATATAGGGTTTCAGTGTCCCCGTTTCTACATTCTTGTAGATATTTAGGGTACAGTATGTTGCCTCATTTTTTGCAGGAGAACATGTCTGGAAAACATAAATGCAACGTGTGAATACTGGCTTGTTTATCTTTTTTTGTGTAGAAATAAAAACACACACACACAAAAAAGATACACCAGTAAAACCCCATTGACTGGGATGGACAATAACATCCAGTAAAAAGGCAGCTCATGGTTCAGGAAATCTATAGCAGGAAAAATGAAGCAGTGCAATGATAAGATGAACTGATAAACAACCCAATTTTCTGTCAATGTAATATCTGATAGATTTCTTGCAGAGCTGTGGCCAGTTTCCAGGATGATTGCAAATTTCTCACTTTCCTGGGATCACATTGACACCTGACTACTATCATTCAATTGATATAAATGCATGAAAAGAAACACCTGCAAATTGACTTAGTATTGAGTGGGACTCAGGCTACAATGGGAGCTTGCCAAGCTCTTTCTGAGGAAATTACATCATCATTTTATATACTTGGCTGCCACACTTGGCTGAGTGAAGGAACACCTCTTACACCCCTAAAGATGCTTAGAATTTGTCCCACGTTAATAAGTTGTCATCTGGGTTGTAGCCTGCAATTGATGACATTTGCTAAGCATTTTGGGTAATTACAGGGGGTGGATATTTTTCCAGATGGATGGCAAGATAATGATGGTGGCTGCAGGAAGCAGTCACAAGGTGGAAAATGAACATTTCAATAGCCAGAAATAAATACCATAACAAGGGGTAGTGGGGTGGAGATGCAGTAACTGGCCTAAAGGCGCATTTAACCTTTAGGAGAGAACGTTTCAAAAGAAAAGCTTTTTCTGTTTTTTTTTTTTTTTAAAGGGAGGAGCGATAGAAAAAGAGAGACTCTGACTGATTGGAAATAGAGTAGAGATTATGCATATGCCATAAACACGGTCTCCTCTGTTAATCTTCTGCAGCTTACAGTATTTTTAGTTTCCCATGGAGAAGCAGCAGGGTGCAATCCTTCTGCATGGAGGATGAGCAAATGTATGGTCACAGGTTTGTTTATGACAGCTTTCATATTGTTCATTGCCTCTCACCGCAGGAATAACCTATTCCTGGTAGAAGTGAAGCCTGGGCTGATTAAAGTTGATGATATTGGTACAGTAATAACACGACCTTGGAGAGATGCATGCACAGAGTTTCAAAAAAGGAAGGAAGAAAGGGAAGTGGAAAAAAGGAAATATATTAATATTCTATGTACTGTACAAACTAGGGATAGACCGATATGAATTTTTTAGGGCCGATGCCGATACCGATTTTTTTCCATCACCCTTAGCCGATGACCGATTATGGACTGCCGATTTTCTTGAGCCGATATTTGGGGCCGATACTGCTTTTGCTCCCTCAATTTACATAAAAAAAAATTACACAATGATTACAAATATTACAGGTCTCAAGTTTAAAATAAGAAAGATTTATTGAACAGTAAAAAATACTAAAACAAGATGGAAAATTGAGGCAGAACAGATAGAATATTATTATTATTATTATTATTATACATTCAAATAAAAAAAAGAGTTCAGTGCTCTTAAATCTTCCAGTAATGTCTTTATAAAATAAACAAATATTTAAGCTGAAGCATAAATAAAACAACAACTACTGTACACAGTAGGATTCAACAGCTTTGTTCAACTTAACCACATACTTTCAAATGAAAAAAAGTGCCAGGGAAAAATAAATCAGCGAACCCACGCGCGTATCGGCCGATGCGGATACAAGTAAAAAACTCAAATATCGGTCTATCCTTAGTACAAACACATGCATGCACAAGTTTATAGAGCAGGTACTGAATGTTTCTTATGAGTTAAAGTAAAAAAAACAACAATGTATTATTTGCTTTTGATTTACTGAACAAAGCAACAGTAATTTGCTTCCAAGAACACTGTGATCATCTCCTGCTGGTTTACTGGAGGTTCCCAGCAACAGCCAGAAGAAGACTGGGGATGCACCCTTTTGTGGATTACGCTCAAAAGCTATGGAACACACTACCTATAGATATCAGGGAAGCTAGCTCGCTGAATATTTTTAAAAGAAAGCTAAAAATGTATCTGTTCAATTTGGCCTTTAGCTTGCTTTGACTTCCCAATACAGGTCTTCTTCTTCTTCTTCTTCTTCTTCATATTATTATTATTATTTCATGTCAAAAGGGGTCAGTTGAGGTGGTTTGGGCATCTGATCAGGATCCTCCTGGGTGCCTTTCGCCGGAGGTGTTCTGGGTGCGGCAGACCCAGAACACACTGGAGGGATTACATATCTCATCTGGCCTGGGAACGCCTTGGGGTCCCCCATGAGGAGCTGGAAAGCATTGCTGGGGAGAGGGACGTCTGGGGTGCTTTGCTTGGCCTGCTGCCCCCGCAACCTGGCCCTGGATAAGCGGATAAAACTGGATGGATAGATGGATGGGTTATTATTATTATTAAGGTGCTGTGGACCCTCTCTTCTCTCCACTCTCTGTTTCAAGCACAAATGTATTTAATAAGATGCATCATATACACAATATTAACCTTAAAACTAGATCTTATCTCACGAAACACTCTATCAGATGGGTCCTTAAGATAGGGGTTGCCTGAAGGCCCTGATCATTTAAATTTGTTGCTTCCCTTGATGGTTCATACAATATCAACAAACAAATATGCACTTGATTAAATTAAGTGTCACATGGTGAACATGGATCTTTAGGGCCTTATAAGTGTCTGGAGCCCTGGGGCAGTTGCCCATTTTGCCCTGTTGATAACCCAGAATAAATCACTCACTGAATCATTGCAGGACAAACTGTAATTTTACATCAGTGTTTGGAGTTTGCTCAACAATCTTCATCCACAGAGTAAAACCGTGAGGGGAAAAGCTGTAAAGTGAATCTTTTGTGGATATTTTTTAACTGTTGTTTCCAGCTTTACTTTAAAGAAATACTTCACTCCCCAAATGATCATTTGGACATGAATTATTCATCCTGTCTTGCACTGAATCTTTGAAGAAAACGTTGTTTTTCTTGCACGCCTTTGGTGAACAAAGAATCCAAAAATGGAGAACGTCACAGGGAATCGCGAACAGCAAAACTATCAAAACTCTTACGCTGAGCTTCATTTGTAAACAGACACACTGATACTCATCATGAAACTGCTTCCAGCTACACTGTAGTGATTTATAAACCACTTGTTCCATGTTCATACACTGCTTCTGAATACTAAACAGGGATACTTGGCTATTAATATTTAAGTGCAAGTCGAGTGGACGGTATGAGACCCACATCTGACTCAATCTGCACACTATAGCTGCACATGTAATGAGTGCGGGCCAGTTAAAATTTGATTTGGTGTCACATCATATGAGACACTCTCAACAACATGAGGTTCCACATGAGGGTAAGTGACACTCTGCAGTTGCTTTGTGCCAAATCTGTGCTCCCTGTGTGGCAGTAACATATGGCAGCGAATGACTTTGATGTTGAAACATCATTTTCTCCACTGGATAATGTTGTCTCAGTCCACAACAGCAGTCCATCACTGCGTGTCAGTGGTGAGAGCTTTCACACAAAAGCTATTTTCTGTGTGTCTTTCTTTATTTGCTGCTCGATGTGTGCTGTGTTACAAACAGCAGAGCCTGTGAGGCGATTACTGAATTACGCAATTATTCTGCTATCATAGCTGCAGCCCTGCAATGGTTTAATAGATGGAACATTTCACTCAGTTTGCCACAGTTAAGCGTTAGTTCACTGCTGAGACCACACATGCATAAAACTGTATTGTACCCTCAGCTGTGAGAGCGTAATAAAGCTAGGAACAGCACTGGTTTAGAACAATGTAATTTTAGCATTGTGGCTTATTTCCAGTGTCTGGACAAGTCATTAAGAGCATGTTTCTATATTCTCCTTTGAGAAGAGGCTGTTCTATATTCAAACAGTGGGACATCTTCACACTTGAGTTGTTCTTAAGAGGACATCACACTGACCACTGGCCTCGGGGCAGCAGGTAGTGAAGCCTTCAGAATCAGAAAGGCCACATTTCAAATGGGGACATCATCACATCGTCTACCTGCTGTGCAGGACAGACAGGCCAAACTGCAGAAAGACAGAACTCAGGATCATCTAAATTCTAACCCTAAAGTTCTGTTTTGTGGATGTTTTTAACAGCTAAAAGAACACACTCAGCGTTGTTTTATTGCCTTTATACTTCACTACTTTATGTAATTAAGGAAAATTGCTAATAAACATTATTTTGAATTGATGACAGTTTCAGCAGGAAGGATTTCCACATGCCCTTGCACATGTGTGATTGGTGTTGACAGTGCTGTTTATGCTGCAGTCAGTGGTAGAAGAAGAATTCAGAGCCTTTACTTTAGTAAAAATATTAAAACAAGTTAGTTAAGTGGCTCCAAACCCAAGGATCGGGCCCATCCAAAGGGTCACAAAACAAATCTGGGTTGTGACATGACACCATTTTCTGGACTTTTATCTAACTTTGGAGACTTTTAACTCTTTTAGTAATACGTTAAGAGGGGAAATCACTTTTGGTGTAACTGCAAACAGCACATTAAGTAAATATTTATGATTGCTGTGAAATCAATGTAGCAGAGATAAAAAGTATAATAGCTAAATTCCCTCTGAAATGTAGTGGACTAGAGGTATAATGTAGCAGCAACTGGAAATACTCAAGTGAAGTAAAAGTATCTCAAAACTGGACTCAAACACAGTACTTGAGTGACTTTACTGAAGCCCCGTATCCACCTAACACTTTCGGTATGCTTTGGAACCAAAAGTAACCCTTCAGACATGGTACCTAGACCCTGGGTTGTTGTCACTCACTGCTCCATCCAGCACTCACTGTATTTCCTCCTTTATCAGTCTGCACCTGGTTTATCGTCCACAGAACGAGGCTGCACGCCGACATTTTCAGAACAAAATAAAACAGGCTGCAGCAAGAGTCTTTCTCTATGAGGTATTTAAAAATAGTGGGTTTGTTCATTTAGTCCTTCTCAGGCAAGCTCACGGGTTTAGTGTTGCTGTAGCCCACAGGAATGGCGCTCCATGACACTATTTTTTTCTCCGAGGGAGGATTATAATATTTAAAGTTCACATAATGGAAATGAATATATGTTTTTTAACGCTTGAAGATCCACACATAACTAAAAGTGTGTGTCATCCAAGAGAGACAATAAAAACTAAAGTGATGGTCAAAGTTGTTTATGGAATATTTAAGGTGTGCTGATGGCTTCACGTCATCAACTCACACATTGAGTAATATAACAAGTAAACGTTCCACCTTAGAAGTTGCCGGCAGTGCACAGCACAAAAACAAAATGACATTTCGCATACCCCAGGCAAAAAGAAAGATAACATTTAAAAACAATTGGTGCAACATATAAGAAAGAACATATAGTGCAATAGTAAGATGAAAAGGGTCGACATTTCACAGTCAAAAACAGAACTGGGAGATCCTCTTCACATCACAGCACCATGAATTGTTTGTGTACACACCACGGAGCTTACCAGATGATGCAGCCTCTGTGTAGCTCTGCTCTGTGTAGTGTTAGCCCTGTTAGCTCAACACCGGAGTCTGATATGTTACCATTCATCCATGTCTCAGTGAACACAAGGACGCAGCAGTCCCTCACTCCTTGGTGAGTTGATCTCCACAGTCGGATGTAATCCATTTTAGTGTCCAGTGAGCGGACGTTCGCCAGGGTTACACGAGTGGTTGCGTCAGTCGGAGGCCTCCACATGGGAAAGACAGACAGGACAGGAGAAAACTCTGACCAAACATTGCATTCGGTCCTATTGCAATGATTGGTCGGAGTTTTCTTAGAACCATATGAGAATGGTACAATCATGAGTTTTTATCTCTGGTGGAATTCACTTACAGTTTAGTGTGCCATCAGCTTATTAATAGCATTTTAATCTAAACAAAGAAAAGTGTAAATTTTCCAGAAAGGTAAGTGTTGCTTTAACTGATATATGTAAAACTCTCCACAGTATGAACAGTGCATGAGCCTCAAAAGTGAAAGTGACCGTCCTCTATTGACCAATCAGACTGCAGTGTTCACAGCTCCACCTTTTAGTACCAGATCTGTGTGCTAGGTACCCCAACAGAGGGGGGACCAAACATGGGGACGGTACGGAACGCTTCTATAGAGCTCGTAAGTCAAGCCCCTTCTGGTAGACCCCTATCGGACCTCTAGGCTCGGAAAATATGAATGGGAGTCAGTGGAGAGAAAATTATTATTTTCTGGTCCCGGTCATTAAATGCCTTGGATTATGATGATGAGTATGATTCTTCAGTTAAAGGCTGTGGAAACAATGTAATGAGAAAGACTACATGTCGCCTATGTGACGTCACGTCATCACACTTTCCCTCCACTTCTCAACTCACAGTGCTGCTGCTGCGTCTTCTGCCATGATCTACGGAGCCATAGATCAAGATGCCGATGTGTTTCGTACCTGAATGTCACCATTCCAACAAGAACAGCTGTTCTTTCTTTTGATTGTCTTTCGAGGCTGTGAAGTGTACCAGAGACACAGCCATGTTCCGAGCGCGAGTGGTGACGTATATCATATACAGTATATGTATATACATGTATGTATATACATACATATATTTATGTATACTGTACTGTACTGTACATATATGTATGTATACTGTATACGCGTTGAGAGCAGCGAAGAGCTGTAGTCCACAAAGCGCTCTCACACAAAACCTAACAGTATCAAACTTCTTTCCGCTAAATTGTAGCCTTCGTTGCACGAAAAAATATATTAAAAATTCACAAACAACATATGTGAAATGCATGGCACAATTCAAACGGGACCAGGAAATAATTTTCATCCAGCCATTATGAGAAATCGATTTTTAAGGTCCCATGTACCGGAAACGGAAACACGCAACTTAGGAGCTCTACTGGTACCATCCACAACTTTTCACAGTGGAGACGGGAAAAAAAAAGTGTACCGAACCGAACTGAACTGAACTGAACCGCATCGTACTGTTCGGTGGAAACGGAGCATTAGTTATCACTTGCTGCACTTCTCCTCTCAAATCACACCTAACTTTCACACACACACACAGCTCGTAGAGAGAGTTAGACCTCTCTGTGGTATAACTGACCCCAAACACAAGCAACGTCCCTGTGTAAAAAATGTCCATATACATATATATGTATATGTATTTGTGCATGAATATTCCAATAAACATCATTAGATTTCTTATATTCATTGTAATAATGCAGCTTTATGGTCATTACTTTTCAGCACATTGCTACGTACTGAGCTGAATAAGGTCAGAAGAAACGATAATGAAATGTGAAGTAAAAATTGGTTGCTTTTGCAATCATTATTATGATTACCCATACGGCAGTGGGGTCTGTGAGACCTCAAACAATAAGGGAGTAAAGCCAATATCAACAAAACACCAGTTAAATAAAACAGGCCAGGATCAGAAGTGTCAGAATATATAGAAATGTGAAAAAGGCATGTAGATTTCTTTACTTTCTGTGTGCCAAACCAGCCACTGTTTAATTTCCAAACTTGAGAAACGTGTTAACTAGATGCTCTTGGAGCTTTAATGTAAATTGCAGCAAAGCAGCAGATGGTGTCTGAGATAAAAACGGACATCTTCTGCATTATGTCTCGGTAATCCGATCCTACTAGATGCAACTTTTGAGAGACTGCAGGGGGAAAAAGTGGTTTGGCAAAGGCCCTGCGATCTGTTGAATGTAGAGTTTGTTTGAGGGGTGAGAAAATATGTCATTTCGGAGTCGTGGTTTATTCCAACGTAAGAGAGTGCGCACCAATGAGAGGCTGTTACGCTCCACCCTACCTGCCTCCTTTCCGCCCCCCCTTTTCCATCCACATACTCACTACTGAACACGACCTGCCGCCTGCCACATCTGGAGACGCTTCCCAACACGAGAAACTTCAACTTTCGCGTTTTCCTCTGCGCAGAAACACGCAGGCGTTTGCGAAGTGTCAATCCGTCAGGGTGAATTTGGCTCTCTCGTGATAGTAAGTAGAGATTCTTGAAGCCAAGTTGGCGTTTCTCTCTGTCTCTCAGCTTTCCTTTTTTTACATAGCGTTGGTAAACAGAGCCCGTTTGGGAGTTTCATACATTCAGTTGCTGTGTACGTGCCACGCTAGATTGTGTTGTAGTTGGTTCGTGGAAAAGAAAACAACATAAAGTTACATATTTCCATGTATGAGTGAGAAAAGAAGGAGCGGAACGCGCAGCTGTGCGTTGACTCACGCACAAATCAAGCAAACAAATCTATAAAGTTTCTTATTCCACGCTCGGCTCTGTCACTAGAGGATTGTTAGTGTTAAATGTTGAAAGCAAAGCCTGTGTGAGAGCCTGCTGCTTCACTGCACGATAGTACATGACTGCGTTGATGGTGACATGAGTCAGAGGGAATCAAATTGTGAAATTCAGCAGCGACTGGTGATGGAGTGATACATCTCGGGTTTATTTGTGCCCAGCGCTGATCTAACATTTGGAAGAGAGGACTGGAATAAGCCATAAGGCGCACAGCTCCATACTGAAGTGTTTAAGTTAGTCTGAGGGGAAATTTAAAAGACCTAAAAATACAGCGTTGGTTTCTTCCCTACAAAGAATCATTTGAACTTCCCACCGCAGAGCGAGAGCGACATAAATAGTTCTGACATGTGGATGTAATTTCAGAAGAGGAAAAAAGACAGATGCAGAGAAATAAAGAGAGCAGGCTGAGCCTGAGCATATAGTAGATTATAGGAAATTAAATCGAGGGCAGAGCGAGGCGATTACAGAGTTATGATTTCACAAGCCGCCGTGAGCATCGACAGGCCAGATGGAGTGAAACAACAAAAGTCGCTCCACTTTGAAGAGAGTTAAGTAGATTATATCATCTCATCTGAGCATCATCAGCGTCTGTTTGAGCCCCGCAAGGACTCTTGGAGGTAGAGTTGCCTCAGGTCAGGGATGGGATCCGCTCTGCTGCTCCACAATCTGGACTTTCTTCTCATCTCACTCCTCAGCAGTTTGTGCCTGGTAAGTCATGTTTTTCATATGTGCATGCATGCAGCCATGTCATAACCAAAATGTGTGTATTTTTGATGTTGCATTTATGAGGTGTGGAGGTCCAGCGGTGCCTCCTCTGTGCACACATCTCTGACAACATGTCAGTGCAGGTAAAGAGCAGCTGCTGTGTGAGTGTTTGGCATTAGCAGATGTTGAGGAGAATGTGATGCCAGCTGAATTTTTTACAAGGCAAACCATGCATATTGATCATATCTGCAAGACTGACTCTCGGCTTTTGATTTCTAAAAAAAATCTGCTCATAGTATCTAATGCAAATCAGGATTAAGGTAGCATGTGTTTGAGTTTAAAGGGAACCTATAAACCCATTTGCAAAATTCATATGTCACTCCTTTTGTTTAAGACAGTCCAAAACTTTACGTAAACATGAACACCTCTCTGCCAAATCCAAAAACTAGAGTGCGAACACTCAACCTTGTCATGATGGGTACTACGTCTGGAGCTGCTCCATTCACAGTTAATTGAGAAAGATGTTCTAGATCAGTGGTTCCCAACTAGTCCAGCCAGTTGGTCCAGATTTCTTCTGAGACACTTGTTTAGGGTCCACGCACTTCACTGTATTCAGCGTCATACTTGCATTTGGCCAAGTCTTTGAGCTTGTTTGCCGTCTCTGTCATGTACATGTCCGTTGGTGACTCACTCTGCAGCAGGGAACAGCACTTTAAAGTAAAAGCGCTGTGGCAGATATTCACTACTTCAAATACAAAGTGTGTTTTTTAGAAATTCAGAATGAGCCCACGACCCATTTTGGGAACCACTGTTCTAGATTATACAGAGAAATGTTTTGAGTGTGGGTTCATTTTCTATTTCACAACTAAGAACACAACAACAGAATAAAACTCATTTGGGGCTAGAAAGGAAAACAAACATCCTGTCTGTCCAAAAACATCAGGCTCCCATTCATTGTCAATGGAGCAGCTCTTGGTGACATCACAAGTTTGAGATTTACGCCTCTGGTTTCTGGCCTTGCGAGAGAGTAGCTCATGTTCACAAATGTCAATTGAACTCCGTCAGCCATGGAAATAACATAATGGAATTCTTAGTTTCGGTGTTGCTCCCCTTTTAAGGAAAGATGTCGACCTCCAGAGTAAATGACAGGAGTCAGAAGCCTTCACCTCCGCACCTTTAACTGTCTCTGTGCTGCATGTCACACTCCTGCTGGAATTGTTGCCAGTGAACACAGGCTTAAAGTGTGTGTGAGCTTAAATTGCTGCGGACACAGTTGTGTATCGACACACATATTGACATATTCGACCGGGCTGAAGGGGTTGACAGGGCTCCTAACAACAAGCTGCTGTGATTAGTGATTACACTTTTGTTCCATTAAATGCATCGTCTCACAGTGACGATACAACAACACAGTGTTTGTGTGAAGCAGCGCCTGGTAACCTAGTTCCTGTAATAGGCAGGGCATTGTGTTTACTACAGAGTGGGTCATTGCTTTGCAGAGCTCTCACCTGCCTGAGCCAAAGCGATTGTTGCGGTCAGAACGGGAGTAAATATTTCATTCATAACTCCAGCGGCACCTGAGCATCTCTCTGATTCACAGCTGTAATGATTTACTTTTGCCTGACATTGTGATTTATAATTGCGCTCTCAAATATTGCCATAGCTGTATCCAGAGGGCCTGCTGCACACACTCTCTCACACACACACACACACGGATACTCACAGTGCAGGCAGAGCAGCGCACCAAGTTGGTTCTGTGTGTTTTGGCTGAGGCTGTTGTGCATTCAACAGGCAGTTCGCCCAGGCTCTGAGGTACAGTGCATTTTCCCAGTGATGTGGTCCATCACTGTACCGCAGTGGACCTCTAGGCTCATTGGTTTAGATGGCAGAGGAAAACAATTATAACATTGCTGTGTATTTATAGCTGATTCAACATTCAGTCGTTAAAAGCTCTGTCTGTATATGGTGTTTACCCGTTTTTGAGTTTGGTGTTTGCTTAGTCTTCCTCGCCACAAAAAAGTATTTTTTTTCCAAACTGTGACCAAACGGTACGCAGATTCCCTGAAAGCCAAAGCTCAGAGTGGAAAGTGTGTGTCTGTGTTTGAAGAGAGAATGCATTTTACATTGAGACATACAGTTGTCAAACTACAAGGCTGCACCACTTTCCAGATGTTCAGCACATAAACGATGATATCCCGATATCACCACGCACCAGTCCAGCACTATGAACTGCATGTGTGTTATCCAGCATTTTTTTATTTGCGTGAAATTGGCTGATACAAGAGCAGATAAGGAATCTCACCATTGTGTCTTACGCCTCAGCAGACACGTTGCTGTGACAGCTCACAGACAAAGCAGCACCTCACAGAGCCTTTGTTCAGTGTGCCTGGCTGCCTCACTTACTCAGTTATTACATTTATTAAGCGGAAGCACTGCTTTCAGGAACCTTAGTGAGCATTTAATTTCTCCCTCATGACTGTGTTTTCCTCCGTGATGACTTGCATGTGTCTGGATCCTCACTGGAAGGACTTGTGCTGTATCTGTATCTGCCTGCCATGGCCAAGCATTATGTCAGCTCTGTGAGCCCTGTCATGTTCTGTAGTGCACAAGGCACTTTTGACTAGTTTGACTGGATGTGGAAAATATCTGTTGTTGTGTTGGACCTGAATACTTAAAACCACAGGATCATGATTGTAGTCTACAGTTTCATTAAAATGCATGTAGCAGGAGAGGAATGTGCCGTGAAATGCAAAAGGATAGCTTTTTGTATGAAATCATGTTTGACCTCAGTTTATCTTTTAAAAGCCTTTACAGTGGAGGGTCGGGATGTCGTTTCAGAGTGGCTTTATACATTTCAAATTACCCCTCAGTGGAAGTTCATGCCACGGATGAGACTGCAGAATAATCTCATCCCAATCTGTCTCTGGTAATTAGGGCCAGCAGATTACTCCTCACTAATTAATATGAACTGCTGGTGCACTTGTAAAACAGGCTTTAATATTGAAATTTGCTCTGCATGCCCCTTTTAATCATCTCTAGTATGAGTTATGATATTTTTTATCTGAGTTTACACTTGTGTATGAAACTGCATGTTTGAAGCATCTCATTAAATGCATTCTCTTTTGTTTTATTATTATATTCAGTATTATCTTTTATTGTGTCTCTATGTAAACATATAATATATAATTACAAGGGGTGTAAATCACCAGGTTCATCACAATATCATACTATATTGATTATTTGGATAACGATAGGATATTTGCTGATATCAAAAACTCTGCCACAATCTGATTTTGATATGATTCAATTCAGGGGCCTGCGATTAATATGAGATAATACTATATGATAATTTCACACAGTCTGCCACCTCTTTCTTTTATGTTTTTGGCCACAAAAGATCAAAACAACACATGAATAATATAAATAACTGTCACCACTTAAAGGGGAACTGATGTTGTTTTCAACCTGGGCCCTATCTTCCGATCTACTTTTGTCTAAATGAGTGACAGGATGTTCAATATGTGACATTTCTCCAGTATGAAGCTAGGGCTGACCTGCCTGCAGCCCGTGAGCGCGCGCTATATTAAATAATGGGGCACTCAGACAGCGTCAAACAACGTCAAAATACGTCCACTAAAAGTGCATTTTTTTCACAGATAGGCTCGGATTGTTAGTATAATTATCTGACAACATAACGGAAAGGAGAAATGAACGTCTGTGTTTACCTTTAGCTGGATTCAGACATGTTCCTCTGCCTGTTGCTGCTCCCTCTCTCTCCTCGTCCGCTCTTCAGTTTCAATGAGCTCTGCGTCCGTGTACGCCCGTGTACTCCGTGTTCAAATAAATACGGGCGGTCATCAAATTCAAATGGCTCATCCAGATCCAGTTGGTCAAAATTGGGTAAAAATTCAGCCATGGCTACTCCGAACAGAGTAACTCCTCGCGTTTGTAAGGTCAGTCCAGCGGTAACTTCCTGCAACAACTCAGATCTCGTGAGACGTGAGATTTCAGAGCCAGACTTTCACTCTCTGAGTGAGTGTTTTGACTTCCCGCAACAAACATGTCCGAATTTTTACCCGATTTTGACCAACTGGATCTGGATGGACCGTTTGAATTTGAACACGGAGTACACGGACGCAGAGCTCATTGAAACTGAAGAGCGGATGAGGAGAGAGAGGGAGCAGCAACAGGCAGAGGAACATGTCTGAATCCAGCTAAAGGTAAACACAGACGTTCATTTCTCCTTTCCGTTATGTTGTCAGATAATTATACTAACAATCCGAGCCTATCTGTGTGAAAAAAATGCACTTTTAGTGGATGTATTTTGACGTTGTTTGACGCTGTCTGAGTGCCCCATTATTTAATATAGCGTGCGCTCACGGGCTGCAGGCAGGTCAGCCCTAGCTTCGTACTGGAGAAATGTCACATATTGAACATCCTGTCACTCATTTAGGCAAAAGTAGATTGGAAAATAGGGCCCAGGTCGAAAAAAACATCAGTTCCCCTTTAAGTGCAGCAAAGTTTACTTTATACTGTCTGGCTATCTTGCTTAAAGCCCTGAAAGCAAACTTCGGCCAAAAGCCATGAAACAACAAGATCATTTAACAGAAGTAATTCAGGTCAGTAATAACTGTCAAGGTTATGGACAAAACTAACTAACTAAATTAGCCAAGTGGCTGGCAGACTTTTCCTCTACTCATAGCTTAAAAAATTATATCTATTATTTATACTTTTTTCTTCGCTCACTGTTAGTTTAAGTCACTGCAGCCTGCATGCATGTTTTTTCAGCCAAACATTGTTGAAACAGAGAAGCTAAAGTTGCTGTAGTGAGCAGTTAGTGGAGTGTGATGCCCAGCCAGGCAGGTACGTCCTGTCCTATCTCATTACGGCATTGTTCACATATTGCATGTGCGTCAGCTGTTGACTTGTGTTTTCTCCGAAATCTGAAACATTTCCACACTGCCGATTTATCCCTGTGTAAATAAAGTTGACCTCATCGTGTTGTTCTTGGCTGCGTGCCATTATCTGCCTGCCGCTGTTTGGCAGTGACACAGATTTCAAAATAAAAGCGTATCCTATAGATGATGATATGGATTGCTGTTTTCCATGTTTGCATTGATCTAGGACGATGGATCGTTATACCCCTAGTCATTAAAATATTAAAATGTATATTGACAGGGTGGGGGTGGGAGAGGGTGAGTCCCACTATGTTAACATCATGGATGCAGCCTTGCAAACGTCAAATCAAAGTCAAAGTAAGTCAATCAATCTTATCTTTTTTCTTGTCTTTTTAAATTAAACGTTTTGTTAGAATTATTTGACTCAAAACTCACAGGATGAAAATTATTCTTGTTTTTTTTTAACACTTGAAAATGTAAAATGAGTGCTGTGATGCTGCGGCCACAATTATTGTATTGCAATTGTTGTCCACAATGCCCACTTACTACTGTAATGCCTGTCTTATTATCTTTCAAGCACAGGAAAAATAGTTGAGTTGATTTCCAACTCAGTGTGCAACGCTGATTCATTACCATTTAAAAAACAATTGTCACCTCTTTAGGTAATTGCAGGTGACATGAAAGTAAAATTCTACTTATGATTGCGTGTTATTGTCCTTTAATTGCCTCTTTGGTTGTAAGATGTTGGCTCCGAACAGTGAAAGTGCATCATTTGTATAATTAGGATTTCTTTTTGTAAATATGGCACTTTTTTCCTCACACAGGGGTTTTAGAAAGGAAATGCTTAATGCTTAGATTTTTTTGTGCTATGATTCTCTTGTGAAACCCTGTCAGACACCAGCTCTTTAACCGTATACCTTTGATGTCTTTATTCATTACCATCTACAGCACATGTAACCCGTGTTTCATGCCATATTTACTCAGGGAGTTCAAACAGTTTGGACGTGGCCTGGATCTAGATTCCCTCTCTAAACAGACCCCATTAAGACACACAGAGATAACAAAGCCCTGCTGGGACCAATTTGCTCATCTCACAGTACATTTCTCTCAGCTGGGTGTCATCTCTTATTTCTTTAATTAAACGAAAACCCCCACTGGCAGATAAATTCACACAATAGGTAACAGCAATGTGTTTTCTGCATTCTGAGGACATTTTATGATGATGATTTTTTTTTTTTTTTGTTTTGTTTGTGTGTGGGATGCATGGCCAGACTTTACGTGGTGACCTTTACTGCTCCCAAGTGAGAGAGGAGAAGCAGTAGGAGGTGTGTCAGAAATGATTAGGTAGCAAAGAGCAATTTTGGTGTCAAGGATTACCAGGATTTGTTGCCTGCCTTCAGACAAAAGCATATGATACAAACAGCAATCTTTGTGTGTGTGTGTGTGTGTATGTGTGTGTGTGTGTGTGTGTTTCCGCACAATGAACAGATTTTACTAACAGCAAAGGTTTCTTTTAAAAGAAATCCATTAGCGGTGTGCTTTGATGCTTGTCTTAACCAGTCTCCCCTGGGATCTGTGAGCATTACAAAGGCTTTTACCGTATTGACATTGGTCATTTTTGCAGCAACTTGCCTGTTAATTCACTAATCAGAGCCCACTGCCTCACAAACACAACAGACCCCAGTCTGTTCATTTTCTTACTTTATTCAGTTAGCTCGACTTGCTGCATTGTTCTTTACCTTGAGCAAATCGATCCTCTTGCATGGCGGGAAGCTACACACACCAGGCCAAGGACGGACAGGCCATCCAGCCACGTGAATCCACCAAAATCCACACCAGAACAAAACAAACAGACAAAATGAATGGCATGTGGGCTCACAATCAGCACCATTTAAAGGAGCCATTCTGCATTTTCAAGTTATTAATGCCATATTTTGGAACAGTTATATCTATGTCCAGAAAAAATCATTGCAAATTGGATTAGTAGTGACTTTTGGCTTCCTTATAGTTCCTCTATATTTTGTTAATAGCGTTGCCTCATGGTTTCTACTGGAAGTCGTGCCGATTGCCTCACATTACTTCAGCTGTCACACTGGTCAGCTTCACAGACGAAACAGGCAGCGAGCTTGAAACTGGCCCCAAGGTAGTTGTGACATATTTGTATGTTGGCTAATTTGACTTTGATACTAATCCCTCAGGCAGGAAAAGGATGAAACATTTTTCATTGCAGCTTTAATTATGCATAGATTTAATGATTTTCATCCGTCAGGGAACTCCCACTGTGTTTCTAAAGTGAAAGGAAATGGATACTGATAATGATAGCATCTGGTTGTTTGGAGAATTTCATTAGTATTAATTCTTTATAGTCATACTTCTGCTGTTATTATACACGTGTGATTATTATTGTCACATATTAATATATACTATGCAATAAACTGTACCACAATTACCGTTATTGCTAAAATTAATGTTAATCTATTGCACATCTGTCCGTCCTCCTCAGTTGCTCTTCCTGAGGTTTCAACATTTTTTCCCCCGTTAGTTTTTCCTTATCCGCTGTGAGGGTCATAAGGACAGATGGATGTCGTATGCTGTAAAGCCCTCTGAGGCAAATTGTGATTTGTGATATTGGGCTTTATAAATAAAACTGAAATTGAATTGAAATTGTGTGCACTGTGTTGCATGGGTCTAAAATGCCTCATAGTTATTACTCTGGCTAAATGAAGATTAGATAAAATAAAAGTTTAATTAAATAAGCTGAATAAAAATATGGGGCGGGTAGAGGGAGCTGGATATCAGAAAACCTCAGTGTCTTTGCACGTAGTCTGTTCATTTTACAGCCGTTTTGTATATGTTTGCATTTGGCATGTGTCATAGCAGTATTATAATGCGTACAGCTCATCAGTCTTTTTTGTTTGTTTTCATATGCATTTTTTTTAAAAACTTTCCCATATTTTGTTGCTGTATGACTCAACATGCATCTGCAAATTCCCCCAAAGGCTGAGGCAAATAAAGTGTTTTAGATTGAATTGAATTTGCGGTTGCTCTCCATCTAGTACAGAGGAATCTTGTTGGAGCCAATTCAGACTGCTCTCTCCATCACAAAATGACAGTACTGCTGTTGCGCAGAAAACAATTGCATTTGAAGGGAAGATAAAGAGGCATTTTGGATTTCCATTACTGATGTGGCCCCTACTCATCATTTATTGTATTTCTCCAAGATTCACCCTGTTTTCAATCGTGCAACAAGTGTGTTGCATGCCCCCGGCCATGAAATCATCAAACATGAGTCACCCTGTGTGCCCACACCTCTCTGATTTCTGAAAACAGAGCCTCGAGTGCTATAAACAACCAGTTCGCTACGCTCGCAGTGCTACTTTTACTTCAGTTTCACACATTTCACACTGTTTGTTTTGACAGTTCAGACGACTATGAAATGACGACTTGTAGCCTGTGGCCATAAAACAATATGATATAATATGTCTTGCTAGTAGGGCATGACAACAATTCCATATTACTGTTTATCTTTAGCTGAATCACACAGTGTCGTGATGGTATGATCTTTTTATATGATCATTCTGAATATTTCTGTTGTCTTAACTGTGGGTTTTGTAAGTTGTAGAGCAGTGAGACTGAACCAAAGGAATGATGATGTGCGTGCCATAAAACCAAAACAAGGAGCTGAAAGAGGCAAAAACACTCACCAATGGCTAAAATTAATAATTATAATTAACAGTTATTAATAATTTTAATTATCATTAATTAATAATGTCAAACTATTCCTGTAACCCTTTGAAACCTGAGCAGACTGGTTTGATTTGTTTCAAAAACATGGAAAGAAGGCAACAAGCAACAAAAACTAGAATGAGCCAAAAACTTGCAAGAAATGAGTAAAAAGAAAAAATTAAAAACAAGAAAAAACAACAAAAGAAAGTTAGAAACAAACAAACAAACAAACAAGGAAATGACCTGGAAAAAGTGCCTAAAAATTCTAAAAAATAAAAAAAAATAATAAATTGTGGCATAATTTTAAAAGTAAACATAAACATTATAAATGTAATTTTTCCCGAGCTTTTTTCTTTTTCCCATAGAATTTTTTTTCTGTTCTATTATTTTTTTTTGCAATTTGTTGGACATTTCTTACCAAGTTGCTCATTGCCTTTTTTCCCCATGTTTTTGAGAGACATCGCACTAATTTGCTCAGTGTTCAAAGGTTTAAATACTGGCAAAGCACAAGAAAAGTGATGTCGCGCCAGGTTTCAAAGGGTTAAGTTCATATTTATAAATCCCTGCTGACAGTCTCAATGGCACCATTAGATGCCAGTTTGCATTTCCACTCTCATTCTACCATAAACAGTGAGTAAGTTTCTTGTTCTAATTCCAGATTTTACCGTGGGTTCATGTTATTGTTCTGCTGAGCTAGATGTGGTAATTGCATGATGTCGCTACTGCTAGTTGCCATCTTTTATGTCGTGTTCTTATTGTATCAAATTTAGAAAAAGACTACAATACATCATTTTATCAGGTAGTGGCAATGCATCCATTTTGATTGTTACTCATTTGAATGGTTATTATCAGTTAGGTTTAGAAAAAAAAAGTGGAATGTGTGGATTTAAATAACTATACATGGTACGAATGGAGTGGAACAGAACGTGATATATGTCATGTGACAAATGGTTTCACACTGGACACAAACCCTGGTCACCTGGGTGAAAGCATAGACTGTATATAAAGATGGATGATGCATCTTCATTTACCCCCACTGTACAAAAATGAAGCCAAAATATCCCAGTTACGGCCACTGCCATCTTGCACTGGTGGTGTAATTTGGAGCCAGAGTGTGCACAGCAGTGATCTCCGTGGTGTCGAGTTTTGGCCTATACACCCATCCAACCAATTGCGAGTAGCGCCATTTATCGCAAGCACACTGTCAGCTGTTGGTCACAAAGTCAGCCACCCTTTTTATAGTATCAGATAACTAGTTAAAACTAGGGATGGGAATTGATAGGATTTTATTGATATCAATGCCATTATCGATTCTGCTTATCGATCTGATTCTTTATCGATTCCCTTATCGATTCCTCCTGTGAATTAATGATATCACCTCCTGTTGTTTGTAACCCAAGACATCTGCTTTCATAACGTTTTATTATGAACCTTAAAGCCATGGTCTAGTTTAGAAAGACGATGAGAAAGATTTGAAACAAAGCACCACACCCCCTCCCCTCTGAGCTCGTGTCCCTCTCCCCTCTGAGCCTCCTAACGACACACCTCCTCCTGCATAGAAATGTTTCGACGTCGTCTAACCACACCAAAAACTAACGGCAGCTTTCACAGTCATAAGCCAGCATTGGCATACAGTTATCTATGTCACAACAACAGCCACAATGAGTTGTCATTAATGTTACTCCTAGCTGGTGATCTAGAGATAAATCCCGGCCCACAGCCTGAGTGTGTCAACACCACGCAGCTAGTGCAGCTAACTCAGGTGAGGCAGCTAACGCAGCTAGCCCAGCATATTATAACAACAAATGGCATGCAAATCAACTCAACTGCCCTCATCTTACCATCCTTGGTGTTCCCATGAAATCCGACAACAGGAGCGGGGACGCGCCGAGGCTCCACAGTGGGCTAGCAGCTCCAGTGAGGCTAACAACAACAACGTCCTGCCGCCGTGTACCTGGAGCGGGGATGCGCGAGGCTCCACAGCGGGCTAGCAGCTCCAGGGAGGCTATTAACAGCATGAAGTGAAGCCACAGCTTTGACCGCTTCTGTCTCTCCGCCAATTACGTCTTCTTTGTTGTTGAACGTGCTGCTAACTGACGAGCATAGATTCGGCGTAATGAAAAGAATCGATAAGGGAATCGTTAAGCATAAAGGCTAATGATGTCGATGAATGGAACCAGTTGGAACCGGTTCTTAACAGGAACCGGTTCTCGATTCCCATCCCTAGTTAAAACCAAACTAATCAGAAAAATTAACACTTGAACAAACATCGTGTGATAAGAACTATCTGAAATGACATGAAACAACTTTGGGAAAAATTTATTTGACGTGCTATTTCCATTTCTGCAATTCGTCTGACCCATGTCATTATGCTAACATGGAGGGGGCGGAATTTAACCTATACTGCAGCCAGCCACCAGAGGGCAATCCAGATATTTTGGCATCACTTTTGAGTAGCTGTCATGTCGTCCATCCTGATACACTATGGGTGAAAGTCATGTGTTTCTTTGACTCGTCTACCACCCCAACCTCCTCTTTTCACAAACGTTATGTCACATGACTTCCTACATTTCTCCCATCATAATTACTGCCTAACAAAAAGTAAGGCCATTTAATCGACTGATTACGGCATTGTAAACCTACTAGTACAATAGATGTAGCTGGCCCCTTGTAACTTGTTGAGTGATAACATTTGAATAGTCAATCAAATTATTGTAGGGGTTTATGAATGGTTCACAACAGGTTGCTGGAATGAAGATGCTGGAAATATATCACGTCAACCAAACACTTCAAATCACCACACTCTTGGAAATGCTCACAGTCATTACGATTTGCCACTGCATGTGTTTGAACTCTTAAAAAACACCACTTGTGATGAAATGATTTATACCACTAGACTTCAGTTTGTGGTCTTTTTCTGTGTTGTTGTAACAGAAACAACATACATGTATCCCCTCCACAGTTTTAAGGGGTGCCAGCAGGTCAGGAAAGCTTTTAAAGTTGTGTTTGAGGTATAGTTAAGGGTAGTGCTTTAAAAGAAGCTTGTACTTCTGTTCAGACAGTTCACAGACACATGCACTCACTTCTCAAGTGAAATGTCGCATCACAGAGTCACTGACACTCACCAAAAATAACACGTTTATACTCTCAGTTTTGAGAGTGTCATGTAATTGGGCGTGATGTGATGGACTGTGGGGAAAAAGGAAATCAGCTGTAGTTTATAAAGCTGAAGGATTTGAGAGGGTGTATTCCAGTGCACAGATGGTATTTATACACACCTTGGTTAAAATGTAATTTCTCCGTCCAAATGAGATTATGTGGTTGGCAGATTTGAGACATCCTGTTTTGCAATTTAGTTTTACAGCTCGTCATGTGGATTCAAGCAGCATGGAGGTGTAAACTCTGTATCAGCTGCTGTACATGGCTTGTCGCTGTAGATTGTGAGTCACTCGCTGTCGTCACCAGTCAGTTAACATGTTTGCCTGAATTTTCCTGGGATCAGCTTTGGGATTCAGCTCACAGAGGCAACTTGTATTAGGAAAATACCCTTCACACACATGTCATTATGCTCTGTGCTTCACTGCAGCGCTTTACAGTAGCTGAGAGGATTCCTGAGATAACTGCAGAATAATCTAATTTCTTGAACTTTCTCCTTAAAACGCATACATCCTGTGGCAGTTATCTTCTTTTCTTTTGGTATTGACTGACACATTGCTCAGTTTTTAGAGTGCCTGTGAGTCAGACTCATAACGTGTGTGTTAATAGGAGAGTCTTCAGTTTCACCGGCATGGTAAGGTTATACCATGGCTGTGTTTGACTCAGGAAAGGGCTTGTTTTCTTGACTTACCGTGACCTCTGCCTTTTTTTTTCTTAGCTTTTCCACTCGAAAAATGGTGGAGTATGTGTAACTCAATGCCACTTTTACACCTCCGTGAAAAAGTTACACTTCTAACAGATATTTTAATGATGTGCCTCTTCCCTGTGAACTTCGGCATTCAAAAAGAAAGGCTGTTTGGGTGTGCACTCAATGAGTTTGAGTAGGTGGCTCTTTTCCTTTTTTTCCACGCCTTTCTTTTTTAACCTTGATGACTTAATGATGCATTTAAATCGGCTGCTTAGTCCGCGGTGATCCTGTGAATTATGCATCTTCAAGAGATAATGAGTAGCAGTTTGAGAAAGATCAGCAAAGGCAGAGGAGTCGCTATTTAATGAGGCCAAAGATGCTTTCGTAAACTACATCTGACATTTTTGTGGCACCAACTCTTGCATCTCACTTTTTCTTTTCCTCACTGTGGACATGTCATGAATAAAATTTTGTGCAGACAGGCAGTTTCTAAGTTTTAGCTGAATACTGGAGACATGCTGTAGGTGGTGATGCTTATCTACGAGAAGTGAAAGCCACGTCAATGTGTCAAACATTTGACACATTTCAGAGTGATAGGCCGCCTCTCCTCTGTCAGACCTTGATAAGGTGGTCTGGCTTCTGTCTATACTCAGTGTTGAGCACGTCCAAAATCAGCATGATGGACTGGCAGTATATTAAACTCAGCAGTTCCTAAAGTCAGGGCCACACTGATTGATTACCAGAGCTAGGATGAGGTTGCACCCCATGTGGTCGTCTTTCATCAGTTACCTGCTGTATCAATGTTGTGCTGCAGACTTCCTTGCAGGCAATATGCTTGGAATCCCAGAGTACCTCAGTTGAGTTGACATGTGAAAATTCTCAGCCATGTAGATGCTTCTGCCGTTTGACCAACCGTCCTGCTCAGCCCCACCCCCACTGTAGGTGTAGGGATTGAGTTTCAAATCTACAGAAGCTCCCAGACTCTGCTAAATGCAACAGGGATTGAGTTTGTAGACAACACCAAGTCAGTTCTGCACATTATCAAGAGCAGGGAGAGTAGGATTTCACACATTTCAATCCAGTTGTTTACGTGATTTGGAAGCAGCTCAAATCTTGGGCAGAAATACTCCCCGGGCTCAGGGCTTATGGCTGAGAGGAGGCAGGATTTCTTAAAAGGACCTTTATTAGTTTCATTGCAAAACTCTGGGGCTTCTGGGTTTGTAAGTATGCAGTTCACAGCTCCAGATTTTCCAGCAATAAGTAAGAAATCCTCACACTGCAGCACAGGAAGCATCGCAGCCAATTTAATTTCAGATAACAGTGCGAAGTTTGGCTGGACTGTCCTGCGTTAGCTCCATGGCACTCAACACACAGATCTGAAGTTAAAGAGCTCCATGTGAATACAGACCTGGAGGAATCCAATTAATGTATGGGACTGACATTTGCAAGTGTTATGTTAATTATGTGTCAGAGGTCAGATATATGATTAATTCCAAGCGTTACTGCAAATGAATGAGTTCTTCCTCCAACATTAGAAGATATTGCTCATGGTTTGAAGTTCACTGTCTTTTCCCTGGTAGACTGGTGACGTGTGTTGGGAGAGGCTCCAGCCAACCCTGTGGCCTTATATGTTCAGTCGACAGTAAGAATTGAATGAACGAGTGGGTGGGTGAACAAGTTAATTAACAAATGAAAAACACAAACTTTTAGTTGATTTTATTTGAGCTGTCTTTGTACATTTGTGTTGCAGGTTAATGTTGGGGATTCCTAACTCCTCCATTCCTAAATCACATTTTATCAATCATAATCAATGTTTTAAAGTCAAACAGCAAAATAATGTTAGAATATTTGTGCAGTCATAGAACAGTGCATGGTGTTAGTCACTCAGTTACTGCGACTCACACTATGCCTGCATTCAAATGTGCACTGAATAGAGGTGTTGCTTGAAATGTAGCCCGTGGATTTGTGGCTTTATTTTCTGTGTGGTAACCCAGCAGTGTTTTTGTATTACGTGTTATAATTTATCAAATGCACCATGTGACCCTCGAGCTGGAACATCCGTTAGAGGTTGTGGCTTCTGTCTGCAGTCGTTTTTATTGGTGATGTAATGTGGCATGGTTATTTTGGAACAACCAGACCTTGGAAGAAATTTATTTCATGTGTTATTATTGATGAGGTTTTTTCAAGGATAATTAGCCTCATAAGGGCTACAGTAAAGAGCTTTAAAGGCCAATCAAGGACCTACTTTTAGCATGTAGTTTTTATGTCTTATAATTCGTGTACATATATCTACATACATTATCTTGTAAATGTAATAGAGTACCAATATTAGTTGGCATACTGAAGCATGTATTTCAGTCTCCTTTCAAGCCACATTTACTATGCTTTTTTTTTTTTGTATGTATACATGCACTCTGTAAAAACTTAAAGGGGTCGCCAGTGATTTTACGTATGAAGTATGAAGTGATGACGAAGTGATGTCACTCAGGTCTGCCGTCAGCACTAGTTGGGTGTGGAGTTAGAGAGAAGTGTGCATCAGATCTCAAACTGAAGCGTCACCATGCATGTGGGAATATATAGTTACTGAGGGGTGCTGCACAGTAATGTGGGCGCACTACTAACATTTTGTATGTGCATGCACTTACATAGGAGCTGCGGTAAAACTGCTCAGACACTCTTACATCGTCAGCCGTTAGTCCAAAGAATTTGCACTCCTTTGCCTCGCCACGATTTCTCTCTGGACTGCATGTGTCAAAATGTTTAATATTTTATTTTAAATGGTGTCAAACATCTAGTTGTCTCTTCACTTAAGCCACTCGTGCCCTGGGAAAATCATACCTTCACCTGCTCTGTGGCTGCTGTAAAATTCAATGGCTATGCCCCAGCAGTGGAAGTCCCTTGTTTCATTTTCATTTCATTTTCCGTAACCGCTTATCCTGTTAGCCTCACCCAGCTGCCACTGGGTGAGAGGCAGGGTTCACCCTGGACAGGTCGGCAGACTATCACAGGGCTGACACATAGAGACAGACAACCATTCACACTCACATTCACACCTACGGACAATTTAGAGTCACCAGTTAACCTGCATGTCTTTGGACTGTGGGAGGAAGCTGGAGTAATCGCAGAAAACCCACGCTGACATGTGGAGAACATGCACAGTCCACACAAAGGGCCCCCCAACCCTGGGTTTGAACCTGCTTCCTGTGAGGCGACAATACTAACAACTGCACCAACGTGCCGCCAATATTTGAAGTCCCTTGTGTCCAAGAAAATTTCATTATGGATCTAAAAAGCAGCTCCAAAACTGTCCTGACAATTTTCTGGTCTTTCTCAGTCTGCACTGTTGATTAACTCCCGGTTTAGCTGACCCATGGGTGACCCCGACCCTTGCACTTTGACCCAAGTGATGATGTAGTCAGGTCGCAGGGATTTCTGACAGGCGCCACATCACATGCTGTTCAATATTCAGAACAAATGTTCTGATGGTAAAATAGTCAACCACTGCAGCGGCAATCTTAGCACCCACGTAACCTGCTCATGTCTGACACTGGTTGTGTTGCATTGTGGGAAATGCAGGTGCCAGGTTTTGAACAAGGAAGGAGAATGTAGGGAATAAGAAATAGCGTACCTCTGTTCTGCTGCAGTGACAAAGAATGTAAAGAATTTAAAGTTTGGGGTAATGAAGCTTGTGTTGGTCTGAAAGGTTCAGTAGTTTGGTCTCAGTTTATGTGATGTGATGTGTTCTCAAGGATCAAATCTGAAAGGGATTGTTACCATTATGTAGACGGGGAAAAGCTCAGAGAACCTTTATTATCCTTTGATGTGTCATCTGCTTCACTGCAGTTCACGACAGTATATTATCTCGATTTAAATCCAGGAGCTTGTTATCATGAGGCAACCTTGCTCCACATATGTTAAAAAAACAACAATTTTATTCCAGGGTTTTGAGTTGAAGTGCTGCTTTTATAGAGGCTGATGTGCAAAGCAGATTCACTTAAACCGTCTTACTGCTGTGTTTGCAGTGAGCTAAATGTATGATATCGACTCGCACTGTTCTCAAGCACTCTGTTTGCCTTTTGCTACAGACTCTGCCTTTTACCCAGTTCGAGCCATTTTCAGTCAAATAAAAACATGGTTCAAAGACCCCAGCACCAGTGACCCTGTAGTAAGTGGAAAGTGGAAAGCTCACGCTGACAGGCCAGTTGCAGGCCTCTGAGTTGGAGCACACCGGGAACAGTGTAGTCCATGCGTGTTTACATTTCCTTCACTCACCAGACAGTCTGAGCATCTTCATCCTCACATGTGTGCATTAACATTTGTGTCTGGGACATGTATTAAACCCTTTGAATGCAGTGATAATGCAATGCATATACGTCTCTTTAGTCAATGCGTTAATGGCTCAGCGCATCATTTAGTGGCTTTTGTAGAAACGTAGAAAGCGTAAAGGACACAGCAGTGTTTACAATTTGATTTTTATTGAAGCTTCTTCAGTAGCTTCAGCTTCACATGGACCTCCTGTGTGTCGTGTGAGTCTTTTTTTACTGGAAGTCACACTGGAAATGATGGTGTGTGTTATTTATGTTAGCCCCTACAGCATTGCTTTATGGAAGGACGCAACATATGCACGTTTTAAATATCATGTTAAAGGTCATAGTAATGTTATTATCATGTTTTATTCATTTTTATGCTTCGGGAAAATCTGTGGTTCAACAAAAATATTAAGCTTGTGCTAAAAATAAACTGAAGTACATCTAATTAATTTGATCAGTTATTAACTTCTCTTAATGATAATAATGATTGTGAGGTCATTAATTTGAGTATAATTCATATTCTGTGCTGGTCTGTTTGAAATAGTCTTGTGCAAGAATGGCTCCTCTGAAAAGCACTTCAATCAAGGTGACCAAGCACAAAAGACTCACTCCCAGCAGCCTCTTCAGTAAGCAAATCAAAAGGCTGGAATATTAGCAGGCAATAAGAGACACCTTGGGGTGATTAAGCTGCACCTAATTTGTCTATAGAGGTTTTGTTAGATTGGCAGTCACAATTAGGGGTTTTATACAAACCGTGACCTTTTCCAGGCTGCTCACTGCCCCTTTGGAGGGGAGAGTTGGGTGTGTCACCTTTTCATACTTAAATTACATCCACAGCACTGATTGCTGTGTTGTGCTCTGCTCTCACTGGTAATGACACACAGCATACTCGCTGCAGAAACTGTATTCATCAGGTCCCAAAGGTCAAAAGGATAAGCTGCTGTCACATTGGCTTCAAGATGTGTTTCACTGTGCTTAAACTGGTCAGATTCTTCGTACTTGACCTCCCACTGCGTTACTGATTTCCTGTGTATGTGCGTTGACTCTTGGACGGGCATTTCCACATAGTTTTCTGGTTCGTTGACTTTAGTTTACCGTTACGTGGGCTTTGCGTCTGACTTACAAGCACAAGATCAACCATGACTGACCCACAGTTGTAGGGCTGCAGCTAACAATTGTTTTATTATTTTCTCCACTAATTAATTTATTAATTAGTGTATAAAATGTCAAAGCAATGAAAGATAGTCAAGACAGTTTTCTACAGCCCAGTCTTTGAATGTCTCGCTTTGTCCGACCATCTGTCCAAAGTCGGAAAATGTGCAGTTTGCAAAAGACAAAAGAAACTGACAAATGTTCTCATCGGAGAAGCTAAAACCAATTAATATTTTGACACAACTGACATAAAAAATAATTGCAAATTAAGTTTTAAGTCTTGATAGGAGAAATGAACAATATGAATCAATGTTTTAGGACAATATAAGTAGTTTATACAGTATATGAAATTATAAATTTTACTGGCCAGTACTTTACACAAGCAATAACCAGGTGGTGATGTTCATTTCTGGCAAGTTAAATAATTTAAATAAATTAATAATCAAGGCAAATCTTCAAGTTTGTAATAAAATTCTGTAAATTCAAAATTAATCCAACTCATTTATGTGCAATACTTTCCACAATGGGCTTATACAACCAGAGACGATAAAGAAATGGCTGCCTCAACAAATTATTTAAAAAATCATAATCACAATTATTTTGGTTATTTATTACTATTAACTAAAGATTTTGTTGAAGTCATCTTGCATTTATTGAACATTAAAAAAAGTCTTCTAACAGTGATTTCTCTTAAACTTTAAATATAATTCGAATGAAAAAATCATTTAAAAATGTGATTTCAAATAAAGATAATTTAATAGCATTTAATATAAACGTGGCGCAAGACGAGAGAGAGAGAGGAGCCATTGACTGTGAATATCCCGTGTAGCATGCTTTGGAATTAATTACAATATAATATTTTTGAATATATGTCTCGCTTTTTTTCCTGATGGTCTTAAGAAGTAAGACCAAAAAATACTCAATAAGAGAGTCTAAAACGTGGCTACATCTGGCGAGAAAGTCTCCCAGTTGGCAACACTGAGTGCGCCGCTGTAAAATAAAGGGATGCACTGGATTTATAACTCAAGAAAAAGACAAGAGTATGTTGTGAAACGAACGCAGCACAAAAATCACGTCATCTTATCTTATTTTTAGAATTGTTAGAAGCCAAAATTATGATTGAAAATAACATTTGATTCATCTCTGAGTGCTACCTCAAGAAACATTATATATAACTACAACAACTTTTATTTTGTCTCACAGTACTTAAAGTCATATTGTGCATCCCTTATTGAAAGTGATGGCCTTTTTTGTTTTATAATAGCTGCTAGGTGCTATTTCACCAGGCTGTGTTTACTCTTTAATGTTTCATATGATGTGTTCTTAATTATCACATGAACTGCTGCCTGTACACCATTAATTAATGAAATGTAGATAATACCTTTGAGAAACATATATACATCAAAATTATATGTTGCCACTGTTGACAATATGTCTGTGGTTGACACAGTCTTTACAGGGTGATCTACATGCCAAGAGTACTGGTGGTGGCTCGATGGTGGTTGACACTCATCACCAGTCAGACTTGTGAACGTGTGTATCTGTAACGACAGTTCAGCTTTGTGATGTTAAACAAAGATGAATATGAATTGAGAAAAACTCCCCGGGGGCAAGTAATCACAGTGATGACAGTTTGAGTGCTATAATACTGGAGCAAGGTTCGGTAAATTGAGTAAAGTGACGGCAGAGAAACATTTGTGGCAGCCGCGGAGACACTGATGTGAATGGACAGAAACAAACCTTTTCACAGTGGATATGCCATCTGAATCACAATGTCCACCTGACCTGACAGTCAATTCAATGTCATCATTGATTTATGAGACCTTTGTGTAAATAGAAATCACATTGGGAAAGCTTTCAGACCTTTTTTTTTCTTGCAGCAGCATGAATTTTGGTGAAAGTCTCAATTAAAAATAGATGAGTCCATTAGAAAGTACCTGCTGTCAATCCTAATAAATATTGTAGAGCCCTACTTTCTGCGACCTCACCTATTTCATTTTCACTACGGCAGGTCACGGCCATTTGCAGCTGTATGTAATTAAGTTAACCCACACACTTGACCCGACATTCATTATCACAGCTGATACCAACAAATGGAAAGCCTAAATAATCAATATTGAACAGCCTATTTCACCACATATAATGGGTAAATGTTTCTGAGGTGATAGAATGTCAGTGTTTCTCTCCAGTGAAAATGAATGATGCGTTTTGAATGCCAATATGAACACTGACATCATCTCATGTTTTATACCCAGCTGTGATTTGGAGGATTACTGCTGAAGTTGCCAGGCTGTGACTGAGAGGGTATCATATGCCGTTAATGCAGCGTGTGTGAAACAGTCTGTTACATCTGGAAAAAGAAGCTCTTGTGGATTAAAAATCCACTTTAAAATATATATTTTTAATCTTCAATCCCTTTAATCTATATATAAAGATGGCTGGATTTACATTTGTTGTAACCCATTTTCCTGCTAGCAGCCTGCCACAAGTATTATTAGGTGACACTTGTGACATCCATTTCGATATGAAAGGTCCAGTGTGTGTGACTGCTTTACAGGCATTAGTTTTTAAGCTTTTGATGAAAATTAAAATGCTTCATTTGCATCGCTTTATTGGAGGAGCGGCTCATACTTTGTGCATTAAATCACGTATAACGCAAAAATAGCCCTTTTTAATTTGGGACAACAGCACGATCACAGTGTGAGATGTATGCTGCTTCGCAGAGCACACACAATGTTTCCATCAAGGACAAAAGTGCTGTTCTTCAGGCTTACGACCAGAGCAGGGTATAATTAGGAACTAAATGCTGCTTTAAGTCAGAATGTGGTCTGCGAGCATTTCCAAAGGACAACCAGTCTTGTGGTTTGTGGTTTTTATCATCAAATGCAAATTGCACAGTTGAAGAGGAGTGGCACTGACTCATAGAGTTTATAATATCCAGGAACCTCATCCGCTAAAACATTCATGCGGTGCAATATGTCAGAAGTAACATATTCATGTTTTTTCCAGATAGTGGACAGGCCATTAAAAACAAGATTCAGCTGAGTTATAATTTTCTAGACCCCCCTATTTTGCCGAGAAAAAAAAGTAGAGGAAAGTCCAAAAGCCCCTGGGATCAAATTTTGACTATATGCCAACAACAAGGAAGTGAATGTTAGCCTATGGTGTAAAGAATGGCAAATGACCAAAACAAGTACATAAAACAAACATTCGACTGTATTCCCATAATAGAGGCGCTTTACAGTGACCAGAGTAAATATTATCTGTATATTATTTATCATCCATGTGACGAAGTGTGATCTGGAAAGGAAAGTCTCACTTTATACGAGCATTTACCTAAAAATCTCATCCTCACTGACGGATCAGCCAACAGAGGGAGGCATTATTGGGCGACTGTGAAGAGGGAGAGAAAGTTAATATGGTCTGTGTTTCCAGATAAAATAGTAACAGAGTTGTGATCAGACATTTTGTGTTGACAATCAAAACACTGAGGTGTAACACACAGTGTGTGTATTTACAGCTCATGTGTTTAAACACTTTAATAGCTGGTTGAATACTAGTCTCGTACTTTCAAAATCATGTGAGTGAAAACAAGTAACAAACACATATTGTAAATAACTCTTAACACATGTCTGTAAGGGACTGTTTGTTACTTTTGAAGGGGAAAGGGGTGGTGCAAACTGAGGCATGTTAGCACCAGGGTTAGACTAATATGTTTTATTTTGGCTCGGGGAGGGACATTCAACTTTGAAATGGTTTTATTTTGTATTTATTTTAACCCTTTGAAACCTGGAGTGACATCACTTTTATTGTGTTTTCGCAAGTATTTAAACCTTTGAACCCTGAACAAATTGGTGCGATTTCACTCAAAAACGTAGGGGAAAAAAGGCAATGAGCAACTTGGTAAGAAATGTCCTACAAATTACAAAAAAAAAAAGAAAGTTTGGAAAATTAGTTTTTAAAAACAGGGAAAAAAGGAAAAAAAATATGCAATTTTTTAAGCACTCTTTCCAGGTCCTTGTTCTTTTTTTCTTTTTTTTTTTAACTTTTCTGTTTTTACTAATTTCTTACTTATTTTTCTTGGTCGTTTCTTTTTCATTGCACATCACGTACTTCCTAAGTTTTTGAAACAAATCAAGCCAATTTGCTCAGGTTACAAAGGATTAAACGCCTTCTTTACACCACACTGGCAGGAGGGTTTGACCATTTATCATAATCAAGAATTGGAAAAACAGAAATTATCATTGGATTATCATCTTCATGACAGTGCTTGGTGAACTTCTGTCAGGAAACATAACCATATCTGAGATTGAAATAGTGATATTTCATCAAAATCACATCAAAATCACTTTATGCTACATATCTCATTTAGGGGTCGACAGATAATTGGCCTGGCCGATTATCAGGGCTGATATTATGAATTTTTAGGGTTATCAGTATCAGTGATTTTTTCCACTGATATGCCGATATACAGTTTTGTTTTCCTGAGCTGCGCTGTTTTGCCCCCGACGTGCTTCTCACTGCCTGCACGTACCACTCTAGGCTCAAGACCTACCTTTTTAGCCCGGCTTTTAATTGAGCTCTCCTTTATTTAATTTATTTTGTTATTTTTTTTTTCATTTTTTATTATTGTTTGAAATTTTATTTGTTAAATTTTGTATTTATGATTATTGTGTATCTATTTTTATTAATCTGTTTTTATTTAGCTGGCATATTCTTCGACTTAGTTACTTATTTATCTGTTATTAACTTATTTATTTTCCTATATATTGAAAGATCTAAAATTTCATTCTGAGTTTTTATCCTGCCTCTGGTGTTTCCTTACTCATGATAGCATTTCCTCAGTTACCGTTTGAGTGCTGTTATAATAGCCTGCTACTGTTTAGTCCTTACCATTACAGTGCTTTGTCAGTGTTTAGTTTTTTAATTCTGTGTCAACTATAATTTTTACAGCAGATGTATAGGTTGTAAATATCGGCTATCGATATCTCTCTTTCATAATCATCGGTATCGGCTCTGAAAAAAACCATATCAGTCGATCCCTAATCTCATTTAAAATTGTGCCATAATTTAATTGTATGCACCAGATTCTTATAAAAAAGTAAATATTTTTTGCATTTCTTCATGCATGAAAAAGGATTTCATTTTTAATTTTAAACTCTTAACTTTTAAAAACCAAAGGATACGTTTAAAATCTAATTATGTCTGCTGCGCCAAGTCACTAATATAATTTTGGCCAGCTGCTACTGCCACTGTTGTGTAAAGTTTATTTGGAAAAATGGTCATTATGCGCATGTTGCAAATGCTGGCTGTGTGCGAGCTGTGGAAAATTTTTTGTTGGTTTTGTGTGGAAGGACGGATGGTTGTCATGCTGCAGTGCACACACAGCTTGTGTGATGATGCCATTTGTGAGCAGGATTTGCGTTTTGCTTATGAAATTAGATGTTTGTGTTGGTAAGAACTTCAACTCCTGTTTGCTCTTTGAGGCTCCATAAAAAATGTTTAGGAAACATAGTAATCAGCTTTTGGGATGGTAAGACAGAAAATAAAAATAAAAAATAGAAGACACATGATACATAAAGAACAGTCCCTTAAAAGCAGCAATACATCAATAAATGTTGAAATTATATAAAATATTCAAGATCACATTTGCAAGAAAATCTACCATGATCCATTCAGCTACAGTCCTGTATGTGTGGCGTGATCAAACTGTCACTGTGCAAACCTAAGATGTTAGTTAGGGGACAGTCACTGTAGAGGAGTATCAACATCTGTCTTTGGCTTTAGAGATTAATTAAAGGCCATTTTATCTTAATAACTGTTCAGTGACATTTTTCAGGAGCGTCACAACTCAGAATTTCTGCTGTCAATTCCAAAACTTGTTTTTTTTTCTTTTTTTTTCCTTGTTGGAGATGAAGATGGAGAGGCTGTCTAAATCCCAACTGTTGTTTTGGCTCTCAGCCAGTGACTGACGGAGCCGAGCCAGCTTTTGGACTTTTAGTGGTCCTCTAGTGCCACCATCAAGCTCGCCTTTCAGTTTTCAGATGAACTTATCTCCTGTTCCCATGTTCTCAACATAAAGAAACCTTTTGAATCTGTTTTTTTTTCTTAAACCTTTCCACATTTAAACCCATCTATCAGCTCGGTTAAGGTTCCTGTCACTTGCTAATTGGTCTAATCTGTCCATGTTTAAATTGGATTATTTTGCAAAGTGCAACATTGTTAAAATGTCTTTATTTGAGGGACTTAAGGATTAGCCTTTTTGTGCATACTGCGTTGTATAATTCATGCTTCCTTGAGCCTTCAGTAACACTCATAATCATTCAGAAATACTGAAAAAATAATCCACTTATTGCATTGTCCAAAATCATTCAGTTATCGTGTTTTCATATTGTTGTTAATCGTAAAAAGGGAAATGGTCCTTAAAATCTCCAGTCCTGACATTAATTCGTTTATCTTTGTTTGTTCATTTTTATCCTTTAAATTGTCCAGCTAATGTACACACACACTTGGAAGCAATTTACTGTAACATTTGCATTTTCCGTGTGTGGAAATGTGGACATATGTGATTAGATTAAAGATCGGCACCATCTAGATAACGTCTTAATCTTGATAGAGAAATCTGTTTTTTTAAATTGACCTCACAACCATCTCACACAGCTGTGTTTTGCTCAGAAAGTCACGAGTCTCTGCTGCCATGGCTGTTGGAGCATGTGGTTGAGTACAAGTGGTGGTCTTTGAACTTGGCGTTTTATTCAGTCGTGTAGTTTTAGTGTGTTTAGACGACTCTTTCATGGGCTGAAATACTACTAATGAGCTCATTGGGCTGTACTTTGACTCACGATACATTGTTGATGTACTAAAGATAATTACACTGCGTTGAACTCAGTGGCGCTTTTGCGGATCATTTGAACATTTTTGGAAACTCAACTTTTTTTGCTTTGTGCTTTCTAATGAAAGTCTACCTCACAAGCTCCAGCGTTTCACTCTCTTATTCACTGTAGGGCATTTCAGGAAATGACTTTGGTCAACCACAGCTTTCTTGAAAAAAGAGAAAGAAAAAGTGCAAGCTGTCCACAATCAAGACTGTTGGTAATGTACCGGAAACCCAGTGTCTCCACTCAATGTATGCATGGCGTCTGTCCACATGACTCCATTTTTGATGCAAGTATTTTTTCTTTATCCTTCTGCGACAACATATTAAAAAATCAACACATGAACACTGAAGACATCTGTGGTGCCAGACAAGCGAAACTTCTATAACTAAATATAACTGAGCATTAAGTTACTAAAATAATATGGAAACCAAATGCTGGAATCAGAGCTAAAACTGTAAGTGTACCTTCACTCTCATACCGTCAGTATTTAGGCGCAGTGGTTCAACACAGTCTTGACACACCAGCCTAAATACAGTTCTCTCAATATTGGTCTTATATCCTTGCAGGGAGCTGCAGTTGAAGTCATCAAGCCGCAGTTTGCGAAGACAAATAGAAACTTGTGGTTTATTCAAGTGGAGTTTGTATTCTAGCATCCAGTGATGAAAACACACATATTTATATGGTGTGTATTTTTCTAATTTTCATTTTGGCACACGCGCAAAAAGCATTTGACAAAAAGATTACTGTGTTTTGAATGAAATGCAGTAAATAAGAATGTCCATGTTTCTCCCTGTGAGAGTTGTGTTTACTTTGGAGGTTTGGACTCTGGCCAGTGGAGGAGGAATAGTTTTCAGAAATAATCAGGGGGCACACTTATTACCCAGGATTCTCTTCTTAAAATGGTAAATGATACTCTTCTATGTCCCTGCGAAGCTGGCGTCTGCAGATGAAGGGGGAAATTTCCCTTAGTTTTTGTGAAAGAAAATATACCCTGAGACTCTGGGCCTCGTTTTAGTTTAGTGTTTCACAGGGGCTTAAAGTGAGCTGTAAATGTTAGGATGTGTGTTCTTAATGTGTCAGAACGGCAGCTTCACTTAACCAGATTGGCAAAAAAAGACACACTGAGGTATGAATGCAAATTGTAACTGACATATAGGCCCACTTTGAAGTGTTTGACTGAAGTAAAAATCCCTGATAGCAAAGAAATGCAGCATATAATATGCAGTAGATGATAATAAGAGCTTGTTAACTTTCATTCAGACTGTGAAAATTGCAATCACAAAACTGCAAAACAACTGATGATCTACTTTACTAAGCACTGATGATAATGACACTTGCCCTTTCCGAGCAGCAACCGTCCAGACTCACTGTTTCTGGTTTCCTGTTTGCTCAACGTTCACCCAAAGTAACACCAGCCAGTTATTCAGATGAAAATAGTGTGAACGTCTCAGGAGCGTTCAGTGGAATATTCTATATTGGCATAGTTAGTACAGTAAACAGGTAGTATCTATCCTTGTTCGCCTGCGGTCAAATGTTGTTCCATCTGTGGTTGTTTACTGTGCAAAGCCATAAACGTCTTCATTCTGTAACCTTATTCAGCTCTCAGACTGGACATCCTTATTTCAGGCTGAAAGTAGTGAAAATATTGATGGATTGAGGTATTATGGTTTTGTGTGCAGCAAATCCACGACGGCTCGGTATTTGCAGTTTCATTTTAAGCTCGCAGAATTACGCACTTGCACCAGAGACAATGTATACACGTCTTTGTTCCCAAATTACTCCTTGTCTCGGCGTGCAGATTTAGAAGTTCCTCAGCTGCTTATTTTAGATTATAAACAGGCACCAGAGAGGGCTTAGAGACAGCAAAACTTTGCTTTGCTGCAGTAAATGGTTTTCATGTCATTTGGAGCAGCTAACTGCAGAGCTATGCACTCTGACTGGTGTGCAGTACTACAGTAACTGTATCAGGATGCCAGTGGTGGGAAGTAATTAAGTACATTTACTCAAGCTCTGTTGTTTTTCTCTACTTTATACTTGTACTTCTCTGCATTTTAGAAGGAATTATTTTACTTTTTACTTCACTAAATTTACCTCACAGCTTCACGGCAACCAGCTGTAACACTAAAGTGCTGCACATGCAACAGTAATAATAATCAAATAATGTTATAATATCATTTTCCTAGTCGACCAATTGTCATTTAGGGCCATTAGTCGACTACTCGCTACGATATGAATGTAATGATTAAATGATATATTTTGGTGGTTTGAGTTGAAGGTGTGAGAAAGAATAGTATCAGTAACATTGTTAACACTGTGCTACATTACAGAGAAATACAAAACCGTACTAATGAACCTTCATTAATATAGGCCTATATTTTATCTACAAGTGCACGTCACACACTGAGCGAGCCGCCTGTTAATGACGCTGTGGGCTAATGTGCATGTAGCTACTTCCATGTTTCAGATGATACGTCATGTTTGTAGTCGACCAATGAAGATGAGTTTACATATCACCTTGGGTTCGTCCTTCACCTTCTCAAAATGATCCCACACTTTGGATTTCCTGCCCTGGAAATTAACCTGACTCCTGATGTGGCCACTTCCTGTGTCTGTCCTTTCAAATTAAATTCCAACATGGTCCAGTCATGTCAGTTTTGGTTTATTTTGACAGTTGGTTTGTTTTTTGGTTTTAAGCGACTAAGCGACCAGTGAAATCTTGCCGACTAATACCTTAAGTACGCTTTGTTGATAATATTTTTGTGGTCTAAAGTTAGATTTTCAGTGCTGGATTATTTATTGTAAAACAGCATTTTTGTATTGTTGCATGTTTATTTAAGTGATGGGAATGTTAAATTCACAACTGCATTTTTTCATGTTAAGAAACAGAAAGCAACACATACTTAATGTCTGTACTAACAATTATGAACTGTTGGATTTAACAAATGTATCAAAGGTTGTTAAATGCTTAAACACAATCAACCTTTTAATTTTTTTTTAGTTCATTGTCACTCACTCTATCTCAAATGTCCATATTTAACTAATAAATCACGCTGGACAGATGGCATCAAATTGATGTCAATGATGACATCCTGTGAACATTTTCACACTGCTTTTGCATCATGCATCAAATGGATGTGATACATTTTTTAGAAGTGTAACAATTTGCATCTGTGTCAGCATTTAACCTTCTCACCCTCTCTGTCTCTTCATGTTTCTTTCTTCTCTGCATGCTGGGACTAATTTTCCTTTTGACAAATCATTTTCCCATCACTTGTAAACCTGAGAGCAGAATTTGATTCCTTTACATCCAGACATGTAATTTGTGTCTGAAGCTGACAAATACAACTGCAGCCGGGGAGTCAGCTGCTCTGGGCAAACGTCTGTCTTTAATTTGTACTGTTTGCTCTGCATCACTGAACCAAAAAAATGAGACCGGGAGTTTTTTTAGCCGTACCTCCAGGCACACTCGATGGCATACATGTTAGTTTGTGTTTCATTGTGAAGATACATATTGCATTTTTCGGCAGCGTTGGCTCAACGCACCATGAAAACCCTTATATGACAGCGTAGAAAATCCTAATGATTTGTGTGCTGATCTATGCTTCAGTTTTAGCGCTTGGCTTGGATTTCTCTGTTTTCATTTCCACTTTTCTTGTCACGCTCTGTTAAAAATGAATGTGGTCATTTTCAATACAGTCACATTTGTCATTGCCCAAAAGTGATCTCTGAGCAAACAGCGAGCCAGTCAGTGTGACCTATTAGAATGGAAAATGTTTCCATGACTGGAAAACCACACCTGAGGAGCCACGCCACTCTCAAACACAATGTTCAAAGGCTGACAACATATAAGGTGTAAGTTAATGTTGGGAATGAAATGTCGTTTTTGTCCATGTTACAACTTTGTCATGTCCGATTAGTGGCCACACAGTGGATTTAACCGCAGGAATACAAGCTGGGACTATAAACAACAAGTGAAACTGATACTGTTTATTCAAGGAAAAACATTGAGTCTTTTACAACTTTTTTTTATCCTCATGACAGTTAAGACAGAAATAAACACAGGCTTACCGCTTTCTCATGAACACTTGGAGGGGCGGACTGCTGCGGTCAAAGTACAATCTAATCTGACCTTCCAGATACAGAGGGCGGTCTAACATCCAGGCCACCCTGTTGCTTTCCCTCATATTCTGTTGGAGAAAAAGTCAGCAGTCTACATTTTCAGGAACATTTCACAGAAAGAAACCGTATTTAGAAGGTGCTGCCTGCAGCGCTATGACCAGGGATGCAGAAAGCAGTGGTTTGAGGGTTATGAAGCAGCTGTGAAGAGGAAATCATGTCTGGAGATAGCAGAAGTTGTTAATCCAGCACTGAGTTATGGCGAGAGAGTTTGAAAAATCTAATTTAAATAAACATTTCTGGAACAGCCACAGCTGGAATGAAGAAGAAATGCCATTGAATCGGCAATTTGAGGCATGTTTTCAAAACTGAAATACAAACATTTAATCAATATGTCTCTCATGCCAAGTTTCCCTCCTTGATATTTCAACATAAACAAAGACCAATCAATTGTGTGAGAAACATTTTGAATAAAGCATCTCTTCTCTGCAAAGCATGAGCATGTTTGGTTTTGTGTGACAAAGAAAACAATTACATGGAATAGGGAAAACATCTAAAAGTTATTTTGGAGAGAGATGGCGGAGGAGACAGTCATGGTTTAGAATCTGACGTTTATTTGACATTAAACATAGCAAGCACTTTGACTTTGGTTTCAGTGTCAGCCATCAATGTGGATTCAATACTGCCTGACAATATTTCACTGTTAATTGCTATCTGGGAGTCAACTGATGCTTTCAGTGCTCATTTTCAGTATGAGAGAAAGGTCAAAACCTTTGCATCAGATCCTGATGGGCCCACAAATCAGTCAACAGAACAACCTTTCTTGTAGAAATAGCCTCTTTGGACTGATGGAACACTGTCAGGTCGCTTAATGATGACTGTTATTGAAGGAGCTTTGCATTTACAACATAGCCCTACATGTTGCACATCACTGTCATTGATGCTTCAGTATTTCCCTTCATTTAACCTCTACGTTTTTCTTTTTTTTTTGCAGGCTTACGCAGATGATGTGCTTACAAAAGATGAACAGATAGGCCTGTTGTTCAGAGCAAAACGGAAGTGTGAGGGGAACATCAAGTCGAAGCACAGGGTTCCTGGTGAGTAGAGAGACAAGATGCTAATGCTAATGCTAGTTGAAAGGGTACTTTGCTGATTTTCAACCAGCTTTGTGTCAGAACGCTGTGGGTAGTATGTGTCAGTGAACTGTTGTAAACGTCCCTCCATCTATCCAGTGCCTAGATATCCCTCCTGGCCCCTGGTAAGCTCTGCCAGGTGACGGAATTTACTTCATCTAGCAGAGTTTCGGTTGCTCTCGGGCTGTTGCTTGAACTACAAGGTGTACTTCTGCATTTTCATGTTGCCCGCCACCCATGCTGCCAACGTGGACACAAAGAGTAAAGTAAAAAGAGTAAAATCTGATCAAATTGTAAAAATCGGCAGTGTTTTGATTGAACATATATCAAGATTCTGTTACTGCACTGCGTATTTCTTGCCTTCAATGTTCTTTAGAAACATAATTTGGTGCCTTCTTTATGTGTAATAGTGAGAGTTTGTGAACAGGAAGTGTGCGCCATACTGTTTCCTGTATTGTGAAAACAGAGACTTAAAATACTGAGATCAAACTATAAAACTAAGCAGTGCTGATGAAATAAAAAACAAGGTTCTGTTAGTGTATTGACTCTTTCTCAGCTAAAATGTCTTCAGAAACATATTTTAGTGCACTGTTTGGCTGTAATATGAGAGTTTGTGAACAGGAAGTGGGCGCCATACTGTTTCCTGCACAGTGAAAATAGAGGCAAAAAAAAACAAAAACTGAGATCAAACTGTAAAACTAGGCAGCACTGATCAAATATAAACCAGGATTCTGTTACTGAGTTGCCTATTTCTCACCTCACGTTTCAGAAACATGTTTTAGCGGACTGTTTAACTGTAATAGATCAATATGGTTTCTCACCAGCCGCCACTGTTTGAAACAGACGTGTTCACATTATGTCACCTGCCAGCGAAGTGTTAATTCGTCTGGTGCGACACAGTGCTTCCTCGTAGTTGGAGGTTTTCTCCCTCTGTAGCACCAGTTTCAAAAGAATTTGCATCTTTCTACTGCATAGACGTCCTAGTTTAATTAAAAGGCGATCTTTCCAAGTGTGCTAGTATTCCTTGCTAATCAGCACTGAATACAAAGTACATATGAATATATTTGTTTTGCAGTTATTTGATCATTAACTTAAGTATTTGACAAATGAAAAATGTGACCTGATGATGGCGCAACGGGATGATAAAAGTTACTACAATTAATCTTGAGGGGGATTTGAATGTCTCTACCAAATTTCACAACAATCCAGTCAATAAATCACAAATGTCAACTGCGCTAGAGGAAAAATCACCAGTGTCAGGAAGATTCATCCTCAAGGGGTGATTGATGTTTTTGCATTAAATGTCATGGCAAACTATGCAATAACTGAGAAGATTTTTCAGTCTCGACCACAGTAGCTGGTATGTTTAAATATTAGAAAAAAAGTGAAAAAGTATCACAGATCGTTAATCCTAATGTCAGTGATGCCCCCAGAAATATTTCACAGGGGTAGATGGGCCAACCGTGGGGTGGTGCAACAAAAGTGGAAAGTGAGTCACTTGGAGTTCTACAGACTGTTTCGTTTTAGTTTCAGTTTTAGTCACACTTTAGATGGAATTCTTTTTAAACAACCTACAGGGACGCATCACTCCGTGTCTCTCCCTTCATCTTGTGCAGTGCTTTCATTATTAGCAGGGGCGGACTTAGTGATTTGGGGGCCTGGGGGCCCCGGGCAAAATTTGTCTTGCTTTATTTTCACCCTTCAGTGGGAATGTTGGTAGGCTATTGGCAGCTGTAGAGGAAGTACTCAAAACTATTTTCTTCAGTAAAACTATTATTAGCACTCAGTAATTGTTAAAGTGGAAGTCCTGCAGTCGGGAGACAGATCATCAGCACAGTGTATTTAAATGTACTTAAACTCAGTTTAAGGTGGAGCTTTTAATTTTTAGTTTGATTAATTATGATCCATTATATTTTAATTGTTACATGTTGTGACTAAAAATTAGGGGTGTAACGGTACACAAAAATCTCGGTTCGGTACGTACCTCGGTATACAAGTCACGGTTCGTTTTTTTTCGGTACAGTAATGAAAAAAATAGACAACTATTAAATATCTTTTACTTATTGGTAACCTTATTAAAACATACCACCACAGCAGTTAACTCTTTTTACACAATTTTTGAATGAAACAAATATATATAAAATCCTGCTTTTACACATTGTTTGAATGAAAATAGAAATATAAAAGTGAAAAATAAAATCCTGCTGTTTTTTTAACACATTTTTTGAATGAAAAATATAAATATACATTTCTGCTTTAACAGTTTTACTCAGTTAAAATAAAAAGTATAGTGCAGCTGGTCAGCTTTAAAGCCTGCTCAGATTCAGTTTTACTAGGAACTTACTTAGCTTTCCCACTTTGTTAAAGTGCAGTAAACAAAACATGCTTATATCTAAAGTGCAGCATAAACAATTTTACTCAACTCCAATGGCGTTTGTTATTTCTTTAGCGTGATGGTCAGGGAAACGCTCTTTCTTTTTAAACGACGGCGATATCGTAGTTTGCCCCAGATTGCTTTTTCTACTCGTGCCGGTTAACGTTCAAACTCGGGTGGTGTCGCTTTAGATGCGTTAGCATGTTAGACGTGTTTCCAAGTACATACCCGACCGCTGTTCTGCAGTGTTGGCACACTGCTTTTGTCTTGTCCACTTGTTTATTTCCATCTTCGTATTTTACCCTGAAACCAAAGTGTTCCCAAACGGAGGACTTAAGGTTTGCAGGTGGGTCTTCAGGTTCGTCAGGCTCACTTGCCATGTTGTCAAAATGCGAGAATGCGCTGCACAAAGTGAAAGCGGAGATTTACGGGACTCGGTCCGTCACTCAATTATGTCCGTCGGGGAACTAGATATTTTAATTGGTTCGGCTCGCAAAAACGGAATTAAAATGAAATAGAATAAAATAAAATAATATCCTGCGCCCAATAATTCAGTACAGGGTCGTGCTGAACTGAAAGTCGCGTACCGAATGGTTCGACACAAATACATGTACCGTTACGGCCCTACTAAAAATCTAAAACGGCAACATAACCAGTAACATTTATCATTAATATAATGGTACAATTGTTATTTTCGGGTGAGTTAGAATAGTACCATCAATAAGTTTTTTTCATATCTGAATATCATAACAGATCTCTAACTGTTGGGAGTCTAACGGTAAAGTCACATTTTCTTTTACAGTGTAAATGAGAGGTGCGTGTGTCACAGTTAGGTCTAGTTCTCGACTAAAATGGGCCTTTTGAGTCTTGATTTGAATGTAGGTCAAAAATTTCAAATGTAGAAGTTCTGATTATTTATTTTTGTATGTTATTACAGCTACACCGGCCAGTGGTGCTATTGAGAGTAGGGCTGCAACTAACGATTATTTTCATTGTCGATTAATCTGTCGATTATTTCTTCGATTAGTCGACTAATCATTTTATCGAAAAATGTGTTGAAATGTTGAAAAATGTCGGTCTGTCTCTCCCAAATCCCAAAATGATGTCATCTAATGTCTTGTTTCGTACTCACGCCAAAGGGTTTTAGTTCACCATCATGGGAGAGTGTGTAAAGCTGCCAATATTTTAACGTAAGAAGCTGCAATAAGAGTATTTTGGGGCACTTTTATAGTACTTTTCTATGAAAAATGACTCAAACCGATTAGTCGACTACTAAAATAGTCACCGATTATTTTAATAGTCGACTAATCTTTGCAGCCCTAATTGAGAATAGCTACCACTAAAACCTGTGTGTAAAATAAACAGGCGGGAGAGGAATAGCTGTCGTGAGACCATTTCATTTATCCAGACTGCTTCTACTTTGTCGCAGTTGTTAGACTTTTAAGATCACCCTGTGAGTATTGAGAATAGCAGTAATAATGTCATAATAACTCTCCATCCTGATCCAGCCAGTTATACTGTTGTTGATGCATTCTTGGTCCTTAAATCACCCTCAATCTAACTAATCTAGACTAATGCAGGTGGTGTAGACATGCAGGAAATGTATCTTAAATATAAAAACAAAATGCATGGGAGAACCCTCAGATCGCCTGCAACTAATGTATCTATCCAAGTTTGCTCCCCCATTTTAAAACAGAATCAGGCATCATATGAGAGGTAAAAGCATACTTTGCAGGATTTTCCTAAAGAAACACATAGACCCACAGAAAAGTAATGCATCTTAATCATCACTTAAGACCCACAAGCATCGATGGATGACATTCCTGAAAGTCACACTTCAGTACAAATACAGATATCTTACCTAAAATGACTAAGTAAGCAATTTTAAATCATTAAATATTCCTGAGCACTGAAAGTAAAATTAAATGCTGGTAATGGAAAGGTTTATTTTTTCTCAACATGTACACCACCTTTAAAATGGAGCGTGTACATTACACTTGAAGTAAAGCAGAAATCATTTGGCCGCCCAGGGGTGACACACTGCAGTAGAGCAGTCCCAGCAGTGTAACCTGTCACAAATCTTTCTCTCCTTGCATCATGACTCACCCTCTCTGCTGTGGGACACCATTTTCTGCTTCCATCATGAAGTCGGTCTCATTGTCATGCTGAATGTGGTCACTAGCATGTAGCATCTAATCTGACATGCAGCGTGGGCTTGACTGGAAATCGAAACTTAACTGTGGCTTTGAGAGCAGTTGTTTGCACCTGCCCTCATGTGACCTATTATCTAACTTAAAAAACTAGGACCAGTGATTCGTCAAAACTTCCAATTTTATTTTGTTGTATTAAAGAAACGAAATACATAAATACTGGAGTAAAACTGGATCATTTTGAAATGTAGTAGAGTAAAAGTGTGTGGTGATGTCTGTCCTCTGGTTGTATTTTCTAATTTTCCTCTTATTTTACTTTGTTGGGGACGACTCTGGGTGTCAACCTTTGGGCAGTAGTGTATAGCCCCAGGCCACTATGTCTCATTACTTTGCCCTGTGGACGTGAGCTGCAGGTCTGGGTGTCTGTTTGAACAAGGGGGCGAGGTTGAGCCACACACAGCAGAGAAGCCAAGCGGACAGGATGAAGCATGTGTCTCAGCTGAATTCATTCAAAATCCAGCAATGCGTAGGTGTGGCTCGGCTAACTTGTGCTTTAGAACATAATCGCCATGAAACAACCAGAAAATAACATTTTTCTCTCTGAGTCACTGCTTTGTTCTCGTTAACACCGCCGTCTCTCTTCATTTACTCTCCAGCTAGCTTGACCACCACGGCTCTCTAAGTCTCGTAAGTTGCACAGTGAGCAACAAATCCTGCATAGTGTACACTGAAATACTTTGATTTCTCAGTTTACAGTTAATATTGATAATTATCTCGTGCACAGACTTAAGACCTTTGCACACATTTAATCTGTCATCCAAAAAAATCATTACACACAGAAACTTTGCACGTGGATTCTGATGCAGTTTATTGTTCTATTCATTATGAGAATTTGCAGTATGTGACAAAATTAAAAGACACATTTCCTTCTTTGCCTCTCTCCACTGGAGTTACCTATCAGGCTGTCACCACTCCCTCCCTGTCTTTCATTTGAGGAGCTGTCCTCCCTGTCTGTCCTCCACATCCTGTGTGTGGTCCACATCCTCCTCCTCCTCCTCCTCATCATCCACCTGAATATTACTATTTGACTCGCTGAAAGTGAGCTGTCTGAGTTATGAATTGATTCTGTGCACCATGTTGCGCTGTCTTGTGTCCCGCTGCCACATTTTCTTCACTGATTCGTGGTCAAACAGCTCTCTGACATTTCAGACTCAGTGTGCAAATGTGATTAACATAACATGAAGTCATATTCAGTGTTAGACGTGCGATTTCAAACTAAAAAAGCTGACTCAGTTTGCAAAGGCCTTAATACTGGTAAAGTTAACTTTTTTAGTTCCACAACAATCCTGTTTTAATTTGTCACGTATACATACATGTTAAGCAATTCATTGTTCTTCAGATAGGCTAGTTGTCCTTTTCCATAAAAAAAAGACAAATATACAGCTTTAGTCTGACACTGATTTTAAGGGTACTATGTGTAACAATTTCAGTTGTTCTTTGAGACAAACAAATTTTGCAGTCAAAAGTGTGTAAGTGAGTACGTCCGTAAGCTCGACCGGTGTCTCATCATGTACGTGCGCCATCTTGAAAATACAGGTACGTACAGGGACATACTTGAGAAATACGGAATCGCCTTTCGCATTTTCACTTGTTGGTTTCCGGTTTCTGCCTGCGGGTAGAGTGACGAAAAGCTGCAGCAAGCAGGCTAGTCACAAGTGCCGGTGCATTTGAAAAAGGCAAAAAGGCAACATGACCGGCGATTACAAAAAACGGGGGTTCAACATTGGGGTACCCTTTCCCAGGTGGAGAGAGCTGCTGAAGGAGAATCACAGCGCTGTTAGTGCTGTTAGCGGCACTGGTTGCTAACAGCTGTTAGCGACACAGTGTTGCGAGGAGAGTGATGAGGTGTGTAAGGTTGAGCCACTTGTCAGTTGTCAAAAGATAAGACGTGATTGTATGTGTAGGACCCTGAATGAATACTCCATCAAGTATCGGATGACATGGTTTCATCAATGTTATCATAGCTTTTTGGTACACAGCAGCTACCGTTGTTGCAGTACTCATTTGAAACAGTGAGGTGCTAGAGTGCCCTATCCGTTTGAATGCAATATACAGTCTTAACACTAGATGGGAGAAATTCCTACACAGTGCCTGTTTAAGGAACAAAACATTAACTTAAGTTTAAAAACATCATATATCAGGGTGGCCGTGGCCTCCCCTGGCCCCCCACATGGGTGCCACCTCTGCCTGATGCAGGTCGTCTTTTGCGAGAACATCTGTAATCACTCTGGCTGGTTGCTCCTTTGACTAGATTGCGATTCTTCTCATGCCATAGTAGGATGACACAGGGACTACAGTGTTGGTATCTGATTTTTTGGATAGGCAACAGATAATATCAATAAGCCTGTCCATCATGGTTTGCATCTATCGACCAAAATGCATTGCTTAGCAACAGTGAAGGAAACTAACTAGGCTGTGTGGGATGTGAGAGGGTCGCACGTCATTAGCCCTGATTAGGTCTCCAATAGTTTGATCTGCCTCTACCTGCAACAGGTTTCTCAGAGTCAGAGAAAACTAAAGGAAACCGAACCATTTAGTCGCAGCAAAGTGCTTTCATTTGTCCGAATGGGCTTAGCTACTGAGGGCGCTCCCCAGTGAATTCCAGCTGCAGCAAGAGGTTTGATGGGGAGTGCAATAAATTCCACAGGGGCTAAACAGAGCAGGAGCACAAAGACACAGATCTGAAATGATGCAGGGCAGGGACTGCCAATAAGACATAAGAGGAGTACCAACTAGGAAAAGGCTGGAGTGATGGAGGAAGGAATTAATCAACACAAAAGGTAAAGTTTGCCAGAAACTGTGGGAGTGGGCAGCGTAACTATGATGATCACAATAGTGACAGTAAGCAAGACTGCAAAGACCACCTTGTTGTCTTGATTGAACGTGATTGGTGATTTCTTTCAATGTGATTCCTGATGATAGTGTATACTAATCAGCTGATGATGTGCACACTTCAGTGCTCTATAGAACCACCCTGATGCTTCGTTGAGAAGTTCCAGATAGACTTTTTTAGACTGTTTTTGCCTTCTTTTTGCTGATTTGTTAGAATCAAACAGCTGCCAGGCATTTGAATGTGTACTTTAAGGTGATGGTTACATTTTAAAATGCTGTTCTATTTCCTTTGTCCTCCCCGGGGCTTTCCAGAGGCTGGGATTGAGGGCGAAGTTGATCCTGGGGTGTATTTGTGTATTTATGGGCAGTATTTTCCAGCAGACCCCAGCATCTACTGTATCTCATTGTGGTTACTGTCATTTTCCCAGTTGATTGTTCGGAGGAGGATTTTGGATTCCACAGCCAAACCAATCATATTATTTTCTCTTTAACCCCAGTGCAGTGTGGTCGCATCGAATTCTTCGACCCTCGAAACGGTACCCCTTTGTAAATGAAACACATAATTAAAAATGTTTTCCTCCAGGCTGAGAACACAAAAGCTTTTGTTGACCGTTCCCACTAGTTACAGTACATTGCCTCGCGTGGTATTTCCCAACTTTTCATGGTTTTGATAAATGTCCACAAATCCCAAATTGGATTTTAAAAAATATGAAAGAATTGCTACTACTGAGAACTGCAGGCGCCGAACAGCAGCTTGTGTAAGATGTTAAAGGCTTATATAACAACAACGCTGTGCTTTTTCTCAAAGCGTGCGTAACAGGATGACCAATGATGTTAATGCAGAGCAGAGCAGTCAGTCAAACATTAGGCCTCTCTTGGACGAGAGTCTGCGCTGCTCATCTGACCACCATCATGCTTAATCCATCCTGACATGGAGAAATGACTGGCAAGCCTGGTGTCCCACTTCACCAGAAACCTCAAAGCACCATTTGCAGCTGTCTCTTCATTTACATAATGATTGTAGATTGAGTTTGATTGAGTTTCATAGAATTCTCAACTAGACTTCGATATGAGGAGCACGTGGGTCAAATGTTAATTACAATTACATAAGACTCAGTGAAAAGGAAAACACAATTCCTTAGGTTTGATTCTGTGTCACTTTAAAAATGTATCATTAATTTCATTTTAGATGACATGTTTTTAGTCAAATGTTTCCCTTTCTATTTAAATTCTAAAAATAAAAAAATAAATAAATTAGAGATTAATGATCTGAGTATGTTTTCCACCACTGCTTATTATTTAATTCTTTTATCAGGGAAAGATGCCAAATATTCCATTTCCATTTTACATGATTAAAAAATGTAATTACATTGACTAAATCAGGACTTTTCAACTGTTGGTCAAAAAAAACAAAAAAACAACGTAAATTAAAGTAATTAAAGACATCGCCTCGAACTTGAGATGGCCATTTTTCACAATTTTCTTTTACTTCTTATATGTTAAATAATTAATTGATTAATAAAGAAAAGTCAGTCATCCAAAGAAAATATTGGCACTGTATGTTTCTGCAAACAATGGATAGATTACATTTGTTCGTTTCATACAAATCATATCAACGTTTCTAAAATTAACGTAGTATATGAGCTGACTTTGTCTTCAGGGGCTAGCGGAAATGTTAGATGTCGTGTCACCAAGACTAGACACCTGCCAAGTTGCAGACCACTTTTTAAGACCAACTAACAACACAACCAGTTGTAAATTAGTGAGTGATTGCTGCATTTCCAACAACTTTTTAGTCACCAAACATGGGTGTTTTTAGCGACCGATCACTGTGTTTCCACTGAACAGCGGCTGTTTTTTTTTTACCAAGCAAGCCCTCGCTCTGTTTTTCCGGGATAGTGCTACAAAAAGTTGTTGTTTTTACCAAGTCATTGCTGCATTTCCACCGAGGACAGTGCAACAAAAAGCAGTGGTTTTATTCTCAGATAAACCTGTGTGTCTAGTCAGGATAACTCCATGAAAAACAGTTGGTTTTTACTGAGTCATTGCTGCATTTTGACCGGGGGTAGTGCCATAAAAAGCAGTTGTGTTTTATTGAGCCAACGCTGTGTTTCTAGCTGTGATAACTCCATGAAAAAAAGTTGGTTTTTACTGAGTCATTGCTGCATTTCCTCCGGGGGTAGTGCTATAAAAAGCGGTTGTTTTATGCCGAAACAACGCCGTGTTTCTAGCCATGATAACGCCATCAAAAACAGTTGTTTTTTTACTGAGACATTGCTGCGTTTCCACCGGGGATAGTGCCATGAGAAATCTAGGTTGTTGTTTTTTTTACCGAGACACAAGTGCCACAACAAGCAGGTGTTTTTTTTACCAAGACATCGTTTCCAATAGCTCTTTAGCCACCACAAACCAGGTATTTTAAGCCAAAACATGATCTTTTCCTAACTATAACCAAGTGGCTTTGTGCCTAAACCTCACCCTTGTTGAAATGTAGATTCAACATATCTGCTACATAATAACATATAAATGTAACTTATCCATATTGTGCAGAAATATACATTTATTCTGGCAACTGGGTGAAAAATATTGACAGATTAAATAATAGTTGATTGCAGCCAATGCACTTGATTCTCTTTAATAGACATGTTTCTTTGCATATCAGGGAGGATGTTTACACTGATTCTAGACTCTAACAAGTCCATCAGTCTTACTAGGTCTCTGTTAAATGCTGGAGGTGTTGTTTTGGAGGCACATGAACACATCAGAGCTGACCTGCATACCTGATGCTGCTGGCACAAAGCAGATGTGACTCATACTGTATGTGGTGGCTGTTTTCTGACCTCTTTTGGAAGGTTACACATGTGTGTTCAATCACAGTTGAAGGAATTAAGATGAACATATTACCTTAATAAGGGGAAAAAAGAGTCCCCGATGTGGTCGTTGAATGCCTGGATAGGCACATATGTGCTCATTAAACATGCTTGATTTGAGCTTTTTTTTTTTTTAAACCTAATGGCACATGAATTGCTTTGACTTCACTTCATTTGACCCTGATTTGAACTTCAGTGTCTCATCTGGTTGTTTGTAATTATGTAATGTGGAAATCATTTAAAATCTGGGCAGTGGTTTGTCTGTGATGCTGAGTAAAATTTAGGAGGCTGTCAAGATTTGAGATAAAGTTCAAGGAAAGCATTACTTGTGTTTTCTGGTGACCCATGTAAGGGTTTTCCTTGAAGTGGTCATTACGACTTGGACAGAATTCCCTCTTGTAGTTTTTTAAAACATTCCTTTTTTTTTCTTGTATTGTGGCGTGACCTTGAATCCGTGGGTTGAGGTAAACTCAGAGAATAGCAGCTAGCGTGCATTTTTTAGGATTCTTTGGCTTTACATCTGTGTTTGTCTTGCCTGTGTCCTGCCTGACCACCCCCAGAGTTTTTCTTTTTTTTATCTGGCACTGTAAACTCGTGGTTTTCTGAACTATTATAGGAGATGTGGAGTGATGACTATTTTAAAACGCTAGTGTGAAATGTAGGATTTTCTGTGAGTAATGAATTGATTGTGCAATTCCAGCTTCATAGAGAGCGTATTAGATCCCATGTGAGGCAAAAACCTCAGCTTTGGTTGCATTTCAACATTTTATCTATTTGTTTTTATTTCTCATTTGTGCTTTAAATACACAAAAGTCTCCATTACGTGGCTGAGACAAGGTTTTCATTGAGGGAAACACTGAGGTTTGCCTGGAGAGGACAGTGGAGGGATGTGGGTTCAATGCCCCAGACCTTGCAGTGTGAAAATAGCTCAGCCTTCAAGCTTGTGGTCTGAGTGTAGAATAACATCAGCAATCATTATAAAAGGTTGCATGTATCAGGAGAAAATGCAATATGTGTTTTGACATCTGCAGGTCAGAGTCAAATGAGTTGGGGGGGGAAAGAAAACTGAATTAAAAACCCAAGTGACATCACAAATACCAAAGTCCCCCTGTAGTCACGTTTATATTTAAATCGCGGTCGAGAAATTTACGGGAAATTATATATGTGTGTGTGTTCTGTGTTTAATTTAAGCCTGTTAGTAGGTGGTCCTATGGTAATAAAACCTATGGCAAAAGTGAACAGCAATTCTACTTTTACTCCCAGGATGTGTGGTCAGCGTGATTTTCAAAACTAAATGCTGTTTTTCTCCCACCAGAGATCTGTAGGAATCAGTCAGCTCCACTCAGTCTGCTCTTTAATTTTGCGCTCCAAGTGACAGGCAAATAAAAAGCATGTCGTCATTGCTTCAGATGTTTCTTTGCAAGTTTGATTACAGGAATGAGAAAATAATGGATCTACTGCAAAGAGAGGATAGTTTTAGTTTTATCCTTAGCTACTTATTAGTGGTCAAAGTGGGGCAGATGTTTTCAATAATACAACATAAATGCCAAGCCATGAGGGAGGCTGCTGCCAGGAATCTGTGGGGAAAGGGACTAGTTTGCTCCCACTATCAGAGGACTGAGGTCCATGATTTAGCTGACAATTAAGGCGCTCTGTGCTTGGAAATGGCATTTTTGTTCCCCCTTTGAACCTGCAGCCCTTTGTCTGAAGTTAAGACGTGTTACTATGCGTTCTTCATGAAAGTAGAACATTGAGGTTTGTGTTCATCAGGAGCAGCACACAGTCTTGTAGGAAAGTCCATGTTATACTGATTCATAGACCACTTTTTATACGTGTTCGTCGCCATGATCTCAAAAATATTAAACATTATTTGAAAAAAGTTTCTTTTGATCAGCCAATCCTGTAACTAAAAAAGTAGGAAGTGTAATTACAGGATGTTGTAATATTTTCTTTAATTGCTTTGCCTAGAAATTAAAGCTGCAATGATTAATCAATTAGTTGTTGACTATTAATAAGCAATTAATCAGTTTAGGTAATTTTTTAAGAAACAAAAGGCAAAATTATTTAAATCGAGCTTCTTAAATGTGAATATTTTCATGTTTCTTTCCTCCTCTATGACAGTAAACTGAATATCTTTGGGTTGTGGAAAACAAGACATTTGAGGACGTCATCTTGGGCTTTGGGAAACACTTATGGACAATTAGCACCATTTTCGAAACAAAAACAACTAATAAATAATTCAAGAAAATAATGGACAGATTAATTGACATTGAAAATAATTGTAAAATAATTGCAGCCCTGCTCTTACAGCTTTTCATCAAGAAATGCAAAAAGATATGCTTTATTATTGATATGATTATAATTACTTTTATTATGGGTATTTGTTAGGGACCAAGCAGTGAGGTTACAAGGACACAAGAGCTGTTGACAAAATTGTGGGGTTTTATTTGCCCATAAAATGCATGAAAAATTACAAACCAAGAAATGAACAACTAGGCCTATAAAAAAGGTCAACATCGCCCATGACATGGCAGCACATCGTTTGGTCCAATGAGTTAGCTCCAGGATTTATGGTGCATTCGTTTTGTATTTGGAGGTCGGAAATTCCCAGTTCCCAGTCAGAAGTTTAAACTCGAACACAACCTGAGATCGGATTTCCAACTCGGAAACTCTGCATCAACCCCGACTTACAAATTCAAGATGGCTGCCGGTCACATACATAGTGAGTAAACACAATTTTATCTTATTTGTTTTACCTTAGGTCAGCCTCATCTGCAGCGTTCATCAGTTGGAGTGCATGATGGTTTTGAAGCTGTCTATACTCCGAAAGTGCAAGGGCAACAAAGGCTTTCTTGCGGGCATCCATGTTTTTTTCCGACTTGTCCACCGTTGTCAACTAGAATGCAAAAACTGTTGCCAACTCGGAGGTGACGTCATTCCGACTTCCGACATCCGAGTACAAAATGAACGCACCATTAGGAGTCCTCAGCCCTCAGCCACGCCTTTTCTCCACCAGGAACGGACCTCCCCAAACAACCATGGTGGCTCAAAGACAAAGAAACAAAAGATTAAGTAACCCTACAATGCTTGAATGCTTGAATGTGCACACTTAAATTAAACAATGTAAGATTAAAAAGCAAATAAATAGATTCTAAATCACACCAACTGTGTGATGCGAATTGTTCAGGTATGGTTGACCATAAATGAAAGTAACCTGTGTAGATAACAAACTAATGAGTTTAAAGAGTGTTGATTGGGAAAACATTACCATGTGTGGCTGTGACCATCACAGTATTTCATGTCTTTATTAGACAGTGGCGGTAAAAAGAAAGAAAATTACCCGTAACCAGGGCTACGTGTGGCGAATACAGTTTTCGGAATGTGGCAAATGTATTGTTTCCAGCTTCTCAAATATAAGATTTGCTTTCTGTTTTATCCTATGTGACCAGTGGTGTAGTGGAAGGTGTACACATTATATGAGGTATAACCACCTACACCTTTTTCTGACTGTTTACAGCAGTGGTTCCCAACTGGTCTGGCAACGGGGTCCAGATTTCTGCTTAGTCATTAGTTCAATGTCCACACAGTTTAAAGGGAAATTTCAGTTTATTTCAACCTGTCTCCTATCGTGCTAAATTTGTTTCAAGTGACTAGTGACATAAAAATAATAGTTAGCATATTAGCTGTTAGCCTAGATACAGCCGGGGCACATAATAGCGTCAGACCTGTTAAAACGTAAGTGAACGGGCAACCTTCAAGTGCAAAGTTAGTCCACTAAACAAGCTTTTTTTCCACAAAGACCGCCTCGTCTGAAATATGGTGAGCTAGATAAAGCCCAGCTGGATACTACTCCAGGTGGAGGTGTCTTGTCCTCGGTCACATCCAGACCTTGAAAATAAGGCTGCAACCGGTCCCATTCCTTGCAACAGAGGCATTCCTCTTCTGTGGGCACTGGGGCACAGCATTCACAGCTACACCACCAATCTCCAGAGCTACGCAGCCTTGCAGCAGCCATTCCTCCTCTCTCGTCCTCTACCTGTTGTGCCTCTCTCTCTCTCTCCTCCTCCGTTCTTCAATTTCACTAAGCTCTTCGTCAGTGTATTCTGGCTCAAATAAATTGTTTACCATTTAGCTCTGCTTTCCAAAGCGCGGCCGAAATATCGCGAGAACAAGCAGCAGCAGCTGGAAGGCAGAACCGGACAGTAGCCTGAAAAGTTCATTCATTTATTTTATGAAAGATTTATAGAATAATGGCTGACTTTTTGCCAGACTTCGACTTTGTGGAGGAGGAATTTGATTTTGCAGAGTTTTATGGCCGCCCTTATTTATTTGAGCCAGAATACACTGACAAAGAGCTTCGTGAAATTGAAGAACAAAGGAGGAGAGAGAGGGAGAGGCACAACAGGTAGAGGACGAGAGAGGAGGAATGGCTGCTGCAAGGCTGTGTAGCTCTGGAGATTGGTGGTGTACCTGTGAATGCTGTGCCCCAGTGCCCACAGAAGAGGAATGCCTCTGTTGCAAGGAATGGGACTGGTTGCAGCCTTATTTTCAAGGTCTGGATGTGACCGAGGACGAGACACCTCCACCTGGAGTAGTATCCAGCTGGGCTTTATCTAGAGCTCGCGACATTTCGGCCACGCTTTGGAAAGCAGAGCTAAATGGTAAACAAACATGGCAGCACACCGGTAAGGTAAGACAACACGTTTACATGTCATTTTCTATATGTTCTCTGACATTTATCCTAACGATATGAGGCGGTCTTTGTGGAAAAAAGCTTGTTTAGTGGACTAACTTTGCACTTGAAGGTTGCCCGTTCACTTATGTTTTAACAGGTCTGACGCTATTATGCGCCCCGGCTGTATCTAGGCTAACGGCTAACATGCTAACTATTATTTTTATGTCACTAGTCACTTGAAACAAATTTAGGATGATAGGAGACAGGTTGAAATAAACCGAAATTTCCCTTTAATACATCCAGCGTCATACTTGCGTTTGGCCATGTCGTTGAGCTAGTTTGCTGTCTCTGCTAAGTAGCTGTCCGTAAGTCTCTCATTCCACAGCAGGAAATAGCACTTCAAAAAAAAGCTCTGTGTGTAAAATCCACTGCACTTTAAAATAAAATGTGTGTTTTCAAACTTGACACATTTGTGAGTCACTTGTGGTCCATTCACAGTGGACCTGCGACCCACCAGTTGGGAACCACTAGAGTACAATATACCCACCTATCAGCCAAAAAAGCCATTGGAACATATAGGAGAAAACACCCACTATCTCCTTGGTGACCTATCTGTCTACCCAGTAGTACACCCATCTCATCAACTACCACTACACTAGTGTATATGAGTCTTGTTCAGACCAAACAGGACATTTGAAGAGCGTGAGATGGGCATATTTCGACACTTGATACACAACACATTTAACCCATCGGGGGGGCATACGATGTATCAATAATAAATGCAGTTCAAGAACAAACTATTGATACAGAGATGAAAATAATGGCACTTTTGTTTTGCCATAATAGCACTAAGGATACTACAATGAAGCCAGTGTTGCAGGGAATCTTTTTAATGAGATCCATACTGAAACCAATTCCATACAACATGAAAACAATATGACCCTGTGTAGCAGTTATTGAAATCTGCTGCTGCTAACACGCCAGCCTTAATGAACACTGTAGACTCCATGGACAACTTGTTATCAGCACATGGGGAATTCCATGATTGCAAGTCTTAATTATGTGACAGTACATGGGGCGTTTTCTCTGCGGGTCGCCCATGTTTTCCTTGAACACAACAAAAAAAAAAGATCTCATTTACAATCAGACAACAAATAACAAGGATACACTACTGTGCTGATTAACATACTGCGTAAAGTTCATGCACTTGGCCTACTTTCTAAAGGACAGCAGAATCCTTGAAAGCATACAGGACTACTGGTGTTGGAAATGCCTATAGCCATGTAATGCTGGAGCTGAAGGAGAACGGCACTCTGTGGTTCTATAAAAGTCAACGCTGCTTTTGTCTCTGCAGATGGTTTCTGCTCACCAGAATGGGACGGCATTGTTTGTTGGCCTGAAGGACCCCCAGGAAAGCTTGTATCCACCTCCTGTCCAGAGTATATCCATGACTTCAACCATAAAGGTGAGTCTGTTCGTGGATGCAGTCGGCAGCAGAAACCCTGGAGCTCATTTTCAGCTGGTGAAAGAGCACCAGGCCTCCAGTGCTACACATATTCCTTTTGAAACCTCGTGCAATTTCTACAATTATGCAGATCTAATTAAGGAGCAAGCTGAGGATGAGTAATTGACTTGGTTGGAAAACAACTGGCAAAATGTGTAATTAAATGTAGGCTTTTCTGTTTGATGTCCAGGACTAGCATACCGCCGGTGTGACAACAACGGAACGTGGGAGCTGGCCACAGCCAACAAGACATGGGCCAATTATAACGAATGTGCAAAATTCCTCTACCATTACAACCATAGCCATGAAAAGGTGAGATCTGTCTCATTGCCATTTATATGCTCAGTGTCTCAGTTACAATGTCTTCCTCCACAGTAGCCCCATGGATGCACTGAGTAAACTGTCACACTATAGATCGATATTGCGGCCTTTTAACAGCTGTTACACCACTTGACCCTGCAATTACAGTGCCTTTGAAAAGTGTAACTCACTGTCGACATGCCTTCTCAATGATGTACAGTGCAAATTAAATGTAATCATATTTAATGAAATGTCGAGATGATGACGGAGAGATAATGACAGAATGGTAATGTGGTTGCTTTGTGATAATACGAGGCTGCAATTAGCTAAATGTCTAAATGTATTGACTGAAAGCAGTGTCACATTGTCCCATTAGTCTTAATTGCAAAACTTCCCAGAAAGCATCCAGTTCAGAGAAACGAAAGAGCTCACCAGTCATGACTAAACCTCGTAGGCGCCTTCACAGCAACTACACGGTGATAAAAAGAAATTTAGGCACACGGACTCCATGTACTGGCGTCACTTTGCTTTCCTGGTAACACTTTAAACGATACTTCACCCCAAAATGACCACAGTGAGTGAAGAATCCAAAAACCGAAAATTCTTGATGAATTTAGTAAAAGAGGGGGTCCAAGTTTAACACCAGCAAAACTATACCAAAACATCTGTCCTATAAACTCTCACACAACTCAAGCAGTATAATCCAAGTCTCATTTATGCACTTATATGCTCAGTACTTCCCACACATTTTGCTAAAAACTTACTATTTTAAAAACGTAAGCACAAACATTCTCACTGAGGGATCAGTGGAAGGTCTGGGCAAGCATATGCGTATGAACACAGCTCGTGCACTCCATTTAAATCCCAACTCCCAAATCGTTTACTGGCCCGGAAGTGACATGCATGGCTGAGTGACAGCAGTGCTAGCAGCCAATGAAAGAGCTCGGATGAGGGGTTTTAAAGTTCAAACTCTTGTCTGTGCATGAAACCTTTTTGAGATTTACTTCAGGAATTTTCTCTGTTTTTGGATTCTTTTGTTATTGTGGAGGCATGCACAAAAAAAGTTTCTTCACAAATTTAAGGTGACACAGTCAGTATTTATAGGGATGAAATATTCCTTTAAACAACAAGAAGTAGTGTCTCAGTAGCCACTTGAGGCTACCAGTATATTCAGTTGAGCAGTGCACCTTTAAATATACACATTTTTACAGATTTCTGTTTTATTTTCTTCTTTAATGGATTCAAATTTTGTAAAAGTATTACATTTCCATACACTACATTGCCAGAAGTACAGTGGCGCCTGGTTATTACACCTGTATGTGACTGATTCTGAAACCTGGCTGAATGGGAGCAAATCCCTGCTGCCAGTGTTCAAAAAAATGAGCATTACCGTGGTCGGGCACAGATGATTAGCGATGAAACCTGGCTCACAGCTGGCAGTCCAACACATCCCAGGTGTCCTCGAGGTGTTTGATAGGGTTGAGGTCAGTGGTCTGTGCAGGCCAATTTAGATCTTTTACACCAAACTCAGACAGCTTTTCTTTTGGACATTGCTTTGACCACATTGTCATATTGTAACAGAATGTGGACACAAACAAGGAAGTGCCCTTAGTTTCATTGTTTCATCATAAGGGCTGTCAAGCGATTAAAAAGATTAATGTAATTGATTGCATACTCTGTGATTAAATAATCTAAATAAATGGCTTATATCAGTTTTTGCTGTGAAAGTATTTAAAGAATTTCAAATGAATTTTTTGCAGATGTGTCGTAGCAAAGCTGCTGGATTCTGGACACAATTGTCCCCCTGTCCTCTAACATTGAAACTGATCTGCAGTCCATTGCAATCCATTTTGCAAAGGAGTTAGTGAGTCAGTCACATGTAGACTTGCTCAGTTTGAACGCCTGGTCAAGTGTGACTTGAAGAGGCTGGCTGCTAGCGCTAGCATCAGAGGCTGTGCTAGATCGGATTTAAAGGGAAATTTCAGTTTATTTCAACCTGTCTCCTATCGTGCTAAATTTGTTTAAAGTGACTAGTGACAAAAAAATAATAGTTAGCATGTTAGCCGTTAGCCTAGATACAGCCGGGGTGCATAGTAGTGTCAGACCTGTTAAAACGTAAGTGAACGGGCAACCTTCAAGTGCAAAGTCCACTAAACAAGCTTTTTTTTCACAAAGACCACCTCATATCATTAGGATAAATGTCAGAGAACATATAGAAAACGACATGTAAACGTGTTGTCTTACCTTACCGGTGTGCTGCCATGTTTGTTTACCATTTAGCTCTGCTTTCCAAAGTGCAGCCGAAATATCGCGAGAACAAGCAGCAATCTCATACCGTGCCTGAAATGTCACGAGAACAAGCAGCAGCAGCTGGAAGGCAGAACCGGACAGTAGCCTGAAAAGTTCATTCATTTATTTTATGAAAGATTTATAGAATAATGGCTGACTTTTTGCCAGACTTCAACTTTGTGGAGGAGGAATTTGATTTTGCAGAGTTTGATGGCCGCTCTTATTTATTTGAGCCAGAATACACTGACGAAGAGCTTCGTGAAATTGAAGAACGGAGGAGGAGAGAGAGAGAGAGGCACAACAGGTAGAGGACGAGAGAGGAGGAATGGCTGCTGCAAGGCTGCGTAGCTCTGGAGATTGGTGGTGTACCTGTGAATGCTGTGCCCCAGTGCCCACAGAAGAGGAATGCCTCTGTTGCAAGGAATGGGACCGGTTGCAGCCTTATTTTCAAGGTCTGGATGTGACCGAGGACGAGACACTCCACCTGGAGTAGTATCCAGCTGGACTTTATCTAGAGCTCGCGAGATTTCAGGCACAGTATGAGATAGCTGCTTGTTCTCGCGATATTTCGGCCGCGCTTTGGAAAGCAGAGCTAAATGGTAAACAAACATGGCAGCACACCGGTAAGGTAAGACAACACGTTTACATGTCATTTTCTATATGTTCTCTGACATTTATCCTAATGATATGAGGTGGTCTTTGTGGAAAAAAAAGCTTGTTTAGTGGACTAACTTTGTACTTGAAGATTGCCCGTTCACTTACGTTTTAACAGGTCTGACGCTATTATGCGCCCCGGCTGTATCTAGGCTAATGGCTAACATGCTAACTATTATTTTTATGTCACTAGTCACTTGAAACAAATTTAGGATGATGGGAGACAGGTTGAAATAAACCGAAATTTCCCTTTAAAGAACTCCAGTGGTACGAAAATTCCTTCCTGCAGAAACTGCAGAGAACAGTGCTCCTATCAACAGTTCCATCTGGGTGTTTTTTAAATGTAAATGTTCCATTCATGGGGCTAGGCAGCGTCGTCTCATCTGCCTCCATCATGTGACAAAGCCATTGTGGCCTTCAGTAATGCACTGAGTCAAAGGGCACCTCGCAACGCAGTTAATCAGTGTTAAGTTTTTTTAATGTCCTCTTTCCACTGGAAACAGTCAATGAAATAAAGCTGCATTCTTGAATAGTATGATGCTAGTTTTGTCAAACTACATTGTTATTTGCTGTTGTTACAATCAAACAAAACAGTTACTGCATGATTACAGTAGCAGAGCTAGTATGGGGATGATTCTTGTTCATGTCTGTCCGATCAGTTGCTATTGCTTCTTTGTTCTGTATTGTAACATTATGCGATACAATCGTTGTTCATTTCACACAGGCAGAAATTTGCTACACACAACTGCAACATAACTCAGTGAGGGTCACATGACTGTCAGCATAAACCTCTCTCAGGTTTTTACTCGTGACCACCAAGGCTGAAAAACAAAACCAATATACAAGTGACAAAAACTGCAGTTCGCCATATGGCCACTTGAGGCTGACTTCATAAGTGAGTCAGTCCCCAAAGACCTTCATGTTAAAATGCCCAAATGTTTACACCCTGGTGCAACAAAAGCAGTTTTGGTCTCTGTAGCTAATTTCTTCATCTATGACAGCTGCACTGGGGCTGAAATTTTAAATAACTCACGTTTAAAGTCATGCAAATGTTATTTAAGCTCGAATTTATGCACAATTAAGGGCGTGGCCACTTTGAGTAACAGACCGTCATGACATCACCACAGTCCATGAATCAGATCCATGGATGTATAAAGAGAAGTGGATACAGCGTTGGAGGTGGGACCCTGTTAAGTCCTTTGAAAGTTGCCAAGTGGTGCATGAAGCCAAAAAAGCTCAGTTTCCACATTATGAAATTACCAGGATCATCTACATCCTGGAGACTTGCGGTGGTGGAACGCAGCTGAGTGCAACTTCCTGTTTAGTGCTCTACTAACTGAAATGGACATAAAATTATATAATCGTGCAGCTCTTCTAGATTTTAGAAATGTTAACTGACCAAATGGATAAATCCCTGACAGTGAAACAAGTCTTTTTGCTGGGGTCGTGACGCTAAAAATGTTGTCACTGGTTTACAGACGTCTCTTTCACATTGAAAGTCTATGGGAAAAAGCCCATCCTCCATCATGTGAGCCCAATGGCCTCACATGATGGACCTGAATGTGTTCTTCCACTTTTGGCCACTATGTAAAATTGGCTTTAAAGCCCAGTGCTGATCCTTGGTTGGTTTGGTTAGATCCAGCCTTTGCTCTTCCACAGCTCCACCTTTTATTCCAAAATTGTCTGTTTCTGGCTCCAAAAAATCCAAGATGGCAGCAGCCAACCTCGAAGCTTTAAAATGAGAGCCCACAAACATGTCCACAATTTGTGACGTCATCGTGGCTATGTCCATTATTCTTGCACAGTCTATGCTCTTGACACTCATCACAACATTACAGATTTTATAGCTCTAATTTAAACATAACTACTGTTCATTCATTCATTCATTACTTGATTTTTCATAACTGCTTACCTTGTTGGGGTTTGCGGGGACTGGAGCCTATCCCAGCTGACCCTGGACAGGTCGCCAGACTATCACAGGGCTGACACATAGAGACAGACAACCATTCACACTCACATTCACACCTACGGACAATTTAGAGTCACCAGTTAACCTGCATGTCTTTGGACTGTGGGAGGAAGCTGGAGCACCTGGAGGAAACCCACACTGACACGGGGAGAACATGCAAACTCCCCCACCCTGGGTTTAAACCAGGGACCCTCTCACAGTGAGGCGACAATGCTAACCACTGCATCACTGTGCCGCCATTTTTATTTATATTTTTTTTTTTAATCATCAACCACACATCTGCAATACTATATAGTACCACCTAAACATTTTTATCAATCATAACCCTCTGTAGCATAAACTCTGAGCATAATCAGTGTGTGAGAGTCTGACCTGGGACCATAAATGCCATATGCACTGACATCACCATCACACCAAAGCTCATGTTGAGAAAACTGTTTTGTAAACCGAGCACAGCAACCTTTTACTACCGTCATCCCCATGTGACTGACAAAGGTAGATGTGACACTGACTCGCAGTTGCTCCTGCTGTTTTTCTCTCTATCACTGCGTGAGGGTTGGATGTCAGAACATAACACTGGCAGTGATTAGGACTACTGGGTATTGTAAGAGGAGTGGAAAACAGCTACAACATGGCTGTAAATGGAAAAATAGCACTTTCTCAGCTATTATTGTGTGTATATGGAAGTGGAGTTTTCCTTGTATAAGTAAAATTATATTGTTTGGAGTAATTATGCTGACGTGGCTTTTTAAAGGATTTTTATATATATTTTTTTTTTTTTTTAATTATGGTCTGGAAGCATTTTAATAATCTCACATATAAAGCATTCTGTAGCCTTTAAATGAATGAGGTGTACCATTATATTAGAGGTTAGTGCCTCTGGAGTTTGTAGTGTGGTTACAAAAGGTTTTGCACTGTGCCAATAGGGGACATAGAGAAACAGAGAAATCAGTCACTCTTTAATAAAAACGTTGATTTGATTTTTACTTATTTTTGCCGTGAAACATTACAAGCTTCAGCCATCCCACATACATTTTCCTCTCCCCTGCTTGAAAGTGGTGTAGAGGATGTGGGCATAACCTCATCATGGCGCCCCTCAGTTTCTTTCTGACTTCAGATGTTTATGTTGATGGGCTCCCGAGGGAGCGGTCGCAGCAGTTAATGACAAATACATATGCACGAATGAAAGCCTCACACAGCACAACTGCCATACCGCAGACCACCACCACAACTTAGACACCCGTTTTTTTGGCACGGGATCCTGATACTAAATGATAGCAGCAGTGGAGGATCTGGTTACATCACACGGGGCTCTTGGCCCCCTCAGCATGTTGACGCACAGAAGGTCTGGTTAGTGGCTCTCCTTACAGTGTCCTCTGGCTGCCAGCTCATTGCTGGAGGATCAAACTGCCCCACCCAGCCTTTCTCAGCTCCGCCACCCATGTCAAATGCTGTTTCCATCAGTAACTTCTGGGTGCTTGAGACATTTCTGTCACCAGATGGCAATGCATTTTTAGACACACTAAGGTTTAGACATTTTGAAGTTAAGTTTTTTAGGAGGAAAATGCCAAAATAGTGTAAATGTTGTGCTTTATGTAATAAAATCACTTAATCACCTTAATTAATGTGGTCACTTAAATTGAAACTTGTGCTGTTACTAAGCACTAAGAACAAACCTGAAGCTGTAGTGTGTTAAACAAAGTCTTGTAACATGTAAACCAATGTTTCTAGTTTCCGAAATCATGTAAATTACTAATACCCTGTATCCACCAAAGTTGGTGCATATATGCAGGTTTTTTAAACACAGGAAATCCTGGGAAAGTAGACTAAAGACATAGGTGTAGATTTCACGGAGGATGCAAAGGACACATTCCCCTTAATAAGTAGAATATTAGCATTTTTCCTTCACAATAAAAACAAGAAAGCTGCAGAGACTTTTGTTCATGCTGTCACAAACTGGCTCAAAAGTATGTGTCAAAGAGTGAGACCACAGTCTGTAACTGATGCACATGTTTTGATTAAGTAAATTAAGTAAATAATACAATAGGATGTGTCAGTCAGCAGGTCAGTATGAATGCAATAGGATGCGTGAGTGAGTGTGTGTGTGTGTGAACAAATGTGTAGATCAGTCAGCAAGCCTGTGGAAGAGGGTAGAAGATCTTGCAGGTCTGATTTGTAACACCTGAGTCCAGCCTGCTCAGGTGTGCTGCATCACTGATGAGCTCTCACCTCACCCCATTATATCCTGCACAAAGGGAAAACACAGGCAGCAAGAAAGAGCATGGCAAAGGATCCCCAAAACCCCCTGTTTTATATGTGTGGATGAGTATTCCTTTCTCTTTTATTCCTGATATGTCACGTTCAGCATCACAGATGTGCCAAAAAACAGGGTTAGTAAACAGCAGGAAGCAGCATGGAGGCCAGTGGAAATGTTAAGGTGGTTACTTCTGTTTTATATCTGTAACTTATTCAGTCTTCTTTTCAAACTCGGTGCCGACTAATTTGGAACAATGTTTAAGTGCCGCTTGGACGGAGAGGGATGGAATATGTGGCTGTTGGGAGAAGTTTTGGCCAAAGGGCTTTCTGCCAGAAAGGCAATTCTCGGTTAAGGTTTGGGAAAAAATTGTGGTTTGGGTTAGAGGACTGCTTTGGGATTGGGATCTCGCAGGACTCTACAAAAATCTTGAATGGGCGATTTTATCTTTGCTGCGGGTGGAAGCGGTTAGTCAATAAACAGACATGATTACCGCAGATTAAGAAGCAGGAAGGATGGAGATGTCAACAATTGACGTGGAAAAGAAGACAAAGGCAGGACGTTACAATACAAAAGAAAAGCAAGGCCAATCGGACATTTGGAGGAATTTCTCAGGACAACCCGGTCTCACTCTGAAGTCGTCGAAATCCAGTGCTCGGTCAGTGACTTCTGGCGTCACACACGTCAGTAAAAGCCATCCTAGTGGGACAACAATGAAAGTTAAGGTGGCAGAAGTCTGACTCTGGCAGGTGGGAGGGGTGGAGGATGGGTCCAACAATCGCTGTCTTTCATTTAGAAGGCTGCTGTTCACTTCCTGAAAGATTGTAAAGCCAACCCTGTTCTTTTTCTCCTAAACCTAACCAGTTGCTTTTGTTGCCTTTAGAACCCAACCACGGGCCTGTGTTGGCTAAACGTAACCACACGCATTTGTTGTTGAAGGAAAAAAACCATCAAGTCGCGGTGTTGTACCGATGTGGTGCATTTATTTTGAAAGAGACTATGTAAATGTTAATTTCCTGTGAAAATGGGATTGTACTCTGAAAACAGACAATGACATCAACAACCAGCGCACCCAGGGTACCTTGCACGTCGTATCTCGATGTGGATCGTCCATGACCTAACTTTGATATGTGATGAGGTCGGAGTGAGAACGTGTTGCTCAGGAATATTACAGATAATAACGATAACACCAAATCCCAGAGGCGTCTGGGAGAACAAGAGCTGTAATTATAAATGCAATTACGAACTGGAGTGTAGCTCTAGGTTGTCCTGTCTTTAATACCACAGTAAAATAACATGTTTTCCCTGTGGGACAGGAGAAGATTCAGTCTATTAATTACCAATATGTTGCACAGGCATGTATGGTCAGAATATTTGCAGGTGCAGGCAGGAGTTGACACACTCTGGGGGAATAGATAATACACTCTGCTGGAGTGGGCAGTAATGGTCAGAGATGCAGCGGGAGCAGGCAGGAGCGGGATTAGGAAAACAGTCGCACTCAGGGCTCTAGTTTGGGTTTCTAACATAAATCCCTCTCGGCAAACCTCTCTCATGTGTGAGCAGTTGCCGACAGAGGCATTGTCATCATATTGCACCGAAAAAGGGGCAAAAATTGGTATCTTCACCCGTGTGTCATAATTCAGTCCCTGCTGAAAAGCTCCTGCATCTACTGCAGATTCATGTGTCCTGCTAATTGTAACCTTTCCCACTCAAGACAAAATCCAGATGTCAGTGGGGTTTTTTGTCCAGTGGGGAAGGGGCTTAAAGTTGGAAAAAAGCCAGGTGGTAGACATGTAATTTTCTGAGCATTTTCTGATGATGTACACTGGCTGAATGCTGACATGTAACTGGGGCACCTGAGGCCTCCTGGACCACATCTATCACGAGCATACAAATATAGGTTATTATGTGTTTTTCCACTGTTTTGTGTGCTTTCCTATCATAAAGTATTTGCCATGTCTTAACATAAATATGGGAACCTTTAACCTGTACCTATATTATAATAAATCACAGGTATTTATTATGTATTTGTAGTTAAGTACAAACATGCGAAACAAGATATTTTTATCTATTTATTTCATGCAGAGTTTTGTAGTCAGCACTTCCTGTAGTCCACCTGTCCTGCTTTCTGATGCTATTGTTGTGACAATTTATTGTTTCTCGAGGCCAGGTTATTTTTTTTGAATACTTCTTCTTGAGTCTTTGAACAGAAAATCCTGCACATTGCTCTTGCTCAGCTTACAATTTAATAGTAACACTAAGGTTTCAGTCCTCCTGGAACCTTGTCAAGAGTATTCAACACCATTATCTTACTATATAATGACGAAAACTGTCTGTTCCACGTTTTTCTCCTCACTGACTTGGTCAATCCATGTGAAATTTGGCACAGCGGTAGAGGGTCATGGGAGGATGTGAATGAAGCAATATTACATCAATTGGCCAAAGGGGGGCGCTATAGCAACCAACTGAAATTGCAAACTTTGAATGGGCATATCTCATGCCCACGTATGTTGTAGAGACATGAAACTTTGCACAGAGATGCCTCTCCTCATGAGGAACACATTTGCCTCAAGAACCCATAACTTCCGCTTATATAGATTTTCCGCCATTTTGAATTTTTTGAAAAACACTTCAAATGGATCTCTTCCTAGGAAGTTTGAGCGATCTGCATGAAACTGGGTGAACATAATCTAGGGACCAATATCTAAAGTTCCCTCTTGGCAAAAGTTGGAAAACTTACTAAAACTGAGCTTCTATAAGGCAATGAATATTGCGGAGGCCGTGGCTCATCACATAAAGGTGTATAACATCTCAAGGGTTTCACCCATCACCACGCAACTTTGTAGGCATATGACCACACATAATCTGAGGGGACCCCTCCATTACTGACCCCATCAAACAAAATGGGGGCGCTACAGAGCTCATTTCTTATCTAGGCCTAACCGCCATATGGATTTTTACTAAACTTGGTAGATATGTAGAACAGGACGCCTCAAGGTGACTGGAGAAATTGGCAACTGGGTGGCGCTATAACAACAGAAAAATGCTTAAAATGGCTAAAATGCGACAGATCGCTGTGGCTCCCCCTGTGGACCAATGTTGTTGGGGTTGTTTTTTTACTAATTTTTGGCATACCAGTCATGGTATGGTATGCCGTACTCATTGGGTATGGACTAGTTTCCAACATTAAGCTTAAATAGAGACTGCCCCACCCATTTCACAGGTGTGCACAGGTGTGAGGAAATCAATCAACTGTGGGTGTGTTTCTCAATAACTGACAACAGTCTGTGCACCATATGTCTCATATCCCACAAATGAAAGAACAAGGGAACAAGAAAAACATAGGAGAAAACTCAAGCAGTGTGCGGGTTTTCAGTTCAAAGACTCAAACGATATTTTTCAAAACACCTGCATCTGAGACAGCTGGATGTGTGAATACCTTCCTTCAAACTAAGTGAATCATTTTTCTATTGTGGTGGCAAAAAAAGGAAGACAAATACAGTTTCTCTCACACAAAAATGCAATAATTCACCTAACGTGCTTTACATCTAGCACTACCATAAAGGGAGGATATGCTATAGTCCTCTCTGTCTTTGTCTTATTATGCATTTTTTCTGCCCTGCTGACATTTTGACAAATTCCCCTCTGTCCACAGGACGTCTTTCACCGTCTGTATCTCATCTACACAGTCGGGTACTCCATCTCTCTGGGATCACTCATGGTGGCTGTCGTCATCTTGGGATATTTCCGGTGAGTTAGTGCTGTCACTAGAAATTTCCAATCGATCCTTTTAACCACAGACGTTCCCAAGAGATGGATTTAGACACAGGGTGGGAAATTAAACATAGAGCAACTGCAGCAGGGATCAGAATGGAGAACAAAGGTTTACTGGCATGACGGCACATTAAAACCCCGTTTCCTACCACGTTATCAGTCACAAACACACAGTGAAGCAGAAAGCATTAAATTTCATGATGGCTTAATGGCTTTATGATGGAATCATGCAGGTCACTGTAGCTGTATAAGCATGCAAGCCTGTATATTTAATGTCACGATAACAACATGAAGCATGCAAACTGAATCAAACATTACCTTTGACTTTTACTCTGACACTGAGCAGCTTATGTTGCATCCACCTTTGAGGAGGAGTCTGTCTCCAGGCTCCAGTGTATGACATTTAAGGTATTTGTTAATTTCATGCTGATTTCAGGTTTTGATGGCAAGCAATCATAGCTTGGATATTGATTTTGTTATTGTACCAAGCGTTCAAAGAGTATAGTTCTTTTTTCTTTACCTTTTTCCCAGTGGATTGTATAAAGAAGACAAAAGAAGTTCTTAAAAGATGAGAAGAACTGAGAGTAAAATATTCAGTTATTGCGTTTGCACAGCTTTGCTTCTCTTATACTGCAGGAATCAAAGAGATAAAAGGATTCATCACAAATGCTTCACACATATGAGCCTTATCTGACCTCTGCCTCTGTGGTAACAGCACTTCACTGAAGAAGAACCCTTAAACAAGTTTGAATTCATTTTTTGTGCAGCAACACAGCATTTTTGTAACGGCTGATTAATGCAGGGCACATTTGTCATTATTTGCTTATTTTGTTGAGCATGGGGAGTATCAGGAATCGATGTGAAGGCGCTGTTTACCAATGTTCCCACCAGCGTGTCTTACCGTACAGGCAGGCAGTCAGACGGCTTTAGGAACACTCCCAACTGGCACCAGGAAATCTATGGGCCAAATGAGTTTAATAAGTTATCCCAGGGGCCCATCTGACATTCTGGCTCTGTGCTCCGGAGCACTCCAGCCATGCCTCCCCTTCAACATGTCAGCTTTTAGACAGGAGAGCTCGTAAATGTTTTCCAGGGAGAGAAAAGGGATATTTCACATTAGCAGTTGTACTGAGGATTTTTCACCAGGGAAATGTACCATAGATTAGTTTTTGCCTTAAATCAATAGTTCTCTAACGGTACAGTAGCTTGTCAAATATTTAGCTCATTAATGAGGCTTCAGAAGTAAAATGTCAGTAAAGCATAGTGGGATAATGTCAGTACTTGTTTATTTTCTTAAGACATTAGAATATTCTAGCACAAGTTGGCTTTTGCACTTTATTAAACCACTAATAAATATTCAGTTTAATTGTCACTGACTGTTATTATTTGATTTTGTAAAGACGTAACCTTTATAGCTATCAATCCAGCAGCCTGATCCCAGCACTGGAGCATCACCTCACTCCACAGTGAATGCTCAGACAGGATGTTTTGGAAGGACTTTTGACAGATACGCTCGTGCTTGTCTGGGAGGAAAGTGGCATGCTTTTTCTCGACACATGCTTGCAATTTCATTTTTACAGCTCACTTTGAGCCGAGCAATTCAATATTTGTGCGTTTCAAGCCCCTAAATCTCAAGAATGTGTTATAGTCAGCGTGGAATTCAGCTGGCTCTAATTAGGATGAGTATTGTTCATGTGTGTGCGCGTGTGTGTGTGTGTGGGTGTGAGAAAATACGTACACACACTTACATGAAGGTGTGCCAGCCCACACGTATACACACACACAAACACACACAGTGATATTTTCAACAGATCTATCCTTTGACCTTGCTGCTCTTGTTTGTTTTCTCCCCAGACGATTGCACTGCACCAGGAACTACATCCACATGCACCTGTTTGTGTCCTACATGCTAAGAGCTATCAGTATCTTTGTGAAAGATGTTGTGCTCTACTCTGGATCGGCCTTAGAGAACATGGAAAGAGTCACAGTGGAAGACCTCAAGTCCATCACCGAGGCTCCGCCAGCCAACAAAACACAGTTCGTAAGTACACCAACACAGCACACTGTGTCCTTGAAGAAATACACAGAGAAGGAAAAGCACTCAGTGAACTTTTTCTTACAGAGGAGTTTTAAATTTATTCGCAATGTAGCGGGGTTTTTATGTCACATACAGTATTTATGGGATGATTATGGTACACAGTATAATTTGCAGTTTAGCCAATGAAGGATTTTCTGTTTTTTCCAGGCTAAAGTCGTAACAGGAATCATCCTCGTTTGATTGCATTACAAGCACAGATAATTTGACTTGCAGTGTAGATGGGCGTTAAACGCTTTGCTTGCTAAGAGGAAGTGGTATTTTGCAAAGTCTCACCTGCTTTTCCAGTGGTGGAGCAAATAAACTGCACTGTTTGTCACCATGCCAAGCTTTTACTAGGCCAGTACTTGGCTTTCCCTTTCAGAGTCAAGTTTAAAAAATGGGTAAGGACTGGGTACTTTTCATGCATGCTTTAATATGCAAACAAACAATCTGCGCAATATATTTAGTGAACACATATCCGGTGACTCCAAATTGAGTTGTGGCCTGGATTAAAACTGCGTCATTAAAGAATTATGGAAATAACAGTCAGGACTTCTTGGGTTTTATTATGCCCAAAATCAGAACTGAACTGGGGTAAAAAAAAAAAAAAAAAGCTCTTAGGTTCTCTGCATGTACTGCATGGAACAATCTACAAATTAACCCTAAACTTCCAGACATGGTGACCCTGAATGAGTTTAAAACTATAGTGGAATCTACTGAGTCCAGGCTGTCTGTGTGCAAATGTCTCATTTGATCATTTTCACATTGTAAAATCAATGTGTTTTTATGTTAATGTTATGTTAATGGTTGAAACTCAGTGTTGCTGCTATTCTTGGCCGGGTCTCCCTTGTAAAAGAGATCTTTGATCTCAGTGGGATAAACCTGGTTAAATAAAGGCTAAATAAAGGAAAAATAGACCAGTGCTTTAATGAAAATGCAAATTAGCCCCTTTTCAACACCTTTTAGGCTTCATTTTAAAACTGCTGTGGATATATGAGAATAAGAATGTAAATTCTCTGTTAATCTAGATTAAAATTACCATATAAAACCCACTTATTTCACAGATTTTAATGTAGATAGGTTTTCATCATATACCTTTCATGTTCACATTTTATTTAATTTGCTGACATTAATTGCATATTCATCATCATTTGATCAACCTGTCTGATATGTCTGGGTTTATTTCAGCAGCTCCACAGCGCAGGGTTTGAGAAAGCTTAAATAGTCAACTGAACCCATTAAGAAGAGCAATGTATTCAGAGTTCAGAGTTTTTGTGAATTTGATAGTATGATTGCAGCCACAGCGATCGGTCGCATTTTAGCCATTTTGAAGCATTTTTCTGTTGTTATAGCGCCACCCAGTTGCCAATTAGAGTTAAATTTCTCCAGTCACCTTGAGGCGTCCTGTTCTACATATCTACCAAGTTTAGGAAAAATCCATATGGCGGTTAGGCCTAGATAAGAAATGAGCTCTCTAGCGCCCCCATTTTGTTTGATGGGCTCAATAATGGAGGGGTCCCCTCAGATTATGTGTGGTCATATGCCTACAAAGTTGCGTGGTGATGGGTGAAACCCTTGAGATGTTATACACCTTTATGTGATGAGCCACGGCCTCCGCAATATTCATTGCCTTATAGAAGCTCAGTTTTAGTAAGTTTTCCAACTTTTGCCAAGAGGGAACTTTAGATATTGGTCCCTAGATTATGTTCACCCCGTTTCATGCAGATCGCTCAAACTTCCTAGGAAGAGATCCATTTGAAGTGTTTTTCAAAAAATTCAAAATGGCGGAAAATCTATATAAGCGGAAGTTATGGGTTCTTGAGGCAAATGTGTTCCTCATGAGGAGAGGCATCTCTGCGCAAAGTTTCATGTCTCTACAACATACGTGGGCATGAGATATGCCCATTCAAAGTTTGCAATTTCAGTTGGTTGCTATAGCGCCCCCCTTTGGCCAATTGATGTAATATTGCTTCATTCGCATCCTCCCATGACCCTCTACCACTGTGCCAAATTTCACATGGATTGACCAAGTCAGTGAGGAGAAAAACGTGGAACAGACACACACACACAGACAGAGTTTTCGTCATTATATAGTAAGATGGGATCAAATAAAAATGCCACTTGTAATGTTGTAGGTTAAAGGCATACTTGTGGGTGCTCTTTGTGAACCTAGGCATCAATAAATTGATTGATTTATTAATTCGTTGTTGATTTCATTCAGTCAGTGACTTGTTCAATGCGTCGCCCAATGTAATATAAGTCAGTGGAGTCCCGGGGAAATTCACATGGTCCAGAAAACATGTCGCTTTTCCACAAGAGCTGCAGCTCACTGTGTGATACCTCCAGTGTCCAGAAATCTCTGCTCTGCTTCCTGAGGTCGCTGTATACTATGATGGATATTTATTTTATACTAATGCTATATGAAATGGGTGTATTTGTTGTAGGCTCACATATGAAAATGTTTTTGCTCACAGTAGATGCATCATGTCCACACTAATATACCATGGTTTCATGTCTAGTATATCTGCAATAAATGCACTCTGATAAACAATAATGGCAGTATTTTTCTTTCCCCTGTTTTAGTTTTTGAATCTCATGCACCCCAGCTTGCAAGAAATACGCACCTGTCGCAGTATGACTATGGTTTTGAAAATAGGATTAAATACGGTTCGACTGGTATGTGGCCCAGTTATGCAGTATGGTGTGGCAGGTCACAGGTTCTGACTCAGCCCTGCATCCGCTCGCTGCGAGGAGAACAGCAACCCCCTACCTTCAGCTCCAGCTGAATTGTTATGCTGACATCATGATTCACAGAAAACACTTCCCTAACCTAGCTCTTGAATATTTGAATAAATTAATGTGACAAACATAATTAGCCCTCTCAAATGTTTCAGAATTATTGTCATCTCGCTATGAAAACTTTGAATTTAACAGACTTAATTATAAAGAATTACAGGTGCATGAATTATTTTTTGATTGGAACAAATCTAATTAAATTATCCACATATACATCAGCACATGACATACTGCACATAAATCATAGGAATCAGTGGAAATATTGCTAATTATTATGGTTTACATGCAGGCTCTGTTCACGCTAAGCAAGAAAATATATTTTACATCCAACACAAGCTACCTCATTTGTAGGAGTGTCATATCTAATCAAAGTGATGTCTCCGTCATTCTGACTTTGTGCTGACGGTTTCTACCAAACACAACGTATCCAGCAGAACTAGAGGGGAGACTAAAGCCATCAAAGATAGAAGTGTTCAATGGTGAAGATAGATAGACATGAATTTGTACATCAATACAACCAGCTGCACTTTAAAGTTTGCTCGTGTCATTGCAGCGTCCCAGGAAGTAGCAGTCTGAGTCAGCTGCAGCTGTCTGATTTAATAGACTGTATTGTATTTCAGGTTACATCGCAGATTGTGTATTCAGTCATCTGCTGTGGTGTGGCCGTGTTTTGTGCTGAGAGTTGCTTTGCTCCATTGAGCGGTATACTCAACAGCTGCACTCCCTGCAAACATCACAATGAAAAAAGTGACAATTGGAAAATTATTTCTGTTCAAATATTGCTGATAACTGATGAAAGTGCGATGACTCTACACACAGGATTCATACTGGCTATATTGTAGCGCTACTGTGGCAATATGAGTGTCATAACGAGAAAAATATTTGAAGTAACCAGAAAGTGACTTTTGTCGATGAGTAGTGATTAAACATGTTGTCCTTGTCTGTTGTTTGTGTATAGATCGGCTGCAAAGTGGTTGTGACTTTGTTCTTGTACTTTCTGGCGACCAATTACTACTGGATCCTGGTGGAAGGTCTGTACCTCCACAGCCTCATCTTTATGACCTTCTTCTCAGACAGAAAGTATCTATGGGGATTTACTCTGATCGGATGGGGTGAGTCCTGCGCCATTACATTCTTTTTGCATGCATGAGATTACAACATGATTAGCGGACCCAACGTGCAAATTACATCATTAAAAATGTAAGGTATTTCATTCTTGATGGCCTAATTAGTCATTTAAAAAGCATGCTTTCAAGTCAAGTCTGTGATATTGTATTAATAAGTAGGTGAGGACAGTAGAAAATGGCTTGTGTCTGGGTAAAAACCCTGCATGAATATGGGCTTTACAGTTCCTGCATTGTACACACTGTGCGTATAAGTTACATAAGCACAGCGCATACAATGTGGATGCTGTGCTACCCAGGTTCTACCCACATGGGCAAATTACGGACTTCTTATAGAATCATTTAGAGTACTTTCTCATACTGATGTCTGTTTCATCACAACACATTTTGTCTTTTATTGTTTTTCAGGAGTTCCAGCTATGGTTGTGACAGTTTGGGCGACTATGAGAGCCACGTTTGCAGACACAGAGTAAGTGATGTGCATATAAAATACAAACATCATTCTGGCTACCTAAAAGGATACTTAACTTTGATGCAGACCTATAAAGTGCATCAGTGGTTTTACTTTGCTGATCAGATGGTATCTGTGTCAAGTCTCCTTTACCTTTCTGTGTGGATATTTTAATAGTGAACTGCAAATTAAAAAAAAAAAATCAGCTTTAAGCTCACTCTGGTACAAAACATCAAATGGATACACACATGTTTATTGTACACATATCAGTCCCTTTATAAATAAATGAATAAAAACACAGCGCACACACACCAAAGTTGAAAAGTCAGTTTTCTTCACAGTTCTCGATTAACAAATCTACCATGAACCCCTGTAGCAAAGCTTGAGGACCGGTCTGAGAGCTAAGAAGAATTACAGTGGCTTCACTCTCCATTTCTAAATCTTCACAGGGAAAACCGCCTCAAACCACCTTGGCGGGCCCTCAGCCCCCTCTCACTGGCACTATCTGTAGTCCCCGCATTGGTTCTGTACCACGGTCAGACATTGAGGATTCTGGAGCTGAGAGCTTATGGCTGCTGGTATCCAGTAGCTGTCCAGTGGAACTAAACCACATATTTCACTCCTCAGTCAGCAGGCGAGCAGCTCCATTTTACGCCTTTTTGGGCAGAAAAACAAACCAAGTATGAAAGTAACCACAGCTTGGGCATGTAATGGTTGTCACTGGGCTAAAAATCAAATCACTTCACAGTAGGTGCCACAGTGGTTAATACTGACTGCCCACTGTCAATGCTTTTTTGTCCACAGATCTATGGATTTTGTCAATAAAGGACACAAAATGATGGGAAAAAATCAGAGGAGGTGACCTCAGTGTCCTCATTGGTAGCTGCAGCCTTAGTTAAAGCAGTTTTAACTCCTGTCACATTTTACTCACTGTGGCCTTGTTTTTCATTGATGTATATAAATCCTGTACCTCTGTGGAAACACCACAATCATGGGCAGAAGTAGGTACAATTCAAAAACGTTGTAAGTCATAAAAAAGAGAAAAAAACACAAGCTGAATTTCTTTGATTAATAAAAAAAAATAATTCTATAAATGCAACATTTTTCCAAGTTTCAATATTGGGAGAATAAATGGGGCTCAACATGCTTTACATACTGAACTCTGCATTTTTACAACCTCTGCTTACAACCTGCTCTCTCTCATGCGGGATTTATACGTCTGCCTCGAATTGACGCTGTACCCTACACCATTGCCTGACATGCACCTCCCCAGAAACTACAGTACACGTCGTGGTGACGCAGACCTCCTGTCTATTACTTTAAGCTGAAACCATTTCCCTCAGTGGAGACGAAGCTTTTATTTACTTTAATTTCACAGATAAAAAACAATAAATTGTGAAGACAGTAAAACCTCCTCAAATTAGTATTTTAGGTCTTGATTTATCCATATGAGCAGAGGAAATCTCCGCTAGTTGCTAGGCTAATTTATACAATGTAAAATCCCATTGGCTTGTGCTAATAACGTTAGCATGTTGTTTTTGTTTGGAAAATGTGTCCAGATAAAGACAAGTGTTTGTCTGTGAATACTGTGAGTTATAGTGAAGTTGATTTGTGTACTTGTGTTTGAAATTGTTTCAATTTAGCCATGTTTAATGTGTGTTTTTTAAATGTGTGTTTGGAATCAACTAAACTTTACAGTACTTCACAGAAACCCCACCGCCAACTAGTGTTTTGGAGGTGTAACTGCAGAGTGACACAGACACACCACTGCACAAGTATAAATGCTCACAGGGGCGTAGGCTACGGCGTAGGGTCTGCACTGAGCTGATGCACAAGTATAAATCCTGCTTTAGCTGCTCTGTGTAAACAGCCTGCAGCACATCTAAGTTTCACTTTCACTCTTGTCACATGACTGTTGGTCTCAGTCATTCATGGCTCCCAATTTGTGCTGACAATCGCAGAATTTGATGTTATCTACAGGATGTGGTTTGTGCAAATGTTTGAGGAGTAGAATGAAGTGATTTTAATGAAATATCACTAGGACCATTAGAAGTTTGAAAATCTGACAATAATCTGGGGAAATTTTGGCAAATTTCAAAAGAAAATGCCTTTCAGACCCGTCAGCAGGGTACAGTGGGGTGCGTCATGTTTTAATCAGATGTGACAGTTTAGGCAGAGTGAGCTGTTTTGATACCAACTCAAAACAGGCACAGATTTGTTATTTCAATGCCTTGGCACAAACTAAAACAGTCTTTTTAGAACTGCGAAAGCCCCTAAACATGAAGGGGGCTTTATGTGAGGCCCAGGGGTAATGTTCCAATTCAGTAGGGTGGAAATAACTTGTAAATATTTACTTTGAAAAATGGATTTCGTTCATTAATGGTTTCATATGTTACTTGTGTCTTGAATCAAAATGACAGAGGGGGGAAGACAGAGTAAATCTCGCTAACTGTGAAGCAATAGCAGTGATCATCAAGGTCACCAGTGTGGCACTGAGAGATCCTGGATCATCTCACCAAGCCCCTTGATCCTCACTTATCTCTTGCTGATTCCTGTTATGATTTGTTGTTTGTCTACTGCAGGTGTTGGGACTTAAGTGCAGGCAATTTGAAATGGATATATCAAGTGCCTATTCTGGCGGCTATAGTGGTGAGTGCACGCTTATTGCTCACACCTTTCCCCTGCTGAGAAGGAAATGATAGTGTTTTACAGCACCTGTGGCATAACAGTTGTTGGATAACATCTCATTATGTTTGCAGCTACACTAACGGATATCATTATGTTTCTATTTTGTCTTCAGGTTAATTTTATGTTATTTCTGAACATCATCAGAGTCTTGGCAACTAAACTACGAGAAACAAATGCTGGACGATGTGACACAAGACAACAGTACAGGTACTGGTTTATTAGTGCTGTGCAAAATTTTTAATTTCATTTCTGAACCTCACAAGATAAGCTGCTCCTTATGATTGATTTATCTTATGATGTATTTCTATCTCACATCACTGCCGACGTGATAACACTGTGAATGTGTTTACTTTGATTGCATTAGTATCATGAGACAGGCTAAAATCACCCGAATAAAGGCTGCAACTATTGATTATTATCATTACTGATTAGTCAGTCAGATATTTAATGAAATTTAATGAAATTTTCTGGTACAGGACATAAATGCTCTCCATCAGACTCCACGCACAAAACAAAATCATACAATACAGTACCAAAATACACTCAGTTAAATCACATTAGTTAATAATCACAAATCAGCTCTTAAAATCATACAGAACAACCTTTGTTGACTAGAATCTATCCAGACTGTGCCGCACCACATCCTCTGGGAGCTCATTCTATGCCTTTACAGCGCAAAGTGTGAAAAAGTTTTTTCTCTTTTTATTGGGAATCATTTTAGAGAGTTCCCTCTTAACTCGTACCGACTATACCAAAATGTTACAACAGGCTCAACTGTGGTATCATATTCCATGATCAAGCTTATAAACCTCGATCATGTCTCCTCTATGTCTCCTGTATACTAAAGTTGGTAGTTGCAATGTTCTTAACCTCTCTTCATATGACATCTCTTTGAGACCTGGGACTAATTTAGTAGCTCTCCTCTGAACCTTCTCAATCTTTTCTATATATATTTTAATTTATAAGGACACCAGACCAAGCTTGCAAATTCAAGATGTGATCTCACCAAGGATTTGTGTAATGGCAAAAATATTTCCCTACATAAATTCTGAAAGGTTCTTCTTATAATCGCCAGCATGGAGTTTGCCTTTTTAACTTTTTCTGAAATGTGTGCCTGGAATTCAGATGAACTATCGACCACTACACCTATATCCTTTTCCTCATCCTCATGCTGGACCACCAGTTCTCCAATATTATAATTAATTTTATTGTTGTTACATTTCCCAGTGTGTAAATGTTTACACTTTTCTGAATTTAATTTCAATAACCACTCATCACACCAGTTACTCATGCTATGGAGATCTTCTTGAAGTCAGGCTGTGTCGGTGTCCTTAGTAATTATTCTAAATATTTTAGTATCGTCAGCAAAAAGATACACATCAGATTGTAACATATCTGGTAAATCATTTATATAAACAACAAACAGTACAGGCCCCAACACAGATCCCTGTGGAACTCCAGAGGTCACCGGTTTCCAGACAGAAGTGGCACCATTTACCACCACGTGTTGTTTCCTATTACTTAAAGGAGGTATATGTAAGAAATCTAAAGCAAATAGTCATAAAATCATCCTAATATGTCACAGAGACTAAGGAATAATGTTAATATAACATACTGATCTCACCAACAACAATAGTACGGCCAGAATATTCGCATTTAAAAAAATATTTTACGGTCCGCAAATCATGTTTACGTATTGAATTTGTGTTTTGGCCTGTTGCGCCACCCACCGCCGTCTACCAGTCACGCAGTCAGTAGAGTCTCATCATCAGTTACAGTTACGACTGAGCTACAGCAGCACGGCAAGCAGCATTAGCAGTGTCCCAGTACATAGCATTAGCAGTCTCCTCAGCTGTATCCTGGCAGCAGCATTAGCAGCAGAGAAGCCAGACTTGCTCGAATGGTCTGCTGGAAAACCGAAGATCACGGACGTGGCCACGGCAGCTGTCCGTGGGCAAACAAATCAGTCTCTAGCGTGCTGCTGTCCAGCAACCTCGAATCTGTAGAGGAGGGGGCGGGGACACGACTCGCGGCGGTATTTTGAATTTGAGTGCAGTAACCGTTTTGGCCACATTCTTACATACAGCGCCTTTAAAAAGCCCTGTATCCAGTCTGTAACTCTGTCATCTATACGATAGGATTTTAGTTTCGACAGTAGTCTTTTATGGGGAACTGTATCAAAAGCTTTTTGGAAGTCCATATATATGCAATCAACAGACTGTCCTACTTTAACTTTGATGTAACTTTGATTCTTCTAATGATTGATAGTATAATATTGTTAGAGGTTCAGCAATCCTAAAAGCCAGTTCCTTTAAAATCCTAGGATGTATTGCATCTGGTCCTGGTGATTTGTAGATGTTAATATTCTGTAGAAGCTGTATAGTTTCCTCAGTAGTTATTATTACAGATTATTTGTTTTTCATTTAATCGATTGTATAAAATCTAAGATATTTGATTTAGAATGATGTAAAACTGAGAACTATTGTTTCCGGATACTATTTTAGCTCCATAATTTGCCAACACTGCGTGGTGTTCTGTTAAGATTATGAAATGCTGTTGTTTTGTTACTGTTACAGAAAACTGTTGAAGTCCACGTTGGTGCTGATGCCACTCTTTGGCGTCCACTACATCATATTCCACGCCATGCCGTATACAGAGGTGTCTGGAGTTCCCTGGCTGATACAGATGCACTATGAGATGCTGTTCAACTCCTTCCAGGTGAAGCTGCTGTGTTAGAAATGTCAGAAATTCTAATTTAGGTCTGAGGGTCCCAGTTAATTACTGTATCCTTTCAAGTTGAACAGATCTGATGATCTGATCAAGTCCTCAGGTTTAAAGTGTCTCTATCAACTAAAAAGAGTTTCAAGGTCTCAGGAAAACACAGGAGGGGATTGGTTACCTAATGCTAGCTAAAATAGCTGCTTATTGGTGAGATATTTGGTCGTGGTTAGATCTTAAAGGAATACTTCACCCCCCAGATGACCATTTGTATTTCAATTACTCACCCCGTGTTACATTGAGGTCGTGAAGAAAATGTTTTTGTCGCAACTTCACATGCAGGTGCCCCAGTGGCTCAGAGCACCTGCCCAATGCAGCTCCCTCGCTCTGACATCTCTCCATTTATTACATGTATAGGTCCTGTTTGTGCATGTACATGTATTTTGGGCCTGTGTTTATGTGACAACAGAGAAAAAAAACTTGAATTTCCCCTCAGGTATTAATAAAGTATATCTTCTTCTTTTAAATGCCAGACTCTATTGACAAAAACATTTTACCTTGCTGAACACAAGCCTCAACAGGTAGTTTGTGTTATTGTGGCTGACCTGACCCTTTAAAACAGTGGTTCACAACTGGTGGGGCACAGTCAAAAAGTGAGTCACGGGTTCATTCTGAAGTGACCGCAAGTGACACGTGAATATGTCAATTTTGTAAAAAAAAAAAAAAAAAAAAAAAGGTACAGTGAATATCTGGCACAGAGCTTTTACTCTGAAGTGCAGTTTCCTGCTTTAGAGTGAGTGAATAGGCTCGTTGGAGATGAGCTGCACCTTGCCTTGAAAGCGTACGAGATCAGGCGGCTGCAGCAGGAGGCGGAGACAAACAGCTGCCGTGAAGTTTGACAGTTTCCCGACAGTTTCCAGCAGCCTTCAGTCTGTACAGGAAGCCACATAAGCACCCACATCCTGTCTGATATGATGTCGATTTAATAACGATTATCAGATTCATATATCGGTTTGTTCTCTGTCTCCAGTTGTTTAAATTAAGGTAGCTTGAGTTATTAAAATGATACAGGCGATCTGTGATTTATGTTCTTGGTTCAACCTCCATTTACCATGAATTCTCATGTAAATCTGTGAATCTGCGCAGGCCTGGCTTATCTCGAACGAGCCTAATATCAGATAGCAACTTAACAGAGACAGCAAACTGCAAGTATGACGCTAAATATTTTAAACTGTGTGGACCTCAAACTAATGACTAAGGACAAATCTGGACCCCATGGCTGGACCAATGGGGAACCACTGCTTTAGAAGACGAAAGTCACACAATAACACAAACTAACTGATTGAGGCAGCAGTAGACCAGCAGCTCCTGTGTTCAGCAAGGTAAAATTACTGTTTTTGTCCATGGAGTCTGACTTTGAAGAGAGAATAGATGAGCTTCACTTATAGATCAGTTCCTTGTCAGTAAGGACTGCGTGTGAAGTTGTTTTCTGGGTGAGAAATTGATATGCAAATAGTCATGCAGGGGGTGAATTATTCATTCAAGAGATAAAGAGGAAGAGAGGGTGGCTGATGATTTTAAAATACCACACTAAATATCAAGTTATACGGGAGCGTATCTATGTTCCCCGGGTTCTATGTTCCCCATTTAACCCTGCAAAAAAGGTTCTATGTTCCCCACTTATCCAAAAAAGGCAGGAAACATAGCAGTTGCATTAATATGTTGTTTTAACATCTCTAAACTAAACACACACAACGGAACATAATGGGGAGAAATTACAATCAGAAACTTACCCTTTGGGTGATCTATGGTGGGCAATCTGGGCAACTATATCCTTTACAGAAGGTTTTTTAATCCAGCTGTTAAATGCAGTGTTTCAGTCAGTGCAGATTTCTTCGAGCAGCCAAAGACCAACTGGTAAGAAAAGAATAATTATCATGGCCGAAATAAAGATAAATAAGCTGTTAAGTGCAGCGTTTTTTTGGGAACTCTGTTCAGTAAATCCACCATGAATATTTATTCGTTTTGTGATAAAAATAAATGCGTCTATGTTGTTGATCACGGATGTTGATATCAACTGTTCAGTTTCATGTTTCATACATGTTTCCCTGTACCCATAAGCAAACGGGGAAACGCATTAACTGTACATAAATATTTATTTTTATTTCGGCCATGATCAATATTCTTTTGTTTACGAACACTGGTAGATAACTATCTTGCCACAGGTGGTCTTTGGCTGCTCCTGACGCTACCGTCATAAAAACAAGAGAGGAAGAAATCTGAGTATCTGATTGGTCGAAGAACCGAACTGAACAGTTGATATCAACATCCGTGATCAACAACATAGACGCATTTATTTTTATCACAAAACGAATAAATATTCATGGTGGATTTACTGAACAGAGTTCCCGAAAAAATGCTGCACTTAACAGCTTATTGTAATTTCTCCCCATTATGTTCCATTGTGTGTGTTTAGAGATGTTAAAACAACATATTAATGCAACTGCTATGTTTCCTGCCTTTTTTGGATAAGCGGGGAACATAGAACCTTTTTTTTTAGTAAGAGGGAAACATAGAACCTTTTTTGTGTAAGTGGGGAACATAGAACCTTTTTTGCAGGGTTAAATGGGGAACATAGAACCCGGGGAACATAGGGATGACCCCAGTTATACAGCTGAAATGTCATGTTGAGTAAACACAGCTGGTCTGGACATTTATGAAATCATTTTCTGCTCTTTTCCAGGGATTCTTAGTCGCAATTATATACTGCTTTTGCAACGGGGAGGTAAGCACTCAGTTTTGCATTTTACACCAGAACCCTTGCGTTATAGTTTAGCTCTTACATGGCTGAATAACTTCTTCTCTTTCAAGGTGCAAGCTGAGATCAAAAAGGCCTGGAGCAGGAGGACTCTGGCCCTGGACTTCAAAAGGAAAGCTCGGAGCGGCAGCAACACTTACAGCTATGGACCTATGGTGTCACACACCAGTGTTACTAATGTCACTGCCAGAGGGCCGCTGGCCCTCCACCTCACCACGAGACTGGGACCGGTGCCTGTGAACGGGCACAGGAACCTCCCCGGGTACGTGAAGAACGGCTCTGTCTCTGAGAACTCTATACCCTCATCGGGACAGGAGCTTCACATTCCTGATGAGGAGCACTCTGCTCATACACGGCCCTGCGAGAACGAGAAACCCTCACCTGTGGTGGAGGAGGAGAGGGAGACAGTCATGTGACCTCCGGGCCGCTGTGTATAGGGATGAAACCTGGAAAAAATAAATAAATCAAGGAACAGTCTCAGGATGGTCTGAAGGGGACGGCTGCATGCGTCAACACTGCCAGTTTTTTCTCCTGTGAATCAAGCCAGAACATTGCCGACTGATGCTCAAGGCAAAAAGGGTGTATCACTTATGTGAGCTGGGCCGCCTCGTATTTGAGGGATGATGACCCTCACTGTTGTGGCAAAATACTTTCAACTCTCATCAACCACCTGCCACAGTGAATGTGTGAAGGGATGAAAACAGACTGCCGTTTCGTGTTTCTTTTCCACTGCCATAACTGTTGTTATCTTGCTTTCTGTACGCTTCTTTGGAAAGTGTCTTGTTCTCAGCTTTGTGCATAAATAAAACGGGGGTTAGTTACAGTGTAGTTGCCAGGAACAGCCTTAATCACCTTCGTAAAGCCAGGTGGATCTTGAGTGCACTTAGTGAAGTATGTGTGGGCAGTTTCATCAGCAAGTTTTCAGATTAAGTCAGCGTGAGAAGACTAAGTGTAGGCTCAGCTTAAAATTCTTTTAATGCTACTATTTTGAAGCGTCCATTCATGCTTTCTGGCATGGGTTGTCATTCGTTCTGCATTGACTTAAATCCACTTCAGTGTAAAAGGGAAGGTACTCAGGTAATTGAAGTCCTCTGTTGTTGCACACCTATTTTTATACTTTAAAGTGGTGTTTTGGCATGGTCAGCATCTCTCTGAGGGTATGTTATATAAGGCTGTGTCAGTTTGTTGTTTTTCTAAATGTACAGTTTCTGCTGTTTAGAAGGACCAAGTATTCATCTCTCTAATTACAACAGATTTCGAAGAGTTCTAATGAATGTTTCATATTCAAATTTTCTCCTAAAATACCCTCACACACACACTCACACACACACACAACATGATGCCAAAGTAGGAATATTTCTTTGAAGACTGTCTCTCTCTCTGTCTGTGGGTTCAGTGTTAGCTGAGGTAAAGACGAACGTTATGGAAATCTGACAAAAACAGTATCATATGTTCCCACAGAGTTTTCAAAGGAGGAGACCCCATTTTAAAAACACAGGGTGCAGGAAACGGTCATATATTCCAGTGGAATGTTAATTAAATGAGGATTCCAAGAAAATCTCAAATTCAGCTGGAATTCCAAGAGTGACATTTGTGGTGGATATGAAGGAAAACCCCAGAAATGAATAACACACAGTAATTTTTACAAATGGTTCAGTGTTATGCTGCTTTTTGATGTGTATATACAAGTCACAATGTTTACAAAGATCAGAAATACATTCTAATTGTGAGCTAACAGTGTTCATGTGTATGGATATGTTATAAAGCTATGTTTCAGTGTTTTTTTATTTCCACGTGTTTGTTTACAAAATGTTTGCAATATTTGATTATGTACATAGTCCAAAACAAAACTGGTGAATATATGTACAGGTGATGGAGGGCATTCAAACTAGCATTTAATGAAGCATTCCACAAGATATGTTAATCTCTGTAACTTGTAATTTACCGCACTTAACCTGCGTGGTTTGCAGTTTAAGTTTAGGAGACCTGTTATACCAAAGAGAAAAGGCACAATACGCTGCCACAGAGGAAAGGGTTGGAGGTTTTTTTTTTGCAGTATTTCTTTCTATTTTCATCCACCATCTTGTTTACAGTGACCAAAAAGTCTTAACATTGCAGTAAAATCGTCTCAGACAAAAAAAAGAATTTGCTACTGGTAGTTAGTGTTGGAAAATGTCGAGATTAAAATGTTGAAATAGAGCACCCCCACAGATTGAAGTTTCTTTATAGATGTTCAGTTTCATGTAAACAGCAGTGAGGCAAATGGGGAAACCATTCACAACACTCAGTAGCTTAGTAACAATGGACTGAGATCATTCATACTGAAGGCTCCACTCGGATTTTGTACTGAAAATAGTCTCAAGAGCTAAATTAGTCCCTATTTGGTTTGGACCAATGTGTCTGATGGAGTTGTGATTTAGATCACATTCAGCTTAATAGAGTTTTACCTCACATTCATTTTAGTTTGTGACCAAAGATAATATTTTCCCAGGGTTATTCCACATTTTTTCTCACATCATACAATAGTGACCACCTTTGGATTGTAGGCGCTTTTGTCCCTCCTGCTGTTGTGGTCGAAAGCATTCTGGTTTCACTTCATAGTCCAAGTAGTACTGACCAATCACGTCTGAGTTGGCTTTAGTCCCCTGCAGACAAACAGTCCACGTGGAGTGCAAAAGAGACAGAACACACTGGCTGAAATGCAATCTCGGACCCATCAGCAATCATTTAGATGATTTAGCTTTTTTCTAGTGATATCAGTGTGTAGAATTAGCTGCAATGTTGACTGGACCTGTAAACAATGAGTGACATAGTGAGCGATGAAGTCTTGGCCGTTACCTCCAGAGGCTTCATCATTGTCAGGTGATCACTGATGGGTTCTGAGATTGTCAATTTCATGATGTAGTTTTTCTCCACCTGATGGTAGATCCACTGAGGTGTGTGTCTGTTCCAGTTTGTACTGCCTACAAGTTCATCCAGCTAATTTACACTGCATCTACAGGAGTACGTAGCACTAAAGTTAATTCATATTTTTGCTAAATAAATCAGACAACTTTACGAACTGTCTCCACTGTTATGTAAAGGATAAGTCTGTAAATATTACGTATTTTTCTCATCAACAAATTCCATGAAAATACCAAAACCAACAATGAACTGACTTATACAGAAAGTATATAATGATATAGCTCATTCCTCTGTGCCATACACCTCTATTGTGTCTCAATAATAATCAAAAACACAATATAAAGGCACACTGTGTGCTGGGTGACATTTAAATTCGTGAACAAGGGCACTGTATATTTTTTTGTCTGTCAATCTCACAAACACCTCATGTGTGCCTAAATACTCCCTAGCACACCACGTGTGTATTAATCAACCCGGCCTCACTCTGAAGTCGTCGAAATCTGGCACTTAGGCAGTGACTTGCGGCGTCAGACACTGACAAAAAAAGCGGCCCTTCAACATCGGCATGATACGCAGCCGGTTGTGGTTATAGTTTAACGGTGCTCGGCAACATTGGGGCAACGTGGCGGGACAAGAATGAAAGTTACGGCAGCGAAAGTCCGAGTAGGGCAGGAGGGAAAGGTGGTGGATGGGTCCAACAAACACTAAATTTCACCTGGAGAGCGGTGTTCTCATCCCGTAAGATTATATAGCCAAATTTATTTATATATGGCTAAACGTAACCACGTGCTTTTGTTGTCTAAACCCAACCACGTGCGTTAGTTGTTGGAGGAAAAAAAATTGCAGAAAATTTGCATTGTTCTACTAACATTTTGCATTTATTTTGAATCATTCACATCGTATCCGGATGTGGAAGGTCCATGACCAAACATCGATATGTGACAAGGTCGCAGGAGTGAATGAATGTGTTGTATTAATCTGCTGAAAACAGTCCCCAACAAATGCGCCATTTCCTCATGATTGAGAAATGTTTGCTAAAAGCTACAGTGCCCTAACCTGGATCCAGATGCCCTGCCCCCAACAAATTCTAATTTGCACTGCACGGGGATCTGGCCCCGATGAGCAGAGCCCGTTGAATCGCCTATCGGACCAATCAGATCTACCTGCGAGAGGCGGGCTCTGGGCAGGCGTAACATTATGAGGACAGCGCTGCGCTGTAGGAGTCTTAAAGTAAACAGCCAAGATGGCAGCTGCCGAAGGACCACGTCCATTCAGTTAGCTTTGGAAGAAACACTAAGCCAACTACACTTTTCTTTATCCTTGAGAGAGGAACAGAGGACTGCCCTAGAAGCTTTTGTTTCCAGGAAGTTAGCCCCACTGTTCGGCAAACAAATGGGGCTCAGTGCAACGAATACGTCACCTAGTTTTTTACTCTGATTGGCCACCGTGCTATCCAATTCCTTACGGCGGCATTTGAAATGCCTCAGTTAGTGTCACCCCTTGGGTAACAAGGCTGTATCGGTGAGGGCTAGACTCAAAATCTTTCCAGATTTGAGTCTGGATTTCCAGGGTAACAGTGCCCTGCTGTTTATTGAAATTACTTAGACTTAGAAAAAAGAAAAAAACTAGATATCCGTCAGCTGTTTTAAAAGATTTGGAAACACGTAAGAGACGAGGACATGGTAGGAAAGTACTGAGGGATGGTCTAGCACATTGATGGTTTGGGTCTTTTCACAGCATTTCTTGGCAATAAGAAAAATCTAGACCATTATACAACAACTCACCATTAGCAGGTGAATTCTGAGAAGTGCGTTCTGGCCCTTCAGTGACTTCAACTTCAACTTGAACATTTCCATGGGGGTCAGGCATTATTGTAACTTCAGGTTGAGTCTGTGACTACAACAGTAGTTAGCGGTGGCTGCAGACCACAGTGACCCAGGTGGAGGGGAACTTTATAATACAGCATCTTAATGTCTCTACAGATATTTTTTATATTTAACTGGCTCATTTTAGCTGGTATTCATTACATTTCTCACAACTCTGGAAACTGTATTCTGGATCTGTGCCCCATTCAGGAATACAGTTGTACAGCATATAAAAAATGCAGTTGACTGAGGTGGCTGCTCAAATTCAATCTGGCTTGTCACTGTTGCCGTTGTGCAAATAAACATATTACCTTGAGTGTAAAACAGTTCTTATTATAAAAAAAGGGTGGCTGGTATCAGAACATGAAAATCTTTTTATAAAAAAGAAAAAAAAGGTGGAAAATTATATTTGAGCACTTTAATACCCTATCATACAGTAGTACTTTGTTCTGATTGTATCATGTAAAATGATTGTGTTTTGGAATCAAGTGTACAATAAGGCCAATAATCATAGAGCTAATGTTGTAATTCATTGTTTTCAAATACCTCTCGTGGAAGTATAAATTGTGTGTCGTTGTCTTTTATTTATCTCGTGCTGAAATGTACTCAGTGGAGTCGGCATTGGTCTTCATGCTTTAGGTAACAGTATGTGGGCAGTTTGCTGAGACACATCTCGCCTTCTCATCACTCTACAGTGATTTAGGCCCGTTGTAGATATTAGTGGAAACTAAAATAGGAAGATGTTTTCTGGTCTCTAATGTTCTTCAGTGAATTGTGAATAAGACAATAAATCTGTAATATTACTGTACTCTGATATTCTTGTAACGTTCATGACTCTGAAGACAAACGATGCATGTTCTTGTGTGTGTGTGACCTCGAAGTCTTTTGTTTATTTCAAATATAATATACAAATTTCATTATAGAAAAAAGTGTGTAAAATGCTTACAGTGAAAAATATGAAATGATCCTTCTCAGTGTTTGTCCATGCAGGGCAGAGTTCACTTCTGAGCTTTCTTTGCTCCCCCTTTAGCCCCTCCTTTGCCTCCTTTTTCTCCTTTGTCTCCCTTCTCTCCAGATTTCTTCTCTTTCCCGTCACCAGCTTCTTTCTTGGATGCTCCCTTTTCACCTTTGTCACCCTTCTTTGTTGATGCATCCTTTTCATCTCCCTTCCCCTCTTTGGCACCCTTCCCCTCCCTTTTGCCCTCCTTTGTCTTCTTCTCTCCCTTTTCACCATCCACTTTTCCAGAGACTGTTGTCACCTCCTCTTTTTCTTCTGCTTTTGCAGCTGCGGAGAAAAACAAGAAAAACAAATGGTAGAAGGCTTCATGGCAGCATCAGGTATACTCAGGGTCGTGCCTGTAGAGCTAAATGGAAGGGAGAATTTAATACAACACAATGCCGGGCTAAGTAGGTTGCATGTAATGGAGGCGCATCTGTTTCTATCTGTACTAATAAGCATGGTCTATTTATTCTTTTAATGGAATTGTTTGACATGTTTTCTGGGTGGGAAATGGAGAACAAGTTTACAGCCAGCTTTGTGTGAGTTTACAGAGAAAGTTTTTCTCATTATCGTTCAGGAGGTGACACCCTGAAGACGTACACAACTAACAGAGGTTAGAAAAAAATGCATTAATATTTACAAAAGAATGTCTCTGTAAAAGTTTGATATTTTCAAAAATGTTGACAGGGTTTCTCGCTGAGAGTTACATTATTAGATATTTAACACACTTATGGCTATGTGGTAAATATGAAGCTCCCGAACGTTGCTGGGTAGCAGAAAGTAACAACATTTAAAACATGCAGCTCATACCCAACTTTGTTTTTTTACACTTTGGTTTTTTACTACTCTTTAAATGAATGAGCCATGAGATGTTATTTAGTGAGCTTTGCAGATGCTGGTAGTCAGATTTTGCTACCTTCAGAGCATGGCCAGTGGTTTGCCCCTGTTTCCAGTCCTTATGCATTAGACCAGGGGTGTCAAACATACGGCCTGTGGGCCAGAAGGTCGTTCGTGGCCATTTGAGGGCCGCCAAAGGGTCCAATCTGATCCACTGGATGACCTAAACACTGAGCCTATTTAGATGGTCTAAAGCGGACGGCGCATAATCCATGTCGCAAGTGTCATTGCTATTTAGATGCAGGCGCAGTTGTCATTTTCACGCCCTGCGCCCTCGTCGTCTAACTAGCAAATGAACTTGCGCTTCTTCGTCTAAAAATGTGGTCAGGCGCAGTCATGGCGCGTTGCTAGTTAGATGACAGGAAAAGCAAATGTGCCAGTGACCAACAAAAACCTGGTCTAAAGTCAACGGTGCAATATTTCGCTGTTAAACAAGTTAGTGATATGCGTCTCTAGGCGGGTGCACAACGCGCGTGCACTCTGCTCAGACACACATGGAGCAGCCACACATATGCAAAAGATAACAAATAAAAATATGATTACAATGTGAAAGGTTATTATTGTGCACATTAAAATATTTATCAGAAACACGTCTTAATGGTCAGTCATTAATCAGAATGATCTAATCGCAGTAATAATTATCATCATAATCCGGGAGGTCCAAGCTCGCAGTGTCCGAATATACGGAACTGCGAGCAGACCTCCACGGGCTGATGATGCATAGCCTGTAAAATGAACTTGTCTTTCCCAAATGAGTTGTGATCATTTTGGCATGTAAATCACAAAATCAGAGATGTGAAAACGTTTGATAAACTTTATTTTGACATAAACACAACAATAACCAGCTTCTGTGAACTAAAAACGTAAACTTATAGCCCTACAAGTACAAATGTATATGTAAAAAAAAGCTTTTAGAACGTAAAACTGAAGATCATCTTGTCAGGAGGAGGAGGAGGAGGAGGATGCACAGCGGCCGCACAGCCCGCCGCACAGCCGGGGGCACCCGGGGGAAGCTCCGCAGCCCACGCGCAGCCAGACCAGACGGCCCGGGTGCAGCCACGGGACCAGCCCTTCCTGCACCTTCAGGCGGGGGGGTTCAGGATGCTGGAGAGGGAGCTGGGCTCTCTAACCTCCAGGTTAAAATAAAATTGAATAACTTACAATTTGTTGACAGCGTTTCTCTCGTGCGCGCGCGCTCTCTCTTTCTCGCAGTCTCACTCTGTTTTTTTTCCTTTGACTTTTCTAAGATGCTGAATATATACTCCCTATCTGATGCTGTGGCTGTTTGTGGTTGGCTGAGAGGGATGTGAACTCATTAGTTTGCAGCTGTGTTAATCAGATCAGGTTGGGTTTCCATCACGCGTGCAAAACGTGCCAAACGGTGCCAATCCCCTTTGATCTGACATCAGATGTGACGGGACAGTCGATACAGAGATACATTTATCGTCTCCTCAGCTGTAAAACGCTCACTCTTTCCAGTTGGTAGGTCCGCCATCTAACTAGCTCTCCGCCGAGCGCTCCAGTCACCCCTCTCTTAAAGGGAATGAGAGGTGACACTCTGATTGGCTTATGGAATGATACGCCCAAAACACACCCATGACTAATTCACAGAGTAAGTCCAACCCTTTTAGACTCTCCGCCATGGCGCACAGTCTGAAAACGCGCTGTCTAACTAGCAAGTGACTGGGACACGCCCATGCGCCGCACGCCGTCTGCTGTCCGCTTTAGACCATCTAAATAGGGCCCTGAGTTTTCTTCTTGTGAAATGCTGCTTCAGAGGCCTTTTGCAGTTCTTTTCTTTCACTTCAGTTTGGTGTGGTGGTGTCAGGATTACTACACAGGAGTGGAAATGTACAGAAAAATGCACATGTAATGACAGTGAGTAGTCAACTAAACTGAGACATTTTGCTGAAATTGCATTTATTCTTCTGAAGACATCACAGGCAGTTTGTCATCTGTTTGGTAAATTAATTAGTGTTTTTAAAATGTACTTTTTTAAACCAAAAAATAGTCAAATTTGGAGATGTTTATTATTTATAGGACATTACACAATGGTTTAACTGGTCCGGCCCACCTGCGATCAAATCGGACTGTATGTGGCTCATGAACTAAAATGAGTTTCACACTCCTGCTTTAGACTGCACTAACTGGCTGTTGGCTGTAGCTACATATTTAAAGGGGCTCTGTGTGAAAATTCATGTTTCTCACGGCGGTAGCTGAGCTAGCAGCTAATGGCGCTAACTCCGTAAACATCGCTTGACAACAGCAGAACTGTAACAGTACTGACAGAGCTAAAGGTGTTGGGGGAACTGGAGGATTGGTGCTACACTTCTGCAATCATGCCATTTTGCTATCAGTGGTAACTGCCATATGAGCGCGGTGCAAAGTAGTGTTGTGTCGTTTGTTAATGAATCATTCAAATGAACGAATCTGTTGAGTGAACGTACTGAACTGAATCACTTCCGGAAATGATTTGTTCATTTCTCAGTTCAGTTGAGCTCAGCAGCAAGCGTGCAGCCTGGGAGTGGAACTGCCGATTCAGTCTGCGCAAACGATGAATCACTCGCGAGTCGCGAGGCAGCCAGGGTGAACGAATCACTTGGTGAACGAATCACTCGGTGAACAACGTAACCCCGATCCCTGAGTGATTCAAATCATTTCTTCTCAGCGACACACTTTCATAGGGACTGTTTTCTCCAAGCTAACAGCTAATGTAGCCAGGAGTCAAGCCACATGAACACAATCACACACCTCCCCATTGTTTTCACACACTTAGTTTCCAGATAAACAAACTTAAAACGTTAGGCTGGCCAGTAACGAGCCTCACCAGTGCAGGGCAGACACAGCAGCAGCTCAGTGAGTCAGACTACACAGTACACAGTCAGGCTCCTCCCACCAACCACTGAACGATTCGGTGAACAAATCTTTTGAACGAATCTTTTTAATGAACTGATTCTAGTGATTCAGTAACATCTAAAGAACTGCTTTGCCCATCACTAGTGCAAAGTGGCGGTGAGCTAGCCAGTGCACTTACATGCATGCGCAGCCGGACAGGTTCACCACAACAAACCACAGAGAAGCTCAAATTACTACACACACAAGGAACCTGACTTCATCCTCTGCGCAGGACCCCATTACTCTGCTACATCTTTACATAGCAAATAGGTTTGCTGCTTTATTAATGCTCTTAATGTTGCATACAGAACCTTTGATAGTGGTATTGATTTTTGCATCCAACTCTTTGAGAGATAGGAATTAATATATTTCCCGAAAATATCAAAACTATCACTTACATTTTGTGGCATTTATCCCCAGATCTGTTTGATAAAGCTTAGATTTCCACATGAAAAGACAGGCTGATGGTGAAATAGGCTGTCTGCATGTGGAAATAGTGAATGTTCAAAGGCTGTTTAACTCTTGATGCAAAGCAGACCCTGCAGCTTCTTCTTTCAATTAATCTAATCATGTCTAATTTATTCTTTTGTTTGTTTTATTTATTGATTCATTTGTTCACAAAAACTAAAATCAGACTCTGAGGATGAAATCAAAAGTTTCCAATGTTTTGCAGAAAAATAAAAACTCCAAAGGCATTTTCAATTCGCTTTTTTTTTGGAACATGTGAACCCACGCCATTTTTGTTCACGCACAATAAAAGCAGAATTGGTTTTCCACATGAAAGATATACCGCTAAAATGAAGCTGAAACTAAGCTAACCACGTCCAGCAGACCCTAAACATGTAAAGGCCTCAAGCAAGAGTTAGTAAGTGGATATAGATCAACAGGAAACATTGGTGTGATTTTACACTTCAGCAACTATTGTTTAAAAACTGTGAAAATCGCTCGAAGGAAAGATTGTAGTTGGGGCCAAACCAAGCTTCATCTTCCTTTTTTTTCTTTCCAGTAGCAAAGCAAACATTTTCCCGGTGCTCTACAAACACTGCACAGACACTGGATATACAAACGAAAGCCAAGAAACCAAATGACAAACACACACCAAATGTCGAGAGTTGCCGGAGGGGGTCAGAGTAAACCTGAAAAGATTTCAGTCCTGTGTTTTACTGCGTTGGATGAATCCAGCTGACTTAAAATAACCAACCAACCATCAGAATGTTTGTGAATAGATTTCTTTGTGTTGACTGAATTCTGAGACCATCTTCCGCTCTAACCCTCATGCATTTCTCCTCCGCTCATCAGCTCCTTTATGTTGCCTTTCTTTCTTCGTGTTTTTTTATATACCAGTCTGATTCAGACAAAGACTTGGAGAGATGATGCATCTGTGCAATGGTTAAAGCCTGGGCTGGTGATGGCTAAATGAAGAGCTGTAATTAAATGTCAGCATGGGAAACCCAGACATGTTCCACATTGTTCCAATTTTGGTCAAACTTGGAGTCCTGTTGTTGACGTGCTGTGTATGGTAGTGGAATAATTAAAGGTTAACATTGCCTGCTACAAAAGGCCTTGACCCTCACACCACCATTAAATGTCAAAACTTCAGCTCAGATACAGTTGCTAGATTTTTTGAAAAAACATGAAGCCACAAGACATTTTGACATTGTGACATTTCAAATAAATCACAGTTCAACCTGAAAATGAAAATAACATTGTACATGTAATCTCATAAGTTACGTCTCTGCCAGCAACAACCTGTATTACTGGTTTCACAAATAAAGTCAGTTTTATTAAAATTAGTTGGTAACACTTTTTATGCTAATCATTAATAAATGGTAAATTCATAGTTAATTAAATGGCTGAGGCAGAGATCAAACCTCCATGCCCTTCCATGCGCCTTCATGGAAAGCCTAAGGCAGAGAAAGCAGCAGCAAAGACGCCCGGGAACAGAACAGAGCAGCATCAATGACAAACAGAAATGACATACATAAGTTAGACACAGCATGAAAAGGAGGAGCTGGGGTGGAGGCAGGTTGCAGAGCAGCTTGCAGAGGAAGCAGCAACAGTAGGCAGGCCAGAGCAGTTTAAATAGGGCGCCCTGAATGAGATTCACCAATTGGTTGCATAGAAAGGAATCATGTGATCTATCAGCTGACTCCCTTCCATCAGTTGATTGATGGATCAGCTGATGTAGCTGGGATGTGAGCTGAGCTTGACATCGTGTCCTTCCTGAACTAACGCTGTGCTCAGTTTAATTATTTTACTATTAACAAACAATGAATGATAATAAGTAATGTTTAGTAACTTTTATTAATGCTATAGTTTATGTTATTTTAACAGTACATTGTTGCACACATTAAAGGGATAGTGCACCCAAAAATGAAAATTCAGCCATTATCTACTCACCCATATGCCGAGGGAGGCTCAGGTGAAGTTTTAGAGTCCTCACATCACTTGCGGAGATCCAAGGAGAGAGGAGGTAGCAACACAACTCCACCTAATGCAAGCTTACTTGCGCGTGAGACCAGCAAAAGCACATGAACACACATGAAGGCAGTGCCCATGTCTCACGATCTCATGCAAGCGCACACACGTGAGCGCAGTGCACAGAGAGACAGTTAGAGCTGCAGGCGTCAAATGATGGTTTTCCAAACAACTTTTTATGTCGGGGCTTCAGGACACTTTGATCACTACGGACGAGCAGTATGGAGATATTTTGTGGTGTCGATTATGTATTTTTGGACATTTTAATCTGGGGCGCCGTCAGCCTCCATTAGGTGGAGTTGTGTTGCTACCTCCTCTCCCCTTGGATCTCCGCAAGTGATGTGAGGACTCTAAAACTTCACCTGAGCCTCCCTCGGCATATGGGTGAGTAGATAATGGCTGAATTTACATTTTGGGTGCATTACCCTTTTAACATCTTACCTAATATATTAAGTGTTTTGTTTATGGTTAAGCTGGAATGCAGATTTTTTGTCTTCCCCCTCTGGCAGTGAGAGCAATTACATAAGCACTGTCAGCGCATGCTGTTGACCTCGTCCATCTCCCTAACACCAAAGAGCACTCTCTTGAAGAGCATTTCTTTTTTATCCGGAGCGTTCACTCCAGAAGCTTTTCTTGGATGCTTCTTAGGATCCTCTGCCATAGCTTCTGCCACTGCTGCTCCATCACTATGGTCTTCCACTCTTTCTTTTTTTTAAATTCTTTACTTTAAACTGTCAACATACACGATATCATAAGAAAACTTCAGAATGACGAATATACAGATTAAAGGTCTGGTGTGTAGGATTTATTGGCCAACCCGTTCTCACTCCAAAGTCGTCGAAATCCAGCACTTCGGCATTGACTCCCAGCGCCAGACACCGACAAAATAAGCTGTCTTTTAACGTCAGCATGATACGCAGACGGTCGTTGTCATAGTTTAACTAGACTCACAAGTCAGTCTTTAGACGCTTTGCTTAACTAAAGACTGATGACTTTCTCCCTGATTTTGTGTTTACATGGGCAGATACAATTTCAGAGTTTAAAAAAACTCCCTACGTTGCAGAACCAATAGTAAATCCGCAGGGTGGTCCTTCGGTGGCTCGCTGAACTCTTGTGCTTGTAAACATAGTCTCACTAGAAACACGTACAAAATGGCTCAGCCGCGCTCGCAGAAAACTCCGTCAAAGTTAGTGGATGTTTGCGTTTGCGGCGACACATTCTCGCCAACTAAAAGAAACAAACATAATCTTTTACAAGGCCATGACTCATCCGTCCGGCCGGACTATAGAGGGAATCGCCTTGTTGTTTACAAATATTTCCAGGTAGAAAACCAGCAGAGCTTTTAGCTATGTATATATATACAGTACAGGCCAAAAGTTTGGACACACCTTCTCATTCAATGCATTTTCTTTATTTTCATGACTATTTACATTGTAGATTCTCACTGAAGGCATCAAAACTATGAATGAACACATGTGGAGTTATGTACTTAACAAAAAAAGGTGAAATAACTGAAAACATGTTTTATATTCTAGTTTCTTCAAAATAGCCACCCTTTGCTCTGATTACTGCTTTGCACACTCTTGGCATTCTCTCGATGAGCTTCAAGAGGTAGTCACCTGAAATGGTTTCCACTTCACAGGTGTGCCTTATCAGGGTTAATTAGTGGAATTTCTTGCTTTATCAATGGGGTGGGGACCATCAGTTGTGTTGTGCAGAAGTCAGGTTAATACACAGCCGACAGCCCTATTGGACAACTGTTAAAATTCATATTATGGCAAGAACCAATCAGCTAACTAAAGAAAAACGAGTGGCCATCATTACTTTAAGAAATGAAGGTCAGTCAGTCCGGAAAATTGCAAAAACTTTAAATGTGTCCCCAAGTGGAGTCGCAAAAACCATCAAGCGCTACAACGAAACTGGCGCACATGAGGACCGACCCAGGAAAGGAAGACCAAGAGTCACCTCTGCTTCTGAGGATAAGTTCATCCGAGTCACCAGCCTCAGAAATCGCAAGTTAACAGCAGCTCAGATCAGAGACCAGATGAATGCCACACAGAGTTCTAGCAGCAGACCCATCTCTAGAACAACTGTTAAGAGGAGACTGCGCCAATCAGGCCTTCATGGTCAAATAGCTGCTAGGAAACCACTGCTAAGGAGAGGCAACAAGGAGAAGAGATTTGTTTGGGCCAAGAAACACAAAGAATGGACATTAGACCAGTGGAAATCTGTGCTTTGGTCTGATGAGTCCAAATTTGAGATCTTTGGTTCCAACCGCCGTGTCTTTGTGAGACGCAGAAAAGGTGAACGGATGGATTCCACATGCCTGGTTCCCACTGTGAAGCATGGAGGAGGAGGTGTGATGGTGTGGGGGTGTTTTGCTGGTGACACTGTTGGGGATTTATTCAAAATTGAAGGCACACTGAACCAGCATGGCTACCACAGCATCCTGCAGCGACATGCCATCCCATCCGGTTTGCGTTTAGTTGGACGATCATTTATTTTTCAACAGGACAATGACCCCAAACACACCTCCAGGCTGTGTAAGGGCTATTTGACCAAGAAGGAGAGTGATGGAGTGCTGCGGCAGATGACCTGGCCTCCACAGTCACCGGACCTGAACCCAATCGAGATGGTTTGGGGTGAGCTGGACCGCAGAGTGAAGGCAAAGGGGCCAACAAGTGCTAAACACCTCTGGGAACTCCTTCAAGACTGTTGGAAAACCATTTCAGGTGACTACCTCTTGAAGCTCATGGAGAGAATGCCAAGAGTGTGCAAAGCAGTAATCAGAGCAAAAGGTGGCTATTTTGAAGAAACTAGAATATAAAACATGTTTTCAGTTATTTCACCTTTTTTTGTTAAGTACATAACTCCACATGTGTTCATTCATAGTTTTGATGCCTTCAGTGAGAATCTACAATGTAAATAGTCATGAAAATAAAGAAAACGTATTGAATGAGGAAGGTGTGTCCAAACTTTTGGCCTGTACTGTATATATATATATATATACACACACACATTTTTCACATCACTGTATCACCGTTTAGACTAATCCGATGTTTGTAAAGTCTATAAACACAATGATTGAACAAACATTACTATTTCTTAGCCGTTAACAGTGTCTGTAATAGGTAATAACTCATTAAACGGTCCGTGAAAAAAATATTTTTTCCAGCGGATATCTTAGTTACAACATGATTGAGCTAGCAAAGCAGTTTTGTGTTGCTATGTGTGGTATTTATTCAGTTTTGGGAAATCACGATGTCTAGAAAGCATCAGTGGCTGCAGCTGACAGGGACAGCTAACACTAGCAGCAAAGCTAACATCAGGACGTCATCTGTTAAAATCCTCCCGTTGTCGGATACGACATGAAACTACTCCAGTTAGCTCAATCATGTTGTAACTAAGACATCCGCTGGAAAAAATATTTTCTTCACGGATGAGCACACATTTGATAAAACAGAGTTAAGTCTCTCGGCATCCATTTTCAAGCTCTCTGTGTGTTTGTTTCCTTGCGGACGAGAAAAGGGGGAGCGCACATTTCCGAGAAGGCGTGTCCTTTTCAAAAATGCAAGAGGCGTTGCTTTGTTTGCTTTGTTGCCGGCCGTTATAGCATGATTAATAATTATTTACCTTTTACTAATTACCTTTTGTTAACTGTAAAATAACTATTGACTGAAGTTCATTTAACCATCAATTTACCAAGTGTTACCGATGTGTTTTTCTTTCTGAGGAACAAAGCAGGAATTGTAACCCGACTAAATTCCTTTTCGCAAGTCTGTCACTCATCAGCCTGCGTGCTGTGAACCTCAGATGACCTTTTCCCCACTGCCCCTTCAGAGCTGTGATGGAAAGATGTGTGAGAAATGTGTCTGAGTTGTTAACAACAACAGCGGCCATGACTGCTCAGCGACACAGAGAATTTCTACATTCGTAACTTCTTGAAATCCTGCACTTTGTACTGTGGATGCAGTAGGTCTGAAAGGAGGAGATTATTAAAAGTTTGTGAGTGCTTGTACGGGAGATGGAGAGAGAAGGATGATAGGTAGGTTCCTTCTTTTTCTGTCACAGATATTGGCTGTGAAACTGGACAGCTTTTGTTTCTCGTACTTTGTCCCAGATGCTTTTAACAGCTCGGTAAGAAAGTGTAAATGGAGGTGCAGAGAAATTCTTAATGGAGAATTTCAGATATCTCAAGAACAACAGATTTTCTTTGGAAACACAAACAGATTTCACAGGCTATGTGTGAAAAATGTAGTCATGCACACGTCCAAAAGGAAAGAGTGGGCAATTCTTGGTCCTCATGTGTGACATTTAATTAACTGTGAAGTGATATTTGATGTTGTTGTCACTGACTGTTTTGGATTTCTGAAGTGCAGCTTTGCATAATTAAGCCTTCATTAAAAAAAAAACAAAAGTTTTGATTATAAATTTCAGTTTATATTGCAATTTTTACCACTTCACATTCAACACTGCATGCACTCTCTATGTGTGGTCATTTGAGCCGTCAGATATTATTCAGTTTATTTGCATGTTTCATTTCAGCGTACCCTAAGTATGACATAATCATTCAGGAAAAGCAGCTTTACATTCATATTGCTCTCCTCCTTAGTTAATCCAGAGGCAAACATCACAGCATGGGTAGTTTGGAGTTCATGGTTGAGAGCAGCTAATAAATATGTTTATCCTCACTCTTCATAAAAGCTGCAGTCAGTCCCCTTCAGCCCCTCTCCCACAGCCGCATGGTTGATTAGTTATACAGTCACGAAAGAGGATTTACTCAAATGCATTAGATCAACTCTCTAGACGACGCTAGCGACTGAGGAACTATGAGTGCTCTCACCACTGAAAGTTTATCATGCCTTACCTCCCCTTCTAAATTAAATCTTATTTGACACAGTTATCATGCAAGAAAAACTTATTGACAGCCCTATGCTCTCTCTCACACAGGAACCAGTGAATTAATTTTTGCACATGAATGCATAATATATCATCTCGAGGAACAGGACGAGACAGATTGTCAGTCCTTATTTGTTACATTTCTAAACCTGAGAAGGCCACAGAGACAGAGACATGAGACATCACACCAAGTTCATGAGAAAGAGAGAGAAGTAAAGACCAGAACATTTAATTACAGACGAGACCTGTGTCGTTGACATCAATGATCATATTCAGTTTACACTAACTGGAAATAGTGTGAATGATTCGTCTTGTCTTACTATATAATGATGAAAACTCTGTTTGTGTGTGTGTGTCTGTTCCATGTTTTTCTCCTCACTGACTTGGTCAATCCATGTGAAATTTGGCACAGTGGTAGAGGGTCATGGGAGGATGCCAATGAAGCAATATTACATCAATTGGCCAAAGGGGGGCGCTATAGCAATCGATTGAAATTGCAAACTTTGAATGGGCATATCTCATGCCCCGTATGTCGTAGAGACATGAAACTTTGCACAGAGATGCCTCTCCTCATGAGGAACACATTTGCCCCAAGAACCCATAACTTCCGCTTATATAGATTTTCCGCCATTTTGAATTTTTTGAAAAACACTTCAACTTCTTCCTAGGAAGTTTGAGCGATCTGCATGAAAGTGGGTGAACATAATCTAGGGACCAATATCTAAAGTTCTCTCTTGGCAAAAGTTGGAAAACTTACTAAAACTGAGCTTCTATAAGGCAATGAATATTGCGGAGGGCGTGGCTCATCACATAAAGGTGTATAACATCTCAAGGGTTTCACCCATCACCACGCAACTTTGTAGGCATATGACCACACATAATCTGAGGGGACCCCTCCATTATTGACCCCATCAAACAAAATGGGGGCGCTAGAGAGCTCATTTCTTATCTAGGCCTAACCGCCATATGGATTTTTACTAAACTTGGTAGATATGTAGAACAGGACGCCTCAAGGTGACTGGAGAAATTTAACTCTAATTGGCAACTGGGTGGCGCTATAACAACAGAAAAATGCTTCAAAATGGCTAAAATGCGACCGATCGCTGTGGCTCCCCCTGTGGACCAATGTTTTCTAATTTTTGGTATGACTAAGTCATGGTATGGTATGCTGTACATAATCACAGAAACTGTCAGTGTGTCATTCTGTCAGTCAGTCATTCTGTCTGTCCCACGTTTTTCTACTCACTGACGTGGTCAATCTATGTGAAACTGCACATAGACATTGAGGATTGGCATAGGAAGAAGGTGACAAAGCTACCAATGGCTATGGACTAGTTTAAAGCTAATATAGGAGATCAAACAGGCAGGTAGGGAAACAAACACAGAGCACACACAGCATGCTGCATGCATTAGCATTTTTTCACTCCTTACAGTAATAGCAATTTTCTGTCTCATGTCATATGCTCTTGACATTTTCAATACGCACAAAGCAAAATATTTGCATATATATTAAAAACATCTTATGAAAGAAGAGAACCTTACAAAATACAAAAAGTATAAACTACAAAAGCCATAAAGTAACCAAATTTGCAAAACATCACAATCTGTATTGTGTAGCCACAGTTAAAAATGTGTTTCCCACTGCACATAGTCTCTGCTGCACTACAACTCCACCACAAAGCAACATTTGGACAGTTCAAGGTGTGTAGCTATAGGTTCCATAGGTGATGTGGTAAACAGGTGAATGAGAGTTGCATTTTTATTTGCTTGAAATTTGTCTTGCAGCAATATAGCAATAAGGAGGAGCAGATAAATGGGTGTTGCATTAAGAGGACTTATCGTGTGGCTTGCAGTGTATACACGGTGCACTTAGCCAAGAGAAGAGTCTGACAGAAGATGAGAGCAGAAGAGAAGAAGGGGAAAAAATCAGCCCGTCTCTGGCAAGGTGAGCGAGCTGGGCTGCTCCTCGCTGACCCTGACTACTGAGAGTTGGCTGGTGCTAGTGCTTTGAGTTTGGACCTGCTCAGAGACTGTCTGTACTGCAGAAGCATCTGGGGCAGCTGGAAGAAAAGAAGTGAGGAAGAGAAGAGAAGAGAAGAAAAGAAAAGAAAAGAAAAGAGAAGAGAAGAGAAGAAAAGAAAAGAAAAGAAAAGAAAAGAAAAGAGAAGAGAAGAGAAGAGAGAAATTTAGTAACAGAGCGTAAAACAGAGCAGAAGAATTGAAACAAGTGCAGCAGTTATATGTGAGATGAAAAGAGACCATTAAGAATTTAAGAAATCAAAACTGCCCTACAAAATATGTCATGTAAAAACACAGCAGTCGTAATCATAATACGGGACTACAACAGCAAAGAGTCATGTACTGTAAAATCCTGTAGATTTGAAAAACAAATTCTGGTATAACACACTTCTCTGCCCATAGATAGAGACCTAAATCCAAACTGAAGTTCTCCACCCACAGAGAGCTCGACTCACCAAAGTTATTTCTCCTGCTTTTCAGATCTCTCTATCTATTTATCACTGGGGTGTGATTTTGTGTAACTCAATCACAGATTGTTTCCAGGGGGCACAATGTTCTCTTTGTAGTTTCTTAATGTCACAGGACTTTGCTGTATGAAACTGTTTTTAATAATCATCTACCACTGGGAACCACCAGCATTCCCTTACAGCTTCAAACAAGTATTAAATGGATGGTGCCCCAAGAGAAACCAAGCAGAACCGATCCAGGGATAATGCCACAGTCGGCATCTGGCTTTATATTACCACTTGATCCACAATAATCATATTAATATTACAAGGATGTTAGAGAGGTACTTACATCCTGGGATCTCAGTCAGCTCATTCAGAGGTGGCACTGTCTCTAATGTGTTGGCGTATTTTTTGGCGGCCTGTCTCTGCGCGTGCCGTGCCTCTATTTCCTTTTTGGTTCTCGGGATTCGACATTTGAAAATACAACACAGAGTGATAACTGAAAGAGAGGGGGGGAAACAGGGACATGATGAGTTTATAGGAATATTAGCATGTGTTAATAACTGTAAACATGTACACACATTTAGGAACCAAGTTATGACCAGGGGACCTATATTAGCCAATATTAGCTTGCTAACATGGTGAAAATGATAAATGGTAAACCTGATAAAAATCCACATGCTATAGCAATGTCATTGTGAGCAGTATGTTAGCACGCAGATGTTAGCATTGAGCTCAAAGCACATCTGTGCCTCAGTTCAGACCAAGCGACAACCTCTGTGGCTGAAAAATGAAGCCACAGCAGTTCTTCGAATGGACACTTGAGGCCGGCTCTGGAAGCGAGTCAAACCCCACAGACCCCCATGTTACAATGCCCAACTTTACAGCAGAAATAAACATGTTTACAGCCTGGTACAACAACCAGTTTTGGCCTCTGATGCTAATTTTGAAATTGACAACTATTAAAGGGTAACTTCGGTATTTTTCAACCTGGGCCCTATTTCCCCATGTGTATGTGTGCGTATGATTCATGGGTACAACTCGTTCTAAAATTGGTTCAGTATTGAGGGAGGCGGATGCAGCCGGGAGCCGCGAGGTAGATATGGGGGCAAATGCGTCCCGTATAAGTTTGCACATTAAAAGTGCTTTTTTTCACCACTGACTGGTTCAGATCGCCAGTGTTATCTCTGTAAATAGCATACTAAGCGTTTCGAACATTGTTTATATAACATTACCTCCACTGTGTCTGTAGCTCTCTCTACTTGTGGGACAGCCGTTTTCTTGAGGAAGAGGTGTTTCGGGATTGGATGTCTTCTCTTCTTCAGCTGGCAGTAGTCATCTTGGGAGAAGTGAGCACTGTAGACCCGATGGTCTGCAAGGCGCAATGTCTGAACGGGAGTGTTAGCATCCATTTGTAGCACAACTAGCCACAACTTCAGCATCTCGCCGTCCGACAAAGGCAGCCTATGAAAGCTGTACAGGGTGTTGCGCGACATCCTGTTCTTGCAATTCAGATAAGCACAAACACAAACCATTGTTTTCAATTGATGCAGTAAAACTCTCAGCTGTACTCCGGGACAACCAGCGCCACTCTGAGCGGCGCTCAGCATGGCTCCTCTGTTTTCTTCCAGCAACAAGCAAAGCTCTCGCGAGATGACGTCACAGCCAGGAGGAGGCGAAGGGTAAGGGAAACGCTTAGTATGTTATTTACAGAGATAGCACTGGCGATCTGAACCGGTCAGTGTAAAAAAAAAAGCACTTTTAATGCACAAACTTATACGGGATGCATTTGCCCCCATATCTACCTTGCAGCTGCCGGCTGCATCCGCCTCCCTCAATACCGAACCAATTTTAGAACGAATTGTACCTATGAATCATACGCACATATACACATGGGGAAATAGGGCCCAGGTTGAAAAATACCAAAGTTATCCTTTAAGGGTGGCCAGCTCCTTAGGCAGATCCACCCCTTGGTCTTCCACAGTAAGGCTGCAACGATTAGTCGACTAATCGATGACTAATCGACTATTAAAATAATCAGTGACTATTTAAGTAGTCGACTAATTGGTTTGAGTCATTTTTCACAGAAAAGTACTATAAAAGTACCCCAAAATACTCTTATTGCAGCTTGTTACGTTCAGATATTGGCAGCTTTACACACTCTCCCATGACAGTGAACTAAAACCCTTTGGCGTGAGTACGAAACAAGACATTAGATGAGTTTGAGAGAGACAGACCGACATTTTTCACCATTTCAACACATTTTTCGATAAAATGATTAGTCGACTAATCAAAGAAATAATCGACAGATTAATCGACAATGAAAATAATCGTTAGTCGCAGCCTATTCCACAGTGCCAGCCTCCTGCCCGAATATGACCACTTCTGGCTCCAAAAAACCAAGATGGCGATGGCCATAATGCCAAACTCTAACCTTCAAAACAGCAGGTCATAAACCAATGGGTGACGTTGCAGTAGCTACCTCCATTATTTTTACAGTCTATGGTAACGACGCTCATAGCTGGTAGCATGGCTGGTTCCCACTGGGCACGGAAGCCCCACAGAGCACACCAATTTTCGGCGCCCATGGTAGCCAATCAGGCTGCTCACACTGAACAGGTTGCGGCCCAGGACATCGCGTCCAGCTCACAATCTGCACCGATAGATTCAGCGTCTAGACAATTTTTTCCGTGAGCTACAAGCAAATCTTTTCCGCTTTTCCACCCCGACCAGGATACAATTCTCTGATATAGCAACACTTATTGTGACCATGTTTAAAGATATTGAACATTGTGCAAAATATAATCAGTCAGCAGCTTCAGTTCAAAAGAATCTGTGTCAGGATATGTTTGGATAAATGCACATGTAATGACAGCGAGAAGTAGACTGGGTAAATGTGTTAAAAACTGAGACGTTTAAATTGCATTTATTGTTCTTAAGACATCTCAGGATGTTGAGCTGTTTTGTAAAAGGATGGACGTCTACAGAATGTACTTTTAGTTCTTTACACACACAGAAAAAGGAAAATATCAGAGCTGATTGTACTTATAGGTTGTTGTGTGATGGTTTTATTGGTCCGGCCCATCTGAGATCAAACTGGGCTGTGTGTGGCCCATGAACTAAAATTAGTTTGACACCCCTGATTTATCATATAAATTATCTGATTATTCTAAATTATACAATATGCATCCCACGCTTGATTATTCCACATATTTGTCAGTGTGAACATGGTATTAGTCTTGTTAAAATGCAGTTTGTCAGCCCTTTGAAAAACCAGACCTATTTACCTATTTGTGTTGGCATTAAACCAGAAAACTAAGAGGAGTATGGGTCAAAAACTATGTAAATAAAACCAAAACTATCAGCGTGGCTGGATATTACGACAAGCACAATTTGCATACAGTGAGTTTCTCTTTGCTTGCTCTACAATTTCTATGACTCACTGCTGGAAACAAAAAAGCCTTCCCTGTCTTTCCTGACATAATATCAGTCATTATTACTAATCACACTTTGCTTGACGATCATAGTGCGGACACATAAATTGCATGCATCGACATCTCTGGCCTGCAGGTATTGCTAAAAATTGCAGTCTGTTTGATGAATGGTTTGTGGAGATGTCAGTAAAGTGATTTCATGAACTGTACTGACCAACTGCTAAAACAAACACAGAAAAGATGGCGATGACCTGCCATAACCGCAGCCCCCAGAAAACAACAGTCTCTGAGTTGACGGGGTCCGGCTTCTTCGGGGGATCTGTGGGTAAAAGCTGCGGAAACAAAGAGAGAATGGGTTTTTTTTTTAGGTATCTGTGCTAAAAAAAACTTCACAAACAGGTTTAACAGCACAGAGAAAACCTTAAGCTCCATAGCAACTTCAGGTAATGTCATGTAATGTGTCAGTAAAGTAACTCATGTAAGGCTTTTGATGACTTGAAGTAAAAGTAATTGATGTTTTGGATCTAATATACATTAAAGTCATACATTAAAGAAATGCAGATATACGTAGAAGAAGAGTTTGAAGTCATTTAAAGGTCACGGGTTCCCTGATCATCAGTTATCACCAGTTAAGTATCTCATGACCGGTAATTTCAGTCTTTTTTAAGCACAAGCATGCGTCTGACAACCTCACTTTTCATTCTGAACTCTGCCAAGGTCATTTCCATGATTCCCTATCTAATTATTTAGATTTATGACATTTAACTGAGCTGACATACACTTCCTGACAGAGGTACTTTAAGAAACAACCACAGAACTGACTTTTTTTTTTTTTTCACTTTTCCAAGGCATTTGGCAAAATGTTGAAAAACAAAAGGTCTGGATGCAAAGGGCTTCAGCGTTTCTTCAGCCAAGAAAACAACAACACCCACATAACCTGTGGGTTTCTGTGGCTCTGTCTCCACCTGAATCTCCTCGACACAAACAAACGCTGAGGTCTGTAAACATGACCGACATGAGACCGTGCAGACAGAGAAGGCTGGTTTCAAAACTTCTCCATTTTCTTTGAACTTTCCCCAGTGGTCTTAAAGGGAAATTTCGGTTTATTTCAACCCAGCAAATGTAATAAGTGTCCATTTTCCCGATCCATCGCTCATCAGTTTATGGACTAAAGTATAGCGTTTCCAACACAACCTTGTATCATCCAGTCAAGTAATCGATACACAGTCAACAAGGAGAAATCCTCACAATGATTCTATCAGGGACCTGATGCTTTGAATGCTCCGCTGGCTCTGGCAGAGGAGTGATCCAAGCCATCGATCTACTCTCACATAAACACAAACACAGTTTTTATACTCATAGTTCCCAGCCCCCTGCTCTGGAGAAAAGTGTTCTGAAATGCAATATATTTTTGTGCAGCAGAAAGTAAGGACATTTAAAGGCAAATTTCGGTTTATTTCAACCTGTCTCCCATCATCCTAAATTTGTTTCAAGTGACTAGTGACATAAAAATAATAGTTAGCATGTTAGCCGTTAGCCTAGATACAGCCGGGGCGCATAGTAGCATCAGACCTGTTAAAACGTAAGTGAACGGGCAACCTTCAAGTGCAAAGTTAGTCCACTAAACAAGCTTTTTTTCCACAAAGACCGCCTCATATCGTTAGGATAAATGTCAGAGAACATATAGAAAATGACATGTAAACGTGTTGTCTTACCTGACCAGTGTGGTGCCATGTGGTGTCTGGCAAAAAGTGAGCCATTATTCTATAAATCTTTCATAAAATAAATGAATGAACTTTTCAGTCTACTGTCCAGTTCTGCCTTCCAGCTGTTGCTGCTTGTTCTCGCGAGATTTCAGGCACGGTATGAGATCGCTGCTTGTTCTCGCGATATTTTGGCCGCGCTTTGGAAAGCAGAGCTAGATGGTAAACAAACATGGCAGCACACCGGTAAGGTAAGACAACACGTTTACATGTCGTTTTCTATATGTTCTCTGACATTTATCCTAACGATATGAGGCGGTCTTTGTGGAAAAAAGCTTGTTTAGTGGACTAACTTTGCACTTGAAGATTGCCCGTTCACTTACGTTTTAACAGGTCTGATGCTACTATGCGCCCCGGCTGTATCTAGGCTAACGGCTAACATGCTAACTATTATTTTTATGTCACTAGTCACTTGAAACAAATTTAGGATGATGGGAGACAGGTTGAAATAAACCGAAATTTGCCTTTAAATGTCCTTACTTTCTGCTGCACAAAAATATATTGCATTTCAGAACACTTTTCTCCAGAGCAGGGGGCTGGGAACTATGAGTATAAAAACTGTGTTTGTGTTTATGTGAGAGTAGATCGATGGCTTGGATCACTCCTCTGCCAGAGCCAGCGGAGCATTCAAAGCATCAGGTCCCTGATAGAATCATTGTGAGGATTTCTCCTTGTTGACTGTGTATCGATTACTTGACTGGATGATACAAGGTTGTGTTGGAAACGTTATACTTTAGTCCATAAACTGATGAGCGATGGATCGGGAAAATGGACACTTATTACATTTGCTGCCTTTGCTGATAACACCATTATGTGGTGAAATTGAAATCGTTCTAAAAGTAAGCCCAGGCTGTGATACGGACACTACAGGACAGAGGCAGAGGATGAGAAGTGACACTGAATGGTTTTGTTTTGGTAGAAATGAACTAAAATACTAAGATAAAATATGACAAGTACCAATATTAAAGTTGATTTTGTCCAAAATGTTTTACAGTATAATATAGTAAACACTGCATGTAGCTTTCAGTCAGCGTTTCAGGAGAATATGTCTTTGAATTCATGTGAAAGTCACCAAATAAAAAATCAGAAGTGGAATCAGTAATTCAAACTCAGACTCAATCCTGTCATAATCCTGGGTTTGTTTATTTATTTCCTGTTATTCCATGGACTTTGTTTTTAGTTTTCTGCTTGTGTCCCTTGTTTAATGTTACTCATTCATGTTTAATCTGCTTCCTGTTTTATTTTGTAGATTCTCTCCTCATGTGTCATGTCTGCTTTTACTTCCTGTCTTTGTGTGTTTTCCCGCCTGTTTTCTATCACACCTGTCTCGTTAGTCCTTCCCTGTTCCCAAAGTCTTTCCCTCACAGCTGTTCTGTTTTAGTCGTGATTGCTCCACCCTAGTGTTCCATCCACACCCTTGATGTTAGCCAATCTCCATTTCCCTCCTTTTGCCCGTGTCTTCCTACTGCAGCTGTGTCTCGTTCTTGTGATGAGTTTTCTGTGTATATATACCTGTGTGTGTACCTGCTTTCATTTGGACTTTCAGTGATCTGCTGAATCTGGATGTTTTCTATCAGCTGTATTAAAGCTTGCTTTTTGTTAAAACCTCAACTGGCCTGTTAGTCTGCATTTGGGTCCTCCTTGAACCGCTGTGTGACACAATCCTACAAGTCTTTGAGCCTCAGATCCTCAGGCAGGGCTCGTTGGCTGTTCCTCAGTCCAGCTCAAACTAAAGGTGACCGGGCTTTTTCAGTCAAGGCCCCTCAGCTCTGGAGCTCCCTGCCTGAGGATCTGAGGCTCCCTGAATTAGCAGCCCCTTTTAAACTGCCAGATTTTCCCTGAATGTTGGGCCGTTTTGCCGGCAAGCTGCAATCATTTATACACACAGAGGCAGTTTGGCCAGTTGATCCGAGGTGCCCAATTTCCCGCCTCGTAGGGTAGACATATTGGAGGAACCCTTTTAGTTTAAACAGATGGAGGCGGCCTTCCGCAATGGGAGGGGCTGTTGATGACTTGTGGGAGGAGCTGTTGATGACGCCGCACGTGCGACCCACTGGCGTTGGATAAACAGGAAACAGCTGATAGCAGGAATTAGCGAGCAGCTAGTAGCAAGAGGGAAACACAAACCTGACACACTGTAAAGATGAGCAACTGGGGAGACAAGGAATTGCGTGCCCTCCTTGTCCTCGCAAACGAAGAGGCCATTAACCGTCAGATGACGGGGACGGTGAAGAACGGGCCGACTTATGAGAGAATCACCAAAGGACTGACCAGCCGTGGCTTCCCTCCCACGTCACTGTTTACGTCACATGCTGAGCTACATGTTTTGTTACTTGCTCACGCCCCCCATTGAACGAAAAAGGCGCATTCTGTATAAACAAAAGTAGGTAGGCGGCATTTTGCTGCACTCCCCGATTTTGTTTTTATACTGCCAATGCTGAAAAAAGACTGATTGGGCTTTCCTGCAAATTTGCACAATTCATGTTTAAAAAGGGCTACTGACATCTTTAAATCGCTTCCTAAAACGTATCTGTTCAATAAAGCCTTTTTTTAATTTCAGCACACTGCTTATTTTATATATGTCTCATTTGATTATTTTTATTGGTTTTATCTTGTGTTGTCAGCGGTTATTATATTTAATTTTTTATTACTCTAATTGTTTGATTTGCTGTACTTTAATGCAATATATAGGGCAATTATTTGCCACCTTTGCTTATCTGCTTGATGGTATTTTATCTTTATTTTATTTTTTGTTCTTTGTATTTTATTAAAATTGCCTCATTTTATTTGCTTGAATTCTGTATTTTAAATCCTGGATCAACCATGTAAAGCACTTTAACTTTGTTTTGAAAAGTGCTTTATAAATAAAGTTTATTATTTCATAATCTGAGTACAACCAATGAGATTTGCTTTGACCTTGAAAAACTTAGTTGAACCATCTTAATTTGTGTTGATATTTAGAGGTCAAACTGTTTTACTTAAGATATTCTAAATTATTTAAATTCTATCCTACTCAAAAATGTCATGTTTTGGATTTTGACAAGCTTCTTAAAATATAAAATAAGTCGTCAGCTGAGTAAAATGTGTTAATGAAACAAATGTAATTTTTTAATGCTGAAACACGTCATTATTTTAAGCGTTATCCACTAACTCCATGAATAATATTTTAGAGTGTGTGCGGACTTATTTTTTTTACTTTGCCAGCTGTTTCTTTAGTCCAGCACCCACTCCACTGGACATTAGGATGTGCATGTCTTTTGTACTGTTTTGAAAGTCCCCAAATATTAAGACAAGCTTTGTATTCGCACCTTTTCCAACATCTGTTATTTTTAATTTTGTGTCATGTGAGACTCTCAGCACCGGGGCAACAGGACCTGTTTTTGCTGTTTCAGATCTAATTGGCTTCATCAATGAGCCAACATGTGATATGTGACAGAACGAACCGTCTTCAGGAGCTTTTATCCTGTTTGTGAGCTGTTGAGGACACGAGACGGGCCGTGATCTTAAACAAAGACAAAAGAAGGTCTGAATGAGTTTACACTTGTGTTTGTGCGACTCCCACAGAAAGGATTAGTCTTGATGGGGATATTTAGCATGCTGCTCTTAAATAATAACAATTTTTGCTTCAAAAGTGATTATATAATGCTAAGTCCTTTCCTCTGGGGCATTTCATGGGGCAGGATTAGTGGCTGTAAGCCGCGAGTTTTCTTCTGGTAGAACAAACAACACAAACTGAAGAGATTACTGACCTCAAGTCACCTCATGTTCATCCTTACACAGACCCACATTCATGACAGATTTTTGTTTGTTCGATGGTTGGTTGGTAAGTTTGATCGTTACGTATTCAAAAGCATATTTGGATATTTTTTCCCCCGAGTAAGTTTTTCTAAGAAGATCCTTTAGGGACTAATCAAGGAAGATTAGTATAATGGAATGAAGGATTAATGTCTAAAAATAGGAAAATCAGCATTGGGAAACAGGTCTAGTTATGCCACATATTAGCAAAGGGCCGATTACAATTACACTGACTTACAAAAGGACATCCTGTAACAAAGAATATGTGCAACTTTGTGCCGTGCCTTCAGTAGATTCTTTTTCCTGATGTTTGAAACAAAGTTTTTAAACTGCCGTCACTGGCTGACACCTGCAGGTGCTGATCTTTCCGCAGTGCAAATAGCGCAGACATATTTATTCATTAAACATCTTCAGCTCTCAACTCAAGCTTCACTTTCTCACTTTCTGAACACTCTGAATTCCTCCTCGGAGCAGCCAGAGGGAGGATGTTTCTAGAAGTTTTGTGTGCTCGCTCTGGCCCTCCATAATAAGATCAAGATGTCACATGTCAAAACAGGGTTATATTTGTATAAATATCAATAAATATAAACACTATTAACTGTTTCCTTCTTGTGACTGGAATGTTAGCAATAGGATGACTCAAAATTCACTTTCCATCATAAAGGACTGTTTTGTCAGATTGTCAGGATATTAAAATGGCATGTAGTCATGCTTCTACACAACGTACAGTATAGAAGTAAAATGCTTATTTTCCAGAAGCAGAATTGTTTTATTACTAAACATAATGGATTTCAGCTGCTTTTTGTAGTCGCATCATTGTGGTAGTCATATTCTCTGTAATGTAACCCTCTCCTCTTCAGCCCAAAAGCACAAAAACAACTTGTCATACCAGGATTCGTCATAGTCACCCTCCTTTTTGCACCCATATAAACACATGTGGCTTGGCTTTTCATGCAAGACCACACAATATATCAAGTTTCTACACAATGCTCGCTTGCTCCTCATCAACTCTGGCGACCAAACAACAAGTAAGAATCACATAACGCTACCTTTTAAATGGCAGAACACCTGCACCTGTCACAGAGGAATACTTAGGATATTCCTGAGAGGAACCTGTGGAGGACATGGTGGTGTATCAGGCTCTTACCTCAGGATCCGGGACCTGGGAGGACACCGAGGACAAGCACTGAGACAGCAGCACTGCTCCCCAGCCCCGCAGCAGGAGCTGGGGTGGACACACAGGCTGATCCCCAACCATTCTCTCCCCCTCTTTCGCCCTGCAGCCACCCTGCCCCCTCTTCCTCTGCCTCTTCCTCTCTTCTTCTTTCTCTCTGTCTGCCTGCCTGCCTGCGCTGGCGCCGTATAGAGGACAGGACCACAATGGCCCTGGGTGATTAATGTTGACTATGGTGCTGACGGCTTCCTCTCATCCACAGTTGTCTGCCTCTCTTCTCCCCTGTCTCTTGCCTTTCTCCCACAACACTGCAGAAACACCAAAGACAAACTGGCAGTCACCACTGCATGCAGCTCAGAGCTGCTTCACTACAATGGAGGGAGCCAACCCTGCAGTTAGGGTACATTAATTAATTAATAGACCTGGTGTGGTTTACAGCCAGCTCATCCTGCTGGGAACAGGCAGTTAACACAGTGTGGGGGGATGGGCAGTACAGTTAACCATGAGATTGGCCTGCGCAGGACAGCGAAGCAAATGTCTGTGAGCGTCATCATGTTTATTGCCTCAGAGTGTAAGAACGCTCACAGCCTCGTCTCTACAGTGTGGCAAGATGTGAAGAGCCATGGTGCTGTGGCATCTGGTGCTTTCAACATTAAAGAGCAAAATATGTGCTCAAGGTCATTTGTGCTCAACTTATTTCAATATGTCACTACTGCCTCTAGTGCATTTAAGGATTGTATGTCATTAGTTTTAGCACTGAATTACAATTCTTGTGACAAAAAATATGTTAAAATCATTTCTTGCTGATGTGTTCAAAGTGTTTTGAACTGTATGTCTTGTTTTCTTTTCTTTCTTTGGTGTCATTTCGTTTTGGGTTTTTGATTGTTTGTTTTGTTTTCTGTTTTTTTATCTATTAATATTTCTTTTTTTGTGCTTTGTTGTATTTTAGGTAGATATGTGTAACATCTTGGCCAAGGGACCACAGATGAAAAATAGCCTTTTGGCTATTTTTTGGCATTTTTATACCATGTGCATTTATTAATTTGTGCTGTCCCTTCTTAAATACACTAGAGAATTGAATTGAATTGAATTGAATTTTATTTTATTTGAAATGTAATATTTCAAATTGCGTTTGTTTGTTGTTGTGCTGTGTGTGGAGGCTGCTGTTAATTTAAAAAAAAAAAAATAATAATAATTTTATATACTTCATTAATCCCCGAGGGGAAATTCAATTTTTCACTCTGTTGTCAATTACACACAGGTCCGAACACACACATGCACAAACTGGACCTATACATGCACTAAGTGGAGAGATGTCAGAGTGGGCTGCCCATGACAGGCGCTCCGAGCAGTTGGGAGGTTCGGTGCCTTGCTCAGGGCACCTCGGCAGTGCCCAGGAGGTGAACTGGCACCTCTCCAGCCACCAGTCCATGCTCCATATTTTGGTCCGGACGGGGACTTGAACAGGTGACCCTAATCTATGATGTTGGCAGTGATGACAAAAATATTCTTGTAATATAAGAAGCCGTACCACAATGGAGGGTGTACTCGATTGAAAATTAAAGTTGAAACTTTATTCATATGCTCATTTGTAAAACTGAGGACACAGCATTAGAAAATCCTTACTACTAACTTCAGTCTGTTGAATTGTAAAAAATATTTTTTTCTTTTTTTGAGTGCGCATCATTCTAAATACAGTACAGCTGACATTTCATGTGTGACATAATCATTGTTTCGTTAAAAAAAAAAAAAAATCTAATTTCATGATTAACTCTGGTTTGAGTTACTCATCCACAAATACAGTGCAGTCATGTACAGCTGTCATCACATGAGATGTTGAATCCTCAACCACATAGGCTTCACATACTCATTGCATACATGCACACAGATAGACATCCACTCAACACACACACACACACACACACACACACACACACACACACATTAGACAAGGCAGGATGTAACACAAGGTTTCTTAGAGTTCATGGATGCTGGGTGACTTTCCGACTAGATTTGGCTCCATATCTTGGTACTATTTCATTAAAGGTTTCAGTTCTTGACGTGCAGGTGCTTCCTCCTTTTTCCAGTTTTGCAATATGAGCTTCTTATAAACTAAAGATGACAAAAAAACTTTGCCATCCTGTTGGGTGTCTTATTTTCCCAACATTTTGAAAGAGGCAAATTGTTGGTGAAAAAAATACTGCTTGGAGAAAAATGAAGAAAATACTGGGTCAAGAAATAGAAATTCCCAAGCATATACAACTCTGTAACAACCCTTCAGTAACTATTCAAAAATGCCGAGGCATGGAGAAGCTGTGGAATTCAGAAATCAGCTGACATATCCATCATAATTCAGTTTATTATTTCAGGAATTGAAAAAAATAAATATAAGCTAAAAGATCCAGAATGTTTTAAGTATCTATAACTGAAAAACTGGCTAAATATTAAAACTTCAATCTTGGAAATAGATCCTGAACTTAGATAGGGGAAATCTTGAAGAGAAGGGAAAATAAAGAGAAATGTTAAATAGGGGCTGTATACAATATTCTGACTAAAGCTGAGAGCAATAAAGAACTGCTACAAAACATATTAAATAAATGGAATACAGATGTCAGTATAGTAGATGCAAAACAAAAATGAAAGGAATGTTTACAACTCACATATAAAATTACCACTAATGAGAATTTATGTTTAATTCAGTATAAGTTAATGACAAGAATAAACTACAGTAGATAAAACTCACATTTTCGACACTGGCGCTTCAGATAAATGTTTAAAATGTCGTGCTCAGAGTGACTCCCTCATACATGCCTTTTGGTAGCGTGAGTATTGAAAGATGGATTTCAAGAACCTGCAATTGTGTAAAACATTATTTTAATGTTAAAGGTGGTCTACATTATGCAGCCAGTCTAATTGTCACAGTATTATTGTGGTTTAAATTATAGCTAAGCGTCATTTTCTACATGCTCATTTCATGCTCTGCTTGTTAGATTTTCATCTGTTACCCACCCAGCACAGCTGCCATCACATGCAACAGTGCAAAGGAAAGAATGACAACATTTTTTCCCCTCTGAAAAGTCCTAAAAGATGGAAAACAGCACAAATTGAATCCGTGTTTCAGAACACCTGACAAATGTATGTAACTCTGTCTTTTAGTTTCTGAGTAACTACCAACCCCTGAGGGAAATATCTGGCTCTTTAGCTGCTAAATGCTCAACTAAGTTCATCAGCTTGTCTCTAACTTTCTAACTTTGCAGGGCAGATAGCGTATTTAATTGACAACAGCATTCTGCTGAGCTGAAAACAATGCGTGAATATGAGTGCTGAGACTGAACCAAAACAATCACGTTTTGGGCTGTAAAACCAAAATAATGAGTCACTCCGAGCTCCCCCACATATCTATTTACCCACACATAGTTATCTGATGTGTTGTTAAAAGAATAGCTTGACATTTTGGGGAATACCCTCGTTTTCTCTTCGAAGGAGAGTTCTGTGAGAAGACTGACACACTCCAACTGCCCGTTTATTTGAGTATTATGTGTAAACAGCTGCTGACTTTGCTGTTGTTTAAGTGGTTTACTCATACAACCTATTGCTGTTCCACTGATGCTGACCATTTCAAGATACAACCACCTCATCAGGTGCAATAAATGCCTCTGTCAAACAAAAAACAAACAGCTGTTACTCACCTATGAAGCATGATTTTAATCCACAGATCGCTATTATCCAGACAGAAATGCTGCTGACACAGTTCTCACACACTCCCAGTGGTCCAGAGTATCTGAATCCAGCAAAATATTTTGTTCTCACACACTGTTGCATCCACAAACTGCTGCTGCATCGTTTCAAACATTTATATTTCTCCACATATTAATGATGATTTCTTCTATTCTGTATTGAAACCTGGATATCAAAATGGAGGCAAATTCCTGACCTTTTCATTGAGACCTTACTTGAGCCAATAGGAACTTCCAATGCCGTTGCAATGGCCTTGATAGCCAACAAAAGTAACTGGTGTGTGCATAAGTTTGTATGACCTGGAGGTTAATTCTTTGATGGGTGATTATCCAGGAGTTAATAGACTCCAAAATGATGAGGGCCCTCTGTGCTCCTTTGGAGAGCATGAATGCCACTCCCTCCGTGTGTGGTACCTTTCATCTGGGAGTCTGGAGTGTAATATGGACTGGACTCGCCACTGGCCTGATGTCCCAGGTTGCGATGTTGATAGACTGCGTAGAACCTCTACTGGACCGAAAGCCTATTTCTCTGACAGCTAGCTCCAAAGTTCCGTTTCTCTGAAAATACACACTCCCTCCAGTTAGTTTGAGTTTTCTCGCAGCATCTGAGCCACTGATCCTGGGTGTTTTTACCAACCATTTGCGGTGTTTCCCAGAGCCACCGAATCCAGGTGTTTTTCCCTGACCCATCCCAGAGACTTCTGTGCCACCATGGAAAGCCACAGCTAAAACAAAACATGCCAAAACATGACCTTTTTTTCCATATCCATGACGTGGTTTAGTGCCTAAACCTAACCACACGTTTGCCACAGCATTGACAAATTCAGTGTATATGTCATTTACAGAAACATACAGTGCAAACGTTTTTCCTGGTGACTGGGTTTGTCTTGACTGCAGAGTTGGTCTGCAGAGAGCATACATATTGCCAGCATGCCCTTTAGGGTCAGTAATCCAACCTCTTCTCTTGCTGTAGTGATTGTAACATCCAATTTCTGTACCTCCTGCTATATTAGCCAAACAATATACTTACCGCACAAACTACATGAAGGTTTCAGTTAAATGATTGCAAACAAACCGACTGAAGCACCTTTTCACGTGGATTCAAGCATCCTTATGTGTCAAGGTCGGTCTAAAAGGCATGCTAATGAGAAATACTACAGTAAGAGTGGATTCTGTGTCATTATAGTTCCATTTGCCCAATCTTTGCTTGGTCCTGGGTACACCTTTCATTAACAGTGACAAATCTTCAAACACGTTCTCTCCAGAAAAGACACTTTGCCTTGTTCATTAATCCCCATAGAAACTGGGGCACTATTGTTCGAGGAGCACACGCTTCCATATACAGCATGTACATTTGAGTATGACTTCCCTGATGATGATGATTAAAAGGAAACGCATGCTAGCAGCCTGCAGCCCCCTTCAAAGAGTTTTTGGTGATAATGAGAACCCTTGTCCTCAGCCTAAGTCAGTAATAGCACCACTGATTGGCTTTTGTCAGAGGTGTCTGGCGCAATCACCATACTACTGCTACATCCACTAGATCAAGTCTAACTGGAATAAAAAAGAGCCTGCTGTGCCATTGATAATTATTATTACTTTTGTTTTAACTAAGGTCAAAGTATTCAGAACAATGCAGTAGCTTGTATAAGTGGAATATTTTAGATATGAAGCTACCCCATAACATATAGGTAAATTACATGAAATGATAAAGGCTTTTTCACCTTTGAAAAAAAAAATATTAAGGAAAAAAAGAAACACTGCAAATATACAGTACAGGCCAAAAGTTTGGACACACCTTCTCATTCAATGCGTTTTCTTTATTTTCATGACTATTTACATTGTAGATTCTCACTGAAGGCATCAAAACTATGAATGAACACATGTGGAGTTATGTACTTAACAAAAAAAGGTGAAATAACTGAAAACATGTTTTATATTCTAGTTTCTTCAAAATAGCCACCCTTTGCTCTGATTACTGCTTTGCACACTCTTGGCATTCTCTCCATGAGCTTCAAGAGGTAGTCACCTGAAATGGTTTCCACTTCACAGGTGTGCCTTATCAGGGTTAATTAGTGGAATTTCTTGCTTTATCAATGGGGTTGGGACCATCAGTTGTGTTGTGCAGAAGTCAGGTTAATACACAGCCGACAGCCCTATTGGACAACTGTTAAAATTCATATTATGGCAAGAACCAATCAGCTAACTAAACAAAAACGAGTGGCCATCATTACTTTAAGAAATGAAGGTCAGTCAGTCCGGAAAATTGCAAAAACTTTAAATGTGTCCCCAAGTGGAGTCGCAAAAACCATCAAGCGCTACAACCAAACTGGCACACATGAGGACCGACCCAGGAAAGGAAGACCAAGAGTCACCTCTGCTTCTGAGGATAAGTTCATCCGAGTCACCAGCCTCAGAAATGGCAAGTTAACAGCAGCTCAGATCAGAGACCAGATGAATGCCGCACAGAGTTCTAGCAGCAGACCCATCTCTAGAACAACTGTTAAGAGGAGACTGCGCCAATCAGGCCTTCATGGTCAAATAGCTGCTAGGAAACCACTGCTAAGGAGAGGCAACAAGCAGAAGAGATTTGTTTGGGCCAAGAAACACAAGGAATGGACATTAGACCAGTGGAAATCTGTGCTTTGGTCTGATGAGTCCAAATTTGAGATCTTTGGTTCCAACCGCCGTGTCTTTGTGAGACGCAGAAAAGGTGAACGGATGGATTCCACATGCCTGGTTCCCACTGTGAAGCATGGAGGAGGAGGTGTGATGGTGTGGGGGTGTTTTGCTGGTGACACTGTTGGGGATTTATTCAAAATTGAAGGCACACTGAACCAGCATGGCTACCACAGCATCCTGCAGCGACATGCCATCCCATCCGGTTTGCGTTTAGTTGGACGATCATTTATTTTTCAACAGGACAATGACCCCAAACACACCTCCAGGCTGTGTAAGGGCTATTTGACCAAGAAGGAGAGTGATGGAGTGCTGCGGCAGATGACCTGGCCTCCACAGTCACCGGACCTGAACCCAATCCAGATGGTTTGGGGTGAGCTGGACCGCAGAGTGAAGGCAAAGGGGCCAACAAGTGCTAAACACCTCTGGGAACTCCTTCAAGACTGTTGGAAAACCATTTCAGGTGACTACCTCTTGAAGCTCATGGAGAGAATGCCAAGAGTGTGCAAAGCAGTAATCAGAGCAAAGGGTGGCTATTTTGAAGAAACTAGAATATAAAACATGTTTTCAGTTATTTCACCTTTTTTTGTTAAGTACATAACTCCACATGTGTTCATTCATAGTTTTGATGCCTTCAGTGAGAATCTACAATGTAAATAGTCATGAAAATAAAGAAAACGCATTGAATGAGAAGGTGTGTCCAAACTTTTGGCCTGTACTGTATATTAGAAATACATTCACATAACTGACAGCACATGTGCAGCAAAAAGAAATATACTGCAGACATAGGTGTAGATTTCAGGGTGGGGGGACAAGTAACAAAACGGCGTGAGCAAGTAACAAAACGTGTAGCTCAGCGTGTGACGTAAACAGTGACGTGGGAGGGAAGCCGCGGCTGGTCAGTCCTTCGGCGATTCTCTCATAAGTCGGCCCGTTCTTCACCGTCCCCGTCATCTGATGGTTAATGGCCTCTTTGCTTGCGAGGGCAAGGAGGGCGCGCAATTCCTTGTTTCCCCAGTTGCTCATCTTTACAGTGTCTGTCAGGTTTGTGTTTCCCTCTTGCTACTAGCTGCTTGCTAATTCCTGCTATCAGCTGTTTCCTGTTTATCCACCGTCAGTGGGTCGCACGTGCGGTGTCATCAACAGCTAACATCAAACCAAAAAGGTTACACCAATATGTCTACCCTACAGGGCGGAAAACTGGGCACCTCGGATCAACTCGCCAATCCGGCTCTGTGTGTCTAAACGCTCGCAGCTTGCCGGCAAAACGGCCCAACATTCACCGAAAATCTGGCAGTGTAAAAGGGGCTATAGAGACAGACAACTATTCACACCTATGGACAATTTAGAGTCGCCAATTAACCTAACCTGCATGTCTGCGATGACCCTATCATTATCTCGTTGTTTTTCTTCTTTTTTTTTAAAGATTATTTTTTGGGCCTTTTTGCCTTTAATGGACAGGACAGAGTGAAGAGTGTGAAGTGGGGAGAGAGAGAGTGGAGGGAAAGGGCAAAGGTTTGCAAGCCAGAGTCGAACTCGCGACCGCTGCAGCGAGGCATCACCTCTATACATGAGGCGCCGGCACTAGCCACTAAGCTACCGACGCCCCATCATCTTGTTTTTCTATGAGCAATGACAATAAACTATTGAATTGAATTGAACTGAATTTGCGATGAAGCTGGAGTACACGGAGAAGAACCACACTGACATGGGGAGAACATGCAAACTCCACACAGAGGGCTCCCCCACCCTGGGTTTAAACCAGGAACCCTCTTGCTGTGAGGCAGCAAGTCTAACCACTACACCACCATGCTGCCATATACAGTCCAACATGACACTATTTAATATTTGAAAATTCTTTTTTACTCATGCATCTATCATGTAGCAATAGCATGAACAAAATTCTGGAGTAAATAAATTAATAGAATGACATCTCTATTTTAATGTGTTGGTCGAGAATAAGTTAAGACAGACATGTTGCATCTTCAAGCATCAAACACTGAAGGTCAAATCACTTATCTGATTGTAACACTGGGAGTCAAAAGGCCTCCTCCAGTGGGACAAAGTGAGTGTTTGACATTTCCGTCCTATGGCCGTCTTATGAGCTAGATTCTGTGTGATAGAAGAAACATGCTTGGAGCCATTAGAGCCTGGTATCAGTGGGTAGAGGACAATTAAGATGGTAGAGCTTTTAAGGCCTGGAAACGTCTGCTGTGTTTAATAAATACATATTTTTTACAGACTATCTCTAGTGTGAGAAATCAGTTACATAAGAAACAGAGGCAGAAACAGCTGACAGCATGTTCAGGATGCAGCAGCTGATGGAAACAAACAAAACATATGTTCATTTTTAAATTGAGTTGAACTTGTTTTAATAATGTAGCTCATTAGGATTGTCTAGGAATCTTCAAAACATCTTGAAATATCTGGGCATCTTGTTTTTCGGATTACATTGATTGCATACCATCTTTACATTAGCATACTACATGTAGAGAGTTAATGAGTCTGCGCAGAGATAATGAGGACCTATTAAGTATTAATTATCAGAGGTGAATGTTGTGTCAAAACAAAGCTTTGCACATTTATATTCATAAAGCATGCACAGGCAGTATTTTCTCTGTCAGCCTCCTGGGGCGTTGAGGTGGCTCAGCTGGCATGCCATCCCCTTTTGTCTCTGGCAATTATTTCTCTCTCTCTCTCTCTCTCTCTACTACAAACTATCAGATAAAGGTAAAACTACAAAAATCAGAAGCCTGTGATCAGCCGTGCTCATGCATACATCCGCAGGAAGCAGCAGATTCCACTAGCAGTGATCGTACTCATGAGCAAAATGTCAGAGATATTGTGTCAGCATGCGTGGTAGGACATGTGAAACAATTGTGTTCAAGGAACTCCATCTCACAGTGTCTGAAACAATAAGGATATCCACACCACTGATGATGGACATGACACAGCCAGTGATTCAAACATCCAGCTCTAGTACATGGCTATAAATAACTAAATAAACACCCAATGTCATTCTTCTCTGAAAGAGGTGGTTTTTGAGGTGAATAAATAAACAAGCTGAAGAGTACTAGATATTGAATTACAACAAAGCAACTTTTTCAGCAACTCGCATTTTTTTGCCAAGACTGTCATCAGATAGGAGGTCAATTGCTTCCTGAAGGAACTGATTATTGCAGAACATATAAAGCAATTCAATTCTAGAGTCAAGAGTGACAGCAACAGCAATTGGGGGCAGACAAGGCTCAGACTGTGGAGAGCTGCACCCGAAAGATAGCAGTTTTCTCAGTAATGCTGTCACCATTTCAGAGTTTGTTCAAGGGTCGCTTTGCTCTTTTCATTGTTGATAGACAGTATCTTAGAAGTAAAAAATACAGCTGGGATCCCCTATAGTAAAGTCACCACCACCATATATTCTGTCCATTTTCTGTAACTGCTTATTCTGTTCAGGGCTCTGGGGGGCTGGAGCCAGTCCCAACTGATATTGGGCGAGAGGCAGGGTACACCCTGGACAGGTTGCCACACTATCACAGGGCTGATACATGGGCTACGTTCACATCCGATCCAATCCAATCAGATCTGGAAATGTGATGCATATCCGATCACTGGATATGTGACCGCTGTGAGAACAGTCATATTAGAAGTCATGTGAGTTTTTCCTATACACCCATGGTTTTTATATTTCATTGTGCAGGAGCAGATCACTCAACACGCAGTGTCTGAGCGGTCAACACATTCTAACTCCAACCTCGTCACATATCGACGTTTGGTCGTGCACTCTCCACGGTGAGATGACGTGCAAGGTACCCTGGGTGCGCTGGTTGTTGAAGTTCTGGGACACTGTGTCAAATTCAGCTTGTTACATGCATTGTCTGTTTTCATAATACACTTTTGTTTTCACAGGAAATGAACCATATGCATACAGTCTCTTTCAAAATAAAAGCATTACATCGGAACACCATAATCAACGTTTTTTTTCCTTCAACAACAAATGCTCATGGTTACGTTTTGCCAACACACACGTCTGGGTTAAGGAAAAAAGAACAGGGTTTGCCTATACTCTCTTAACGGAGGTGAACACCGGTTGGTGGGTGTCGGACCCATCCATCACCCCTCCCACCCAACCTACTCGGACTTTCGCCATCTTAACGTTCATTGTTGTCCTGCCGCATTTTCCTCCGACGCCACGGAGAGCTGTTGAAAAACAATGGAGTCGCTGACCAAGTGCCGGATTCCAATGACTTTGGAGTGAGACCAGATTGGAACAGTCTTTTGAAACCACAGAAAGCTGCTGTAGCCGTACAGCTGCTGCGTTAGGCTGCCCCAGTCACCAGCCAATAAAGACTGACTGCTAGACACTTTCTGATGGGGGATAGCTTGCCTACATGTTGTGACAGCATGGCCATAGGGCACCGACAGAGGCACTGGAATGTAGCTCTTGACACACTAAAGTTTGGACGAGCTGTTCCCTGTAAAACCCTCCATATCATGTGACATTACTGGTTGCATGTGAGGCAATTCAGAGCAGAGATCTGTTCACACTGATGTCAGAGATGGGTCACTTCAAACACGAAAGTGGACAGTCTAGGCAGAGAGATCGGATCTGGGTAAATATTCAGAAACAAGCATTAAGCCCTGTAATATGAACACAGGCATAAAGTGTGTTTCCATTAATCCTAGAAATGCGCAAAACCTAAATATCGCAATAAAAAAAAACTGGTAATAGAAACACCTACATTTTGAAAAAACTCTCAAATATCGAGAAAAAGTTCTTACGCTCTCATGAGGTGGTTTTTTAGAGGTGTCGATATAGAAGTATATCGCAAAAGTGTAATGGAAACACTTTTTTTGCAAATATACGTCACCGTCTCGGGGAATTTCTCATTCACGATCCTCTCCCAGAAATCCTTTATCTGTGGTCGCTGCCACACATAAGGACTTTGCCTTTGGAATACCACTCGCTCTCGCCTTCGGATTTGGAATGTCCATCTTACTTCTGCAAACAAAATGGAGTCTCGCAGGACGAGATTTTACGAGGATTGCGGCCCATACCCAAAACACCTTTTAATGGAAACACCTCCAAGTCACAATTGTACTTTGTCGAAACTTCAGAAATATCGCATATATTTTGCGCAAAACTGTAATGGAAACATGACTATAGACAACCAATCACGCTCATGCTCATACCTAAGAGCAGAGATGGGCAAAATGTATTTTTATACAAAATACAAAATACCCCTCAAATAAATGTATCAAAATAAAATACAAAATACTGGTGCCAGAAAATGTATCAAAATAAAATACATGTATTTTGTATTTTCAAATACAGAAAATACTTTTTTCTTTTTCTTTTTAGCAGCGACCCACAGCTCTATAAGTCACTGTCGGTTGGTTGGTCGTTCCACAAAGCTTTTCATGAATAACTCAAAAAGTCCTTGACCAAAAATGCTCAAAATTTACATACTGCAACTGGAGACCATGAGTAAGTATACCAGAAAGAATCCCCACGATTCGTCCATAGGTGGCGCTATACTAACCGATTCAAATCTTTTTGTGAGTAACTCAAAAAGTCCTTGACCAAAAATGCTCAAAATTTGCATACTGCAACTTGAGACCATGAATAACTATACCAGAAAGAATGCCCACGATTCATCTATAGGTGGCGCTATACTAACGGATTCAAATCTTTCTGTGAGTAACTCAAAAAGTCCTCGACCAAAAATGCTCAAAATTTACATACTGCAACTGGAGACCATGAGTAACTATACCAGAAAGAATCCCCACGATTTGTCCATAGGTGGCGCTATACTAACCGATTCAAATCTTTCTGTGAGTAACTCAAAAAGTCCTCGACCAAAAATGCTCAAAAGGTACATGCTGCAGTTAAAGACCACAAGTAACTATGCCAGAAAGAACAACCATGATTCAGCCATTAATGGCGTGATAGTAGCAAATTTGGTCGCAGCTATTGCACATCTGCACTTGTTTTCTCACAATTTGGTGTAGGCTACCCTAAAATATTATTTATTGATTCAGATTTAGATTCAGACAACTTTATTGATCCCACGTGAGGCAATTCATTTGTAACATACTCATCCCAAGCATCAACCACAACAACATACAATTTCCTATGTTATGCAGAGTCCAGTAAAACAGACCGCTAGGTCATTGAAGGGCACATTGAATAGCCCAAGTTTAAAAAAACATACTGATAAAAATATTTTTAAAAAAGTAAAAAATATTGTTACATCCAATATTATAAGAATCTGTAGCCTATTATGTTTGTTTTTTGATTCGTGGAGAAAGTATTTTGAGTATTTTAAATACAAAATTACTCCACTCAAAAGCATTTGTTACAAATTACATTTGCTTTTTATCGGCCTTATCAAATACAAATTACAAAATAAATATTTTAAATACAAGTAATAGAAATACTACCCATCCCTGCCTAAGAGCAATTTAACATCAACAAGGAACCTAACCTGCATGACTTTGGACTGTCGGAGGAAGCTGGAGCACCTGGAGGAAACCCACGCTAACATGAGGAGAACATGCAGACTCCACACAGGAGGCCCCAAGCTGCCAAACGGGCTCAAACATGGAAGCCTCTTGCTGTGAGGTGACAGTGCTACCCACTGCACCACCACCCCTCCAGTGATTTCCTGTGTGTCTAATTCAAATAGACAATACAGTCTCTGAAGAACATTGCTACTGTATCATTATTGTATTTACCATATTTATTTACTCTTCTGTTCACAACTGCTTCTGGAAGCATAGAAGCAGGAAGACCATTTTCCTTTACAGTCTATTGATTTAATCACAACTAGGTCATTGGAATGGCAATTAAAATGTACTGCATTGAATGGATACAGGACGATATTGCTGTGTTCAACAGATTAAGCACAATGCATATGTTTAATTGGCCTCCAGTCCACATTATTGCAGTACAATAATATAGAAAAAAAAAACCTTAAGTGGTTTACATGCAGTACATGACTAGCCATACTGCCATCTAGTGATGCCATAACTAAACAAAATTACTAAACAGGAGCATGCAGTTTTGACATCATTGCACCAGACTATGTCTAATTGGCAAACTGCAAGCAAAGCCTAAGTTTGAAAATAAGCAAACACAACTTCTAAAGTTTGAAATAGGAGAGCAAGAGACTCAGATCAAAACCAAGATCAGATAATCTGCTGACAGAACTTGTCTCGTCAACACATTACTATGAATTGTGGATGACTGCAGCGAACGCCTCCATACCTCATCCTGGGTGTCAGTGTCAGAAACAATTTTACAGACACAGTGTGTGGACTCTTTTGTTTGTAACAAAAAGTGCTTATCACTGCTGTGCTGCTGTCTTGGTAAAGATAGCAGCTCATTACTTTATTTCTACTTACTGTAAATGAGCACATTAGGACTCCGCTGTTTATTTTCTTTCCATTACATGTAAATGAGAGGCACTGGGAGATGAATGGACTCATAGAGGCACAAACCGTTTTCTGGCCTGAGTAAAGTTCACAGATCCCTCATATACTGATGGCTAACTTTAACCTCTGCGTTCACAGCTCCACTATTTACTTTAGTTTCTGGATGCAGTCAATGGTCTGCAGGAAGCATTGGTCCAGAACGAGGGAATACCTCTGAGGAGAAGGATGGAGAAAGGAGTCATTCAAACCTGGAATGACAAATAGGTGAGGCTGTTTACGTATGCTGTGTTTACATAAGTTTGTGTTTGGTTTGGTGGGTTATTGGGCATTTTGGAATAAATCTACACCTTTCTGCGTAATACAGCTACATAAAACAATATTAAAATTGTTTGGTGAAGTGTAATTTATTTGAAAGTGATGACACTCTTTAATGACTGAAGTCAACAGGAGTAGTCACATTGATCTACGACTACACTGGTTTTTAACTTAAATCACACAGTAAAATGCGTATCGAACAGCAACAGGCTTGATTTAAAACCCAGTCTTTGGCCTGGTTCCTATCAAGTACCACAAATAAAAAATTCAGATTACATGTTTGAGAAAATATTCCACATGCTCACAAACACTGACTACATTTTTATGAGTTTGTGTTATGGCAGATTTAAAAAACAACCAAACAAAAATTTATTAAGTTAAACATTTTGCCTGGAATCAGATGCAGTTAGGGACCATGACAAGTATTTGCTCCATCAACACCCTTTCTGACGCACATTGCTACATTTGATACACATTTGGCAGCTCTGCAGGGCATGTAGTCATAAAGCTTACGGTATCTCATCTGTTCCTCCAGTGACACATCTCACCCGACTACATTAAAGGGTGCCTCACCTTCTATCCAGGAGGTATTCAACACAAGCTGTTTTTTGTTTCTCTGAGCATAAAGGCTTTCTTCATCACATCCAAACTCTGATATTTTTGTCTTGTGGCACTTTCTCACTCAGTCCAATGGGGACCTGCCAATCTCCCACAGGGTCCTGGAAGAAATAGTGCGGTATTTGAAGCAGCACACTAACTCAGCCATGGTTTTAAATTAAGCGTGATGTGGAGGGAGAGGAGAAGCAGGAGGGGGCGAGGGGGGGGGGGGTTCTGGTGAAATCCTGTTGGCTACATCGGAAGAAAATAACTCGGATGTTAGCATGAATGTAAGTATGAAGGGCACTCCCACCAGGCTACACATATCCAGACAACCTTTGGATTAAGAAGCAAAGATCACATGCTGTACATACGTGTGACATGCTCTGGGGAGTGTGTGGAGGACTACAGTGGGAGTTTGTGCAGCTTGAGCCCGCATTCATTTACAACCACTATTCCCACACAGCTGGTCAGAAGTCAGAAATGATTAGCGGTAATATTTAAAAGGGATATTGACGTTTTGGGGAACTTAACTGGGGTGTTTACTATTTGGCTTGGCCTGTCACACATTTATGTCCAACCTTCTGGGGCCAAAAAAACTCTAGGAAGGTCACAGCTATGAATGTAAACAATATATTATAAACATTTGGTGAAGATTTGGTTGCCCTGTCATTGATTGGATTGGATGTCTCATTACCTTACAAAAATACTTTAAACACAGACACTTTTGCTCTCTATACCTGAAATGCACTTAAGGTTAACAGCAGAGGATAGATTTAATAAAATGTGACAGTGACATTTATAAAACAGCGAGCAGACAAAATCAGCATCAAGCATTTCAGTAAACAGTAGGAACATGTCTGATGCCATCAGGGTTAAGCTAAAAGCCCCGCTACTCAAGATACTCAAGCACTTAAACTGAGGCCACCAAACGCACAAAGCAACCACCATAAACTGTCTTTTGATGATTCAAATGGAGATCCGTATGACGTTTGTGTGACAGAAGAGGAGAGCCTGTTTCCTGCAGGCTGCTGTTTGTCATGTGTGACAGGAGAAGGTAGGGCTCAGCTGGACGTGAGGTTGAGCAGGGACCAGTCAGTTCCCCTGGTTAGTGTCTAGTCTGGGCTGTCACAGAGCCTGCAGGAAAACATGCTTGGCTTGTCTCATCTCGTCACTGCAGAGCTGCAGGTCACGGTGGAGAGTGCTCTTTAGTGATGCCCTCAGTGCCTCTGTTTCCTCCAGCTAAATGAACAGTCAGGAGACGACATACACGAGCAACATGAACATCTCTGTGCAGCCAGCGTGTCCACTGCCATGCATTATTATCTCTGTTATCTAGTTTAAACCTTATCATTGGAAAAATAAAAATCATCATCAGTGCAAGACATCCACAGTGGCGTCAAAGTTAGAATAAAACGTTTCCAAATGCCAGCGATTTGGTGGAGAGTATTCAGTTTGCTATTCAGTTCCGGTTCCTCACTGAGTCCTGCCACCCTGGGGCTGAGGGACACAGCTCCTAAGGGACACAGTCATGTTGGCCAGAGGTGAGACAGACATGGGAGAAATTAAGTCACTGCGCTGAAAAGATATTAAACAAATAAAAATCTGCTCGACATTTTTGACACGTCATGCTGTTACTGACCTTGGCATACCAGTTCTACCCTTGCTGTCTGCACAGTCGTTACTTGGAATCTAATTTTGTCCTCTCCAGCCGCTGCTCCAGGATCACTGTCCTGCGGCGCTCCTCCTGGTACTTCTGTTCCGCCTCCAAAAACCTCTGGTTCAACTCTTTCTCTCTGGAAGATTCAAGCAAGGTCTTTGATAGTTAGAAAAATAAAAATAAAAATGCTATTCCTCTGGATGGTGACTGTTCAGATGGACTGATGAAACTTCAGATGGACATAGATAATTAAAGAAACTGACTTACTTACCTACTTATTTCACATTTTATAATCATTAATGCTAAATCATTAATGTTAAAATTAAGTTATTTGCCTTAATGTCTGCTACATGCAATGTCTAGTTTTGAATTTTAGTAAAAAGGTGCAATAATATGAAGCCTTCAAAGGACAACTCTTGGTTTCAGTGCACGCCTCAGTCATGGTTTTAACTGGATAAATGAATGAAAAGGACTCCAAGGTTAAGTGGAAACAACCCTGTAAGCAACAGAAACATAAAGCAATAAAAAGTGGCCTTGAAGTGGGCACATACAACGGATGACAAACGAACTGAATATTGTAGTGGTGCAGCGAGACAGCATTCAATCACATTTTTTTTAGAAAAGGTCATTCTGATGTCTGAGATGCACAAAAACATCAAAATTGCCAAATGAAAATATATATCATACGTAAAAATAGCATCTCAAAGGTTCAGTGCTCCTCATAGGGATCAATAAACAAACCTCCAATCAAACAAACCCTCCAAATAAACACACACACACGGATAATGACACCTGAGGAAAGAGGATTCATGCTGTTATGTCCTTTGTTGTGGCAGTTTTTCATGCTCAGCTGAGAATACTGACATTTTATTATATTACATTACATTAGTCTTAAAGACAGACTGGATCATGTCCACAGAAAACAGTCCTACATCACCACCTTTGATGAGGACACCAACAAGGATACTGCTGATTCTTTATTCAGCTGCTGTTTGCTTGGTGCTCTCAGACTTCATCCTCAGACAGAAAGGTAACAGAATACAAGGTTCTTGCCTTTGAAGACCATCTATGACAAATGCTGCTGGCACAAAGCATTAACTTGGTCTCTTGTGGTATTTTGTTTGAATCAACAGATTTAAAGCTACAGATGAATCTGTGTTAGAAGTGATGATGAGCAACAACAAACACCATGTACCACTGACAGTAAAAAATAAAGCACAATAAATTGAAGAAGTCTAAAGAGTAATTACTTTGTCTGTAGGATGTTAACCAGCTCAAGGAGTCGGTCCTTCTCCACACAGATGTTTTTATATTCGTCACACTGGGTCATCAGTGCACCCACATCAGCTGAACATTGTGGACATCTTGAAGAACTCGGACTTCTGACAACAAAAGGATACAACAATATATTTTGCTGTTAATTTCACAGTGGTACATAAATTTATGTGTAACAATGTTTCAGGAAATTTATCTCCACTTACTTGAATTCTGCACTACTTCCCACAGCAGGCAGCACCAGTTTATGACCGAATTTAGAGACTGAACTGGAAAAAGGTGACACAGTTATATTAACAGAAATCCCTCTCTGGCAAAGCTGTGAGGCATCAAACAAAATCAATAACCTGATTAAAGAAAGTCCCCCATTAGCCAGACAAAATGTCTTAGACCCCAGTCTCAAATCACATTAAAGTAATATTATATGCATTCATACTCAAATGATAATTTAGCATGTTTATCATTAGCATACATACCCTGAGGATGTTATTCTCTTGCTAATGCCTCCCTCTTCAGGAGGAAATCCTGAACTGCAAACGGCTGTCTTGAAGCTGGACTCTCTTTCCATGCCCTCTTCCTGCAAATCAAATACAACATTATTTTTGCTGAGCTTCTACGTTGTTCCCATAATTTTGCCTCTTTTTTTTTTTTTACCTTGACAGAGAGCTGTTGGATTTCCTCCTCTAGTTCTTTGATCCTGACCTCTCTCTCCTCAACCATCTGCTTCAGTTTCTGGATAAGAGCGTTGTACTCTGAGGGCTCGCTGCTCAGCTGTTGTCTCGGGCTACGCCGGGTCTCCTTGCTCTGCACGTTCTGCTGTTGGCTGAGTCGTCTCAGCACCTCCTGCATTTGAGTCTGCTGCTTCTGCCAGAGGTAGAGGGGGCAATTATTGCTTAGAACAAGGCATGGACTTCACGCAGAAGATCCTTCCATCTGTAGTCTGTGGCCTATTTTAACTCGTAAAAGAGACGTGAAATCCCTGATTATTTATTAGTATTTGGTCTGTGTAACAAGAACTGAATTGAGGAGTTAATAGACCATTACATATACAGAACATTCAGTGCCTTACCAGCAGGGCATCCACAAGCTCATCATCATGTTTACCCTTCTCCAGGAGAGTAGAGATCTGGGCCTTCAGAGATTTCATTTCAGCAGACAGAGACTTGTTCCTGGCTTTAGAGGCATCCAGCTTTTTCCTTACATCCTCGTGGTCTTTCAGGAGGGCCTCATGGTCCGCTGAAATCCTCTGTGCAGTTGTGGAAGGAGAGCAGGGCCTCATCAACAAATTCACATTTCCCTTTATTTCCAGTTATTGTATACACACCTCAAATGCCTCCCTCTTCTCCTTCTCGATGGTCCGGATGTAGGTGAGGTTCCTGTCTTGAGGAGGGGTTTTTTGAAGGACCCCCATGCCCAGAAACTCTTCCTCTGCACTCAGGACACTTGACTGTCTTCGCTGAGTTGACTGGTTCAGCTGCTGCTCAAGGTCCCGCACCTGTTGCACAATACCCACTTGTGTTAATGTCAATTTTAGGTATTTGTTTTATATGTCTGCTATCTTATATTAGTGGCTTTGCAAAGCACTTTATTAACTCTGTAAATAACTTGATGACTTTATTTGAGAAGCCCATTATGACAAAATTCATCATTTTTAGCTTACCCTTGTCTGAAGAGCCAGTATCTGCTGAGAGCGACCTCGAAAGCTCCCAGGGCAGCTTAGTAATTGCTGAAAGTTCACCTCCTCTCCAACCTCATTGATTAAAACCTATGGTAGCAGATCATATTTTGGAATACAGAAGTCACTGATGATTAATAATATGAATATGTGATATTCTTCTTGAGCAGCTCGACATAAAGGAATACTTGCCCGCCAAATGATCATTTGTGTATCATTTACTCACCCCATGTTACAGTGAATTTAAGAAGAAAACTTTGTTTTTCCTCACATGCCTATAATGAACGAAGAATCCAAAAATTGATAAAAATCTTGTTGATTTAAGTCATAGGGAGCAGAACTATATCAATACATCTATTTATGAACTCAAGTCGTAACCAGTCGTACACTCATGACTTCTTTAACATATGCATTTTTGCTAAAACAAAACACTTTGCATAGACAGTTGTTACCAGCCCACCCTTTTTCCCCTTTAAAGGGATAGTGCACCCAAAAATGAAAATTCAGCCATTATCTACTCACCCATATGCCGAGGGAGGCTCAGGTAAAGTTTTAGAGTCCTCACATCACTTCCGGAGATCCAAGGGGAGAGGAGGTAGCAACACAACTCCACCTAATGGAGGCTGACGGCACCCCAGATTCAAACGTCCAAAAACACAATTGAAACCAAGTGTCCTGAAGCCCCGACATAAAAAGTGCGTGCACGTGAGCGTGGTGCACAGAGAGGCAGTCAGAGCTGCAGGCTACAGTGAGGCTAAAACAGAGTTCAAATGATGTTTTTCTAAACAACTTTTTAAGTTCAGGACTTCAGGACACTTGGATCACTACAGACGAGCAGTATGGAGATATTTTGTGGTTTCAATTATGTGTTTTTGTACGTTTTAATCTGGGTCGCCGTCAGTCTCCATTAGGTGGAGTTGTGTGGAGCAAGTGTTGTGAGGACTCTACAACTTCCCCTGAGCCTCCCTCGGCATATGGGTGAGTAGATAATGGCTGAATTTTCATTTTTGGGTGCACTATCCCTTTAAGGGCTGTGGCCTTGTGGGTAACCTGTGAGAGTGTGACATGTACTTCATGTTGTAAGTGGAGGGAAGCAGCTCTCTCAGGGTGACATGGTGAAGATGGCAGTAGAATTAAGTGTCTAGATGAGCTCAGGGCTGCTGTTAAACCCCATGAGAAGGCCATGTTTGTTGTTTTGTGGTGAAGACTACAATAAAGTCAGTGATGGTGAACGGCACCCGAACGGCAATGCTCGAGAGTGAAATGTGTTAAATATTGGTATTTTAGCAAAACAAAAGCATGTGTTTGGAAAGTACAGAGCAAATGAGACTTGGTTTGTACTGCACGAGCTGTGTGAGAGTTTGTAAATGGATGTTTTGATATAGTTTTCTGTTGTTAAAGCAGCTGTGTGGAAGTTTTTACCATTCATAAAACTGTCCCTAGTTCGTATCACCCCCCCCCCCTTGAAGATCCGCATATTTATTTGAACCCAACAGCGACAAAAAAGCCTTTCTCTGGCTATTTAGCGTAGCCTCGGTTGGGTCGGACACAGCGGAAGTCAGCAAACCAGAATACGGCACCCGGAGGGGGAAGTAAGTCTGCACACCCGCAGCGGCCCGCAGCCATTAAACCAGAGAAGAAGAAGGAGCCATGTTTACGAGTAGGATTTAAGAAACAGGCTAAATGACATGTAGTAGGGAGTAGTGAATTATTTCGGACACATTGCACACTCTTGTATAGTAGGTGGTGGTATGCACCTGGAAGTTGTTTGCGATCCGCCAATAAATTGAGAGAAGAAGAAGAGCCGTGTTTACAGAGAGTGTTCTTCAAGTGAGCAGTACGCAACGGGCATTGCTGAACACATAACAGTTTTACCAGATGTATCTATAAGGACTTGGTTGTACTTTCGATGTCATGGCGGATAAAGAACGAGCACCATCTAAAAGAAAAAGAACAGAAGAAGGCTAAACAGGACAGTGATAGGGCTCGAGCCCAAATGAATGTAAACCTCGGTCAGACATTCACCAAGTAGAGAGAGCTGAGAGATTTGAAAGGTTTTAAAACTGATCCCGAGTTGGCCCTTTTCCTAATCGACAGGTATGTCGTTTTTGTTTTTATTTAGAGAATATACTGCAACTTGTTAGACATTGTTTCACTTCAATATATGACGACATGGAAGTTATAAGCAAGCTAAATGTAACGTTAGCTGATGTGAACCACTTTTGTCTAGTAACGTTACAACAAACGCCACAAAATTATCTGTGACTGTGACCATGAACACAAATATACAGCAGGCAGTTGTCCTCAGTTTATAAGAAATTCAGAGCTACACCAGAACATTTATGATTTTCCTCTCGCTCTCCAAAACAAATGCATGTGGTGATTGCCGGTTGCAGTCGAGATTTTACAAATAAAGCCGAATGCCGGCTGCAGTTGGAATTTTACGACACCAGGCTGTGGGTGTCATACCGCTTCGACCAAAGGGGGCACTACAATCAACGAAAACGTAAAGTTCTGCAGCTTTAAACGTGGTCCCCTATGACTTAAATTCATCTCGACTTTTTCCATTTTTGGATTCTTCGTTTACTATGGAGGCATGCCGAAAAAAAAGTTGTCTTCCTGAATTCAACATAACACAGTGTGATTAACATACAAATGGTCATTTGCGGGGTGAAGTTTCTTTAAGGCAGGAAAAAAGATACTACCTTCTGAGCTACTTTCAACTCCTGTTTGACAGATTGAACCTGGTTGCGATACTCAGTCACTTTCAGCTGGGAAGCAGCTAATTTCTCCTGCAGAGATTTCACCACTGGATTTTCCTGCTTTTGTGAACAGACGATGCATGATTCAGATTGAGGTGTCGTCATTAAAGTTGGGAAGACATAAAAAAATCCCCTCTTGGTGAATTTGTACATCAAGAATCACCTCACAGTCTTCAGATGACCTCTTATCCTGTGCCTTTGTATCAACCTTCTGCCCAGGTGGAGAGTGCACCAAAGCCGCCTGCAGCTATAGAGGGGAGAGTAACATTACACTTATTCATTAATTCATTTATTTCGTCTGTAATAAATCAGATCATTTTCAAAACAGGAGTGTAGACAACTGTATAGTTTGAAACAGTTGAGAACTGTTGTGTGCTGAGATGATGAACATCCATCCACATTTCAAATTAAATGACACACCTAATGCAAAACGTTTTTTTCTTTACCTCTTTCTCAAGCTCTTTGACTCTGTTGCTGTTTTGCTTGGTTTTAATCTTTTCTTGCTCAATTTCAGCAGTAAGCTCTCTATTCTTCTTGGACAGCTCAACAATCTTGGTGGCCGCGATATCCCCTGCCAAGCCCGATGTGCCTAAATGGACAGTTGGATAAGTCACGAGGAAGCTGCGATGTACCTATAACATTACTTTGGTGCAAGGCTATGGTATTATACCTGCTAAAGCCAGACGTTCTTCTTCTCTTTTCTTCTTCAGGTGTTTAATTTCAAAATCCTTCTCGCTGAGAAGTTTGAAGAGCCGACCGTTTTCATCCTTGAGCTCCCTCAGCTGGTCCAGCAAATTCTGATTTTGATTCTCATTCTGTAACAGTCTAGTGGGGTAATTTAAATTAACACTGAATAGATGACAGTGATTATTGCAAGTTAAAAACATGATTTTTCACATCAATTCAGATGATGACTACTTCCAATGTAGAATTCTAACGTGTGCCAATTTAAAATGTCAAAACAATTTAAGCTGCATAGAGGGAAAACATTTATTTTAGCCTTTGTAAAACTCACCTGTGTTCGACATCGTCTGCCTGAATACCTTGCTTAGACAGATCCAGATCATCCTCAGAAACACTGACATTAGGTTCTTTCTCCTTTTTCCTGGCCAGTTTTCTTTTCTCCTGCTGTTTTTGTAGCGCCTGGTACTGGAGCCGCAAGTCATTCAGTTCATCATCCTCCATGATCTATGATTTATAGCATGAGAGGAAAATAATAATGAATTTATAAAAGTGGGAAATGACAGGAGGAATACATATTGTGGCTAAAATTGAGTGGGATTTTGGTTATAGTAATATTATGGATACTTAAACATGAATTTCTCTCCATTTGAAGGCAGCAGCACAAATAAGTGATGCAGTTTTCCTCACTTGTTTGTTTTAGCTGAATGAACATAACCATCTCCCTTACCAGCTTGATCTTAGCTTCAATTTTACTTATTCTTTTTATGGCAGACCAGGTTTAAAAACGCCTTAAAATAAATGCCCCAAGTTTTAGTTAATCATTGTGTAAGTAGCAGCACAACAAGGTCCTTCTCTTTATAGTTCCTCAACATGGCTTAACTTTAAGTGCCTCCTTCTTGTTGCTAGTCCATGACTGTCAGGTACAGGGGTCTTACTGATGACCCCACTGACCTAAATGTGGCCGGTCAGGAGCCTACACAGTCTGATATTTTTTAAGGTAACGTCAGGAGCATTTAGCGATTGGTAACGTTGCTGTTTATGATACTATTAAGTGACTGTCAACGTTAGTTAGCTAGCAGAACTGTACTTCCTGCCTTCCAACTCCTTATTAAACGGCATATAATATTAATTGCACAAGGTTCTGATAATAGAGAAATAGCTCACCTGTCATTTATCACCGTATCGTCCTTATAAACAAAGTAAAACCTGATTTACACCGCAGCATTTTGTACCCTAGGTGAAGAAACTGTTAGCTTCCCCCACTGATTGCGACGCTACTGTATCCATAGTAACAGCACTCCAGAGACTGAGGACAAGATCTCGCGAGAGCATGAGTGTAGTAATGGGAACAGCAGGGTGCTGAGTGCAATCTGAGCTGCACCATCAGTTGACAGGTCTGTAACTTAAGTTAAATGTTTTTCAATTTGTCAGCATTTTTCACAAGTCAGTCACTACAATTGAAGAAGAAGACTTGAGTGTGGTGTCTGTCAGTCGGTTTTGGATTTTGCAAATAGTTTTAGATAATTAAATGAGGCGGGAAATGAGGAGAAAAGTTAGCTAAAGGTAACAGGCGCATGAGCTCGCGACTAATTAAGTGCTAGCTTAAATGTTAAACTTTACCAGAGCAGTTACTGCTGTCTAGCTTCTTGTTGTGTGCTCTTACATTTGGTTTTGCTGTAAGGTTAGTAGTTGTGAATATCTTGACATTACTTCAGCTACACTTCAAAAGGTGAAACTTATTTTTTGTCAAATAAATTTCAGTAAAGAAGGTATTTGTTTAAAGGGTGTTAACCTAAAGACAAAGAAGTGTTTAAAACCTGCTAAGAGGACTCATTAGTAAAGTGTGAGTAGTAGTAGTTGTGTTATGGGAATATAATAACCTCCTGAGACTCCAGCTTTTGTTTGGCATGTACTTTCAGTTTCTCCAGGCTATTTGGGATTAGTAGGACTTTATTTACTTTAGTTTAAAAAACTAATCATTGTCTTTGATCACTAAGTAGTTTTTTTAAAATAAAATGTGCTCCTATGAGGACAATTTTTAATAGTCACAATTCTGTAATGAAGTATAAAACAGTTTATGTCAATGAATGAACATTTTGTGCAACAACAAAATGGAAAACAATGCACCATTTTGTAACTCTGTGGGTCAGAGGTCACTGTTCAAGTCTAAAACTGCTCAAAACCGTTCATTTCAATACCTGATCATGGCTGAGCAAAACGAAATTGCAAATGATTTCTAAAACATTTATAAAAGTCTTGTGATTTATTCATTTTGTAGCTCTGTGTGGATTTTCCTTGCTCCACAGTCTAAGCTAGTAATGTCCTTTTTGTCTGTAGGAGTCTGTCACACCTTACTGGTCTGTATAATGTGCTGCGATAATACAATAATAAAGTCCCAATGTCCTTAAATGAGTACTTTTTAATTAACAGCAACTCAGCTTGTTAGTATTGCTAAAATTGTTCAAACTTGTGTGCATTATTAAACTACAGATGTTGTTAAGCACAAATAAACAAGTTTCAAACATAAAATTTGATCAGGTTTTGTGTCTTGTCCACTTTTGTGTCAGGCTCGGCATAAGCAGAATAAAGTATAAGTCACAGCAAACCCAAAATATAACACCCAGGGTCTCAGGAGAATAACTAGGCAAGCCTTTATTATGAACATTGTCCTTCATCAGTGGTTCTCAATCTCAACATTTTATCTTTCCCTTTCTATCATTGAATGTTGACCCCTGACTAAGTTGTGTATTTTATGGTTAATAAATGCTGGGGCAATATTTGCTTTGGAGAGTAATGATCCCATTTGCTGTTGATTTCATTGACATGTAACACATGAGACTCATGAGTTACATGAGAAAATACCGCTGGAGTCATGAAGTGGAATAGCCAACTCACTAATGGTGCAAACTATAAATTAATCCACAAATTACAACTAGCATAAACCATCATGTTCTGAACATGACACACCATAGACAATAACAAAAAACGTGTGTGTTATGAAACAGAAAGCAGCAAACTCAACAGCAAACTACAAACCTCTTAGTCCAGCATGCTGGGAAATGTGAGCGTCGCTACAATATTTTATTCGATACACAACAAAAACAGTACAGGACCACTGATAAACCTGCACAATTAACCCAAATAGTGAACACAATAATAGCAGGAAATTTGTGTAAAATGAGATACTTGGATTCACTTTGACAGATTATTTCCTCTTAATATTACATGAGATGAGTTTTCCTTTTCCTTTTTTATTTTTTAAGTTTATAACAATCACATACTCAGCAGGCTTAAACCTACTTTTTAACCAATTCAGTGTTTTCTTCTCCCTGACACTTAACCATTGTTCTGTCTGCTCTTTGGTTCTTTTAACTGCGTACTTTTCTAATGCAGGAGAAGGCTGTTACGTAGAGAGGAAAAGCTCGGTGAATATAACTTGTGTTCAGGTCTTCACTCCCCTGTGCCCTTATCCTGTGAGTTTTTTTAAAATTTTTATTTCATATCTTAAATAATAATCCAAACTTTAGAAATATCATTTCCATTTGTATGTATATTTATTTCTTTAAAAATGGTCTTACCTTTTTTAAAATCCTAGCAGGCCTCACAAACCCCTGTGAAGCTTTGGCGCCCCCCAGTGGAGCTCAGGACCCCCAGGTTGTAAACCAGTGTCCTACATGACCACAAGAGGGCGACACACTCCACAAAGCAGCTTTTGTCAAACTGCTAAAGGTAAATAGACTGGGAGGGGGTCTACAGTCTCTAACATGTCATGCCAAATACACAATAGCACATTGGTTTTATATGTTCAGAGTGGATGATACTTGTTATGGATACATCCAATCCTATCAAACACACCCATCCATATATATTCTTAGTTTTAATAAACTCTAGAAACAGAAAAGTACTTATTCATTCTCATTTGATAGTGAATCCAATGGAAGATTTTCAAGTGCCATCCTTTGACCCAGGTTTGGAGGTAAGGACAACCTTATGGATGTTGATTTGATTGTTTGTACAATGCATGAGTAGTGATGAAAGCGACAGGATTTACATAGTCATGTATATACACACACCATCAGCAGGTGTTATTGTGAAGAACCAAACAGGCACGTGACATCCGTGCTCTCCACCTGCATTTTTATGTGGCAGGCTGCACAGTGTAACCTGATTAACCGCAGCTGGCATCATGCTCACAGAATGTCCAAGTCACAATGACACAGCTTTTTAGAGCATCCTGCCACCTTAAATTGATGTCATCCATTTCCTGTTGAAATAAGATCTTTGGGTGTGATGCTGTGCAGTTAAGTGCGTCAAAGCACTAAACATTGAGACATCAGCGAGACAAAGCAGAGCAGTTTTATATGATGGGAGGAGCAGGTTACTGTTCAGGGATGTGTAATGATTTTAGGACATCAAGTGATGCACAATGAAGTGAGCACTAAACAGTTTCCAATTACCAGGAGTTTCAAGTAAGGACATTTGACCTGACATCCAAGGACATAATGTCTCATAAACTGTACACTTAAAGGACAGTAGGTGAAGATACACCAAACTAAAATGAATGTCGACCTCAATAAATCCTGTTGTCACAAATGTTTTAATGTTCACCTTTTGTTACATCCCTGGAGGCTGTAGTTAGGCTGTTGAATCGTAGTGTGTTGTACTGAGAGGTGTTTCTAATACGAACTAACTGTTAACTATTGTATTAGATTGTTTGTGTTTTAGCTAGGAGCAAACAAGAAGCTAAAAACTGAGTATATGTTGGGATTTCTTATGAATAAGCTAAAACAGTCAAATTATATTCAGTGCACTTTGGAGAGGTTTCAAAACAAACAACAGAATTTCAGAATTGCGAGAGTGGCAATTTTTATTTTCACAAAAAAAAAAAAAAATCAAAGAAACTTTCAACAGTACATGTTCTGTATTTGCACACAAGATTCAAAACTCAGTGAATAACTTAAGTAGGCATCTATGTTAGCATATCACAAGGTAGGCTACATGATATTTTGCTGCACAGTCTGTAGGTTTACCTCAGTCAGTTTAGCTCATATGTCTCTGGAAGATTTGTGAAGTTTCTGTAATGAAACATTGGACCCGTGTGTATCACAACATAATGATAAGAATATAAGGAAAGAGAGGCTTGGCCTTTACAATCAATATTTAAAAAGAATAAGAACTTATTTCTGCAAGAGACCTTTATGGTTTTGTTTCCATTTAAGATGTGATGACTTTATAAATGTGTTTTTTGCGTTATAATCTGATACCGTGGTGAGTCTCAAACCAAATTGTGTCCTTGTTAAAACAATGTGTAAGCTCACACGCCTTGTCTGTAGACCACATGATGACAAAGGCCTCCATAACAATACCTAATGCCCTTTTTTATAAAGGTCAGCAAAGGTGCAATCATTTTTTATTTGGCAAAAATCCTTACATTGGTACATCAAATAATATGCCTGGTGTGAGACAATAAAATAAACACAAGGAAAATAAAACATCAGTCTACCTGCCATTGGTGGTAATTTTTAAATCTTTGTCAAATTATTTTTATGTTCACTGATCGAAACCTTTTAAACAAGAGGCAACACAACTACCTGTCATGTCACCTGTCCACACTGATATCAAACCAGCTGGGTTTACAACCGCAGACACAGAGTGACCAGTGTTTAATCAGCTGAGATCAGTGAACCTCTTTCTCAACAGGGAAGTGATAGCTTGACCCTCTGGTATACTACTTAGAGGATATGAAGTGTGACCAATAAGTTAAACCTATTTACAGTGTAGGTGAGCTGCTTAAGGGATGTGCACAATCAAAAATGATGACGCATCTGAAAAAATAAACTTTCCACACACCTTAATATGAGGTAATATTAAGGGACATAAAATGTCAGTGTAAGAGTCCATGTTCACTTCTGTTGTGCTGCTTTCTGTTCTTCTCTGGGTTTTACAATGTACTCTCTGTACATTGAATACAGGACCCCTAAAATCAAAGAAACAGAGGGAGAAGTTACACAATGACCCTTACGTCTACTTAAAAACATTGATCATTGACAAGTAATAATGGTTGTAATAAAAACCAAAATCCAGATCTTTATAACACTAACAGTTTTAGTTCAAACTAGGTATGTTATATGAGATGATTACACTGTCAGCATTGTTGTCTCATTCTTTATTTGTAATAGTAATGTTTTTGAACAAAAAAAAAAGTAAGTTTTATTCCAAACCACTTGTTACGACCATTATTTTTTTTAAAAAAAGTATCCCACTAAATGACCAAACAAACAAAAATCAAAGCAGCTTTGCACAAACTGAAACACTGCAACTGAGATCATAATGATCCAAGCTACATACCAACGGTCATGGCTCCGACCACGAAGCCTTGGGCAGCAACACGCATGTGGATCAGGTGAACTGACATTTTTGTGTCTCCTCGATGTTTCATTCTCATCAGCTTGTACCCAACGATGGCAAAGAATCCAGCCATTCCTGCGAAGAGTAGAAAGACAGATTAATCTACATTGAAGACTCACTGAAACAAAGTCAGAGTCTGGTATTAAGTATTAGTCGTGGCGTAAACCTACTGGAATACATCTGTGGAAAAAACAATATTGTTTTAACTAAAAGTATTTGAATTGATACAGATTAGTTTAATATAACTTTTTAATTATATAACCATGTCAGCACAAGATGTGCTGTACTCACCCACTGGGACAAATGGATTCTCCTTTGCTTTTCGCAGGAACTTGGACTCATTCTCTTCGTAAGCAGACATCTTGACTAAATAGAAAAGAAAGAAGAGAAAAGTCAGGTTTCAGAGTATATTTGATGGTATTTGTGAAACACAGCATGCTGGCTCAGTGTAGAGGGAATCCATCCATTGTTAGATCCATGTTAAATCCTGGCTGTAAACCTTAATTACATGTAAATAAGTTTGAAGTTTGAACCTACAAAATAAGTTTGAAGTCGTACCCCAAGCTGGTTTTTAACTCGCTGTTCAGATCGTATGTTAGTACCACATGAACTGCTCAGAGGTTACGCATGAAGGGCAGGGGAAGACACATCCTTTTATAGGCCTGAATGACTACCTGTTCTGCATTGTAAGACAAATAAACCATTGTGCAATGCTTAGTTATAATCTTTTAGAGTGGCTTACAGTTTGAACGTAGGCCAAATAAACGCCCCAGATAATAAAATAAAACAATCCAGCGATTACTTCAGTTTTGATATCAGATAAAACCTCAATTACGCCACAGTAGGCAGGGCTGAGTCTTACCTGATGGAGGAGGGTGCTGTTATTTGAGTCGCCTGTAGAAAAAAATATTATAGAGAGAGGTTTTAGGAGTGTTTAGTCCCTCAGATCTCATGTACTGTATGAAGGAAGTAATGAACCGGCTGCGTGATGTAACTAGCATCGCACGCAGGTCTGACGTCAGCAGGGTCAGGAGTGTGTTGTGTTCATGTCCTAGGACAAAATGGTAAAAACAGTTGCGCCTCGGAAATGCTTTGTAATAGTACTCTAAAATAAAATAGAGTTGTGTATCTTAGATAGTGAGCTTGTCAGTAATTAATCTTAACTTACAAACAGACAATTGAATTGAAAATTGCCTGGTTGCAGTGCAACAGATTGATGGTTATAGTAACTCCGATGTGTCATGAACGCAGCATCGGCTGGTGCCTTCCCGTCTCAATACAAAGACGCTGAAACAAATTGTACTGCCGGTCCGATAGGCGTGTCGTCTGTTTCGCAATGAAACACAAAAGTCATTCACTCAGTCAGCTGACCACATTGCAGTTTTTTTCTGTACATATCATGTCCTATTTAATGTCGGAGAAAAGAAAGAACCTAACAGGGTGTTAAACCACGTTGCTTTGCGCTTTTGTATAATCTCTCCTTACGCTATTCCCTTCCTCACCGGTGTTTAAACGACGGTGGCGGTAGCTGGAAGGGAGCTCTCTTGCTTCATGTGTTGCTCTCTGGGATGATGTAACTGTGGGGTTTTGTCATGAGGGCTCCCGGTGGCACGTTTCTGCAACGTGCTGCATCCGGTCCAGAATATTGGAACAAAAAAGATGACAAAACGTCTAGTTGTTGTCCGAGTTAATGGTCCACATTTTTAGATTTATGACCCACTCTTAAATTAGTTTGAGTAATAACAACAACAACAACAACAACAGGAATAACAGCAGCAATAATAATAATAATGATGATGATGATGATGTTAATAGGTGATTAAAGGTCTTATAATTATATCATCAAAGGCACAACCATTAACAGTATAAATTATAGTAGCATCAGTCTGTATATTTACATTATTGTCTCTACAAATAACAGCATATGATCAACACTTTAGCATTAGAGCATCTTGCTCACGTGTGTATTTTAATGAAGAAATCTGTCTTCTAAATTGAACAACTTCTTATTCTGCCCAGACATAGCCAAATAAACCACACAAGTGACATACTAAAGAAGATTTGTTTACATAGAAATATTTGCTCAGTTAATTGATGTCATAAAATGTTATGCCAACTGAAGCAGCAAAGTAAATATGTGGTATCTTGACAACAGCATCATGCCACGCTTTTGTGAAAGCTCCTGCATTGTGTTCAACCTTTCTGAGAGTAGAAATCAAACGCAGCTTTGAAGCTCTAATGGGCCTGTGGCATTTTCTTCATGTAATTATGATGCACCATCAGTTTCCTCTGATCACGCACCAGGCCCTGATCTGCACCACAGATTAAAGCTTAGGGAAGGAGTCCTGCAAACAGCTGATCTTCCAGAAAAACCTCCAAGAACACAGAAACCACATTTTATATTTCTTTCCATTTTGTGTATAGTGTTATCTGGTGTCATACCTCACACTATACCTTCTGCTGACCCCGTCCATATGTTTCATATGTCTTTGCTGACCTGGAGAAGTAATATTATATTCTAGCTTTTCACTTTGCCGTGTGCACAGACAAGGAAATGACACTAAAATCAAACAGCTGTTCCAAAGTCAACTGACTCAGTCAAATAGCCCAGAGCCATATGCTGTAAATAAAGGCAACATCTCCACCCAGTGGTGAAGTGAGATCTTTACTCTTCAGTTTACAAGCTCACTGTGAAGATTCAAAACTACAGGGGGTATTAAAATCAATCACTCAATCGTCTTTACAGTGATAGTAATTTAGTCACACACATTCATATCTGCACATGAAAGTGTGTGTGTGTGCTTCTATGTTTATGTTCACGAGGCCTGACCTCTATTAGAAAGTGCTGTGATATGATGTTGTAGTTAACAAAAAAGGTCTCCTGTCATCAAGTAACCTACAACGACCACCAACAAAGTTATACAGCTTAAAACATATGAAATAGATTAAAAGTTTGTCATAGTTTCAGACAGGCATACTTCCTCTATTAAGGTGTTAGATCAAATCCATATACGATTCAAGCTTTTCATTCATTAGAGACAAAAGGGTTAAGCATTTGTTTTGTGTGTGTGTGTGTGTGTGTCTGTTTCCAACAACCGCAGCTTATCCTGACCATTACTGGAACAATCAGTCTAGCATTTTGTGTGCGCACTGTGTGCTCCAACACCCCTCGTGGTTGCAGTGATTCACAGTTGTTATTGACTGTTTTATAAAGTCATTGACTCCTCACTCCTCTTAAACAGCTGGCAGGGGTTGCAGCTACCAACAACAAACCTGAGGCCACATTTCAGCCCTCGTCATGGCAGAAAAACTGACATCCATAGAAAAGTTTGATCTCATTTTACTCCATACCCGCTATGTTATAATCCACTAAGGTTAGACACCATATCAGATGTATCACTCAACTGTTTTTGTTTTCTCTACCACCATCTTCACTGTAAGTAAGCGGGGAGGGACAATTCCCACTGGCAACTGGATTTGTTCCATCTATTGCACATCATTCCACACCAGGAGCATTTCAGAAGCGGAGCGTTAGCGTGCAAGATTTTGTAGACTTGTAGATTTAATTGATTTGGTCATTTTTCCATGATGTTGGTGTTTTTATCCTAAGTAAGTAAGTAGACTACGTACTTAAATGTCTTTTTGTGTGTGTCTATTTCTGTTGTTTTTCCTACGCTGTTGTGCTATAGCCTTTACGTGCAGCCAGTGTAAAATTGTTTAAAGTCCAGTTATGAATGAGATGGATCAAAGACTTGTTGTTATATGCCTCCATGCTCCCGACAGCTTTGGCTGGAGGTGTTATGTTCTTAGGTTGTACGTTGGTCCCATTCTCGCAAACGCGATATCTCAAGAACACCGTGAGGGAAATATTTCAAATTTGGCACAAATGTACAACTTGACTCAAGGACAAACTGATTAGATTTTGGTGTTCAAAGGTCATAGTGACCTCACAAAAGATGTTTTGGGCTGTAACTGAAGAATTCATTTTTTTATTATGACAACATTAAACATGAATGTCTAATGGAATAAAATGATGAATTGATGACTTTTTATATCCAAAAGGTCAAAGATCACCTTCACTGTGGCATCATAATGTTCTGCAAAAACTTTTTCAAGCCATTACTCAACATTCTAACTCAGGAACAGAAGGGAAGACATTTGGTCAAATACTGAATTGGTGGTCTTTAGTGTCCACCTTGAAACTGTGCTGATTGTACAGATGTTCTAGTTAAACATGTTTTAGTGTCGGGGCGTCGGTGGCTTAGTGGAGGCGCCCCATGTACAAGGCTGTTGCCGCAGCGGCCCGGGTTCGAGTCTAGCCTGTGGCCCTTTGCTGCACGTCATCCCCTCTCTCTCTCTCCCCCTTTCACACTTGCCTGTCCTGTCCATTCAAGGTAAAATGCCCAGAAAAATATCTTAAAAAACAAAACAAACATGTTTTAGTGTTGCAGATGTGCTTTGCATGTTATTATGTAAAAATGGACTCTCTTCTGCTGATAAATTATAGTCTAAATCTACACCTTTAGCCCATCATTAGATAACTGTTACTCAAATAAACAGTAATTAAATATATGTTGTATGAATAAAGTTCACAAACAGGTTGTAGGTTTCGCACATAGACAGTATGGTTGTTCAGTGAACATCCTGCCTCTGCTGCTTTATACATTTTTTTCCAGTAAGATATAAATTCCAGCAGGTGGTGCTACATGTCAATTTACTTACTCTGGGAGCAACACAGAACAGACAAATCACATAACCCTTGACATTTCAAATACTTTTTTGTGAAGATACAATTGTGCTCCTTTTTCTACTTTTCAAAAGATTATGAATATGAAGAAGATCCTGTGATGAATTCACTCCTGAAAATATTGCTCTTTAAGTACTTAATTTCATATTACTTATTAAATCCACTTATTTAATTTTATTTATTTTGTGTATGTTCACCTATAAATGTTTACACAACTCTCTGTTAAAATATTAACAATGCTATGGAGTTAGATTTGTGTCTTTATTACATGTGAGAAAATAAATGATATGAGAGAAAAAAAATGTTTGAGAAAAAAAATATTTGAGAGAAAAAGTTTTCACACTGATAGCAAAAAATAATAATATTTGAGACTAAAACAAGTTTTGAGATAAAGTATTTTGTCATAGAATATAAAAAAAAAATTGAGATTTAAAAAATGATTTCCGAGAAAAAAAGACTCTCTCAAAAAACTTTTTTTTACTCTCAAATATTATTTTTTTGCTATCAGTGTGAAAACATTTTCTCTCAAAAAACATTGTTTCTCTCAAAACATTTTTCTTCTCTCTCTCAAAACCTGAGTCTTTGCTCTCATGCCAGGATTTTGCTTTCGCTGCGAAAATAATGTCATGGGCGGGGCCACATTCCTATTGGCCAGTCTCAATCGAATTGACAGCTGGGTGAGGATCGTCTTGGGAGTCGAATTCAATTGAATCATTCATCCACCATGGTCGATGCACCGACATAGATGCACTGCGTTGTTTGGGAGCGGAGACTCCAATGTTTGGATAATGAGTGCCATTATAGTGCCATTATAGTGCCTTAATTTATGTTATTTTGCTGTAACTTTAGCTAACGTAAAGTCTGTAGCCTATATTTGTGCTGCTCGCGTGTCAAATAGCTACGTTAACGTTAACGTAGCTATTTAAATAGCATATTGGCATAACGTTAGCTAGCTAGATAACGATGAAAACATGGGGTTAACGTTACGTAGACATGCACTGGTTAAAGTTAGTGTCAAAGACTCTGTACAGTTAATAACACAATCTCGGTAAAATAACGTTAGGTGAGAAAAGGGATTCATTATAGGAATGATTTTGATAACCATCTTGCTCAGCTAGCTACCCATCGAGTTGTGTGTGTCATCATCTTACCCAAACATTGGAGTCTCCGCTCCCAAATAACGCTGGTGAATCGACCAGGGTGGATGAATGATTCAGTTAAATTTGACTCCCAGGACGATCCTCACCCAGCTGTCAATTCGATTGAGACTGGCCAATAGGCACGTGGCCCCACCCATGACATTATTTTCGCAGCGGAAGCAAAATCCTGACATGAGAGTAAAGGCTTAGGTTTTGAGAGAGAGAAGAAAAATGTTTTGAGAGAAACAATTTTTTTTTGAGAGAAAATGTTTTCACACTGATAGCAAAAAAACAATATTTGAGAGTAAAAAAAAGTTTTTTGAGACAGTCTTTTTTTCCTCGGAAATCATTTTTTAAATCTCAATTTTTTTATATTCTATGACAAAATACTTTCTCTCAAAACTTTTTTTTAGTCTCAAATATTATTATTTTTTGCTATCAGTGTGAAAACTTTTTCTCTCAAATATTTTTTTTCTCTCACATTTTTTTTCTCTCATATCATTTATTTTCTCACATGTAATAAAGACACAAATCTAACTCCATACAATTCAAAGAAAAGCAAAACTGAGCAAATATGCAGTTATCTCAATAATAGTTGCACATATTTCTTAAACAGGGTCATCATGATGTTGGGAATGCAGATCCCTTTGTGTAACACCTGTATGAGACAGCAGCTTCTGTTTCACAGGTGCTCATACATTTGTAATCTGACAAAGTTTTACAGAAGGTTAAGGTCAGTTTTATCATGGATATCTTACATTTGTACATATACATTTGTACATATACATATCTTACATCTGTAAAATATTCACAATGTGGAGAAAAGCAAAACTAAGTAAAAATGTAGTTATCTCAATATTTATATTTCTTCAGCATGGTCATCATGGTGGTGGAAATGGAAATCCCTTTGTGTAACACCTGTATGCAACAGGGCAGGTGTTGTCTTCAGCAGCTTCTGTTTCACAATTGCAGGAAGTCAAGGTCAGTTTTATAAAACCCTGTAATTACAGCTTAAACGTGAGTACAAATAATATCTCTGTTTTACACATACCTGCTTAATATAGCCTTTATTTGACCAAATCATCACATTTTATACTGCTATTTATACAACAGAAGGAAGTCTCATCGTTAGACGACATTAGACACCAATGTCTTTTGTCCTCTCACAGGTTGTAAGCGATACCCCACATCCCAACATTACAACATTACTCTTACATCTGTAACATGCAGTAGGCACTTGTGACAATTGAATTATTTAAAGAACAAAAAAATGTTCCTTTACATGTGGAAATTCATTTAACTTCTCACTGCCAATACAAACACAACTTGCAGAAAAGAATGGCCAATTGTTGATGAAATGCAGTTTACAACTGGGTGAGTCACACTGGGTGTCAGAAAGACATGACACATGATGTTTCGACTCCTGACACAAATTCCATTCCATTCAGTCATGGTTACTCTGTTTATCTGTCTATATCAGCAGCTACTAGGTAAAAACATGTTAAAATGTGGGCTGTTGGCAGACATGTTTGTAAAAATACCTATGATTTAATTATGTTTTATTCAGAAAACTATGTGCTTGGTCTGCTGTTGATACACAGGGAAAGCATTACCTTGTGTTACTTCTCTTTTCTTGAAAAGTTTCAGTTTCCTGCTTAACTAGAATGGTACTCAGCTGTCAATTCCGGAAATGCTGAAACCAGTCCCACAAGGAAGGGAGGAGCCAAAGTCTGTTAAACCTGCAAGATGTGGACCTTAACTTTACATCTCTGTTTGGCTGTCAGAGGAATCAGTCATGGGACTGCTGCTGCCAATCCTTCTTGGCTTTCTTGCCGCTCTGATTGGAGGGCTGTACATTCTCGGAGTGTTTCGTCAGCGGCGACCAGGAGAACCCCCTTTGGATAAGGGGCTGATACCTTGGCTGGGTCATGTCTTAGAGTTTCGCAGGAACACGTTCAAGTTCCTACAGAGGATGAAGCAAAAGCATGGTGATGTGTTTACAGTACAGCTGGGAGGGTTTTATATTACATTTCTGCAGGACCCTCTTTCGTTTGGGGCACTTGTTAAGGAGAGTCGAGAAAAACTGGACTTTATTGAGTTTGCTCAGCATTTGGTGCGCAGAGTGTTTGGTTACTCACCTATAGAAAATGATCACCAGATTCTCCAGATGTCCAGCAACAAGCACCTCAAGGGAGATGGCCTGGAAGTAATGACACAAGCCATGATGAAGAACTTGCAGAATCTGATGTTGCACAACATCGGCTCAGCTGCAGACCAAAGAACCTGGATGGAGGATGGACTGTTTATGTACAGCTACAATATTGTTTTTAGGGCTGGCTACCTATCTCTGTATGGCAATGAGCCACACAAGTCAGAGGGAAATGAAGACAAAGCCAAACAGAAAGACAGAGCAGAATCAGACGCCTTATTTCGTGAGTTTCGTAAATATGACCAACTCTTTCCCAACCTGGCTTATGGGGTCCTGACACCAAGGGAAAGACTGGAAGTGAAGAGTCTACTAAGATTTTTCTGGAACACTCTGTCAGTGCAGAAAGTGAGGACCAAGGATAACATCAGTCGCTGGATTTGGGACATACAGCAGACCAAACAGGAGTTGGGTATGACTGAGTCAATGATAACCAGGTACATGTTTGTACTTCTTTGGGCCTCTCAGGGCAACACAGGGCCTTCTGCATTCTGGCTGCTCCTCTTCCTCATGAAACACCCAGAAGCCATGACAGCAGTGAAGGAAGAGGTAGACAACGTTCTGAAGGAATTTGGTCAACAAGTCAAATGTGATGGTCCTTTAATTAACCTGACACGTGAGATGCTGATGAAAACACCCATCCTGGACAGTGCTGTGGAAGAGACCCTCCGACTCACTGCTGCACCCCTGCTCACCAGAGCAGTGCTTCAGGATATGACTGTCAAGATGGCTGATGGGCGTGAGTACTTCATTCGCAAGGGTGACAGAATGGCAGTCTTTCCTTACATTGCTCACATTGACCCAGAGATCCACCCTGACCCACATTCATTCAGATATGACCGCTTCCTCAATCCAGATGGGAGCAAGAAAACTGATTTTTACAAAGCAGGGAAAAAGATGAAGTATTACAGCATGCCCTGGGGTGCTGGGGTCTCCATGTGTCCTGGGCGTTTCTTTGCCACCAATGAGCTGAAACAGTTTGCTTTCCTCATGCTGGTTTATTTTGAGTTTGAGCTGAAGAATCCTGATGAGAAGATACCTGAGATTGACTACAGGCGATGGGGCTTTGGATCGATGCAACCCGACAGAGACGTCCAGTTCCGATACAGACTCAGATATTAAACCAATCAATCATTCTGATAACATTTTCCCTGAAGTTGATCATCTCTGTGAGTGTTCTTTTAGAAGTTATGTATGAAACATGAGATTAAGCTTATTTTTATTTTTCATACCAACATCATTAATGTGGCTTCAGAACTTAATGTTTCTATATTTTTGGGTGGAACTATATTGTCAGCAATATTCTAAATAAGGACTACAGATCGATTTCCTTTAAGTTTACTATACACAAAGGCACTGATATTTTCCATATCTTAGTTTATATTAGATATAACACTGTCTCTTCTGTTTGTAAACCATGAATTAATCTTTGTAAAATAAACAAATACTAATGGTTTAAGAGAATATTGTGATTGTTTCTGTGCACAACTGTTTCCAGTATGTTATATGGTAAATAATATATCTAAACATGCTTAAGCTTACAAATTAGTATAGGTTTCACATATAGATTGTATGGTTTATATACATTCCAGCGGGTGGTGCCACATGTCCATTCAGGTGGTCTAGAGCAACAGACTTTGGACATCTGATGACCCCTACCATTGATGAAGATGAAGCAGTGAATTCAGTATAGTAAATATTCCTCTAAAAAGCACTTTATTTCATATTTCTTCTGAAATCAATAGATGTCATGTTTAGATTGAATAAAAAGTATCTATTTTGTGTACATTTAGTTGTGAAATTTTACACAAATCTTAGTACGTGAAAGGTTTACTATCTGGAGAAGAGTTAAATACAGCAAAGATGCAGTTATCTCATAAATACCTCACATGCATTTCTGTAACATGGTCATCATGATGGTGGCAATTGTGTAACATCTGTATCAGACAGGGCAGGTGTTATCTTCAGCAGCTTCTGCTTGTGCATAGATTTGTTATCTGTCAGTCAAGTTTTACTAGAGGGTTAAGATTAGTTTAATCATGGACATCTTAAATTTTGTACCATAAAACCCTTTAATTTTAGCTTTTTAATATGAGTACAGGACAATGGATCTGTTTGACATGTTAAATAAAGTCTTTATGTGACTGATAACATTTTATGAGGCCAAAGTCTAAGGATTTTATGCGATGGAATTAAAAGTAAGTATGCTGTCCTTGACAGGGTAAAGCATTTCTTGAACCTTCCTATCTAAGGTTTGTCAAGTAGCTATGATAAATAAGTGAGTGCCACATTTAATCAACATAATGAGCAGTTGTCAGGTTAAGAGTGAGGCAGAGTCCACACCAGACGCCCATTTCTTCGCGCTCGTCAGCAAGCAGTTTTTTTCTCTGCTCTGTCTGAATCACACGTAGAGCTCTGTCTCGTGTGTGTGTGTGTGTGTGTGTGTGTGTGTATATGGTGCTGTTTGTCTCTCTCACTCTCTGCTTAGACACATCTGACAAATATGTGGAAGCATGGGATGCATATTCTATCATTTATCATTTATCATCATTAAAATGTCATATTTTCACTGAGCATTCAAATTTTTTGTCTTTTTGCCAGCAGAAAGTTTTCTTTCTGCTGGCACTGCCCCCCCTCACAGATTGCAGGCATTACCTCCATTATTACTCTGACATCTGTAACATGCAGTGGGTACTTGTGACAATTACTTGTAGATCCAGTATTTTGTGGCATTTAGGAGTAAGTTATCAGAACACTACAAATTCACAACATCTCTCTCTCTCAGCGGGCAGCTGGGTCATCTTCTTGACCCCCCCCTTCAGCTGGGTTAGGGGATCGGTATGGCAATCTCTGCCAAGGTTCAGTCGATTCAGAAAGTCTCTTTTCTTTAAAAAGTGGACTAATGCTGGCTTTCAACATATTTGTGTGGCTGGGAATCCGCAGTTAGCCGCAGTGTTTCTATGGTCAAGAGTCCCGCTGGACTGCCTCATTTGGCGAGTCAGGCCATTTTGTTCAGCAGAGTCCAGTACAGTTTCTCCTGAAGCGTTTCTTCTTTAATTAGTTGCTGGATTCAGTCCTTTTAGCCCATCAAGTACACAGCATAATATCTGGGCCCAGCATCCTCCTAGGAACAGTCAGAAACCAAGAACAAAAGGCAACAACAGTTCCAAGTCAGGTTACAAGAAGGCAAATGCACGACTGTGACTTTTGGGCTCTTAGTAGTTCCAAAGGCGTCTCAGGCTTTGGGAGAGTTTTGGGTGGATACACCTTACAGGATGTGGCCGCATATGTGATGGCTCAAAGAGCCACAAACAGAACCAGCATGTAGTCAGGACACAAGAGGCGGAAGAGAGACGAGTATTTTGCCTTTAACTGAGTATAAAGACTTCCGTCCAGGGGTCCAGTTTCACTGAATTCACGTGCCGACCTCTCCCCATCAGTGACACTCAGCAATGTGGTTATTTTCCTTTTGCTAGAATTTTAGTTAAAAATTGTCTACTTCACATATTTGATGCTTCCATATCTAGTTTAATTCCATCACCTGCAGAACGATACCAAACACTTGATTAGGGGTGTCCCCGACTAAGAATTTTCATAGTCAAATCTGATTTGACAGATTTTTCCTTTAGCCGACTAATTGTGGAATCATGTTGTTTTCCCCCTCATTGATTAATGAGCTCATTTGCATCGGTTTCCGCTCCAGAGAAAAGAGCTAAAACACCCAAATAAACAAATTTAATTCTTCAGTTGGCATAATAAGATAATAATAATAAAAGTAAAAGTAAAACAGTTTTCCTTCTTTCTGACTTCAAGTTACTTCATTAATCAACTCAGGTTCATACAAGTTCATCCACACGGACCGTGCATCACCGCTGTCAATCGTCGGACAAAAAGTAGCCAAATAAAAAATCAGAGTCTATCAAGAAAACAATCAGCGGTGAAATTTGTTTCAAGACACTTCAGGTAAATGAATAATCCTTCAAAAAAGTTTGATTTGAGAGCACATACCTCTTCCAAAGTGTTTGTTTATGCGCTCCGCCACCGTAAATGAGTGAAATAATAAAATACATGTCAGATTCCTTATCAGTGTTTCGGTATAACAGGAATGTCTGTTCTCCCTCTCAGGGTGAGAGGAGGAGGGGTACAGTCTTGTAGTCAGCTCATGTTTCCCACAATCTCATATTACAGAAAAGAGGAACTTTATAAGGATTGTAAACTAGCTGATTAGCATTAACTAGCCATTTATTAGAAGTCAGAATTTGTTTGATTATAAAACATAGAGAAGAACACATTCAAAACAAAGATGTAAAACAATTCAAGGAGTAGCCTAGATATTTAAACTAGGAGGATTAGCAAAAATAACGGTGAAGCATGAGAAGTAGTATACACACCAACAATTTAAATTGTTTCTTTGCATGAGTATTTGGATTGTACAGTATATCTTTAAAAGATTACTGCAGTCACAAGTCATTTGATGACGTCATCACATTGATACGGCGGAGAAAGTGAAGTATCTCCACACATGTGACGTGTGTCTGTCAAGGCCCGAACATACTCGGGTGGAACGTACGCGGAACAGACTCTGCGGACTCCGCTCCGCGCACCAGTGACTGCTCGGCATGTATTTTTCACATCGCGGGGATTTTTCACGGACATTTTTACAGGAAACTACAACGCGGAAGTGCGTTCGACTATGAAAGCCTGAATGACTGCGGACATTCCTCGCGGAGTCTGCTCCGCTTATAGTACGCTGTCAAGGATAAAGTATCAGCGTAATCAGAGGCAGCGATTGCATTCCGTACACAAGCACACAGAGAGAGAGAGAGAGAGAGAGAGAGGGGGAAAAAACACACGACTTGTCAACTCCTCACGGGGGGGGGGGGGTCGACTTGTGCCACTGACGTTGACACGTCGACAAATCGACTTTTCTGTTAATGCCCTACGTTGTGTGTGCATTTTCATAAGATATCATGCAAATCTTTGTATGAGAAAGCACTACTATCAGGGGTGGCCGGTGAGTTTCAAAATCTACTAGTCACTCAATAGATTACATCATATATTTATTTATTTTTGGCTGGTTTTTGGAGGCAAATCTAGCAGCCACTTACAAATTTTATCAGCATGTGGCTATATTTCGAACAGTTTAACATGAATATAACTTCCTCTCCCTTCTGCTTGTAAATCACACATCAGGCAACATTTGACTGCATACATAATTAAGTAATCTTTTTACTATTAAATATTTTTGGTTTGATAAAATAGCTAACATTTTGACTGCTTCTTTGCAAAGCTGTTTTCCAGGATGATATAAATGCCAGCAGGTGATGCTACATGTCCAATGATATACTCTGGAGTGTCAGTTTGTAATGATTAATTTCAAGTTAAGCTAGACGTAAAACATCAGCTGAGTCAAAGATAAATAGCTTTAGATACAAACATTTTGAGTGTTGGAGACTAGTTGACATTGCTTGTTACATTCCATTACATGTCGATAGACAAGTGAGAACTAAAAAAAAAGCAGAGATGCCAGTGCTTTGTTAATATTTTACATGCATATCTGTTGTATAATCATGGTGGTTAGTTTTCCTTGTTAAATCATTTGTTGAACAAAAGAACGTGCTTGTGTTATCAGAAAGGACAGGACACTACTCTGGTCTCCTGCTCGTGAGGGATTCATTACAATATCGTAACATGGGTTAGATTTCTAAATAAACATTCACCTCGTTGCTAGATAGACCTACTCCTGAAAAACTTGTGTCTGCACAAGGTTTTTGTCCCTATGAGGCCACCGTCATTTACCCGACGGGAGGGGTGAGCGAGTGAGCGATCTAGAATTTGACCACTGATGTCACTGTTTTCAACGGTTTTCAACCCATTTTACACAGTGGCCCTTTAATCAAAATGTAACAGTTTTTAAAATAGCATGTGTGACAAGCACTAAAGAGCTTGGATGAAAGCAAACACAAACTAGCAGGTAAGCAGGTTTTGATAATGACAAAACCTACTTAAAAACAAAGCTGCCTTGTGGGCTGGTAGCTAATACATCTGTTGGGACGTGTCCGTACAGTTACCCATTCCTTTTCCTGCTTGTGTGTCAGTTCTCTCGCTGGACCCAGCTTCACTGTTTTTATGCAAGCATGTTACTTGCAGCCCGCATGCAGATTAATAATCAGCCCGCATACTCAAAGGTGCAAAGTACTGCACCCGTTGTCCACCAGCAGCTGATACCAAACTACACCCACGCTGCCACAGAATGTAAACGTGCACCATGGACTGTAAATAGACAGAGTTCTGGTGGTGGTTGAGCTTTATTGAAAATACAGTTTATACATTTTGAAAGATGTGGTTACTGAATGCATTTTCTGTCAGAGCAATGAAAAGTGATCCACAGTTAAAGGGATAGTGCACCAAAAAATGAAAATTCAGCCATTATCTACTCACCCTCATGCTGAGGAAGGCTCTGGTGAAGTTTTAGAGTCCTCACATCCCTTGCGGAGATCGGCGGGGCGAGCGGCTAGCACACCTAATGGCTGACGGCGCCCCAGACTAACGTCCAAGAACACAACATTGAAACCACAAAATATCGCCACCATGCTCATCCCTAGTGATCCACGTGTCCTGAAGCCCTGACATGAAAAGTTGTTTAGAAAAATGTCATTTGAACTCTGTTTTTAGCCTCACTGTAGCCTGTAGCTCTGACTGCCTCTCTGTGCTCCGTGCACTGTCCCTTTAAGTCCACATTGACTCCTGTTATGCTAACTGTGTAAGAATTTTGGAAAAAGTGAACTCAGTAGAGAAATGCATCTCATGTAGATGAGACTTAATATCACTTAATGCACCATTTCATTGGGAGTCATTTTTTCTGTCACAGTCTTTGCTTTGATTTTGAGACATTTACTTCACAGTAACTATCTGTTGCCATATTATGGGAGCATATTTGCAAGGCTAAAGACAAACACAGATACATGAATACCTCTGGCACCATGGACAGCCTGACATAAAGGATACAGAAGAGGATGGGGAGTATGAGACTAGATGGTTACAAATCATAAGTTCATATATATTTTTAAGTACTTGAAGATCCAATCATCAACAAAGCATATCTCATGCAAGAGAGAGACACAAACGTGTGCGCACATCTGGTACTAATACATGCCATATGCTGTACTTCTACTTCATTTCCAGCGTCTGATAAACATTCCAATGGGTTGCTTTGTTTGGCTCTAACCTGTTTAGCAGGCGTCCAATATCAGACTCCGTGCAAACAGCATGAGAGCAAAATGGGACTAGATTGCAGTGCACAAGTTGAAGAAGCTGACAGGACTGCATTTCATTTAAGTTGTACCTTGTATGATTTCATGAGCTCAATAATTATGATTTCATGTGATAAATAATTGCTAAAAATGTCTAAAGTGTATTTTAGTAGTGTCTTAAAATACAGACATACAGTAAGTCTAGTGAAACCCAGTGAAACCAAAAACCATGAGATAAGTCTGCAGTAAATACTACCTTTGCTACAATAATTACTACCTTTACCAAACTTATAAAGAGTATTGTCATGGGTTACAGAGAGCAGCAATCTCCAGAGCTGAAAAATGACGTCAGTGCAGAGGTGACTAAAACTGCAGGTCTTTGAACTGTCACTTGAGGCTAGCTCCAGAATCAAGACAGTCCCCAGTTGTCCCCCCAGGTTTGGTCTTTGGCTAATTTCTCCCTTAATGACAAGTAAGGGGGGGTGGATTTTTATATAACTCACCTGTTTACATCTTATTAGATTCAAGATTCAAGATGTTTATTGTCATGTACACAGCAAATGTGTAAACGTGGTTACAGGCATTGAAATTCTTACTTTGCGCGTTACCCTAAAACAACTAAAATATACACTGACTAAACTAGAATAAATAAAAATGAATTAAAAAAAGACCAAATATTATGTACAGTCAGATTTGTTGTGCAAATATTGTTTAATATATTAAGACTTAAATTTACAAATAATTAAAGGTGAGGTTACTTTCAGTGACAGGCTGTCTGCAAGGCGTGTTTGAGTCGCTCCTCCAAAGCTTCAACCTGTCATCCAAATATGGTCACTTCAGGCTCCAAAAAAAACAAGATGGCGACAGCCTCAGTACCAAATTGGAGGCTACAAAACGGCAGTCTACATTATTTTAAAATGTGTGTTTTATATCTTTCATGTCTGTTTGCAATAACAGTTCCACAAATGTCAAAAGGACATTTCAGTATACATACACACTTGTCCTTTGTCTTTTTTGTGTACTTTACACTTTTTTGACAGCTCCATCAGCGCTGTTTTTTAAAAAGTAAGCAGTTACTTTACTGCGTTACTCTGAGTAAAGTAACTCAGTTACTTTAAAAGTACTTCCAACATTACTCCCTGTGAAAAGTAACTCAAGCACTTTTAAAGTACTTTTGAGTATTCTACATTTCCTATTGGGCAATGGACCACAGGGCGCTAAGCCTACATTTTTTTGTCTCCAAAATTAAAGTTATGGACCACTTGCCCTTCACTGAGATCCAGTTCTCCCATCACAGCCATCACTTTCACCAGTAGAAACACAGAATGATCTGCTGCCATAGACAACAACACCCCAGCATTTTTAATATTTCCTCTAGGGATGTTACCACACAGAGTAAAAGGGGGAAATGATGGTGTGAAACAGCAGAGGCACTTGATCAACCCAGGTAGTAACTGTCATTAGCATCAAGCTAGCAAACAATGTTACATCCTCACAGTCGGACATAAAGTAATAACATTAACAAATAGCAGCGGGGCTTTTACTCACCACAACTGCAGAGGCTCCCAGCTTCATTTGAAACAGACTACATTATAGACGGTCCGTTATTTATTAATCCCTCAGTGTCTTTATATATTTACTTTTTATCCGCTTCCGTTGTCTTTGTAAAGTTAACATATCGCACCGTCATTTCAAACTCAATACTTTCTGATTTTCTTTCAAATTAAAAGCCCCTTATAACCTCGGCTGAGAGAATCCCTCCATTTTCTAAATAGGCTTTTATTGTGAAACATTTGTAGGAACTTGGTTGTGGAGGATACAGTAGCATGAATGTTTATGTATGGCACTTCAAATGTAGCTCCTGCCATCTGCTGACGCTTTTAGGTGATTACAACAATATTTCGGCTGGCACATGAACAGATACAGTGACTCAAATAATACTAAAAGTAATAAAAATAGGACAAGAATAACCCAATGACATCACACACGTTGTGAAAGACGACCGGGGATAATTGGTGATCGTGTAGTGTGTCATGTCTTGCCTTGTGTTTCTCTTTTCTTGAAGTTTCAATGATTCCTGCTTAACTTGGAAAACACAGAGCTGTCAATTCCAGGAATGCTGAAACCTATTCCACAAACAAAGGGAGGAGCAAAAGTCTGTATATCATGCAGGATGTGGACCTTCACTCCAAATCTCTGTTTAGCTATCAGAGGAATCAGTCATGGGACCGCTGCTACCGATCCTTCTTGGCTTTCTTGCCGCTCTGATTGGAGGGCTATACGTTTTGTCGGGCGTCTGCTCCGCGTACGTTCCGCCTGAGTATGCGGTCCGGTCGGTCTCAAAAACAAAAAACCCGGTCCAAGACAGAGTACTGAACCGAATTGGTATTACCGAGAACCGACCCAACCCTACCTGCAACCCCTAACAGGAGAAGCGATCACAGAAAAAAGAATGAATAAATGAACAGTTTATTATGAATATAACTTCCTCTCTCTTCTGCTTGTAAATCACACATCAGCGAGTAGTATAATCCAGGTAATAACTGACTGGATACATAATTTACTAATCTTTGTATTATCTAATATTTTTGGTTTAGTAGAATATTGTTAATATTTTGACTGCTTCTTTGCACAGCTGTTTTCCAGTATGATGTCATTGCCAGCAGGTGATGCTACATGTCGATTGATATACTCTGAAGTGTCAGTTTTTAGTAATTAATTTCAAATTAAGCAAGACAAAAACATCAGCTGATTTAAAGATGAAGTGTTGAGTGTTGGAGACTGGTTGACATTGCTTGTTACATCCCGGTACATGTCTATAGACGGGTGAAAAAAGTAGAAAAAGCAGAGATGCCAATGCTTTGTTAATATTTTACATGCATATCCGTTAAATAGTCATGATGATAGTTTTCCTTATTTCAATCAATTAATCAATTTTATTTATAAAGTCCAATATCACAAATCACAATTTGCCTCACAGGGCTTTACAGCATACGACATCCCTCTGTCCTTATGACCCTTATTTAATCATTTGTTGAGCAAAGGAACATCTTCGTGTAATGTTCTGTTTGTGTAATCAAAGAGGGCAGGTGTTCTTTAGCGTCTGTCTCATGTTTGTGTGATAATCTGTTGATCAAGACAGCAGTCTGTGGTTTTTGGACGTGCATGAATGGAACATCACTGGACTGTTTATACTAGATGGTCAAGGTTTGGCTTTAATCACGAACTCTTTGTCCCATGACTGGTTTAGTTTTTGTTTTAAATGTTGCAATAATGCTTGTCTGTCTTTAGATTTTTTTGCAACCTATAGTAGTCTTTATTTGACCAAAATCCACTAAAGATCAAATTTATGATGCCATGGCCTCTTGATTTAATGAGACTGCAGTAGAAACAAAGTACATTTTCCTTGACAGGATAAACCTAGTAAATACTGTGGTTTCTGAAGTTTGTTTTATAATGGAATTACTCAATAATCCATGACTGGCAGTCTGTTGTAGCAACTTTAAGTTTATACAGCAACTACAAGAAAATAGCTGTTGCCACCATTATGCAAAAGACAGTTGGTGATACTCTTTATCTTACCAATAAGATGACTGTGCAGTTAGGTTTTAGAATCTTTTTACAATATCTTGATTTTTATTAACTCCAATTATACTTTATAATGTTTTGCCTAAGATGTATTTACATGCCGCCCTGTAACATGTTTTTGAGACACTATATATCACAATTTCTGTATTGCTTCAAGGAATTTTATGCTTTTATTTATCATTTGGTAAAATCATCACTGGACATTTAAAGGCTTTTTCCTCTGCATGCTCTTTGTCTTCAAACAAAGAGAGCTATGTGACACCCATCTCCACAGGAGATCTCACCTCACACCTCAGTGAGACACAAGTCTCACAACTTGATTGGACAGGACTTTTACAGTGACATGTGACTCTGATGTCACAGGCATCTGTACAAGGTCTGCTCCTTTCCAACAGATGCTCCAGCTCTTGCTCCAACTGCGGAGCAGCTCACACGTATTTCCGGCTGGGCCTGGAACAGCCCAGAGGCCCAGACCCTTGCTCCATAGCCCCAAACCACTAAAGGGAGAGCAATTGATCACAGACTCTCTAACCTGAACCAGAAAGTTAGAGGTGCAAGCACAAGGTTTGCAACTAGCTTTCCAGCAACAAAGAGAACCAAGTGAGTTAGCACCCAGCGTCTAACTCTGCTAAACCCTGAGCGACCAGCTTCCTCTGAGTTTCACCTTTGGAACAAAGGACACAGCAAAGACTGCAGCTGGAACCACCTTCCCAGCCTTCTTCTGCCAGCTAACAGAGCAGTACACCACCAAGTGACTCTTTCTCCCATCCACTCAAGGATCTGTAATGTAACAACTGGGCATAGTTTATCACAGCTTTACAGGCTAAGCAAGTCTGTTTTACTTGTTGTATGTGATTTAATGCTGTCATTTAGTTATTGTTGTGACAGTTTGCAGTTAGGTCATTGATTAGTTGGCTTCGCCAAAGCTAAGTGTTTATTTTGCTAATACTGTTCACAAACAGATTCTTGCACACAACTAAACAATCTCTGCACTAATCCAAACCGTTTTGCAACACAAATCACATTGACATAGACTCATTAACAAATAGGCTTTCAACAGAGCTACACCTAACCAGGCATCTCAAAGTTCCCGCTTCTTTTCCTTTGTCTTTGTCCTGACCACACGGTCAGACAAACACCTCCCCCGACCTGAAGCTAGCTTTGATTCGGCCATTTGTAGTCCTCTGTTGTCAGCCATTTTGTTTTGTAGACCAAACGGCTCTTTGATCACCACACCCTCCTTTTGTCTTTCTCTCTCTCTCACTCACACACACACACACACACACACACACACACACACATACATATATACACACCAAGCTTGTATATAGTTAGTTAGAATTTGTGTGTTTTGGTTTGCTTTGCTAGTTTGTGAATAAATATAATTCTTTGGAATCATACCTGCTGTCCATTTAGTGTTGCACAAGAGTGAATGAATAGTCAACCTCTGCTGTGTCAAGAACTCCGAGATCCTTCAGGCGTTACTGTTAATTTTGGTTGTTGTCATTAATTTAATTATTAAACAAAACTCCAAATTAATAGTTTAGCGTATTTTATGAGACTGATATCTTTAACTGGCTATCATTTTTCCCTTTACGGGAATGGTGCCCCACAAGGTGATTTAATGTTAATTGTCAGATTATTTAACATAATTATTAATTATTATTAATAATTATTAATTATTTCCGATAGCCAATTAAATCCCTACATATTTGGTGCCCCTTGGTGAGACCTAATATATTGATCCCAACATATTTGGTGCTACCGTGTAAGACCTAAAATTATGTTCCCAAAATATATATGTTGATCCCAACATTTTCATCTATCTTCCGGATTTAAAAACTGTTACCTGTTTCGAGTTTTTGATTGAGGACATGGGTTGTTTTGGTGATGATTGCTGTGTCACAGTAATCGTACAATATCACAAAATGGACGAAAAAAGTAATGTTATGCCACAGAGCAGGGCTTTTCAATTACAAATTCCACTAGGCTGCATTTTAAAACAAGAAAATGTTGATGGGCCAGTCATTTTCAGCAGCAGGCAACCTTCCAATAGCTGAAGGGCTTTTCAGCAACACATTTCTAAACAAGTACAAATTATTGTAGTAAAAGTATCAGAGTTTATTGTGTCACATCTGAAAAAGAAAATTAGTCACATATCTAACTGAGAAATATCAAATAATGCAGATAGGATAATGCAGATCAGGATACTGTGATAATTTTGGCACTCTCTAATGTCTCAAATGTAGCAGTATTTTCAGAGTCATGCGACTTCAGGTAGAATATATTTCTGGATCATACTTGTGAGTAATGAAGTAAAGACAACAGCTGACAAAAGTCCTAAATTATCATTTGCAGATACACAGACTCTTACACAGAATCACTCTGTCATTTCAAAGTAGTCCATATTTTTTGTGTGTGCTACAATAATGTGAATATTAATATATCTGATCTGATGAGCCGCGCTGCTCTGAAACAGCTGACCGCGCTGATTGTACATTATACCACTGGGTAATCCTCTGAAATAAGTTAACCTTAAAGCAAATAAGTGATGTTTTGACCTGCAGGATATTCTAATGTGGCCATTCTCACTGCGATTCGCCCCAAAAATATACTAATTGAAGCTGACAGAATGAAAGCAATGATCACGTCGTTATCATGTGAATAGTGGGGGAGGAGGGGAGGTGGACACTTAGCGCTCATCTCTGCTGTAAATGATTGATTTAAAAACTGGAAAGTGTAAATTATGAAGATTCTGCTTGTTTTTTTATGCTTTTATGATAAAAACTCCTGGATACATTCATCCAAATAAATGACATATTTATCTAAATCCTGCCGAGCTCCGCTGGCGCAAGTTTCACTAAAGTGGCCCCACCTGCACTGAAATTCGGAAGGATCCTTGACACTGGAACAGTCCTTCAGCGGGGGTAGATGACGTAGCGTCCTTCAAATTCCCCCGTTTGAGGATCCTTCCTTGACTTTGAGAAACACCCACTCTCTCTATAACAAACATCTCCTTCTCCCCTCTCTCTCCCTCACACATACACACATGCACATACGTCACTTCCTCATGTTTTATACAGTCTATGGCAGCAACAGTCAACAATATAAACTCAATAATATTTCAATGGAAACAAACCTAACATGTCAATAAAATAAATATTACTCCCGACATCACAATACTAAGCAATGCTATGTGAGCATGAAGAACTGACATCAGTATCAATCATTAATCTTGCTCTCTGTCCCACCTCTACTGAGGACACTCACTGTCCGCAAGTAGGCTACCTCTACCTAAGTGGCAAATTAAGTTAAACACACTACATACAGACAGCTTTCATTTTAGTTTGTTGTTAACATTTGCTATTGGTCTCCCTAGCACGATGCGCTTGTTTAAACAGCGTTTGTGAACCTTAGTGGCAATGAATGAGAGACTGCAAACAGAGCAGATTGAAATACGTTTTTCTGCATGCTGAACACATGCATTGTTAAAGCACTGTCTTTTTACTGGCGAAGGTTTTATAGCACTTATATGTAGTAACAAGCGTATTTGTCATCAGCTAGAGCAATCTTGAAGTTATACTCCATCTGCACTATGGCCTCTCTGCTGTTGTCTGACCTCACTCTGTCATGTTGGTGTGTCTGCGTGTGTCTGGAGGAGTTCAGCATGCAAAATGCAGGCGAAATGCAGTGGAGCTTATTAATACTACCTTTAGCCTAACATTAGAGAACTGTTCAACTCCAAACACACAGTAATTAAATATATCTTGTATGAATAAAGTTCACTAACAGATTGTAGGTTTCACACATAGACTGTATGGTTGCCCAGTGAACACCCTGCCTCTGCTGCTTTTTACATTTTTTTTCAGTAAGATAAAAATTGCAGCAGTTGGTGCTACATGTCCATTAACTTAGTCTGGGAACAACACAGAACAGACAAATCACATGACCCTTGACATTTAAAATACTTTTTTGTGAAAATATAATTGTGCTCCATTTTCTACTTTTCAAAAGATAAGTATAATTAAATATTGCTCTTAAGTACTTAATTTCATACTACTTATTAAATCCAAATCTTTAATTTGATTTACTTTGTATACATTCACCTATAAAAGTTTACACAACTCTGTAAAATATTCACAATGTGGAGAAAAGCAAAACTAAGTAAAAATGTAGTTATCTCAATACTTAACATATATTTCTTCAACATGGTCATCATGATGGTGGAAAATGAAATCCCTTTGTGTAACACCCGTATGCAGCAGGGCAGGTGTTATCTTCAGCAGCTTCTGTTTCACAACTGCACATTTGTAATCTGTCATTCAAGTTTTATCAGGAGGTCAAGGTCAGTTTTATAAAACCCTGTAATTACAGCTTAAATGTGAGTACAAATAATATCTCTTTTACACATACCTGCTTAATATAGCCTTTATTGGACCAAAAAGATCAAGCCAGGTTCACGAAGCTCACCTTAAGACAATCCATGCTGACAGCCGGAGGTACGAGCCGATCAGCCTTCCATCTGATATGCCACCAGAACTTCAGCTAGACATCTGCCCTCCCAAGTGGAGTGAAGTGGTAAGTATTGTGCATCTGGCAAGAGCCACCTCCTCCCCTGGGCCCAACAGAGTGCTCTTCATTCTTTATAAGAATGCACCAGATGTACTTAGTTTTCTGTGGAGGCTGATGAAGGTGGCATGGAAGAAAAAAGCAATACCAACAGCTTGGCGGAGGGCAGGGGCATCCTAATCCCAAAGGAAAAGGACTCTTCTGATATCAGCCAGTTTTGCCTCATCATCCTCTTGAATGTTGAAGGCAAAATTTCCTTCAGCATTGTGGCTCACAGGTTGAGTGACTACCTGGAAAAGAACCACTACATTGACTCATTAGTGAAGAAGGCAAGGATCTCTTGCTTTTCTTGGTGTGTGGAGTACACAAACATGATATGGCATCAAATCCAAGCTGCCAGAAAGCATGGAAGAGAACTCTATGTTGTATTCCTGGACCTCGCCAGCGCCTTTGGCTCGGCTCCTCACAATCTCCTTTTGACTATGTTTAACTACTTCAGTATCCCAGAACCTATCACTGCCCTGGTCTGAGCCTACCTACAACATTCAGCTATGTGTGACAAAAGAGGAGTACACCACAGCATGGCATCAGTTGGAAATAGGCATCATGGCAGGAAGCACTATATCCCCACCAGCCTTTTCCAGGGCCATGGAGGTCATCATCTGAGCCTCTTGGTGGGTGATAGGAGGAGAACAGCTCATACCCAGCTTGCAGCTCCCATCCATCAGGGCTTATAACCAAGGCATATACTAGGTGTCTGCTGAGGAAGCTGCAGGACAACATCAAGAGGGCCTGGATGAAAAAAAAAGTCAAGTAAGTCCCGGAGAATATCACTTGTCAAGGGAATGCTGTCAGAGCAGCGCTTCTACATTGGTGAGGAACCCATACCAACAGTGCCCAGTTGATATCACTTAATTCAAATACATTTTTAAGAAATTAAACTCTATTGGTCTGAAATATGGTTGGATGGCTTTCCAGTAATTTTTGACATTATTTCACCATTTAAGAAACAACAGAAGAAAGTCTCATCTTTTTTTTTTTTTTTTTTTTTTTTTTCCTTAAGTTTTCTTTCCTTCTGAATCCCCCCAGGGAGAAGAAGACAGGCGGCATTGTTGGAACTAGTGCCGGTGGGAGCATTCGAGTTATAAAGACAAAGCTGGTGAGTGTTTTTGCGACAAAATTCTCGCCTACTTTAGACTCGGAGACTCTGGCCAGCTACTTGAAAGACAAACTTGGCCAAGAGGTAACCTGTCAAAAGTTAGACACTGTACAGAGCCGGTTCATCTCCTTTAAAGTAACCACCGGGTGCAAGGAGGTAGCTGAAATGTACGATCCAATGCTCTGGCCTGAAGGTGCCTTTGTGCAGCCCTTCTATGAGGTGCACAGACCCAAGACTCTGGTGGGATTGACACCGGCAGGGAGTGTGCCTGTACCGGGTGCTGGGTCGTCCGATGACATGTATAAGCCATGGCTTTCAGAGTTGTGTCATATAACTCGCGAGGCCTGCGCCTGGGACAGAGTGCTGGGGACAGAGCGCGTCGTGTTGTTATTGACCAGCTCCTGGAGAGCACAGACATTCTTTGTTTACAAGAGACTTTTTTAGCCAAACAAGACTTGGATAAACTTAATTCTGTCCACAATGATTTTCATGGGGCAGGAGAGTCCACAGCGGACCTAAGCACAGGAATATTGCGTGGCAGAATACCCGGCAGTGTGGCCATTCTGTGGCGCAAAAACTATGACCCACTGATCACTGTTATCAGGCTTGAGGTGGACTGGTATATAGCAATTTAAGTTGTACATAATATGAATGTTTTTATTATTTTAAATGTATACACTCCATATGATTGTCACAGAAATGAGGAGGAATGCCTAGATAGATTAGCGTTTATAGGCTCATTCATTGAGGAAAGTGCATATACAAACATATGTGATATTTCAGATGAAAAGTCTCTTTTTGGTCAGCACTACAACAATACAGTTTTGTCAAGATAGCAAGCTGGCTCTCTCCAGCAAAATACTCTTGCCTGTAGACAGTTACACGTACATTAGTGAAGCATGGCACACAAAGCTTGTCATGAGTCTGTGTTCCCAGTGTGTCTCCCCTCCCCCGTGTCTGTGTCTCCCTCTCTCCTAGGGGCGGGTCCAGCGAGCCAGCAGGTGAGCAGGCTACGCACCTGTTCCTCATTCTCATCAGTCTCAGTTAAAGCCCGGTCTCTCCAGCCACTCGTCGTCAGATCGTCCAGTTTCCCACGCGGTATACTGTGTTTAGACTCTCGACTCCTTTAGTGATCTTGTTGCCAGTGTTTCCTGTTGCTGTTTCGTTGTGACTGACCTTGTTTCTCCTGTGATCAGGAATCCTCCTCGCTCACCTGCATTCTGCCTGCGCCTGCTGGATCCGCCCCCATCCTTCACCGTGCCTCACCGTTGTGCCCCACCACCTCGTCTCTCCACCCTGCCTTCACCCTGCCTCACTGCACTGCCTCGCCATCCAGCCACAACATTCAATTAAAGCACCTTTAACTGATTCCTGTCTCCGAGTCTCGCTTTTGGGTCCCGCTCTCAGCTGTTTAACGTGACAGAACGATCTGACCATCATGGACCCAGCAGACTATGACTCGGTTCAACAAGCCCTCTCCTCACAAGGCTCCCTTCTCGGACGTCATGATCACCAGCTGCGACACCTGACTGAGAGCAATGCTTCACTCTCCCACCAAGTTGTGAGTCTTTGTGATCAGGTTGCTGCATTGACTGATCAATTGTCTAAGTTCCTGTCTGCTGCTTCTCCTGGTGTTCCGCAATCCTCCCAGCCACCCCCTCCTGTGGGTTCTCCCATTCGTGAGTCCCACATTTCTGATCCCGAACTATACTCAGGTGATCCCTTTAAATGTAGATCTTTTTTACTACAGTGCTCCCTTGTCTTTAGCCAGAGACCCGTCTCATTTGCCTCAGATCAAGCTAAGATTCAATATATTATCGGGTTACTGAGAGGCAGGGCTTTAGATTGGGTGACGGCTTTGTGGGAGGGCTCCCCTGTTTTCTTTAATGATCATGCTCTCTTTGTTAGGGAGTTTCAGAAGGTTTTTGACCATTCAGTAAAGGGGAGGGAGGCTTCTAGCCAGTTATTTACCTTACGGCAGGGAGAGCGCAGCGTTGCAGACTACTCCATTGATTTTCGAGTGTTAGCTGCAGGTTCTGGGTGGAATGACACATCGTTAAAGGGGGCCTTCTACCGTGGGTTAAGTGAAGCTGTTAAGGATGAGTTAGCTACTAGAGAGGAGGCGGAGTCTCTGGACGCGCTAATCTCTTTAGCCACCAGGATCGATAGTAGACTCAGAGACCGCAGATGTGAGCGGTCCCACACCCCAGCTGTTTCCTCCTGTAATTCATCAGCCTCCTCTAGTCCCAAGCATGCAGTCAGTTTTCCCTCATCCCCTTCTGTTGCACCCCCACAAATTAATGATGGAGCCCCTGAACCCATGCAGCTTGGCAGAGCTCATTTAACTCAGGCAGAGCGACAGCGGAGGATGAGCAACAAGGAGTGTTTGTATTGCAGAAGGAGTGGACATTTTATTGCCTCCTGCACAGCCCGGCCAAAAGATTAGGCTCTCCAGCAGGTGAGGAGCTGCTGGTGAGCCAAACCACCTCCTCTGTGTTTCCCCAGCGGGTGCAGGTTCCCGCTTCTCTGGATTCTCCCTCTGGACCTTTTTCCCTGATGGCCCTAATTGACTCTGGTGCGGAGGACAACCTTTTGGACGCTTCTGTGGCAGCCCGGCTTAACCTCCAGCTAGAGCTCTTGGAAAACCCCATCAATGTGCGAGCTCTGAACGGAACGCTCCTGGACAGAGTCACACACCAAACTGGTCCCCTCCAGCTTCTTCTGTCAGGTAACCATAGAGAATATGTCACTTTGAAAATTTTTCACTCACCCTCAGCACCGATAGTCTTAGGCTACCCATGGCTAAAACTGCACAACCCTCACATTGACTGGTCCCTAGGTAAAATAGTTAACTGGTCCATCAAGTGTCATCAGACTTGCCTACAGTCAGCTCTCCCTCCCGCTCCTGTTACATCGCTTCCTGTGAACAAGACACCTCCCAGTCTCACCAATGTTCCCTCGACATATCATGACCTGATTCCAGTGTTCAGTAAAGATCATGCACTATCTCTGCCCCCACACCGACCCTATGATTGTGCCATTGACTTAATCCCAGGTGCTCCTCTGCCCACCAGCCGTCTCTACAACCTTTCCCGTCCAGAGAGGGAAGCCATGGAGACATACATAATACATAAAGGACTCCTTAGCCGCTGGTATCATCAGGCCCTCCTCGTCTCCCCTGGGTGCTGGCTTCTTCTTCGTTAAGAAGAGAGACGCCACCCTCCGGCCTTGCATTGACTTTAGAGGACTCAACAACATCACCATAAAAAATAAATACCCTCTCCCCCTCCTGATTTCAGCGTTCGAGCCATTACATGGAGCCACCATCTTTTCCAAGCTTGACCTCCGCAATGCCTACCACCTGGTGAGAATTAGGGAGGGGGACGAGTGGAAAACTGCCTTCAACACACCCCTGGGTCACTTCGAGTACAGAGTCATGCCTTTTGGACTCACTAACGCCCCCGCTGTTTTTCAAGCCCTCATCAATGATGTGCTCAGAGACTTCCTCAACCGGTTTGTGTTCGTGTACCTGGATGACATCCTCATCTTCTCGCGTTCCCTGGAGGAACACGTCACCCATGTCCGCCAAGTCCTTCAGCGGCTCCTGGAGAACAGACTCTCTGAAAAATGTGAGTTCCACGTTCCTTCTGTCAAGTTTTTGGGCTTTGTCATTGGTTGTGGGCAGGTGAAGGCGGATCCAGAGAAAATCAAGGCAATGGTGGAATGGCCGGTCCCCTCCTCCATCAAGCAGCTTCAGAGGTTCCTTGGCTTCTCCAACTTCTACCGCCGCTTCATCCGCAATTACAGCAGCCTGGCAGCACCACTCACGAGACTCACCTCTTAGAAGACCCCTTTTCGCTGGACCCCTGAAGCTGAGACAGCTTTTAACACCCTCAAAGAACGCTTCACCTCAGCCCCCATCCTGGTCCAACCCAATCCTTCTCTGCAGTTCATCCTAGAGGTGGACGCCTCTGATGTTGGAGTAGGAGCCGTCCTCTCCCAGCACTCCCCCAGCGACCAGAAACTTCACCCCTGCGCCTTCTTCTCCAAAAAACTTTCGCCAGCAGAGAGGAATTATGATGTGGGAAACCGTGAACTGTTAGCCATCAAACTAGCACTCGAGGAATGGAGACACTGGCTCGAGGGGGCAGAACTTCCCTTTCTGGTTTGGACAGATCACAAAAACCTTGCATACATTCAGACAGCCAAGACATTAAACTCTCGCCAAGCCCGCTGGGCTCTGTTTTTTGACCATTTCCAGTTCTCTATCTCCTACAGGCCCGGGTCCAAAAACACCAAACCAGATGCTCTCTCCAGACAGTTTTCTTCTGAAGAAGAAGCCCCCTTGAGTCCAGCCCCCATTGTGCCGTCATCCCTGGTGGTTGGAGCTGTAAGCTGGGACATCGAAGCGAGGGTCCAAGAAGCCCAAGAGGCCGAGCCGGACCCCGGTGGTGGACCCCCTGATAGACTGTTCGTCCCAGCCTCTATTAAATCCCAAGTCCTGCAGTGGGGGCACGCATCCCGTGTTGCCTGCCACCCTGGTGTCTCTCGAACTCTCAAGCTCCTCCAGCAACACTTTTGGTGGCCTAACATGGAGAACGACACCAGAGAGTTTGTGGCAGCCTGTCAGGTGTGTGCTCGTGGGAAGACATCCAACCGCCCCCCTGCCGGCCTCCTTCATCCTCTTCCGGTTCCCACTCGTCCTTGGTCCCACATAGCCTTGGACTTCGTCACCGGTCTCCCTCCATCCCGAGGTAACACTGTCATACTCACCATTGTTGACCGTTTTTCCAAATCTGTTCACTTCGTCCCTCTTCAGAAACTCCCCTCCGCCAGAGAGACCGCCAACCTACTGGTCACTCACGTGTTCCGGCTTCATGGTATCCCTGCCGACATCGTTTCGGACCGTGGACCCCAGTTCACTTCCCAGGTGTGGAAAGCCTTTTGTAATGCGTTAGGTGCTACTGTCAGTCTCTCTTCGGGTTTTCATCCCCAGACGAACGGGCAGGCGGAGCGGGCCAACCAAGACCTGGAGATGACTCTGAGATGTGTGGCAGCCAAGGACCCCTCCCTTTGGAGTGACCATCTCACCTGGGTGGAGTACGCTCACAACTCCCTCTCGAGTACTGCCACTGGTATGACGCCTTTTGAATGCGCTTTGGGGTATCTGCCTCCTCTTTTCCCCGTCCAGGAGTCTGACATCGCAGTCCCATCCGTTCAAGCCCACCTTCGGCGTTGTAGACGTATTTGGAAGGAGGCCCGCTCAGCCCTGCTCCGTTCTGCAGAGACCAACCGGCGCATTGCAGACAGCCACCGAGTTCCTGCTCCTGCCTACACTCCCGGACAGCAGGTTTGGCTCTCTAGCAGGAATATTCCACTTAAGACTGAATCTAGGAAACTGGCTCCTCGCTTCATTGGTCCCTTTGAAGTTCTGTCTATAATCAATCCTGTTTCTGTGAAATTGAGACTCCCCAGGACCATGACGATCCACCCTGTATTCCATGTTTCTCAGCTAAAGCCCGTCCAGGACAGTCCACTTTGTCCTCCGGCATTATGTGTTCAGCCGATGCTCATGACAGTTTAGAAAATGTTGAAATATTGTATGGATTGGCTACAACAGATCATATCCCTGTTTCCATGATGTTAAATGTTGGTAGTCTACCTGAATGTAACAGTATTAATAACCATGAGCAGAGTGGGAAATTAGACTGGATGAGCCTTACAGGTGATGACCTTAGACATTACAGGTCACTGACTGATTATAGCCTTAATGACATTGATCTACCAATTGAGGCTATAATATGTGGTAACATTAGCTGTAAGAACCAAAAACACAATAAGGATCTGTGTATCATGTATGAAACCACTGTGAAGTGTCTAGTTAATGGCAGGAAATCATTCTGTCAAAAAAGGGTTAAACATAATATAAGGCCTGGGTGGAATGAATATGTGCGTGAATTACATGCGGAAGCTAAAGAAGCCTTCGATAACTGGGTGACATCTGGAAGGCATGGCATGGCCCAGAGTGCGAAAGAAAGAAACTGGCGAATGCTAGATTTAAGTATGCCGTACGATTTATAAAAAGAAATGAGGATGCAATGAGGTCTAATTCAATGGCCAAAAAGCTTCAGCAGAATAAAACATATGAATTTTGGAAGGAAGTTAAAGCTGTTAACAACAACAAGATGCCTCTACCATCTAGCATCTCTGGTATAACTGGATCTGAGAATGTTGCTGAGCTATGGAGGAAACATTATTGTGATATTTTTAATTGTGTTAGAGGTGATGCATTTATTGTTGGAGATGTTCCTCACCATGATGGTGTGGTTATTAGACCAGATGAGGTATTGTATGCTATAGAAAAATTATCTCTGAATAAAGCATGTGGCCTTGATCAAATAGCGGCAGAGCATCTAAAATATTCGAGCAGTAGAGTCTCAGTGTTGCTTGCTTTATGTTTTACTGGATTATTAATGCATGGAATGCTACCAGACTCTATGCTTGCTGTAGTATTAGTACCTGTTGTCAAAGACAAAACTGGAAAGATATCTAGCCTAGAAAATTATAGACCCATTGCTTTGGCAAGTGTATTTCCACAGTGCAGGAGCAAAGTCTTTTGGAGAGACTCCAACAATATATAATTACCACTGACAACCAGTTCGGTTTTAAAAGTAAGCACGGCACAGATTTTTGTATTTATGCACTGAAAGAGATGGTTAGTATGTATAGAAGAAAAAAAATATTACAATGTTTTTATGTTTCTTGGATGCATCCAGAGCGTTTGACAGAGTCAATCATGGAGAGCTATTTGCCAAACTTCAGGAGCGAGGGGTTCCACCTTATATAATAAGAATATTACAGGTGTACTGGTATACACATCAAACAATGCATGCTTGATGGGGTACAAGTACATCTGCACCTTTCCTAGTGACCAATGGTGTGAGACAAGGAGGAATTTTATCACCTGTACTCTTCAATCTGTATATGGATGATCTGTCTAGACAGCTAAACCAGTGTAGAGCTGAATGTATGGTGGGAGAGAGGCTTATCAGTCACCTGGTATATGCTGACGATCTGGTCATTATGTGTCCCTCTAGTGTCAGGAAGTCAAACTTTCCTTCCTTTGTTCTAGCAGACAAAGTGCTTGGAGTTGTGAACAAATTTAGATATCTTGGCCACATAATCAGAGATGATTTATGTGATGATGATGATGATGATGATGATGACATCTAGTGTCAGTGCTGCAAACTCTATGCACAAGCCAACATGCTTGCACGAAAATTTAATAAGTCTACTGATGATGTCAAGATAGCTTTGTTTAGGTCATATTGTACTTCACTGTATACTGCACACCTGTGGTGCAGGTACAGTGCTGCAAAAATGAAAAAAATCCAGGTGGCATATAATGATGCGTTTAGGATTTTACTCAGGCATCCAAGATGGACAAGTGCAAGCCATATGTTTGTAAGGAGTGATGTGCCCACTTTTCATGCTGTTCTTAGAAGGTTTATTTACAGTTTTATGTGTCGACTTAGCCAGTCAAAGAATGGAGTCATTATGGCCCTAGCGGTGCCTGCACAAAGTGACACAAAATATTTGTCATACTGCTGGAACCACTGGAATAGATGCCTGTATGTGTTTTAAACCTACTTGTTGTGTTGTTTTTATTGTATTGTCTGTGTTTTTTGTATGTATTTTATATGGACTTGAGTCTGGAATAAAGTTTATCCATTTCTGCTGCTGCTGGCCCCCTCACAGACTGTAGGCTGAGTAGTCAAGTCAAGTCAAGTCAAATTTATTTATATAGCACATTTCATACGGCAGGCGTAAACTCAGTGTGCTTAAAAGCAAGTAAAAATCATATAAGATAAAATATATAACATTACATTAACATTACAAATGTAAAGCAAATATGATAAAACATAAAATAAGATACATATATAAAAACGTTTAAGACAGCATAAAAATAAGATGTTGAGAAGGTATTACAATAAGAGAGTAGGGTAAGAATGTATTATTATTATTGTTAAAAGAAATAATAATACTGTTTCTAAAAAGAAGGTTTTACCCATTAACCTAACTAAAAGCTTGCGAAAAAAGATGTTTTTAGTCTGCTTTTAAAGGAAGACACTGTTGTAACAGACCTGAGTTCATGTGGTAGAGAATTCCAAAGAGTAGGACCATAATGGCTGAAGGCACCATGAGCTGATTTAGTATTTATTCTTGGTATGGTGAGGAGACCTTTATTTGATGATCTCAAGGGTCTTTCTGGTGTGTATTCAACATCCCAGCATTATTCTGACGTCTTTAACATGCACAAATACATTATTTAAAAAACAAAAAATGTTCCTTTAGGTGTGGAAATTCATTTAACTTCTCACTGGCAATATTAGAATATTTGGTTTTCAAAGTATAAATAACCGAATACAATTTAAAACCGCATTTTCCAGCACTTAGCAAAAAAACCTTAAGTGCAGAAAATAATGGCCTTTTGTTAATGAAATACAGTTTACAGTTGAGTCACAGTGGGTGTGATTTCCTAATCAGAAAGTTTCACATGATTTTTATCTCTTAACATTATCTCTCTCTGTTTATCTGACTATGTTGACAGTTACTAGGTAAAAAGATGTTACAATGTGGGCTGTTTGCAGACATGTTCATAAAAATACCTATGATTTAGTTATGTTCCATACAGAAAACCATGTGCTTGATCTGTTGTTACACAGGGAAAGTGGTACCTTGTGTTACTTACTAGCAATTTTACTGTTTCCTGCTAAACTAGTAAAATATTGAATTGTCAGTTCCAGGAATGTTGGAACCGATCCCACAAGGAGAGGAGCAAAGTCTGTTTATCATGCAGGATGTGGACCTTAACTTTACATCTCTGTTTGGCTGTCAGAGGAATCAGTCATGGGACTGCTGCTGCCAATCCTTCTTGGCTTTCTTGCCGCTCTGATTGGAGGGCTGTACGTTCTCGGGGTGTTTCGACAGTGGCGACCAGGAGAACCCCCTTTGGATAAGGGGCTGATACCCTGGCTGGGTCATGTCTTAGAGTTTCGCAGGAACACGTTCAAGTTCCTACAGAGGATGAAGCAAAAGCATGGTGATGTGTTTACAGTACAGCTGGGAGGGTTTTATATTACGTTTCTGCAGGATCCTCTATCATTTGGGGCACTTGTTAAGGAGAGTCGAGAAAAACTGGACTTTATCAAGTTTATTCAGCATTTGGTGCGCAGAGTGTTTGGTTACTCACCTATAGAAAATGATCACCAGATTCTCCAGATGTCCAGCAACAAGCACCTCGAGGGAGATGGCCTGGAAATAATGACACAAGCCATGATGAAGAATTTGCAGAACCTGATGTTGTACAACATCGGCTCAGCTGCAGACCAAAGAACCTGGATGGAGGATGGACTGTTTATGTACAGCTACAATATTGTTTTTAGGGCTGGCTACCTATCTCTGTATGGCAATGAGCCACATAAGTCAGAAGGAAATGAAGACAAAGCCAAACAGAAAGACAGAGCAGAATCAGACGCCTTATTTCGCGAGTTTCGTAAATATGACCAACTCTTTCCCAACCTGGCTTATGGGGTCCTGACACCAAGGGAAAGACTGGAAGTGAAGAGGCTGCTGAGATCCTTCTGGAACACTCTGTCAGTGCAGAAAGTGAGGACCAAGGATAACATCAGTCGCTGGGTTTGGGACATACAGCAGACCAAACAGGAGTTGGGTATGACTGAGTCAATGATAACCAGGTACATGTTTGTACTTCTTTGGGCCTCTCAGGGCAACACAGGGCCTTCTGCATTCTGGCTGCTCCTCTTCCTCATGAAACACCCAGAAGCCATGACAGCAGTGAAGGAAGAGGTAGACAACGTTCTGAAGGAATTTGGTCAACAAGTCAAATGTGATGGTCCTTTAATTAACCTGACACGTGAGATGCTGATGAAAACACCCATCCTGGACAGTGCTGTGGAAGAGACCCTCCGACTCACTGCTGCACCCCTGCTCACCAGAGCAGTGCTTCAGGATATGACTGTCAAGATGGCTGATGGGCGTGAGTACTTCATTCGCAAGGGTGACAGAATGGCAGTCTTTCCTTACATTGCTCACATTGACCCAGAGATCCACCCTGACCCACATTCATTCAGATATGACCGCTTCCTCAATCCAGATGGGAGCAAGAAAACTGATTTTTACAAAGCAGGGAAAAAGATGAAGTATTACAGCATGCCCTGGGGTGCTGGGGTCTCCATGTGTCCTGGGCGTTTCTTTGCCACCAATGAGCTGAAACAGTTTGCTTTCCTCATGCTGGTTTATTTTGAGTTTGAGCTGAAGAATCCTGATGAGAAGATACCTGAAATTGACTACAGGCGATGGGGCTTTGGATCGATGCAACCCAACAGAGACGTCCAGTTTCGATACAGACTCATATATTAAACCAATTATTTTCATTTTCTTATAAAATATCCTTGATTTTGATCACCCCTGTAAGCATTCATTTGAAAATTATTTTTTAATCTTGAAATCAGTGTTTTTTTTATTTTCATATGATGTGATAAGCACATTTTGGATGTGGCTTCAAAACTTAGGGCCCTGTTCAGGTTATTCTGATGCATTGTACATACATTTACCCATTTGATTTATGTTTATGTTTTATGTTTATTTCATTTAGACAAGGATAGTGCACATTAATGAACATGATCACTTAAGTCACATAAATGTGCCAGATTTAGCCATACAGGTAAATTTTCATCTGCAGTCCCTGGCAGGTTGATGGTGTAAGTGTATATAAGAAAAAGACAAAATAACATACAAAAGCACATAAGCACAGATAAAAGCAGATTGATGACATGTCCGTAGAAGGGCACCTGAGCACAGAGCAGCATATAACTATAGACAAAAGCACATAACAAGGCACATAGGCAAAATCAAAAACACATAAGCGCTATTAATATAAACAATGACCTAACCATATAACTTTAAACATTAAAAACATACTATACAAAAGTACAGCATAAAACACAACATAGACCAAAGCACATGGCAACAAACAAACACACAAGAGCAAAAAACATAAGCAAGGACAACAGCACACAAGCACAATTAGCAAGACAGTGACATCACCATAAAACCAAAGCACATTAAGAAAAACGTACTATACGAAAGCACATAAGCTCCAACAGACAGTAATGAAATAAGGACTTACCCACTAAAGAAGAATAGCTTTAGATACTAACATTTTGAGTGTTGGAGACTAGTTAACATTGCTTGTTGCATCCCATTACATGTCTATAGATGGGTGAGAACTGAAAAAAAAAGTAGCAGAGATGCCAATGCTTTGTTAATATTTTACATGCATATATGTTAAATAGTCATGATGGTAGTTTTGCTTATTGAATCATTTGTTGAGCAAAGGAACATTTTTGTGTAATGTTCTGTTTGTGAAATCAAAGAAGGTAGGTGTTATCTAGCGTCTGTCTCATGTGTCTTGTAATATCTAATATCTCATGTAATAAAGTCTTTATTTGACCAAATTCCACTAAAGATCACACTTATAATGCCAGGACCTCTTGATTTAATGAGACTGCAGCAGAAACAAAGTACATTTTCCTTGACAGCACAAACCAAGTACATACTGTGGCCATAAAGCGAAGAAAATTTTAATCCCATTTGTAATCACATACTCACAACAACTTCAACAATTTAATTCATCCATCAGAGGTAACTTCCAGGGGGTCCACGAACACCTGTACCCTTTACAAAATTACCGGGATGGGAACCATATCTGGAGGCAATCTCGAAGCCCATTCAAAGGCTCATCAAGGCAGACGTTAAGGTCTTTGAAAAATTCAAAATAAAACCCCACACCCATTAAACAAATATCATGCAAACAGCAAACACAATACTAGATGTAAAGTACTGTGAATTTGTTAAGTTTATGTAAATGATATGTATGTTGATACATCGGGGCAGCCTTAGTTATTTAAGTAATCACTAGGCTTTATAAAACAAAGACTGGAAACCGCCTGCGAACCAGGATGTATCAACATACATATCATTTACATAAACAAATCCACAGTACTTTACAATCACTTCTCATGGACCCCTTGGAAGTTACCTCTGATGGCCAAATTAAATTGTTGAAGTTGTGGTGAGTATGTGAATTGGGTGGCAGAAGGGGATTCAATTGCAGGTACAAAACAAATCCACAGTACTTGACAATCACTTCAAACAGCATAGAAACAATAACAATTATAAATACATGGGACTGGAGAGTAACAGTGATTGGACTAAGCCACAAAATTCAATTGCAGGTTCAAAATTCTCACATGCATGCATAAATCAATCTTTAAGAAAAAGCGTAATCTTGGTGAGGGATCAAAAAGCCGAGCCCGGTTTAAACCTGACATGTTTTTTTAAGGACACGAACGTGGACATTGAACGCTGACTCTCATCTTTCTTTCCATGGCAAGCCTTCGTCATGTCTTTGTCATGTCTTTTTGCTGTCATATACCAGCATCGTGCTGCACTTGGTACACTCGACAAAGCTGACACACACATTGTCATCGTCAACAACTCACATGTGCGCGGCCAGTGGCGGCAGAATATTACAGAATATTCAGAAGTAATTGAAATATATTACATATATATATACACATTATATATTTCAAATACAAGTAACATAAATACTGCCCATCTCTGATCACTGTTTTGCACAGAGGATCCATATTGGCTGATAATCAGCTATCAGCTTTTTCCTGTTCCAAACAATCGTTATTATAATGGCCTGTAAAATTCCAGTATCTGAGTTAATGAAACACTACAGTTGTGTAACACTCTTCACAGTAAGTTGGTCATTGTGGGTACAGAAACACAAAGTGCCAAGCTGACATGCTGATAAGATAGCTCGGGTAAAGGCCTCACTTATCACTGTTGGAAGCAGGCACGTGGACAGACAGACACCAGGTGGTGCTCGGGCACCCGCCCTTTTGCCCTCTGCCTAGATAAATGCCCTTTTTTGTGAGACTTTTCTTTTTCCTTCTCTAATTTAATATTTTAGTTTTTAAATTTGGCCCATGTCATCGATTCTCCATTAAAAGCATGTTGTAACACCTGACAACGGCATTTGAGTTTTCATTCTGCCACACCGCAAGAGCCCCTGCCCCTACTTCATCAACGTCCCTTGTCACAGTCACCACAGTTAACACACTTATATTGAGCACCCTGCAGAGAAGCATCACGTCACCCTGTTACCTGTCTTCTTGGACAGCCAGGTAACGATCCTGTTTGTTCTAAGCCTGGTTATTATTTGTGAGATTAAACTATGAAAACATCTCGATACAGCCAGCCTAACTTAAAAAGGTACTACATCATTAAGTTTAACAACAAGCAAGCTAGTCTGGTGTAAAATCACACCGTCTTCCTCCAACTCTCTGGCTGAGTCCACTTATCCAGCTGACGGGTGCGAGCAGAGAAAGACGCCAATTTGTTTTCCCACTTCACAAAAACCAAAACTCAAAGTGATGTTCAGATCTCCCATGCTGCGGCGCCGATAATTCATTTTAATAAGTGCAGTTTGGTGCTGCATGTGCCTTGTGCTGCAGGCATCTGTTCTGTGGGATTTTTTAAGGATATTTAAAGCCTATTTAAGGGATAATTTCAAGTATTAGTGCGTAAGGTAAGGTGAGGTGAGGTGAGGTGAGGTGACGTAAACTTTAATGTCCCTGAAGGGCAATTTGAGATACAGTCAGTAGTCATGAGTACAACAAAACACACAACACGTAACACAAAGTATCCAGTATCACACACTGTCAGAATCATGAACATTAATGGTCACTGCAGAGACAAAACCTCCCCCAGATGGAAGCATCTGAAACTCAACATGGAGGGGTTTTTGAGAGTCTGAGACAATCGACTGAGCTTTAGAGCTGACCCTCTCTTCATACAGATGCTGGAGGTTATTAAGAGTAACACCAGTGATCTTACAGCTCAACCTGAACACTTTTTCCAACTTGTTCCTGTTTTTAAGGCTCAGATTTCCAAACCAACAGAAAATGTTAAAAGAAAGAATGGACTAGATAAAAGCAGAATAGAACATTTTCATGATTGTCCTATCTACATCAAAACTCCTCAGCTTAATGAAGTGGCGTTGGCTTGCCTTCTTACAGATGCCGTCAGTGTTCACATCAAAAAACTCCTGGCTGGGGCTTGGGGATTTCTTGGTGCTGACTGGATATACTCAAGGCGGGATGTGACGTTTTGTAAATAACAACATGGTTATCGTAGATTAGCTGGGCTAAGCGTTAGCTGTTAGCGGTGTCTGTAATAACTCAATAAATGGTCCGTGAAAAAAATATTTTTCATTCCAGCGGATATCTTAGTTACAACATGATTGAGCTAGCAAAGCAGTTTTGTGTTGCTATGTGTGGTATTTATTCAGTTTTGGGAAATCACGATGTCTAGAAAGCATCAGCTGACAGGGACAGCTAACAGCAGCAGCAAAGCTAACATCAGGACGCCATCTGTTAAAGCCTCCCGTTGTCGGATACGACATGAAACTACTCCGGTTAGCTCAATCATGTTGTAACTAAGACATCCGCTGGAAAAAATATTTTTTTCACGGACCGTGACCGGAGTTATTACAGACACCGCTAACGGCTAACGGTGTCCCTACGCCCCTACGTCACCCCGGTCAAAATGGTCGCGCAACTATTACGTCACATACAGGAACCTTTCTCCTACTCCGCTCTCTCAGTGGAGACACGGCAGTTGAGAGGGCCGAGCGAGAGGATGTTCCTGTAGTAGTTCCTGCCTTTATTAGATTCACTGTGGAGGCATGCAAAAAAACAAAGTTTGCTCCACGAATTCAAGGTCACATGGTGAGTCAGTACGTTTACATGGACAGTTTAATTCCACTTTCATTCGGAATGAAAGTGGTCATGTAAATGGTCATTCCGATTGAAAAATGGTCATTCCGATTGAAAATTAAATCCGATTAAAGGGGTTGGTTTATTCCGTTTGTCATTCCGAATGAAAGAATTTTCTTTAAGTTCATTCCGGTCTTTCTGTGCATGCTCGTTTCCTTGCCCTTCTGGCACGATGACATATATAGCGCGCATAGCAACGGGCTAAGATAGAGTCGGACTCATTGCACTCACCAGTTTCCATACGCCAAAGCATGGTCTTCTATCTCCCTTCTTCGACCTTCTACCTCTCTTCTCCTCCTCAACAGACGAAGCATTAGCAGAACAAGGTTGTTGTCGTACTGCTGCTTCAAGAATATAAGCAAAACAAGCCCGAAAAAGGTACTAAGAATGGCGTTGTTAAGTATCTTGTTATCCGGAGCGAGGAATACAGTGTTTTCTTCCGGTAAACATAAACACATAACATCCGCCCCGCCCCCTATCCAATCAGAAACCTTCCCTGCCCCAAACCTTGCGCAGACCTGAATAAAGGCGATTAAACTGATCATTCGGAATGAATATTTCCCATGAAAACTACCTGGAAAGACTTTAATTCCGAATGATTTCATTCAGATTTATTTCATTCTGAATGAGAAGCCATCATGTAACAGCACCCAGTAACTGATATACAAATGGTCATTTTGCAGGTGAGGTGTTTTTTAAATGGAGGATCAACTGTGTAGAACCCCCAGAAATGCATTGAAGGTTGACTAAACCCCTTAAAGAAAAATCATGTCGGAAATAATGTGGAGAGCTGGTGATAACTTTGGTAGTAATATCACATGTCACGCAGGCACACACACACACATTCACACTTAGCTAAATCGGGAGAAGCAAGGTTTTGGAGGTCCAGAGCTACGTCACTGTTAATTTCTGGGTGAATGAATGGGGTTGTAGTAGGAGTCATCCTGAATTAAATACATAAACAGTGAGTGGTCATGGCAATGGAGGCAGACGGGCTTGGGAACAATGGGCCCTTTGGCAGGATGCTGGTATCCTGAGTGTTGTGCCTGTACTTGGTGGTGAGGGGTTTTGAAGAAAAATGACCCATTGTCTCTCTCATCCTGCTTCTGAGCCTGAGCAGTGAAACGATGCCTCTGGATGCCTGCCCAGGATGACCTACCAGAAAGCATAGAATAAGCGCCTGCTTATCCACATGGACAGGTAGGTACAGACTTTAATATTCTTTTTTTCCCCTTTGGTGCTGTGGATTATGCTGTTCATAGTATGAAGATGTTGTTTTTATATACATGAACAAAGGCTTTGGTTTTTGCCACCATTTAAATTCAACTGGAGAAATAGAAGTTCATGTAACTTGAAGTGGCAGAAAATAAGTAGATTGCTTATTACATTTTTCTATTCAATCTTAAGAGAGTCCAAGTGGAGCTTAACACCGTGCTGAGAGGTTTAGTTTTAAATGCAGCCGACCATTATGTCACACTGTGTTGTCGTCTCACAGGGTGTTGCTGTTTTGTGTTTTATCCTTGAAAACCCAACTGACTTTATTATGTGTTGTTTCATTCACAAATTGGACACAGGACGTTACTATGTTGCCACAGACGCTTAAATTAAAATCTGGTTGTATCTGCCTGATATCCTGTAAATTTAAATGGCACTGTTTTTGTACAGCAAAATAAAACAAAATCATAGTAAGTAGAAGTTTTAAAAAAAGAAGAAGCTATTTCAGTGATACAGAGTGCAAGCAGTTTAACAGGAAAGCAGTTGTCAGCCCAAAACAATAGATCCACAGCACATAAAACAGTCCTTCCTGTTTTGGCGCCTCCACGTTGAACTGTTGTAGGATTTTACATACCTCAGCTGGGTAGATGCTTTGAATGCCTTAAAATACTCTAAATAATTCAGCCGTCATGTTTATGTAATCGTGAAGATCTGACACCATTTTTTTTTTATAATGTTTTTCATCTAATGTTACTCAGTGTTAACCGGGTCATTGCTCCTAAAATCAGTAATCTTATCCTGTCAGTGATAACAGACAGGTCACTGACATCAAAGTGACTTTGAAAGTCAAACAAATTTGTCAGATGTTCACAGAAGTCTGGGTTATAGGTTTTCTTATTTGCTTTGAACAAAACAGTTCACACACAGGCCTTGACTGGAAGTTGCTGGTCAAAATGACATTATTTGCAAATGCTCCAACATAATAAAACATTACAAACATTAGCAAATATTTCCATCAGTCAATACAGCTTGTGGTCAGATTAATATATTCCTACTAAACTAAATACAGCTCTGAACAGCCAGTTCAACCTTAATTTGTGTTATATGCCTGAGCTATTAGTTGGTACGTTACAGAGTAATGCTATGTGCCAAAAACGACGAGCATGAGTTGTATTCTCGTCTCCAGAGATGATTTTACTAGAGTTGACCCTGCTGCACTCTGCACCTGCACTTTTGACCCTTTTTTGAGATGCCCTGTTAAAATACTGTAAAAAAGACATTTTCTAAAATAGTTTTCTTCATTTATTCTATTACATTAATTATTCATTTTTAGGTGCCTTTGGTCTTTTTTATCCATGCTTGCAAACAGCCACAGAGAGGTGACATCTTTTATATATGGATCAGGACTGACTGCTGATTGAAGAACTGTGCAAAGGAATTTCACACAGGTGCATTAGAGTATTTATAAGTATAATATAAGTATAATTAGAATTATGCAGTAATTGCTATCAGCTGTGAATAGATGTGTGAAACCAATCAAAAAGTATTGCAAGAAAAGATCTCTGCTGTGCTGAGGAGGTGATAATAAAGATCAAGTGGAGCCCTGTCTCTTTTGTGCAAGCATTTGAGAAAAACTGTGAGTACATGATTACCATGTAGTGGATAAAAATGTCCACTGACAGAAGTAGAGAAAAATACATAAGCTACATACTAATGTGGGCTTTCAATGCAAACATACATTTAACCTTACTGAACACAGCTTTTTATTATTCCTGAAACTAGGGCCCTCCACACACAAAAACAAAAACATACACAAAATACAACTTATCTTACATCTCCTGCAAAATCAAACACTTCATTCAACCACACTTAATATTGTATTCATGCATTACAGCTTTAAACACAAGCACCAAATAAACAGCTCTTTCCACTTGCCACCTGCACACTGATGTGCTAAGTATAAAACACCAATATCCAGAGTCTGGGTGCAGGTGATTGAGTGTGGTATTTATAGCAGTGTTTAGCAAACAACATAACACATGCTTTCAATTTTGAATGATGTGTCTAATGTAGATAACAATATGTAGTTATTTGCAAAAAGTGTGTTTTAGAATTTTTAATTTTAGTGTTGCAGACAATGTGCTTATGGCTTGGCATACCTGATCAATAAACAGGCCACGTGATTTTCAATAACTGTGCTGCAAGTGCCAGTTTTTGTGTCTTGGCAATTGCAAAAAACAAAACAAAAAAAAAGCAACATATATTAAATAGCAGTTTAATTCTATTTAGTGAATGTAGAAAATATTCCCTCTGCACATTAGCAAGTAAATCTTGCAGGTTGATGTTTAGCCCAGTCTGTTACGTCTGTTAGCCAGTGCCTTTTGCTCAGCAGATTGTCTTGTCTTGTCTTATCACTGGCATAATAGCTGAGTTTTAAATGTCACATGTTCACTAGTACATTATACAGTGCACATATACAGTTGTGATCTTTTGTTGCATAAGTGAACACCAAAGAAAGAGGGTGTATCACTGTTAACAGTGTAATCCTGCAGCATTGCTACCAGGAATTCGCTGAGTTGGAGAAGGGCGACTGCACCAAGGCATCTGGAAGGAGGGAGCTGCAGTAAACATATCTCTGGTAGTCCAAATGACCCTGACTAGGTCTGCTGCTCCTTTGGGCTTGCCCCAGATCAGCCCATGACATGGCCAGTTAAGACAAGATAATGTCAAAGATTAAGGCCCTGCAGCTCTGCAAGCAAAGCGCTGTTATTTTGTTTATTTGGTTGGGTAGCTGTGTGTTGGATTTTACTGCCCTGATGAAAAGCTCATCAGCAAGTGTAAAAATAATGACGGGGAATAATACAGTTAAGAAATACGTTCACCTTGTGAGCTGAATCCTCTTTTATTGATCCATCTGTTCAATTCTAATATATTGTGACTTGTCAAATACACAGCCCTAGTTTTGAATATACCTCATCAACAATGCATATTATCATATTTTTTTCTATTTTCAGTGTTTGTGTTCAATGTTTTCAATGAGCTGTCAAGATCAAATCTAAATTACTCTGCTCTGCTCATGATCTACTTTAATAATATAGGGCATGTAAACCAGTGGCGCCCCAAGGGGGGGTCGCTGGGTGCCATAGCCCCCCTGATACAATTACTGTAGCTCACTTTTTGAGCTTGCGCAAAGATGTTATCTAACTAGACAACCTACAGCATCTATTGGTACCAACCAGGTCGGCCTGGCTTGTCAGCAAGAGGGCTGAATAACGCACCAAATTCAGACTAAATTTTAAAGAGGGAACTCCTGGAATGGCCACTTTAAGAGGTGTCCCTCGAACTCCCACCTTAAAGCCCCATTTCCATCAAACACTTTCGGTATGGTACCTTTGGAACCAAAAGTAACCCTGAAGACATGGTGCCTAGACCCTAGATCTGCTCAGCGTTTCCACCTGAAACATTACTCTTAAATGTAGGCTCTGTCCAGCACTCGCTGTATTTCATCTTAATAGATAGAAGTCTGCACCTCGTCGAGGCTGCATGCCAGCATTTTCAGAACAAAATAGAACAGGCTGCAGTGAGAGTCTCTCTCCATTGGATATTTACTAACAGCAGGTTTGTGCATTTAGGAACAATGCTCCACAACCCCCTTTGTTTTTCTCCAAGTGAGGTTTAGAATATATGCAGTTCACATTATCTGGTTAAAATCAATATATATTTTTAAACACTTGAAGATCCACTCATTACTAAAAGTGTTTGTCATCCAAGAGACAATAAAGTAATGGTCAAAGTTGTCACAGTGAAATTTAAGGTGTGCTGATGGATTCACGTCATCAACTCAGTCATTAAGTAACATTACCGGCAGTCGGCCCAGTGAATTATTTTTCTCTGCCTACAGCTGCTGCAAGAGGCAGCAAAACATCCTTTCATTTTATAGTTACAGTCTACTAATATATGTAAAACTCTCAAAACCAGCCACAACTCAGCCCTGAGCAGAGTGACTGTCCTCTACTGACCAATCAGACTGCAGTGTTCACAGCTCCACCTTTTAGTACCAGATCTGTGTGCTAGGTACCCCAACAGAGGGGGGACCAAACATGGGGACGGTAAGGAGCGGTTCCATTGGTACCATCCACAACTTTTCACAGTGGAAACAGAGAAAAAGTGTACCAAACTACTAGCCTGAGTGTCAGACTGAAGCTCCTAGAACCTTCAGTCTGACATCGCCTCCATTGAAGGCGATTTACAAGGGGGAGGGAATTTGATTTTTCCCTAACCAATCAGTAGAGATCAACGACTCACCCAGAGTCTGACGTCATTAGTATCCATGCCTCGGGGGTGCCGAAAACAAGCGAGCATAGCCCGTTTAAAATGTCTCCGTCGTCGTGCACGCCCAGCTGCATCGCCGTTAAATCCAGTTTAGCAGCTTCCTTAATTTGGTCCTCCATTAACGCGAGTAGTGGCGAAATACCTCGATAGCATCGTTAATGTGGTCTGTAGGATCTGTAGTGGTCGCCATTGTTGCTATCCTCACCAGTTACCCACCAACGCACAGCTTGACATCAGCGTGGCGCTGATTGGCTAATCGCTAGACCCGCCCCCACCCCCGGCGTTCTTTGGTCCGTCCACCGTTTGGACGAGATAAATCGCAAATTCATTGCAGTATGCCAGACCAGAGGTGCAAGCCTACTCAGTTGAGTGGGCGGGGTCTATGGTCTGGAACCAGGTTACCAAACTACATACTGATCGGTGTAAACAGGGCTTTTGGTATCTATATGAAAATGTTCTTTACAGTTAATGTACTCTTTCAAATTAAAACTATTTATTGGCCTTTTTAAGGAAAAGGATAACCAGCATATTTGAAGAGCAATGAATCACTTAACATGGAAAGATACATAAGACATTATTGCAGGATTGTTGTGGAGCTCAAAATGTAAACTCTACCGATATAAGTCCATGTACAACAGATAATTAGTGATATTTACTGTGAAACAAGAGACCTAAGTATATCAGTACACGATTCCTTAACTCTCATATTGACATCGTTTCAAAGTAGCGTACTTCGACAGCATAAGCTAAGTCCTAAAATTCTGTTTTACAGTAGCTTCTGGTTTTGGTGTGCAACCCCCAAATTTTCAGTGGCCCCATCTGGCCACCCCATGAAAAAATAATGTAAAGTTTTTTTCTCAAACATTATCATCATTTAGACACTGGCTCCATTTAATCCCTGTGTTTCAGCTGAGCTACAGTTTGCTGATAGCTTTTAATCAAGATAACCAAACATGGCCCCACTGTATCATGTGGACACTGGTTTGCACACTTTTTCAGTGTTGTGCTGTGAAAAATAAAACTGGCACACTGATAAATAGCTCATATCAGATGACAAACATAAATGCGACATGAGTCTTTAAGTCAGCCTGATACCTCACATAAAGCAGCACTGATGTGTATATTTAGAGTTTTTATTGGCAAATCTTTACCACCAGTATAACTGGAATCAGGGCAGTAAAATAAATGTAACCTCCGTCTGAGACAGGAAACAGACATATTCCAATGGAACAAAATCTGCATTTAAGACTATTAAAATATTGCTGTATATCCTCATTTTCTCCGGCGCTTTAAATAGTTTGACATGCATTTTAATATGTCCGAGATGTATAGTATGTAATTAAGATTTTGGCTCCACCTGTTATGATAAATATTTTGTGATGGAATACCTGACACTTGTTTTTACTCCCGTTACACATTTAAAGCATAATAAACAAATAAGTTGTTTGTGTGTGTAATTGTACAGTGGTGTCATGGCTCCTTTTCAATACAAGTTGCTTTGCTTATATGTGGGAGACGCAGAGCCCTGGCTGAGGGAAGTTGTTGGCATCCACCTCAAGGCTCTTCATCTCAGTCGCTTCAGTGGACTCCAGCCTTAGTAAAACTGGCACGGGACGCACTCACCCCGGGGGTAGGATAGGCTCGGCTGAGAAACTGGGAGAAAAATGAACAAATGAGATGGGACTGCCACCACTCTCAGGCTGCCTATGGGATACCCCTCCGCAGCCTGGTAAGAGCAGTTTAATGATAGTGGTAGGAGAGATGGGAGAGAGGAGGAGTCCGAGCACCAAGTTGCATGTTTTTGCTCTGGTGTCTTGTGTCACTCTTTTCTCCGAGGGGGGGGCACATCCAAGTCACATGGTGGAGCTTGATCTCTTACATAAACACAGACCTCCACAGCCTCCAGTCTGCTCGCATCAACTTTGTTCAGTAAATACAAGTGGATAAAACTCTTGTGATGACATTGGTGGCGGCCAAGGAGAGTTGTCGAGATGTTCACTCCTCCACGTTGCATCACTTCAACACTCGGCTATGCTGCAAACCCTCACAGCTCCCAGTGACCTCTTAAAGGTGAAACTGTCTGGGAAAACAAAATCATTCTCTTAAATTATGTCTGTGATTTAGATTATACGTTAAAAAAACTGCAAAGAAATACTAAATGATTCATACACAAGTGCACCAGAGCAGTTATGATGATTATTTGACATCATAATTGTCTTAAAAGGAAGTTTGTCTTTGTGTTGATTTGTCAGCTGTCATTTTTTGAACAGATGTGACCACAACTGGAAAAAACCTGCTCTGTTTTACATTTAACACTAAATATAACCGTGACCTCATGAATATTAAACATTCTCGTTTGGCTGTCACATGATGCCAGTCCTTGTGACAGGAGCAATGTCAAGCAATGTCTTACAGGGAAATACAGTAACATTTTCCTGGCTCTGGGCAGTCCAATCAATATTTATCAACATGAACTACAGTTTCCCAAAGCTAGAACAGCCTGAATTGTCCGAGGACACAGGGACAACACGTACAAAACCAGACAGTCATTGGTTTGACTGTATGCATTTGTGCACTTTTGTTTTTGCTTAAAATAACTGAGACAATTCAAATGTTTTAATGCAGTTTCAAAGACAAATTAATTGTGGGAAAAAATCAATGACATTAACATTAACAGGATAGACTGTAATGAATCAGAAAAAAAACAAATTTAAAAAGAAAATAGGGGTTATTTTTTCTTCATATTAGGTTTCATTCTTTAAAACCATAAGTTCTAAAGATGGATAACTAGATTTATCATCAAATATCACTTAAACCAGTGAGCTAATATATATGCACATAGCATAGCTGCACCTCAGTGAGTGTTAATTATAAATCCCAGTGAGAGCTACCAACTGTTGAGACACATAAACACTAATTGAGTTTTAGCTGAATGTTCATTTAACGAACCTCTCTGGACCATCTGTGTCTTTTTGATGATGGGAAGATTTTGGGTGGAGAGGAATGCACTGCAACTTGAAAACACGTGCTTATCCGTCCCTTAGGGATAGCACATGTCCAAACCCCAAATGCTCTAGTCATTCCAGCAGCATCCCCTGTCTTCTTTTCTTCAGCGCCGCACCAGGGGCGCTCGCTATGCCACATCTCCTCAGTCAGTAGGAGAGGGGAGCCCTGAGGGTGGGGCCTCAGGAGGATGGGTCCTGCAGGGCCCAGATGGCTGGCTCTCAGAGCTTTCTTTCAACCACAAACTGCTCAAACAGAAAGAGATCTAAATGCAAAGACTTCTCATGTGCTTGTTCTATCTAATTCTTAGCTGCAGTTGCTTTTCTCTTTAAAGGCTCAGTGTGTAGGATTTAGGGGCATCTACTGGAATGGCATGAAATCTTCATAACTATGTTTTCATTGGTTTGTAATCGCCTGAAAATAAGAATCATTGTGTTTCTGTTACGTTAGAATGAGCCGTTTATATCTACATCACGACCCCAGGAAGTGTGCGGGCTTTGAAGCTCATTTTCATAGTGGCCAAACAGAGTCATTACATCCCTCACTTCATGCTCTGTGGCCCAAAAAGACTTTTTTGTATCTACTTACATGGCAAAAGAAACGTCCGTAAATCAGTGGATACATTTTTTTTTGAGCCTCACAACCCCGCAAAATGACTTTCACTATCAGAGTTTGATCCATTCGGTCCAATAACATTTGGAAGGTCCAGAAGAGCCACATGATTTAATCATTTTATCTCCAATCAAGTTAGCAGAGTGCTAACCTGGAAGTAGCCAGCTAGGCTGGTGGAAGTCTCTGGTACGCCTGTACTATGGGCCAAACAGTGCAGAAGCTGTGCCGATCATCAGGGTCATTATTATACCCGACAGTTGAACTTTTGTGGCTCTTTCACAGGAATGAACAAGGGTCTTCCTCCAATGCTGTATAGTTCTCTTTATACATCCATGATCTACTTATGGAGCGGGTCCTCTTCCACAGAGTCTGCCATGTTGTTTCTGCAGTAGCCCAGAACAGAAAAACCAAACACTGGCTGTATATAGGGCCATTACAGTTTTCGCATCAGCCACTGTAGTTGTCCTACGTGCAAACTGCAGCCTCACCGCTAGGAACCACTACGGGTGCTTTCAGACCTGGAGTTGTCTTGCTTTGGTCCGAATCAGGGACTAATTTTATTGCATAGTTGTATAATTGCCTAGAGTTGGTTCGTGTTCTCACAGCAGCATTTACAAGCGGACCAGATAAAACGCCTTGCGTGAGAAAGCTGCTCTTGATTGGTCAGAATTTCCATGTGGGAAAAATCCAGGAAGTAAAGCAAACGTTGAAGAAGAGTACACTTGCAAGATAAATGTGACACTTTCTAATGTCACAATGGAGGGACAACTATGCAGGTTGATTTTAGCGCTGCTCATCGTGGACTATATTGCTGTCATTGTTCATTTTAGTCAAACCATACAGTTTGAAAACGAGGCGCGGCTCCAACTAGAAAACAATGTTTTGATGCATTGGATGTGCTGAATGTGCATATTAAGGCAGTACAGGAGGAGGTGCACATTAATAATCCTCCAGGACTGTAACATGCTCATGTTTAACCCAAACAATGTGTCATGTGACTGCAGTTGGTTCACATCCAGGTCGGAACACCTTCTCACTACAAATGAAAAGCACCAGAGTTCATTTGTAACCGGACTGAGACCACCTCTTCAAGAAGGTCTCTGTCAAGTAGTTTTGGTGCACACCTGAGTGAGATTGCTGTGTTCACACCTGCCCAAATGAACTGCACTGAGGGAGCAAATGAACTTGAGTTTGTTTGAACCGAACCAAACAGGACAGGTGTGAAAGCACACTAATACACACTGAACCTTTAACGAAAGACAGTCTAATATCCTTACAGTATATTGAGACACAGGAAATCAAGAATTTTTCATCATCCTTTTAGGAACTGAGTTGAAAGTGTGATTTGATTGATGGTGGCCTCACTGATGTTGTTGAACGTTATTCTTGGCTTTATGGCTGTATACAGGTCATAATTAAGGGTTATTGAGGGCCTTGTGGAAATAACATTATAATAATATGGTCACTGTGACAATGACCAGACACATTTCATTAACGCAAGCCAGACACTACCCCGTTTATCTGTCCTCGATTAAAAGTAGTTGACTTTAGATCCCTTCCCAAACTTGACAGCAAGGTCTGGCACATACAATAAAGAGACGGAGGAATTCCTTTCCGATTTTAATCTTGTATGAATCACCTCCACGTCTGTACTTTGTCGTGTTATTTCAGTCTATTAAAAAATGTAAAGAAGTGTGTGTGAGAGAGAGACAGACAGAGAGAGAAAGAGACTTCTGTCCACACACAGCCGCTCTTGCCGTCATGTGAAAAAAATCCATCTCATGCGTCAAGTAACATCGTGTGCTACTGCGCTCCGCAGGCCGAGGTGAAAGCTTGAAAGTATAAACATCAAGTCGGAAAAGATGTGTAACAGGAGTGCAGAGTGCGACCTGTCCACTGCTCTGTTATCTGGCCATCTGCCTGGACGAAGGATCTAAATATTATGACACTTGATATGACTGAGCATACCTGCTGGTTACATTCTAGCGGATCTGCACTGAGGCAAGGTGGCTTATGTCTCAGTGACACTTTTGTCCTCAAACTCCCTGTCTTTGTCTACCCAAAGTTGTTTTTTCATAGCTGTCACCCACAGTAAACTCTTATGTAATTTACCGATAATATAGAGGTTGCAAATCTGCATTATACTGTGGTGGTTGTTGTGTGTGAGAGACATGAGAGGAAGAGGAGTGGATGTTAAACGACCTTTTGTGTTTTTATGTATGTGTGTGAGGTGTGCCACAAGTCGAAACATCACCAGTGAGCTACTGTTGTCTGTGTATGAATGATTGGAGGGCATGTAAACCTGCAAGACGCTGACATACATAGATGGATCGAGACGTAAAGACAGAGAGGGTGAGAAAGACAGAGTAAGAGAAGCAGAGAGAGAGAGAGAGAAAGACCTTCATCATCTGTGTTACAAATGTTGCACATGAGCGTTGGGGGGAGGTTGACCGTGTTGCGATTAACACGCTCCCTCAGCTGGGTGTTCATTTCAATCTGCAGTACGATATCCTCAAGTCTGAACCCTCGGATGAGGGTCACTTGCCAGAGGAGGATTTTTTTCTGCCTCTCTGTTTTTTATGCTTCCTTCTTGGGCAGAAGGCTGGTGTAATAGAAACCAGACACAAGCCAGAATGTGAGGCATTCACAGCGGCGAGACCTCACTTCTTCACAGAGTGGGAAAACGGAATAAATAGAAGGTCTAGTCTGACCACTCCAGACGTTGTTTTTGTCGTTTTTGCCAGTCTGTGAGTTATCAACAAGGCAGAAAAGGCCAGGACATTAGGATGAAAGTGGTATTCCGTGGCTCAGACTGTGCAGGGGATATCTAAAGAGGGCACAGCAGACCTTCAGGATGGGAAATGCATGTGCAACTTTTCCAGGTGGGTTTTTCGGTGATTGACTTTCCTCCTTTCCTGTGTGATGGTTTCTGTTTAATTATCCTGCATTGTAAATGCACATGTTGCTGTGAAAACGTGGACTGTTTGTGAGGTCCTGTGTCTGGAATGACCCTGCTGAGAGATCAGTGCATGCCTTTACCATAGTCTTTGAATATGAATATTCTGCTACAGACAATTTTACAAAAAGCTTCTGTTAAATTTTCAAGCAACATAAAAACAACAACACAATACGATGCATGTTTAATGTAAAATATATTGGGCCTGCATCTGCATTTATGATAAAATACCTGCTCCTTTGACTGAAAATTACGTCTTAACCACACAGTATGTTCTTAACTAAATAATTTATCAAACCTTTATTTAAAAAGTGACTCTATTTTGTGTTATTTAAATATGAGTGAATATGTTTTAATATTATCTGTAACTGCAATACCTCTGTATCTTATATTGTAAGATAAACTGTATTTAAATTTAAATCCTAAAAAATATGTTTTCCCTATTCTAAAATTACAACTTGGAGTATGCTGCCTTGTGTATCTTACCACACACGTAATAAGCAAAAATTCGTGAACCCAAACATAATCTTTGTTGCATTTACATAGCTGCTTTATCTTCAGTCAAACATAATCTTTATTTATTAAACAGGCGAGTTCCACTTAGATTAGTAATCTCTTTTTAGGAGAGACCTTGTAAACTGGCAGGAGCACTGAAAATGAATCACCGACAAGGCAGCAAGTGATCAACATAACAAGCTGTGAAACACTTTGCAAAACACATCAACAGCAGGCGAATATCTCAGGATCACTTCAGTGTTGGGGTATGATGTTGATGCCACAGCATGATACACAACACATTTGTACAAACTTAGAAGTCCTCAGTGCAGCGGCCCTCCTGTCATGCCATCCTGGGGCAGACATGACTCGCCCACCATAGGTGCCATCTGTCTCCATGTGGCTGTACCCCTCCCCAGCGTCAGCAGTGCTGGATCTGGAGGGGAGGCCTCGTGGCAGATTAACAAGCCTCTCCTGTTCACTCAGATGGCAGGGGAGATGGCGCATCCCACGCCAGGGAACACAGTGCCGCAGTCATGAGATCAACATGAACTCTGCGGATCTGCCCCATGAATGAAGGGACAGAAGTGCTACTCCGTCTCCTCATCACAGATTCATTCACCTCACAGAGTCAGAGGATGACACTGTGAGGTTTCATGTCATCTGTTACACTGTGTGTGTCTCTTCGTGTTGAAACCATGACTACAGCATGTTTCTGGAGTGGCTCTCTGAGTGGAGCACACTCTTTACCAGAAGGAGCTTTTCTTATATTCAGAGCTCTGTCGGTTTCATTTTGTGTTTTCAGTCTGTCAAGCTCTTATAGTGTTAAACATTTTCTTTGGTAAACACAATAATCAAAGTGGTTGTTGTGCTGGCGGGTGTGTTTCTGATTAAGTGTTTTTCTCTTTCAGTATAATTTTCCCTTTTCTTTATCTGTCATTTCAACCCTTTCATAAACTTGAATCATGCATTTTAATTTGTTTGAAATGGATACTGGAAAAACTGCATGGTGTGTGTTCAGATAGGGTGACTGAATGACATCACCCTTCTCACTGACATGAAACAACAAAAGCCATTGTCTTGTGTTTGGCTGTGCAATCAAATGAAAATGAATGTCTCCTCTACATCAAGAGGTCTCACTGTGCGGATAACGACAGCTGATGTTTGACACATTTGCAAAGTCCACAACTCCTAATTATATTGTCTGTCCACACCAGATTTTGGCTGCAAGAATATAGTTACATCTTCTCAGTTTGCTGCTGTTATTAATATTCTGTGATGGTGTATTGAATATCTTTGGGTTTAGGGAGTGGTGGTCAAATAAATTACGACATTTCAGGATGTCACTTTGGTCTGTGGGACATTTTATAGATGGAAAAAATAATTGGCAGAGTAATTAATGATGAAAGCAGTCTGGGTTTGCTTTGGTTAGACACAAACAGTGCAGGCATTTGATACAAGGAATAAAACTGTTTAAAGAATATACAGCTACAACATACTACTACTAGTGTGGTGTGCAGGAAGGCCAAACATATAATTGCTGATGCCTCACATCCATTACACTCCCATCTGGGCATCGGTTTAGGGTCCCAAGAACCAGTCAGAACATATGTAAGAGGTCCTTTATTCCCAATGCCATACAGGCAGTGAACACAGAATGACTGTTTTCATAAGATGTGCTCTATGTGATCTATCTGTTTACGACAAGCTGTGATTTTGAGTACAAAATTACAATTCAGTAAATCATTGAATTCATCTGCAACTCATAGCTTTCACAAGTTCAGATTACTTCCTCAATAAATCCCTTCTTGGATCTTAATCACTTCTTTATTCTCTCTTTCCAGATTCTAGTTGAAAAGCTTGTTAGAGCAACATGAGCTGGAGCTTTCTCACTCGTCTCCTGGAAGAGATCCACAACCACTCCACCTTCGTGGGGAAAGTGTGGCTGACTGTGCTCATCATTTTCCGCATTGTGCTCACAGCGGTCGGAGGCGAGTCCATCTACTCGGACGAGCAGACCAAGTTCACCTGCAACACCAAGCAGCCAGGCTGCGACAATGTATGCTACGATGCCTTTGCCCCTCTCTCGCACGTCCGCTTCTGGGTCTTCCAGATCATCATGATCTCCACCCCCTCTATCATGTACATGGGTTACGCCATCCACAAGATAGCCCGAACTACAGAGGAGGATCGCAGGAAGCACCACAGGCTCCGCAAAAAGCCTCCTCCTCACACCAGGTGGAGAGAAAGCCACCATCTGGAGGATGTGTTAGAGGAGGAGGAAGATGACGATGCTGAGCCCATGATCTACGAGGATGCACTGGAGGTGCAGGAGGCCAAGCCCGAACCAATGAGCAGCACTACCAAAGACCCACCGAAACACGATGGCCGCCGAAGAATTATGCAAGAAGGCCTGATGAGAATCTATGTTCTTCAGCTCATGTCGCGAGCTATTTTTGAAATTGCCTTCCTTGCAGGACAGTATCTCCTCTATGGTTTTCAAGTTAGTCCTTCATATGTATGCAACAGGGTCCCCTGTCCACACCGAGTGGACTGTTTCATCTCCAGGCCCACAGAGAAAACAATCTTCCTCCTCATCATGTATGTGGTAAGCTGTCTCTGTCTAGTGCTAAACGTGTGCGAGATGCTGCACTTAGGAATTGGCACTTTTCGGGACACCCTTCGCATGAAGAGGAACCACGGCCGACGAATGTCCTACGGCTGCCCGTTTTCTCGAAACATCCCAGCCTCCCCTCCGGGGTACAACCTTGTGATGAAGACAGACAAACCTAGCAGGATCCCCAACAGCCTCATCACCCACGAGCAGAACATGGCCAATGTTGCTCAGGAGCAGCAGTGCACCAGCCCGGACGAGAACATTCCTTCTGATTTGGCAAGCCTACACCGGCACCTCCGGGTCGCCCAGGAACAGCTCGATATGGCCTTTCAAACGTATCAAACCAAAAACAACCAGCAAACCTCCAGAACCAGTAGTCCTGTGTCTGGGGGGACCATGGCGGAGCAAAATCGAGTCAATACAGTCCAGGAGAAACAAGGAGCACGGCCGAAGTCAGCCCCAGAGAAGGCTGCGACCATTGTAAAAAACGGAAAGACCTCTGTCTGGATCTAGAGATAAATCTAATTTAGTAAATTAACAGTTTAAACTTTTACGACTCCAGGACTGCACTGTGGCACAGCTGGAGGATGTGTGTGTGTGTGTGTGTGTGTGTGTGTGTGTGAGAGAGTGAGAGGGAGAGAGATGTGACTTTGGACAATAACAGTTGAGAATTTCAATCACTCTAGCTGACGTACAGTACACAATTTTGGGGAATTAAAAAAACACACATGAAGAAATGATCAAATCCAGTATCACAAATCTTGTTTGTTACTGTAGTGTGTCATTTTGTGCTCGCCATAGCTTCTGGACATGGTTAACATGTGCTTACTTACTTAAACATCTCTAATTCCAGCTAAAATGTCAGAGTATAAACAGACTGCTTGGAGCTATTTATCTGATCTACCCTTGACTGCCGCTGAACTGGATTAATCTGAAGAAATCTAACTTTGTGTGTGATTGTACCCTCAATCCAAATTCAGAAACGCAGTGAAAAACACTGTACAAAAGCACAATGACTCACTTCTGAAGAATGATGGTTATTGTTGGAAAGATGCATGTTTAATATTTGGGGAAGTGTTTTTGGATGTAGTATGGATGAGTGTTGCTGGAAGCAGATTAAATGTGAAATATTTTGATAAAGATAATGAAACAGGGCTGTGTCTCTGTAGGCTCTTCTGATAAACATCTGCTCAGTGGGATGATCTTCAGTCACTGCGTGCAAAGCCTTTATCTATTCTATATTTTCCAAAGCCTTGCAGTGTCACGTTTGAAGGTGAAGAGGTAAGTGAATAGAAAATATTTTCTAAACTGATTTTCTGCAATCCGAAGACGATGCATGCTTTTCAACTGGGAACATACAGTATACACATAGGCTACAGTAGAAACCCCGTCCTTAGCTATTCAATTAGCTCTACATTTATCTTACGTTTAGGCATGTTAGGTCTCGAAGATGACCATTTCAGTTTTTCTGTCATTGAAGCAGTATGTTTCTAAAAATTGGTTTCTGAGTAATATTTAATCCTGCCTTCACTGTTGTCATATTTCAAAGTGCCTCAAACTTTTAAAGACTGTTCTCGTATTTTATTCATGAAAAAATAAACTTGTTTGAAACCTCTGATTTCTTGCTTTATGATACACCTCTCTTCTTCAGCGCACTGATGACGGTGGTGTGTTTTTGAGTCAGAAGTTAGAAGCTTGCATTACGTTTTATTTTAACAAGTATGTTTGATGGCAGGAAAGTCTCTTGTTGTAACAAGAAAACATCCAATCAAAGCCTAAACCATGCTGTAGCAAACTACTCATTCACAGTTATGTGAATTGCAATCTCAGAACCCAATGGCTATTGTCTGATGACAGTAAACCCGCGGATAGAGAGCGCCAGGGACAATGATTTTTGTAGGTCAACGCGGACGTTAGCATCGCCTTGGTTCCTTCAACAAAAAGCCAAACAAAAAGGATATTGTCATTGGATTTTGGATTATTACAGAAAAAAGCTTTGTGGCAAACAAGTTTATGAGACCTAAATTAGCATTAGCTATGACCTCTCTGTGCAGCACATTAGTCTCATTCTTTGTATTGGAGCTGTGTTAAATTGCATTGTCAAATAAAATAAATTTTAGATTCTTACACGTAAGTTTCAGCAAGATAATCACCACAAATGAACACCAATTTCATGATTTTTCAAGCATTAATGCAATCGCCAGAGAAAGCTAATGTTAGCCTATAAACTAACCACACCTGGGTCACATGACTTCAACGTTCTGTAGTCTCATTCAGCCATTCGTCGGCAACACCTATTTACTGACATATTCTACGTCTTAGAACAAATCGTGAAAGTGTCTTAATCCCTGTTTGGTCGGGATTAGTTTAACGTGGAGATGTAGGGTAAAGTAATTATTACCAGGGATTTTAGTCCCGTCTGAACGCGCCATGTCTGTAATCGTTAATAATGTCAGTAAAATGTCAGTAAAATCTATGGCGACTTTTACCTTCTGTAAAACGGTCCAGAGAAAATACCTTGGGTGATATTAATCCCGTGTGAATGCGATCCTCTGTAAAAATGTATGTAAATATTTTGTCACGTCCTGTTTTCAACCATTTTTCCGCGTTTACAACTAGTTTTCTGCATTTTTTCAATGATGGAGGCGTTTGAAGAAGCATTCAGTGTTGTCAGCAGTCGTGATAGTGGACACTCTTCTAATGATGGCATAGCCCTATGTGGGAGACCAATCAAAAAGGTCGAGAAGAAAGCACTTTTCAGAGCCACGAGACTTCTGGTTCTGTTAGCTAGGCCTAATATACATACATATTGCTAAACGTAGTGTACACACAATCCTGATCATGGGCAATATTTCACATTGGGCTAATCATTAATTATTATCCTTCCGCTGATGCTTTATGCCCTGCTCCACCAACGCATATCACGCACATGCCGACAGGGAGGTGACGCCAGGGCGCAAACTGAGTTACCACTCCCATCTCTGGTAGAATTACGGAGATTTCTTGTCCCGTGCGAATCGGACACTTGTATTACAGACATCCTGTGGTAGACTGACAATAGTCCATATCCCTATGTAAAACTAATCCCGTCCAAATAGTACTCTAAGCTTGTGTTAATCACAGACCTTAATTCAGGCATCTAAACGAAAACCTATTAAAAAAAAAACACTGACTTTGAGACGAGGGAACTGGACTTGCTAAAATGCTAATTCATTTACGAATTTTAGGATTCATTCCTGTACTGCTCGATATTTTGGGCTGATCTGCTGCAGCAAGCGAGCCAAGACTTACTCCTCTGTGCACTGGTCATTTTGGCAAATCTCTGCAGATATATGAAAGCAAACACATTTTAAAAAAGCTAATATAACGCTAACTTGCTTTGAGATTATAGCCAATGGGTTCCAAGACTGAACTGCTGCCAATGCGCTCCGCCTCTTCACACGGACTGTTCATCTGTTCACGCAAATCAGAACACTTCCAATACCAAACTCTGGTCCTGCTGCTAAAAGACTTCTTTATACAAACTGATTAGATTTTATTTCATGCTTGGGATGAGACATGTCTTCTGTTACTGACCACAGCAAATTTGTCTTAAGTATAAGTAAAAAGAAGCTTATGGGGCAGTCAACGGCAATAAAAACAGTTGTACTGTAATATAGTAGTAGTAATATAGTAAAGCATTGGTGCAGGAGAGGCAAATAATTTCTACAACCTACACAATCACACAGCATTTCCTTATCTTAAATATAGGAAAGTAACATAAAAAGGGAAAAGCTGCAGTAATAAGAAAATAAAAGCATATATTTAACATACATGTATTATCAAAATAAGGTTTAGGGGATGTGTGTCACAAGACTGACTTATGGAGATAAAAAACATTCTTGCATCTATTAATTATTGGATAAGTGGCACCAGGTGTGGACATTACAAAGAAACCTGACCACAAATCTCTGAAAAATCACTATATTTTCTCTATACTCATTCAAACGATCACTGTATTTCAGTAGTTACAGGCAGCCTAATTCACATACAACAATCTACATGCCAGTATAGGTTTTTGGAACATACTAATGGGCACCCACACCTGGTGCTAATCAACAAACCATTAAGAGAGGGAACAATGGGAGTTTGTCCAAGCTTTGGAGAAAGACATCAGGTCAAAGTGTTTTTAAACGCTACGTCTCCGTATTCCTTTTGGGTTTTTCTGTATTTCTACAGCCTAAATAAGAGGTTTTTGCCAAGCACCCTCATCCTGGAAGAAACCATTTGATTCACTTGATGGCTCTTTATTATTTACTTTACCTCAGGTTTGTTAGAAACAGGCTCGTACATTTAAAACCTTTTACCTGGTAATGAGTTACACATTTCCTTTGGTAACTACAGATATGTGTGTGTGTGTGTGTGTGTGTGTGTGCTTATGTTTTTTGTATTTTCCCATCTGTTAAAGAGTTTTACTGAGCAGTGAATGTTTATAGAGCCTTGATGGAAGGCACGTGACATTGCATATGCTGCCTGCTCAGCATTCTGTCAGTGTAATTAGAAAATTAGCAGTTTTGCTTTTCATATAAGGAATAATGAGTTCAGTGAGGAAGATTTAATACCTCACACTGGTTAGAAGTAACAAATAAGACCACATTTACTTACATAGGCTACTGTGCTTATATAAACTTTCATTACTGCTAATACAGTTTACACATGGTCTTAACTTATCGTGGTTATAGTCATAGTTACCTACAGTAGTTACAAGCTTTGGGGCTGTTGTCAAAGCTTATGGGAGTCTGTTTTTAAGGTTATTGTTTTAATGACTTTACATTTACAGCTTCTCTTGTATGTTGTAAGAAGCAAAAAAAAAAAAAAAGCTAAATGAAAAAATCAATTTAAGATGATGTGTTGTTATGAGAAAACTTCTTATACAGGAAATATTTTCTCACTAAATACCTCCACTGAGTCAGTTGTTTCTTTGGGCTGCACAGTTAATCAGAATATTAGGCCATCCCTCCTGGGATTTGCGGGCTGTTTTGTAGATTGTTGCAGCCTGACGCCAGATTCCACGGCAGCTTTCCCTAAAAAACTGTGATGAATGTTGCAGTGTTATAGGCGTTGCTTTGCAAAGACGTTGCAGTGGCAAGTGCAAAAAATAGTGTGTAGAGTGTATTATTATGAGCATTCAGTGTCTCCCACAGAATTATAATGTCAGGGGTCCATGATATGATATTATCACGATACCTAAGTGATCTTACTATATAATTATGAAAACTCTGTCTGTGTGTGTGTCTGTTCCACGTTTTTCTCCTCACTGACTTGGTCAATCCATGTGAAATTTGGCACAGTGGTAGAGGGTCATGGGAGGATGCCAATGAAGCAATATTACATCAATTGGCCAAAGGGGGCGCTATAGCAACCGACTGAAATTGCAAACTTTGAATGGGCATATGTCATGCCCCGTATGTCGTAGAGACATGAAACTTTGCACAGAGATGCCTCTCCTCATGAGGAACACATTTGCCTCAAGAACCCATAACTTCCGCTTATATAGATTTTCCGCCATTTTGAATTTTTTGAAAAACACTTCAAATGGATCTCTTCCTAGGAAGTTTGAGCGATCTGCATGAAACTGGGTGAACATAATCTAGGGACCAATATCTAAAGTTCCCTCTTGGCAAAAGTTGGAAAACTTACTAAAACTGAGCTTCTATAAGGCAATGACTTTAACTATCTGCCTTTCAACGTGCTACCTCAACTACTAATGTACAGTTTTAGCCCACTAACTATCCCACTATTGGCAATGGTGCTACTGTACTTTCAATAAAGCAATCGTACTATCAAATTCACAAACACTCTGTCTGAATACATTGCTCCTCTTAATGGGTTCAGTTGACTATTCAGTCTGCAATTTCCTATGACCTGTATCCCAAACACACACCATGTGAAACTGTGCGTGGGCAACTGTGCGCTCAATGGGTATGGACTAGTGTTACAATATGATTGAGATTTTAAATATATTACAATATGCTGAGTATTGCAACAAAATATTTTGCAATATATTACCTTTTTTCCAACTGTAAATGATGTCCCCAAAGGAAAATGTCCCCTTTTTTTGCAGCAAAATGTATGTAATGGACTGAAAAAGCAATTGATTATATTTCTCTAGTAGGCTACCTAAAGTTTAATTTTTATTTGGTATATTAATATCTTATATAATTAAAAAAAAAATGATACCCACGCAAAAATATCACGACGATAATACTGCCTTGTTATGTCAATGAAAGCAGTCTGGCTTCGTATTATCGGTGCTATTTATCGGCTATGATTTTGATCATCGAAATAATGCATGATTATAAAAATGTCCCATTATCGGCTGATAATTTATCGGGCGATATCTGTCAAATAATTGCAATATTATCTTTGCATATTGTGCCACCCAAGTTGTTCATTCAAAAGGAAAAGCAATGAGATATGTCATGTATTGTTTGATGTTACCTGTTCAGGCCTATATTTTTTCAGTGGGGGCCAACATACGGATTGTGATAAGTAAATTAATAAATTATCGATAAATTGAGATTGTGTTTAATCATATTCAATTAAAACCTCATGACTTAGTGTAACTTTACAGCATAAAGTAAAGTAACAAACACTCTTACATGAGAGAGGCTGTGTTGTCCATGTCTGATGTGGCCTGAGCACCACCCACGTGAGCAGTTCCGTTATTATGGAGCAGTGCATTGTGGGATATCAAAAATGGAGCCCATGCTGTGCGAGTCAACAGCGCTGTCCTGTGTTATGTAGCCGTTTGCTGCTGTCATAGGCGGAGTAGACCCTTAAACTAAACACGTAGCACACTCCTGTGACAGTGAACAACATGGGGGTTCTGTGTTTCGCCCGTGGTGCGTTCACGTCCGCCACAAAATACAGCGGTCGGTTTGTGTGCGTAACGTTTCTCTCCGGTGTTACAGCTCCAGCAGGTGTCCGTGTCCGACGGTACAGCCAGAGACAGGTCCCCGGACAGTATGTGTGCTACCACCTTCCTCACAGGACGTTGCTTAAAATCCAGGGACAAGACACGAGCCCGTTTCTTCAGGGGATTATAACCAACGACATGGGGCTGCTGGTGGAGCCTGGACTCACTGCCATGTACTCACACATGCTGAATGTACAGGGGAGGACTCTGTATGACATCATGTTGTACAGGTACAGTAACACTTCGTTAATGTACATGTTGTCAGTAGACACCAGGGTGGGGCTGCTTATCTTGAGCTGCAGTTGGTGGTGGTGACAGCTGAGTCACTGAGCTGCAGAGCCAGTCTGTCCAAGTCACTTTAAACTGAGCTAAATTAAACACAGTCCACCTCTGAGGTCAGTCAGCTTATGTACAATTTGGACCTGTTTCACATTAGATACAAAAACAAAAGTATTAAAGGAACACTTCACCCAAAACATGACCATTTGTGTATCAGTCAGTCATGCCATGTTACCTTGAATTGGTGAAGAAAACTTTTGCTCGTATACCTCCACAGAAAACAGCGAACTTATTGATTCATTGATTGGGGGCCACGTTTAACAACATCAAACCTATAGTGAATAGGCATCATGGCGCACTGCATTGTGAGATGTATCGTCCAAATTTTAGGACACGCTTCCTCAACAGAGACAAAACAAGACTGGATTGGTCAAAGACTAAAGGCAGCATTCCCTACAAGAGACTCGGAAGCAGTGATGCGATCAAGTTGTTTGGGTAAAGCTTGTGTTCGGAGTAACTTTTTAATTATCTTTTAGAAACAAAATCAGAGTGCAATAATACAACTTTGACCTTCTCTTCCCCTCTTTGTGTCTCTCACACAACAAGCAGCTCAGGCTTTTCGTTATTTGGCTTTTGAACAGAACGATAAGTTGAAATCTGACATTTAAATCTGTCCTGTCATCGTGTCCTCTGCAGATTTGTAGGGTTGACTTCTTCTGTAACAACATCTAAACAAATCACTGTACACACTGTCAACATTTTACCGTGTTTTCAAGCTGGATAAGAGAGAAACTCAGCCACGTGTAATAGTACAGTCCTTACTGGAGCTTCTGTGTCCTGAAGTCCCCTAGTCTCACCACCAGACAATCAGAGATCTCCGCCTTCTGATAGTCTGGGGACACTCCTTTCTAAAATGTGTTAAACACACCAAAGAAAGCAGCCGGCAACAAAGCAACGCCTCTTGCATTTTTTAAAAGGTCTCTCTCCGCTCTCCCGGAAATGTGCGCTCCCCTTTTTCTCGTCCGCAAGGAAACAAACACACAGAGAGCTTGAAAATGGATGCCGAGAGATTTAACTCTGTTTTATCAAACGTGTGCTCAGTCCACAAGATTGTGGAAATGAAGGACTTACAGCGACTTTGTTTAAAACTTTTAAAGCAGTCGGACTATGTTTACGAACACAAGAGTTCAGCGAGCCACCGAAGGACCACCCTGCGGATTTACTATTGGTTCTGCAACATAGGGAGTTTTTTTTAAATTCTGAAATTGTATCTGCCCATCTAAACACAAAATCAGGGAGAAAGTCATCAGTCTTTAGTTAAGCAAAGCGTCTAAAGACTGACTTGTGAGTCTAGAAGTCCCCAGATGCTTTGTGTTGCTCCCTGCCGCTGACGTTGGGATCCTACTCTCTGTATCAAAACTTTCAGTCATTCATTATCAGTAACTGCTTATCCCGGTACATGGTCGTGGGGGGTCTGGAGCCTACCCCAGGAGACACTGGGCGAGAGGCATGAACACCATGCACAGGTCGCCAAACTATCACAGGGCTGACCAATACAGGTAGATAACCATTTCCGCTCACATTCACACCTGGAGGAAACCTACGCTGGCGGGTTCGAACCCTGAACCCTCTTTCTGTGAGGTGACAGTGCTAGCCACTGCAACACCATGCCTCTAAGCTTACAGCACTGGGCATTCTCAGGCGGTCTCTCATTCAAGTATAGACCTGGCCTGACCTAAGTTTCCGAGATCAGATGACATTGGGTGTGCTCAGGGTGCTATGGCTGTAAGCAAATATATTTATTGTATATCAAAACATCCATTTACAAACTCTTACAGAGCTCGTCTCACTTATCCAGTCGTATGCTGAGTACTTCCAAATTAGAAAGGGTGTGCAGTTAGTGGTGCGTTCCATTTGCACCGGAAAGTCAGAATTTCTGAGTTACCAGTTGGAAATTTGAATTGAAACGCCCTCTGGAGTGGAAAGTCAGAGGAACATTACCAACTCCAACCTCAAAATCCCGTTCTGCAGCTCTGCACATCAACAGTCCATTCTCTCAACAGTAGTGAAAGCTGTAGCCACACACTGTTTATTAACACGTCCGTTTTAATTTGTGCCTCATTAAATTAAACACAGCACCTTCCAACATTTGACTGTGGACATATCACTACAGTGTTTGCATCACAAAATACAGGGTAATGCATTGTTCTCAGCTGGTATTGCTCACAATAGCTCACCTTGCTTGAACTGATACTGCTAATGACATGTTAGTTGTCTGACTTGTACTGGAATGCAGTCAACTTGGGTGTGACATCTTTGTTAGTTTCAGCGTCTGAGGTAAATGGAACGCAGCAGTAATATTTGTGTGAGAGTTCGTAAACAGATGTTTTGATATAGTTTTGCTGTTGTTTAACACGGTCCCCAATCAATCAATATCTTCACTGATTCTCATGGAGGCATTTGAGAATTTTATTTCACAAATTCAAGGTGACATAGCATGACTTACTCATGTACAAATGTTCTTTGTGGGTTAAGTATTCCTTTAAGAGTCATAACTCTAGATTTTCTCTCTTTGTCTTAGTTGTTATGAATTCTCTGGGAAGGTGTGTCCTCAGTTGTGCCCCACCTTATGAAATGATGTCCCTCGTGTTCTCCTTTGAATCACCCTTCCTGTGTTATGTCTTGACCTGACGTACTTTTCAACAGGAAATAGCTTTCATCAAATACAGGAAGTGAGATCCTTTTGTATACAAATGCTATTTCTGTAAGGCGCTAAAACAAAGAGTTGTTTTAAATTGCTGGATCAGCTATTTGTGATGAACCTTGACTAAAAAAAGTCATAATACGCTCAGGCAATTTAGTTAAACCTCTATTTTGATAGAGAGCACAACCAAGCTGGTCAAAAAATGCAAGGTGAACATTTGAAGGACATGTTTACAAAGTTTAGTTGCCAGTGAAGTTTTCTCAGGTGACTGATGCCAGATGTTTGGTGTGAACTCTGCCTGGTTAACTAGACTTCAAATCCAGCTGCAGATTCATTTTATTTACTTTATTTGTGTACTTACCGGCTTGTAGCACCGAGATAGATTTGTGGCAAATTGTTAAACTTGGAAAAATAAGAGATGCCAGATTATCCCACCTGTAAATTAATAGGTTACAAAACTGTATGTTGATATTCACATCTTCCGAGCTACAAAAATCGTAGACTCTGCCCTGAAATAACACAAGTATAGTAAATGAAAGTGAATCTGGGGTTGGCTTTTACTTATGCTGACAATTCTGTTGACAAACTGTAACTATCAAATCTGCATAATATACTTTTAACGCAGGTAGATCAGACAGACTGAGTCATCATAAAAGTATATAGTCATTAACTGACTGTGGTTGATTTTCTTCTTCACAAGGCACTAAAATCGCTGCATTCCCTTTCAGACTAAAAGAAGCTGATGCAGGACAGGGTGTCTTCCTGGAGTGTGACAGCACAGTTAAAGACTCACTCTTGAAACATTTGAAGGTGTACAAGCTCCGCAGAAAGGTCAACATAAACCCCTGTCCAGAACTCTCGGTGTGGGCGGTGCTTTCCAAGCAGAAGGAGGCAGGTGAAAAGGCCAGTAAACCTGAGCTGTCCTCCCCAGACAAAGCTCTGGTATGGGAGACTGATCCTCGAACTGAGGACATGGGCTGGAGATTGGTGTTGGACAATCAAACTGACCCCTTGGATGTCATTGCATCATGTCAGAAAGGTGACACGGGGGAGTATCACAGACATCGCTATGCAATAGGTAAGACCACTAGGTATGTTAGAATATATGCAGTTTGTTTTAAAGAGAAATAGGACGGCAAGTTAGGATTGTACGCACAGCACATGTGCTCTTGACTCATTTTGACAAGTTTTGTTTATTCCCTCTGCTGTCACTGTTGTCTAGGACTTCCTGAGGGAGTGAAGGACCTTCCGCCCGGGGTGGCACTACCACTCGAGTCGAACCTCGTCTACATGCAGGGTATCAGCTTTAGCAAGGGCTGTTACATTGGCCAGGAGCTCACAGCCAGGACTCATCACACTGGGGTGATTCGGAAACGCCTGATGCCAGTGCGCCTGTCAGCTCCAGTCCAAGACCTCGAGGAAGGTGCCGCGCTGCAAACGCAGTCGGGCAAACCAGCTGGGAAGCACCGAGCAGGGGTTGGAGAGCTGGGTCTGGGTGTAATCCGCATAGCTCATGCCAAAGAGGCTTTGATGCTCAAATCTTCTGACGACACCACAGTGACACTTGAGGTCTCTGTGCCAGACTGGTGGCCTGAAGATGCAAAAATCAAGTGAAGAGGAGGATGTTTTATCGTTCCCTGAAATGTGACATAGATCGCATCTGACAGACTTCTCATAGACACAACCCTGAAGTACAGTATGTTACTCTGTCATTGCTTAACAGCTGTGTGGCACTTACCCATATTTGTGTTTTTGTTTTGTTTGTAAGAAAACATACTTTTAGAGTGATTTCCTAACTTGTAAAGTATCACTAACCACAAACCACAGAATTATGTTATTTAACTGATCTACTGCAGCATTATACAACAGGATATACCAAAGGTGAGATGGTATTGGTGGTTGTTGAATAAATATGCAAGAAAGCAATACAAACTCAGTTAACTTGTGTTTTTTTTTAAAATTTATTCACCAATTTTATCTTTCTGTGCAAAAACTAACTCCAAACATTCTACATTTGAGATTGCATCTCAAACCAAAGATGTAGTAACACCTTCATCATCATCTTTTTTACACTATACAAATTGGCACTTCTCATTCAAGCCATTTCCAGATAACGAGAACATTGTTAAGACGCCACTGAACATCTTAATCCTGATAAAGGAGATGCTGCCCTCTGGTGGACTGTATGGTGTCCCGAATTTGCTGTAACATGGTTTCTGGCTGCAAAGTCAAAGCTGAATGATCGAGGCGCTTAAAATCTTCATTGATGAGCAGACATTCAATTATGTGAGCCACTCTTTGCAGGTCAAAGGCAGCGTGGTAAGGTCCAAGTGTGGTGAGGATCTCTGAGAGATGCCGTGGGTAATCAGACGAATCCCCAGAGGAACAAGCATTCAGGAAAGCCATTCGGTTGTCAGCAATGATTTTGAGGAAGGAGGCAAATTCTGCATAGTTAATACCAGAGCAGGCCTTCATAATGAGCTGGAAAGAAACAGAAATGACTTTTAAATATAATAAACATTCACAGCAGCAGCATTTTTCTATAAAGCATGCAGGCTGAACAGTCTTGTCCCGTCCCTGAAGTACCTGACAGTGCTGATGCCACGAGTCCATCGTGTTTCTCCACTCATCTATCTCCTTTTGAACAGAAGACAGCTCACTCTGAAGGAACTGCCACATAATGTCCACGTTGCAGCCATTCAACCAGTTATGATTAATGGAGATGGTGTCCTCCTGTAAGAAAAACATTAACAAGAGTGAGAATTCCTATGTCTGATATGTCCTCTGGTGTCTGATTTTAATGTAACTCAGCTGCTTAGACTTTTGTTGCCTCTACAGTTCTTACCAGATTATAGACTTGATGATGCCAGCCACTGGGTACGAAAATGATTTCACCCGCCTCTTGAATAATTTCAAGAGGTTGACAGGCTTCTTCGGAGTGTGGGAAAAGGCCTCTGTCTCGCAGCTCAGCTGATGTTACATCGTAAGGGAGGTTGCCATGAGTGTCTCGTAAAAACTCCTCCTGACCCGGGGGATACAGGAGCCATTTCTTCCTGCCACAGATGTTTGCAGACCAACTGTAGGAGCGGAACACATCAGCATGGAACGGCGTCCTGGTGAGGAGAGAGTGAATTTATCGAGAGATGTCCCACATATAATAAATTATAATAATAGGAAGCTATTTTTTATGTGACAAATGAATAATATGTTTAATTCTTGCACCATGAGCCTTTAGGTCCCATGTAGACAAAGCGGTAGTCATCAACTTCAAGTGTATCCCAGTACTCATTAAGCCAGTCAGACGAAAAGAAGACTGGTGTGGTGTAAACATTATGCTCTGGAAAGTCCCTGTAAAACAATAACATTAAATGCATCATAGTCTGCACCTTTTGCTGCATGAAACAAATTCCAATCTGCATTAATTACCTTGACATGTGCCAGTCTTTCAGATAGAGGCATCCTTTAGGTGACGAGTGGCCATTCTGGATGTATTCCTTCCAGTAGTGTATAAATTCTTTGAAAGGCATAACTTGTTTAGGGTTTGCATTGTACTCCTTTGCATTGCAGTTTGCAACAGGAACAGGAGTCTCATCTGTGATACAGAACAAATACATTATCTTACAGTACATGACATCACTGCAGCAGCTGCATTATGGTGTGGCAGTTAGTTTGTAGCATGTCTCACAGGCTTATTTACCAAAATCTTGCAGCAGTTTCTGGAAATTCGGCTTCCCCTCCTCTGACACCCACTGTCTCCGACACTTCCAGTCCTCTGTGAACCTTCTTGAAAACATACATGGGTGATTGGGGAGTAAGTATTTCTTGAAAAACTTAGAATAGCTCAGCTCCTTGTCGATGTAATCTACAAAATGTGAGGACCAAAACTGTTCATACGACTGTCTCGGGATTTTGACCAGGCTGCAGCAATTACGGTACGCCTCCCTGTCCATGATCGTAAACAAGACCTCGGCTAGCCAGTTAGCTAGCTAGCTTAGCTGTCACCGCTTAACAGCAACAAAACGGTAAGGACAAGCTAGCTCGGTTTGTGTGACATTACATAGCGCAGTTCTTTTAACATTAGCGGTAAAATTCACGCTAGAATCGGCGTGAAAGATAAAGTTATGCTAAAACGTATTTTTTTTCTATTATAACAAGTCGCTGTATCGGACTCCTTCCCGAGGACCGCAATTAATGGTTCCTGAACGACGCATTTATAAAACCGTCTCTACGTGTTTATTTCAAACGCTGCCTTTATAAACGTATCAATTAATAGGCTACATATATACATGTGTTTGACCTAATTTAGAAACCGCCGATAAAGCTAACAATAACTATTTTCCCGAAACCTTGTCGCCTTTTCTGACAGCAGCATTTTCAAGTCGGACAGTAAATACAGCCGTACCTCTGCGTGACGTCACTTCCGTAATAAACATCAGCGCTACAGAGCAGAGTATGAGGTAACGCAATGCTCAGCCCAACAAGGTTATGTTGTCGGTTAATGTGGTGTTAGACGGGTGTAATTGCGCCGAGAGGAAGTGATACATGCTTAGAGGGGTTATAACGTTTTAATGACGCAGTCGTAATGCGCTCAGCTGGATAGAAAGGTCGCTCCTCCACAGCTGAAGCTGCCAGTGTGAACGCCTCAGCTGAGCCCAGCTGCTGCCTGGATCCCTTATTACACTCTACAGAAAGTATGTTCATCATCATTCAGTGCAGTGTCCTTATGATGCAACTGTAGACTCAAACAGCAACATGTGTATTGTGCATGTGTCATATAAAGGCTTATTTGTCCTTCCAGGTGAACCACTGTGTCTCCTTCTAAAATGAGCCGGGACGTTCCCATCCACAGCTGGCCCGGCTCCTATTACATCAACAGTGAGAAGCGGTGGGAAAATGGCACCCTGTCCCTCACCAGGACCATGGTGCGCTTCGTCTCTAACCAGAGCAAGGAGAGTCTTGCCAGTTTCCGCCTTTCAAAGATCATGGAGATCAAGATGGAGTCGTCCAGCTTCATCTTCAGCACTCTCACGGTGCTCGAAGAAGGCAATGTGAAACACTGGTTTGGCTCCCTTAAGCCCAACAGGGTGGTGGTTTATAATGTGTTGGAGCATTTCTGGAGGGAGCGCCTTCTCTCGCCCAGCTCAGAGGCCCGGGGGGCAGAGTGTCAACCTTCAAAAGGCAGAGAGCTGATCAACCTGGTGGCAGGGGCACAGAGGAGACTGGAGGACACTGGGAGAGTCCTCAGCCACCAAGGAGAGCAGTTTGACAATATGATGCAGGGACTGGAGAAGATTGACTCTGATCTGGGCGTGGCTGATAAGTAATTGTCCTTCTGTTTCCTGGCTCATTGATATTATGCACATTTTAAAAATTTGGAAGTCTTGTTCATGTTGTATTCTGTTATAACTAAGTAGCTGCACTACAAAAACAGGCCAAGTATAATAGTAAAACAAGTCATACACTCATGAATCCTTCCTTTCCCTTTGTATCATGTTGCAGACTTTTGTTAGAGCTGGAGTCTCCCTCCTGGTGGCCTTTTGGTAAACTCCCCTGGAAGACTCAGCAGGACGCCAAGGCTGAAGATGCTGCAAGAGCTGCAGCTGCTGCAGCCTCTGCAGCCAACAGAGGGTCTGTCAGACATAAGGTGATCACAAGCATCCCAGCTGTAGTGAGCAAAGGTGGGAACTCGGACTTAAAACCCGGATGCTTGCTGGTGCTGGTGTCCTCTCTGGAAGTGCGAGACACAAACTGCCAACTCCTCCATCGCTTCGAGCGGAATGAAATTGACGAAATCAGAGTGCACAGTCCGTATGAGATCACTGTTAGACAGCGGTTTATCGGGAAGCCGGACATATGCTACAGGTTCCTGTCTGCCAAGATGCCAGAGGCGATGTCAGTGTTAGAGATGCAGTACAAAAAGAAAGTGGAGTTCACTAGTGAATATAGTGCTTTCAAAGCAACTCCACTTTCATCTCCGTGCGACACAGAGGGGCCAAACTGGAATGAAGGTAAGACGGATAAATAAATAAGGGTGCTTACACTGTTTTCATGTCTAGTATAACACTGACCACTAAGGGGCAGTAGAGATCTATGTTTCCACCTCTGTGTATTTATAGGTGTGTAGCCACATGTAAAAACATTTCATCCACATGACTTTGGACATGATTATTGGTGTCTCTCCTTCACAGAAATGTGTTTTGATGAGTCACTTCATCCTGATTGCCTCAGTTACTTTGAGTTTACTGTCTGGTTTCCTCATAAACAACATATGCACTCTGCACTTTTTCACCATCTCCACCCATGGAGTCAGGTTTGCTGCAGAGGTGCCAAGACACAGAGCTCCCGCTGGCGGTCCCAGCAGGGGAGCTGTCCCAGTTGCAGGTGCACGTCCTCCAGCCATCTGTCAGTCAGGCTGAGGCCCAGGAACTCAAACAGGTGAGACCTTTGTGAATGTATGACTTGCACTATTGTGGCATTGAGATTTTTGTTTTTTATATTTATACATATGAAAGCAAACAGCCCGGTGGTTTCAGTGACATGTATTTTGATAGTTCCATTCCAACCAGAAGTTCACCAGAATGATTCTTATTTTTCATCCTGTATGATTAAAGTGTTATTCAGTGAGACCACAAACCAAAGTCCATCCTGGTTTTAAGAGAAGGAGAGAAACCTGTTCTGTCGTTTGGTCAGAATTTACAAAGTCTTTCCATTCAGAAGCTCGCAGCACTGAGAAATGTTACGGACATGGTCTGTGGTGGCAAGACCTACACAGTGACGCATATTCAGACCTATGATTCAAACAAATGTTTTGTGTGTGACGCACTATTTCAGGTAGCTAAGAATAATTTATTTAAGGTAGAACATTTTCAGTAGTCTACTTTTTTGTTAACTCATGCGTAGATACACATTATATACGGTAGTTAGAAGAATGAATGGATGCAGACTTAATGAGTTCACACCAAGGCTCTGCTACATGGAGCCAAGATCATATTAAAGCTTGCTTTATGTAAACACCTCCAACACACGAGTAACAAAACCATCTTTGCAAAGAATGCCAGTCAGAACTAGAACCCCACAGATAGCATTATTCTAAAGGCTGATACAGGTAAATATTTGAAAGTCCATAAACACATAACATAAGCAAACATTGTTGATGATGATCTCACAAAATCGTATTTCAAAAAATTGTGACTGAATTATAAATCAATTTACAGTTAAAAATAAACCTGCCAGTGCTCTCTGGTTGACAGAATATTCTAATATTAATCTTTTCCCATCTTTTGATATTGTTTCTGTTCTGCCATTCATTGTTGCGTATTTGCCGACGTATGCAGACATCAGTTTATCTGCAATCACCTAATATCGGCCGATATATCAGTCGGGCTCCAGTTACCAGAGAGGTCATGCTGTCAGTTGGGTTTGTTGGTTTGTCTGTTCCTCAGCAGGATTATGGAAAAACTGCTGGCCCAATTTTCATGACACTTGGTGGAAGGGTGCAGCATGCAAACCACAGTGTGGATACACAAAGTTTTTTTTACTTTCATTTACATTGTGAGATAGGGTATTTGGCCTGTGTGGAATAAATGCAATACATCTAATTTCCAGCAGATGGTAGTAACGGTGAACAGCGACAAAACATAGCCAATTGTAGAAATACAATTATTTCATATCATCATGAACGTCCATAGGTACCAGTAATCCTCTGGGGTAGCCCAGTACACATGTAGTTGTTCAAATTTCATACAGCAAGCAGTCGGTATGGAGCACTTAGAGACAGTAGTCTCATGGGAGAACTGGTATCATTGTAACACCACCACAATTGTAAGAACGCTGTTTATTCAAACTAAGCTGTGGCTATGGAAATGTAAAAACACACAAATAATGGAACTTCTTATAATGTTACTCAGTGTTGGGCAAGTGTTGGGTTATTACACTACTTTTGCGTTACTTTCGACTAGGCATTTTAAATGGAAGAGACTCATGTTGTTTCACAGCAGGTACAGAAGCTCCAAATTATTACAGTTCATTTTAAATCCAGTGCTGCAGGTCTGACCCATTCATGCATTCACATACAGTTGTCACCACTTTGTGTTAAAATCCACTGCTTATATGAATCATAGCGTGATAATATAGGACAGTTAAATAGCCTAGAGCATCTAAAGTAAATGAATAGGGTCAGGCAGAGGATCAGAGTCTGATAATTATGAGATATGGATAAATATTTGTGGGCCTGTGATATGAAACACAAAAAAATATATTGAGGTCGGCACAATAAACAGAAAGGTGTGCGATCAAGTCACTATGACTTAATACACTGGAGCTGGAGGACCCACTGCCGGTTCCCAGTGTGCCAGAGCTGCTGGAAACACATCCAACATATACTAACATCACTTATATATGTCGATCACTGGGAGCAGGAAAAAACAAACCAGATACCAGCTCTTTATTCCCGTTGCTTTCAGGCAGCCTTAGGATGCAATTGCTTAACGGGTTATAGTGTATGTATGTGAATGGAAACACACTGTAAATGATAACACACACAGGATCACTGGCACCATTCTGTAAGGTAGCTTAAATGACATGACGACACACAACAACCTTCAGGGGATGTGTTTTCTGGTAGTGCACTGGCGGAAGTGGAGCGGTGTGGATCAGTGGATCAATGAAAAAAGAAATCATTTTATTTCGGGCGGTAACGCCTTACCTGACATTGTAAATGTAATAATATTACCCCAAAACCCTTTTGGTAACGTGTTATATTACTTCATTACTGCTCAAAAGTAACATATTACCCCTAACACTGCTGTTATTCGTATCCAAATGTGGACTGTCTGCAGTCAAATCCACCAGAAATAATACATGGAAATATATTTCTGGAAATATATCCAGACGCAGTGGTTGTGCTTGTAGATTTGCATAACCAAAGCCTGGACCACTGGCCTTGGCGGAGGTCTGCGCTCTCTGAGTGCCCTTTTAAATGAAGCTATGAGTCAGCTGAAGAAGATACTCGACAATCAGCTCTTTGATATGTGAATTATGAACGCAGTGTGTTAGAGGCATGTCGAGAGAAAGCTGAAAATGATTCAGTATGTTAAGAAGAGCTGCCAAAAAAATATAGAACATGATTGGCATGCACAGAATAATGGAGTTCCTGGGCATTTGCCTGCATCCTTATGTGACCCACCTTTGTTGCATTATGGTTTAATTACTTAACAGTCCCATTTTATCAGACATTATTGTGTCAACTCACTGCATGAATCTTATCTCAAATGAGGCCCTGTTAACACTTTATACCTAATATTTAGTTAATTATTGTACATAATAACAATGTACAATGTCCCACTGTTGTCTTTGCCTGTATAATCATATTTTAAACAACTTAATCATGGCAGTGACAGCACAGGGCCGGTCACACACGTTGGCTCGTCCATTGTGTCCATAAATGGCGTATTGTCTGCAGCTGATTGTGGTTCAATCTTCAAAGGCTGCCAATTTGGACTTAATGCTACGCTTCTGTACACACCCTACTCTTAATGTAATTCATGTCGAGATTAGAATCTGCAACTTGCACAGAGGCTCACTCAGTTTAATGTCCTGCTGTAAGTGCTTTATCAAAGTGTTTTGTTTTTTTTACACAGTATTATTGTTTGAGGTTGGAAATCCCTGGGTCACTCATTCGTAGATTTCATGTGCAGCACTCTTCTATTAAGCCACAGTCCTGAAACTACCCCGCTCATGCACAAGACTGGCATTTTAGCTCATGTGTTTTTCTATCAGGTCTAGCCTAAATGTTTAATTTCAGGGCTTTCTACATGACTTAAGTCCTCTAACCATTGTATAAGCAGCGGCTAAAAATAATCATCTTCTGTGTTTTTCTATGACACACCAAAACTGCTGTGAATGTTAACGGCAAGGTGCAATTCAGTCATGTCCTCCCAGTCGAAATAGTAAAGTCACAGACCTGAGTGAGCGAATACAGTCATTCCTTGGTGTGTATTGACACACTATCTGTTTTTCAAACTGCTGTCTGGAGCTGTGTCTTTGCTCAGTTGCAACGTGCGCGTTTACCAGCCAGCGAAAACTGACATAATGTTGGTGGGTGTGTGAGAGCATGTGTAGCATAACATAATATTAGTTTAGAAACCATGGTGGTGAAGTTTGGAGTAGTGTTTATTAGGTTTTGCTTGGCACATCACCTTATATTTAAGTTGTTCCATCAACCATAACATACACAGTTGCTGGACCATGGAGACGTAGTCGCAGTATTCCTTCAAAACCACTGAGAGCAGAACACAAACAGTATAGTATGATATCAGTGATCCCAGGAGATAAGCCAGGACTTCTCTCTGAATATCTTCTCAAGCTTCATGCACTGTATAATATGCAGTATTATCATATTTGCAACATGAGTAGCTGTTATTTCATCATGGCTGGTGTTGAATTGTAAAGTTTCTTCTCCCTCATCTGCAGACATTAAGCAGCAGGCTTTTGTGTTTGTTGCCAAAGTTTGAAGAATGAAATGAAAATGTCACTCTCATCTACTTGTCTTTCTCCGTTTCACTAACACACTCGCTTTTTAACTCCCTGACCCCATCCTTACACCTCTCCACATGTGGTCCACATGTTCCACCCTGCAGCGGCACACCGACTTTCTGCAGGTTTCACTATTTAATCTTCTTTTATTCGTGCCTTGCTCCTCAGTTGTCCATGTTCACTGGGGGCTGGTGTGTAATTACTTAAACAAAGAGTGTGCGTGCGTCTCCACAACTGTTTACATATTGGATTGCGTGTGTGTGCGCAGATGCTGATGCAGCTGAAGAACCTTGCCCTGGAGGCAGAGACGGAGCTGGAACGGCAGGAAGATGTCCTGGACGACCTGACCAGCTCCACTGACCGAGCCACCATGCACATAGAGAAGCACACCTGCCGCATGAAAAGACTGTTGTAGGTCTGAGAGTCCAGCGGACACATGCGGCCACCATGTCCCTCCTGGGAAGAGCACTGTAAGCTTCCTCATTGTCCTCACGGGATTAGTATAATGTGAGAACAGCAGAATGCAACCGCAGGGACTTGCATATACTCGAAATAGTTGGTAGGATTTTTGTTGCTTAAAAAGCACATAATCGCTCGGGTTCAAGTGTCAGTGGTTTGTGGGAAGTGCAGCAGTGTTCATTTAGTACTCAAGACGTTCACCAAAATCCCTGAAATCTGACATAATGACTTTAAATAAGGACATATCCAAGTATGTCTCAACAATGGTTCTGTCTTTAAGGAAAATTAAGTGTAGGCTAATACATTTCTGTGAGTAAACCCTTTTATGCCAATATACATTAGTCTTTTTTTATTCCATGATTTTATTTGAAATAATTTAAACGCATAACGGGATAAATAAGCCATCTTTATGAAGGGTAGAGTCTGTGCTCGGGACTCAAAACTCACTGGCTATTGGACTGACGACAAAAGAGTCTCTGGGGGCAATAGCTGATATTTCTGTGGTCCTGGTGTAGCCAGTGGATTTCCAGGCCAAGACTTTCTCTTTCGTGTGCCGATCATTATTTACAGTTCGATTAGCAACTTGAGATAGGTCCAAATGACATATGAATGCAGATTAAAAGTTTTAAAAAGCCAATAAAAAACTGTCAAATTGCCGTCAGATGATAGCCAGTGGGTTCCAAGATTGCAGCATTATGCCTGTTTGTCTGCAGGCAACCAAAACCTGCTTAAACATGAGTGGTAAATACTACTCTGACTACAAAGGGAAACCAGAATACCAAAATATTGTCCTGTTGCCTACAAAGTCTGCACACATATGCAGATATCTGTTTATAGAGATTAGTGCGCTGCCCTCTGAATGTGTGTCACTAAGCAGCTGTGCCTAGCATTGACTGGCGGCTGCACAACTGTCATTTTGAAAACACATTTTTGTCCTTTTTTTTTTTTTTTTTTTTTTTTAAACTATTTGGATTTTCCTGATAACTCGATCACCTCTTGGTTCAGATTCTGTGGAAACAAAGGCGCGCTCTCAAAATTGACCAATAGGTATAAAACCAAAATGGGCACCTGAGTCCCTGTCCAGCACCAGGCGCAGTGCCTGGTAGTGGGACTTATGGCTTGAGCCTATTAAACCCTATTTTCAATGTTATGGTGGGCAGCCAGTGAGGGATCAAATCCTGCTTAGTCAATATATTCTCACTCCCAACTCGTCAAATATAGACGCTAGGTCAGTGTCCCTACATATCTAACTATGAGGCTCTAGGTACCCCTGTCATGTCAGTTTTGGATGTTAAAGGACAGCGCGTCAGTTTGCACTTGTTATTTTCATACTGTTGTGTGTAATGTTGCCGACTCTTTCCAAAGAGAACTTTAAAGGAGAAATCTAAAGCAAATAGTCGTAAAATCCTCCTAATATGTCACAGAGACTAAGGAATAATGTTCATATAACATACTGATCTCACCGACAACAATAGTACAGCCAGAATATTTGCATTTAAAGAACATTTTTACAGTCTGCAAATCATGTTTATGTTTTGAATTTGTGTTTTGGCCTGTTGCGCCACCCACCGCCGTCTACCAGTCACGCAGTCAGTAGAGTCTCAGCATCAGTTACAGTTACGACTGAGCTACAGCAGCACGGCAAGCAACATTAGCAGTGTCCCGGTACATAGCATTAGCAGCCAGCTCTTCCTCAGCTGTATCCCGGCAGCAGCGTTAGCAGCAGAGAAGGCGGACTTGCTCGAACGGTCCACTGGAAAACCGAAGGTCAAGGATGCGGCAATGCGGCCCTGCCATGGCAGCCGCCCATGGGCAAACAAATCAGTCTCCAGCGTGCCGCTGTCCAGCAACCTCGAATCTGTAGGGGAGGGGGGGCGGACACGACTCGTGCAGTAACCGTTTTGGCCACATTCTTACATACAGCGCCTTTAACTAACAGAGGTTTACTTTGTTTTTAGAGTCATGCAACAAAAGTACTTGGTTAGGTTTAGAAAGACGCTCCTGGTTTGGGTTAAAATGAATATGTTTGTTACTAAGGTAACGTGGTGTGTATAAGCTGTTTTAGTAGTATTTCAATTAGCTTTCAGCTGTAAAATTATTATTATCATTACTATTTTTTTCTTTTCTGACAATTTCTGACTATTTGTGTTTAATCTATTGGTTTTGGTTGTTTGTTTATTGTTTTTTTATTATTGTTTTGTAGTTTTGTTTCTTTTGGTCTTGGATTTTTAAATTATTATTTAGTTTTACTCTCTGATGTAATGTTTGCTTGTGTGGACCCCAGGAAGAGTAGGTGCTACTTTGGTAGTGACTAATGGGAATCCAAATAAATAATTAAATGCTTATGCCGTGACATACATAACATATGTCACATGACATACTTTGGGTTATGTGGTTAAAATAACTCACCGTTGACTTTTGGTTTTACATGGGACAGGAACAGCAGTCTCCAGGGTGAAAGTCCTGTTTGTCCAATCCCCCACTGTTCCTTCCTGCCCTACACAGACTTTCTTGCTGTTTATATGTCACTTGCTCAGAATGTGATACAGATGCTAAAGGGTGCCTTGTGCATTGGTATCAGACACCGAGCCCATTGACGAGTTGGGAGTGAGAACAGCCTGTGTCGCTGCACTCTTGACTGACTGATTGGTGACACCTGAGAAGGATTTAGGGAAATAGCATGAATCCTCATTGTATGTCAAGGGAAGCTGGCAGATGAAAAATAAGATGCTGATTTAGTTTACACTGTCTCTAGGCCTTGTGGGAGACAGCAATGGCAATGACTACAGTGAAGGGCAAAATGGACATTTGAAGAAAAAAATTGGCTATTTATTCGCACTGCACAAACTAATTTTAAACAAGCTGCATGTTGCTTTCATTGCAAATATTACCGAAATAACTGAATTATAAGAGATAAAATAACCTTGACTTGAGCTTGTTAATGTAAGTTGGGTGAACAAATTTCCCAGTTTGCAGGTAATAGACTGACAGCTGAATTTTCCAGTGTCACCACAGTACTATCTGTGTCTCTGATGATGTACTGCCATTCTCCCTTTTTCTTAAATCCATTTCTGTCCTGATGACTTGTCTTTCTCAGGTTTTACTCATCACTTATCCTCTCCGGTCACAGTTTCCCCGTGGCTTAATGTTGCATGTCTCAATATTGCTGCTTTGTATTGCACCAAGTAAAAATGTCTTCACCAATATACAGCAGAAGATGTGAATGTGCAACTAAGTTCTGGGAATTGAAAACAGAAAAGAAAACACTCCCTGTGTTTTTAAATATTATACACAAAATACCCTATGTTATCCTCCACATCTACTGTATATGTCTAGCTAAGGTTTGCTACTGTTCTGAATCTGTATCATCTGTAAATGACAGGCACATGTATTGTAATTCTGTGATTTTATTGTGGTTTCACTGTCAACTTGTAATTAACTGGAAGTTAAACTTGAAATGACTGTACTGTGTTTTTGAAATAATAATTTCAGTGCTGTAAAGAGGCTTCTTTTTGCTGATGATGCTAAATTTATCCTGAAACTGAAAACAACTCACAGATTAGCTCTAAATATAAGGCTGAAAATACACCTGCATCTTTTTCATAGCAAACAAATGATTAAAAGATGAGACACATCTTGCATTGTAGGTGAATTATTGGAATTAATTTCTTCTTATCAATTCAGCTAAGAAGTCAACACCACTGAAAGTCTGTAACAGCATGTCATTTGCAATAAAAGGACTCATTATCATAAGAAAATCAGTGGTCAGTTTATTTGGATCCTTTTGTTGGTTTAAAGCTTCTATAATATTTTTTTATATATATCTTAACAGTGGATCAAATTTTAAATATGTATGAGAAAGGTGTGAGTCTTTACAGTTGCCTTCAGGTCTGTGCGATGTTTTAGCATCTTTGAGCTCATTGTTTTGGTTCACTCAACTCTTTCGTCAGCATTTTTAGCTGCAGCTTTTTGTAGAAAAATTGAATGAATCCATTGTAGACTACCTGCCCAGCACCAAATACCACACAGTCAGATTATTTTTAGAAAGTCTGGACAGCAAAAATCACATGAAATGCAATTTTCCATATCCGATCAAAACCACATTTGGATGCAGATGTGTCTCAGTCCAGACGGAGAGAGCAAAATACAGCTGAAAGGAGAGTCCAAATGAATTGTGTCTTAATTCATTTTTTCCATCATTAATCTTCACTTAAAGGGAAATTTTGGTTCATTTCAACCTGTCTCCTATCGTTCTAAATTTGTTTCAAGTGACTAGTGACATAGAAATAATAGTTAGCATGTTAGCCGTTAGCCTAGATACAGCTGGGGCGCATAGTAGAGTCAGACCTGTTAAAACGTAAGTGAACGGGCAACCTTCAAGTGCAAAGTTAGTCCACTAAACAAGCTTTTTTTCCACAAAGACCGCCTCATATCGTTAGGATAAATGTCAGAGAACACATAGAAAATGAGATGTAAACGTGTTGTCTTACCTTACCGGTGTGCTGCCATGTTTGTTTACCATCTAGCTCTGCTTTCCAAAGCGCAGCCGAAATATTGCGAGAACAAGCAGCGATCTCATACCGTGCCTGAAGTCTCGTGAGAACAAGCAGCAACAGCTGGAAGACAGAACTGGACAGTAGCCTGAAAAGTTCATTCAGCCCCAGCTGTATCTAGGCTAACGGCTAACATGCTAACTATTATTTTTATGTCACTAGTCACTTGAAACAAATTTAGGACGATAGGAGACAGGTTGAAATAAACTGAAATTTCCTTTTAATACCCCATAATGACAAAGCAAAAACATTAATTCATTCATTCATCATCCATGACCAATTATCCTGTTAAGGGTTGCAGGGGGTGCTGGAGCCTATCCCAGCTAACACATTGGGCAAGAGGCAGGGTACAGATACAGGTACAGGTCACCCTACTATCAAAGGGCTGACACAAGCTCCTTTTACACCACCTGTTCAAGGCGGGAATATCACACCATTATGCTGTCTCGCTGTGCTGTATATAAGGTACGATCTCGGAATGGGGAGGACAGAGTGGTCTCGCCTTTAATCCGCCACAGGTAGTGACAGCACTGAAACAGTGTCTGTATGAACAGGACAGTCTGTGGGATGGCATGCTTTAAAGAGGTTTACAAAGTAGCTGTTAGCAATTAGCAGCTAACTCAAAGAGGAAGAACAGCGAATGTAAAAGTCTGCAAATTGGGAAAACAATGTGGTCCAAGAGTTCCGAAGAGCCGAAGACGAGATCAGCTGCCGTAAAACAGGGAAGGGAAACGATTGTTACTGACACGTTAATGCCATTGTTTTTGTGTAGAAAGTGCTGACACCGTGCAAGTTACATGTCACACTGGAGGCCGTCGCTGATATGTTACATGTCTCGCCCATCACATCTCTTTTGATTCTGCAAAGCTACGATGCAGTGTTTAATCACACATTGAAATGAAATTATGCTGCAGCCATTTGGTTCTGTGTAAAAATGCAAAGGAGGCATAAAGAAGGGACTTTATAGCGGCCAGTTAGGGCAATCCGCGTAAAAATGGCTACAGAGACAGACAACCACTCACACTCACATTCACACCTACGGGCAATTTAGAGTCACCAATTAACCTAAAAAACAAAAACAGAATTTTCAAATTCATTGCAAATTTGTTAAAAAGAAAAAAAAATACTGGAGTATCAACATAAGTATTCACATCCTCAGGTGTCTCCCATCTGTCTTGATCATCCTTGAGATGTTTCTACACCTTGATTTAAGTCCACCTGTTGTGAATTCAACTGATTGGACCTGATTTGAAAAGGCACACACCTGTCTATATAAGGTGTCACAGCTGACAGCTCTTATCAGAACTAAAGCATGAGGTCGGAGGATCTGCTTGCGGAGCTCAAAGACAGTGTAGTTTGGAGACACAGACCTGTGGAAGGCCCACAAAAAATATGTTGTATCGAAGGTTTCTGAAAGCACAGTGGCCTCCATGAGTCTGTTACTCTTCCTAAAGCTGGCTGATTGGTCAAGCTGAGGAATCAGGGGAGAACTTGAGTGGCCTGATGGAACTTTCTGCTCACTGAAAGACAAATCAAAGCCTTCTTAGAGTTTGCAAACAAAGCACCTAAAGGACTCTCAGACTGTGAGAAACAAGATGAACTGAAGTTAATTTAAACAATCTTAACACAAGGCCACAACATAAAATGCGAAAAGTGGAGGGGTCACAAGGCACTGCAGGGAGCATGTGGATCTCACTTGTGAAGAATTTTTGCTCTTGCAAACCACGTAATATAACTTTTATCACCTTTTAACACCAGTTCAAGATGAGTGTCTTGGAAATATTTTTAAAGGCAAGCTTAAGGTTTTTGAACATCTAATTTACTGAAATCAGCAGAACACTTGAGTATAGTATCCTGGCATGAAATGACCATTAAAGCCAAAGCAACAACGTAATTTATTAACTGGAAAGCAAATTAGGGTTTAGTTTTTTTGGAAGAAAAGAACGCCAGTGAAATGAGCCTCCTGAATTCTTACCAGGCTTTATTCCTTAACAAAAAGTAAACAGACAACGCCCCTCATAGTCGGCTCTCATGTGACAAATTGCAACAGAGAATATCAAAACACTTGCAAACTAGAAGCGGATGTTAATTACTGTTTCAGCCGCTGTGCATGCTGTTGTGTGGAAGTGGCTCACTTTATACACTCTACTAGTATAACATCCTGTTGGCACCAAGACTGTTGGCATCAGCTGACCACCCCTGTTGGATAGCTTTCACCAAAGAGGGGAGGGGGATGACTTTATGTCAACAGTGGACTAGATTTGATTTGGCAAGTGGCTGAGCAGTCAATTATGAATCAGGAAGACGCCTTACACAAAAGGGTTTGAAAGAAGAGCGACAGCCTCACTCAACAGTCTGGTCCCAGTTAGCATGAACTTATCACTTCTATTAAACAAAGCCCACAATGAAAGACGTGACTGTAAGCACAGGCACATGATAACAATAAAGGGGTGCCTAGTTATGACATTACGAAAAGTTCTTCCAGCACGGTTAAAAAAAGTTTGGACTGTTTATTTTTGTTGATTTGAGTGATAAACAGTGAGATTCTGGAAGTCCCAAACTCCAGAAGCACACCACATGGTTATGTGAATTCCAACCCTTAAAAAAAGGTTAGGGAAATAGAGCACACACTGGCGTGGTTTTGAAGCAGCCTTGCAATACGAGGAAGTGGTGGCGGTCTTGTCTGACCACAGATACATGAGATCCGGCTTTGCCTTCCTAACGGATGGTATGGAGACACAAGGGATTTTGCTGGCCTTGACTTCCAAGTCTGTTTACTTGATAGTTCTGTGGCGAGCGCTCTCATTCGAGGAGCATGTCTCCATTGATGGCCAATCAATCAACTCTCGCTGGGAAAAAAGCAGCTCGAGTTTGTGGGCTACGAGGGCACATGTGGATTGCACTGAGCTCCAAAATATGGAGCCATGTGACTGCAGTACAAATAGACTGTAGTCGTCATGCAGAGGAATATGTTTTTTAATGTCTCTTTGTTACATATTTGTAAAATTAAAGCATCTCACTCTTTCTTGTTTTATTTGGCAGTGTTGAAAAAGCTTAATTAAGTATTTTGAGTCATGTGCTTTCATTTAGATCATGTGTTTTAGCAATGCATAGTATTTGTCATGAATTACACGCAAGCGTTGATGTTGAGCAGACCTAGAATATATTAACAAAATATTAGAGAAATTTCACTTGCAGTGCACTATTAGACCGTGTCTCAGTCTAATGGCCTGATTTTTGACTCACGTCCTGGCCGGCCTCTCACTAGTGCAGGTGTTGCTGGGTTTCCTTTTGCTGAGGGAGTTTCTGGTTTCAGGAAATAAGGCCTGTTGGTTAATGTTAGAACTGGGAGAAAACGTTCCTGGAAGGAAGGTGCTTGAGTCCAACCAGGGGGTGTATATGTAGTCTACAACAGAAAGTGATATGACACCCAACATCAACATCATCCTCTTGTTTCTGGCTGTCACCATGGTAACATTTTCTCCTCTGCTTTAGTCAAAGACAGACATTACTCTGCTCTACAAGCACAAGTCAACCTGTGGATTCACATGTGACTCCATTTCTTGTGGATATACATTCTTTGCACATACATTGCTTGGATTTGGATCTGTCTCTGGTTTAGTCAAACCATAAATGCACTCCGCATGGCTGTTAATATGGTACTTTCCCAGATGCTGAGCTGCATGATGATATCATGTGCTCATGCACTTATTGTTATGTTTTCCTTGGTCTTTGAGGCGCACTTTGGTTTTCTGGCTTTTGTTTCACAAACTTTTCTCATTTCTGTGCGACAGAGTTAACAGCCAGGCAGCCAAACCAAACTTGGCTGTGGTCTTTTACAGTAGTATCAGACTCAAATCAACTCCAGGTGAAATCCCACATTACAGCCTACCTGAACTCTGCTCAAGTGCTTTCCCTCCTAACATACACACACTGTTACTTGCTGCTTTGCGATACGTGCACAGAATGGCTCAGCGGAAAAACCTAATATAACCATGTCAGAGGTATACTATGCAGGGATATGGGTTACTGCTTGTAAACAATATCACCAATGACACTGTAAGTGAAAGCCAACCCCAGATTCACTCTTGTTTGCTATTTTTGCAATTGTTCAGCGATTATTTTGAGCTTCCTCTTCGATGCAACAGTTTACAGTCTGGCACCTGGTCACTACCTTTGGATAACATCCCCACCTCTCCTGCGCGCTGTGCCCAGGAACGTCACAACCACAGCAAATAAGAGGAAAATACAGGCAGAGGGCAGAGTCTCAAAAATCTATCTTTGAGAAAATGATGATTGTTAATGTGAGCTTACTGGATTCAGTAGAGGGCAGCAGTGAGTTGCTAATGGTGAGTTTCTATTCATTAACTCCTAGCACTCAGTGCATTATGACCTTTGCACTTTGTGTCAGAACAGTATTATTGTATTTACATATTGTGGGGTCTGGTTTGGTGCTGCACTGTCTGCTTGGGATGAACTATGCATGTAAATAGTAGCAAACTGTGTCCTCATACTCACTGGATTCAGGGTCATAGATCTGATCTTAATGGCTGCTCAGCATTTTAATCTTTGCATGTGCACAAGCACAGTAACAGTAACCAACAACAGACATTTCTGTGCAGGTCTTGCTTATTTTCTTTGGGAAACCTTTTTTTAAAAGTGCATCCCACTTCTCTGCATAATATGAATACAACAGTCCAGAGTTGCAACGTTGGCAAGTGTGAGGTGTCCTTTTTTTGTAATGACTGGATTATGTATTCATTAAAACCCCATCTATACAGCTCCTCAAACAGGTTGTCAGGCCGTGAGCCAGCTCACACTGCATCAGAACTTTTACAAGCAGGCCCCCCAGAAACCTTCAGCGAGTCTGTTTTTAGTGGCTCTTACTGCAAATGGAAACACTTAGCTCCCACAATAAATTACCCACCCGACTGATGCCACACTGCATAGACCCCCAGCTAGTTGCAGACAGACTATGGATTTATATTTGAGCATTAAAGCCTCTTGGAATCTGCTGTGTTACAGTGACTTTGGGTCACATGAGCTGACAAGAGGACGGGAACAAAATTAATCACGCGAAGGCTGTTGCACTAGCGTGCAGCCTGCAGGGCCGGCGGTTTGATTAAAGTAAAGGATGTGTCCCCCCCTCACCTCGGTGGGGTTGACACTAGGGTCATTTCAGGATAAAAATAGACTTTCTTGGTTACTTATTTTCCCTTGAAAGTAAATAGCCATTAGTGCAGCAGGCCAGTGATCTCGAGGGCAACACTAGTGTTCAGTCTAAACTATTGTTTATACTGAAGCTGGATGATTAAAAGAGACAACGGGGTATAGCAGGCCCTGCTGTTAAATACAGCATCCCCAGCAAAAACAGTAATGATGGTGCTCCTGTGAACACAGTCCAGCGGGGTCAGGTTCAGACACTGTGAAAACATACTTAAAAGCACTTGACTTAAACTTCTGTATTCAATGTCGAGCTGTGTTGGGAAATAAGAGCAGCATCTAGGACCCTTGCTAAGACTGCCCGTGAAATAATCCTAATTATCATTCCAGCAAACTAATGTGTTTGACCACCTAGTGATGTAATTGCAGCTGACCAAATAGATTGTTGTTGAAATATTGCCCCGCTGTTATAGCTACGTTGTGACAGCGTTGTGTGTTCACCGAGGGCCGGCGCAACCATAACAAACACAGCTGAATCTGGGGTTTACATTTCAGCAGGATGACGGCGCACGCAGCGTCTGGGTGGAACTTGGGGAAAGGAGCCTGGGCCAGCAGCCTCGTCTGGCTCCCTGCCAGCATGGTAAGAACAGCCTCGACAGTGGGACCTGTGAAATCATTGTCCAGATGCACCAGTTTATGAATGCAAATGAATGAATGGACAGCATTATATCTCTGCATCCACACAAGGCGGTGAGCATGTTTGACAAAGTAGGTAAAGCCATGCCAGGACAATAGTTTGGGCCTGTAATGAGGGTGCGGAGCATCAAGTTCAGGTTGGAATTATTGTGACGTGCTCTTTGAAGAACTTCCAAAAGGAAGCCGCCAGCCTAATACCATGGGCTGGGACGTTTGAAGTCAATACAACCACAAACGGAAAGAATAATTGTGACCATCTTTGGTCTAAGAATGGGTTTAATTTAGAAATAAAATGAAACTTCTGTAACGCTCTCAGTCCAGCAATTCATACATCCTCTCTTCTCGAGTGCAACTAAAAACAAACGAGCCTTCAGATTTTTGTCTGTTTTTACTTGAATGTCTGTTGAAAGATTTTGCCTCTTAAATTCCTCCACTTCATCGCAGATTGAGAGATGAAAAGTTAAAAACAAAAGAAAAAAATGCCCATGAGCTCGTGCTCTCTATTTTTCTGAGTCTCTATCGCTTTCTCTTTTGTGGGTTTATTTCCATAACTGCGAGGAATTTTTGGACAACACCTATTTTGTGGAAACTCCTTCCGCAATCCCAAATGGTTGGTCCACGTAACCTCAGGGGAGCAGCCAGCAACTATGTAATTGGAGAAGATTGAGTACACACAGAGACCATAGCCTGGTGAGCTATTGAGAAGCCGAAACAAAGATTACCAGATGTTTACCCAGCCCTGCCATATGTGAGGTGGTTACTGAACTTATGCGCAAAATGTGTGAGTGGCAGACAGAAGGAGTGTGAACCTTTGACCCAGTGTCCATTACAGGTACAGAAAAAAAACTGCAATGTCGATTGACCATGAAGCCAATGCAAAACAATGACGTGTTACCCTGTTTGGTTTTCCTCTAAAAGGAAATCTAGTGTTCCTCAGGATATCACTCAGGAATCCTCTTTTACTGATGGAAACCATGGAGCCATCAAAACAGGGCTCGGTAATTCTGCTGCCTGGTTTCAATTAAAGCATTGAATATCAAAGACAATCACTCCCATTTTAATGTGCATTTTTTATGTGTTCCCAGTTTATTTTGATGGAAAATTTGTGGGTGGAGCACTTGCTAATTGGTATGGAAAACTTGCACCTGTGGTAGACCAATGTTTTGAGAGTCAGAAACATTGAATATTTGCTTTTTTTTTTCATGTGAGAAGGAGCCCGACCATATCCCCAAAACAATTCCAGACTGGATCTGATGTGTAAGATTAGTCTGGAACAATACTGTCACACAGCGGTTGCGAGTTTTCTGAGCTTTGCGCTTCATCATGCAGTATAATTTGTCAGTCATCATGACCATTTACAAACCACTGAACCATTCACTTACCATGAGATACTGACAACAAGCATAACAAAACTTTGATAGCAGACGCTTTGATTCCAGACGCTAAATGTAGAGAAGACCATACTGGTGGTATCACACTGGTGGTAATAATAGTTAATAGTGATGCCATCCCCTGTCAGAATTGAGTGTTAACATGCATTACATCATTGTTTTTGCAGCACACGTCAACCTTTTTGACACATCCTGTATTATGTCATTGCGCTAATGGAGTGAAGTCTGTGTGATTTGCACGGCCACACTCATACACTTCACTCAGCTCAGTGCTACTTATATCCAACACACCCTTCACAGCGAGGTGGACTGTTTGCCGCTGTCGGCTTCAGGATGGCATTGTGACGGAAATCATCATTCCCCACGGCTGCTGCTGCCAGCCTGTGCAGACTCTCATCTACCATTCTTCATAATAGCCATCCTGTTTGTACCGCACATTTAGGAAGCATTATATTTACAAGAATGACTGCACATCAATTTTCAGGTTTTTATGTTTCTGTGTATGTGTGTGTGTGTATGTGTGGGGTGGATATATCAAGACATTCCTTCCATTCTGGTGAGAGAGAGGTGGAATCACCGTGTCTATATATATGACAGCGTGCGTCACTCCCCGCCCTCCTCTCCTCCTCTGTGGTTTTCAAGACTCAAGGGAGATCTATAAGTTACTGTGGTGTTCTGTCATTAGTGGTGAGCTTTAATCTCCAAATTAGAGGGGTAAATCATTAAATATTGCTTACATCTGCAAACAGGAACACATATGATGAGAGTTCCCCTTCTAATAAAACAGCTGGCTGACATGTAGTTCATGCTGCGGTACACTGGCTGCTAAGTGACTTATGACCATTCTGATATGAGCATATTACTTTTGCAATGCAATAACATTACTGTAAAGAACATTTAGGAAAAAAATGGGATTTACTGCATCTTATCTCAGTTAATATAAGCATTTAAATTATTTGATTATACACATGTTTAAACTGTACATCTGGGTGTGAACTAACATTATGTAAAGGACATTAATTATGCAGTGTAGCGTACTTTTAGTTCCAAAGTAAACCAGTTGTATAATCCACATTACGTTCGACCACACATGAGGCTGTATGACGTGCTACATTATCCATCTTGGGGATTATCAGAATAAAATCATAATCTATAGTCACCCTAGTAAGCTCTGTTTTGACAAAAAAAAGCCCAAACCCTGATTTTTATTGCAATATACATTATAAAGAAAAAAATCTGTCTAATTTGAACCCAGTGCATATGGAGATAGACAACTGGTCTCCACTTCCTCCCACTGCACAAAAATTAAGCCAAAATATCCCAAATATGACGATGCATTTTGCGCTGGTGACGTCATTTGAAGCCAGAGTGTGTGCAGTATCGATCTCCGTGGTATCCAGGCCCCCAAGAAGTGTGCTAGGCTTTGAAGCCAGCTTTCATAGTGACCAAACAGTGTAATAACAACTGCCAAGTGCACCACTTAATGCGATGGGGCCCAAAAAGACTTTTTCCCATATACTTACATTGTAAAAGAGATGTCTGTAAATCAGTGGATACATTTTTTGAGCATCACAACCTCTGCGAAATGATTCATTTCAGTATCAGAATGTGATCCATTTTGTGTGATAACATTTGAAACGACTAGAAGCGCACAATTAATCATTTTATGCCATTTCAAGTTAGCAGACCACTAAACCAGAAGCTGGCGGAGGTCTCTATGGGTCCAGTGATGCAGAAGCAGCGCCAATTGTACGAGTATTTTTATTTTAACATCTTTGACTTCTTGCGCCACTCAGCAATTTTCATAGGAATGAACGGCGTCCCTCCTCCAATGCTGTATCCAGTTCTCTTTACACATCCATGGCAGTATTGAGTTCCCAACGTCCAACAGTTTCACTGGTTGCAGACACTCGATTGGCACACAGCTGTCAATCATGATGGGTTTTGTGAGGCGGGGTTCACCCTGGACAGGTTGCCGGTCCATCACAGGGCTAACACATAGAGACAGACAACCATTCACGCTCACATTCACACCCAATAAACCTAACCTGCATGCCTTTGGGCCTGCAATCCTTGGAGCACAGAAACACATCAGTCACTGACGATATGAGAATGTCACGCCACGCTGACGTGAGGAGAACATGGAAACTGCTTCCAGAGGGGCTCCCCCAGCCCAGTATTAGAACCCCCCACCCTGGGTTCGAACAGGAACCCTTTTGCTGTGAGGCGACAATGCACCATGGATGTGCTGACCACATCCCCTTGTTATAGCATCAAATAACTAATCAAAACCAAACCTATCAGAAAAATGAACACATGAACTTACATCAGCCTGATTACGACTCCTTAAAATGACAGAAACTATCTTTGGGAAGAAATGTATTCGACATGTAGATCTTTAGTTCAGCCGATGTCCCATTCACTAACATTGAGGGGGGGGGGGTGTTTATGGCGTGTACTGCAGCCAGCCACCCACCAGGGGGTGATTGAGATGTTTTGGGGTCACTTTTACGATGTCATCCATGTTTTTATACACTCTATGTTTGGAACCTATTCGCATTTAGACAGTTCAGGAGATGTTGGTATCAGTAATTGTTCTATCACGTCTTCAAAGTTAGTCTGTTGAAATATATAAACTGCAGTTGCAAAGCTCCAGACGAAATATTTAATATCTTGCCACAGTAATGGAGCATGGCTTGTAGAATTAGGGAAGTAAGGACTCTTCATTATTTCATTCATCTTTCCATCACTCTGCGGATTTTAAAAAGAAGCAGATCAGAAACATAGCGTTATTATATTATGCTAAAAAAATGTTCCAATCAGTTTTTAAGTCCACTTTGTTCAGAATGTATTACAGAGGACATACTGTATTTCATGCACTGTGCTTTAATTCATTCTTATGTAACTCCATTGAGTAAAAGACCAGAGTTTTGGTGGGTCACTAACTCGCTCACACCCATTGTTGTCAAGTTTTTAACTTGATTTATTGTGGTCTGACATTTCACGAGGAATTACAGCTAGAATTTATTAGTTTAGTTTGTTTTCCGGAGAGATATAACGGACCTCTGAGAGAGGACAAAAAGTAAATTTTGGGTTTGTTAGATCAGTTGCAGAGTTATGAAGTAGCCTGGGCCATTGAGGTCTGCAATCCTTGGAGCACAGAAACACATCAGTCACTGACAATATGAGAACGTCATGCCGAGGTGATACCAAAAGCAACCACCTAATCGCAATTACATCATGTCTCTCACACGATCGAACCACATGGATGTCGCAGCTTTGCGTAAGCAGGAAATTGGACTATCCTCAAGAAAATGACTTACTTTGTTATAGACTCACACGATATCTGAACTGTTATGGACTGCTTTACGATAATATTTCTCTTTATGGCTATAGACCCCTATTAACCCTCGTGGATGATTGTTTTACTTTCATATGCCCACTGCGCAGTATTATTACCATTTTTTCCAGGTGTCAAAGTTACTTAATCTCTTCATTTTGCAAAGTCATATGCTGTGATTTTTGTTATAATTTTTACATGTGCACACCTGCTCTTGATGCATTCTCCTTGAAGTCTTCGGGGAGGTAATAACCAATTCATGGGACACATCCTGCATTTTTACAGTCCATTGAAAAGGTACTGAGAACCAGAGAAGCAGTAAATGAGTGTTCGACTATGAAGCCACGTCTGGTTTTATTATTACCCTCATATGTCAGTTCACACATTACTCCCTCATAACAAGTCATTGTCTTGCACATCATTTAAAGTAACTGCTGTGCATCAGATTTAATCTTTGAATAGATTTTCCTGCTTGAATCATAGCCAGCGTTTCTTTCCTTCTCAACTATCGAGGGATTCACTCCATTCTGTGCTCTCAAGGAGCAGCCCTTCCTCTGTGGAGTGTTTGTGGTGATCAAGTATCTTCTCTCAAACTGAAGCTACATCTGGGAATATTTCTCTACAGTGACCAAATTGTAATTTAAGACTTGCAACTGACTATTGGAGATGGTGACCTCTTGTGATTTGGGCTTATGCTGCAGCTTACACAAGGCCGACACACCAGAACAAGGGGGGGACATGGGTTTTACTGGCCCACCCGCAAGGAAAACGCAACTATTTCCTCTCCATAAATCAAAACGGACACGCTCTGTCTGGGGGCTTTCAATAGTAACAGAGCGTGTTCAGAGTGTTCATTTTTAAAATGAAAAGAGGCTGAAATTAACTTTTTGTGCTGAGGTGAACTTGGTCCTACACAGACACACACAGTGCTTATAGTATGTATGCTTACTTCACTTAATTTTTCACAAAATGTCAAATATTTCATTGAAAGCTTAGTGCACCAGAGAAAACAACAAGTGATTCCTTGAAATACTCCCACAAAAGAGCAAACTCATTAAAAAAAAAAAGAAAAAAAAAAAAAAAAAAAAAATTAGGAAAGCCTTAAGGCAGAGGGAGCACGCCTCTCTGCCCTTCCATGCGCAAATGAGGAAAGCCTTAAGGGAGAGAGAGAGAGCGCAAACCTCCCTGCCCTTCCATGCACCTTCATGGAAAGCCTAAGGCAGGGAGAGCAGCAGCAAAGACCCCCCGGGAACAGAACAGAGCAGCATCAATGACAGAAGTGACATTGATAAGTCAGACACAGCATGAAAAGGAGGAGCTGGGGTGGAGGCAGGTTGCAGAGCAGCTTGTAGAGGAAGCAGCAACAGTAGGCAGATCAGAGCAGTTTAAATAGGGCGCCCTGAATGAGATTTGCCAACTGGTTGCATAGAAAGGAATCATGTGATCTATCAGCTGACTCCCTTCCATCAATCAGCTGATCCATCAGTTGACTGGGCTGTTTGAGATCAGCTGATGTAGCTGGGATGTGAGCTGAGCTTGACATCGTGTCCTGCCTGAACTAAGGCTGTGCTCAACTTTTACAAAGCAGATGACTAAAGATAACAGAATTTGAGTTATAGGGTCCATAAGAAGTCAACAAAACCAGACGTTAACTCAACAAACTGACCTCATTGAAACAATGGGGCAACACATATACTGGCTGATCAGACAGATTACAGAGTACAGATGGCTCCTGCACTGCTTTCCTAATGAAGTTATTGGAAGTTTTTTCACACGTAAACATAACAGTGACGTTCAGTTTATATTTACCTCACAGATAAAAGGTTTGACCATGCATATCAAACATCAGAAACACACCTTTGATTGCTGAGCTGGACTGACGTCACCACTAACACAGCAGTCTTTTTGGTTATGTCTGGTCATTAATATTACTTCCACTCCGCAGACTTTCCGACACGGTCTTTGTCTGTGCTTTGACATATCTAGATTCCTCCTCCCTTCGCGAAAAAACAATCACCACCATTTTCCTTGTAATGAGATTCTCTGCAGGGACCAGAGGTTATGGAACACACATACAGACGAGTCATGACATGACTCACCCCACCAAGCAGCGTCTACAAATATGTGCCTGATGTCAATGACACTATGTCTCGGATACTAAAAGCATTCACATCCCTGAGAAAATATCAGGGAGTAATTACACATTTCCTTTGAGATACCAAAATTATTAAAATCTGTTTTAGACGTGATGTGTCACTGAATGCCCCTTTAGTGATTAGAAAGGGCAGAGAAGACATGAAGAAATGATTCCCGCCACAATGCAAGTCTAGGTTTACCAGACACTTACTGCAGCTGGCATGTACAAAATCAATCCCCAAGTCCTCTGTGTATTGGTTGGTTGATGAAAAACTGTCAGTTGATGGCGGCCCATATTTCCAATGTAAACCCACAGGAGGATGTCCTGGAACAATTCAGCCAAAGCGTCTGGCTGAGACTCTGCAGAGCTGCGTGCATGGGTAATTGGTCGAGCAGCAGAGGAACGACCTTAAGTTTAGATTCAGACAGTTAGGAGACCTTGGAGACGGCCTTGATCCCCAGGCTGTCCCTCATATGCTTATACTTTGAGACTCTGCTTATAGTTTGCCACTGGGGGAGTGCGCATAGACATTATAGTGCCTGTGCAATGACAGTACAAGGCCTTATATAAGTGCTGTAATAAGTCCTTTATTAAAGAAGTTTGAGTACTTACTGAATGGCTGTGGAATAACAGTTTTCATTTCTCATACTGCAAAGCATGTGCTCACTTCACTGGCTCTGCTGGGGTCTGTATGAGCACATATTTTAACACTGGTGTAGTAGAGAAACATCAAATAGGAGAAGTGCTCAGTCCTCCAGATGATCTGTGTTGAGGAAACCATTTCTCCTGGATGCCCATCGGTGTGAGGCGCTTATAGATGCAACAGCCAGTTTCATAAAGGGAAAACTGGCTCCCACTCAGCAAAGAGCTTGATGGAAGAGCAAATCTCACCCCCAGCGCCCCTCCTCCTATTCAATTCGGTCAATATACAGCACCACTGGTGGCTGTAAGTGCAGGGAGCTCCCCATTGATCAGTAGTGGAACAGAATCCAGATCCAGCCAGCTGGGGCTGTTAGCTGGGGAAGCCGTGTTCTTAGCAGTGAGGTAATACTTCAGACATCTGCAGCAGGTTCTAATTATGCCAGAACAACTCAGTGTCTGGCTGCGTTTGGCTGGAGGAAAAGCCAACACAAGCCATTCTACTCTTCTCTGTGCGTAAGACATAAAGGCCAAGGGGATGCCCTCATACCGCCCAGCTTCGTCATCGGCTGTGTGTGAAACTCTCAAGAGGAAAAGTTGCCTTGTGCTAAATGATATTCATAAGTGATCATGAGATTATGTGATGCATTTCTGGTCTTTACTCTGTCTCTTTAATCTTAAATGTCTTTAGACTCCTGAAATTTATTTTCCCAGTTTGAGAAAGATTAAAAAAGAGGGGGTACTTTTGGAGACCTTTTAACCTTTGACTGTGCCACAACACAAGGTGGTGCTACTGTATCTTCCTGTCGTGTTGCTACGCAGCAGCACGCCTGCAACACAGCCAAACAGGCGAATGGGGTAAAGGCCACATATTTAAGGTCAGGACCTGTTTTATAATCTCAGCATCCAAATTGACTTCCCGTAAGTGGGGGATGATTAAGAACGTCATCCTGTACTTAGACTCCACTGCCTGAGGGGTGATGCATTCCCAATAGTTCTAGCTACATCATTTTTTCATAGTTGACTCACTTATTTTTGATCCTTACCCACCTCGAAGGTGTCTCTCCATAAAAAGGCATAGCGTGGAAAATGTTTCATTTTCATAATTAAACTGATATTTCCTTCCATGAGACAGAAATTAAAGGTTAGTCAACAACACCCTGCTTTTAAAATAAGATGGTAATAAGAGCAAAACTGCACTTTGCAGCGAAACCATTGATTTAAGTAAGCTGTAAACTGTAAGTTGACAGTGATTAACACAAAAACATTTGCTGCTATAGTAACCAATCACCACGCTATGCAACAGAAATGTGTTATGGTGCAGACAAACATACCTGGCAATTATGTTTAATCTGTTTTAACTGTTCTTTCTAAAGGACTATAATTCTGCTTTATTAAAGAGTTGTAGATTTACAATAAGTCAGTTGAAACGTTTGCGGGTCTGTTACACACTGTATGGGCCATGTTTTTGCCCTCTTTGACCTCATCCAGCACACAAGAATACATATGAACAACATGTGCCCGCAACACCTCCACATGCACATACTTGCTGCAGCTCAACAGTAGCTGCAAATGCAATCTTGAGTTTTGATTACACACACAGCAAAGTGGCTGACTAACCTCAAATCTCATCATTACCAGTGCTACAGGGGACGAGAGAAATCCCTCTGTAGTCCCACCACAGAAATAGAGTGGTGACAGTTTAATGGTCTCCGAGCTCAGAGCACCACACCCTTGCCACTCTATATTAAAGACCTGTACTCCCACCCCAGCACGTGACGTCAGGTGCTTGAACCTGCTCTGCAAAGCTTTCTGGGATTGTTAATCTACAGGGGGGTTAAATTCCCTTCAAGTGATGACATTATTGTGCGTGACTGCGAATGGAAATTTTGCAGCCCTCCATCACTGTCGAGCCTCCTAATGATAACATTTACTTCTCATTTATTTATGCTAATCAGTAACAACTGGATTTTTTCTTGTATTTTTTTAAATGATTTGCAATTTGATATGTCTAAATGATTCAAAGCTGGAAGGACATGTACAGTTTTATCATGCTTTGGGAATTGTTTCTCTGCTGAGATGAGAAGCTCATTCCATTGTAATGAATTCTCTACGCCTGCATCTGTCCCCTACATCCACTCTGAATATTCATTAATTTTCCCCTTCACGGCCTTTCCAAATAATATGACCACTTTTTCCTGTGCAGTCAGTGAGCCATGCGTATGGAGAGTTACAACCCACAGACTTTCTGTCTCTCTAAGAGCCTTATATTCAACAACATGGGGACCTGCTTGAGACAACTGTTGAAAGTTTGCTGGAGCCTCAGCAGCCCCTGTGGCCTGACAGTCTTTTGTGTGAGACACTCCAGATGGGATCCCACACTTTGAGCTGTCCTAATGACCGGCAGTATCACCAGAACCACAAGTGAAAACCTCTGATGTGACAGAGAGGGAAGGAACATCATTAATAAAGATAATGAAGTAGATGGGTGCTCTAATGGGTGGCTGGAGGAAAAGCTGAGAAGTCAGTCAGGGGTGAAGGCCTGGGGCGTGCTTGTTGAGAGACACTCGGATATAGAAACCGGATGCTCACCACTATGTGTTTTTGACCTTGAATAACCACGGCAAACACATGTCCGCCAGCTTCGCCAAGGATGAGTCAGTGAATACATTTTATTGTCTTGATGGCCTCAAGAAACTGTTTTCTATCTCTGATATGATAAGCAGAGGAAGCAGCACTGAGGTGTTAGTTTGGCCCGCGGCGGAGGGGCTTTGTCTGAAATGAGAAAGGGATGTATCCTCACCCGACACTGCCAGACCAAATCACAAATAAAAATTAGTCTGGAAGTTCATTTTCAATTTCCAAGGGGCGTTATTAAGGGGGTGTCAACATGTGATGTAGTGATTCATTCAGCCCAGTGTAGATGGCCAATCACAGCAAAGAAGTACAAGCCAATCACAGCACATTAGGGCGTGGCCTGATGCAAAGTGAGGAAAAAAAATAACACCTAAGCAATAAAAGATGAGCTGGAATATTATGAAGTAGTAAACTTTGGCCAAATCCTGCTGGAAGTATTGCAAACACATCTTTCCTCTCAAGAAAAGCTTGAAGTGCAGTTCTTTATTTTGCAAAAAAATACCGTCGTTCGTTCAATACTGACGCGGTAGCAGCTTCAAGAAAAAGGTCCACATCAGCTGCAGCGACTTGGTTGTTTTCGAAAATGCGTCAGCAGCCCTCCTCCTGATTTTTGTCTCAAACACGCCCCATATTAGATAAACAGTTGTGATTGGCCCAGCACATCTCAGGCCGCTGGAAATCTGTCCAGTGGTGAGGGGGACCGGACGCATCTGCTAGAGCAAATGAAACATGAGCTTGCAGATTTGTCTCCCAGGCAAGATGGGTCCCATCAAATGGCTGAATTAGCTCACTGAACACAGTTCCAGGAGCCCAAGAGGTCAGAGGGCCCAAAGATAGAACATCTGTATGACACAACTTTAACTTTTTTTGCTGGAAAGTTGAAGTATTTCATCAAAAGTGCCTCTGAAAATGTGAGATGAGAGGGTTTTTTTTAGGAATCTGTGCTCACCAACATAATCTGTCAATGCTAATGACCTATAAAGGTACTCTGTGGAGATTTTCCACCACTGGTAGCGCTATGGAGCCATGTTTTGATGTGTGGGTCCCCTTTTGGTTGCACAAGGACACATGCAGAAACACACATTTTTGCCACTATTCCAGTTATTGACAGGTGGTGCCAAGAAACGCAGCAATGTGCCAGCAGAGGCAGGAAAGACGAAGCCTTTTAGCAAGTAAACATAGACGTAAACAAGTCAGGTTTCAAAGATCGTCTTCGCAGATGTCCTATGAGGAAGGAAATGCACTCATCACATTGTTAAACGTCAAGGATACACAGAGTGTGTTTTGGTGAGTGATAGTGGTTGTAAACAGAAACTTTGTACGTTTACAAGAAAACTCTGCGGGGGCACCTTTAAAGGAATACTTCACCCCACAAATGACCATTTGTATATCAGTTACTCACCCCAGGTTACGCTGAAATTGAGAAGAGAACTTTGTCATTTACTGGAAGCATTCAAGTAAAAACAAAGTCAAAAATGGAGAAGATTATTCATGAATTGGAGTAAAAGGGCTCTGCATGTAACAACAGCAAGCTATGTTGAAACATCTGGTTACAAAGTCTCATACAAGTTGTGCAGTGTAATCCATGTCTCATTTGTCCAGTCATACTCTCAGTACTTCCAACACAAACAGCTCTTTCCGATGGGAACTGAACTGAAAGTAAAACTTGTGTATGCTCTCTTCAAAGCCAGGCTCCATTGACAAAAACAGTTACCTTGCTGAACAGGGAAGCTGCAGGTCTACCACTGCCTTGTTTGTTATGTGTGACTTTGGAGAATACAAACTTGCCCTTTAAAACACCAACTACTCAAGCTGTGTGAGAGTTTGTAAATGGAAGTTTTGATATAGTTTTGCTGTTGTTAAATCCAAACCCCTATGACTTCATTAATCAAGAATTTTTTTAATTTCCCTACATGGAAAGACTGAGGCAGAGAGAGCACACCTCCCTGCCCTTCCATGCGCTTACATGAAAAGTCTACGGCAGAGAGAGCAGCAGAAAAGATTCCCTGGGAACAGAGTGGAGCAAACATCAATGACGACCAGAAATTACATTGATAAGTCAGATACAACATGAAAAGGAGGAGCTGGGGTGGAGGCGGGTTGCAAAGCGGCTTGTAGAGGAAGCAGCAACAGTATGCAGGCCAGAGCAGTTTAAATAGAGCAAAATGAGATTCGCCAATTGGTTGCACTCCTCGGGGGGCTTGAACTAACGCTATGCTCAATATTTGATTCAAGGCCCTACTCCATTTACCTATTCTCCAAAGAAGATAATTACATGACTCATGTTTTTTCCAGTCGGACAAATTGGAAGAAACTAAAACATTATATCTAAAGAGTTATTTGTAGTCTCGCTTGCATTAGCTGATTGGCATCAGCTGTTTAACTCATGCATCGCAATCACTTGCCCCTTTTACACTGCCAGATTTTTTTACGCGAATGTTGGGCCGTTTTGCCGGCAAGCTGCGAGCGTTTAGACACACAGAGCCGGATTGGCGAGTTGATGCGAGGTGCCCAATTTTCCGCCTCGTAGGGTAGACATATTGGTGGAACCCTTTTAGTTTAAACAGACTGAGGCGGCCTTCCGCAACGGGAGGGGCTGTTGAATTAGCGAGGAATTAGCAAGCAGCTAGTAGCAAGAGGGAAATGCAAACCTGACAGACACTGTAAAGATGAGCAACTGCGGAGACAAGGAATTGTGCGTCCTTCTTGCCTTTGCAAACGAAGAGGCCATTAACCGTTAAGTGACGGGGACGGTGAAGAACAGGCCGACTTACGAGAGAATCGCTGAAGGACTGACCAGCTGCAGCTTCCCTCCCACGTCACTGTTTACGTCACACGCTGAGCTACACGTTTTGTTACTTGCTCACGCCCCCCATTGCCCCGAAAAAGGCGCATTCTGTATAAACAAAAGTAGGGAGGCGGCATTTTGCTGCACTCCCCGATTTTGTTTTTATACTGCCAATGCTGAAAAAAGACTGATTGGGCTTTCCTGCAAATTTGCACAATTCCTATCTATAAAGGGCTACTGTCTCATTTACAGCTGTGCGGTGATCTGCTGACTAGTTAATATTCAGTTAAGTTTACATGGTGGCCACTGAAAACAGACACTTGCCAATAAAACTCTACTCTTGCCTCTGTTGTTTGCTGCTGCAAACAACAAGTTATTTCAAAGAGCAGAGCCCTTTCTGCCTAAATTTGCTATAAATGATCAATTCCTTAATGAAAGTGCTTCTAACTGACTTTGTATTTTTTTGGGGTCTCCATGTGACAATACAAATTAACATGAAAGAAATGACAAAATTCAATTCACCTTCATAAGCATTTACTTTTAAGCCATGTCTATGTGTCGAGCCTCACAGTGCGTCTCCACATTTTTAGCCCTGAGGCCGGGAGATAGAGCCCTCTGAGAAGGGAAACAGTGTGTTGATACGCCCAGGGGCAGTGGAAAAAAAGGCCTGTGTGAACTGTCAGCACCAGATAGACACAGGAGCAGCTAATCTGCTCCCAGGCCACCATTCACTACCATGTGCCACTTGCACTCTCACTGACCGACTTCCTCCATATGCACACAGAAGGAGGTGGAGAGGGTCTGGGTGTACCCGCAGCTGGAAATCCTGAGTATAGATATACATACATGAGGAGACGATTACCAAACATCAGTTGCAATTGAACACTGGGAAACACACACTTCCTGGCGAGGGACCCCCGTTCGGAAAACCACTTTGAGTGCAGACTTCAGTGAGAGTCGTCTACAGATTGAAGACGCAGTGGCATGTAAACACAACTGTATTATCTCATTCTGTGCAGTGGGGGAGGTGTTGACACAGAGCTTGTGGTTTAATTAAATATACCATTTTCCAGACAATGGAAAATGGATCATTTAATCAGTCACTCCTGGCTGAATGAGAAGAGCAAATAAAGGATTGTTTGCTCAGTGACTAAGGATTGGAGATGGATTGAAGATGGATAGCTACAGAGTAGACCAAACCCCATGATATCATATCCTTTACTGTAAATCTCCTCCATGAAACTTACTTCACGATTCATTAGCGCTGAACAGAGTCTGTCTTGTCATTAAGACTGCTTGAATCCTTTGATTGCTGTTGAGTGATCAGTAATAAATAATACATGATTTGGATGACGTAAGGAAGTTGTCATGACACTGAACAACAACATCATGTGTAGGTGTGCTTTGGGATGAGCTGTAAATCATCTACATTGTAACATATTAAAGCTGCATGACTTTGGCTGCACCTGCTGCTGTTCCTCAGAGATGCAGGAGCATTTCTGCGTTTTATCTAGACAGGTGCAATCAAGCCATTGTGCTCGACCCCTTGTGGCTGACACAGTGACCTTACGGCTTCTGCTGCCCACAGGGCGGTCCAGGAGCTGGTCTGCAGTCAGATCAAAGTGGGAATCATGCCCCACCAACAGCGATAAATACACACTTCCTCTCTTCCCTTTCACACTGGTTTTTCCCACAGTCCTCGAACCCCCATGCTGCAGCTCGGCCAGCTCAGAGGAAATGACAGACCACATTAAGAGGCTCGCCGTTGCTTTGACAGTTCTAGCGCCAGCCTTCAGGAGAGAGAGGAGACACTCCTGCCTTCATCAGGGGGTTGCAAGTTATTTGTGTGTCTTTTGCAAATGTTGGCAGTGGAAGCACAGCACATCCAAAAAAAAAAAAAAGTTTCACACTCATTTTTAACCATGCGTGACCTACATTTACCATATTCACACCAGATGCTGTGAAGGAATGCCATTAAACCAGTGCCCATTCTGTCAGTATTTATACACTGTAATCAACTATAATTAGGTCATCAATTGCCCTAATGACCTTTCACAAACTGAGCCATTACAATGGACTAAAAAAAACCACAGTCATGGGTGAACATAGTGAAAATGAGGTTTTGTTTACTTTCTAATAATGTACATTGTCAAACCAGTGAAGTCCATTACAAGAACTCACTCAAATGCAAATAGCCAGCAAAACTTTTTAACGGTGGAAGCTCATACTTTAGACCCTTCTACAGTTTTTAAACAATGATGACGTACATAAGCCCTATTAACGGGTTCATTTTGGGGCAGGTTTTTTTTAAACAGCAGCCGCAATTATAAGCAACAACAACACACTCTGCTGAGATTCACCAAAGAGTATCCCATTTTTGTAGTGGCCAAACATTGGTATTCAAACTTCCAGGTCCATCACATGATGCCATTAGGTCCAAAAAGCCTTACAGTGGGAAAGAGACACCTGTCAATCATTCATTCATTCATTTTCCATAACCACTTATCCCGTTGGGGGTCGCAGGGTGCTGGAGCCTATCCCAGCTACACTGGGTCACCAGACTATCACAGGGCTGACACATAGAGACAGACAACCATTCACACTCACATTCACACCTACGGGCAATTTAGAGTCATCAGTTAATCTGCATGTCTTTGGACTGTTGGAGGAAGCCGGAGAAAACCCACGCTAACACGGGAGAACATGCAAACTCTGCACAGAAGGGCTCACCCACCCACCCCAAGGTTTGAACCCCCCACCCTGGGATCAAACCAGGAGCCCTCTTGCTGTGACATGACAGTGGTGACCACTATCTGTCAGCCTCATAACCCCCCCAGTGATTCGTTTCATTATCAAGGTTTGATTCATTCGATCTGATAACATTTTCAAAGTCTGGAAGAGTCGCACAATTAAAACATTTTATCACCATTTAAGTTGGCAAATGATTAAACCAACTGTTAGCCACTGAAAGTCTGTCGTGCACTGGCTCTATGGGCCCAAGGATGAGAAAGACCTGGAAGTTGAATCTGTTTGGTTTAAAACACCACTGAGCAACTTTAATAGGAATGAACAGGGCCCTGTCTCCAATACAGTATCCATTTCTCTTTATGCATTCATGGCATAGAAACACTTTGGAGTCACCAATTAACACTTTCACTCAATAAACCGAAACATCTGTTGCTCTGAAACAGTTGTGATCCGGATCCAATTATGTAGAACAAAAGTCCACTGTTGGACTATTGATTCTGACGACTGAACACACAACATTTTGATGTTGGTAACAGTTTTAAATTCAATACTTGCTAACTCATCTGGATCACTGGGGCAAATCGCCACTTCTGTTGCCAGCATGTGCACCCATGTTTTGATGATATCAATTGTAAAAGGGTTTACTGCTTTATGCTTTAAGAGTCGTAAATAAAGAGACATAGAGTTAATTAGGTCAAATGTGAGGAATTTGCCTAAATGTTAAAGGAAAAGTTTCACATTTTTAGAAATGATCTTGTTGTAGATTGATTTACTCTTATATTTATCAATTAAAAATGAGGCTATAGCCAGGAGATGGTTGGCCTCACTTAGCTTAGCACAAAGACTGAAAACAGCTTACCTGGCTCTGTCCAAAGGTAGAAAGAAAAAATCCTACCACTATCTCTAAATGTCTCTAAATAACTAATAAATTCTTCCATTTTTCTTTGAACAAAAACTGAAATGGAAAAAAGTGTTTGTTTTTTTTCTCTTTAATTTTTGTACAGACTCAACAGTGTGTTAAAATATGTTAATTCATGAGTTTTAAAGATGTTGTTGGGTGTATCTTTGAGATACAGATGAATTTTAGCCAGAGCCATACTGTGTCTCAAATCGCATACTTCTGTACTTGCACTTAATATTCTGAGTGCATAAGTGGGTTCACATTGAGAAGTATGGAAAAATGCAGTGCACTATGGGTACCTGGATGGTGCACTCAAAACGGTCAAGAAGTTGAGTGTGGAACTATGGACATTTCTCGCCCTCAATGGTTGCCATCTTGGCTACGTAGCAGAAGGGGAGGGACCACTTTTCAAATTGGAAATAGCGGCCTAGGGCTGCGCGACCGTGAATGTCGCTGCATTGTACAAATACATGTGTGTTTTGCACAAAGCACCACTATACTGTTGTCGGGTATAAGCCAGCAGTATGTTTATTGGGTTAATTTAGCAGTCTGTAATACCACGAACGATAACGCGAATGCTAATGCTAGTTTGCTAACTAGCTAATTTGCAGTCGTCATTTACGGTAAGTGCACAACGGCTGTGTTTGGTTTGAGACAACACTACCCTGTCGAAATTCGCGCCAATGAGTACATAATGCACATAGTATACTACATAATCATAATCAAACATACATCTCTATGCTATGCTAAGCTAAGCTAACCGGCTGCTGGCTCTAGCTTCATATACACACATGAAAGGGCTATAGCTCTTTCCATTTAACTGTCAGCAAGGAAGTCCATATGTGTAGTTCCCAAAATGTTAGATTATTCTTTAAGCTGCAAGCTTATTAGTAATGGGACACTTTATTTTAAACGAAACCACAAACTGAACATTTGTTATTTGTGTAACCTCTGAACGCCCTGACACTTTTTAAATAATTTATTGACTTGACCCCTTTAATGACTGACTGATGTTCTTCCCACTGAATGGCATATCACAGGCAAATATCCTCTAATGGCTTAGTTTTACTGCCTATTAGGCTGCTGGCAGTGTAGCACACCAGAGTGCATTTAAATGGCATGTAAATCCTACACGTCTGATCTCATCTGAGCCATATAGACTCGACAGGCCTTATTGGAAATATGAATCTTGGCAAACTGCTGTTAGAAAAAAGACAAATTAATATGAGGGATTTTCTCCTTCCAAGGTCTCCAGTCATTTTATTATCCATCCCTTCCATACTTTCTCAAACTGTCCATCACAAACTGCTAAAATGTAGACATGCCTCTGTCCCTGACATCAAGAAACAGTAGCTCAAAAACAAGTTGTTTCTCTGGGTTTGGCCTTGATTCTTACCTGTTTCCTCAATCAGTGTCCAGCAACAAAAAACCTCTCATTTTGAGCAACTCAGGGAGTAAATCAACTGCACTTCTAGCCAGTGTTTGTCTAATGTGATCCTTCTGAGACATGTACTTGTCACGGCAAAATATGGCAGCTGTGAGGAAAAACCTCTCCTCAAGCAATGAATTATGTTTGGGCATTCCCTGAACAGCGGCTGTTTATATTTTCTTGGGGGGATATGCAAGGCCACCCAAAACAAAATTGTGTAATGTTATATTATTCCACTGCTTTACTACAAACAGGAGAAAACGCTAGATTCTCCTAATAGGGCTGTGCTGCTTTTCCAGTTTTCTGCTCTATTTTATGCTTCTTCTCAGGAAATCCACCCATGCTCATAAGTTTCTCCACCTGTTTGGAAATATATTTGAATCGTTTCTGGTCCCTGTGAAGGATCATAAGCAAGGCCCTTAATGAGCAAATAAAGTTTGGCAATGCTTTGCATCCAAAATTGGAGAGAATGAATCATTCTGCAGATTCATCTTCTGCGACACCTAATATTGTTTGTGATTCATGTAGACATGTCCAAAGGAGCTTGTGGGAGAATGGGAGAACTGAGCCTTGATGTCCCGTAGCCGAGTCCAGCTCCGTTAAATCTAACTGAACATTTAATATTACACACAAAAACTTCACTGCTCATGACTGGAAGACATCTGAGAGTGAATGTGCTCTGTATTGACAGTGCTGTTTCTAAGAAACATCAGCCCTCTGCAGACTGCCAGCCCAAAGTGATTTTTTTGTTGTTGTTGTTTGTTTCTTTTCTCTGTTGTTTGGTTGTTTTTCAGGGGAGGCTGGCAAACCAGATTGTGTCCAGATTGATTTTAGGAAGTCTGGACTGCAAACAAAAACTTCACATGCGAGCTTTGAAAATGAGATCAACTCCACATTTGGAGGTGGTTTAAGATGTGATTCCAATCAGATTTCTGCAGACGCATTCATTCCAGACACTCTGGATGCTCAAATTGGATTTCACAGTGTCTTTGAACACAACACACAATGACGACGTCAAATCCAGAGTGACAGAAGTGCTGAGCAGATCCATGCTGCTACCAGCAGAGCGCTAAAGAGGAAAGCATGAGAAACATCAGTTCATGAACAGACACCAGAATAAACTGTTTGGAGGGCATCATTTTGCCAGCTCCTCCATTTCTCACGCTTCCACGTCTGAAAGCCACATCAGATGGTTGTTTCTTTAAACACATCTGATTTGAGAAACACATCTGATTTGCCTGCAGTCAGAACGTACCCCTGCCATTTGATAGGATGGGATGGGATAATTGAAGTCTCAATTCAGTGCCTTAAGGAGTCAAATCTCAAGATGGTCAAATCTCACAGCACTCAAGTTTGAGTCAAGTCTCGGATCTGACTTGAGCTCAAGTCTCAAGTCCACAGTTCTGTTAACACATTATTTTAACAAACACTATGCATAGAGTCACATTAAAAGAAAGGATTACATGTTCTGAATGCAGACAGGTATCCGTTCTTTTGATTTCTGCACAGTGCGAGCGAAGCCCTTTTAAAAACCACTGTGAACTGAACTTCTGCCAGCCAGGTTTAAGCCATTTGAGCACAGCGGCTAAGAGATGTGGAGCGATACCAGAAGTATGTCTGGCCAATGAAAAACAGGTGGCTGGACAGAAGTAAACCAGTTGTAAGGACAAGTGCAAATTGCTGTTGGCAATAATTGAAGGACTTAAAGGCTGGGTGGGAGAAGTCCAGGGAGGCGAGTTATTCGAGATAGGACCATGGCCTCGTAGATGCATTGATGCTGACTGTTTAGCTTCTTCATCATTCTCTTTGCTCACAGCTCACTGACCTAATGGGTCTTATGTCATGTTCCTGTTCATCATCAAAGAGCATCAAGAACACCAACCTCAGCTACCTCTACTCTGACAGTCAATGTCAAGGGAATGTCAGAGGAAAAAAAAGTGCCAGAGCTTTTTAGCAATCTGTTTGTTTATTTTTCTTTTAGTTCCTTTGTGGCTCTTTTAAAGCCTTTGGCACGGGACGATTCCGCCTGGCAGCCCCCCCTCCTCTCTACCGCACACCTTCCCTCTTGCCATCCGTAATTACCACACTGTTCGAGTCCTAGCCTGTCCAAAAGCCACTGCAGGTCTGATTTTTTTGGCTTGGCTCCTCTCTGACATGCCTGGGAAGGGCAAGGAAAGGAAATGGGTGGACCAGCCGCTCTCCGTTCCCCCAGAGCAGGCCTGGGAGAAGCCAGCCCAGTGTTTTTCGACTCGGCCGAGCTTGTAAGGGAGCACAGCCCATCTGGTTCTAATAAATCCTCCATGCGGCTTCGCAACTGGAATTGCCTGACCTGTTTGGGGACGTGATCACTGATACAGTCATTTTTGCAAAACAACAGGGAAGAGCTTGAGAGCATTTGTGGACGTCATCAGAGTTGTGGTCCCCAAACATGTTCTGAAGAGAACAAAACTCACACTAAGCAGACCCCCAAATCCTGCACGGCTAGGTGATGGATGTATGGTGTAATGGTGACCATATTGTAAATATGCATTCCTGCCAACAGTGGGCAGTGTATCACTGTTTCTTGCTCCATGACTCCTGGTAATTTATCAAACACAGACTAAGGGGTCATGGTCGGACCAACACTAATTTTTGTAATGAGTCTTAAGTGCTCAGTTAGCCAATTTGTAATTCCATTGCTATCATGTAAGTGTTAGGTCAAGGACATCTTATTGGCATGACACCTGGACTAAGCACAAAGTATAAAAACACTTTCTTCATACGTCATGCAAGTGTAAATATTCCTCTAACTTTCCCTCAATTTGCATTCAGTGTTTTGTTTTATACCTCAAATTTTATTAGGAAAAACTTCTTGATTAGAATCACCTCTACTCCTATTACACCAGAACAGTCAATCTATTTCACTGTGTGAATGAATGGTAGTACGGGCACACCAAAACAACACACTACGCCGTCTATAGCCTGCCAGATCATTAGGTCATGCACCGCTATGTTGGTAATGTCTGCCTCCCGATCCCAGGCATATATTTATGACCTGTTGGCTGTGAGAGTCTTGCTGACTCGCACTTATGAGGTCAAAGCCATCAAAGTGACCTCACCATCAGAGACAACACAACATCTGTCCTCATCTTTCACACCTTCGGTGGCTGGGTTTCCTCAGACCTCCCTGCCTCTCCCTGCACTCACTTCCCTCTAATTAGAAACAGTTTTATTTAGCACTCTGAACACGGGAGATAAAATAACAGGAGTCAAGCCTATTACCACCTAACAGGGAAACATTTACAGCGGCGTGTTTTACAGATCAGCGTAATGCATTTGAAGTAACACTCCACATTTAGCAACAGTATCAGAATCAACTTAATCACATGACTTGAAATAGGAGTTATCTTCCAATATAAGCTTGTCCGACATTTGACTGCCAAAGCTCGTGTGGAATGTGTAGGACTCAGTGGTAGCGCCTATTTCCCACTTACAAACACATCTACTGTATTAACAGTGGTGCTCTCTGTCCACATATTTGCCTTCTCAAAACTAAAATGGCATCACAAAAGCAAAGCATGTGATGCATGTCAATCAGTTGTATATTAATAATATTAGCAACAATAATGATACAATATCCCACAGGTATTATCCTGTAATTAAAATGGGTAATAATAGGATTTGGGTAGGGGTTTAGGGCAGGAGACCACACATTGGGTAAGCTTGTATTGTACATGCTTAATCTGATTAAAACTTTAAATGTGATTATGAAAAAGAGTGACACAGACTTCACAGGAGTGTTGACATCCACTGGGTTAGTTCTTACAGTCCCTCCTGATAGGGCAGGGCTATTAATGTTACTATAATTCTCCTCGCTGCAGCTTTAAGAGACATTTTTTGGAGGATTTACACTCCAATATGGGCTGACAGAAGGTCAGTGAGCTGCTGGTATGGATTTGCACATCTGGTACTGGATCATTTGGGTTCAGTAAAACATAGCAAAATGTAATAGGGCTTGCGCTTTGAGGCAAGGGAGTCCACCTATATGATTCATCTGTGTCTGATGAGGATGGGCCATTGTTATTGCTGAATTGTTGGGGTGAATCATACTGGGTTGGTGTTTGGTGTTACCTCCACTAATTAATGTGACAAGGGCCTGTCCTGGCAACTTTATCTACTGGTAAACATGACCATTACCTCACTTGAAGAAGTCATGCAGCCTCTCGTCAAACACCCTCTGATCCACAGGGACTTGAAATTAGCTGAGAAATTATTATTTTTCCCTCTCCATACCAAACTGGTATGACAGATATGAGTGTATCACTGTGATAAATTTACAACAGCCAACACTAAAACTTCACCCCACATTTTCCATGCATTTTTCAGTGAAGCATGTGATACTGACCACCCCTTGAGTTTTAAAGGAGACACCCATCAGCACAACCTGACAGGCAATGAACAAAGTCATTCCTTCCCTCTTATCTGTTCATTATCTACGCACTGAAATTCTTTCTTGTGGCCATTTTTGTTCAGTTTGTTCATTGCACTATTGGCCTTTTCAGCATGTCTCGGGGGGAAATTCATGCCTTTTTCCTTGACTTTGTGTCCTGGAACTCTGCGATAATAAATTGTCTTAACACAATGGTAATAACAGAAACATCTGAAGGCCACATGGGATGCAACAGACTCTGAGACAAAGAAATTAGAGTTCATTTCTGCCACAGGATAGCACAATATATTTCAGGGAAAAAGGCAGCCTTTTTCACTGTAGCACACCAATATGTGTTTTTTCTTTCTTTTCTTCCAGGAATGAAACCTTTATCTTGAGAAGGCAACATGAAAAGTATAACACCTGGTATGTATCAGTAAATTGAAGGGAGGAAAGGGAAAGCCATATGTTCACCTTCAGTCTTCAAAGCAGCCAGAATGTGTATCTAAGTGCATTCGAAGATTGAAACAATCCAAAAAGGAAATTTATCACTGAGCTGAAATTTCTGGGCTCTTAAGGATTTAGTTTCATAAACATTGCATGCTGAATGTTTTTCAGCTCAGGCCGATGCCATTTTAACTCAGGCTTCTGCAACTGTCAGGATATTTTCAGTGTATTTGCCAAGGCCATTCATGAGTTTCTGTAATAGTGCTAATGCCATCTTTACTATCTTTTCACACATTCAAAAAGACACCTCTTACAAATATTTGTAGCTGTGCACTATTTTCCAAACTGTTAAAGAAGCAATTTAAAATTTTGGAAAAATGTACTTGTTGACAGGACTGATACCACTCTCATGTTTGTATTGTAAACATGAAGCCATTACTCAGCAGCAAGTTAAGGCCTGTTTCCACTGAAGAAGTTCCTGGTACTATTTGGGGGGCAGGAACTACTACAGGAACGTCCTCTCGCTCGGCCCTCTCAACCGCCGTGTCTCCACTGAGAGAGCGGAGTAGGAGGAAGGTTCCTGTAAAGTTACCGGGCTCTGGATGTGACGTAATCGTTGCGCAACCATTTTGACAGGGGCGACGTAGGGGCGTAGGGACGCCGTTAGCCGTTAGCAGTGTCTGTAATAACTCCAGTCACGGTCTGTGAAAAAAATATTTTTCCAGCGGATGTCTTAGTTACAACATGATTGAGCTAACTGGAGTAGTTTCATGTCGTATCCGACAACGGGAGGCTTTAACAGATGACGTCCTGATGTTAGCTTTGTTGCTGCTGTTAGCTGTCCCTGTCAGCTGATGCTTTCTAGACATCGTGATTTCCCAAAACTGAATAAATACCACACATAGCAACACAAAACTGCTTTGCTAGCTCAATCATGTTGTAACTAAGATATCTGCTGGAAAAAATATTTTTTTCATGGACCATATATTGAGTTAATGAGTTAATACAGACACCGCTAATGGCTAACGGCTAACAGCTAATGGTTAGCCCAGCTAATCTACGGTAACCATGTTGTTATTTACAAAATGTCACATCCCTCCTTGAGTATCCAATCAGCACCAAGTAATCCCGAAGCCCCAGCCAGGAGTCTTTCGGGGCCGTTCAGAGTACCTACTCCGAGGCAGGGACTTGTTTAGTCCCTGTAAAAGTTCCGGAACTCTGTCCTTCGGGGGTGGTTCCTGCGGTGGAGACACGCACCAACGGGCCCAGCCCCGTAAAATTACCCCGAAGTTCCTGCGGTGGAAATGAGCCTTTAGTTTAGCATAAATACTGGAAACATGTTAGGTGCCTTGAACCTGCATTCTTTCTAATGGCCAGCAGAGGGCAACTCCACTGGTTGCAACAAGAAATCTGAATGGATACAAGTCAGCGAAATGATCCTAATTCTCACTTGATTTATGACCTTAGTAAACTTTGTCCTATTGAGTTTATGGTCTCAATCGCTGGTGTAAAGTCTTCTTCAATATAGCGTGATGTTCTTTAGGTAATTTATGGTCCCATTTAGAGTAAAATAGATGATAAAGCAGGGTCTGCTTTAGGGCATGGCTACCTTGCGATTGACAAGTCGCTACCACAGCCCGTTCTTATTCCAAGGTTGGCAAACACAGACGCTTTGTTACTCCCCTCAGCTTGTGATATCAACACCAAAGGCACCCTTTAGTGTCTTTATGAGACGCACCATGTTTTCAGCTAACTCTAGTGTAAACCCATCCGTGGCGATACCTGACACAAAGTCAACTCCACCCATCCATTTTCAACTGCTTATCCAAGTCGGGCTGCGGGGGCAGCAGGTCGAGCAAAGCAATCCAGACGTCCCTCTCCCCAGCAACGCTTTCCAGCTCCTCCTGGGGGACCCCGAAACATTCCCAGGCCAGATGAGATATGTAATCCCTCCAGCGTGTTCTGGGTCTGCCCTGGGGCCTCCTACCAGTGGTACGTGCCCAGAACACCTCCACTGGGAGGTGCCCAGGAGGATCCTGATCAGGTGCCCAAACCACTTCAACTGACCCTTTTCAACAAGAAGGAGCAGCGGCAAAACTTTTTCTAAAACTAACCAAGTTGGCTAGTTTTGTTGCTTAAACCTAACCACAACCGTTTCACATCATTAACCATGTTATACAAGGTGTGTCAGCTGTGCGTCACATAGATACGCTAAAGGGAGTCCTGTGCATCCCAATTAAACACCAGTGGGTTTGATGTAGATGAAGTGTCGGCATTCAAAAACTTGGGAATGAGAATGGGGCGTGCTTCCTCAGTCAGATCCACTCCTTGCTCCTCCACAGCTCTGCCCCCTCATCCAAATATGATCATTTCTGGGTCCAAAAAAACAAGATGGCAATAGCCAAAATGCCGGATTCAGTGTTTTGAAACAGCAGTCCAAACAAACCAGGTGATGTCACAGAGGTTGTGTCCACTTCTTATGTACAGTCCATGGTAAACATGTCGAATAGTAAGCTTCAGAGAATCTAATAGGCAGATTTTGTTATCATCACACAGAGCCAGGCTAGTTTACCCCCCTGCTTCTGGTCTTTATGCTAAGCTAAGCTAACCGGCTGCCAGCTGCAGCTTCATATTTACCATACACACATGAGTGTGGCATCATTCTTCTCATCTAACTCTCAGCAAGAACCCAAATAACTGTATTTCCCAAAATGGCCGACTATTTCTTTAACATGCAACTTATTCACATGACATGTTATTATGTCACATTTGGGATAATGTTTGGATTATTGTGACTTGATCTGGACTCCACATTAGTAAAACAGGCTTGAACATAAAACTTCTCGCTGGCTATCCAGTTTCCTCCTCCTGGTCCACCAACTGTGACATGATGTTGATAGCATTTTTAATGGTCTTCCTGTGTCTCATAGTCTGCCTCCATGAATCATGCCCACTGCAGTAGGCTCTCCGGACAGTGAGGTGTCATTTCATAATAAATAACATATGCGCTGGTGGGGGGGCGGATGATAAGTGGACAGAGAGAATCATCATTTACTCTGCTGGGGAAAACAAATACATATGGTAGTTAGATAAACTTCAAACAGGGGACAGACATCCTGAGACCAGAGGGCTGCTTTGCGTGTCTCTTCGGACTAGAGAGGAAAGGGAGATTTGGCTGTGTTTAGAAAGCAGAAGTCTCCCCTGATAAGATATATTTAAGATGTCTACACAGAGATAAAGGTATTTGTTGTGTTTTGCTGCTTTTAATGATGCAGTCTTTTCAAAATCACTGTAGCAGTTCAAATATTTATCATGCTAAATTTACAACCATTTTCAGTTTAAAATATTTATGTTTTCCCTCATTTAGAGGGTTTGGTTAAGATACAGTTCACACAGGACAGAAAAGATGTTTTTTTAGTGTGGCTTTGCTGATGACATTTCTGTGGCTGCCAGAAAGTTGTCATATTTTAACTGAATACACAGTTGCCACTTTATTAGGTACACCCAGGTAAACCTAATGCAGTCTAATACGACAGTCCCGCAAAAAAAATCATGCAGTGCAGTTAAACTGTATTGCATTATGCATTTATTTCTGTTATCTTCACTGATATGAGGTGGACAAAATAATAAATGCAACCATTATTTTCACATAATTCAACAGCACCTCAAACTGCAGCTTCCAGTATTACCATACAGTTGAATCGGCACCTTTCAAAAACAGTTTCAGCAAAAATGGAAAATTCTAACCCTCATGAAAACAGAATTTATTGCAGGGCTGCAAAAGACTGCTTCTCCCTGTCACTCATCAGTATACCTTTACAATATTTGAATATATTATGCGTTTTCTATCTATGGAATGTAGTTTTCAATGTAGGAATCCTAAATTTGTTTTTACGATGTTAAAATAAAGGTGAAATTTCAACCTTATCTTCATCACATGATGCTCTCTGCTTTTTCCTTTACTGAATCTGCTGTCCTGCACCTGGGCTTAACACAATATTTAACATGCCAAAACCACTTTTTTTTTTGGATATTTTATTTTCAAATTTTCAATTCAACTATTCAAAAGGACTAGGAGGTAATCGAAAAATGAATTGATTATACAAATAAATAATGAAATAATAAAATTAATAAGTACAACATAAATTAAGAGGCAATATAAACAAGCCTGCCATCAGAGGACTAATTGTGTTTCAATCTGGTTTCCTTTTTATAACAAATCTGATAGAAGTGTTGGTAAAGTATCAATAAACGTCAAGTATATTGTGATCTTTTCAAGTGGAATACAGCTGTTCATTTCCCAAAACCACCTGGCTATGGAAAGATGGGTAGCAGACTCCCATGTTCCTGGTAATGCTGAAAGCTGTTTCCAAAAACCTCTTTTGGAAGTTCCGTAAAGAAGCACCAATGGTTGTAAAGTTCCCCAGTAGGCAAATTTGTGGGTCTAATAGAAAAGCAAATCCTACTAGTTTTGTCATGAAAATGTACTGAGCTTGCTACACGACCAGGTGCAATGCAGAAACAAGCCCTCCTCTGTACCACATCTGTGCCAAACTACCTTTTTGCAAATAAATAAATAAATAATGCAAACAATGTTAAAGCGATAGTTTATGGTTTTTTGTTTGTTTGTTTGTTTGTTTGTTTGTTTGTTTGTTTGTTTGTTTGAAGTGGGGTTGTATGAGATACTTACCCATAGTGTATTACCTACAGTAGATGGCAGTTGGCACACTCCAACTTTGGAGAAGCAGACAGGAATACCACCACTGAAGCAAAGCTATGCACTTCTGTGAACAGGGGTTAGCAGCAAAACCTATTTAAGCCACTTAAAAAAAAAACGGTAAAGTGGACACTGAGATTATTTTGTTAGCATCATTTTTGCCATCAGACAGCCCCTTCCTTCCGTGCTACATTTTCTCAACTGTAGAGCTTCTCTCTCTTTCAGCTCGTTTAGTCTCCCTCTGCAAAATTTCCTTTGTATACTCTGGCTCAAAAGGTATTCTCTAGTCTTCGCTGTCACACTCACTCTTTTTAAAATCTTCTTTTATTTGTTGTCTCTTCCATAAACCCAGACAGCTGGCGTGATACAGCGTGTGGTATATTTGCATTTAAGCGTAGGAATACAGAAGTTCAGTGACGATATTCTCAGTTTGGCGTACACTTTCTTTAGACTTTTAATTTAATTTTTTTTAGATTAGCCTTTTTTAAGGTGGCTAAAATACATTTTGCTGGGGATGCACCGACCACCATGTACTGAAGGTAATACACTGACTAAGGATAAGTACCTTGTAAAACACCTCTTCAAATAACCTGAACCATTCCTTTAATGACAATTCTTTAATGAGAGGTCCTGACAAATTCAGCATTATTATGAATAAAATCACATAAATACAATTTAAAGTCAGACAATCAGAAAAACATAGAGATAGTTAACTCTAACATCTGAAGTGATTTTCTCCTCTCATTCAGATGTCCCTCACATTTGAGCTCATTTGCTGGTCAAGCTGGGAACAAACGATGAGTCCATAAAAACGTTCAGTCCCGATGAAGCAGCTGCAAGTTGTAAATCTCCATCATATGAAAGATTAAATTATTGGTGCTGAAGTCTTAAGCAAGTTATTGGCTATCCCAGGCCAGAGCACAATATGTATTTCACTCTAAGAGGTATTCCCTTCAAAACATTTTCAAATGTTGCCGTTGTATAAGTCAGACAGCATGCAGAAAACTAAACAAACAATTAATTGGTAAAACAAACACACAAACATGTTGATGGACAGGCCTTATACACTGCCTGTTCAGTGTTTTTCACCTTAGGTCATCTCTTACCTCCTGCTGCACCACCTTTCCCCGTGTAACTGGCCCAAGGTGTCTCTTGGCCCTCCGCCCTCACGGGGCCTGCAGCCTACATGTGTGGCACCCGTCAAGCTTACACCAACAGATAACATCATCTAATCCTGACAGAGGCACAGACAGTGAGTGATGGTTTCCCCTGTGTAACATTTGGCCCACAGAGAATGGAAGAGCTTGACACACAGGGAGGGAGTTTCCTAGTGTTTGTCTGGTACCTGCATTGTCAAAACAAAATATAAACACATTTCTTGGTGATATTTAAGCTTTCCAGTGACCCCCACACATGGTGGAAAACAGCATGTCATAGAAGTTGGGATACCCTCAGACCCACCATAGTAACATGATAAACATCATGCCTGCCATTAGACGGAATAAAGCAAATACAGTGAGTCACTGATTCTCACTTTTCAACCCTCTATCCATCCTGCATCAGCAACATATATGCTAAAGAAAACACGTGGGCCAAGAAGCACTGGGTGGGTTTATGCTTCAGTTTCAACCTTGGCTTTTCTCTCATAAAAATTGGTGGGGGAAAATGTGAGCTGAGGACGGTCACGCCCAGTCAGCGTCAGGTGAGTCATTTTATGTGGCAGTTCAGGTTGCAGTCAGTCCAAACCGCCTGCGTCTTCCTGTAGCCAGCACAGGTCAAATGCTGGTTGGGGGAGAGAAGGGAAAAAACGAGGTAGACTTAATTCATCCTGGCCTGTGACAGGTGTGTTTTCATGTTTTCTGTTTTTTCTAGTATGCCTAAATCCTTCTCTGCTGGGCAGGAGGCACTGCCAGATGACTGCATCTGTCGCTGTGAGGCTTTCAAGGACTCTTCACCTATGATTTGGACAACATGCTGAAATGTTGTTTTGAGAGAAAATGAGTTAGATCAAAATCATGTCCCCCTTCTCCTCTCGTACCGGCGCAGTCAGAGACAGTGCACAATTGGTTTTGACTGTTCACCTCCACTGCAACTTTCATAGACATGACTGTGCAGGTTTGACTGCTTCTCTATAGTGGCCGGAATCTGCTCCCATTGGACAGCTAGACAAGGTAGGGTGAATAAACAATAAATACTTTTATTATAAATACTTAGGCCATTACAAAACCTTTTATCCTGCCAATTAAAACAAAAAAAGATCATGTAGACATAATTTTAACAAGACTATTGGATACTTTAATAAGTACACTTGCATGTAGTCTGCTACACTGTGTACACTATGTACTCATAGTGCTTGAATTTCGACAGGGTACCGTTGTCTAACTTTTAACACAGCCATTGTGCACGGTCAGAAATGACAATCAGAACATTTGACTGCCTCTTCCTCATCTTTTGAATCAGTCCTTAAACCCTGATATGCGTTAGCTTTAAATAGCTTCCTTGGGGTGACCCTTTTCACACATCCGACTGTGTAAAAATACTTGTTGTATACACCATGTATTGTATTGTACTTCCTGGATGATGTGTGAATAAAAATTAAAAAACTAAACTAAACTAGCGTTTTTGCACTCCTGGTGCTTCTTGTCTCAAAGTCAATGGGTCTATTTAATCGTTTTTTGCTTAGATAACTGAAATAATGTCTATGGTTAACTCATGTTTAAGAAACTTTCTCATTATGTACTATGACATAAAATACATGGGTAAATATCCCATTCATAAATGTTGAAGCATTTACAAGTCTTAAGAAAGATGGTGGCTAACAAGTGGCTAAGTAATCACACCAAGCATGACTTTACAGCCTTGATGTGGTGGTGACGTTGAAGTCATGCAACTATGGTGCAGTTCGTTGATAGCCAAAAGTTAGCACCTTACCCAGGGCTGTCCAGACTTTTTTGAATGGGGGCCAGATAAAACAACGTGAAAATACCTGGGGGCCAACTGATTCTCGCATCAAATTGGTTTAAAAAAAAAAAGTGAGACAAATGGAACCATTTTTATCTTTTAATGAACTATTGCTATGTGATGCCTGTCTACAAACTGTATGATAGTCCTATCATTGTGAGGTGAAAGGTAAAAATGCGAAGTGATCTTGCTCTATTAACCATTATTGTGTAAAGGGCCACATATGGTATATTTTGAAAGTCAAGCTGAGGGCCGATTAAAATTGGTCTGCGGGCCACAATTGGCCCCCGGGCCAGACGTGCCTGCCCTTACCTCTTGCAATTGCCTTTACGCTTTAAAAATGATCAAGCCATTTAACCATATGGCTTACTTTTTGCTATAATCCAAAATCTAATGGAAAAAAAATCCCATCGGCTTTTTGTCAAGGCAACTACAGTGATGTTAACTTCCACGTTGACCTACAAGTAAACATCATCCTGGCGGCACTTTATTGCCAACAGATGGAGCATTACCACTAATATTTGACTGCGATTGTCGCTTGCTAAAACATCTGCAGTCTTGTTTGTTCGTTCACCAGAGAAACTGCAACTGCTGCAACTTCCTCGGCCACTGTTGTCACAAGTTTGGTGATCCACTTCATAGCCAAGATGGCACCTGTTGAGTGTGAAAAGTGTTCTGCATTCCACACTCAACTTTTTAACCATTGTGAGTACTAATAATGAACTGCATTTTGCCATAGGGCTACTTGTGAGTGTGAATGCACTCAAAACAGCCAGTGTGAGTGCAAACTGAGGCACAGCATAAGAGTCTACAGCCATGCTAGCAGCTCTCTAAGGCTGTAAACATGCTAACATCAGCATGCTAACGTGCTGACAATATCAAATAAGATGTAATGTTCACCATGATCATCTTCTTAGTTTTTGTGTTAGCATGCTAAAATTTGTTAATTAGCACCAGACATAAAGTAGTTGCAAAAGTAAAAATAATTCATGGCAATCTGTCCAATTGAGCTCTTCACATAAAACCACAAAATGTAAATCCCATGTTGGTGCCAAAGGAAAAGTCAAAGGTCACAAAGTTTTATGCTAATCCATCTGGTAGATGTTTAGATATTTCACTGGAGAGGTGAAACATTTGACCTGTTGGTGTTGCTATAGGAAAAGTCAGGGGATCACCAGTGTTAGTAGGCTTGTAATATTTTGTACAATATTTTTTGGTAATCCATCCAAAAGCTTTTAAGAATTTTCAGCCTGGATCAAAGTGGTGGACAGACCAACACTGCTATCTCTAGAGCCATGCTGCTAGCAGGCTAAAAACATTGATTACAACAAATGGTATCCCTGTAAGTAAGCTCTGACTGCCCAATTAGTTTCCAGCAGTGTGAAAACGTCAGTGTGTGAATTTCCCACAACTATTAGGAGTAGGAAATATGTAATGTCTCACATTAAGTAGCAAGTCCAATTAGACAGGAATTTCCATGCAGATTATCAAGAGCTGCTGCTCGAAACCAGGTGACAACCATCAGAGAGGACACGGGTAGAAGGGCTGTGGGGGTGTGGTTCCATCCATGTGTTTTTTATTTCAACAGAAATTTTTAAAACTCTTTGTTTTAGAATCCAGGGGTCGACCTGTGCCGTGTCTCCCCCCTTCTCACCCTCTCCAATCTCGTTTAAGCCTTTAATCAAACGGACATCTGGATTGCATTGAGTGTTGCAGAGAGAGAGAGGCCTGATTGCTGTTAAGCAGACCACGCGATGATGTCACTTTTCATTAATAATGACGCTGCCCATAGCACTCGCATTTATCTTCCTGTCTAACAATGAAGAGACCACAGGCTTAGGACATGACAGTGACCGTGGACACTCGGCTGGCCAGCTGAGAAAACACGCAGAAGCTGCGTGACGGCTCTTTGGACCAACTGGCTCAACAATGAAAACAACAATGAATCCAGGAGAGGGCTACTTAAAGAAGACAATACCTTAGTGACCACCAACAGCACGTGTAATGTGAGGATATGCTCATTAAGTGGCCTGACAGGTAACTAACAACTGTATCTTCAGGATTGATGGTCTGTGAAATGGGTATAGTCTGACAGGTACCAGACAATTTCAATTACAAGAACTATGATTTCTCACATTTTCTCACGTCCTTAGTCCCTTACTTTTACTTTATTTTCACCCTCTTAGTCATGCTCTTGCCGCGCATGGGGTAGTCAACAGCTATTGCAGTGTTTCTACTTAAAAGCCCCCCCCACCGATGTCATCTTGGCTGTTGTGGTGGATTCTTTAATGATTTTCTCTGAAACCAATTATTGCACAAATGGTTGACAGCAGAACCTATTACGAAATCACTGAGAAATAAAGCGAAAATCAGTGAGATGCTTATTTTTCTTGAATTTGGAGACACCTTTGGTGGTTTCCTTGGTGTTTGTTACATTTTAAACTTCACATCACATGAGTGTTGCCAGTGCTTTGAAGTGACTACAAGCAATCAAATCCAGAGCTGATTTATGGTGGCATTTAAAGCGAAGGGGAACAAATTGCTCACGCAGGTAAAGAGCGATGGCAGGTCTTCCTCGTAATAAATGATGTTACATGCGTGGAATAAAAGTTCATGTCTTCATGTGCACACAAACTGGACGACCCGGCAAAAGTTCATTCCTGACACACAACTACCCTGTGAACTTTTCTCTGCACTCAAGTTTCATTTAGTTTTGACAGTCAGGGGTGGGCTCAGCTTTAAACCATTGTGTCCATAAATTTAATCTGTTACTGTTAAGTCTACGCCCTTTTCCAAAACTGTGTTATGACTGGCTTATATGCTGTGCAACAGCGTCAATGCAGATTAAAAGCAAAGTGAAGAAGAGGGGGGTAGAAGTAGGCCTTTTTCTCTACTATAAAAAGTTGCGCTATGCTAGAGGAGCCTGTCACGGCACACCCGACTGGACAGTCTTACTTTAAGTTCATTTTTTAATGTATTTTCATTTGCAAAGGCAATGCATTTTTACTTTAATCATCTTAACTCCACAATTAATTAGTTAATTCAATATCATTAGTGTGCACCCTCGTAATGTTCATTTTACGAGCAGAAAATTAACTGCAGCACATTACGGATTAATCCTTCAATAAAATAAAATGAACTCACTTGCAGTGATGTGTCGCAGCACCTGTTGCGCTGCAAGCCTCACTTCAAAAAGCAGACTGATGAAAATGTTCTGTTACCCAATTATTTCCATCAGGAGATACAAACTGAAGGTAAAAAAAAAGAAAACGTTAAATTCTTCTGTCTGCAGATCACCTGATCTGTCAAATGTGGGAGAGAACTGAGCACCAGGAGAAAACTCATGCACACAAGGGATGTATTTCTTGCCAATAGGAAATTATAATCATGTTGTACTAATCATATATTAGAACATGTTTAATTATTTTCTTTCGTAGCGAAGGAAACTGAAGTCCGGACTTCAAAAATCTCTATTTTACATGTTGCAGGGCTTCACAGACAGACCTATTTACTGATGTTTTCTCACACATTTCACTTAGACCAGAGCACGTCAGTGCACATGGAGAAAAGAAATTGTCTGGAGATGAAAGGGGAGCAGATGTACAAAATTGTTTACTGAAAATAATTTATTAATTAGTCTTCTGAGGAATTGCAATGAGAAACATCTCTGCTTTATGTCCAGCTGAAAAGTAGTTGTGACACTGGTTACATGTTTTAATGTTTTTTGTTTTTATTTTTATTGCCTCAAAAATGGTCTTTTGTAAAACCCAAATCTGAAAGTTAAAACAGTGCATCCTTGTACGTGAACTCAAAACTTACAGCGATCAATCCAAGGCAGCAATTAAACCTCAGTATTTAAGTTGTCTCTATGAAACACACATATAACAAAACATTTTATTAGAGACGAAAATGAGAGTCCCTCTCTATCATGAGCAAAATATAGTTCATTCAGGTTTTGTTTGAGTTTTTGAATGCAGTACACCTTTAACAAGCTGGCTCAAATTTCAGACAAATGATGGAAGACCACATAATTTGGCTTCAAGGCAAAATGTTTTTATCTAAATAAACACACACTCACACACACAAAAAAGCAAAGAAAAGAGCGCAGGGCCGAGCATGCCATCATCAGCTCAGCAGCCCAGGTGAACCTTGTCTCACTAACGACCCACCAACACTCTGCAGGCTCACTTCCTAACAGGTGGGAAAAACATGTGGCAGAGAAAACCAAACCAAACCAGGTCACATAGTGTGCACACTGACATCACTGATTAAAGGCTAACGAACAACCTGTTTACTAGCTTTTTATTGCAGGCTGAGCACTCACATATTCTCAGTACTCCAATATTATCTATATTTCTTTTAAGGTTTTCTCTGTGTCCTGGTACTACACACACACACACCAATGTGTGCTACACTCCACCAAAAAGAGTTACCTGTATCCATAGTAATGCACATTCAAAATTATTTGGAAATAAAGTGCTTCACCTTTTTGGTAGAATGGTAAATGACTTAATTTTTGTGCTATTTTCCCTTTGTGTTTGCAGTCCATTGCATCAGAATCAGAAATACTGTATTGATCCCCGAGGGGAAATGATTATCAGTAGGCATGTTTCCATCAGCCTGTTTAGATGCACATCCAGAAGTATCACATCGGAAAATTATGATGAAAACGCCAAAATTCAAATTAAAATCCCCTGATTCACACAAACTAAAATCCGCTCGCTTTAGCCGGGTTTTGGTTGATTCGAAAACATGTTCATTAGCATAATGGGGGATGGAAACAGTTATGTTCGAATTAAGTCTGACGTAGCGCATCTGTCTCCATGGTGATATCCGGGTCGGGAAGGCAGTAATGCATTTTTTTTTTTTTTTTTAAAGATTATTTTTTTGGGGGCGTTTTGCCTTTAATGGGGGAGAGAGAGAGAGAGGGAGAGAGAGAGAGAGAGAGAGAGAGAGAGAGGGAGCAGGGGGACGACATGCAGCAAAGGGTCGCAAGCCAGAGTCGAACCCACAACCGCTGCAGCGAGGCACCACCTCCACACATGGAGCGCCGGCACCACCCACCACGCCACCGACGCCCCGGCAGTAATGCATTTACAAGCTGGTTGCCAACCGCCAGAAAACGTAGAAGAAGAAGAATGCGAGACTTGTTTTGTTTCCGGTTCTGCGGAAAACTTGCACGAGTTCGTAGTTTTCACCAAAGTCCGTACATTTAATGGAAACACACAGGATTCGTATTTCTTTTAATGCACATTTCCCAATGATTCAAATCACTTTTGGATGGAAACATAACTAGTTACAGTCCCTCCAGTGTAAAAAATAAATAAATAAAATAGAGAAGAGTGTGAATTATGTATGTAGATATAAAGTAATAAAATAATATAAAATAGAAATAAAAATGTGCATTATGCTACAATGCTTAACGCCAGTATTTAAACTGTAATCCAAAGTGAAATCAGATTTACTGTCACTGGGTTATTGTTTTAAAAGAGTCCCTACATTAAATTGGCTATTTGCAGTCATGTAGAAGCAATAGTCACATTTTTGTTTTTGTAATATTTAATGTCTTTCCTGTTATCCCTCCTAATTATTTTTTACATATGAAAAATATAACTTTATGATCTCACCGCCATAAAAACCTGTTTACAACTGGATGAAGAAATAAGTTCTTCTTCTTCTGTAGCTCAGATGAGTACAGCACATATTTAAGTGTAACCATATGTTGTATTGTATTTCACTTTGTCTGGATAACTGTACAGCGTAATTGAAAACAGCAGGGGACCTCATGTTGGGTGCTTTTAATTTGACATCAGCTGATGGTTGCTAACAATGGAAAAACTTAATCTTCGCTAGATTAAATATTTCAAAGGTTTCTGGTGTTAAAACACTTCTTGGAATAAATGTGACAGTGTGAAGCGTTTTATCTGGAGTTAATAAAAGAAGCTTCAGCACATTTGTGTTGTTGAAAGACCACGTACAAACAAAAGACATGTGCTAAGTGTTTTTTTTAAGTGATGAGAGGCCTTTCAGGTATTTTAAATGCCTTAAACACAGGAATATTGGATTACATGTGATTCATGAATATTTTAAAAGTACATTTCAGTGAGAGGAGCGCAGGATATTTGGACATCTTTTCAGCATTTTAAGACATTCCTCTGCCATCTGCTTTTGATAGTCATTAAGTTCTGTTTTCACTCTAAATTATGTCTTGCTGTTTTGGTTTGTCTGTTGTGAGACTTGAAAGTTATGTAAATTAACCTAAAAAGGAGTGTTTTATTTAAAAAATGTGAATCTGCAGCTGTGATGTTCCTTTGTAATTCTGACATAAAACACTTGTGCAGATAAAAAGCCAGATTTTTCTTTCCCCCCTTTTTTTTTAATTTTACTTTTCACTCACAGAATTCCTGTTTTATGTTATTTATGTCAAAGCCAAAATAATTGGAGTGACTGACATCTCTCTAAAGCCATTTGCTTGTGAACAATGACGCTTCAACTCTTCAAAGGTTCAACAGAGCATGGATTATGTCCAAATTGACTCGGGGTGGAAACAAGAATGCCCCGCTTCAAACATTAATGAGGAAACAGTTTTTAAAGTGTTTTGCTGATTATGCTGCTTATCCAAATGAGGAGTGGGACCTTTCAAAAGAGGAAGCCATTTATCTGTGCAGGGACAGCAGAGCTGGTCTGGAGAGCCTCACTGTGCTTCTCTTATCACAAAAAACTCGAGTAGATTCACTGCACAACGGCACTCATTTGATCTCGATGGGGCGGTGGACTGTCTACTGTCAACTACTGACCCTATCAGTTTTATACATCCAGAGTATTTCACCATTCTGCCAATGTGATAAATTGAACAATTATTATTTTGCAATATGCACACATGGGCCTAACTGTGAAAACGACAGGCAGATTCAAGCTGGAGGAGTCACTTGGCTCGCTGCGGAGAAGTTGTCAATAATAGCGTGAAAGGTTTTCACCCCATGACTAGCAGAGAATATTTCCATGAAATATTCTCCAGATTCAGAATAATAAACCGCATGCCTGCTCTGTCCCCGAGCAACAGCATGCTGTGATCATACACAGGCTTTCTGTCAGTGTAGAAATCATCGTTACCGCAACTGTGCTTCTAAAAAAAGATGAAAGACTGCATCTGGTCTGTCGAGGTGGCCTTTAGCAGGTCTGCTGCACCATTGCATGCTATCTGCTTCATCTTCTAAAACCTCAAGGTGAAGAGGATGAACAAAAACACATGTGACCTGGGAGTGATTTCACACTGCAGAGCCGGGTCAGGTCATTCTCCATCTTCCTTTGTTTCAGGATGGTGCTTTGAACCCAGGGGCCAGAAGCCTGCTAACTCCATCATAAACACGACATGAATCTTTCAAGCCGTTCTGGTATGCGGCCAGAATATTTCAATAGCTAATACCGTCAGATTTGTAATGTTAGAAGATATTACAATAACTCACAACGCTGTAAATCAACTCACCTGTAAGCCAAAAATGTTTCTGGTGTAAAGAATACTAAAACATAAAAAGTAAATGTAAAAAAGATACAGACGTGCGTGCTTTAGCCCACTTACTGCAAATAACATGTGACTTCATGTCGCAGCCAAACATTTTTCAAACTCTGCTGCCATGTTTTACGTTTTTTAATGTTTTTTTCCCACCTTTCAGGCAGCCATTAGTTTCTATTCATTTTTTTCCTCTTGATGTTCTTGATGATAGGTTACACAACTGCTGACAACAGAAAGTAAGAGGTGGGAGACTCGAGGAGATTTGCTTGACTAAAATTGATACAAGACTCGATTTGATTTGGTATTCAGGACTTGAGTCTTGACTTAGACTTAAGACCGATGACTCGAAAGGATTTAAAAAATATATATATTTGCATTTTCAAGATGAAGAGTGACATTTTGGTTTTGAATGATGATTAGGTGAGTTTGAGTGCAACGCGTGCAACCTGGCAACCTACTTGGACATGGCAGATTAGCTGTGGCCAGCACACAAGGCAGATATGGAAGGGGCTCATCAACAAATAATAAAATCTAGATTCAGGAATTATGTCTTCGATGGCGTTGTAAAGAAGAGAACAACGTTTTGCAAAGTCTGCAGCTCAAACATTAGTGGCACGACATGTTTTTTTTCCTGTTGTTGAAGAACAAACTTTATTTACTACCACGTGTCTGTCATCCTTTCATTTGTGTCATCATCCACGTCCTGGTGCAGAAACTGAGCACCACAACATAAACTTCATCCGTCACTACAAAATCCACAAAGAAAGGAACAGGAATATGTATTTTTAGCTAACTTATTAGCTTATTGGCCGGATAAATGTTAGCTAGAAAGAACATTTGACCAGATCCTCAGAATGTCATACAACTTGACTTGCTAAACCTGAGCAATGACTTGACTCATCTTTCTTGATTTAAAGCAGGGACTTGACTTGCTTGATTCTCTCAACAGTAACTTGGGATTTCCCTCAGACTTAAAGGTTAAGACTTGAGAACTCCTTGTGAGTTGCACATGTGTGACTTACTCCCACCTGTGCGAAATCCTTAAACATGGCTGCAAGCTGAGTGGCTGACCCTCCATGTTGCAAGTCTGACATGAGGATGTTCCTGTCTGTCTTTCATGAGTGTGTTCTCTTTCTCTGGTCGGGGGGGGGGGGCAGGTTTGACACGCCTGTAGAAGTGGTTTCTGTTCTCTTTGGAGGCTGGTGGTGATATTAGCTGTTTGTTTGGCACACTTCCTCTGGCTTTTGCCAGTCCTGAAAGTGTTGGTTGTTTTGGACTGTTAAAAGGAGAAGTCTGGTATTTTGCACTTTGAGCCCCATTTCTGGGTTGTTTATGAGGAAATAGAGTGGCTAAGACCAAAATAATGACGATTGCTCTTTTTCTGAGAATTTGTCTTTCCCCTGCCTGACTTAACACTGCTGCCTATGGCCATGTGTGAACCTGTCTAAAACCACCCTGAACGTTTGTTTTCAAAGCCATGAAACACATCAAGTGGTCAGTGGTGTTCGTTGATATTCTGACATAAAAATCATAGCAAACTGTGGTGTCAGTGATGATTTATTTGACATTTTGTGTAATCCATTGGTTTTCTATAGAAGCCTCATTGTCCGCTGGTAGTAATCTGCCACCGGAAACAGAAAGGGGGTTGTTTACGACAAAGTTGTAATCATTGTAGTCTTTTAGCTCAGAGAAAAGTGCCGGCTCGACAGTGCTGTGTGCGCTCCTGGAGGAAGAACGAGAACGAACGAAAAGGTTTTGTAATACGTTTAAACAACTGCATGATGGATTACTCGCTTGTAAACAACCTTCGCAGTACGATGCCTTTGAACACAACGCCAACCTTGTTCTTCTGCTTCTTCTCTGTGTCCCATTACATTGCAATGGTTTCCTGCTGGTTGGCGACACACACGTAAAGGAGCATTATCGCCATCAGGTGGGCTGGAGTGTATAACGCTTCAGGGTCAAATGAACGATCAAGCGGAAGGTTACACACGGGTGTGAAGCAGCTGCAAAAACAGTTCCACAATCGAGATGAATAGCGAAAACACGGATGGAAACCACAGTTTGCTATGATTCATATGTCAGAACATCAACGAACACCACTGACCACTCTGTGAGTTTCATGGCTTTGAAAACAAATGTTTAGGGTGGTTTTAGGACAGGACCACACATGGCCATAGGCAGCAGTGTTAAGCCAGGCAGGGGAAAGACAAATTCTCCAAAAATGAGCAATAGTCACTATTTTGGTCTTAGCCACTCTATTTCATTAGCCTGGAAATCCAGACCCAAATCTAGAAAGATTTAGGGTCTGGCTATGAGTAATGCAAATGGCCCAACTCGAGGGGCGGCACCAAGCAAGCATTTGAAAATATCACTCCACGCAATTGGATAACACTACAACCAATCAGAACAATACACGGGGTGACGTATATGCTTAGCTACCAGTGGAGCTAACTGGTAGATTAGACTCTTGCTGTATCCAGTCGGCAAAACAGCAAAAACGTCCTTCTTGCAAAGGAAAGATTTGAGCGCCGTCTTCTGTTCCTCTTTTAGAGAAAAAGCCAAGTCTAACTCGTTCATTGTAGCGGCCAAAGCCGTTTCAAACAGCTGGTGTTCATCCGTAGCCATCTTGCAATGTTTACTGACTGATTCCGGACTTCATCGTCACAGCGCTGTCGTCATCTGTTTAGCTCACCTCTGGCCCGCCTATATCTGATACACTGATGTGATTGGTGCAGCTCATCTACAAGGGCATGGGTAATGAGCATCATTACTGATTGCCAGAGTGACTCGCTGAGCAAATTCAAATTGTGCTCTCGCGAGAACTCTGGATTTCCAGGGTACTATTTCATCATAAACAACCCAGAAATGGGGCTCAAAGTGCAAAATACCAGACTTCTCCTTTAACTTGGGAACTTTGCCTACATAAATATATATATACATATTTCTTCTATGTTTAATGGTAAATTACAACAAAGCTGAGCATCATTGCCACAAACTATTGTAAAGTAGAGTTCTCATATTGTTAACATACCTGTGCCTTGTAAATGACTAAAGACATCAGTATGTAAAAACAGAATAAAGTCCATAAGTTTAGTTCCTCTCAGTCCATGAAATCTCCTCCTACACACACCCCACTCTAAAAGTAAAGGACTTAATCACAAAAATATAGATAAAAAAAACTAAATGTGCACAATTAAAAATGCACATATACAACATGCATACTAAGGAGGCAAACCTTTCTAAATCAGTGTCAAGATCCTGCACAGCTACCCAGGTGTTTTCACTTAATCTGTCTGATTACAGCTCTGCTCAGGTTGTAGTTAAGTGGAGCTTCTGTATGCTGGAGATTGACTTCGTAGCCCAACAGGTGCAACTAATGGAAATGTCATTCAAACTGTGGGCGATTCTTATACACAAGATTGCAAAGAACAAACTCATGTTCTGGTTATGGTCCACCTTCTGTTATAAATGATGTTGTTTGGTCACTTGTTCTGACACACCTGGAGCACTGTTCAGTCATCTGCTCGAGTGCTGCTCCAAAACACCTTAGAAAGCTTCAAAGTGCACAGAACAGGGCAACCAGATTAGTTCCATGCCAAGGTGTGTGACATACATAATCAGCTATTTTGGCTGACTGTGGAGGCTAAACTAAAATATAGTCTTGCTGTTCATGCATACTGTCATCTTATAAAATACACCTCTGGTTTCCTGGTGGCTCCAAGTCCACAAACAAATTTTATGATGAGAAACGTTATTTATAGAGGAGTCTCAGCCTGGAATGTGCTCCTTACCAGCATTAGACAGATTAATAATAGATGTTTCCTCAAGATGTCACTAAAACTAAAACTGATGAATAACATGTAAATATTGATATGTTTTGGAATTTTTTTTTTTTATCAAATTTGTTTTATTTTTTTACTGTGTACAGTGAGTTTCTGACAATTATGTTTTAGGGTTTTTTTTTCTTAATTTTGTTAGTGAACCCCAGGATGACTAGCAACCTCTTTGTGGAAGCTAATGGGGATCAAAATAAAGAATAAAGATTATTCTTGAGAAGAACAACCTTGCTAGTGATTTTTGGAAGAATGAACTCGCAAGGTCACGAGCACACAGAACGCTGTCGAGTCCTTGCTGGTGTTGCACAATACTCCCAGCACAGAGGCCACCTCACCTGCAGTGCTCCCAAATAACAGCCAGGCTTTATCACCCGAAAATATGGTGTTGCACAATAGCGTACCCTAAGCTCAGCTGATTACTGCATAGCTGCACATTGACAATGTAATGTGTGTCTATTTATAGCAATGAAGCAATGACAGTCCCTTCTATACTGATTGTTGTTGTTATTCTTTTCAAAGTGCTTTAAGTTATATCCAAATTTTCACAAACCAAGAACTGGAGGTGATATTACGAACCAATACCAGGGGGGAGTAAAGGCTCTTGTTTGTGGTACATGTTTTATCTAAAGATGCATAAACAATTATAGCTGCTGCGCAGCGATGGCTCGGGTCCGGGAATTTTTAGGCAATTCTGAGCAACAAGCAGAGGAATTGGAAGACATTTAGGAATTTAGCAACACAATCTGCCTTTTGCATCAGCTGAGGCTTGAACTCACAACCTCTGAGACTAAAGATCAATTTCTATCTCACTGAGTTAATTAGTCAGTGACAATTCATGTGTAGCTTCACAAACTGACTAAGCCAGACGTGCAGGTTTAGCAGCCGTCCATGCATGGAAAAGCAGATTTCAAACCACTGTAAAAAAAATCAGTTATCGAAACAAAAATATGAAAATACACATATTGCATCTAGACAGCATGGAGATGTTGGTAATTTGTTTTAACAATGATTGATTTGCTCCATAAGTGAAAAACTGATGTTTAACTAGTTGAGCTATGTGCAAAGTGAGAAGCCTCAGATGGTTTCACACTGAAGTATTGACACTGGATCTTTGTGCAAAGTTTGGTTTATTTTCAAGCATGAGAAGTCAGATTTTCTAGCAGAAAAAGACTTGAAGATGCTGCACAGTGATCAGTCACGCTCAGGCAATTTTAAGCAATAAACTGGAGCACAAGAAGATGTTTACATTAAGTTGAGGCTCAAACCCACAACCTCTGGAACCTAAGACGGTCATCTACCGCTCTGAGCTAATTGGCAAGTAGCGACTCAACAGTGGCTTCACAAACTGAGTAAACCATTCACTGTTGTGTAGGAAAGCAGCCATCTGTGCATGGAAAGGCAGATTTGAAACCACTGTAAAAAATTCAGTTATTAAGACAAAAATATGAAAATACACATATTGCATCTAGACAGCATGGAGATGTTGGTAATTTGATTGTAACAATGATTGATTTGCTCCATAAGTGAAAAACTGATGTTTAATATTGCCATTTTTACATTGACTCCAATTGTTCACATTAGAGCAAAATTCAAAATGCTGTCAAAAATTCAGTTTTTGAGATAAAATTCTGAAATTTGCCACACATCGTCTTTTTTCATGAACATTGAAGATTTATTTAGCAAGAATTTGCATGTATATGTTTACAGTACCGTTTACAGTCAAACATTTTGATGCACTGTAGGCTCAAGTTTTGATAAATCAAAAATCTGAGCATAGTTTTTGTAGGACAGTCTGAAGATGCTCTGTAGCAAGTTTGGTGCCAACTGAGCAAAACTTGTGGGAGGAGATAGGTTTAAGAAGTTTTACAGTTTTTGAAAAAACAGAGTGATGAACTTCATAATTTTAATAGGTTTAAAAGTACAAAAGTTTCTTCAGTATTGGGGCTACAGTTTGATGAAAGTTGTGAAGTTGTAGCATGTATGGTTGATTTGTTATGAATTTTCAAATTTTTGAACTTTAGACGCTTGCTGTAGCGCCACCATCAGGACTATTGGCTTGAGTTTACAGCTGAGGATATCTGGCATGAGACTGGACCTTTGTGCAAAGTTTGGTGAGTTTTCACCCATGGGAAGTATGATTTTCTCGGAAGAAGAAAGAAGAAGAAGAATACCTAGGATTACAATAGTGGCAGCTTAGCTGCCCGGACCCAAATTAATATAAATTAACTATTAAAATTAAAGATGGACTGGGCAACATTAGTAAATACCATCATTATACTTTATCAAGAAGTAGAAGAGGAGGCTGCTGAGCTGAAATTACACATCTCTTCTGTGAGCTTGACTGGCCGGCTGGCTATAGCTACTCCCACACTTGGTTGTGGAGCTTTTGAACTCCGAAAACATTGGAGTATATTTACTGATTTGCCATTCATTTTTGTAAAACTGCCAATATTCAATTCATCTGTGACTTTAGGGTTTAGGTAACATCTGAAAATTGTGAAAAACTTGCCGGCCTGCTTGCTGTTCCTTGCGTCAATGCCAAAAGCTTATAGTTTGTACAAAAGTCAAGTTCATACAAGTTACCAACTGATGCATCCTCTGTGAAATGGGCATGACTCAAGGAAATTTTAGCCATTGTTGGAGAGATGGGAACATATGTTTTGGGACAGGACTTGGGCCACAAAGGATGACGTTTGTCAAGAACACAAGTACAGGCAAGAATGCAGATTGAGGCCTGGTCCACACGTACATGAGTATATTTGAAAAGACAGATTTTTCCATGCATTTTGTCCTTTTGTCCACACGCAAACTATGTTTAAAGTCACTGACAGTGTTGGGCAGTAACCCGTTACTAGAAAGGCATTACAGTAATAATATTACTATTTCCAGTAATGAATAGTGTGACTAATTACTAATAAAATTTCAGTTATAATATTACAGTTACCCCAAAACCAAATGACTTGTACAACATTACTTTTGTTATCATGTCAACACTAACTTTAAATACAACAATCACATCAGTGGAGTCGTTTTCGTAATCGTCGCACTGTGCAGATATGTCACAAAGCAGCAAGCTAATTTGGAAGATGGAAACGCTTACCTTAGGCTGGAAATATTCCCACAACTTTGATTTTGTTGGGAGGAAAGATGATAAGAACACTGTTGCTGTAGTCGTACTAAAACTCTTTCCACTGTGAAAAACATGTACTCAAACCTCCAGTTTGAAACACCTCAGTTACTATGACCAACAGCCCAACAATGTGAAGCTCCAGGAAATACACCCCACCAAAGGTGAGCCCTCCTATGCTGCAACCAAAACTGGTTTTTAATGGTGGACAGCTGCAGCTTAAAAGCAGTAATGAAGCTTGTGAATAAAATGCTGCTCTACTAGTGGCACTCCGTCTTTGAGGTTGAGCCTTGGGGAAATAAAATCCTTCGCATGCTATCTAGCCTTAGCTACACTATCTTCCGATTACCCTGACATTCATGCAGAGGCACACATCTGATTTATGGGGAGATACGCAACTACCAGTTTTACTGGGTGTAACAGAAAGGTAATATACGATTAGTGCAACAACTTACTGTCAGCAGGGAGTAATGAGTAAATTAATATTATTACTTTTGAAAAGAGTAATGAGTAATATGTCGAGCCCAACACTGAAAACAGATGTTTGTGAAATACCAACAACCTTGGATTCTTGTTCAGACAGAACCACCAACCCAAAACGCCAGGTTGACAACCTGGGAATGAGACTTAGCAATCAACTATCTTTCCCCAGAATTACATGTTGCACCTTCAAAGTTTCATCTTCCAGTTCCTTATTTTAGTAAAGCACTTCAAAAAAAAAGCCCAAGAGATGCAGTTTATAATAGTGGTTTCCTACAAATGTTTGTTGTTGTATAAAAATCACTTGAGCACCTCCAAGAAACCCTAATGTGTTTAGGAAACTGGCTCTTGCCCTTCATATCTCTGCTGGACTCCAGTATCTCTGATATTACTTGCTTTCGTCCACTGTATGCAATCGTGTTATCTCTGACGAGCCCTTCCTTTCCCAGCTGGTTGGCAGAAGCGAGCTTGTAATTGTTTGATGAAAGGCATCCAATTAAGAGGAAACATGTAGGTCCTGATGTTAACATTTGTCTCCTGACAACGCTGGTGGTCATGGAGGCCTGCTGTACAGCAGACTCTCATAATGTGGGAACTCGACATAACCCTTTGAGACATGGCCGTGGCTCAATATTAATTCCTCCAGTCATTAATGGCCTTTGCGCAAAGTCTTTCGTATATTGTTTTAATAGGGGAGCGGTGCTGACGTAAGGAGGGAGCAGTGTTCTGACTGCTCAAAAGGGAGGGGAGACCAAAAGGTTTCCATTGTCTCAAATGAAGTTGGCAGTGAGAGTGGTTTACTTGGATTCTCCCTGCATGGTGTAATTTGTGAGTATTATATTGATAACCTGCATTCGGCTTCACCCGTGTGTTTGTCTGTACTCTGCTGTAATAAGAAATGATGCCATATGTAACTGAGGCCAAAGGGAATAAGATTTCAGCCAGACGGTTAAGTGAATCACCAACTGTGTTGCATGTGAAGTGTACATTTGCGTGACTTGTTGTTTATTGCCCACATTCAGCTTCGTGACTGTCCTCCATATTTGTGCCAAGTCTGGGGCCATGTTCCTAAATCTCTCTCCATTCGTTGGTGGAGAAAGTGGCTTGTTTTCTACGCTGGATGACTCTGGTCCATTTCACATCTACTATATGTCCTGGGACATATAAATACAGTACTTACCCAGTGAAGGACTAGAAATCATACCAAGAAGATTTGATTTCTTCCTAGATTCTTCTCCTCGTGTAACATCTTTTTCCTTTTATTTTACGCTCTCATTGTAATAAAAACAGCTAATTTATTATGTCTAAATTTGATTTACTGAAACATAAGCATCTGTTCCTGATAAAAGCATAGCCTACTAGGACATTAAAGATACATGTAGCTTTTATCATTACCTAATATGACCATATCTTTCAACCTGATCAGGTGCAGAGTGGAGATTAGGCCTAGAATACAGGTAAAGTTTGATAACTGTGTGTCTGCAGCTTAACTTCACATGTTGAAACTGAAGCTTTGAACCCAGTGACAGCTTCATTCAAATCTGTCGGATGCATTATTGCTAGCTGGAGAGCAACACACACGAGTGAAAGAGAACGAAGGAAGTGTAATAACCAAATAAAAGAGGATCAGTCATCACATTTATCACCCTGCACTTCAGTTAGTTAGAAATGTAATCGCTGCATGAGTGGCTGGCTGATAGAAGACGTTTAGAAGTGCCAAAAAGTGCACATCTCCTTCTCATCTGTTTAATCCTTTCTGCTCTCACTGTTTTCACTCTCTTTCACAAATCCAGACAAAAAGAAGGTTTGTATTTACAAAGCATCCTGTACATTCTATTTTTGTAATAGCTGTTTTCTAATCTTTTAAGATTTCTTTGGGCTGCAGATGCGTAGGCCTCACTTGCACTCTTGTGGATCCATGTGTTGTATTTGGCACACTGGCTGAGCACATAAATGTGCTTGGCAGATCCATGGTGTAGTTTTGTGACTCATTCACAAGTGTTACATGTTAGGTTTGAAGAGGCGAACTTAGCTGGTTTACAATTTGTCAAAGGTGCCCGAGCCAACAGGTCCTTTTAATTTTATGGCAGTGCCAATCAAATTTACAGGAGGCACCTCTGAACACTTGTGTGAACTTAAAAGGGTCAGGCCTGAAAAATGCAGTGTCTTAAAATTTGATGACATGTATATCTTTCCTCAGAGGATTGTACTCTTTGCTTCACTCTGTGCTCTCAAAGGAGGAAGTGGGGCCACATGCCAAAACTAATATCTTAATGATCAATATTGCATGTTGGTGTTTTTTATTTTTTCCTGTTATTGTAGTAATGAATAGCTGTTGGACATAACGTAAATACAAAACAATGGACTCAAAAGTGAAAGTGCACAAATACTGTAACTGCATTGGTATCCGTGGTGAGCGTACTCGTACTTCACATCAGCAAACACATTTTTCTTTTTAGCCATGCTGGCAGTATCTCGTCTGTCAGTCCACCACTTTTATCCTGACTGAAATATCTCAACAACGAACTGGATGGACAGCCATGAAATTTTGTACAGACATTCATGGTCCCCAGAGGATGAGTCCTTTCATGTCCTTTAATCATCTCCTGACTTTTTCCTCGAGCACCATGAAGTTCACAGTTTTGATTTAGTGAAATATCTCTACATCTATTGGATGAATTGCGATGGAATTTGGTTATGCTTGCTGGTTTCCCTCATTTTACATTATACTAAAAGAATCAATGCAACACTTTTGTTTTTGCTTCCATTTTTCATAGATTTAAGTTAAAGACTTTTTTATGCACTCAATAGATCTATTTCTCTCACATTTTGGTCACAAATCTGTTAACATCCGTTTTGGTGAGCACTTCTCCTTTTCCAAGATAATCCATCCACCTGACAGGTGTGGCATATCAATGTGCTGATTAAACAGCATCATTACTACACAGGTGTGCCTTGGAATGGTCACAATAAAAGCCCAAGTGCAGTTTGATCAAACAACACAATGCAACAGATGTCACAAGAGCTGTTGCCTGTGAACTTAATGATCATTTCACTACCAAAAGCTGTCTCCAGTGTTGTTTCCGTGAATTTGGCAGTACATCCAACCATCCTCACCTCAGGTCAAGACCCTGGTGAGGACAATGAGCATGCTGATGAGCTTCCCTGAGACAGTTTCTGACAGTTTGACAGTACTACAGTTGTTCTTGTGCCTGGTCTCAGATGATCCTGCAGGTAAGGACAGTTGGATGTACTGCCAAATTCACAGAAACAACATAGGAGTTGGCGTATTGTTACTTACTTACTTAGGCCTCCAAGAAGGAGCATAGGCCACTGACAATATTTCTTCACCTCGTCCTGTTCTGTGCCAGCTTCTCCAGATCTTGCCATCTGTATCCAGCTCTTTCCATCTCGGCTGTGACACTCCTCCTCCAGGTGTTTCTTTGGTTTATGCAATGTGTGCCCAATCCATCCCCATTTTCGTTTCTTTATGGTCTGCACTTTTCCTGTGATATGCATTGAGCGCACATTCCATGTTCCGATCTTTGTGACAGATTTAGGATTAAGAAGCTTCCGCCTTGTGGCTTCCTGTCGGCTTTGACCACAAGGCTTCATCCTCCTTCCAGGTGAAGGTCCTCTTCCTCCCAATTCTAAGGTGGTTCTTTTGTTCAGTGTTTCTGTAATCCAAAAAAATTTGACCTTTAGGCGGGGGATTGGCCTACCTAGAGGTTGCTTTTCTGTCGGGGTGTGCTCCCTTAGCCTTATCCCTCCCAGGCCACAAGGCAGTGGTTGAACCATTCTTAGTCTGTCCCCTCTCCCGAGACCAGTTTGCCAAGGGAGACCCTACCAGGAGCATGAAGCTCAACGAAGCTACAACATAGCTCTCGGGTTCCCTGGGACACACAAACCTCTCCACCACAATAAGGTGATGGTTCGCTGAGAGTAGTTGTAGTTACATGAATATTCAGTTAAAGGGCAACAGCTCTGGTGGACATATCTGTAGTCAGCTGCCAGTGGCACGCTCCCTCGTAACTTGACATCTGTAGCTTTGTGCTGTGTGCGAATAAAATTTGATCAAATGTGTCTACTGAGATATGGATATTAAATATATCTGTTGAGTGCAGAAAAATTCTTGTTTTTAGTGTATAACAACTTGTCTTGGGCAGGAGCAAGGGTTCTTCACAGGAAGAACGTCCCAATTATCAAGAAGGCAACAAATTTTGTTGCTCAGGCCTTGATTAATTCTCCAGCTAGCTGCTAGCAACTGTTCAATTTCCGCCTCTTGCTCTCGACACAGACTGTTTAAAGCCCGCTCAAGTGAAATTGATCAGTACCACTCGGACCACAAACAGAAACCAGAACACTTCCGATTCCAAAATCTTGTCTAGTTGCTCACAAAGAAGTTGATATCTGTTTATATAAGATAATCAAAATGGATACCTACATCCATGTGTGTTTCTTTTCTTCTTCTTTTATGCTACTGACCAAACATCTGACAAAAGAAAGGTTTGCCTATTGATAAAACATAAATCAGTGCTGTGCATTAGCCAGTCAATTTAATGACAATCTAACTTTAGGGATAAGATGGCGCACACTCTACTGTGACAGCTCAGACTGTACCCTGTTTGAGTTAATGTTACATCCTGTCTTGTAGTGTTGAGTGTTTTATGTTAGTCGAACTCAGCTGATCGAACATGATCAGACTTTACAAGATGATCATCATTTTAATGGCAATGGCTGCAGGTACAGAGCACTGAGATGCAGAAGGGCTTGCTTTGGGAAAAGCCTCAGACAACAGGTCTTGCACAACAGACCTGAGTGTGTGCTGCTGTCTGTCATTGCATGTTGTTACTGTGAACTGTTGTGTATGCTGTTGTCTATAGTGTACATTGCTGGGACAAGAAATTTCCCCTCAGTGATAATAAAGTCTAAAATATGTACTGCATATTTCTTTAAACATGCAAAGTTATTGGCTCCATCTCCTTGCATATAGAGAAATGTGCATAGTTACTGACTCTGCCAAGGAACTTTCTGTGACACATCGGGCTTGTCCTGTTCCAAAGCCAAGCAGCTTTGTAACTTCTGGAGCTGAGGGACCGCAGTGCACATCAGCAGACGATTGTTAACAGCATCAGCGTGTTTCAGACGACAGTGTCTCTAAGACTGGGAGGAGGTGTTCAGACAGCGACAATTAGAGTCCCATCTGAAGAGTGATCATCATTTCAGTGCCACTTTTATATACTTTCCCACAGCCTGTCCCCTGCCCGCTGGGACTGCCGATGCTATCTCCTGCCAAGTGTTTACATAAAATGTTAAAGGAAAAACATCAAGAAAAAACTGAAATGATGTTGACCACATGCAACAAAAATATGTTACTGCATTACACTTAAGCTGTCATATGTCATCTGTAAAATACCAGGTGATTGTTTGGGTTTTGCAGATTTATGGGAGAAAATTAGATGCCACACAAGTCCATATTATCTACAAACTGATACAAGTGGAGCTAATCCAAACACTGACCCACCCTGTGATTGAATATAATTACAGATGGCCTTCCAGACATCTCATTCACTAAAGTGGAATTTGCGTCACATTTTTACCAAGTATAATTAAAAAAGAAAAGTTAGAAAAGTTGTTTATCATTTATACATTTGATTGGAGCTACTGAATGTGGCTTAGATGACCTAAGTCTCTTTTTTTTTAGGGATTACAGTTTTGTTCGTCAACCCAGACTGACCACGACTGCGAGGTAAGCTTGAGTTCAGCTCGGATCAAGAGGTCACATCCTTCAGTATTTGTCAAGTTGATATACTGCTGGCAGCATAATTGAAAGGCAGGAGGTTGTCGGGCTGGCGGCGCAGGCACTTTACAGAGTGTTGTTTTCTTTGGGCGCATGGTGAATCTCGAACTGCATATTTTTCTTTTTCCTGTATGGATTTCACATTTGCATGGAAAAATCTTTCTTGTGTGTTTGGATTTCCATTGTGTGGACAACATAAAGGGCTCTGGGATGGGATGTGGGAAAAGGGAGTGTGCAGTTTGCCTAAGTGCATGTTTTGATGTCTATTTGACAGCCTTGGTCAGTGGCTGATGTCAGTACATACACAAAGTTAACAGCCATCCTCTTTCCTACTCTTAAATTCACTGAGGGAAACCAGTGAAAGGCTGCTACTGCAGATATCCCACAATATAAAAATGTGGAGCACTTCCAATACATACAATGTTCAATCATTATGCTAAGCCTGGAGCGCTTTAAACAACCGAGAAATTAAACATCTGTGGTTGCGATGATATAAAATAACTTGAAAGCTTCAAATTGATCAAGAATCTCTGTAATGTGGACTGTAAACGTGCTTGCCCTTTAATTTGAAAATAAGGGCTGATTTTCGTATTTCAGTGGTTCCTTAAACACTATTTTGAAAGGAAGTATCTCAGTCATAAGATTTGTCCCGACAAATTGTGGTCACGAACCAATTGGGCAAACAATCACTAAAGTATTTTTTTTCAAACTGGAAATGGATGTCTGCTCAAAATGTATCCGATTTTATCCTCACTGCTAATTATTTGTATAAAGCTCAGATTTTCCCATGACTGTTCTTTGGTCAGTGCTGCAGACAGTGAATCGAATGTGGATATTGGCATTAATTTAAAATAAATCAATAAATTCATATTTTTTTTAACAAGCACATCTGTCTTCCTCAGTCATCTGTGTCTTGGCTCTGTGCGGCTGAAGAAAGTTTGCTGTGGCTGACCCTCGTGCAAGAAGGAGAGCCTCGCTGCCTCATCTGAGCATGAGAAGTACCTGAGCACTTTGTCACCTCATCAAGTCTGCATCATGACCTTATGTGAAGCATTTGACAAATGCAGGGTGTTGTCTCCAGATTAAACTTCCGAAAAAACTGGCACACTTACTCTCCCCATTCTTCTCTAGGTTCCCCTCTTTATTGCTTTTTCCGGCTTCTTCTCGTTGTTGTACAAATGTCCTGAGCGTGAGGAGTTTAATAAGTGTCCACATTTCCTCTTTAAGAGGAAATAATAAATCCCAACTCACTATTTCAATAAACAAAATGTACTACTATCCCTCAACAGCTAATGAGAGAAAAGTGTGTTTGGCACATGCATGTAACAATGATATGCCAGGTGCTGCTATTCTGTTATTGAGACGGTCTGGCAAAGACGGTTTCTTGGCATAAACCAAGGCAGTCATAATTTTGCTTGACACTTAGCAACTGAGCGTGAGAGTTTTTTTCTGGGTTATAATAGGAACTGACCTTATGGTCATAACTATGGAGTCATTGACTAAATATGGGAGCATGAGGTAAAGAAATGTCAAGCTTACAGTAAACGTCATCAGCCCAGTTGTTCCTGATCATTTCTGCACACCAGTAACTCAGATATGACAAGTTACCTGCAGCCAGCTAGAAGTCAACCCTGACGACATCAAAGGTATGAGGCTGTTGGCTTGAAGGACTGAAATACCTTTCACATCACTGTGACTGATGTCACCTCCACAGGCTAAATAAAGCCATCCTGGGTCTTGTTACACATGCAAGTTATCTGACCGATTAAACTTCTACTTCTTCTTCTATACTGCTCACAAAAGTGAGACGGACTACAGCTGACAGTTTTCAATGAGGATATTGCAACAGACTAACTTGTCATTACTTAATTGTGTGTACTGAATATGCAGCAGTGATGGACTCTTTACTCAAGAAAAAGTAGCAGTATCACATTGTTAAAATACTCCATTACTGCACAAGTTAAAGTGCTGCATTCAAAATGATACTTTCAAGATGGATGTAGCTGAGCTGGTTGCTAGCAGCTAACAGTGCTAACAACAGCAACAGTGCTGACAGAGCTAATGGTGGCACAGAAGGGTAGGCGGTTCCAGCTGTTTGTGAGCGCAGTGCAGAGTGGCAACGATTAGCTAGCCAGTGGGATAGCTACACACCCAGGGACCCACATGCACTAACATGCATGCACAGCGGGATCGTCTGCCACAACAAAGAACAGAGTGTCAAACCCAAACTGCCCATGTCAGCTTGGGTTTTCAACAGGTAGTCCGGCTTCCTCCCACAGTCCAAAGACATGCAAGCTAGGTTAATTGGTGAGTCTAAATTGGCTGTAGGTGTGAATGTGAGTGGACTGGTCTGGTGACCTGTCAAAACAAAACATTTATATTGTATAAAAAATGTAAATCTGCAATGTGACAAGCAACAACAGGTATCAGATGAATAGTTGAGTAATTTGTAAATATTTTACTCTGAAAAGTGGTGAATTAAAGAAGCACAATATACTGTAACTGTACAGTTACTTTGTACCATTGTGAATGTTTTTTTAGCCATTCAGTCACCAGGTGTGAGCCCCAAGAAATCAGCAAATCAGACAAAATCTCAGACCTTTCTTTGTTCTTGCCCCTCTTCACAGGGAGGTCAACATGCAGAGTCAGCAACAGAGGATTAAGTGTCATCCTCAAGGACTCTGCAGCAGGGTGGATGTTTGCCAAAACCAGAGCCTGGCTTCTCCAGTTAAAGGACAGCTGTCTCCCTCCTAACCGCAGTAACTCTGGCAGCAGCGCCAACATGGGACGGAAAGAGAATCCCTGACCCAAGTGCAAAAAACAATAGAAAATATGACATGGGAACGTCTCAACTCTCTGGTTCTCCAACACTGAACACCACGAGTCAGACCAGCGAGGGGATCCCCAGTTTCAACCTGGGAGCCGTCGTTTTGTTGAGGGAACTGCCCCTCATCCTGTTTTTCCTTCCTGTCCTCCGGGTGAACACGGCCAGGGATCCCCACGCTTTCTTGAAAGTGGAAAATGATGGTCCTGTGTCATTTGTCTGGACAATGACTGACAGTTTCTCCGCGTACTCCAAAGCTGTGAGGGAAAAGGAATTTCCATGAGGGTAAGCAGACATGGGAAGCTCTGTTACAAGTCGGAACCAAACTGGGGAGACGTGGTCACTTAAGCTCACTCTTGAGGTGCTGACTCCCTCAAAACATCTCAATTGTAGGAAAAATTGAATTAATGGATGTCGTAAATCAATCACTAAATTGCTAAAGACATATCAAAAATGTGTTTTTGTGAATAACATTATGCAGCTGGGATTCTGGATTTAACCCAGTCCTTGCCACGAATTTAACCATTCAACTACAGTAATAACCTTATTCCTTTTTGTTTGATTGAAATATTCATACCATTTATCACAAGTTGCCTAAAATTCAAGCTCAGTTGATGTCAAATATATATCTTAGAGCTTTTACACATAAAAAGAATTAAAGGGGAATTCTGGTATTTTTCAGCCTGGATTCTGTTTTCCCATGTTGTTGTGTCTTAGGGTGCTTTCATACCTGCCCTGTTTGGTTCGGTTCAACCAAAGTGCAGTATGTTTGGGTAGGTGGGAACACAGGAATCACACTCAGGTGTGCACAAAAAAGAACAAAATGGACTGAAACCTTAAAGGGATAGTGCACCCAAAAATGAAAATTCAGCCATTATCTACTCACCCATATGCTGAGGGAGGCTCAGGTTAAGTTTAGAGTCCTCACATCACTTGCAGAGATCCAAGGGGAGAGGAGGTAGCAACACAACTCAACCTAATGGAAGCTTACGGCGCCCCAGATTCAAATGTCCAAAAACACATAACTGAAACCACAAAATATCTCGATACTGCTTGTCTGCAGTGGTCCTGAAACCCCGACATAAAAACTTGTTTGGAATTTGAACTCTGTTTTGGCCTCATTGTAGCCTGTAGCTCTAACTGCTTCTTGTCTGGATGTTTTTCCAAACAGCTTTTTATGTTGAGGCTTCAGGACACTTGGATCACTACAGACGAACAGTATGGAGATATTTTGTGGTTTCAATTATGTGTTTTTGGACGTTTGAATCTGGGGTGCCGTCAGCCTCCATTAGGTGGAGTTGTGTTGCTACCCCCTCTCCCCTTGGATCTCCGGAAGTGTTGTGAGGACTCTAAAACTTCACCTGAGCCTCCCTCGGCATATGGGTGAGTAGATAATGGCTACATTTTCATTTTTGGGTGCACTATCCCTTTAAGATGTGATCTTGGTCCGATTACAAACGTACAAACGTGTGTTCAATCCAAACCAGCTGCAGTCACATGACACATTGTTTGGATTAAACATGAGCATGTTACAGTCCTGGAGGATTATTAATGTGCACCTCCTCCTGTACTGCCTTAATATGCACATTCAGCACATCCAGTGCATCAAAACATTGTTTTCAAACTGTATGGTTTGACTAAAATGAACAATGACAGCAATATAGTCCACGATGAGCAGTGCTAAAATCAACCTGCGTAGTTGTCCCTCCATTGTGACATTAGAAAGTGTCACATTTATCTTGCAAGTGTACTCTTCTTCAACGTTTGCTTTACTTCCTGGATTTTTCCCACATGGAAACTGATCAATCATAGCAGTTTTATCGCACAGGCATTTGACTTGGTCCTCTTGTAAATGCTGCCACGAGAATACGAACCAACTCTAGGCAATTATACAACTATGTAACAGAATTGGCCCCACATTCGAACCAAAGCAAGACAACTCTAACAACAATTTTTGAGACATCCCCCATCAATTACATCCACGGAAAGTTCTTGTTTTTGCCACTGACAGAGACACTACAGAGACATTAAACATTTTTAATTATCCTTCTCTCGTACTTGTCTGTTTTGTGTCCAAGTCTTGCTAATGAGAAGTTTTGTCTTGAAATCTCACAAAAGGTGACTTGTTGCAGGAGTGCCAGTGATATTTTGCTATGTTGGAGCTCAGAAAGTGTATTTTACTCTTATCTACAAGTTTTTCAATGTTACAGTTGAATGTTTAGCTGATTTCAACAATGTGAAAAAGTCTGCGAGATTTCAAAATGAGACTTCACCTTTAGCGAGACTGAGAAAACAGAACGGAACGCTAAAGGTAAAAAAAAAATCTTTACTTTTTCCATAATGTTGTCAGACACTTAAAATAATAATCTGAGCTGCTTATTGGCAAAAAAAGAAGCACTTTTATCAGAGCTAAATTGACAGGGCGCACCTGCCCCGAGTGGTTTCATTGTAGCTTGTTTTGCCACTTTCAGCTGCAGCGCACTCACTCAGTACTGGATTAATTTGGAGTTCCCCTTTAGGGGTTTAGTCTGCTCGAAATAAACTAGTTCATAACACCTTTTGTTCCACATCTAAAGGAAAAGGTATTTATACCTGTTCTGAATGGCCACACTTGGAACCAGAGTAAAAAACCTTGGCATCATAGCCTCCTCCGGCATCACACTTCCTTCCTGATCTCTCTCCAAGAACCCTGTCTGTTTTGTGTGTCTTTGAAATGTTAGTGAGACGATTTATACAAATTGTGATAATGGACAGTCTCTCTTCAGAGGCATTTACAGTGCTGCACTTGGTTTTATGCACAAAAAGCAACAGATGTGGTGAATGAAAACAGAGAGAGAGAAGTAGCCTCACTCTCACACCTGGCCTATGCTGCAGGAAGTGGGCGAGATTATATGTTGGGGAAAATAGCCCCTCACACTGTTTGCAGCATACTGAGGCCTTTGGTGGTGTGTTCTTTGTGTTTTCTTGTGACCTATCTGACTAATCTCCATTTGAGCCCTGTACTCAGGATTTTGCTTTGTTATTTGGAAAGTCTTCCATTCCTCCAATCTCCTCATCATCTATTTGCATTGGACTCCATGGCTGTCTGTAGATACTGGCCTAATAAAAACATAGCTTTCATCATACCAGGGGGTCAGTTCAATGGTCAGGTCACAGGGGTGGACACAAACATCCCACCCCTCAAACCTAATTCTCCTGCCGCTTTCTCTTCCAAGACCCATACAAATCCCACACCCAGCAGCCTCCCACAGTCCTAAAATACGTGCTGCAGGAGCACAAAAAAAGGAAAAAGAGCTGCCTGACCAGTGGGGCTCTTTCTTTTGTTTATCGAGGTTGGCATTCTTTCTCCCAGCCTGGGCCTGCTCTGTACTACAAGGGTGCAGCTCCGGTGGCTTAGGCCACTGGTGGCACCTGTCTCCTCTTCAGCGCCAGGCCGGGGAGACTGCCCTGCAAGCCTTGATCCCCGCGCTAATTATTTTCAAAGCAGCCTGGATTTATATCACACTCATGCAGGCGCCAGTGGCGCTGCAGCTCCCCCAGGAAGTAGCTTTTCTGGCTTTTCTCTCTTGCTTGGAGGGCAGAGATTGTCACCATGGACGCGAGCGGCTTTTGGGCACCACAGAAGCATCTGGCCAGCTGGTTGGATTTGGATGTTTTCCAGATTGTGAGTGCTTCATGAACAAATAGTCTCAACAGTCATTCCTCAGCAACTCAACAAAGTTATTCAGTAACAGAAATAATTTCTCCTTCTCAGAGAAATGGACATGTGTGTTTGCCAGGTATACACTCACACACGATATGGGAGGAGCTACACGGGAATATTATGGTGTACTGCAGTCAAAACAACAGAGGCTGACGTCAGTCATCCGTAGACCGGCAGTCATTTCTTAGTTGTCCATTGTATGGACGCACCCAAGATGAACTTTTTGGTTGCCCTAAGTGGGCACAGTTTCACAGCAGCCTTAAGACTTTCCTGTACTAGACAGCCGTTGGCTCTTGTATTAGTGAAGCACCTAATCTATCTTGTCCAGTGTATCTTTGAATCTCAGATTTCAGGGAAGCGCACAAACATGGCCCCTTCAGTAGAGAAATCTTAAAACAGCTCTCTAGTGACAAACTTTGCACGGATCCAAGTCAAAATAGTCATGGTCAGACTTTTTTAGGGACATAGGGAAGTCAGTGGAATCATGACAAAAGTCTAAGACAAGCTTTCTGATCAGGCACTTTGTTAAACTGGTTCTGTTACACAGATTTGTAGAATCAGTTGAACAATCCTGCTTATATGGAGCTGAACGAGAAAGTCAAGTCAGGACCAGCTGTTTAAAAAGAGTGTCCTCAAATGGTGGTATTTTTAATTAACATCTGTCTTCACAAAAAAGTGTTGGAAGAAAAAGTTTGGAAGCAGAAAAAATAAAGTATGACTCTTGTGAATGGATTTGCAACATGTCCTTTAATTGTCCTCTCGGTAAGCCAATGTGAAATTAAAGAAGTTTCCATTTTCTTGGCAGGTGCTCAGATTCTTCCCGAGCTGACGCCACATCCAGGATGTAAAGCCTGCCCATTTTTAAATAGGTGAAACATTATGGTTCAGCAGATTGTAAAACACACAGGAACTTGAACTGCGACCTTCTTCATACAGCAGCCTATTCTCTCCTCTCTTTGTTTTGTGCAAAAGTCAATCTGGATCATTAATTTTACGGGCTCCCCGGGGCTTGCTGCATTCTTTGATGTTTTCTGATACACTGCACTTAACATTCCACATGTACCTGTCGTCACTCTCAGGCCTGACGTGACTGACAAATAAGTTACGTCCAACGCAACACGCACTTATCTAGATGCAGAGGAAAGTAAGGTAAAAGGCATGTGTTCTTGGATCTTTGCCATCGTACAGTACGTCGCTGAGATAAGGTCTCCATTTGATGATGTTGCTTTAGGTATGAGGCCGACTTAGTGAGGTCAGTCTACTCTTGACACACATGCAGCCGCACCTACAGAGTATAATGGACCAATTGACATAGGTTCAGGTCTATGGTACAAGGAATCCCTTCCTTGTTCTGTGGCAAATGTGGAAGACATATGTTTCTTTCTTTGTCCAACCTGCACAACTCAGGCTGTTCTAATGCACTGTTTGGACACATACAAACAAAAAAGTATGTATTTATCCCAAGTAATTATAAGCCAATTTGCGTACACCCCATGTAACTGGGAAGGCTGCGATCACGTGACCAAATTGCTGTCGGGAGTTTTTAAGACAGTAGTTGTGTAAGGAGCCAGGTGAGGTTAGTTGATGGGTCACAAAACACAGGGCTTTCACCCAGGAGACTTGTGTTTGGAACCATGTGAAACCAAGTGAACTGTGAGTTATATTAACGTACGTCATCACCCAACACAATCTCAGTCCAACCATGGACTTTTTGCCATGGACTTTCCACGTCCAGATATGATGTGCAAGGTACCCTGGGTGCATTGGTTGTTGACGCTCTGGAACACCGTGTCAGCGTCAGCCTGTTACATGCATGGTCTGTTTTCAAAATACACTTCTGTTTTCACAGGAAATTTACAGTTTGCAAACAGTCTCTTTAAGAATGAATTCACTATGGCGGTACAACACCATGAACATTACATTTTACATTTAGCCAGCACTCTCAGGTGGTTAGGTTTAGGAAAAAAGGACAGGCTTTGGATTTGAAACCATACAGGAAGTGAACACCAGCCTCCTGGGTAAAAGTCAGTTGTTGTTGGACCCATCCACCAGACATCACATCTGCTATACTCGGACGTTCGCCCCCTTAATTTTTGTTGTTGTCCCGCCGCATTTCCTTCTGATGCCATCGGGGGGCTTTTAAACAATAACAGTGACCAACCATGTATCATGCTGTCGTGATACGACTGCTGTTTTCGTCTGTGTCTAACACCGGAAGTCACTGACTAAAGTCTAGCTCACATTACACGATTTTCACCGCAATTTTGACGTCGCAGACGATCTTGAGAGCAACCTTGGTTCGGAGGTGAGTCTACAGATAGTCTGCCACAACGAGTCCTCATGTGTGAACAAGCCTACGAGCAAGTTGCCCCCTCGTCTGTGACTGGGACTGGATATCTGGCATGCTAGAAAACTAGAGAAGTCTGACACGACTGACAAAGAGCATCAGCCAATGAGAGGCGGGATACTTCCCACGTCAGCACGCAGGAGGACAGAAGAAATGTGAGGAGGACAAGCGGTAAAAAATGTAGTTTGGTGACGTCACCGCGTTATCTGGGGCTCTGTCGGCGAGGGCTCGGTGGAGAAATCTTGTGGTGTGCACACACAGGTAGTAACGCAGTTGGCGAGACTCCCGCTAACAGAAACACACGTCGCCAGGTATGAACACTCAAAGGATTATGTTTGTCTCGTGGTGAAAATCGTGTAATGTGAACTAGGCTTAAGCAGCATTTTTTTGACAACTTTGGAGTAAGACCAGGTTGCATCGCTATGTTTTTTTTCCCTAAACTTAACTTATGTAACTTAATTTTGAGTATATAACATCATTCATGGGGCACTAATCCGTTAAATATCACATTAGTCATCGTATGTGCATTTTTATAAGATATACAAACTGATGTATCAGGATACATTGCATAATCAATGCCTTTCATAAAATCCATAAAAACGGAAATAAGGAGCTTCATGAATGAATAAAAGACACCACAATGAGAAACCCTGTTACAGTTTTGACCAAACATCTACAAAAGCAAAATTATTTCTCAGCAAAATGTGATAAATAATTTCAATTTCAATTTGATTTTAAAGCACAACTGTACCTGTTTGCTATTGGAACGTGACTTTGAAAAGTGTGTGATAAAGATCCAGCTCTTTCTCCTTTCTGTCTCCTCCTTTTCCATTTTAGCCATTGTTATGAAATGTTTACACTTCCCAATCTGGCAGCTCCATAAAGACATGTTTGTCTCTAATTGACCAACTGGCAGGGGTGCTGTTTCTCCTTATTGCCTACAGGTAAAAGGCCTTAAAGTTATTCACTCTGCATCCCAAAGGAATCCTAGAAAAAACAAACCACCATGTTTGACCTTTGCAGAGACTCTTGTAGCAACAGGCTCCTCTTACAACTCATATCAGCTTCCATTGAAGTACAAACAAAGGCTCAGTAATAGTAACCAAACAGACAAGCTGAGCAGAGGTCTGGCACAGGCGGGGGAACATTATGAACGTGAGGCAGATCCAGACTACATTTAGACACTTATTATGACCAAAACCAATAAATAATAGTTTTAAAGTGGGTTTGTATGCCCAGTATTTGTGGACAAGTGGTCTGTTAGGAGCAGCAGTTTGACCATTTTCGTTTAAAAAAACTTATTGTCTAAATGTCATGGATAAAGTCTGATGAATAGAGGTTCACATTTGACATCAAAAGTCACAGTTTTACAGCTTATATCCACAGTGACACTGGACAGGATGGTACTGCCAGGTGAGTAGCCCATTCCAACTGATTTTATAAATATTTAGGCTTAGCCACATTAAGCTGATTTGGGTACTTTACTCTGCTGGTCTGCCGTGAACACTTGAGTCTAAATCTGCTTAATTTGTACTGTGCCACTCCGCGCGAGTTTTGCATTCTCTTGAGATAATATAAATGCCTGATTTTGCTGTTACGTCACCATGCATTTCTTTAGATTAAATATGCAATTCACGAATGCTATGAGGTTTTTTTTGCATAGTCGCTGATGACTAACTGAATTCGATCTGGTGTTTTTGGAGCCTCTGAGCACAAAGACGGCTCCCGTCATCAGCTGGGAAAGTCTGAGCAGATCTGTGATAATTGATTCTGGAAGCCAAAGCCCTTACAAAATCCTGACAGTCATAAGTTATGGGTGAGTAGGTAACCAATACCAGGTTATTGTGGCGAGACAGCGGAGATGTTGTGGTCAAGGGCTAGGCTAAACTCTGTGGGTGAAGGGTAGTGATCCCTGTGGTTTGACTGAAAGAAACAATTACTGGAAGATTAAGAAGGGGCTTCGAGAGAAAACATGATGAGCATTGTGAAGAGCTGAAATAGAGATGTTTGTTTTTCCACTAAATGCTTCACTCCGTTTTAGATGTTAGACATTTTTGTGGAGCTCAATCAAAAAGGGGGATGCAGACGACAAGACTGTGGTTCATCTTTGATCCCTGGTCTCAAGGTGCTGGCTCTGACCACACTGCAAAAAAAGGGAATTTGATTCTGTTATAAAATTAACCCCAGTGGGTGTGTTTCATACCAAGTACTGGATAATATATAAGAAATAACATAATTGAAATATCTTAACAAGACAAAGAGTCTAGAGCTATGCAAGTGGCTCTTTGAGGTTGTACTTGGGTAAATCAGTGCTTTTGCTAAATGCTAATGTCAACATACAAAATGCTGATGTTTAGCCATGGATTCATTGTTAGATCTGGATACCTGGAACCCAAGATGGTGCCTATTCAGTCCAATCAATGAGAACAGTTGGCTGTGCGCCAAAGAAGTTTCTAGCAGGGGTTCACTTCAATGGCATGCAGCTCACTGAATATACGCAGTAGTGTTTCTGCCACTAACCCCACCCACAACTTCCCACTCGGCTCATACACTTTACATTGTGATGATGTCACAGATATTTAAATTGCTCTTCTTGGCTCCAGGAAAGTTTTACAAATATGAAACCTCCATGGATAAAAAATGCATAATAGAAAGAGTCATGATTGACCTTGTTTGCAGTTCGAAGTGTCCTGTCAACAGTTTTACAGACAGACAAAATGTTTTTAGGGCTGCAGGGAATTTTTTTTTCTGCAATACCACATGTGGCCACTGGGAAAATTATGGCTGCAAGGCTTAGCATTGTTTCTGGCGACCTGTGTTAAGCACGTATAATGCTTACCCTATTCACCATCTTGGTTTAGCATGTTAGCATGCTAAACAAACATGGTTTATGAGCCTGATGTGTATTTGTTTTGTTTTGCAGGTATTTGGTCACAAACCAAACTGTTGGCATCACTACTTATAATTCATCCTGATGGGGGCAAGAAAGATTTGTCACAAATATAATGGGAATCCATCCAATAGTTGTTGAGACATGTCACTCAAAATGAAAAATGTCAACCAAAGCTCCTCGGGGAATATCTGTATAAAATTTTGTGTTAATCTATAAAGTAAAGTTTGAGATATTTCACAGAATAAGTGGAAACTCTGACGTGCCAGTGGTGCTAGAGGAAAAGTCAGGGGATCACCAAAGTCATCAGGATTCATCCTCTGGGCACCATGAACGTCTGTACCAAATTCCACGCCAATCCATCCAGTCGTTGCTGAGATATTTCAGTCTGAACCAAAGTGGTGGACTGACCAGCTGACTGACCAACATTGCCGTCCCCAGAGCCACGCCTGTAGCATGGATAAAGCATTACCTTGGAATTAAATATTGCCTGTTTATATTTCTACGAAAAAGGTACCCAAAATATTTACAGTGATACCCATCGAAAGCCCCTCCTTTTCTGTGCATCAGCGCTGCAATCCGATCTGCGGAGAGCCCGTTGCCCTCACTAGCCTCTCCCTCGCTGAATCTACTATCTTGGGCAAAATTCTTAACACAGCCACCGAAGAGCCAATGACAAGCTGGTCACACAAGTATTATGTTTTATGTTTTCCCCATTGCTGTCTAATGTTTCACATTGAGGTTGGGACCATCAAGCAAACTACAGCTCACAAAAGAATGGGCCCATTGATTCCCAGAGGAATAATTTTAGTGGAGGGAGTATTTAGCACAGGCCCAGCTAGAAAGAGCTATTAGCTGCTTCTCCAGCTCTGTGATCCATGACTGGAGAGGCTCAGTGTGAGGAGAGAAAGAGGACCCTCGCCTGGCACCGCACCTACACTCATTTCACCTCGCACAGGCAGTGTGCTGAAGTCTCATCTCAACATAAAAACACGGCCAATGTGGTTTCCTTCTCATATTATTTTTTTTATTAAACAGTGCATCTAATTTCCAACAACCTTTCAAGCATTTTGTATCTCTTGATATGATAGCAGACAAAAACAAAGTGCTGAAAATGCTCCGCTGCGTCAGTGAGCTGGAAACCATTGCGTTTGCTTCTGTGTACATGCAGGTCTTAGTGTAGTCGGGAACCCTCTGAGATTGGGCCTGAATTCCTATTTCTCAGAAGAAACCAAAGTGGTCCATCATTACCTCCTCTAAACTCCCCCTTTTTCCCATTTCAGCACCACACTGAGCTAAGATATCAGCTAACACATTATCCTCTTAGCCCTGGAGACTGATAGCCAGTGAGGGCCTCGAGCCAGCAGCAGCCATACAGGTCAGGGAATAAAACAGGCATCACAGTTACAGCAACAGTAAATTTAATACAGATCAGATCAAATATTGCTCACTTATCGATCTATTGACCCGTCGCAATGAAAACAAATTGCACATTTAATTTTCCCTTTATTGAAAGCAGTTTTTATGAAATGTGTTTTTCTTGTGATTGTACAAAACCTCCTACGCTGAGTATACACATCTTATTATTAACTTTTGGATTTAATAATTGTTGGTTTAGGTCTATAAAAAGCAGCAAATACGAGCATCAATCAGCAGTGTTATTTTTCACCACAAATTGTTGTGTTTTAGTCATCAGCCCTCAGTAAAATACAAGAAATTATCCCCAATTTTTCCAGGCTACACTAACACTACAGCCACTATTAATACGAGACAGTAACTTCAAACCATTATCTCAATATCACTGAATATCAGGTGATATTATCCTGTCTGTGTTGCCCACCACGACTGACTTTTTCAAGAACATTTGATTGTATTTCTTGGCTCAGACGGCCTTTATGTCAACACAGGAAGCCAAACCCACAAGGTTTTTATGATTAAGTGGACAAAGTCAGAGGGGTTTTATTCCAGACTTCTTGCCAAGTCATTTTATATCACTTCAACAAGCCAAAAGCCAAACTTATGAAATTACATTAATAGCTGTCAATGTAAAAGAAACAAAAGCCCATAATAGCTGAGAGATGTTTTACAAGCAAATCTGGCATTCCTCAGGCATCGTGTTTTTCATCAGAGCTCGGAGGCATTTTATGTAATACCTTGAGCCCTAAAAGTGAGATGTCACGCCGCTAAAAACATTACGGCAGCCCCACATGCTGGCTGTGGCCCAAGATGCACCTGCACTTTCAATTACTCAGTGAGTGTACTTCTCTCTGCTAGTCTAGACACCCAACACCTGCTGCACATTAATCTGTAATGGTCTCCGCTGCCGGATATTCCCAGTTAACAAGACAACATCTGATTGCCACACCTTTCGCTCCTGCCCAGCAGGGCCACGCTCCTCGGTCTGTTTTGCAGAGGCTGCCATGCTCCGCTTCACTTATAACCAACCGATACCTGTCACCAAGTGTGTGGTTTGGGGCTCGGTGGGGAAAGCCAGAAAGGTGGCAGACCCGCTTCACATGAATTTGCCTTTTTGGCAGAGGCATTGTCAACTTGGATGAAACTAAACACCTCCATACTGCTTCACTGGAAGGTTACAGTGCTTCTGGATGCAGTCCATGGGTTTGGTCCTCACAGGCCACCCTCTTCACCAGCCGCAGAGTGACGTCATTATTCCCTGTAGTCACAGCTTAAAGCTTGCTACAAGTTAAAAGTAATCACAATTTAAACACAAGTTTTAATAACCTCCGATTTTTAAACATCATTAAACTCAGCATGCATTCTGCCTTTGCACACATACCGCATATTAGCCACCCAAATGCTCTGGTCAGCCAACTGGAACTAAATACTCAGTCTTAAAAGGTACTTTAATATGATCGAAAGGTCTTTCAAAAACAGTGACCTAACATACTTTTTCAATAAAACACTATTCAGTTTCTCTCTGAGCTTTAAAGCCCAGCAGGAATACAGTGTAAGAAATGTACAGTTTTTAGAACAACAAACTGCTCCAGAATGGAAAGCTCAGCAGAGTGTCAACTGTGCACTCTCAGAGGAGTCAACACATTACTAGTGTATTTAACTCCAGTGTCAGAGGTCATTTTACAGAAAACACACCTGTTTTATAATTATTTGTATTCTTTGGCTGGACCCGCAGGTGGTTCAGTAATAGCTTGCTGCATCAGCACAATGTTTAATAAGTTTTCAAAACTGGCAGACTCCAGACAGTAAATTGTTCTGTTCATTCCCCAGAATCTCAGTTGTACTGTCTCAGAGATTGCACTGACAAATGGCTAAACCCACAGGCTGTATAAAGTAATGGACGTCACTACTGTGACATCACCCATTGATTTGTGGACTCCTGATAAGATTTGGCATTTCGGCTGTCACCATCCTGGATTTTTGGAGCCAGTAGTGACCATATGTGCTTGAGAGGGTAGAGCCGTGGAGGAGCGAGGGTTGGATCTAACTCACACACTGTAGTGACACCTTGCAGACAGCCTGTCGCTCAAAGTGGACTGCCTGTAGTTATGGGTAACTTTAAGCCTTAATAAAATGTAAATAGATGAGTAATATAAAAATGCCCTGTACAGTTGTCATGAATGTTGAAATTAACTGTGGAGACTAAAACTGTTTTTCGTACCAGGCTGTAAACGTGTTTATTTCTGCTGTAAAGTTGGGCATTTTAACATTGGTGTCTGTGTGGATTGACTTGCTTCTGGAGCCAGCCTCAAGTGCCGTCAAAGGAACTGCAGTTCTGGCACTTCTGTGCTGGCTTCATTTTTCAGAGGTCACTGTTTTGGGAAACCAATGATGAAGCACCCTCTTACCGGTAACTATTGTGATTTTGAAAATGTGGGGGGAATGTTTTGCCAAGATGCAACATTCTCTTCATGTCACGTCAGGTTTTTTTTCTGCTCCAGAACCACTTATCCTGTTGGGGGTCGTGGGGGGGCTGGAGCCTATTCCAGCAGACATTTGGCAAGAGGCAGGGTTCACCCTGGACAGGTCACCAGACTATCACAGGGCTGACACATAGAGACAGACAACCATTCACACTCACATAGAGTGTGCCAGGGCTGACGTCAAAACCCGGAAGTTTAGCATCGCGCTGGTTCCCGGAAGAGAAAGTGAATGTGATTTTTGCATTGTGTTTTGGATTATGTCAGAAAAGGCTTTAACAGACTACATGACTACTCCACGGTCGCATGACTCCTGACATCACCGCCACTAAGCTTTCAACTGATTTCGGCCGCTTTATTTTAAAAACATTGTATAATGGGGAAATCGGACTGTTTAAGCTACATAAGAAGCTGTAATGGCGGACTGCCAGCACTCTCGCCTGTTCGGGGGTGATGACGTTTAATGTCCCCGACAGGGTTTGTAGTCGCATTGAGCAACTTGTTAGCAACCGCCTTTTTTACAACGCGTAAAAGCTTCAACATTCACAAGTAGGGTATTTACTGACGTGTTTTATGTCGTAGAACAAAACCTGAAACTCGCTTAAGCTTTTGTTAACCACAGACCTTATTTGAGGCATTTTACCAAAATCCCATTCAAAAAACATATTGACTTTTAGACGAGAGAACCGGAAGTGCTAAAAGCGCTAACGGAGTTCCGGGTTTACTGGCACACTCTATTGACACCTACAGGTAATTTAGAGTCACCAATTGACCCTTTGCTAAGCCCCCCCCCCCCCCCCCCCTTAGTTACTGTTGCCACGTCCGTCAAGCTTTCGCTCCTAGCATAAGAAATATGGAGTTTTCAGCGATATCAGTGAGAGGTATCCCAAAGGAAATAACATCAAATTTCTGGTGTTCGGAGATATCAGAGAGAAGCCGACAGAAAGGTCTTCAATGTGCATGTGAGAGCTGCATTCACAATATCATCTGCTGGCGGAGTATAAATCACGAGAACATTAAAATAGAGGGAAAAGCTCACCAGTCTTGTACAGCAGGGTAAGTCAATATATGGTTTAAATTTAAGTTAATGTTGAGTTATGTTCCCTCCTTGGGGCAGACAAAGGGAGAGCAGCTAGCACACAAAGCTAGCGTTAGCTAACGTTAGTTAGCATCTTAACTTGGAACAGACGTAGGTGTTTTTATTGATCTTTGCTGGATTCAGCTGTTCGTGTGGTCTTCCACACTGTTTTAGCCATATCTTCCTTGGGTCTTGGGCTTGGGGAAGGGGAAAAATTCAACACCACCTTCAACACTTTTTGGGTATCAGGTGTCGGACTTGAAGGTAACATTACTGTATGCACGCCACTTCGGTATATTAGCTTCTGCTGAAAGCTTGACGGACCTCTCGGTTGCTACACACGGTTGCTAACGTAGGATTGGACAGTGACTGATTAAGGGGGAGGCTTAGCGAATGGTCAGTGAACCTGCATGTCTTTGGACTGTGGGAGGAAGCTGGAGTACCTGGAGGAAACCCACACTGACACAGGGAGAACATGCAAACTCTGCACAGGGGGGCGTCCCCACCCTGGGGGTCAAGCCCCCCACCTTGGATTTAAACCAGGAACCCTCTTGCTGTGAGGTGACAATGCTTAACTGCACCACCGTGCCGTGTTTCAGCCAACTATTTACCTTTTTAATCACTGTAAATTGAATATATTTGAGTTTTGTCACGACTCCAGTCAGCTCCCAGTGTTCACTCTGTCTGCTCTCTGTTATCCTTGCCATCTTACTACCTCTGCTATCATTGCAGATTCAGCCACTCTCTCTTGCCCTGCAGTAACCCCTTTTCCTGTGATTCCCATCACCTGATCTTCCCCACCCACAAACTCACCTGCTTCCCATTTACCTAATCAGCCTTGCAGCCTATATATTCCACTCATTCCCTGCCACATTGTCTGGTTTGTGTTTGTTTTGCCCGCCTGCCTTAATGGAGAAGAAAACATAAAGCATGTTGAAAGACTTAACACTACTTTGTGATCCAGCAAAACAATTTTTGCCAAAAACCAGAAACACAGACCTCTGCCAAAGCCAAATGCCTTGTGTTGCAATGCTGAAGGTGCAATATACAATAAGATCATTAATTTAGCAGCAAACTAGCTAACCTCCATTAACACTATTAACTCTCAGTATTATTGCTGTTGTTAGCACTGCACTGCTGACGCCACCATTTCCACTCAGCAACCTTTATGTCTGCTTGTAACGTCCATAGTGATGTCATTCCCTGCCATATTGTCTGGTTTGTGTTTGTTTTGCCTGCCTGGTTCTGCCTGCCTGCCCAACCCCCAACAGCTTGCAGCTAATCAGTCAAAACAAGCTGCACCTGAAGATGTCACATTGGGCTCTGGGAAGTTCTGATGGGGATTTTACCGCTGACATAATATAAATAATAAGTCAGAAAGTAGTCTGTTGATTAAATAAATAATGACAATAATAATGAGCAGCCAAGTTTGGTGTGACATACTGCTGAGGGGTTTAAAAAATTCTGAACAAAAAGAGAAATCAATTGAAAGAGGCTGATCCACACACACCTGCTACACTTTCATTAAGGTGGACCAGCAGAGCACAATGCTAACTAAAGACAAACTGAGGCGTGGAGCAATTCAGAAAGGTGAATTTGTGAACCCTATCACCAGACAAGTACATCAATAACGGACATTTCTGCAAAACTTGAGGTAACGCTCAGCATGTTGGAAATTTTATCTGGCAGCCACGGTGCTGTTAAGGTCAGGAAAAGACAGTGGTTACGGTTAATAAAAAGGCAACCATTAATTCTAGATCTGTGACAAGATGTGAACTCTAGTCTCCTGTATTAAAGTCTGATGCACCATACGCCCATCTACGCCCATCCACCGCACTGACCTCAACACCCTAAACTCTCTGGTTCACTACAGAAAGAGCCCACTACTTTCTGAACTGAATGTTGGTATTGGATATAAATCAGTAGGTGCAGAATCATCCAATATGGACCTAATTCCTAGGATTACTGGGCTGAAATTTGACTGGTGTTTTGAGGAGCAGGATGAATGATAGCGACCTGAGGTCACTGTGATCTGAGCCTGCAAGGTGCACTCATCCACCCTGGCTGGCTGCAGTCAAGGAATGGAGCAGACACTGACAGCTGCAGCGTCGTGTTGAGTAAAGTGAATGTAAGGAAACACAGAGAGAAGGAGACAGTTGCTCAACCTGTCGACAGCTTCTCCATAATTCAATAAGTCAAGGTGGAGGACCATTCCTGCGAGGCTACAGCAGCTCCGTAAATAGCTGTCGAGCATGATGAGTGTTTTTTTCCATGGTAATCTTGCTTGTCTCTCTCAACAAGCCTGCTAACATAATTGAAAACACGGACGTGAAAAAACACAAGTATCACTGACACAAGGAATGTTTCTTTGTCCTGGACGGTTACGCTTTCACTGTCCTGTTTTAACACGTTCCAAGAATCTCTGAATCTGTCTACAGGTCAACATGTTCAACAATGCACCCCTTGTTCTATTATCTCTAAAATGATATAATTCATTGCTGTTTTCATGCACGATGACAATGTTTCTCATGTTTACATTGCCAAGGAAATACTGCTCTGTCAGTGTGCTGCGAAGGGAAACATTTATTTAAGATGTTTGGGCTTGATTGTGGTGTTGTCTTTTCAGTAATTCAGCTCAAAGCAATTAAATGCTGCCAACAGGGCCCAATTTGTTTTGTGTGTGAAAAGTTCCTCTGCAATTTTTATGTTTTACAATCTCAAAATATTAGCAAAAGCAAATCACAAAGAGGAGTGTAGACAGTAGTTAAGGGCTTTTCAACAAACCTACCGCAGACTCTTGCTTCAATTTCCTCTCCAGATTCCCCTTTTTGTCAAAGAAAAGCAGCATTTCAACTTTCCCACCATCTCCTCTCAATATATCTGCCCCACTCCATTTGTGACTTAAGTCTCTGTTGGACCCTGGCCAGCGTGTTAACTCCAGCTAAATCAATGGATTAACAATTTAGCCCAACCCCACCGCACATACACACACACACACACACACACACACACACACACACACACACCGCCAACACTAATCTTCAGAAACTGACCTCGGCCAACAAATGACCAAATTCACACAAAATGGAGACCCGCCCCCACCAACAATGTGGTCTTTCCTTTCTTCTGTCCTTATGAGAGGCTCCTATTGAGGCAGCCAGCCACACTTGTTGAGATCTTGGTGACAGATCCTCAAGTACCTCTCTGTTAAACGAAACCCCACTATCCTTTGGGACTCCATTTAGTTGGCAAATGCTTGTGACAAAAACAGCAAGGGTGGGAATCCAGCTAAAGCAAACTATCTTGCATTTGCAGACGGGATTACTATCTCCTGAGCTCATATTCCCACACCAAATTTGGGGTTGTAACGGTAGAAGTGGCGAGTGAATGAATGAGTCGCCTTCCCGTATGCTTACGACTTTAGCCTATTTGTGTTACACTGTCTTAATTTATAGTTAATAGCGATGGTTTCACTGCCTCCAGTGAGCAGGCAGCGCTGGTTGTGACCCATGAGGTCAGCGTTACTGTTGAACCCGTGCCATAGTGTCTGGTACAGTCAAGCGGGCAATGTGCAGCTGTGCAGTGCTCGGGGCTGGAGGGCTGCTCACACACACCATGTTGTCACACTGTTTGTCATTCCACGTGTCAGTCATTCTGAGCCCTCCCAAGCCAACATGAACACATTTTAGTAAGAGGATGCAGGAGGAAAAGTATTGCCTCTTTCTGTGTTAGCATCAATGTTTCCCATATTTTAAAGCTTTCCCATGCTGTCCAATGTAAATACGTTCCCAGAGCTACCATTCATGGCAGTTAGTACATGCATGAGCCTCTTTATTTAGTTTAGGCATTTTTTATGATCAGCATAGATCATGTCACACCAAAATTACATGCTTCAATGGATGTCCAATGGGATTCAAAGAATGCAACATGTGACTAAAAGCTGTAGTTGGTACCTTTTTTAAAGAAAATCACTTCAATTGTCATATTTGCTGAAACTGTCATCATGTTCCTCTGCCTCATTGTAGCGTCTCTATTGGCATTTGCAAGAATCAGCAGTGCCTGAACAAAAACCAAAAAAAGTGGAATTTATACTTAAGCAAATTGACGCTCTGAGTTAATGCAGAGCCTATGCCGTAACCTACACGTAGCCTGACGTGCGCCTCCCCAGAAATGTAACTATACATCCCAGCAACGCAGACCTCCTGTCTGTTTCTGTAAGCTGAAATCATTTCCCTCAGTGGAAACTAAGCTTTTATTTACTTTTTTTCACAGATAAAAAACAATATATTGTAAAGACAATAAAGCCCCAACAAAATAGCATTTTAAGTTTTGTGTGATAGTTATCCTGGCTTCATATGAGCAGAGGAAATCTCTGCTCATCGCTAGGCTAATGTATACAATGTAAAATGTCATAGGCTTGTGCTAATAACGATAGCATGTTATATTTGTTTTCAAAACGTGTTTAGTATAAGACAGTTGTTTTGTCGGTGAACCTTGTGAGTTGTAATGGAGCCATATTTTGTAACGTTATCTTTGTTAAATGTTGCTGTTGTCCCTTGCTTCAAGCTAGCCGCTAGGCTAATTTCTACAATGTAAAATGACATAGGCTTGCGCTAATAACATTAGCATGTTGTATTTGTGGGGAAAATGTGTCCAGATAAAGTGCTTTGTCTGTGAATGCTGCGAGTTAAAGTGAAGCTGATTTGTGTACTTGTAATTGAATTTGACGCTATTGGGCCATGTTTAAAGTGTGTTTAATGTGTGTTTTGAATCAACAAAACTTTACAGCACTTTACAGAAACCCCACCACTGACAAATGTTTTGGAGGTGTAACTGCAGTGTGACGAACTCAACAGGGCACAAGTTGAAATGCTCACGGTGTAGGCCACATGCATAGGCTACGGCACAGGGTCTGCGTAGAGCTGACGCTGCTGTCAATCATGTCAGTCACTGCTCATGAACGCCACGGCTCTGATTGGTTGTTTTCGTTCAGGCGCTGTAGATTCTTGCTGATGCCATTAGAAGCACTACGAGGATGAGGACGAACATGATTTTTTCACAGACTATCTGTCTCATGCACTACTGTCTGGTTATAGTGAGTTACAACAAATATGAAAAAGTTACCAACTCCAGCTTTAAGCAGATTTTATAACTGCATTAAGGGTGTGTGGGTTCTGTAGGTACATCATACAGTAGCTGATGTGCACCTTCTCAAAAATCTTACTTCATCTGGGCTACAGTGTGTGGAGAAACCACTTGGAGACCACAAGAACTCCACATATCTGTTTATACTTAATCATTTACTAGGAAGTTTCCCAGCTGAAAATACATTCATTTTTGGGAACTTAATTTGATACGATACAGTACGATACGATGCGATACAATGTGATACGATACGATGCCATGTGTTTTATTGTCCCTGTAGGGAAATTCGTCTTGGATTCAGGGGCTGAACAAGTATTGCTGCCTTACAATAATAGTCCAGAATAAATGAAAATCATACACCATAAAAAACACATTACACACATAACAGTATTGCACATCAGCTGTTGCTGAAGCCACTATTTCAACTCAACAACCTTCATGTCTGCTTATGATGTCCGAGGTGAAAGCTGTGTGTGATCCCGCCCGAGATTATGATTGTATTGCAAAGTGAAATACAATTTATGTACCTGTCCAGAGATTCAGATCTGCTCCAGATTTAATGGGTTCTTCCTTGGCCCATGCTTTACCCTTCCTTCAAGTTCCATCATTCAGATTTCCTGCAATCCTTTTGCCCTTTAACACAAAGTGAATAAAATAATATGAGCTCTTTGGCTATTAATTAATGCTCCTGTTCCATAACATTTACAAGACAAACCTGTGCATCAGATCTCACAAAGTGGCTGAAAGAATGAAAATGCAGTATGTTGCGACCTGTATTCATCTTGCAGCGGTGCATCAGGGAGTAAGATCTGATGTTAAATTAGAGGCAAATATTGACACACAGGTATAGGTCCATCTTTAGGAATGAATATTAAGAGTCAGTTTTTGAATCTATATCTTATTATGTCACAAAATACTCTACTGCCTCTCATACCTTCAATAAACAATGGGCTCATTTCCCTCTCATGCACTCAACAATCCAAGCTCTTATGTTGAGTGCTCAGTGTTTGTGGCCTCCACAGCATCACCCGTCCATCCTTTTTCCTCCCATCTCATCTGATTCGACATTCTCTGGGTCAGAGGCGCCTGGTCTAGCCGCGGTGCCATGTATCCTAATCACATAAGCACACAGGCTAATCCGAAGGACAGCTGGGGAATCTTTACTGCACAATTGAAGCATGAGCTGGACAGCAGCTTCATGGTTCATCTCTGTAAACCCCCTCGCTTTCATCATCCTCCCATTGTAACCCCCCCCTCCGCCCACCAACACACACACTCACACAGTCACCACAACTACAACTAATTTCCCCACCGTCACCCCACACACAGGCACAAATGAGTGGTCGTAGGTCAGCGCAGCTGCTGATAGAAACTTCCAGGTCCTCCCCGATTCGCTGTTGTACAACTTTCCCGTATGTGCTTATATAACATCAACATTTTGGAAGAAAACAAAACCCACAATTTGTCCCAGTAGTTAATATTTCATACATCCCTGATGCACAAAACAGGTGGTGACCCGGTTGAAGAAAATTTCTCCTTCACAATTGTAAATGGCTGTTCTACTCTGACATTTAATGCTGTGTAGTTATGGTATTGAATATCCATTCAGCGATCTCCAAAGTACTTACTGTCCAAGTAAATTGATGGACTGAGGAGTATATGTCCATCGCATACATCCTACTGGTGATACATCAAAACACTCTCTTGTCTAGGATATCTACCATGATGAACTGTTTTCCTCCAAACGGCCTCTGCTAGAGCAGTTAGAGCATCCATCTCCTCAGAGATTCTGATGAATAATGGAGTAATAGGAGGAATTTCCTCAAGAATAAAATGTTTCTAACCCTGCACCTCTCCTGGCAAGCGCTCCAACTCTCCTGGTGCTGTTGCAAGTGCAGCAAGCGTGCCAAAAAACCCAGGCGTCTACACAGATCTATGTTTATCCCATCCCCCTAGAAGCCCCGCTATGGGGTCTCTGGGGCTTTCCCCCCTGTCCAAGCATGTTTGCCAATGAAAGAAACACATGCTCCATTATTATTTATAGAATAATTTGTTTGTTTATTATTCTATTTTTCCAGAAGGAGAATGTCGACTCAGGTCCAGTAAAGATTTTGTACAATTTACGGACTGTATTGAATTTTTCATTTGGACATGGGTAGTCGTGCAGCGCATTATAACAGAAGGAGAGCTATTTGAGAAGTGAGCTCTGTCATGTGAATCTGACATTTTTATGATTGTGAGCAAGTGTTGAAAACCTCCTGAATCAGTTATCATCATTATCCATCCCATCTTATGCAGAGGCCTCGGACATGGTCAATGAGCGGTCTCCCAGCGGAGTAAAGAAAAAGTGCAGAGACCTCCAGAATGGAGCAGTTCACTTCCAGCAAAAAAAATAAAAAACATTGATAGTTTTCACAGCGCATGTATCACAAGACATATTCAAGATATATTACACGTAAGCGCTCCTCCTGGTGTTAAATCATTTGAGCAGCCTGTCTTGTACTAGTAACTGAAGTGATTATTGAGTTAATGTTGCTGTTACCCGAGGAGTATATAAATGAAATGTGTCTGTGTCACTAACAGGACCATAAAGCTTTTCACTCAACTTGACTGACAGTCTGCACACTGATTCACACAAAGCCATCCTTGTTTGAACAGCAGATTCTCACCACCAGATACTATATAAAGTACACTAAGTATTTTTCCTCAATGCACTGCATTTTCTTAATTCGCTCCTGTTTTGAGAGATGCTGAGCTCACATGTTTTTCCAGGCACGAGGGACAAGCGGGAGCTCTGACAGGTACTTAACAACAATCAAAAACAGTTATAAACAGGGTAAGCTATTGGGCAGGGCGCAGGAAGGAGGCGAGGAAGGCACATACCCTTCAGACCCCTATCACACTTTCCAGAGAGGAACTCGCTTTTTCCCAACACACTGAAAAAAATCATAAATCTGTGAGTTCCACAGACCTGCGGCATGAGCTAAGGTGTTTTCATAGTGCTCGGCACATATGTTTCACCCACTGAGTCTGTCTTTGAGGAGCTGATGCTTGGATTCTCATTAATTACCATCAAGTTTCTCACATTTTTGTTGTTCAAGTATTCAACATTGAATTAAAGTGAGTCTCCGTAACTTTTGAAGGAAAAAAATAATACATTCTTCTTAATGAAAAATTTGAATTCACAACCGATGCAGCGTACCCTAGCTTAGGTTAATTTACTCAGCGGTTTCACTGCTTCAGCCTTACTTGGTCTTTTATTACCAGTAGCTGCTAATATTAGCCAACGTTAGCAATCTTTAGATATTGCTTTGCTCCATTTTGCTAGCTTCTTTTCTTGTGCTAGTAGGCTACTAAAAAACTTTGGGTCCATGTCATTGGTCCGACAGCCCATTGGTCCGACATCCCATTAGTCTGACGGTCCACGGTGCTGAACGGCTCCCGGCGGGCGTATTTGTACCTTGATGGTGCGCCACGACCGGCTCTGGGTCAGTTAGGAAAGGCTTGAGGTGAAGCAGGCTCACAGCTTATGTGTTTGTTACTTTCTTTTTCATTTTAACCCACACCATGATCTTTTCCTAACCCTAACCAAGTGGTTTTTGTGCCTAAACCTAACCAGACCTTAACCGCAGGGCATCATGATGATTTCGGAACGGACTTTGGAACAATGGGTTTAATATGGTCGGAACAACGGGCAGTTCCCAGAAACTTCAGGGCCATTAGCTGCTTACTGTTTAGCTACTAGAAGCAACAGGATCCTACGTGAACACAATTTTTTGCCAAAAAAAATGTTGGCATTGTATGTTGAAAACCACAGATATGTTACATTTGCACGATAGTATGTAGCAGATACGTTTCAACAATGCTGTGATTAAGGTGTGGTTAGGTTTAGGCACAAAAAACACTTGGTTATTGTGAGGAAAAGAGCACATTTTGGCTTAAAATCCCCAGTTTTGGGGGCAAGATCCTGGCTGGAAAAGCAGTGATATCTTTGTAAAAAAAAAACAATTGCTTTTCATGCTACTATCTTTGTTGGAAAAACGCAGACGGATCGCAACAAAACACCCACATTTAGAGCCTAAGGTGTCTTGTCTAGTTGACACGCCATCCGCCATGCCCTCCACATCCCAGTGACAAAGTCAGCTTATTTATTACATCACTTTCAAAATGATGACATGATGCGTATGAAACGTGCTAATGTAACATATTTGTGGTGTGCAGAAACATACTTTGCCAACATTTTCTTCTTGTTACTGGGCATTTTCACATGAGAGATTTCTGTAATTTCTGTTTTTCTTTTTTCTGTTCTCAATGGGTTGAAGTGGGATGGTTTCAGTTGGAAAACGGTGATTTCACGTATTTCTAGTTTAGCAACATTTAGTTAGATTGGCCTGTTCTGGCCTATTTCTTTGCCTTGCACAGTAACTTCCTGTAGTGTTCACTGTGAGGTTGGCAGGCTTTCAATCTATCTTTGTGCTAAGCTAAGCTAAGTGCCTGCTGTTTGTAGCTTAATATTTACCCAACACAGTCTCACTCCGACCTTGCCACATATCGACATTTGGTCATGCACTCTCCACGTCGAGATATGACGCGCAAGGTACCCTGGGTGTGTTGGTTGTTGACGTTCTGGCACGCAGTGTCAAGTTCTGCCTGTTACATGCATTATGTTCTTTCAAACTCACTTCCATTTTCACAGGAAATTTACCGTTTATTTACAGTCTCTTTCAAAATAAAAGCACTACGTCAGCACAACTACATGAATTGATGTTTTTTTTTCTTCCAACAACTAACGCACGTGGTTGGGTTTAGACAACAAAAACACATGGTTAGGTTTGCGAAAACAAAACCGGGTTTGCGGGACGTGAACACCACTCTCCCGATAGAGGGTTGGTGTTTGTTGGACCCATCCACCACGCTCCCACCTGTCCAACTCGTTGCCTTAACTTTTGCCATAACACCCACCGGCTGCGTATCATGCCAACGTTAAAGGAGGGCTTTTTCGTCACAGTCTGACACTGCAAGTCACTGCCCAAGCGCCGGATTTCGACAGGGTTGATTTACCATATCAACATGAGAGTAGTGTGGATCTTCTCATCCAACTCTCGGCAAGAAAGCAAATAAGAGTATTTTCTAAACTATTCTTTTAAAGGCCAGTTCAGTTGTCTTTTTTGCCGCTACTTTCTGTGTTACTGAGTCGGCATATTGAGCTATACATTCAGTGCCATGAGGTCTGCATACATGATCCAACACAACGAGACCACAATCAACACCCCTCAGCAAATCCCCCACAAGGCAGCACACATACATCCTGTGCAGTGGGGTGATGCTGGAATAACAAATCCTCTGCCACTTTCAGCAGTTCAAGAATTATCTCACTATCCACTCTCTCTGCCTGACAGTCTCGTGCATGTCCGAGCAGACCAGGAGGATGAGAGTGGGAATGGGAGGTAGTCAGGAGGAGTTTGGGGGGGGGGGGGGGGGGGGGGCAAGTTTGCTTGATTTTTTTTTTTTTTTTTACCTTTTTTTCAGTATGTGCTTTAGTTGCACCCACTTCCTTCATGGTAACAGCTGTCAAAACGTTGTCGGATTACAGCGCACCGCAAAGTTACAGCTCATATTAGAGCCTGGTACAGGGCAGGATGTTAGGAGGAGTCCAGCAAGCGGGGTACATTAAAGCCTCTCAGTTTCTCAGAGCAAAGCAGCTAGGACCCAGGGGAGGAATAGCTAACACCAGGAGGGTGCTACTCCTGCACTGCTAATTTAGGTACACGTGTCAGGGATATGGAGGGCTTTTCCACTGATGTTTTAGGTATTAGAGGAGATACACTCAGTAATTGTGTGTTGTTTTCGCAACCGGACGTGAAGTTCCTATTCAGCCTGGGATCACAAAGCCCCTTTTCTCTTGGGCTTGAGCTTCGGGGCTTGTATGATGAGGTCGCAAGATATTTGCGAGATTGTTGAGAGAGAAAACTCCCTGAAATCTCCACTCATCTGCTGAGGGAATACAGCCTGTTGAAATAATATCAGTTCAGCAGGGTAATTCTCCGGCAACTACGTACGCGGAGGGCTGTAAACCCAAAACAGAAATGTTTATATCTCGCACTAATGACTTTCATAGTAACTTTGTTTGACATTGAAGTAAAAAACAACACTGCCACGGTACTGTGCAGTGTAATATGACAGAGGCCTTGATAATCAGTTTACACTAAATCAATATAAAATGTCATAGCAAAGTGAGGGTGATCCTGCATGAAACTGTGAAAATCCAACAACGTCCGTATCAGATTCCAAAAACACTTAACCTCAACAATGACGTCTGATCACATAGAAGGAGGGCTTTTTTCTCCAGTCACTGTTTTATCAAAAGGTGGTTTGAACAGGAGACTTTCTGGTCACTTCCAATTTGCTGCTGTAGCAAAGGGAAAAATCCCTCAGTGACAGTGTTTCATTGGAGCTGTTTTGCTCAATTCTTTTGAGTTGGAAGCAGAAAACGCAGGAACAATAAGCAGTCCACAAAAGTTCACATTCTGTACAATCTATTTTAGATGAAACAATCTCAACTCAAGCTCCACTTAAATGCTTGTGCTTGAGCTTTTGACTGCATCATTTATGAGTTTTCTATGATATTCTGACAGAATTATCAACTCCTTACACTACATCTTCATTCTGATATTGCCTCAATTCAATTTACCCTGATCAATCACCAGAGACCACGTTTCTAACATCATTTCAAGTCCACACTGATGCGTTACCATGCCAACATATGACTTTTGCTGGGGTTTGAAGCGTGGAGCAGAGTAAAGTAAATACAAACTAAGACTTTGGGTGATATTGCAAGAACGAGGATTCATACCAGCCTTGAAAGCTGCGTCTATCTTAGTGTCTATCGTGGTCGCCATTGTTGTTTTTACTCCTTATTGGTTCCAGCATATTGCTCGACAATGCTTTACAACAGCTTGACAATGGTGTGAGTCCCACCTGTGGCACTGATTGGCTAATCATTAGTTAGCCAATCAGCAAGGGGATTGTTTTGTTAGCTGCTGTTTTCAATGTCAAGATGAACATTTTAAGTTTGATTTGCTATGACTAGGGGATAATCTATTCCATAAAAATGTATTATTGATCATTTAGTCTATAAACTGTCAGAAAGTTATGAAAAAGTTTCGTCATATTTCCTAGAGCCAAAGCAGACACTCATGTTTGTATGTATACTGTTGTATTGTCTGATTAATAGGCAGAGGCCTAGTGAGGCTTTAGGAAAAGTTCAGTCAGGAAGACAATACTTGTAATGTTTCTTTCTCACCATGCTATTCACTCCTTGCACACATGCTCACTCTTGTTGATTTTAGCACTGGTCATCGTTGACTATGTTGCTTGCATTGTTCATTTTAGTCAAACCATACAGTTTGAAAACGAGGCGCGGCTCCAACTAGAAAACGATGTTTTGATGCATTGGATGTGCTGAATGTGCACATCAAGGCAGTAGAGGAGGAGGCTCACCAGAGTTTGTTTGGAACCAGACCGAGACTTTTTTGGGGAGTTTTACCTTATCTGCTGTGAGGGTCCAAGGGACAGAGGGATGTCATGTGCTGTAAAACCCTCTGAGGCAAATTGTGATTTGTGATATTGGGTTTTATAAATACAACTGATTGATTGATTGAATCGATTGGTGGTCACACCTGCATAAACCGCACTTAGGGGGCAAACAAACTTGAGTTCGATTGAGCCGAACCAAAGAGGGCAGGTGTGAAAGCACCCTAAGTCATCAGCTGTGCTTCAGTTGATTCACAATCAACCAATTGCGCAGCGACCCAGCTTCTCCATTAGCCTGTCATCTCACTGCTTCTTGTTTTAAATATGGCTCTTGTTCTGCCTGAAGTTCTTTCTTGTTGCAGCCATGCGCACCTTCCACCTCCCCATTATCATCTAGTCTTCTCAGATTCGTCAGCCTCAACTGCCTCATCAGCCGTCAGCCGCAGAGTCATCAGCCACCATCGCCTCCACCAGTGTCTCCAGTGTCTCCCTCTGGTGTCCAAGCGCCAAAGAGTTCTGTTAAATCTGTTCATCTGTACACTTATAGTCTGTATTAAACATTATCATTACTTCATTCATCCGTCTCTTCTGACTGAAATGGTATTAAATCTTTTAAGATATAAAACTGACATAAGTAGCAAAACCTTTATTTCAATGAGCAGCTACTTACTAATACCTTATAGTAATGAACTGATTAAAGTGAATGCTCAGATCGCCACTCAAGAATGAAGCCAGACATGAAATAATTTAAAAATTCATTTATTATTTCAGATTTTTTTCGCCTTTGTTATACAAAGATGTTAAATAACTTAAATACATTCTTACCAGTCATTTGTGATCTGTTTATACCTACAAGCTATACACATGAGGTAGAGGAAAATAATTTAGGGTTCCCATAAGACATGAATAAGTGAACATGGACAAAGCTTTGTTGGTGTAGTATCATCACAAAGGGCAATACATGGTTGATGTGTTTTGTCTTTGTTTTACAAGCACAGCACAAATCCTAACAAAAAGTACATGTACATGTAAAGTGATCCAAAGAGTATAAACTAGACCACGCTGATGCAATCATGAGTTTATACCGCATCATATGGTGATAACCAACATTACAAAGTCTTTTCACAGAAAGAGTCGATTATACAAACAGATCAAATCCTATAAAAAAATATGGTTGATGACTGTGATTTTGTTTGAATACTCGCAAAAATGTGTCATGATCGTGCACATGAGTAAAAGACAGCTAAAGGTGAGTTGATTCTAAATTTGTTAGGATTTGTTAGTGCTTAGATAACAGCAAACTGTGAGATATGAAATGAAATATGCTTAAAGTATACACTGCTTCTCGAAGCCTCCACCCCAAAAAAGGAACAAACACCCAAAAGAAAAAAACAGAGTAAAAAATACAGGATATAAAATCAATTTAGACTTTGACGTTATTTACACTAAACACATGCTCATAATATATTTAAAAATAATTTATCTTTTATTTTTTTTCTACAAAACAGAATTTTGTACATGATCCACTGACGACTAAACAGTGCAGAGTTTTGGATTTGAAAATATGCACTGACTGTGACATCTGAAAACTGACTGGCTGCTGCATCATGCTCCTCCGTCTTGGGAGAAATTTTTAGGCCTATGTACAATCTATAAACAAACAAAAATGCACTCGCTGTGCATTTGGTATTCCTGTCATGCCTGTTTTGAATCTACTCAATAGTAGAGAACCTCAGTGAGTTTGGGCCGAGGAGTGTGTGTGTGTGTGTGTGTGTGTGTGTGTGTGTGTGGAGAACGCACACACCGAAAGCTGTGGGAAGCAGGCATTTATGCTTCAGGTCTCAGCATAGCTATTATGGTTTCCATGTAGCGTGCAAAGTTCTATGTATATGTTTTGACCAGTCTTTATTTGGCATGCCTTCTCATATCAAAATGCTTGGAATTCATCTCCTCAGGACAAATAACCCATGCAAGGCTCCCCTCCTAAAGCATGATACTGCTGTCGAGGACGGTGCTTTAATTTCAAATATAGTGATAATCATCTTTGAAGTATAAACCATCTGTTAAAAGGTAAAAGCCACTTTTAAGGACATCTGGCATGGTGCTGCATCGCTGATTACAATCTGTAACCGTCTTGTTCAACAGCTGCGCGCTGTTTCTACAAATGTCTCTTGCGTTTCGTACTGCTACCAATTTCTGTTTCAGTTGCTTGTGAGAGTTGAACATGTGCCTCACTTTTGTCTCTATACCACAGGAGAAGAAACCTTTGCTATTTACAATTTAATAGAAAAAAAAAATCTGCACTGCACTGTATCCATAAATACAGATCTTAAAATACTTTAAAGGGCTTTTGGGCTTCAGTGCGTGAATGGCGCTATAATACAAAGCTGGGTCCCTCACTCAGTAGTTAATTCACACCCATCTAAAACAAGGCATATCTTATAGTATATAACATAATGTTCCCAGAGGCTATGAGCTGAGAATACAATGAAATATGATTGTCTGCATTGTTTGTGTGTTCAGAGGCATTTGTCAGAAAATTAAACCTTTGACTTCATGGTTATGTCTCAAAGCAAAAGTTTGACATTTTGGGCAATGAGCTTATTCATTTTCTTGCCAAGAGTTGGATGAGAAGATCAGTACCACTCCCATATCTGTCGGGTAAATATGAAACTACAGCCAGCAGCCAGTTAGATTAGCATAAATACTGGAAACGGGGAAGCAGCCAGGATTGCAACTCTAAAGGCCCTGACACACCATAGTAGATGTTGGTGAGCGTCTGTTGCCCTCATCAGTGTGGTGTGTCCCGCGCTTTTGCCCCTTGTCGGCCCCTGTCAGCTTTTTGTTCTGCCGAATCAGCGACGATGGAGTGAAATCACTCTGATTGGCGGTTCAGCTTAGCGCACAAGAGTAGAAACAGAATTCAGGAAAGTTAAAAAAAAACAGCTTAAATCAGGGGAGTGAGACCAAATCAAACTTGTTAAATAAGGTAAGATTATTTTTCCTTAGCCACTGTTATGTTGCTGTTATTGTTCACTTGCACGCAGTAAATATGCTTAGATTGCGTTGTTAATGTGCTAACTAGCTAACTAGCATAAGACGGTCTTCCAGCTCCCCTTTTCAATGAGGAATACAGACCACAGACGTCTGCTGGTATGGAGAGTTACTTCCTCTCAAGTAGGTGCAGAACATACATGCCAGTTAGCTGTTGGCTTTAGTCTTTGCAAAGTGTTCATGTGCAACTTTTTGGATGACCCTGACGTGAGGCGACGGTTTGGTGTGTCTGGGCCTTAAATCTCACTGATTAAGAGTGGCAAGTCCAAAGTCAAGACTGGGAAGTCCCAAGCTCTAAATTTCGTGGGTCAAGTCCCGAACAAGTCATAATGTGTTCACCAAACGTAATGAGTAGTTATACATTTGATTTACGAAAATCATGAATGCTTTTTAATTTTTTTTTTACTTATTTGTTAAAACAAGTTTCTTGGAGGTTGTTGCATTTCCATCTGTAATTTTAGACCCACAACTTTGCAGAACTGTTAGTTCCTCATGGTTCTTTCCTGCAACTTGATTTGGATACAGTCAGATTGGCTCAAACAAAGTGAATGTGGGAAATTCAAGCATCAACTTGCTGGGAATGAACAGCGCTAGCATTAGTTGATTCAGTAAATGATGGGAAATTAATTAATTTGTTGGTTTCTTTTAAATCTTTGGGCTTGGGGGAAAATTATGAGGTATTTTCAAGTCAAAAGGCTAAAGTCCAAATCATGAGGGTCATAGGTGTTATAGTCCAAGTCAGGCCGCAAGTCTTTTTATTTTGTCATTTGATTTTAAAGTTGAGTTTAAAGTCATCAAATATGTGACTCAAGTGTGACTCAAGTCCAAGTCCTGTGACTCGAGTCTACATCTCTGTTGATTAGCATGTTTTATCTTGTGTTTCCAGTCTTTATGCTAAAGCAAGCTAACTGTTCTAGCTGTAGCCTCAAACATTGGAGCGGTATAAACCATATAACTGAACAAAGTGAATGAGTATTTCACAAACCGCCTAACTGTTCCTTTAAACTGTCACCGTAGTTGCATGGCAGGGTATGTGTGTCAACTGTGTCACTGTTGTGCCGAGCAACAATTGAACAATTTCACTGACTTCTGACATGCAAAACCCCAGTGTTTGCATTCAGACATCAATTTGCCGAACATTACACAAATATTAGTCTTATAAAATATATTTATATTAGCTATGAGACTTGCGCATTCATCTTCACTTGAGCAACTCTGCAGACACGTCAAGTTAGATTTCTGTCTCGGTCGCCCCATACTGTTTGGACTGACCGTCTCCATGTGTTGAATATGGCTCAATCAAATCATGGCAGCTGAAGAGGAAAGAAGGATGTGAAATGGTAGGGGGCTACATTCCTCCAGTTCTCCACAGTTTTGTTTACAACTTCAAAGTATTAAAAGTTAAACAAACAAAAAAATATAGATTTAAGCTCTGCGGAGCTCAACAATTTCTGATGTGAGTCACACGTGGACCGTTTGCTGGTCAAGTGATCACCTGTTGTAATGATGTTGGCTGTACTAACAAGGCCACTGTCATCTCCAACTTGGATATTATTTGTATTTGCACTTTTCCTCTCCTATTTTATCCAAATACTAGTTATAGTGGTTTAAGTTATTCCCTGAACACTGGTTCGCTCAAGGCCGAGAATAGCCTAAACTGACTGGTTTAGTTATTTTCTGTTAATGCATTTACTAACAGCTTCATATTATATTATTAAAGAAAAGAGATCTTATTTTTCTCCCTGTGAAGGAGTAGTCCCAAAGGATCTATAAATTATCCACAGCAAGACAATGGACACAAGTGTGCTGCTTTCCAAAGGGCCTCGTCGACATGAATCAAGAAGAAAAACGAGCGAGAGCACACAAACAACAAAACATTTGTGTGGTTAGTGGTTTGTTTTAACATAGTTAGATAAGTGGCTTGTATAATATCATTACAATATAACTGAATTTATTTACATACATATGCAAACACACAATGTGTGTGAGTGTAAATATGTGCGTGTAGAGTAAATCTTACACCCTGTCTTTTTTTTTTTTTTTTTAGCAGTCTCTGAATATGGTTTTCATTGCCATAAAAGTCGTCATTTGAAACCCCCACCCCCCAACTATCTACCACATGCTCACGTACAAACACACACATGTAAAGATTGACAAACACACACACACACACCATTCTTCTTTGGGATAGACCCCAGAAACCAGTCTGTTGGTGTTACTGTCCTTGTGTTGGATCCTTATTGACTGGACGCTAATCTCTGTGAAAAAATTTGATTTTTGAATAGGAAAATAAAAGCTTCTCTCTTCAAGGCAAAGCCGTGATAAAAAAAGACAAGAAAAAGGCTTGAGATGTTGACCCAGTTGTCTGAGAAGGTTTTTATGGATCTGCAAACCCCAGACACACACAGGGGCCACAGGACCTCTGAAACCCAACCCACAGAAATCCCTCAAAGTGCTTATTGCTTCTCCATCGGCTCACTCCTCTTTTGTTTGCAGAACACTGTTCCGACAGTGGAAGCAAAACCTTATTTGAGAACATAACAGCCACTCCTCTTCAACACAACCATCTTTCACTTGCTCCACTGACCGCAGGGGCTGACAGGGTTTACCCTTTGCAGGTATAGACCTCTTCTCTCTGTGTGCACTGCTTGCATTCGACGTAGCAGCACCAGCGCACCTGGCACTGGCAGGGCCGGGTCACCTCTCTACTTTGAGTGTTGTGGCCTCGCCCGCAGCAGATAGCGTCGCAGTTCTTGTCCTTGTAGCACTTGCGGGCCGCCGTGCCCGACGAGTACTTGCTGGGTCTACAGAAACTGGGCGAGTCCTCGATGTGGAGCAAGTCCATAGTGCGAGGGATCTGATCGTTCAGGCCAGGCAGGGGCTGCTGCTGCTGCTGTTGCTGCTGCTGCTGCTGCTGCTGGCTCCGCCCTGTGGAGATCTCTCCCTCCCCCGTGGCCTCGTTGGTGGAGCTGCCGACCTTAATGGAGGTCTCGTAGCGCTGCTTCAGCTGCTTGCCGATCTCGTGGAAGGGCAGGAGCTGCCTCCAGCAGGTCTGGACGGTGCAGGAGCCGGAGACGCCGTGGCATTTGCAAGTGGTCTCCACTCCGGCCTTGATTACCTTGTTCGGAGACAATGAAATATTGTTAACTGACACGAAACATTAAAGGAATGTGATGAAAGCTGTGTCATTTCATGAGCCTTTGTTTAGTAAGCAGCATTTCAAAGAGCCAAATTACCCAAACATGCTCATAATCAGACGGTGAGGGTGGAGGGCAGTGGTTTGGGAGGAATGTAGAGACAACATGGAAGATTATTACATTCACTGTTCCTTTTTGATATCACAATAAAAGGGATAAACAGAGGCTTAACATATTGCATGTAAACTATGATTAACGTAATTCAAAAGGAGAACACTGTTACACTTTGTCTAAGCCTTCATATAAAAGACTAAGAGAATATCAGTTGGTGGGAGGATTGATTTTGTTATAACCACGGATGACATTTTGATCAAACTCAATAACTGTTATTATGATAAGTGAGGGGAGGATATTGCTAAGAGAGGTGCTTTCAGATACATAATCCATCCAGACAGCCATGGGAAAGAGGAGACCTGTAGAAGCTGAGCACTATTCTTATCCTTCTACTGTACCTGTGTTTTCTAAACCCACAGCTGATCAGCCCAAAGTTCTAGTGTTGTAATTATGTCATTATCTAGAGAATAAGTCGTGCAAACGGTTGAAAAGAGAGAGACAATAATAAAGAAGGTCCTCTCTATCTAAAATCATACATAATTGCAAGTGAAACACGGAGGTCGTCAGCAAAAGTGACCACAGACACGTTTATTTAACGCTACTTGACCTCATCGCAGTCAGCCAAAGTTCACTTCAGCATCAACCGCAGAGTAAAAGCAGTGTGTGTGCGAAAATCAATGACAATAACACATTGTCTTAGATGGAGTTTGGATAGCATCTACAGTTCTTTTCTCAGACTGTGAAAGAGATCGGGGAACAGGAAGTGCATATTCATCACACCAGCAGGTCAAGAAAATTTGATAGGTCAGCTTTAAAATGTCGGGGGGATGCAGAGGCTAGCACATTCCAGCTCTGTCCTCCGTGTGGGAATTCATCCCGAACGACTGCGGTGTACCTCACTACATGTGCAAATCACACACACACACACACACACAAAAAAAAAGAGCAAAAACAATGTTGTAAATCTTTTATCACAAATGAAATCTCTGGAGAGATTGGATTTTGGAGAGCCAAGCTGAAAAGGAAGAGCCTGCATTGGTCTTTTGGGAGAGTTTTGTGTCTGCTAACATTTGGGAAGTGTGCCTCTGCTATAATTCATTTTGAAACCAAAATGAAAATGGCTACAATATGAGAAAAGCCGAGTAAAAGCAACAGATTCCAGACCTTCAGTTTGCTTTGGCTTGACAGATTAAGACCATTCCCTCTTTTTTATTTTACTATTAAAAACACTTCCAAGATGAAAACCCCATATTTGCTCACCACAAACAATTACTGAATTGTGCCAGAGCACGAATGTGAGTCGCTGCCTATCTAATCTGGGAGAGAAAACCAAATATTGACTAATGAGCACTTTCAGATTTCACCAAATTTACAGTGGCAATTACTTTAATCAGTTTAGGTTTCTTTTTTTCCCTTCAGATTTCTCGGAGATGCCTGAAACTCTACACTGTGTTGTCAGTAATTCACTCTCCCAAGCTTCCCCATGTATAACTCTATCAATATCATTCTCTCTGGTCGTATGAAATTCCTCTCTGGTCATTCTTAACCGTATATTTGGACAGCAAGTTTTGTCTTGGACAGCAGTCATTTACCAGCGCTGTAATGTTTAAACTCCAGCATTACAAAAGCAAAACCAAAGATATGGTAGTACAGTATATCCGGGATAAGGCGCACAATGACTTGGCACTTCAAGCTGCTGTTTGTCGACATAATTGCACAGATCTCAGTCTGTATTATATTATCACAGCTTTCCCACAGTTTAACTGATCCATGGGAGCAATTAGCCAACATTTCTGTTTAAATACTGTCTGTGACTCCAAATGAACTCTGTTCTCTTTATGAGTGTGTCCTGGTTGAACTTATTACTTTGATAAAAGGCAAATTACAGCGACAGTTGGCGTAAAGATACTGCTTTAAAATTATTGTTTAATTTACTTATCCTTTTCTTTGAATTTAACTCCCTAAAATGTAACATCACTGAGTCACTAAGTCACAGTTTAATGTTTTAGACAAGTTATGAGCTTGGAAAATACTGTTGCTGTCAAAGTCACAGATGAGCATGATAATCTATGGAGGAGTGAATGGTGAAAGATAGAGACTTCCAATAATTCAGTGCTGCACTTCCATGACCTTTTGGCACTCGCAAGAGTCATATTAAAGCGAGAACGGTGAAAATCGATGCAGCCGTGCCTGAGATATTCAGACTTTTTGTCCCTAGGATGGGTCAAGCTCCAAAACCACTGCGTCCTACACTTTGTGTGCAACTTGATAGTATCTTGTGCTTTCTGCTTGGTAAACCTTCCACATTGTTCACGACAAACCAAAACAATTAACAAAAACTCTCCATAGGGCCGAGGGAAACTGCAGCCTTTTCAAATTGTTCATGTAAATTAGATTCATTGATGATATAAAAATATCTACTCAAGCAGTTTAAGTGAAAGAGATGTCATTTAAATTATTGTCTAGGCTCCACCGAGTATTATTCCCATTACTAGTAAAATGACTTTGATGCGCAAAGTCAGTGGAGTGGCCCATAAATAAACCATCTCTATCTTCTCACTCTTACCTTCATGCCCACATTTGTGTTGTGCATGTCCACGCGTGCGCGCAGGTCCTTGTTGGAGCGTTTGCCCAGGAAGTCCTTGACAAACTTGTTGGCGTATTTGAGGTTGTCTCCACAGCCTCCCCACTGCCACGCCTTGCGGTTCTCCAGGTCCGGGGCTTCGTCACACGTGCAGCGCTCCATGCGTCCCGCGCTGCAAGCTTTGGCCATTGCGTGGGTCAGGCCCGCCGAGGAGATGGCATACAAGAAAGCTGTCTCTTTAAATCCTGGGAAAGAGCAGTGGAGGGTGACAGATGAGAGGCAGGAAAATCTAGCGTATGTAAAGGAGTTTTAAGCTCTTTTAATTCTATTTTTTATTTCCTATGTTTAAAGAAGCTCTGTGCGACATTTAGGACATATCTACGATTCAGAGTCTGATTCTGATTCATGCACTGGGTTCTCAACATAATGGCAAATGAGCCAGCAGCTAGCAGCTAACGTTGCTACCAGCGCCAACAGCACTGACAGCGGCATCAGTGCTGACAGAGCTAACTTTAACCTGGGGGGAAACCGGTGGGTGGCTGCTACACTTCTGTGACTGTCAGGATGGCATTATCAGTGGAAACCGCCATATGAGCACAGTTTAGAGTGGCGGCGATATGCTAGCCAGTGGGATACACACATGCACTAACATGCACACATCGCTCGACCATCCATCACAACAACTAACAGAGAAGCTTGGATTACAGCACACACACAGGGAGCATGACTTCATTCTCTGCTCAGGACGCCATTATACCACCATATCTTTGCACAGCAAATAGTTATTTGCCGCTATATTAATGCTCAGAAAGTCGTACACAGCTCCTTTAAACACAGGGTAGTAAAATGTACGGATGTTTCAGTTGCCTTCCTCAGTGTGAAATATTTGAGAGATACAAGGTTTGTTTTGAGAGTTCAGAAGGAAAAGAAAAGACTGTACCTCTTTTTAGTATGTTGGCTCGGTGTCGGCCCTCTAAGGTGCAGTTCCACCTCTCAAAGCGGAATTGATACTGGCATTCTAGGGCGCTCATGGTGATGGCCTCTCTCAGGGTCTCCGCCACGCCCGGGTCTCGTCTGCACATCCTGCGCTGCTTCTTTTCCAGTTTGAGCCGGTCGCACAGCTTGTAGTGGGCCCTGCCCACGTTCTCCTCTGGTAAAGAGTTCAGTGGCAGGATAGACAACGGTTCATTACCTGTCAACCTAGAGGGAAAGATCACAGACGCACTCAGGTCAGTTAAAACAGCGCACAGGGAGGGAGCGGATTCATCTTGATAAAGGTTCCAATAAAGTGCAGGATGCCGACCTTCCTGGATAAACAATAAGAGTTGCAAAGATATACTACATAAACAGCACAGGAAGTACAGCTGGGGCATATAATGCTCAAAAGTTTGGTTAATGTTCAAATGAATTCAGCTGTTCAGTGGTTAATGTTCAGGGGAATTCAACATTTGCTGGAGATTGAGATCAACCTCCAGCGCAGGCGTGTCTGTGTAGAGAGCAAACTCTCTGCAGAGGTGGAAGAGTTCTTTTCAAAAGAAGTTCCTGACACCGTTTTGTCCCTGTTTTAGACACAGAACACAGAACCAGCGGCGCTACAGTGCTGAGAATCTGTGATTGATCTTATAATTTGTTTAAGCAAGAAAGCATTCAGCTGGTATGGAGACATATTTTAAACAATGGCATGCGGTGAATGTTACAGTCATTCAACATGCATGTGAAACAGTAGCCAGTGGATACTTGGTTTAATATTTATATTATATCCTGGGGGGGGGGTCACTCACAGCAGCACTGTATAGATTTAAACATGATCACACATCACAGGATTCATTATAGAAGCCCAGTTTTCAGGATCTTAAAGCTGCGATTCATTTGAAATATAACAAGCAGAAGTTTCAGTTCTAAACATGGTATGGAGAACATGTGGTAGACTCACACTCCTTTTCGTCAGTTTATTTAAGGGAAGCGTATATAAAACACACAAAGCGGGGACTGCCACATAGCTGGCAAAACCGACGACCAGCGTTCTGAGGTTGTGATGGGGAGAGCAGAGCATTACTTTCATAAACACACACAGGGGACATGACTGTCAGCCTGTGACCATTTTGGTCACACCAACTGACAGGATTGGCACCATAGTTGTTCATTATGTGGAATTGCTGGCCTCCTTTACACCCTTAAAGTGAAACTGAAGAATAAATGGATTTACAGAACTCACAAAAGCACAAGTCTTCTGGCCAACGTGACTTTGCAGACGGACTCAGGACACTTTTGTGCACTGGTTAACACCTCACCTAATACTTCTACTATTTTCACTGATGACGGAAATCTTCAATTTTAATCGTTGTGTCTCAACTGATGCAACACATTCTTACTCCGACTTCATCATTTATCAGCTTTTGGTCATGAAAAGTACCCTGTGTGTGTTAGTTGTTGACGTTCTGGGACACCAGAAGGTGTCAAGTTCTGCCTGTTACATGCATTGTCTACTTTCAAAATACACTTCAGTTTTTGCAGGAAATGCACAATTTACATACAGTTTCTTTCAAAATAAAGGCAATACGTCAGTACAACAATACAAATTGACATTTTTTGTCCTCCAACAACAAACGCACGTGGATAGGTTTAGAAAAAAAGAGCAGGGTTTAGCTTTCTAATCTTATGGGACACGAACACTACTCTCCCGGTTGAAAGTCGATGTGAACAATCCACCCGCCCTACTCTGACTCTTGCCACGTTTCCCCCTGATGCCGCAGAGCAACGTTAAACTATAACAGCTTTTTTGTTGTTGGTGTCTGACAACTTTTTGGAGTATTTGTACTTTAATTTGACTTTTTATATTTGCGTTAACTTTAATTTTTACTCTACTACATTTACTAAATAAATACTTTGACTCACATTTCCCCAAATCTTTTTTGTTACTTCATTACAACAAAATACAACTGGAAAGCTTGGCAGATCAGTAGTCCTAGCTTGCATGTCAGATCATAAGTTAATCACGTAAGTGCAGACAAGTGCTCTTGAAGCTGCAAATAATTTTTGATTTCCAGTCACATGCAACACACTCGCAACTACATGTGTACAATTCCACTTGTTGATGAGACTGACTTCATGATGGAAGCAGAAAGTCCCACAGCAGAGAGGGTGAGTAATGACTCAAGGAGATAAAGATTTTTTTCAGATGACTGTACGGTGATTGCTTGTGCATTGCTTCACTGCACAAATGTTCTTTAAAGCTTTTAAGTTGTAAAGAAGTGTAACCCTCCCTTTTTAAGGTGGTGTATATTTAAGGAAAAAATAAACACAATTCTGAACATGTTTTTCCATTAAGGACATCCACTTGTACTTTAAATTCCAATACTTATATCAGATATAGATATCAGCTACTTTAAGACTTTCACTCATGTAGTATTCTAATAGGTGACTTTAACCTCTACCAAAGTCATTTCCTGGTAAGATATCTGTACTTTTCCTCAAGTGTGACGAGAAGTGTGTGAGAAGTCCACACAGCCAAATAAATCAAAAGAAATCCAACCAAGAGTAACCACAGCAAACCTGCCACATGGCTGTATTTAACCATGCAGTGTAAAAAATGATTCCACAATATTGTTGTAAAGGTGCAGAGCACCTGTTGGATGTCCACACCAGTTTGGTTAATGGAGCAGAAGTGTTGACCGGTGATCTACATTACTTACATTTTTGACTTCATTACTGTTTTTCAGAGACGATTCTGTCACCACTCATATTCGCTTCAGCCTCGAGCAGAAGGTCACAGGAGTTCTTGAACAACAGATTTGTTTTAATAAGTCCAATAACTGACTGAAACGTTTCCCCCCGGGTCCTCAGTTTCATACCAATGGACTTAATAGCTCACATATGCTATACGATATTGTCTTTACGATGCATTCATGGCCTGGTTGAAAATCCGAGCAGTCAAATCAAAAAGGAGGCGTTGGGATTTGCTTTCAGATTGGGTCAAATGGTTTCCTTTTTACAAAGTGTGTTTGCCTTTCCCTAACTTGTCTGACAGCTATGAATTTTCAAATGGAAACCTGGCAAGCTGTGTCTTGACAGAGATTGCTCTCCCAACACACTTAGAGAGTAAAAAAATGTATGGTTTGAGGCGTACAGAGCGAAGCATGCACGATGCACGAGGACTGTCTCGCTGTGAATAACATTTTCCTCTTATTTGCCTCATGCTTTGTTAAAATACACCCAACGAACAATGCCAGGGAAACGTGTTCAGAGTGCCAAAACAAACAATTCCAGCTGACCCGGTGTGTTACATATGACTGACAACCGTTCCACAACATTTCTATGGCAAGCAGGCAGTCAGGGATTGAATGATGGCGCCACGTGGAGTACCTGCTTAAGTCCATTTGAAACACCAGAGGGGAATAAAAAATCACGAGAATTCAAGATATGTCTCAAATTCACACCACAACAGGAAGCTTTACTGCTGAATATGTCTGCAACTTAAAAAACAAGCAAATATTATGGAAACTGTGTGGTGCTTAGCAATATGATCCAACAACAAACGGTGGTCTTAATTTACTCAATACCACCAACATGACGTGCACATTCCTCAGTAAGGCATGCATAGTAACACATATCAGCGTCGAATCTTCCAAAAGCCCACAAGCCTGCCAAAACAAGACACCATTAGAGTGACAGACCTCAACTGTCTGTGTGACGTCTGCCTGTCTGAGACAAAAAGATGGTCTGAGCAGCGCTGGAGGGAGTCCAAAGATGACATGACACTGATCTCAGCGCTACTGTCTCTGCGGCTTTTTTACACAAAGGCATATTTCTAGCTAGTTACAAAGACAGCCCGGAGGCAAAGCATGGAGAGGAGAGATTTGAGAGCGGAGAAACACTTTACGTCTCCAGAGAAGAAACTACTGGCCAGGGCTCGCTCTTGTGCGTGTTTCCACTCTGCGGCAGACCAGAGAATACTCAAATAGTATCACAGATGTACACTGATTCCATCTCGCCTGTCTACTGATAGATGCACTTTTTAGATATTTTTTAGATATTTTTTAAGATTAAAAGCATTTAATGTCAATCATTCATCTTTGATTCAACTTTGCTGGAAATTAAAGATAATATTTTCCCTGGATGCAGGACTGTGACCCCTGCTGTCACACAAAAGGGTCACACATTCCAATATGGTGATCTGCAAAAAAAAAAGAAAAAAGAAAATATCACTCTGCTGTTTGCGAAGAGTGAACTCATTCAACTCACTTAGAGGAAAGGAGAACTGGAAAACAGTGCAGTGGCTGAATCACAAAAATCATTACCGATGTGAACTTGAAATCTTCGGTCAAAAGGAAGTCAGTTGTGTGTTTTCCCATAACGATGACCTCTTTTATGAGGAAAATTGAAAAACAACCACGCCATCTCTGACAACTTAGTGAAGCTCAGTTATTTTACAAAAATACTGGGCATCACTTTCTAATGATGGACTATTTTATGAAGGGTTTAACAATCATATTTAATGGCTATATTGAGGGTTAATAAACTGTGTACTAAAGCTTTATAGGCTATTAATAAAAACTTTTTCAGTCTGTGGAAAATCTCTTTGTCTGATCGAACCATATTACCACTTTCCTTCTACATTCCCAGGTCATCAAACACATCACATCTCACCCACTGGTGTCTGATAGCGATGCACAGGACGCCCTTCAGCATATCTATGTTACGCACAGTTGAAACAAACTGTAACACGTGGGTTATGCTGTCAAACATTTACTGTTAGGTTTAGGCGACAAAACTAGAAGTTTAGAAAAAAACATCATGTTTAGGGCCAAAATAAGTAAGCTTCTTACATCAGTGCGCAATGACCGTTATGTAACGTTACTTTACGCTACAACACCCTGACTTTTGGTTTCACGTGGGACACAAATTGGTCTCCTGGGTGTAAGTCTTGTTTTGTTTGACCCATCCATTACACCAGCTCTCAGCATCAAGTATTGCTGTGTATGGATTCACACTAGAGTTAGCTGAAAGCCTGGTGCATCTCATAAAGACGCTAGAGGGTCACACTCCAAGGGGCGTGACAAAGCAGCCTGGCACTTGGGCAATGACTTGCTGCGTCAGACACTGACGAAAAAGCTGTCCTTTAATGTGTGCATGATACACAGCCAGTTGCCATTATAGTTTAGGGGGAAACATGGTGAGACAGTAACGAAAGTTGAGGCGAGTAGGGTGGATGGGCCCAACAAAGACTGATCTTCACCTGGGAGAGCGGTGTCCATGTCCTGTAACATTGTAAAGCCAAACCATGCTGTTTTTTCTTAAACCTAACCATGTGCGTTAGTTGATGGGGGAAAAAAATATGAATTTGCATTGTTGTGCTGACGTAGTGCGTTTATTTTGAGAGAGACTGTATGTAAATGGTAAATTTCCTGTGAAATCCGGAAGTGTATTTTGAGAGAAGACATAACAGGCAGACCCATGACCATGAGCTTTGATAGGTGACGAGGTCGGAGTGAGAATGTGTTGGACAAAGCATCAGTATCTGACGACCAGGGAATGAGAACAGGCTGCATTGGATCTGGACCGAAATCCATTTAGTAGCAACTTACTGACTGGTTGCATCCGAAGAATCCAAAGATCTTCATTCACTGATTGAATCTGCAGATAATTTTCTCCATTATTCAATTAATGTTTGGTTTATGAAATGTCAGTAAACTGTGAAAGAGCCCATGGTGACGTCCAAATTCGGGGTGTTATTGCATGAAAAATGTGTTAATGATGAATCTTTTTTTTAAATTATTGCCCATTAAGTTTCTGTTGATTGGCTTTTCCATTTATCAGCTAACCTTCTCAGCTGTACAACACTTATGACAACACAAATACAAAATATGAAATAAAACTTCTCACACTGGTCAAGCGACAACTGATCTATAAAATTCATTTTCTATTCCCATTAATAAGGCTGCTGGTTACAGCTTTATTAAAAGGTAGTGACAAATGCAAACCGCAATTTCTTATCACTAAACATACACATTATTCAAACAGTAGGTGAACCTCAGGGACCTACACAGTTTCTCCGCCACACTGAATTACAAACTCAGAACATGTAAGTCTGTGTTTTCACATCATGGACCATTTCTGTAGGTGTTTTTGTTTGAGGTGTTGTTTGAGGTGTTGGCACAGCAACACCAATTACACGTGGAATATAACACCAACATATAAAACTCATTATTATCCTACGTGAGGTGGGATTCTTGCTGATGTTTGCTCAGCTTTGCTTTTTCCATTCACACACTTGCCTCTACACACTCTTCGCAGACACCACTGACCCACTGCTACGCCGCGCCTCCTCCTCCTCCTCCACTGTCTTTCACTTAGTTAAACCGGAGTTTGTTAAGTCCTTTCTCTCTACCTGTCAGCACCTCCCATTGCCCGTGACATTTACTTTATATACATTTTCCAACGCAGCGGGTTCAGTGAAAACGGATCGTTTCACACCGTGGAGCCTCAGTGTCGATCCCTCGAGGAAATCATTGACCAGCACTAGACTTCGCCATCAACGCTCCCTCTCTGGCTTTACATTACAGGCCTGGAAGTGATTCTCAGCTGGTGATTCTGCTCTCTGCTCGTTTGGTATGTCAATAGTTAAGGAGATATAATAAACTCTTAGATAGCAGCAAACAAATTATATCTCTTACTTTAACTGTCTTTACCTATTGAGGTGCCTGCTCTGTCGGGTACAAACACACATAGCTTTGTAACTGCTGGTGTTATTCATATACTCACACAACCATATATAAACAAAGGCGGCTCAGTCCATGTGGTATAGATTAATCTCAGGAGGCTGAAGCAGTCCACACAAATACTAAACAATTCCTCACACAATGAATGAATCACTGCTTCCAGCTTTTAAAAAATATAAAGATTTGCTGCTGTTCTCTGTTGTAAATAATTGTAAAGTGAGTGTCTGTGGGTTTTGGACTCTTGTTCAGACAACGAAAATCAATCTGAAGGAAAATAATAAACATCACATAACTTGAAAAGTAATCAGTTGGTAATAAAAACAATCACTGGTCACAGCTGGAGCATTAAACAGGATGATATATCAGCCAGTTTTATCTTATCGCAGATATATTAGAACATGAAAACAAGGAAGTGAAGCAAAGAGATGCCAAAGATATTTCTGAGGTAATTTAGGGACGGGGTCACTTTTGTACAACAGAGAGTACTGAGTTTGTTTTTCAACTGTAAAAATTCCCCTTTATTACAACGCTTGAAAAAAACTAATTTATGGAATCGTTATTAAAGCTGTTTTTCTGTTTTGTGTTGGGGTGTTTTTTAATTCCAGCTCTCAAAACTCCGCCAATTTAAATGTTTTTTACTTATCAGGAAGATTTTTGCAACCTCTTCAGACATTCACGTTGTGTAAAATATATTACAAATACTTGCAATAATCCATATTTTCCAACTGTTGAACAAGTCATTGAAAATATTTGATTATACCACAACAAGCAAAGCAAACATGTTTATGGCCCAAATTTGGAGATAAGAATCAAAAGAGAAAATGTTGTGGCGACTTCCAGCCACTGTCTGTTTATCATCTTCACTCCACAAGGCTAACAGGTGCTGGCTACGTTTGTGTATGTCGTTACTATGCACATGTGTGAGCATGCGTCCATGTGCACATGTATACGGGCACTTACTACCTTAAGTCAACACCTACGAGAGTCAGTCGTGGCTGAACGCGCCCAGGCAGAAAAAGCACAAAAGCCACAGTTTCTCCATCAGCCTGAGCTTGCAGGTTGTGTGGTCTGGTGTCTCCTAGATCACAACTTACTCCCCTCCTCCTTCTCCTCCTTTTTCCCTCTTCTCCGAACTTCCCCTATTCCCACTGGTCAATTACTCTAAACGAATGCCAATCATTCCGTCCAGCTGTTGGCTCAAAACAAAGTCTCCCGTAGACAAAACCACCGCTGTCTATGGACGTAACCTACACAAGACAATGACAGACATGAACATGTGTCCTGGAACTGTTGAGCTGTCATGAAGACAAACTAACGTGCTCACCTGAGATTAATCTGTGCATATTTTTAACAAATCAAACACTGAGTTTTTGTAGGAAATTGAACTCGCCAGTGCCGATCTCCTTTTCTCTCTTTCACTTTTTCCTCCTGCCTCTCAGTGTTTAAAATGCTCCTTTTGAGGGGGGGGGGAGTGTGTGCTTTTCTCAGAAATGTTGGATGAACTTCAGACCACCCTGCCCAAGTCCCATCTGGTGTATCACAGCCCAGGCCATGCCAGAGGTTGTAGGAATGTGAGTGTGTGTGGTGTTCTCCCTCTGGTCCACTCTAACTATAGCTGACAATGTGCTCCACAGCTAAAACTTGAATAATTGAAGAAACCATGAATCAGTGTCGAATGACTCTCTGCTACAGGGAGTCTCCAGGCTATTGTCCACCTCCAAGAAGACAAAATCCTGCACTGAACTCAGATATTTTCTCCCCAGCAGCCATTACTGACACCGTTCATTCCCCAAGTCATTAAACCCAGAAATAGGGGAAAGAGTAAACGATTATGTATGAGGCTAAGATAAGATTAGTCACTGGTTGAAAGCACTGGGTGTTGTGACTACTCCTAACAAGCTGTGGCTGACACAGTACAGTAACATGACAAAACGACTTTGAAAACAAAGAGGTACTGGCCTGGGACTTAGTAAGTCATTATTGGTTGAGTAATGAGGCTTTCTGCGTTGCAGGGATGTCATGCAACATCTAGAAGCACTGCTGTTCACACTGTGAGGGGGAAAGTCCGATATCTTGTATGACTTAACAGGATATGACCCAACGTTATATCATCTGCTGTCCCTTCTGGTCATTTACAACCAGGACGTGTCTGACTACTCCCACTAATTGACTGATCCGGTCAGTTCCTGTGCATGTTTTCTCTTGATATTTTAAATGTGAATGACACGATGCATGAGACATGTTTTCTTTTCACTCAGTTTTTCCACACAAAAAGTTGCACCAGAAAAATATCTTTCTCTTTCAATTCATAAAAAAAGTTACTGTTCAGCCTAATTTTTTAATCCACAGCCGTGAGCGCTGGTAGCTGAGCAGTAGGTCTACAGGCCCTGGGTTTGGGAATGGGAGTGTGGGGCATGGTAAGAGGTTTAACTGCTATGTGAGAACTCAAGGCTTCTAAGGTCAGCAGCTCAGTTATAGTCACTGTGTGACTGGCACAGATTGGGCGCGCAGCAGTGTCCGCATGACTCCCCTGTTCTAGCCTACACCATGGCACAGAGCAGCCCTGTACCAGCGCACCGACGCACCAAACACGTTCAGGCACACATACCGTACTCGGCTCTCACCGATTCGCACATGCTGACACAAGACCCAGACTACGGTAATTTGGTGAGAGAGCAAAAACAGTTTGACTATGACCTGTAAAGCAGATATTTAAAAGTGTGCAGAGAGTGGAAATGTCAGGTTTGTTGGTTCCTGTTACACTGGGCAAAAGCTCTCCTGTGAATAAACCGAGCATGCAAAGTCAAACCACAAAATCCAAAACAAAACAGTCGCTGTTTTGAATCATTCATGCCTCGGTACCTTCAAGTGGCTGAGTTCATTAACAGTTATTTACTCCTTACTACTGAAAGATTATGTTTTCCTGAAAAGCCTACAGAACCCGAATGCATAAAACAAATATGTCACCTTATCGTTTTTAATCTTGTTGTAACAGTAATTTCCAAGTTAAAGTTGGAATGTGTTATTAATTTGCCTACACATGAGAAATACTCCCAAAGCATGAGTTTCTGTGCATGTACACACAGCTCGGTTATCGCCTGGAGTGAGAAGGTTTGACTCTTGACAGTTGGGAGTCATGCAAATGGGCCATTTTCAACGTGAAACAAAAACTTCTTCAGGCTTAATTGCAGCACAGATTGTTTGCCATGCCTAGGCCCATTCATGTCAGCGTACATCTGACTGTGTCCATTCTCAAACTAATGCTCAGGCTTTATGGATAAATATGCCTTTTGGGGCAAACCTTAGTCTATGCAATAACACCCATTTGGCAAACACACACTTTTGAGTGGAGTATCTGAGTGCATGTCAGGTCAGGCTTCTATAGGATTGTGTTTATGTAAGATGAACATACTGATAAAGTGCAGTGAAAGTCTAACCCTGCAGTTTTGAAAAGGTTTGGTGAACTTTCTTTCATCCCTTATGAAATTATTAATCTTTCAAGCAGGTGCATGAAATTAAAAGCAGATTTTTATGTTGGTTGCTTCAGAAAGATTTAGATTTAGATTGTTAAAATGGACCATAAAAAAAGTTAGACATGAGAATTTCTCTGGGAGACCAAAGCCTTAAGTGAGGGTTTGTCAATCTGCTAATCTTGGCACATGTGAAGTGCAATGTTTCTTCTATCCCCACAAACCAAGCAGAGAAAACGCCTGCGGTCAAGGATGGAAAACACAGGACATAGCGGTCACACTAACTAGCATCATCTCATCAATGCCTGACCACTAAAAGTATCTTGAGTCTATATTAGTTTTCCTGTTTTGCAAATTGCCCATGTCTCCAGCTCCATCTGCAAAGATCATCACGTGTTACCAACGAGAGTTTCCTTCAATGAGAGTTTCCTCCCCATATCTTCTGACTATCCACCAATGAAGTGCGCAGCTGACTGGTGGGACAGTCCTTTTAAAATCAAATATGTCTTCGCTGCGGTCTCCTCGGCATGCCGATGACACCAGAACTGTAGGTCGTTAGGATGTGAGCAGGCCAAACACATTTTAAAAGCCTTACCAAACCATGTAATCTTCAAAAATATTCAGAAGAACCATGTTATTATACAGTATGAGCCCCATAACAACCCACTACGGACACCGCTGAAACCTCCAAAACAAAGGTGCAATTTTTGATGATTCAACCTGTAAAATAAACAGTAACACTGAGCAACACTTAGTTTAGAGAAGACATGATATTCTGTGCTGAGAGGGGGATTTTTCCTCTGTAAACTGGAGCTGAGAGACACTTCGTACATGTCATGCAGGTTGACCACAACTAAGCATACGTAGGACTGTTTTCTTTTCCTGAATTATTTTTACACAGACTTGGCTGCCTGTGCATTTGATGTTTTCACATTTCATTTCCCACTCTCCTACTGTTACACCAAAAAGTTACAAAGTGCTGATTGAGGACCATCCTGCGCTCTCAGAAGGCGCTGCACCACCCTGTGGCATCCACAGGCATAGCAGGCCCTTTCCACAGGGATGTTATACAGCAGAGCACTCAAAGCAAAGCACAGCTTAGCTCAAATCCGGATGTATCAAACAGAAATATAAAGAAAACAAAGCTCTCTCTTTTCAGAGGCCGTGCGGTCTTTTATCTAAGCCTCCAGGTTTGCGTGATCTCACCACGCTACACGGTCACAGCACCAGTGCTGAGAGAATCCTATCTTCTTGGCTCACAGTAAAGTGATACCCTTTGAGGTGTGGCTGTAGCCACAGGATATCCTATGAAGTTGGGAAATCCCTCTATCAACGGTGCTCCCCGCCCTGCTGCACGTCAGGGCTAATCAGTCCTTAAGGCCTGGTAATGAGACGCCCGCCACCACTGTCTGCCAGGCATCGCCAGCCTGAGCCCACACTAACTCTGCTGCTCCTAATGAGTGGTAATCACCCAGCAGCTCCCCACAAACCACTGCAGGGATGCCGGCACGCACATGAAGCAGGCGAACCAAGGAGATGGGAGTGGAGAAAGAGGAGGGAACCAAAGGAAATGTTTACGTGGGGCCGCTTAAAAAACAACTTGTAACATTTCTTTGCCGTGCTAAAGAAATGTGGCTCCTTTAAAGTTTAAAACACACGGCTGTTTGATACACACCAGGAACTAATTCAGCACAGTGATAAAAACCTTTTACAGCAGCAAACTGAAAAATCACTCCTCCTCAGTAAATTTACACACATCCTATTTGTTATCCTGTTGTTTTTGGCATCCTGCCTCACCTAATGGAGTGCTGAAAACAATAATACCATCTGAAAGGGCATCAGCTCTGCTTCAGGAACCAACTGATGATAGAGTGTTTAAGTATATCGCAGTGATTAAATAGCAACTAATAGCACTATATTTGCTTCTTCCGGATGCTGCGGTGCTGCTCTGATTGGTAAATCCCAGCTGCATGACTGTGGGCAGCCTTCCTGTATATGTCGCACATGAACTAAATAAAAACAAACTCTTGACTCAGTGTTAGGACTCACATTCAGCACGGTTTACAAGACCACAGAATGACATGCCTTTTACCAAAACTCAAATTTAAACCAACACAGTCGTCTCAGAGAGCCCTCTGAGCCTGGACAGTGTCAAGTGAGCAAACGAATCACTTCCTGCTCTGACAGTTTACACAATATCTCATCGAGGTGCTGTAACCTATTAAGTCAGGTAAGGAAAGCGCAACGATCATCTCCAATTTGAACTCTAATGATAACGGATTTAGCAGAACCAGCACCTGCCACAACAGGCTGAGGGAGAGAAAATGAGTGCTCACATTCTTGTGGCAAAGGATGACAATTTAAGCGGGTGCTTGACTACGCCAGGAATCCCACCCCACCCTCCACTGCACAGACTATGGGCAGGAGAGATTGTGTTTATGTTACACTTACGCTCCACCGCACTCTGGAAATTGGGTATGCAACATTGACCCTCTATTTTGAGTAAATCAGTACTCAAGAGGCACTAGGATGCCTCGTGCTCGTGGAATATTTATTTGAACAGGTTTGTGTTAGTGCGTCCCACAGTCAAAGCTGAGCAGGACTGTGCCGGAGTGTCACCGGTGTCGAGTTTCTGGGAAGTTGGCCACGGGGCAGTCACATTTTGTATCTGTGTCACCTGTGCAGGCTCTTTCAGTGTGTTTCATGTTCCTCAGCTGCAGGGCTAAATCATTCACTGACACTCATTCATATTCCCTCCTCACCGAGCGGCGGAATAATAAATCTGGAGTATCGTAATACCACATGTCTCTCTGCACTACACAGGCCACAGATAGAGAACAGACTGACAGAGGGAATTGAAAACAAGTGCTAACTGAATAAGTAAATATGCATTACCATTAGGACCATTAAGGCTGATGTGAGTGCCAATTTGGCACGTCAGCTTTAATACATAAAGCCTGCCAAGGGCGACACTGCTACAGGGAGGGAGACAGAAACAGAGAGCAGGGTTACATTTGTCCTTCTAATGCAACTGTAGAGCTGAAACCAAAGACACAGACAGGGAAAGTACTTGATATGTGCATGTGCATTACAGATGATGACGTTTTGCTGAATAGGGGTTAGATGTTTCCATCATACAGAGCTATTACAGGTGCCATACAGCATGCTTACATCATTCAAATGAGTGCCAACACTTTGTAACACCCAAGAGAACAACATTTACCCAGACATGTGAAAAACTGTTAATGACAACAATCAGGTTAATGCAGAAAATGATTCAGCACTACCAAAAGGGCTGTTTTTCTTTAAGTTTTCCAACATTTTTATGTAAACATACCGTATTCAGACTCACCTATACATCCAGGAGAAGGTGAACTACACTGCTACAGGTCGACAGGTCTAACACACGAGTCTAACGTGCCCTTAGGGGACACTTCCTGCGCTCTCTTGCAGATTCACAACAGTTCCCAGATCAACTAACACTCCTGGATCCCGCACAACACCCATACCTATCATAAATTTGACTCTGCTGGAAAGGCTTCAAGTGTCATCACTCCACAGTCTACAGCCATTTGTCTCTGTGCACGTCTGCACTGTTTGCAGCCAAGGGGAGCCCTAACAACACCCATCAACACAGATATTTGTAGATACTGCTGAAAAGCACCAAGATCTTGCCTCTGCTTAGCGTGACATGCCACCTCAGTAGATTTTGTTGTTGTTTTTCTGAAGATTATGGGGACTTTGTGGATAGGAACTCTTCAGGTGAAACATGGCTGCTCTCCCACCTGACATGCTGACCTCATTTGAACGACCTTGGCTTCCCTGCAGGGTAAATGCTCTTCTGTAACTAAGGGGGGGGGGGGGGGGGGGGGGACTAAGAGTGCAGTTCATGTGAGTAGGCACATAGTACATTAGCAGCCACTCTGAAGTGGAGGTCATAGTGGGCTACACCTAAAATCCAAGGCGTTCCCTGGGAACTTTGAAATATACACCCTTGTGCTCTTTCTAAATTAAACATTATTGTGTACATGACATGATTCATGAAACTCTAAATTTTTCAGATTAATTTCCTAACACGTGTTCCAAGTGTTTTTTAAAGCTGATGGAGGCAGCAGAAAAAAGACCCTGCCAGAGTTGTGTGATGTTTATGCTGGATGGGGGGAATTTTCTGTGCGAGCTGAGCAGACGTTTCGGCCACCAGTTCAGTCAGTCAGATTGCTTTATTGTTACCAGCTGTTGAGTCTGAGGCATATACACTCACCTTTCGCTCCGCGGCTGTTTTCAGAGTCGACTAAGGATATGATTTTACAAGTGTTTCAGCAAAATAATCACTCGACCGCTACCTGCCATTCAAACGTGCCAGGGGTTACTTTACAGTGGGCGCTGGCTCAATTGTCAGGGAAAGAATGGGGTGAACTCTCCTCGGCCAACATTACTCCGAGCCTGCGTCTATCTACCTATAATAGATGCTGTGTTTACGGGGTTGCAAAGATACTCCGTCACCCTGCTTGTCACAGAAAAAAGTAACTGTCAGCAGCTTCAGTGAGACCAAATCGTGCGCAGTCAACCTGCTGCTGCAGCCACCAGCTGCGAGGCCGCGGAGCGCTGCGCAACCGCCGCCAAATGACACCTCAGTGACCCGCAGATAGTAAAGCAACCAAAGCAACTCAGAAAACAAGTCAAAGTTATTGTTTGGTTTTTGGTGCAAACACGCTGAATAAACTCATTTTAAAGAAAGTTTTCAGTGAGTTTAAAAGAGTCAAAGAAAAGTTGTTACCTGCTTTACATTTCAAGAACCAATCAAATCAATGAAAGCAGCATCATGGACATAACTGTGTGTCTGCCAAGTCCTTACCCGAAATATGCTGCGGTTGGTCCAGGCAAGTTGAGAAGATACACTATAACTGTGAACGATAACCATCCCAGGAGTAGGTGTCCATCCAGCATTTTGCTGCGGCTCCAGGGCAGATCATTTCGTTTCTCCTGAGTAGCTGTGTAAAATCCCTTGTTGAACGTTCAACACTTCTTATACAGAGAGGAGCTGCGCTGCGCTCCTCCCATCAGCACAGAGAGAGCAGCACAGAGAGGGGGAGAGAGAGTAATATGGCAATACATACAGGGAGCTGAGCTGATTCACAATTCACTCTCAGGTTTCAGGCAGATAAATCTTCTCATTTATGATTGGCATGACAGTTTCTCCTCTGTGGCTGTTTTAAGCACACTGTTTGTGCAGACTGAGGTCAGTCTGAGCTGGCCTGTATATGATCAAATTCTTGTTGATCATCAGTCAGTGACAGTTTATTTCCAGAATGGCAAACCCTGCATTTGTGTAATCCAGCAAAAGCAGGATAATACAGTAATACTAGTCTGCTGCACTATAATGAAGTGTAAGTCCATACTGACTAAAAAAAGATGTTGTAGCGAGACTTTGCATTTTGAAATAGTTCATTTTTATAACAGCAGTGGAACGTAACTAAGTATGTTTACTCCACTATTGTGCTTAAGTACTGAAGTACTGCACTTAAGGACAGTTTTGACATATATAGCAAAACAAGTGTACCATAAGGACGACACCATCTGCTGAGGAAGATGGTGTGATACAACTGAAAGTTTCCAAAGTCAAGAATGAACTTTGACTCTAAAGTTTTGAAACATGTAGCAGTTTATTGAGTGAACTATTTCAACATATGCTTTGTACTTCTACCTCACAAACTTTAAGAGGGAAATACTGTCATTTTATTCCACTACAAGTATCTGACAGCTGGAGTTACAAGTCCCTTTGCAGATGCACAGAAACATATGATGGGCTTATAAAATATGCAACCAGAAAAACAGTTGTCATTGTACATTTCTGCAAACTATGTATATGTTAACTGTACATAATTATGTTGCAAATACATTGAAACTTCATGTTTAAAAGCACTGCAGGTAATGTGTGGTTAGGTTTAAGCACAAGAAGCACTTGGTTAAGGTTAGGAAAAGATCATGTTTTGGCTAAATTACCCAGTTTTGGGGCACACAGTCACCCCTTGAAACACAGAAATGTCTTGTTGAAAAACAACCGCTTTCTGTGTCACTATCACTGCTGTAAAACCAGCCATTGGTCGCCAAAAAAACACCCACATTTAGGGCTAAAAAGTCACAGGAAACACAGCGACTGGTCCCTAAAAACACCCACATTTATAGGGGACTAAAGGGCCACAGAAAACAGCCACAGGTCCCTCAAAAACACCAACATTCAGAGCTATAAAGCTGCTGGAAACACAGTGATAGGTCCCTAGAAAACACCCACATTTAGGGGCTAAAAAGCCACAGGAAACAGCCACAGGTCCCTACAAGACACCCATATTTGAGTGCTAAAAAGCTGCTGGAAACACAGCCACAGATCCCTAAAAAATACTCACATTCAGAGCCATAAAGCTGCTGGAAACTCAGTGATAGGTCCCTAAACAACACCCACATTTAGGGGCTAAAAAGCCACAGGAAACACAGCCACGGGTCCCTAAAAAACGCCCACATTTAGAGCCATAAAGCTGCTAGAAACACAGTGATAGGTCACTAAAAAATACCCACATTTAGGGGATATAAAGCCATAGCAAACACAGCTACGGGTCCCTAAAAGACACCCACATTTTGGGACTAAAAAGCTGCTGGAACCATAGCCAAGGCTCCCTAAAAAAACACCCACATTTGGAGCTAAAAAGCTGCTGGAAATACAGCCACAGGTCCCTAAAAAACACCAACATTTGGAGCTAAAAAGCCACAGAAACACAGTCACAGGTCCCTAAAAAACACCCACATGCGCTGCTAAAAAGCTGCTGGAAACACAGCCACAGGTCCCTTAAAAACACCCACATTTAGATGCTAAAAAGCTGCTGGAAACACAGCCACGGATCCCTAAAAAAACACCCACATTTGGAGCTAAAAAAGTCCCAGGAAACACAGCCACAGATCCCTAAAAAACACCCACGTTCGCTGCTAAAAAGCTGTTGGAAACACAGCCACAGATCCCTAAAAAAAAAACACATTTGGAGCTAAAAAGCTGCTGGAAACACAGCCACGGATCCCTAAAAAACACCCACATTTAGATGCTAAAAAGCTGCTGGAAACACAGCCACAGATCCCTAAAAAACACCCACATTTGGAGCTAAAAAAGCCACAGCAAACACAGCCACAGGTCCCTTAAAAACACCCACTTTCAGAGCCATAAAGCTGCTGGAAACACAGTGATAGGTCCCTAAAAAACAACCGCATTTAAGGGCTAAAAAGCCACAGGAAACACAGTGATGGTCCCTAAAAAACGCACATCTTTGGGGTTAAACAGCTGCTGGAAACACAGCTTTTTTTTGTTGTTTGTTTGTTTGTCTTAAACAGTGGTCTAAAGCTTGGCAGGCATCTCAACCAGGTGACACACCATCCGCCTCCTGATGACAGTCGGCTTTTAAATATTGTTCTTGTATAAATGTTGTTACGATATGAAACATGCAAATGTAATTTATTTGTGGTTTGCAGAAAAGTCCAGTAACAACATTTTCATCTGATGACTGGGCTGAAATTATGATGAATTTTGTTGAACATTAATCTGTCAAGTGGTATTAACAAGTAAAATTAGTTTCACCTGAACCAGCTACAGTAAACATGTATTCACTCACAGGGGCCATTTTGCTGCAGAACAAGTACTTGTGTTTTTTAGTCAAGTAAGAAAGTAAGGTTATAAACACAGGATTTGTACTTGTGATTAAGTATTTTTACAAGTAACTGATCTTAAGACTTTATCTTAAAACTTTTCCACTGCTGCCTTGTACAGAGAGGTTTACAGTCCAAACTGTTTCAAGTTTTGTTCTAGAGTTCGTACTATAAACTCATTTATTTGTATGTCCTTTATGTTGTCACGCCTGTGTTGGTTTCATCAGTCAAAAGTCATCATAAACTGCAGGAAGAGCTCCCTGTTTAGTAGATTTTTGGTTAAAGATTGCCTGTTGAAGTTAAATATCAGTCTGGTCTTGCCTTTCACGAGGCACAGCGATCACTTCTCCTAAACTGTGAGTTCACCTGCAGTTCACAATGAAGAAAGCAAATTTGTCTGCAAATATAACTGTAGGCGGTTTCGCAAGAGCTGAAGACGAAACCTTTAATCACTTTGCAAAATATCATATTGAGCACCGTAAATCAATTGGCAAACTATCAATAATTCGGGCAAGTAATGTGAACGCTTTGGCAGGCCTGCGCTTGAAAAATATTTACTCTTCCTACGCATTTGATTGCATAAGATTTGGAGATTACCAAAACGTTTAGTTATTGTCACAGAAAAGATTTTCTAACATGCAAACACTGTTGACTCACTTGTATTAGAAAGTTACAGGATTGTCACAGGATTAATGTGTGAAGCTTGAGACAATGGATTCTTTCACAGGTAAAGTTAACTGAAGGACTGAGGTTAATATTTGTTTTATTGTGCGTATTATGTGAAAGCATAGACTTAATAAACAGTTAAATGACAGTAATTCCCAGGAACATTTCACTGACATGACAACAGAATTAACAGGTTTATTCTCGAGCATGACAGCCATAATGTAAGAGGTGCTATTATAGATTTGTTGACTGAGTTGACCTCTTGATTTGTAAATAATATCCACCAACTGTTTGCCAGCTGACAATGTCTTTAGTCAGGGACAACCCTACTTAACTCCTGTGTAAACACCTTTCAGTGGCTCAGCTACCACCTGACATCTTTTGTGTCCGCACACACCTTTATTTCTGGCACGTAAAGAGAGAGAGGTATCTGAACTTGGGAAGGGTCCAGGTTTTCTCAGCTACACCTGGGGAGCGCTCCTGCCAGGATTCGGGATGAAGTCTATTCATTCCCAATCTCAAACAATATCCAGCCCGTTCACCGCAGATCACAAACAGCCACAGATGGGCCAAGTGGCTTCGCGGAGCCAAGTTTCTACTTACTGTGTGTAAACAAAATAACACCTCAAATTAGAGATTAAAGTGAGCAAGCTTGATAATTTAAGGTTGCATGTTTCACATGATACTGGATCTTTTATGATCACTCCCGTCAACAGATCTCCAGGTATTCAGCGTCAGAGTACGAGTGAACATGACAGGTTGACTCGCTGCATTGTGGATGGTTATTTTAAAGCAAACATTTAGCGTATTCACTTTCAGGTGACAGTAAAATGAGAAGATTGATACCACTGTCATATTTGTCAGCTGGCAGCTAGCTTAGCTTAGCATAAAGACTAGAAACAAGTGGAAACAGCTAGCTTTGCTCCGTCACACTGTAACAAATCCATGTACCAGCAGCTCTGAAGCTCACTAATAAACGCATTGTATTTAATTTCTTTAATCTGTACAAATACCTAAGAGAAAAACTTAAATTTGGGGTTTTTAACAGGGGGTTACACATGGGACTATTTCCTGGCCAGACACAGTGACTTCCCCAAAGTTTTATTGTCACTGTGAGGTTTTGTTGTACGATAGGTAGGCAGATATTCAGACAGCCTTCAGACAGAGCCATGCTTGCTTTTCCCTCCATTTCCAGATATAAGAGTGGTGTCGATCTTCTCATCTAATCATTTGTCAAAATATTATGAATGAAGAGGTCAGGACCAACATGAATTCACAGAAATACATGAAATGACCACAACCTCTGGTGGTGGCATGTATTGTGTTGAAATTACGTGGTGGTAGCACATTTGGATTTTGGCACCAAAATTACTTGGCTAGGTTTAGAAAAAGATTGTGTTTTCAGTTAAAGTAATTACACTTGTAATGTAAGTTCTTCGTAAAGTGACGTACATTACATAAATACATAAAGGACATGAGTATGTTACGTTAAAAGAAGTCAGTGTTGACTTTTAGCATCGCATGGGACACAAACAGTGGCCCCCAGGTGAAAGTCCAGTGTTTGTTGACCCATTCATAAACCCTGACTTCTTCCCCACATGGACGATCTCGTTCTTTATACTACCTATGTGGTCGTAACATTAATCACCACCCATTGCGTGACATTGTTAAACCCGGGAATTGCATGTCCAGTTGACTTTCCATTGGCACTGATTGCATGGTGCCCTCATGAAATTTCAACAGTACTATCATCACGTACTGCAGTGTTAAGAGGTCGTGTGCATTTCACGCATGTCTGTGAGGCCAGGTAGGTCAGGGTTAAGGTCTGAAGACTTCAGAGAAGCAAACATGTGCACACAAAAGCCTGAAATCAATTTGTTCATCTACACGTGTAGCCTTTGAAATTATGTTACTTCCTGAACTGTTTCTTAACATCCTAAAGTCTCTGCCGACACATTCTAACTCCAGCCTTGTAACATATCAATGTTTGGTCATGGACTTTCCATGTCGAGATATGGCGTGCAAGGTACCTGGGGTGCGTTGGTTGTTGACATGTCAAGTTCTGCCTGTTACATGCGTTGTCTGTTTTCATGACACACAGTTTGCATATAGTCTCTTTCAAAAATAAACGCACTACATCGTTACAACACTGCGAAGTGATGTTTTTTTTCGTTGAACAATAAACACACGTGGTTGGGTTTAGGAAAAAAGAACTGGGTTTGACTTTACATTCGAAAACAAGAAGCAAACACTGGTCTCCCGAGTGAAAGTCGCCGGTTGTTGGACCCATCCACCACCCACCCAGCTTACTGGGACTTTTCACCCCCTTAACTTTCGTTGTTGTCCCACCACGTTCAACAGTAACGACCAGCCACGGATCACGCCGACATGAAGGGACAGCTTTTTCGTTGGTATCTGACGCCAGAGGTCACCACCCATAACTTCAGAGTGAGATTGGGTTGTCTCTGCTTGCTGTCTGGCAATAAGTAGTCCTGTACATAACCCCCACTAAATGGCAAATTTGCGTTCTTATGCTTTACACATTTTCACTTTAACACGATAAAGCTATAGAGGTGTTGATATAGGTGGATTTTGTTTTGTTCAGAGCCAAGCTAGCTGTTTCCCCGTTTCAATTTCAATGCAGCTTCAAAGCAAATACTTGCCAAATTGACAAACTAGTTCTTTAAAATTGAAATGAAATGCTGCTTAATTTTCTCCACACAAGCTGATAGGTGTGTACTTGTGTAACAGGATTAGTCGAGGCAGTCACGGCTAAGGTTGTACGTTTTATGAATTTGCTGTTTGCATGATTTCACGTTCAACTCATGCTCAATATCATTCAAACAATTCACACAGGTGAGCACATGAAAGCACAAGAATGCACTTTTTTTAACATTAAAAGCTTGTCAGTCATTTCTAAAGGGCAGTTATTCAAAAGCCTATAGGCCCCCAGTGAGGGCCGTGCTTCTTAATAACACCTGGTTTTAAGGAGATCAGTGGGAGGGTTTGTCAGTACATGACAAGAATGGACACTAATCCCAAGCAATACCCACTGGTCCTGCATGTCTCTTGAGTGGGATAATTGATTCCCACACCCTTCTTAAAACACACTCGCCCCCTCTTCTCAGACCCGGCAACCAAGAAAACAGAGCTTGTTTCATTCTGGTGTCGAGGGAACACGGCCATGAGGACAAAAGCGTGTGGTTTTTTAACCAAGGCTCCTATGAGGGTTGAACTGAGGGCTGTCATAAGTGTTGTAGGTGGTAGCAGAAATTTGTTTGGTAATAGACACTAATCTCTTTAGGCTGTCAGGATATTTTTCCCTCCCTGCTGTTGGAGATACTACCTTCCCCTTCTACCTCTCTCTCAGAAGCCACCATGCATATATAAATGACCATTTTAAATGTGAATATCATAGATCCTTCTGAAACTATCGCATCAGATATCCATGAGAAAGTTGCTCTTAAGTAACGGTGCAGAAGAAGTCAACTTTGTTTCAGCTCCAAGTGTGACCAGAATACTCAGTCCAGATTAGAGTGTTAGCCTACAGTGTTACATTTCTTTTACAATTACAATGAGGTTCCTCTGGGCATTGAGGTTAGTCTGTGCACCGGCTATTCAAATGAGATGGAATGTGCTATGAGACGTTGATGGAGTTTGAGGTATTTCCTTGAAAGGAACTCCTTAAAAAAAATCTCTTAAAATGCATTCAAAACATTTCAATGTACAGTTTATATGTCTGACAAACACTGTGTGCACGGCATCTGCTGCATGTCCATATGAATTAGGCAAATAAAGAGATCTAGACATAGGTAATTAATATAATGCAAGACAGATTGTATCTCATAGAAAGTTATGCAACAGGCAGAGTTAACATAAAATATGGTATTGTATTCTGCATAAAAAAGTCATTTTGAGTAAAGAGCAAAGATTAGATTCCCCCTCCCTCTCCTCAGAGTCTTATGTATTAGCCTTGGTCTGACCTTGTCTTGATATCACATCCCTTGAGAGGAATGTAAATCGTATCCGTCCAATCCCAACCCAGTTACCACCAAACTCCTCGTTCTCACCATTCCTACTCCGCTGCAGGGCCACATGATCTTTTCCATGTACCAGACATAATTTGTGGCTTAGGTTTGGAGGCTGACGGTGCGTCTGCGCCACTCTGCTGTTTCAGGCGTCGGGTGCACCATGTGCAGCAGTTCTCAGGATTCAGGAAAAGTCCGTCCTCAGGGGCTCAAGAGGTAGCTGTTGTTTTTGAAACCTCACTGAAAGCACTGTCAACCTCCTGTGTTGGTTTGATTGCATCCCTGAGAGATAATAAATCAAATATTGCTAATGAATTCATTCAAAATGAGGTTAAAGGGGAGCAGGAGCAAGAAAACCTTTTATTTTTCCCAACAAAAAAGTAACTAAATTAAGAAAAGACACCACTAAAATGTGCCCTCAGAGCTTAGAATTACAGTTATTGCCTCTGGGATTTACCTTCTGTGCAGAAACCAAAACAGTAGCAGCAGTTTCAAGACAGAGCACCTTGCTATCAAAAAACACCATAGTGGAACTTAATCCTGGTGCTTCATTTGTGGCATGTAACCCATGGTCCATGCACATTTTCTAGTGAAGTGTTATGACACACTTGAGCCAAATTGTATGTGAGCATGTGGCGGCTTGTCCGTTCTTGGAAGTGTTTAAGTAGGCACATCTAAGCTGCTGCTGCTGTGTAAGTGTGGGAGGAAAAATGAAATACATATGCAAGGTGAAATTGTTGGTTGTAAACATGATCTTCCAAAAGCGATCACTTAACTTTAGTTTGGTGTGACAAATGTGAGAAATTATCTTTCCAAAGGCATCTTTTGGTTTATTGAATTAGCATTTCTATCCCATTGGCGGCCAACAGCTTTGCTCATACAAGCGTCAATTACATTTCCTGTCTGGCAAACAGTGACATTAATATCTGATCTTAATATCAAACCACAGTCTACTAGCTTTTTTATTGCCAAAGCCACATGATACGATTCACTCTTTGGTCTCACAGCAACCTGTGAAACACCCTGCTTGAATGGTGTTTACAGAACCGCAATTTTACTATTTGCCCTTGAACAAACACGGCCATTCATCCAGGTTCACTTCGTCTCACTGGAGAAAGCATCTACAATGACACAACACAGTCTCAACAGTAGAAGTAGTGACATGTGGAGAGTCGGAGCCAGGAAAGTACAGGTTGCTGTACGAAGACAGACGATATGGTAGACGTATAGTGAATGGGTCGTGCTCTTGACCAGCAGGTGGTGTTGATGGAATGGTATGATCTGCTTTACTTAGCGTTAATGAAACAAGACAGAGTCCAGCTGAGCAGCTGCAGTCGGTGCAGCCTCCCTCTCAGCTGATTGCGACCTCGGATGACCCTGAGGAAAAAAAGTGTCATTTCGTGCGAAACACCAGAGGAAGAAGAAGAGACGAAAAGAAGGTGGAGATATGGAGCCCCACGCTCTCTCTTTCTCTGCAGTTGATAGAAAACACTGCACCCTGATATGACACACAGGGCTGTTCCTGTAATTAAAGCTGCGTTGTCTCTTCTTGTTTTCTGGCCTCCGGAGTTTCATCCCGCTTGCTTATTGTGTGACCTCAGCGCTAACACAACTATCTGAGTCCCTCTGAGGAAAAACCTTATGACCAAAGGCTCCCAAAACAGTTTAAGACTTCAGTTGCAGACTGAATGAGACTTAACAGGCTACATATGCAGACAGAGAGAATGATTTTAGGCCTTCAGGCGCACCTATTTGCTTCTCATGGCCTCAGATATTAGTTGTGACACTTTAAATTAAAAGACTGAAACCAAACCAGACATCTGTTTTATTGCTTTCACATCTTACTTTTGCTTTTCATTCAGATGGCCACTTGATTTTAACTGAAGGTCTGACAGACGAGGTAAATATATTAGATACTATTTTAGATTAATTTCTTCCTATCTCTCTGAAAGGGCACTTGTGTCACTGTGGGGAACCATAAACCCACAGTTACAGTAATGGAGTACCACAAGGATCAGTCCTCAGTCCTTTACTATTCTTTATCTCCATGCTACCTTTAGGTCAAACATTTCAAAAGCATCAAATATATTTTTATGCAGATAATCCTCAGTTTTACTTCTCTTTTGTTTCACATTATCTCATAACTTATTTCAATTAAACTCTGATGAATCAAGAGCCGCCAAAGCTGCAGAAATCCCAGGGTTAACTTAGCTTATTTTTGATCATCGTGTGAAGTCTGTTGTCTAATCTTTTCAAAACATTTTCTTAATCTTCAAAGCACTTGGAAATATTTGTTTCATCCCAATAAGATTGATGTAACTCTCTGTTAAAATCAATAGAATCTATCCAAGCTTCATCTAGTGTTTTTATGATTGTGAGGAAGAGTCTTATCTAACACACCAGTCTAAAATCTCCGGATTAAGATCTGGTAACTTTGAAAGACATAGCATATGATGAACATCATCATGTTAATATTCGTCAGTGACTTGTTTGGGTGCTATTGGATGCATATTGAGCATAACGTTAGTTCAGGCAGGACACAATGTCAAGCTCAGCTCACATCCCAGATACATCAGCTGATCTCAAACAGCCCAGTCAACTGATGGAGCAGCTGATAGATCACATGATTCCTTTCTATGCAACCAATGGTGAATCTCATTCAGGGCGCCCTATTTAAACTGCTCTGGCCTGCCTACTGTTGCTGCTTCCTCTGCAAGCTGCTTTGCAACCCACCTCCACCCCAGCTCCTCCTTTTCATGCTGCGTCTGACTTATCAGTGTCATTTCTGTTTGTCATTGATGCTGCTCTGTTCTGTTCCCGGAGGGTCTTTGCTGCTGCTCTCCCTGCCTTGAGGCTTCCCATGTAGGTGCATGGAAGGGCAGGGAGTTTTGCTCTCTCTCCCTTGAGGCTTCCCACAAAGGCGCATGGAAGGGCAGAGATGTGTGCTCTCTCTGCCTTAGACTTTCCACATAGGCACGTGCGAGAGGTTTTCTGTGTAGGCCTGAGGTAAAGGCAGAGAGGCCCCAGAACAGAGCCATACTGCCGAATATAATACTGCAAATGGAAATAAAAATGTCTTTGACAAAAGTGTTCCTGACTGAACTGCATTTGTTATGTCTCTCCAACTATTCACTCAGATTTCAATTTTGTTGCTCAATTTGCAGCAGAGGTGACGTTCTGCTAACATACGGTGCAAAAAAAAATGATGTGTTTTCTGAGCTCAAAAGAATCTAATCTGACCTCAGCGACTACAAAGACTGTTTACATTAAGATTTGGAAGTCATCTCCCAAGATTTCTCTTATCAGAAGCCTTTTTACACCCTGTACTACCAAGAGGCGAGCAGGAGAGATAGGGACGTCAACGCCTGTGGTAATGCCCATCCTGAAGATAAAGTCAAAGCAACCCTTTTGCTTTGTTTCCCATGTCTGGAGACCAACAGAGAATTACAAGGGAAAGTGATGAGTTGTTTCCAGGTGTGAGCTCGTGGGGTGTGTCCCGACTCTCCTCCCTTTCCCTTGGAAGGGTTGTAACTCAAACAGAATCAAGAGTCCTTGTTTACATGTCCTGTTGGTCTGCTTTCAATCATCTTCTCTGCGTCTCTCACTGAACATCTGAGTTTGTAACTGATGATCATCTAACAAAAAAGAACATTAAGCAGAGACGACAGAGCAGATTAGACTGGATGTTAAACTCTAAAAAATATCAGCTTAGATTGTCACAATGCTTCGCCTATATATTTCTTCTTGCACATTTGCTTGAACGAAACAGCATCAAAAACCGACCAAACTTAAAACATTTATTCACCACATCCATTTCCAGATAGCCCAAAGGAAACTAGTCTGACTCAGTATGAAACTGATGGAAGCCTGCCACTTAAAAAACTCCTAGATATAAAAATAATATTACAATATTTGACTGATATTGAACACAGCACATTTTCCTGGAGAATAAATTTTAAAAAAAATAAATAAATAAAATTGGACTGAGGTATGTGTATTTCCAGTCTATTACTTTTAGTATTTCTTTTCTATTTTAAATATATATGCATATATTTATTAAGTGTGTTTGTTTTCTGTTTGATCCTATGGATATTATTTAATTTTGTTTTAACAATTTTAATGTATTTCCTTACTTTGATAAACTTCTTAAATTGCTGCTGTGTTTAAAAGGAGCTATAAAAGGAAACTGTAAAAAATGTATATTACATATGAACCAGATGTGCCTCCAATTAAGATTTTTTCTCAGTTTTAAAGTTCAGCAGTGACAATAGATATTATAATCCCATGACAATGCTGACATCTAGTGGTGCTGTCACATTTGTACACAACACGGACCTTAAATTCTCACGTGCAGAAGCTGCAGTTAAATAAATTTTTTCTTTGCATGTTGCATCTTATTAAGACACTTGAATGCACAAATGAGCATTAACAGCTTCGTGGCACAAGAGGAAAATATTCATGGAAAAGTCAGTGATGTCATGAAAATGTGATTAGTTCAATATTTTTGTACCACATGATGTTAGTGTAGCTGTGTTCTGTCAGACAGAGGGAGTCTGACTGAGGCCTGTGATGCAGGGCAATGACAAGACGCACTTGTCGGGCATGACTCACTGCTGAGACACTCTGCGAAATGACATCATCACTGCAGTGAGGTCACTTATGGGCACGCGGAGGTGCCATGATGTCCTTCTATTTGCTCGGGAGGGAAAGCCTGGATAGATGGACTGCAGAGACAGCACGGTGGGAAACGTGCTGATGGAGGTTAAAAAAACATACAGATAAGTAGATTACTTAGGAAAAGTGAATTCACTGTGTGACCACTTTGTAAAAAATATAACTGGAGTGATTTTTATGGTATGCAGAAGTTAAACAGGTTTTACACACATTTTAGCACTTATTAAATCTCTTGTTGGACTAAATGATCTACAGTCAGTAGCCATAAGCTGAACAGGCATCACATTTTTCACATGCATTTAACACCCTGGCTGACTTGGCCTCTGTGCCAGTGCTGACAGCTACTGGAGAGAAAAAAGGCCCAGTTCATAGCTGCTCTATAACTTCCAGATTTCCCCCTCTGCAGCTGCCCAAACTCCTCCGTGCAGCTCTCCAGCTACTCTCTCTAGGTACGGAAGTTCAGTCTGAATTATTCATTATAGAAGAAATATTTTCTTGATGATGATTAGTAGTAGTAGTAGTAGTCAGTAAATTGTTAGTGGAAGTAGAAGCAGTAGTATGATCACAAGTATTCCTATCACAACTGCTATAACTGTTACCTCTATCATAATGTTTCATTACTGGACTGCTGACTCTGATTTTGTTGGAAAAGCTATAAATGACGACATCCTTGTGTATGAGGATGATGAGCTGTGGTAAAAGATGTGCTCAGGCCTTATGCTTAAAGGAACTATGTGTAACAATTTCAGTTGTTCTTTGAGACAAACAAATTTTGCAGTCAAAAGTGTGTCCTAGCACATGTGTATTAACCTGCATCAGCGTATCTAAGTATGTACATAAGCTCCGAAATTCTCATTTATTTATCTTGAAAATACAGGTACGTACAGGGACATACTTGAGAAATACGGAATCGCCTTTCGCGTTTTCACTTGTCGGTTTCCAGTTTCCGTCTGCAGGTAGAGTGACGAAAAGCATCAGCAAGCAGGCTAGTCACAAGTGTCGGTGCGTTTGAAAAAAGGCAACGTGACCAGCGATTTAAAAAAACGAGGGTCAACATCGGGGTAGCCTTTCCCAGGTGGAGAGAGCTGCTGAAGAAGAATCACAGCTAACAGTGGCTAACAGCTGTTAGCGACCAGCGCAGCTAAACCGTTTGAATGCAATGTACGATCTCAACACTAGATGGGAGAAATTCCTACACAGTGCCCGTTTAAGTAAAAGTAGCAGCACCACCACAGTAAAAAAAAATATATATATATATATGTACTGCATTACAAATAAAAGTCTAAGATTCACAATCTAACTTAAGTAAAAGTAAAAAGTGTTATCACCTTAATGCACTTAAAGGTCCCATATTATGCTCATTTTTAGGATCATGTTTGTATGTTGGGTTTCTGCTAGAACAATTCTTTATGTTTTAATGTTAAAAAACACTTTACTTTTTTTCATACTGTCTGCCTGAATACACCTGTATTCACCCTCCGGCTGAAATATATGTTTTAGCACCTGTCTCTTTAAGCCCCCCTCATAAAAAAGCCCAGTTTGCTCTGATTGGTTAGTGTTTCAGGGCAACCTGGACTCACTCTGAAGTCGTCAAATACCAGTGCTTGGGCAGTGACTTCCAATGTCAGATACTGACAAAAAAAAAGAAGTCCTTTCACGTTAGCATACATGGCCAGTCGTACCCAGCAGCGTCAGGGTGAAATGGGACAACAAATTCCAAGAAGGGTGGCCGGGAGCAGTGGTGGATGGGTCCAACAACCACCAACTTTTACCCAGGAAGCCGTGTTCCTTTCCCGTTTAATTGTAAAACCAAACCCTGTTCTTTTTTCTAGACCCAACCATGTGTTGTTGAAAAACACGTCAATTCACAGTGTTGTACAGACATGGTGCTTTAATTTTGACAGAGACTGTATGCAAACTGCACATTTCCTGTGAAAACAGAAGTGTATTTTGAAAACCGACGATGCACGGAACAGGCTGAAGTTGACACAGTGTCCCAGAACGTCAACAACCAACAAACCCAGGGTACCTTGCACGTCGTATGTCAACATGGAAAGTCCACGACCAAATGTCAATATGTGACGTGACTGGAGAGAGAATGTTCTGGGCCTTCCACGTACTGCAACAGCACTTTAGCTGCACTTTCTACCTTTATAGACTGTTTTGCGGAAATTGCTTTGGGTCCATGTTTACTTCCTGTCAGCCTATGTCACTCACATACACTGCAAAACATCTCAACAGGAAATACAAAGGGACCCATCAAGAATGTGTATGTTGTCAAGTTTGAAATGGTCTCTAGAGTATAGTTGTGACATCACAACTTTACAGAAGTCTTGACAGCTCATTTAGAGGCACAGTTTCTGAATATGGACTGTGTACAGGTCTCTGTGTATTGAGCATTTTGATACTTTCACAGTATTTAAATAACATCTATACCTGCTTTATATTAAAACAGCATGGAATCAGATTTTTTTATGATATGGGACCTTTAATATATATATAAATATAGAGATATTTATAGTACTTATTATGCATATCCTGTCATTGTTATATCATTAGCATTTGTGGTTTTTATTATTGATGCATAAACCTGTAAGCAGCTTTTTAAAACTGTAGCTGATCTGGGAGGCCTACTTTCAACTATTAACCTATATATCCTGCAACAATATATTTTTTAAAGTAATCATAGGTTTTCTATGTAAAATCTGCAAAGTAAACAGTAACTATAGCTGTCAAGAAAATGTAGTCAAGCTAAAAAATAACATATTTCCCCATGACAAATTGTAAAGTTGAAAGCATAAAATGAAAATACTCAAATAAAGTACATGTACCTCAAAATTGCATTTAAGTACAGTGGGCCTAGCTGAGTAAATGTGCTTAACTTTCCACCACCGGGTGTGAAGAGCAGACATATAGGTGTCATGCCTCATTTATGACTGTAAGATGAAGGTTTAATTGACAGTCTTCCTCCTGTCTCTGCCAGGGTCGCAGTGCACAATAATATCCACTAGATGGAGCCAAAGTCTTTCGGCTCCGGGGCGCGTGTAACATGTTTAAAGTTGAGTTATTAAAGTTGAGCATGTGAGCACTTTTTGGAAATCAGACAACAGAGACAAATTTGACTGAGGAAATGATGTAGCCCAAACACATCCAGATGAAGACGTCCAAATGAGCTCGAAGAATCAAGTTAACCTAAACGGAAAAAGTTGAATCCGAGCAAATAAAACATAATATTTACTTAAACAAAAATGCCATAAATTAATTTCTTGTTTATTATTAGCCAACAGAAAATGGGTACAGTTGCCAAAAAAAAAAAAAAAGAATACATAGTCCACTGTTGGGCTGGATGAGAGAGCTGTATGTTATTTACTGTCAATGTCTGGTGATTAAATGCTTCTTACACAGCAATATAAAAACGGAAACACAGCACAGCAGCTTCATAAATATGCACATTTAATTTCCGATACATTTTTGCTCAAATGTCTCCAACCCCCTCTGGATAACATCTTTAATTTTTCAGTCCCTGAAAGCCACAAATCTGCACCAAAGTTTTAATGAAACATTTATTTCATATTATTTTATGTAATTACATAATCACCATTATTAGCCTATTATTATTATTATTATTATTATTATTATTATTATTATTACACTCTAGTCTCCTAAACAACTACCTGTGATGACTAAAAAGTGGTGAAAATAACTGTGAAATTGTTCAGTTATCAAGAGAGGGCGACAACTGATTTAATTTCTTGCAGTAAATTTAGAAACTCTTATTGTTCCCTCCATGACAGCGTCTTAGTCACTGATGTTGCACAACTAGCACAGTTTCTTTTTTCATCCCCAGGTAGGCATCAGTGCCTGTACATGGAGACACCTCCTATTAGACCAGCTATCAACAGCCACTTGACATTGAGAAAGGGAAACAGACAGTCTGCCATTTAAACTCAGCGCTGCGGCCAAATTTTATCGAACATTTTCGTTGGGATAAACAGTCTGACAGCTCATCGTGAGGGCAGCTTCAAATTTGGGCTCTTCAGTGTGTGGACACAGGACAGTTAGAGCAGGAGGTGACACCACCCCACCTTGATTAATACTGAAAATATGCAGCTCGGGGTGATTTATGATTGCAAGAACATTATAAGGTTTGGCCATTTTGGCATGATTTAAAAGTAGGAAATGTAGAAAGAGAAAGATTTTCGTTTTTATTTAACATATTAATGAGGAAATAAATAGACAAATCATTAAGGATTTATTTGGAAAAATCGAATAACAATTCATCAGTGTAGTCCAGATTTATTCAGCTCACTGTGAATCCATCAGTCCCTAGGAAAAACTTCTCAGCATCTAATTTTACATTCATGGCAAACAGGCACAAATAAAGGACTGCAGACCTTAATAATGGTCTCAAGCAATTCACACATATTTATTTCTGCATTTTAGAAGCTTCAAGCCAGGGAGTGAAATCCGGACAGGTTGTTATAGCTACGCAATCCACAGGGGTTCCGATGTCTATTTAAAACCCCTCAGACCCTCCCTCTCTCCTTTAAACAACATTATATATCACACACACTGCATGCTAATGCGACCAATACTCAATGAGCACTAAAACACATCTTAAAATTAGCTCATTCTGTTGTGTGAGTTCAAACTGCCTGACTCGGCAACAGAGGGAACATATCATCAGAATTCCCCCTTTGGCAATACCTGCTGATTGGGTCCTAAAAAAGCAAGCAGCTTTTAACTTTTAATATTTGGCTCCCGAGTTCTGCCACGAGTAGTCGCGAAAGATAGATTCTCCCTCAGAAGATTTCCCCCATTTTTTGGAGGGTAGAAATAAAAAATCCATCAGTGCGGTTTTTTTTAATCTTCAGTTAAAATCTCAGTGCGTGTGTGAGCGCGCATGTAGCCTAGGCTTTCTGCTGGAGAAGTTTAAGCGAAACTTTAAGGATGATATACCTTGGATGTTTCCTGTTGCTCTGTGGGCTTACGCATGTCATGGCAAGTTATCCCATCTGGTGGTAAGTTTTATTTCCATTATATTCCCCGAACGAATGGCGACATATTTTTCTGAAACGTGTTAGATGATGCGTTTGTGCCGGGTTGTGCCAGTTTTGGTTGTGATTTCGTTTGTGACAGCAGCGGAACATTTAGGTGCACTGATGGTATAAGACGTTTGACACGAGTCTTAACTACCAGGGGTGCAAAGCGTGGCTTGCATTGTGTTCACCAAGTTTTAAAAACACGCTTTTAATTTGAACCTAGAGCAGGTAACACACCTTTATCAACACAAAAATAGATTTCAATCTAAATGTTTATTTTTAATGCAATATATCAGACATTTGCAGCATGAACGATGAGGGCAATTTTCATATTCAGAGTGCAGCAGGTGCAAAGTTTGTGTGCTTGCAATTGTGTGTGTGTGTTTTGGTGCATGTTTGTGCGCGCGCGCGTCCACTCGTTTGTGTATTCGAGGGTCAAAGTGGCAGAGAACAAGTATGAAATGTTGCCCAGGGTTTAACCTGAATGTCTGGGACAAACTGGTGATGTAAAATACACTGCATATGCATATTCTTAATGTAATTTGTATTATTTATAATAATGTTAAGAAGATGATCAGTGCAACATTTGAAATAGTTTTTTATTATTATTATTATTTCGCTTTTAACTAAACATAAGTGAAGCCTTAATAACCAAATTCACCAGTGTGAAGTGTGATAGCAGCATCTGCTGTGATGGATATTTTAGTCCACTACTGATTTTTTTCCTCCATCAGATTCCTCACTTTCCAAAAGTCTTCAAAAATCAAAATTTGATGCTTTTTTCTTGTATTTTTTTTCTTGCAGAGCATGCACCAGAGAAACTGTAAATGAATGGCACAGCAGCCTCATTATACCTCATATTCAAGACACTGACAAACATCATTAATTAGCACTATTTTTCACATTTTATTTTTTGCATAACTGTTCTGTGTCATCGTGTCTGGTTTCATAATGTTCATGTTTGTTCCATCAGCACACACCAATCACAAATGTCACTAAACTAACAACTGATGTGTATTTTATTTAAAAAAATAATTATAATAATACAATATTTGGGTTTGCTTGGATACTGGGTGTACCCTACTTCCCTTAATGGGGCCCCCGCTGGTGGTAATACTGATGAGAAACTAATTACTCACACAGCTGGAGGGAAATCCTGATATAAGAGAGGGTGGAAAAAAACTGACCCAAATCAGTAATGTCTTGTTAGAGCATGGGATGTTCCTCCAACTGACTAGATGCTCAGTATATTCTGTGTTTTATCACCTGATATGATCATGTTTTGCACATTTGTTGTTGATGCCAGCGTGTGAGGTGCCAGGTTTTAGCTTTGCTGAGTGACACGCTGGCAAACAGAGCTGAGAGTGGCCTCGGAATTCAATCTCTATTATTTCTTTTTTTTTGTGTATGTGGAGCCAGTTATGAATGAAACAATGGAAGGCAGGTTTCCATTCTGTCATAACAAACTGAGGTGCTGGTTTGATTTCAGAGGGAGGATCAGAGTGTAACTACAGAAGCAAAAGAAGTAAACATAACGGGAGCAGGTTTGCTGTATCACTCTGCTCTTTGACTGCAGAGGTAGCACATGAAGTCACCTTGAGTTGAACATTCTTGACGTAATACTGAGGGGTTTTTTTTCTTGTGAGGCTACTGATGTGTTTTTGGTTTCATGGCAACTCATCCCAAGTCAAATAACGTGGTTCCTTGTGGATTGCGCTCAGTGCGGCTGCATTGTCCCTCTGTTTCCAAACAGCATGTCTGCTACCTGAGAGCTTTCGCCTCTGTGAAAGTCAACCCGTGATGTTTTGCTGACAGACTCTGCTGAACTTTAACTTCAAGTGGCCATCAGAGCTGCGTCACACTCAGCCTCTGTGCCGCAGCAGTCTCTGAGGATAGGGATATGCTCTAAGACAGGTTCATGTCTGTCTCTACTCGACCTGCCATGACATAGCCTGGCTGCACCCGCCACCCCACCACCCCCTTCCCTAGTCCACCCCACCTTAGAAGATAAATACCTGGAGGTGAAAGCTTGCCGCACATTCCTTCTCCCAAACATATTCTCTTGATGTCAAAGTCGGCTCCAAGGCCCCAGGGCCCACAAGTAAAGTGGTAATTCTAAGGTACCCTGCTTGGGCTTGCTGAAATATGCATTAAACCTGCGCTGGATACACTTAGATGAGAGGGGGAAAGTCTGTACTGAGACAAAAATTGAATTTGATATATGCTTTAGCTAAGTATTTATTTGTAACAGTTTTCACTAAAGTGTCTGTTCGACAACATAAACCTTAACAGTATTAGTGAATCATCTTTTTTTGACACTAAATATGAGTTTCTTTAGGAGGCAGCTGGTGTGAGGGGGTTGAATGGTTTTCTCGGAAATGATAGAAACTGAAAGCAAGAGCATTCAATAGATGCTTGAAATCCACACAACAACAGCATTCAAGTCTTTGTTGGAGCTTGAATGTTCTTTATGCTATAGCTCTTTTTAAAACAAATGATAAATCATCCCTGGTGGAACATACCCTGCCTCCTCTTTTAGGCCATTTCCTAACACAGGAAGAGGTGGCATGGATTACTCAGCCCCACTGAGACAGACACCGAGACGTTAATGAGGGGAGCAGCCGAAGCACATTGACTCATGATGGTTCAGAAATATGACCTGCATAAAATTCACACACAAAAAGACCATCAAAGGTGTCATCCTGATGAGTATTAGGGTTAACTACAGACTGTGGTCACGAGTAAACTCCTGTATGACATTTAATCTGCACTGTTTTCTGACGCTGAGATATATTTGGTGCTCATTCACTGATGCAAAAGTCTATGTCAATGACAGGGTTGATGGAAGACGCCATGGAAACCTCAGAGACTCCACATTTTTTCTCTGTAGAGGAAAAGGAAGCAGAGGAGGTTCAAGAGCAGACTGACAGGGGACAACTAGTTGTAAAAAATGCAGGCCTGCAGCACTTGTTTCCACCTCCCCTCAGTCCAGTAAACATCTCACAATGATGAAGCTGGTGCGCATGGTTTTCTTAGTGTTTCAGCTCTGTCTGTTGTGCATGTTCGAGACAAACCAAAAGTCTGCACCAGTTTAAGGTGGACTCAGGTTTCTGCCGGGAAAGATGTGCTTCAGGGTATACGGACTGACAAGGGCCAAAGAGAGGTCAGTGTGTAATAGGAGCGCCCTTGTTTACTGATAGATGTTGCAGGCAAACTGCAGACAAATGCGATTTCCTCTGGAGTCATTTTCAACTTGCCATCGCTCACTTACAGGGTGTCTCATTTATGATTAACTAGAGGAGTCTAGTCTGTAGAAATTGGGCGAGAAATTCCGTTAAAACCAGTGTGACACACAACTCTGACATTTGCTCAAGGGTAAATAATGGTTCACTCACAAGGTCAGCGGAAGGCTTACACACACCTTGACATCAGTCAACGTAAAAGCGTAATATTGAAAATGAAATTGTAATCAGCCTTTAAATTTCAACCTATAATGGAGGCATTCAGGGTCTGCATGTTTCACTGCCATCAGAAGTGGTCAGCCAGCGGTCAGTTGGCCGGGGAGATCTTTACTTGGACTGCGAGCTTTGAAAGAAAGAAGCCTGAGGCCAGTGTCAGGAGTTTTGGTAATCTTGTTGTGATCAGCAATTAGTCCTTGAACAACAGTGAACGGGTCAGAAGACAGTGAGCTAACTGAGCAGCAAAAGACAGCACACCTGCTCTGGCTCTGCCTTTGTGCAGCAGCTACAGTAACTGTTATCAAGCCCATATCACTCAGGGGAGGATCAGCAGATTACTGCTGCCAGTGTTCAGTCTTTAATAGACAGTTGAGGAGAAATGTTGACTGGTGTGCATTGCCAACAAGCTACTTTATTGCTACTCTGCAGGGCACTTGCCAAAGATAATAGGAACTCTGCTATTAAATAATCAAGAAGTCAAAATATTGATTTTGGTGACATTTCAATAAAAACTCAGCTCAGGTCAGCAGGTCATGCATTTCTGGATTTTTTTAGTTCATCTAAATTGCGATAATGGTTACACAACATGTCCTTTGACAAAGAGCTTTACATGCATATCAAACCAATTACCCACCTTTAGTATGAGCCAATAAGGCTTTCTGTGATGTGGAAAATGCCAACAGATGGTCATGTACAAGCAAAGTGCAGCAAGATGTTTCTTAAAATTGGCTAAATTACACACTCTGCAATGATACAATGGATATCTCATTTCTATGATTACTAGTTACTAAAAGTCCTAATTGAGAGGACACAGAATATAAAGACAGAAAGACAGAGAGAAAGCAATAAAGGGAATGAGACAGAGAGATGTAATCAGTGAACCAAGTTTGCACTTGTTGTGTCCCAGAATACCTTCCTCAAAGGAAAAGGGGGGGGTTGGGTTCTGTGTTACACTTAATACACTCTCTGAAGTTTCAATGTTGGGTTTGCACTCTTATTACCCTAAGCCGAAGGCCTGTTAAGTGTGCGGACAGTTAATAACAAGGTGTAGTTTTCCAAGTTGTCAGCTTAAGGTCTATGAAGACCTCTAGATGCACTGTGGACTTTCATCTCAGACAGAAACACTGCCTGCTGCTGTGGTTGCAGGGCTGCAATTTCAATACACACAAAGGCCAGGTGTCTGCAGAGAGGGTAGTTGAAGGGATAAAGGATGGATGCCTAATGGTAGCATGTGATACAGCAAATAAACATACACAATCAAACTCAGACGTAACATTACACTGCACCTGCAGAGGGAAATTAGTCCTCCACTTGAGTGCTGTGCAATCAGTAGATAGACAGATAGGATACAATCATGAAGATGCACTGACAATGTGACTTCCTGTCTCCTTTCAGGTCACTAGCAGTGGGCCACCAGTACTCGTCACTGGGCACTCAACCCATCCTCTGTGGCAGCATCCCCGGTCTGGTGCCCAAGCAGCTACGCTTCTGCCGGAACTACGTGGAAATCATGCCCAGTGTAGCCGAGGGGGTCAAGATTGGCATTCAAGAGTGCCAGCATCAGTTCAGAGGCCGACGCTGGAACTGCACCACGGTCAATGACAATCTGGCCATTTTTGGGCCAGTGTTAGACAAAGGTAATGTTACACAACCAACGCATGCATGTAGATTTTAATAAGCTGTGCATATGCTGCTATTTTTTGTATGCAAGGAGCCTGTCAGTGTACCTCAAGCACAGGTCGCCAACATTCGTGTTTCAACTCCGCCGAAAGATTCCTGGCGTTTTTCATTTGGCACCGTTCACTTGGCTCAGTTGTGATTAAAAGATGTCAAAGCTATCAACCGAATTCACCTTTTCCAAACAAGCTTTTGAAAGGTCAGACCAAACCAGTGTCTTGGTAGCATTTGCAACAGTGCTGCTTGCACATAAACAGGCCAGAGTTTAATTATCAAAGTGAGGAAAAATGTGACAAACATGACATCAACACATACATTCTACAGAAAAACATATATATAATTAATGAGCCTATTTCATCATCTTATACCTAGTTTTATTGAAAGATTTCTTTGAATAATGCTTTTAGTAACTGCATGTAACATGATGCCGCCTTACCCCACCTCCCCCTAAATTAGGTAATTTCCTAGAAGTTCCACCTGCAAAAAGGCTCAGACTGAAAAATGAAAGTGACTTATTTTATCTCCATGCTGATTAACTCTTCCATTAACAATTCTATATTGTCTCTGTCTTATATTTGCATTAGAAAAGCTGCACTCCATGCATGCATCATTCATTATGCTCATTCATCCTTGTTTAAATAGACTTCAGACTGAACAAGCTCTGAGCAGCCTGTGTGCGTGTGTGTGTGTGTGTGTGTGTGTGTGTGTGAAATAATGTACACAAATAAGATGAGTGAGTTCTGTCTTGTTGGAGTTTTCTTTAGGAGGGAATCCCCGGTGATTGCTCTGCTGTACAATCCTCCGAAGTGCCTTGCACAAGACTGTAAACTGAGATTTATTTTTTTTAAATACATTGTTTGTCTATTATATTCTGCAGTGATGTATTACAACGCTTGGGTGTGCGTCAGTTCTGGTCTATTTGTGGGCTCAGGCTGCAGAAATTCCCACTGTGTTGGCAGTCTTTGTGCTAACCGACTTGCTTTTGCTTCCTATTTAACAGACAGACATGAGTGTGTGGTATTGATCTTCTGATGTAACTCTCAAAAAAAAAAGGAAATGAGGGAATTTCCACTGTATAGTAGCTTTTTTGTGTTTTCTTTTTGCTTCTTGCTCACTCAAAAATGAGTTCAAAATTGAGAATGAGCACTAAACATAGGGGTTGAGGGTTAGGGATCTAAATCTGTCACCCAGTTTGCAGAAGATTGATGCAAACACAGGGGGTCGAAGGTTACTTAGGGCAATTGCTTTTAATAAACTCCTGAGCCTGTTGATAGAAGAGGCTTGAGCTCAAGTAGGTGGCTAACGATAGGGGTTCTCAATCCGAGCCCTATTGTGGTGCAAAAAGCCACCACATCTCTCCTACTGCCTCCCCTCCCAGGCCTAAATTGCAGGGGTACTGAGTGGAAAGAGGAGGCAGCTACTGGGCTTTAGTAAATCATTTTGATTGGATTAAGGTCACTGAGGCCCTTAATAATGTGAGAGGTCAAAGTGACTGGATTAAGTGCCTTTGTCAGAAGCCAATGAGAGTGACTCAGGGGCTCACAGGCCTTTGATAGGGCTTAGTAGGAGAGGGCTTCCATTTCATTGGATTTGATTGATGCTGGTGTTTGTCTGTGCAACAGGGCCATTGTCCTCACTGGTGTCTGTTTGTCTGCAGTTCAGACTGTGGTGTGTCGGTTTCCGCCTGCCTTTTTGGGGGCCAAAGCTGAAAGGAGGAGTAGGCACCTTTATAGCCTTCAGGGGGTTAGTTCTTATCAGTTAGCCCATCACTTCCTATGTCCTCCTCACCTTCCCCGCGGACATTAGCAGTTTGTTTTACAGTGGATTAAGCACTGGATAAGTACTAGAACAGTGACAGTAATGGACCATTAGGGAGAGAAGGTCATTCTGTGGATCGAGACTACAGTTTAAAAGAATGAAGAACGTTTTTTGCCTGTAGAAAAATGCTTTTATCACTTTAACAACTTCCTTTAAAGGAGCAGTGTGTAAAATTTAGGGGGATTTATTGGCACCTAGCGGTGAGAACTGCAGATTGCAACCAGCTGAATCTTCTCCCGGTTAGAATTCCTTCACTATTCATTGTTCAGAAAGGTTTTACAAGGAGAAAAAATATCCACAGAGGTCTCCTCCACTCCAAAACAAATGGACCAGGTAATTACATCTGGTAAAAAAAAAAAAAATCCAATAAAGCAGTTTCACGTCAAAAGTTAGTGCTGTTTAGCTCTTCGCAGACAGGCTGCTAGCCCTTTTTTCTATGATAACTAAAGATTCAGATGTTCAGGAGCTTTTTACTGGGAGTGGAATTATTTGCAGAGGTTTCATCCCCTCCAAAACAAACACACCAAGTGATTTAAACTGGTTAAAATGCTGAATAAAGCAGTTTTGTTTAAAAAAATTAAACAAAAACAAACAAACCAAAAAAAACAAACAAATTTTTTAATGCTCTCATTGTGGACAGGCTGCCAACTACGGTGGCTGATGCAAAAACATGAACAAACAAATGCCCTATCTAGAGCCAGTGTTTGGTGTGTCTGTTCTGGGTTAATGTAGAAACATGCGGAGCATCAGCAATATCTACAGATGCGGACCTGCTCCCTATGTAGATATAAACAGCTCATTTTAGGGTAATGAAAACATGATTCTTATTTTCGAAACTACACACTAATGAGCATACTCTTATTATATTAAATTCTATTTCTATCCCCCTAAATCCTACACGCTGGACCTTTAAAATGCATAAACATGCTTATGCCAAATGTGATCATACATTGGCTTGATCACACACAATCATCCATCTAAACGCACACACATACCCAACCTCATGCACCGAAATATAAAAGAGTTAAGCTACCCCTGCCTTTAAACACATACTTCTTCTCTGTGCATGTTCTCTCTCCCTTCCACATGGCCTGATCCTCTCTCTATGTTTCTCCCTCACTCCACACCCCAAATCACGAGCCCTACCTCCAGGCTACGTCTGCGTCAGCACTCATTAATTTACATTAACTAAAGTGTCAAAACATGCACTGCTGGAATCTGCCTGTGATGAAAGGTGATAGAAAGCTGCGCAGGTGTTCTCGGTCCGTGGAGCCGATCCCAGAGCTGCTTCTGTATTCTTTGTATTTACAGAACACCTACAGACTGTATGGGTATAATCAGGCTCCAGTTTATGAGTCATATGATAGAATTAGTGAGGGCAGCCTTGCTACAAAAAGTGGACAGTCACAATTTTTCAGGTGTTACCACCTATGCAGGTATAGACATGCACGTCACTATTCTACTTGAAACCATTAAATTCAAATGAGGTTTACAGGAAACTCCTATTACGTAATATATGAAGCATGTGGAATGGAGTGCAGAGTTTCACACTGTTGTAGCTGTGACTTATCTAACCACCATTCCCTGTAGGTACCCCCGCCTTGCCTGAACTCTGTATACCAGGAAACACATCTAATAAATTAACCTCAATCATTAAGCCCCAACTAAACTAAGTGGGAAAAGGTCAGGGGATGTGGGTTACGACCTATGACCTGAGGATGAGAAAGTGTAACTATTTAGGATGAGCTAAGAGGTCTATGCTTCTCATGAGACGTATGTCTCTCCATGCTGGGGGAGGGAAACTAGCACACCAGTATATCATTAACTCTGGGCAAGAAAGAAAGAAGGGGTGTGGTAAATGGAGTTGATGGGGGGACCTTAGCCCCACTCCCTGCTGGGCACTGCTCAGAGCACAATATCTTCGCAACCATGAGATTAAGCAGGAGAAAAAGTGCTTTTCCCCATTCACACGCCCTTTAGATTGTTTTATTAAACCATTTGAATAGGGATTTCCCCGTCTACCGACAAGCGGGGTCCAGCCAATGCATAGTTCTCTGTTGCTATGACTTAACTTGGTCCCCACTAATCACTGGCCAGGGCAAATTTCATATAAAATATCTGGGGCCATTGTGGGACTAACACAGCGTGACAGTGGCAGCACAATAGGGGATTCAACCCCCCAGCAGGTTGTAGGGACCACTTGGCCTGCCAGGGTCTGGCAAAGTTTGGTGGAGGAGCATTGTCGGAGTAAAAGTGTCCTGAAACACCATAAACTGGTAGTAAAATCAAGAAAAGACCAGCAACTAATGTAAGAGCTGGTGTTTCCAGGTGACATAAATGCTATTACAGGTGTTTATAGCTCCTGTATTTGCTATATGAAACACCAAGTATGACACATGAGTAGTAGTTTTTAAAATGAAGTGTAAATTCCTCAACCACACACCAAAAACTTGCCTTGGAATTGGCACCAAACTCTGGAAATGGAAACAATGTGTAACGACCTGAACTGAACTGAACTGAACCAGACAGCTTGGTGAAAACAGGGCTAATGTGGTGTTGAGGTGTATATAGAGATTAATACACTCCTCATAAACCATCTTTGCGCTGTAGTTTCACGTGTTCAAAATCCTCTAGTAAATGGTTGGAATGAAAACAATAGATATCATCAGCTTGTTTGTTTGTTTGTTTGTTTGTTTGTTTGTTTGCTTGCTTGTTTTAACCAAGGCACTTTATATAGGAGTGTGGGGCTGTCACAAGAAGTCTGCGACCATAGAGACCTACTGTATTTTCCCCCCATGTTAGCTTGTCCACTCACACACAGAGACACCAGGACGTATTTAATTTGCCCTGATCCGTCTCCTTTGCTCATTTTATCCCAAGATAATCCTCTTTTCCTCTCCCATTTGAACTCTTCCACCCCCTTATGCTGTGCAGCAGCATTGCCAGTCATCCAAAAGGTCACATTTCTAAAGGAGTTCCCCTGGGTCACGTCTGAGGTCCACATTTCTTCACATTTTTCATTAATAATGTCAAACACTCTGCGATGCACTAAATTAAATTATATTTCTATGCTGACGATACAGCCTTGTGTAAACAGAGAGATGCTTTTGTCTGATGGTCATCACCATTTTGGAGTTTTTGGAGCCAGAGTTGAGTTATGATGAGAGGGTGGAGGTAACCCTAATGCTAGCTGCTAGCTTGGTTAGCATGGTACATTTACAGCTATGTAACTGTAATAACACTAATGCTAATGCTAACTGTCTGGTGAAAAGCAGACTTAAAACTATCAACAAAATGTACTTACTGGAAAAACAGAACATCTGACTCCTTACAGATTCTTTTAGTACCAAATGCTGAGCAAGACTTGATCAGGTGACCAAAACATTTCATGAACTGAAAACGCACTAAAACAGTGACAGATAAAGCTATGTCTATACTGTGTATACATGTGAATGGGGTTACGGCATGGTTACGTACCTACCAATATGGTCGCTATGGTAGTGACCTGTCAACAGTCGGCACTCACCTGTCCCCCAAAGTGGCTATACCCTTAATTATGCATAACTTAAAGCCTTGATGAAATTTAACCCTTAAAGACCTAGAACAAATGTGGGGTCTCCTGACTCTCCTGTGTTTGTTTGATTATCCAATTCATTCTAGCATGCATCATTTTAGTCAGGAGAACCTGAAGTTTCAGTCTGACTTGTTTAAAGTAACAATTTTACATTTGCTTTGCCTGATAATGGCGAAATTAAACATATTTTTTTGGAAAAAAAAAAGCCTTAAAATGTAATGCTTTTATTACTGTGAACACAAACAGAACCTCATGAGAATTGTTTGAACTTCCAAATGATTTTTTGTCTACACCTAACCTTCTCTTAGCAAGTTACAGTCAATTATTATGAAGTAAGTAAGTACTAGTAAGTAAGTTATACAGTCAGGTCCATAATTATTTGGACAATGATACAGTTGTCGTCATTTTGGCTCTGTACACCACCACAATGGGTTTTAAATGAAACAATGAATACCTGCTTAAAGTGCAGACTCTCAGCTTTCATTTAAGGCTTTTTTCAAAAATGTAGTATGAACCGTGTAGGAATGACAACCATTTCTTCACACAGTCCCCCGACTTTAAGGGCTCATAAGTATTTGGACAAACTAACATAATCATCAATTAAACAGTCAGTTTTAATACTTGGTTGCAAATCCTTTACAGTCAATGACTGCCTGAAGTGTTGGACACATAGGCATCATCAGATGCTGGGTTTCTTCCCTGGTGATGCTCTGCCAGCCCTTTACTGCAGCCGTCTGCACTTCCTGCTTGTGTTTTGAGTGTTTTGCCCTCAGTTTTGGCTTCAGCAAGAGAAACGCATGCTCAGTTGGATTCAGGTCAGATGATATGACTTGGCCATTGCAGAACATTCCTTTTCTTTGTCTTAAAAATGTCTTTGGTTGCTTTTGCAGTATGCTTCAGGTCATTGTCCATCTGCACTGTGAAGCATCATCCAATGAGTTTTGAAGCATTTGGTTGAATCTGAGCAGATAATGGTGCCCCAAACACTTCAGCTTTCATCCTGCTGCTCTTGTCAGCAGTCACATCATCAATAAATACAAGAGAACCAGTTCCACTGGCAGCCATACATGGCCATGACATAACAGTACCTCCACCATGCTTCACTGATGAGGTGGTGTGCTTTGGATCATGAGCAGTTCCTTCCCTTCTTCTTTCTCTTGTCTTCCCATCATTCTGGTGGTTGATCTTTGTTTTATCTGTCCATAGTATGCTGTTCCACAACTGTACAGGCTTTTTAGATGGTTTTTGACAAACTCTAATCTGGCCTTCCATTTTTAAGGCTAACCAATGGTTTGCATCTTGTGATAAACCCTCTGTATTTATTCTAGTGAAGTCTTGTCTTGCTTACAAGAGCAGCAGGATGAAAGCTGAAGTGTTTGGGGCACCATTATCTGCTCAGATTCAACTAAATGCTTCAAAACTCATTGGACGATGCTTCACAGTGCAGTTGGACATTGACCTGAAGCATATTGCAAAAGCAACCAAAGACATTTTTAAGGCAAAGAAGTGGAATGTTCTTCAATGGCCAAGTCATATCATCTGACCTGAATCCAACTGAGCATGCGTTTCTCTTGCTGAAGCCAAAACTGAGGGCAAAACACTCAAAACACAAGCAGGAAGTGCAGACGGCTGCAGTAAAGGGCTGGCAGAGCATCACCAGGGAAGAAACCCAGCATCTGATGATGCCTATGTGTCCAACACTTCAGGCAGTCATTGACTGTAAAGGATTTGCAACCAAGTATTAAAACTGACTGTTTAATTGATGATTATGTTAGTTTGTCCAAATACTTATGAGCCCTTAAAGTCGGGGGACTGTGTGAAGAAATGGTTGTCATTTCTACACGGTTCATACTACATTTTTGAAAAAAGCCTTAAATGAAAGCTGAGAGTCTGCACTTTAAGCAGGTATTCATTGTTTCATTTAAAACCCATTGTGGTGGTGTACAGAGCCAAAATGACGACAACTGTATCATTGTCCAAATAATTATGAACTTGACTGTATAAAATGTCAACACCTGTACAGTCATCATGAATGTTGAAATTTGCTTTAGAGACCAAAACTGGTTTTTGTATCAGGCGATGTAAAGTTGGGCATTTTTACATGGGGGATGGTCTATGAGGACTGACTAGGTCTTGGAGTCAGCCTCAAGTGGCCATTCAAGGAACTGCATTTTTTGGCACTCCATTGGCTTCTTTTTTAACCCTGTAGGTTGCCATTTGTGTAGAACTGATACCTCAGACATACACTTCAACAACTCATAGCTCTGAAATTAAAGATATGAACCTCATACTTTGTCTGTTTTATGATGCCAGGTGATATGTAATCAGTCATTGTAGACAGTTACCTCATGCTGTGATTTCTATCTTACAGCCCTCAGCTAAAGAAAATAATACAATATCCAGGTGCAATGATCTGTTGTGGATGCAGTAAGCTGGACTTGAGGAATCAGAGCAGAGGTTTAGATGTGTTGTGAACATGAGTAACCTGCGTATACAATAGCAGTATGAAGTGGGTGGTGGAGGATGCCAGTAGACCTTTTCTCTTGCATCATTGTTCCTAATGCCCTTTAGTCCTCAAACTGGTTGGAACCTGCTGTAAGGGAGGAGCTCCTACTCCCTTTAGCTTTATACTCCTCCCTTCTTTCTTTTCTTTCTTTCCCTATGTCGTTCTTGTTCTTTGGACAGAAGCATGTGCTGCCTCTTTATCTATCACACACACATGCACGCACACAATCCCAAATTTCACTGTTGATCTTGAATCCCCTTTTCCATTTCTTTACTCTCTGTTTGTTCATTTCATGTTAACACCTGGCGTTTCCACTGTCTTCATCTTGTTCTCCCTGTCTCTTTTCTTGTGATTGTGCAAGACCGTACAAGTACATATATTCAAGGAAAAACCCCTGTCATAATTAATTCTGTTAAAGCGGGGATTGCTGAAGCAGAAAACATCTTCCCCTTCTATGACTATAAAGTGTTGTTCAGCGTCTGGACACTACAGTCCCCTCCTCGTGTTGTGTGTATGATTTGTCCCCGCAGTGTGAGGCAGTTTCCTAACCTTTCAAAAGCTTAATTGAGTCTCTTAATTATAGGCCTGTCAGGCCCGTCTCTTCCTCTCATCTCTGTGGAAGATCCTGATCCCTCTGAGTCATCAGTTAGCTATGTCAGACAGAGCCATGGAGGCCTTGCTGGCCTTATTCAGAGACAGGACGATTGATGTCTGGGCTGAATGAACACACACTCTGGTACACCTTGGTTGATACAACACATGTAGCCAACAATATTAATGGACTCGATGGTCTGTACAGTTTGTTCAGTGTTGTCTTGTTGGCTTGGGTTGAGAAATATTTGCTTATGCAATCATACAAGACTGAACACAAGCAGACATCCATATAAACAGGTGGTGACCTACATTCTCCACCAATTAATGTGACACCTTTTCTATGAAATTTCATTTAAAAAAAAAAACATTACTAATGTGACTGACTTAATAGTTCTGCAGAGGTGTTTCTATGCAGGATGTTGCCTCTGTGTATTTTTCCAGTGCTCTTTGTCTCACAGATATATCAACTTCTCTTTCCAGCAACTCGAGAGTCAGCATTTGTTCATGCTATTGCCTCGGCTGGAGTGGCGTTTGCAGTGACCCGTGCCTGCGCTGAGGGTTCAGCCACCATCTGCGGATGTGACACCCGCCACAAGGGCCCCCCTGGTGAGGGATGGAAGTGGGGTGGCTGCAGTGAAGATGTGGAGTTTGGGAGCATGGTGTCCCGGGAGTTTGCTGATGCAAGGGAGAATCGCCCTGATGCACGCTCAGCTATGAACCGCCATAACAATGAGGCAGGAAGAATGGTGAGTTTATTAAAAGCCCCAGCTGAATCTGTTTTGGCATTTTTCTACCTTCAGATGTTTGATTAACACTTATATTTTTTTATCCTCAGTCCCTCAACGACAACATGTTCCTGAAGTGTAAGTGCCATGGTCTGTCGGGCAGCTGCGAGGTCAAGACGTGTTGGTGGTCTCAGCCTGACTTCCGAGTTATTGGCGACTACATGAAGGATAAGTATGACAGCGCATCAGAGATGGTGGTTGAGAAACATAAGGAGTCCCGCGGATGGGTGGAGACCCTGAGACCCAAGTACAACTACTTCAAACCCCCCACAGAGCGCGACCTGGTTTACTACGAAAGCTCACCCAATTTCTGTGACCCCAATCCCGAGACGGGCTCCTTTGGTACCCGCGATCGCATCTGTAACCTGACGTCCCACGGTATAGACGGGTGTGACCTCCTCTGCTGCGGCAGAGGTCACAACACCAGGACTGAGAAGAGAAAGGAGAAGTGTCACTGTATTTTCCACTGGTGCTGCTACGTCAGCTGTCAGGAGTGTGTAAGAGTCTATGATGTGCACACTTGCAAATAAGGACGCCTGGTTCTTGCCTTTTCTCACCAAAATTTAAAGACTTCAGTGGGCAGAAGAACAAATACAGCAACTTATCTACAAGACATGAGAGACTGTAAAGCTGTCTGACCTGTTCGCAGACTCCAGGGCAGACGCAGCAGCCTTGTGTTTTGCGCTGTGATGCTAAAAAGAGCCAGATCTGCCTTGATCAACTGAAATGATTAGATGTTGACATCACAATGCATCATCGATATGACCAGCAATGATGGTGATGATGACAACAATGTTGATATCTCTAGCAATGACGAAAGAGTTTTCATGAACTGACGTAGGAAAGGAGAACTGTCGGCTAATTGACAAACACCATATTGGTGATTTTTTTTTCCCATGTTCCAAGTAGTTATTTTTGTTGAGAATAGTACAGCACTGCCAATGCTTTCAAGACTACGGGGCAAACAATGAAAGTTTTACATTTTCTTTTAATCACAATTTGTTTTTGCCACAAAAAGTGAGCAATGTACATCATGAGACACTCAACAGCATGTATTCTCCTCAACATTATAAGTATGTATGTGTACATCTGAAAACTAACATTATCGTTGTGTGAATGAGGTTTATTATAGTGTTAATATGTTACTGAGGTTTGGGTAAGAATGCACTTGCACCTGAGTGAATGTAGTTATTATGCTGCAATGTGTTTACATATTCTCACATTCTTAAGCTAACGAGTTAATATCTAAATGACTAACTTTATCTCGAGAGTAGACGTGAGCCACATCAACTAAACATCGGCAAAACAAGAATACACACAGTTGCACATTTCCTGAAACACCAACCTGGTATCTCTCCCAACTTGTCAGATACGGAAGCTTAGTCAGTGGCCCTCAGAGGCACCCTTTAGCAGTGGTATGAGGCGCGTGGAGCAGCGGTATTTTTCGACACTCTGAGCGGCTGCCATAGTATAAAGAGCAATTAGGTTAACTTCAAACTTCAGCTGAGAGGCCGTTGTTCAGGTCTTGTTTGAAGCCAAAAGTCAATCCAGTTGTTTTAAAAACAACGTAGTGTGCTAAATTGTGCTGCATGCTCTGCTACTATGTCATGAGACGTTGCACTACGTAAATGTAGTTCAGTCAGGAACACTTTAGTCAAAGAAAGCTTAATTTCCATTTGCAGTATTATATTTGGATATAATACCTTTTATAACTGCCTTTCCTCGGGCCTGTGGAAAGCACAAGGCAAAGAGAGCACACCTCTCTGCCCTTCCACACGCCTGCGTGGAAAGCCCTAAGGGGGCGATCACACAGAAATGAGACGCTAGAGACGCGGACGCTTCAAAGATGCTTGAAACGCTGGAAGCGCTTTTTCAATGCACGCTAGCTACTGGCGTCTGACGCTCAAAAAGTTGAAAATATTTTAACTTTTCAGTGTCTACACACATCTAAAAATGTGCATCTAAAAAGAAGCGTCTACAAAAACTCGCATCTAAAAAGACGCCGGAAAAATGCCCATCTAAAAAGACACTTGAACGCCGGTCAGACGCACTGTATCATAGGAAAACAATGGTTTTACTGGCGTCACGTTTCTGGCGTTTCATCTCGGTGTGATCGCTCCCTAAGGCAGAGAGAGCGAACCCCCCTGCCCTTCCATGCGCCTACATGGAAAGCCTAAAGTGCAACACACACCGCCGCCGTACGCCACGCGTCAAAACACCCGCCTCCATTATATTCTATGAACCAACCCACACTGGCGCCGGCCGACGCACCGCGCCGCTCTGCTTCAGCCCACTGCTCTATTTCCAGCGCGGCCGGCGCTCATGGTGGCGCTGCGAGAAAAGCCTTTTATGTACGTCTCGTCTCGTAGGATCAACTCCGGTTGTTTCAAATTTTTAATAAGACGACTTTGATAAGAAACTCACCCGTGAAATTCAAGTTGTTGTTGCCTCAAAGTTTTTCCTCTTCTTCTTCTGTTATTAGCAGTTGGCAACCGTTGGCAACTAGTGTAGGTACAGCCACCTAGCGGGCTGGGGTGGGAAATACATGTTGACGGTGCCGCTGCGCGCCGCTGCCAATGTGTGTTGGGGGGCGGCCCTTGACGGCCACAGCGCCGCGCCGGCGGCGGTGTGTGTTGCACTTTAGGCAGAGAGAGCAAAGCAGCAGCAAAGACCCCCCAGGAACAGAACAGAGCAGCATCAATGACAGAAATGACACTGATAAGTCAGATACAACATGAAAAGGAGGAGCTGGGGTGGAGGCAGGTTGCAAAGTGGCTCGCAGAGGAAGCAACAACAGTAGGCAGGCCAGGGCAGTTTATATAGGGCGCCCTGAATGAGATTCTCCAATTGGTTGCATAGAAAGGAATCGTGATCTATCAGCTGCTCCATCAGTTGACTGGGATGTTTGAGATCAGCTGATGTAGCTGGGATGTGAGCTGAGCTTGACATCATGTCCTGCCTGAACTAACGTTATGCTCAGTTTATTTTATGCCAAACCATGATGGGTTTTTTTCTGAACTAACCACATGGTTTTGTTGCCCAAACCTATGGAGGTAAATTTAAAAAAGTTTTAATCTACATTATAAATTTATTTTGAAAAGAGGCTGCATGCATTAAATAGATGTTAAATGTACATTTTCTGTGAGAACTAAAGTTTATTTTTATAAGACAGTGCATGTAACCAGCGTCACTTGAATGGGCCATCCATGACTGTCAAATATCAATGCTGGAGGGGCACCTAGAGCGTTCAGGGCCACTGACCAAGCGTCAGTATTTGATGAGTTGGGAGTGAGAATGTGTTGGAAACACCTGAAAACACTGGAAGCTTTTTCTTAAGAGTAACAATGCTTTGAACAACATCGATAGTTTTGACCAAAGACAAGAAAAGGAAACCCCCCCGGTCAGTTTGTGGTGGTCAGAAAGCTGTAAAAGTATCTGAAAGGTCAGCACTTGTGTGTCCCATCAAGAAATATGAAGCATGTTCTCCTTGTTTTTATCAGTATTAGCAATGTCTCATGTGACTGGGTGTGGGGAAACTGTAATTTATAAGAAAAAAAAGGGATATTCCCACTATATTTTTGTTTCATTTACACACATATATTCTTTTATTTTAATATTTCACGAAATAGACGTAAATTCTGTTCTCCCTGGTAAAATAAAACACAAATGGCAAACACACCGCAAACCAAGCTGTATGATATAAGCTCTGTATAATGCAGTATAATTTGCAATTGTGGTAAAATGATGACCAAAACCTGTGCATGAGATGATTCTCAGCTGTGGCTTCTTGTTCCCCAAACTAAACAACAAGCAGCATCACTGAAACTATCAATACTTCCCTTATTTTAATGCTGCTAAGTAAAGATAATATTTGTGTATGTGTGTTTATGTATATGTGTATGTGTGCGTGGTGTGTGCGCATGTGTTTAGGTCCTTACATACAGTATGTCTTTGTTTATATCCTTGCATGTATTTGATTCTTTCTGTGAAAGAAATCTACGATATGTAGTTTGGAAAAAAAAAATGTGAAGTTTTGACTAATTCTTGCATACAGTAATTTCCATTTTAACTAAATAGACCACAATAGAGTTTATTTTATTTTAGTTGCCTATGGTTTTGTAGTCATGCTAAACATCAGGGCAAAAATGATTCATGTTGTTCTCCCTTAATTTGAGAAGAAAGAAATACAACACAGTATTTATTTATTTGGAAAGTGAAAAACTACTGAAAGCTGAGACAAGTAACATAATGTTTGTGAAAATGTGCATGTGCCATTTCACTGATAGCTTCAGCTGTAAAGAGGTGCGTAAAGTCACTGATGAATTATTGTTTACAGCCAATGTAATGCTACGTCTCAGGCATGTGTAGTTCTCAGATTTTAAAGGTCCAGTGTGTAGGATTTAGTGGCATCTCATGGTGAGGCTGCAAAGTAGGAGAACTACAATGGCTCATGCGAAAACACAAATACCTGTCTGTAGCCAGTGTTTAATTTGTCTGTTCTGGGCTACTGTAGAAACATGGCAGACTCAGTGGAAGAGGACCCACTCTGTACATACACATAAACAGCTCATTCTAGGCCAATGAAAACACAGCGATTCTCATTTTCAGGTGATTATATACTAATAAAACCATAGTTAAATCCCCCCTAAATCCTACAGACTGGACCTTTAATCAAAACAGCCCCCATCCTGACTGAAAATATTAATGAGCAGCCACAACCAGTTTCACACTAGTTTCATCTTTAACACACTACACAGCAACCATTACCAGTACAAGATCTGTTATCTTGCATCTGTTACCGTACACTTTATATGTGATTGATTGCTTGTGTGGACAATTTGCTTATGTTCTAATTTTTTTGTCAAGTCTTTAAATCCAAAGTTTTGTACAAAGTAGTTTTTTTTTTGCGTTTTTATGGATTTCTAAAATTGGATGTTTTTTTATAATTATTTATTTCATGCTATGTACATATTAGTAAGTAAAAGTATATATTTGCAGAAATATGTTTTTTTTGAAACAGTGTTGTGACTTGTAACGCTGTAGCCTTTTTACCTCATCTCTGTTTTTTCACTGACTGCACACAGGTATCGTTTGTCTTACTGCCTGTAGTAGATTTCTAAAGTTAACTCTGTAACACCAAAATAAAGCAACATAAACAACCAAACTGCTGTGATGTTATCTGTGAGTGGAATTTATATGTGATCAATTATTTTGTCTTTTTTTTGTTTCGAAACATGAGGAGTGCCAAGACATAAGCACAAAGATGGACCAGTAACCACTGACCTCCGACCTCTGGGGGCTCATGTGTAGGAAACCTCTTGGACAAAGGTGCAAATATACAGCAGGGGAGGAATTACTTCTTTTTATCACCAACACATATATGTAAGAGCATTTTAATACTGTAGTTTGTCGATGTGGAGCCAATTTCAGATTCTTTATATACTATTGCATACCACTTTTCTAGTACTGCATCATATCATATTGGCGTCACATGTTCTTTCATGTAAAAAGTAACTAAGTGTCAAATGAATTTAATATTTCCCTCTAAAAATGTAGTGGGATAGAAGTATGAAGTATAGTTTAAAAATGGAAATACTCAGGTAGAGTTTTAAGGTACCTGTACTTCACTTCAGTACAGTACTTGAGTAAATGTACTTAATTACCTTTCACCACTACCAATATCATAAGTCTAACGTGTTTATGAATGCAACACCTGAATCTAAGGATAATAGCACGACATAAAATAGGTTGGAAATGTAATTTAGCTACTTGTTGCTTTGGACAATGAAAATAAGCTTTTTTAAAAGAAAATGAAGACATAAAGCCCTGAAGTAAAAATAATTTTAAGAAAAATAATTTTCCTGTATTTTAAAAAAGGCCATGATTGGAAAGTCACACTAATCTATGCTTTCCCAAAGAGGACACAAACATGCATAGTGATACATTATTTGCTATTTGCTGAGAGTATTATGTGTTGGAATATAATTATGAAGAACTGGTCAAACTCAGCTTTGAAGGGGCGTAAAGGGGCGGCTGTGGCTCAGAGGTAGAGCGGAGTGTCCACTACTGTGAAGATCAGCAGTTTGATCCCCGGCTCCTCCAGTCTGCATGTCAAACTGTCCTTGAGCAAGATATTGAACACCAATGAGCTCCTGATGGCTGTTCCATCAGTGTGTGAGTGTGTGTTAATGTGACTCGTAGTGTAAAAAGGTCGGATGACTAGACAGGCGCTACACAAGTGCAGGTCCATTTATCATCCATGTAATGGTAGGAGGCTGTGGTGAGAGACTCAAAGATGATTGTCCAGGAGCTCCCTGATTAATCAGTAATAATGGCAGTAGTGCTGAGCCCCTTTCACACATGCAGTCTATGCATGGTGTTACATGTGAATGGAAGCAGGGGTCGATATTCAGGGAAATCTGTTTTGCCAGTTTCTCACATCAAGACCTGGTAACATTTCATGTAAAATACCTTTACGGCTGTGTTGTAAATGAATGCAGTAACACTGCAGGGGGAGGCACATTAAAGGTTACGTCTATATGACAAAAGCCACTTTCATATGGAGTGAGCAACTCCATTGCAACACTCCACTGATAACGCATTTGAATCAGCGACTGGTTTGTTAACTACCAGGCAAGATATTAATTAAATCCATGAACACTGGCACCAAACCAAACCAGCTCCTTGCCCACCTTGTTCCTGAAAATAACAAGAGCCGTCTTCAACCACGTAGACTTACATTTAGTCTTGCCCCATCTTCCTCTTCCTCCTCCTTTTGAGCTTTATGGCGGTTTGCATCTATAACAGTTGCATTACCGCCATCTGCTGGGCTGTCCCTTGCTCCTTCTGTTCTGGCATTGCTCTGGCATGTGTGAAAACGCACAAGACGGAAATGTTCCTGAATGTAGTGCATGTTTGAATAATGAAGATCTTGAGCAGTTATCCCAAAAATTTACCAGGGAATTATGTGTGACAGAGGCTCTGTAGAATAATTGATGTGCTGTAAACTTTTGAGCGGCAAACATTTTTCCTAATTTGTGGCAGATTTCAGGTGTAAAATACTAAAAAAAAATTGCTTTTACTGCAACTTTCATTTAGAGAAGAGAATACTTTCTCATGTTAGATTTTACTGATCCAAATGATGGTGAATTAAGGGGCATGTAGTGGTTAATCCAGGTTCAGTCGACTCAAACCTAACTAATCACGACAAAATATCTGTGTTGCAATTAAGTGGAGCATTTAGACCTCTATACTGACAGGTCAACAAACTCTGAACCCTTTCAGTGACAGTTATGTGGTGAAGATTGAGGCTGGCACATAAGACAAAGCCATGTAGTTACCATGTTGAACACCTACGCCACCGAATTAGCTGCTGGACTGCCTGTCTACAGACGGTGCCTCATTAAGAAGACGCTATTGCAACCTTTCACAGATAATACTGACGCCCCGAATGAATGAAAAACCTAATCACAGTCACATACTTAGAATATGGACGAGCTGTCAATCAGGAAGACTAATAGATTTAGGCCACAATGCCCAAACACGGGCGATGGATTCATCGTAGGACGAAAGAAGAAGAAAATAAAGCTGGACTAATAATTTGATTCCTTTGAGAGACTGCAGAAGCCAGCTGTGCTTTTTGGAGAAACAATAATACAAGAAAAAAAATCTATGTGATGAGAGTTAAGAAAAAAGATGGAGCTTTGTTGAAGAGAAAGACCTGATCTCAAGATAGATTAGGGGCTGGATGTGAATAGAGCCCACCAGTGCTCAGGCTCAGCCGCTGGACCCCTGATAGTCTTTGAGCCCTGCAACAATGTCACCACCAGAGGCCAGGTCTCACTGCTATCTAACCCCATTATCTCACAGAAAGATTGATACACACCCCCTCCAGAGTGGAAGCACCACAAAAAGTGATACCCTTCCGTTCTCATTCACGCGGATTCATTAGTCCGTCCACCCCCACATCAAACTATATTTTAAGCCGTCTTTCACAGTTTGTCCTACGACTGAAACTCATTACTTCGGTATACTTATTTTCCCAGACATTCATAAAAATGCTATGGCATTTAAATCCTGCCTCATGATGGGAAATGAATAAAGCCTTGTCGAAGACTGTTGTGTATGAGCTCCTGGGAGCCAGCCAGGTTCAGGTTTGGTTTAGTGACTGGGAGGCTGACAGCAGCTCATTCCACACGTCGACCTTTGACACTTTTCACACCATCTGAATGGGAGAGAACAAGTACAAAACATGAAACAGATCACAGGATGGACAGAAACTCCGGCCCTGCAGCGACGCTGTCTTTGGGCTGAAGGAAATGGGCCCTTCCCTTCAGACCATACCCACCTAGCAGCATTGTCACCCAAGTGAGATGAACATTGTTAGCAGATAGTTGCCAGAGGAGGCTCCAGTGGCTCCAGTGGGAGAGATGGCATCCTGACTGTGAGAACTTCGACGCGACCAGACTGCAAGAGGCACCACCCAATAACCATATAAATGGGAGACAATAGACCTAATTGCAATCAGTGTCCTCTCTTTATTTTATGTCCTGAGTTTCACCCTGACATTCACAAGAAACCACTGCATGCATTTCAATAAAGCTGTGTTGTTGTGGGGCAGACCGGAGCGACATATATACAGTGGAGTGGTGCAAAGGCCCACACTCAAATGACACGATGCAAATACGCCCACAGAAGTCACACTTTGGTTACAGCCAGCATTCTGTTTCAGTCTTCCTGAGGCCTTTTGATGTTATGAACATAAAAATCACTGATAACAAACATGCAGGCTGGGATATCTAACATGTTCAGTTTGAGGTTTTATAATTTGAAAAGCAGAGTTTTATCAAAAGATGAAATATCAGAGAGTTGCTCTAGTGCTCAACACTTCGACATGAAACATGTTTTGAGCACAGCTTTAAAGAATGTGATTCTCAAAGCTCTTGTTGTTTATAGGTCATACACACCAAAGGTGACGGGCTGAACTGAACTACAGAGGAGAACTGCAGTGTGTGGGCATTTCATTATGTAACTGACTTTGAAGCCAGTCTTTTGATGTCTATGTGTTCTTCTGTCTGAAATTAGATCACTGCCTTGGACTCAGTTCATGTCTTTAAGACATTTAACACATCAGACCTTCCAGAACGGAAAATTATTAAAAGCAAAATTAAATTTTCCCTTTGAATATTGCATGAAAAACAGTCTTGGTATACTGACACGCATGTGATAACTGTATATGACTCCCAAATTAAGATAATGCAAAGTAATCCTCCTCAAAATTGTTTTATTTTGCCTTATTAGTCCTGTTTTTATATGGCCTGTAAGTGATATTTCTCACTTCTGTTTTCTAAATAAATAGATCCTGACAGCGCTCACACCTTTATCCGACACTTCAGCCACTAAATTCTAACTTTGGATCCTCCAATGTGTTGTTTATCACACAACACTAATCACTTTTTTTTGCCACTTTTGGATAAACAGTAGACGGACAAAATAATCTTCTACAGATAATCTTGTGCACTGATACACAACAAACCTTTCTCTAATGGCTGTGTTGAAACATCTCCACATCTGTAGCAATCATGGCATTACATTTTCTCTTTTACAGCCAGGGAGGGGAACGTGTGAAGTATGTCGCCTGCCTTGAATGAGGATGATGGGTTATCTGCAAGATTTCTAAAGAGGGCAGCCATCATCAGAAGAGCTGTGGCACCTGTAAAGCAGCCTTATCCCCTTTTGAAGTGCCTGTTTGTATTGTTGAAGCCAACAAAGGAATTTTGCCACCTCTGTACTTACAAGAGAACATTAGTCAAACTGGGGGAGATAACAAGGGGGAGAGGGGGGCTGACAAACTAATGCACTACACAGTCTACAGGTGTGTCTGCACGGACATGTATTTGATTACCACACTGACTGCTCTGGCTCTTCAGTCTGAGGAAGAGTTTTTAAGGGGAGCCCTCTGTGTTCAGGTATGCTGCTGTAAGATGTGGTCTGGTAGTGGTGGTGGTGGTGGTGGTGGGGTGCCGAGCCTGGAGGTTGACAAGGGGTCATCCTCCAGATCAATGCGGGCTGAGGCTGTAGTGGGGAGGAGGAGGCAGACATGATCACTCATTAGTCACCTTTTCGCCTCTCTGTAGCTCAAAGCGGTTCAGCAGGTAGGATGAGCATGTATGCATCTCCAGAAACAGTTTCAGTTACATTAATTTGCATTATCTCTCATCTTTGTGGTGGCGACTTCATATTTACCACAAGCCTATAATATCCATGTAATGACTGAGATTGTTTACTCATTTGTAGCAAAGTAAACCATATGTTGTTTGTTGTTATTGGGAATTATATCATGTATTATTACAGATTTTGTTGTATGGGCCCCTCCACATCTTAACCAGATTGAAAGTTCAGGCCCTGTTTAGACGACAACGGTTTCTCTAAAAACGGAAAAGTCTGTCCATTGCATTTTAAAAAACTTCTGCGTTTATATGACGACGTTATTGAAACGATCCCCGTTCACATGGAGCGGCAAAATCTACTGGAAACGCTGTAGTATGCACACCAGGCCGATAGGTGGCAGTGTAAATTTGCAAAGCAACACCACGGCATGACGCCATGCGCCTGCGTTGAAGCGCCTTCCTCTACAATGCGGTGATTACAAACCAAAACAAAGAAGACACAACGGCAAAAGCACGCACAGATGACTTTGTCTGGATGGACGACGAGGTGGAGTTGCTACAGTAACAGATCTGCACTTCACTTCAAATCAACAGGGTGAGCAGCACAAACAGAGCTCGGCGTTGTTGTTGTGACAGTCGGCATGCCTAGTGACTGGAACCGTAATGCGCATGTGCAAGGAGTCTCCGTTTTCAGAGGAACTGCATATTGCAAGTTTACATGACAATGGAGATGCTGCCAAAGTTGCACTCTGGAACCCGTTTTCAAAACGTTGTGTTTTCAGGCACCCAAAACGCCGCTGTCGTGTAAACGATTGGCCAGAATGCAACTAAAGTTCACCGTTTTCAGTTTAAATCGTTGTCGTATAAACGGGACCTCAGTCAAAACTGTGCAGGAGATTTTTATCTGCACCAGATAATCAGCTCCAATCAACAGTGATGGAAGTATGACACCCAGATAAACACACTAAATTTCACCCCTTTTCTGAAGCAATCCGATGACAGGCCATTACAATCCGTTCATCATTGCCCAAGCAGGACTTCATTATAGTTCCAAATTAATCAGCACCGAGTTTGGAAGATGGACTGAATAAAATAGAGATATTAAAAAGAAGCAACCACCCTAATTTCTACTGGTCTCCAGGCTGCTTTCTAATGTTTACTTACACTGTTTTCCATGTTGAAAGTGACACACCAGAAAAAATACAGAAAGGCATACTAGTTTACTGCATAGCCACCTGCACGGCTCTGGACTACTGGCAACGGGCAAGAAGTCTATCATCTATTTTCAGCTGGTTTCCCCCCTGTTAAAGAACTGCATACACCCGCTAAGTTTGGCAAAAAAAAAACAACCTGTACATTAAAGCTTTTAGAGTGGATACAATTAAAAAATACAGGTTTAGTGTTGTAGTATGAATGAAGTCAAATTAAGTTCCCCAAAATTATTATGTATGATTGTCAACTGGTTAACTGTGCTAATCTTTTATTAACAAGACCAAACAGAAAAACGTCCTTGGTCTTCTCTGAGAACATTAGTCAGCATATACAGTAGGTATGACACTGACATCATAAATGTCATTTTCAGATTGTCATTTTGAGTCAGTCAGTCAGTTACATGTTCTCTAATTATTCGTAATAACCAGATTAAATCAAAACGTTTTGTTACCGGTATCATGTAAGCATCATTATTTCACCTTTTGTTAAAAACAGGATTGGAACAGGCATCTCTCAATTAACGTATCAGTATTTTTTCAAATTAGTTTGTTGCAGAAAAGACATGTCATGGCTGTCAGTGGTGAAAAAATAAAACTTGTGAAACAGCTTTGTCCTTACAACCAACACTGCAATTAATCGAACTTGTATGTAAATTAATCAACACAAAAAAAAAACAATAAATACTCACAAACACCCTCCATTTTCCTTTTCTATTCCTATTTGGTTTCCATGCATCTTTCCATACAGTAGCTCAACCAACTCATGTAAATTTGGCAGAATTTGGTTTTAAAGGGCTATTGTGCTGGATTTAGAGGCATCTAGTGGTGAAGTTGCAGATTGCAACCATGTGACTCTTCTTCCTGGTGCCAAGCATGAACATGAAAACACAAATGGCCCTATGTGGATCATTCTGGGCTACTGTAGAAACAACAGGACAGATTCCATGAAAGAGGACCCGCTCTGTATGTTGATATAAATGGTTCCTCAATCTATGTATCCATAGACTGTTTTTATTCTCAAATGCATCCACTTTTTTAAAAGTTTCATCTTGGTGATCAAAAAACATCAGCCCATATGGAAAGTCAGAATGAAGGAGGGTGAATAAGATGCATGTCCAAATTCATCCACATCATTGTGGACATGTCCTGAGTGAGTGAGATTGGGTGTATCAATTACAAGGTGACTAGCAGGGGAGAGGAACGGGGTTATCATTAGCAGGGACTGGCGCTGGCCTCTGGTAGTTCCAGTAATTACCTCACAAAGGGTGGTGCTTGCCTTCCCACTGCTTTTCCCACACTGCACTCCAGGCTCAGAATTCCAATCGGCCCCAGACCTGCAATCTCCTCGGTTTTAGACAGCAAATTACTGACAAGTCCCATTCTTCACAGCACTGTAATTGCTTTTTAGTGCTGTTTTTATTGAGGCAACCCCAACCCCCTTGTCCTTCCCTCAATAAAGCCAAGTCAGGGAAGGGGCGAAGGGTTAATATAGATAACATTAGTACCTAATTGGAAGGTCTCGGATCGCAGGAAAGTTTTTTTAATGTCTTGTAATTCTTGAGTGAACAAGGGTGAAGGTTTCTTTTCAACATCTGTCGGGACAAATATGAAACGGTGGATTTGGGGGTCCACCCTCAGAACATCTTGAGAATCAAACACTTTATTTCCTGCTTTTTGGTGAATTTTATGCACCAAGTTGTACCTTTTCTGCATCATATTGCAGTGTAAATGTCTTTAATTTTGTCAAAATAAAAGCCCTCTGCGACTTTTATGTTTTTAAGGGAGGACAAATGCACATGTTCTAAATTGTAAGGAGGATGTGTCCCCTGTGCCCCCCCTAAATCCATACCTATGTGAGTGAATATCACTGTTTAAGGTCTTTCTTGACAAACGTGTTTTTGAAATGTATGGTTCATTTGTCCCACACTCCATATGAAGGCACATGCAGACTCTGCAATACTGCTTCTGCGTGTGTTTGCTCCAGAGAAGTGATGTCATTAAGGCTCTTCACATCCCATACAAAGAGAGGCACTGAGCATCTTGGCTACTCTACGACTTAAATCACTTCGTGTTGTCTTTCCCACCCCTGCGCATTACTCTCTCAATCTATTACTTTGTGGAAATCATTAGTCTCCATGTCAATACAAGCTCCGAGCAGAGAAAACATCTCATTATGGGACTTAAAGAGATCCGTAGCATTCTTGGCTCTGTCAAGCTGTTCTTCCTTTCTTCAATATAGTTACTTTCCTTTCACTGAGAGGACAAATTCTCAACGTTCCAGTGCCGGACAACCAAACAGTTGCCATTTGAAATGAGAAAAAGAGAAAGAATGGAAAATGGCTGAGGGATTAGAGGATCTAAACAGGATAAAGGGATAGGAGATTCTTGGTGTGATCCAGTTTAGTTTGAAAGGTGGAGGGTCTTAACAAGGATTTGAGACTTTAGAATTCATTGTGCCATTATTTCTATCCTGTGCAGTTTCAGCTAAATTGTTTGCCATTTTGTGGTCCTTACAGACCCATAGCTCTGAACATCTTTACATGTAAGTGTACCCACAATATTTTCAAATTATGAAACATAATGTGCTCATTATCCCTTTATTTGGATTTTAACCATTTTCAGTTTTTTTCCCGCATGTACGTTTCCGTATGTGATGTGGACATGCCCAAAATGGTATTGATCTTAAATCTTATAGCTCTACAGAGGGTTTTTTGTGCCTTCAGTAGAAACCACACACAAAGATGAGGACAATATCAGAAAGTGGGAAAACTAGAGAATGCAAAGGTAAGTTAGAGGGACAGTTCACCCCAAAATCAAAATTACATATTTTTCCCTTTACCTGTAGTGCTATTTATGAGTCTAGATTATTTTGATGAGTTGCCAAGTGTTGGAGATATCAGCAATAGAGATGTCTGCCCTCTCTCAAATACAATGGATCTAGATGGCACTCGGCTTGTGGTGATAAAAGTACATATAGACAACAACTCAACAGCAGTGTCGCCTTCCAGAAATCATGACCTGGTTACTCAAGATAATCCACAGACTTTGTTGTGAGTAGTTTCATGTAGGAACCTTTTGTTTCCTACCGAACAATATCCCCTAACCATATCACCGCATGAATGGAGGTGCGCATCTACTCGAGAGCCTCGTGGCGTTAATGGTGTCCTCCTAAACTGAGCTGTAACACTAGCCAGGTCAGTGGTGGTAAGTGAGCTAATAGTAGATGCACGCTTCCGTCTGTGTTGTGATATGATTGGTGGGTGTAGTTCGGTAGAAAGTAAATAGTTCCTATATTAAACTTGTCAACCTGGCCATGATATCTGGAAAAAGACATTGCTGTTTTGTGTTTCAAACACTTGGCAACTCATGCCAAAACAACCTAGATTGATAAATAGCGCCACAGGGAGAAAACTATATTGTTTATTTAGGGAACTGTCCCTTTATGTTTATATGGTTTATACACATGAAAGTGATCTACATTTCTCTTGTATCAAACATGACTACATCGGGGCTTTACTTGCGGAGTATAAGTCCCCAGGGCTACAACCTACAGCTGAGTTGGGTAGCAACCTAATTCACCTGTGCCGTCATGTGTCCACCTCCCTGTCAGTCTGAGCAGACTGACACCTCTGACCCCGTCAAGGTGTCAAATAGCTTGTCAGAGGCCTTCAATAAAGTACAATGGCAAGCCCTCTAATGCATTACCACACGAGCTCCAGCCAGAAATGAGAGGCTGTAGCCTTCCCGGCCTCGAGGCAGACAGGTGCGCCGTCTAGCAACACACACACCAAATACACACACACAAAGAAGCCCTTCCTATCAAAACAATGACCAGCAAAATGATAGGTTGATAACACAGCTTAGATGATAAATATCTATATTATAATGTTTTGAGCAAACCAAACATCATGGGATTAAGGTGGAATTATCAGTTATCAAAATTATCATTATGTTTTTTGGCCTGCGGCGCACACACTTGTATGCAATGTTCTAAATGCCTTGAAATTCATTATTCAATCACGTAAGGATTATCTGTGAGGGGCTTACATAACCAAAAGAGATCAGTTGTCAGTAGCAATAAAAAACACCTTACCTGGACCACCTTGGGAGCTTGTTAGACCTGTTACCATGAGGCCTCTCTAAAGGGCCCCAAGGGCCACTTATAATCAACCTGTCAATGGCACAGATGCCTGAATGTTGGAGAAATAAGATGAGACCATGTTACAAATCATTTGGCAACAACATGACAGGTGAAAAATCCCATATGCCCAATCTGGACACCTACCTGGTTGGTTTCGATGCCACAGGTTTTGGTTGGTGCTGGTTGGTCCTCTAGGCCCTGCTTCGACATGCTGTGCATTCCAACCAATTATCTACCCCAAGGTGCAACAGGTTCACACTTTAATCTTTGATGCCTCTTCCAATGGGATATAGCTGGATTTAAAACAGGGAACAGGGGTGGGACAACCCTTAAAAACCTGTATACATAGCAAACATGAATCAACTTCAAACCAACCCACTGAGGGAAACAAAAAAGTCTTTCAAAGAAATACCTTTATCCTCACTGTTGTTTCATCTTGCAATGGCTCGTCATAGCCCATGTGGATGCTTGAAGCAAGTTTCAAAGAGAGAGCAGCAGATGTAGCCTCAGATATTACACCAGTCAAAACGTCCTTTGAGTTCATAGAAGGTGGCAAAGTGTCCTGTTAAATGTAGGTCATTTGAAGGGTGCTGAGAATTTGAAGAAATGGACCATGCATCTCACGTCCAGCCAAGTCATCCTTTACAAGGAAATCCAGTTCCCTGGCATGGACGTCGCGTTCTACGTGTACCCTAACACCTCGCCAGTATGCCCACTTCCTGCAAGCCAGCAATTCCCATTCTTATTACACCCTCGTCTCACGCCAGAGGCCCCCGTGTCCTTTCTGAGGAAGTGCGTCCTTGAAGAGCTTGTCTCAACCATCTGTCACGGGTGTCCCAGGACATCTCCCATCAACACCAAAGGCTCCCTCATATTCTGGACCAGTTGTCATTGGAAGAGTGAAAGGGTTATGGGGTAACTGAAAACAAAGATACAGTAGCACAATTGTCCTAAATTAAAATCCAAACACGTTTAAAGAATACATTTTTTGGCATCAAGGATGAAGAAATTTGCACAAGTAGGTTCTGGGAAATTTTTGATTGATGCAAAAATGGAACACAATGGCTTGGCTTACAAATGTTCTTTAATTTTGAGTTTGTTGTCTGACTGTATATTTTGATATGCATTTCATACTCTTCATTGCTATTCAGCTAGATCACCTCACTGCCTTTGTTTCCAAAAACTGTGCTGTCAGAATACATGAGAACAATCTTCATGCGGTAATGACTCAATATGGAATCAAATATTTCCGCATGTACCTGGGGCGGAGTGCAAAATGTTATGTAAATCCCCTTAACGACCTTTTCAGGCTGCCGACAATCACCATACAAAGGTGATTGGCAGCCTACACTGGTGCACATTTATCCTTTTGCCCCAGCCTGTCTCTCTCTGTAGCGCCCCCTACTGTGAGAGGCGTGGGGTAGGGTGCCCAGTGGCGCTTGCTGCCAATGGATGAAGCCAGCATGGATCCTCTCATGGCAACGATGCTGGTCGTTGTAATAATGTTTGGTTTGTTTCCTGCTTCACACCTCCTTTGGGATTTTGCCCGACCTATAATCCAGTACATGAGACGCAGAGGGAGGCATCCCATGCCTGTCCATCCGAGTTCCAGCACTGCTTAGCCCAAACTAGCCCCTTTGTACGGTTCACACAGCAGTATATTGGTTGCCCGTGGGCCATTTCATAATGTGCTTCTATTATCATGATTATTATGATTAATGAAACCCCACACACCACACACAAACTCCAAATCCAAAATAAGATCTTCAAAAAAATGTATATTTAAGAATGTGAAGGCTCACGAAACTGCAGATAACACGTCTCACACACAAATTCTCTGACACACACACACACACACACACACCAGATCAGCGTTCCCAAGCCCCTTACTGAGCGTTTTTATCCTTGCAAGGCCTCGTGTCAGAGGGGAGTAAGGCCCCTACTGAGATTCTTACCCACTTCCTACTGAAAAGCCTGTTTGGCTCCTTGGCAGCCCTTTTCCATTCACAAACTGCAGGCAAGCCTCACTCTCTGCCTCATCAGCCATAAATGCACCTTGACTTGGGCTTGACTGACTAAGCGGCTTGGACAATGCCTCTCAGGTGATAATGTGGTCCAAATACAATGCCCAGAAATGTACCAAAAGCATATCTCATTTTTCATACCCGGTGTAAATGTTGCCCCTTTGAAAAAAATCCAGAGCCCTTTGTAGCCAGGTAGCTGTTCTGGGGACACATTGGACACAAATAAAGAAGGGATTTGAAACAGACAGAGAGAGTGCACGTGTGCATGTGTGGAAGAAAGTTAAAGCATTTACACAAGCGAGGCATCAGAATTTGTTTGTGTGTTTGTGTGTGTGCTTTGAGGGGGTGATTTATACACCCCCTACTGTCCTATTTCTAGTCCTCTGTCCACACATCACAACTGTCAGTAACTAGTGAGATATGAAGCCGAAAAGGAGAAAGGAGGAAGGAGGAGAGCCCTTCAAATGGATATTACCGCTGTGTTTGCCTGTGGAGAATGGGAAGGTGGATTTAGCATTACCCCAAGGATCTTTACTGTACCTTCGGCTCACCACATGGTATGTTATGAATGCATATTATGATCATGTCATCCCAATAAAGTCTGCTTTTTAGATGTTTCATTAAAATCCTCAGCTGCTACTGAATGCATTCTTAAACCCTGAGATTATCCAGATGATCTTTGAGCATTATTTCTGCCTCATATATCTCATTTGAATTCAAAATGTTTTGGTGGTTTTCAGCCTGCAGGTATGATATTTCAGCAAAGGGACTATCTCAGAGTGCACATATGTGATTTGGCTACAGCAAGAAAAAACAAGACATATAAAATATCATTTTGACAGTTTCATTGCACGTGTTTGCCCTGATGTCTGCTGTCACACCTCAACACCTGAACCTGTGAATGGGGGGTTTGACATTATTCCCAGCTGTACAGAGGAGCACCAAATCAAAGAACATTTTATAGCTACAATTTACTTTTTAAAGTATTTGTTTTCTTTTCTTCTGAAGCCCATTTTGTTGACTGTATTGTGTTTTGCATTGTATTACAGAACAGTGCAGAGTTGAAGCCTGCCTTGTTTAGTGCTGTTTATCTTTATTTATTTTTGTTGTTATTTAATGATGGTTCATATTGGTCCAGCTGCTGGCTACTGTTACAACCTTAAAGGGAAATAGCTCACAGGTAAATAACAGGTTTTGCTCACCATGTTTTTAAGATGATAAGAGCATCTTGGCGTTGCAATAGATATCAATATTTTAGAAAATGTAGTTGTTTAGATTATCATATTATAGTACTGTGGGCAGTGCAAAGCTTCCAAACCTGTCAGTGTTGTACTTCACTAAATATGACATTGTAAACACAAATGGAGACACCACCTACAGTATATATGTAGATACCACTGTTATGCAACCTCTTCTAGAACTGAGAAGCTGCCTCGTCTTAAGATTTACTACTACACTGTGTTTTGGGGTTGATTTTGAAAGGGTTGGATGAACCCATGGGTTGCAGAATTTCCTCAAAGAAAAGCACATAATATGTTGAAGTCAAACTCTGACACTTGCCAAAAAACTGGCATGTGTCAGAGTTTGTGTTTTCACCTGACACTTTATGAAACCTTTGGTTCATGACATTTTCTTTCCTTAGAGAGGCACATAGCTATATGTTGTCTAAAATATAAACAATTTGTAGCATAAGTTCTCCAGGTTCAAACAATATCTGCAATATCAGAAAGGAAGATAAAGAGAGGATGTTTTATAGTTACTGAGGGTTTTGTTCAGGAAACATCTATATGCCTAATTGTGACACTAAGTCAACCATGAGAATCTACAAGAATCTAAACAACTGCTACTTCAGAAACACCTTCCACACACACACACACACACACACACACACACACAGAAGACAGCAGTCGCTGTAAAAATATGCTGAGAGCGATCTCTCAGGCATTTGGCAGGGCAAAACCACAAATTATGGTTGCAGAGTGAGACAGCGTTATGAGCCTTCACTGTGTGGTCCATCACCAACTATAGACCCTTCTCCCCTCCTGCTGCTCGCTCCTGCCCTTCTACCCTCCTGCTGCCCCCTCTGCTGGGGGTAGCAGGCATAGTTGACCCTGCTTGGTTAAAATTCAACTGGCGCAACAATAACATGGTTCGACTTTTCCTTAATGACCTGCTCGTAGATCAAAAGACAGTGGAAGTAGTTGAGTTTGAGAACAAAAAACTTAATAGAAAATAAATTAAGACTGCAGGTCATCACCAGGTTGCTCTTTGGGCAATACAAATACATTGTTCACAATACAATATAATGTTTGTCAAAAAAAAAGTTCAATAACATTATACTTAACCCTTTATGAGAAACATCTTACTTAAATCCCCCAATTTAACATTGATAAGCAGCATAAAAAAGATAGCTTGTAACACAACATATAGTAATAGTAAGCAAAACAACTTTACTTTAACGTGATGTATAATCAGATACAACAAAATTCTAATTTTATACATTAAATATGTATATTTATTATTCAATTTAATATCTATTCTTTATTAATACTTATTTTCTCTCTATGACAAGTGAGTGAACACGAGAGCCATTTCATGCAGCTGAAATCTCTGGGATAAATCTACAACTTGTTTTATTTTCTCATATACATCTTTTTTTTATGAAACCATTATTGTCAAGGTCAAGAATTAACCTTCAAGCTCACCATGCTTTCAATACCTCAGAACACATTAATATACAGTTTTAAATATACCTGTGAATGATTTGTACATGTGTATAAACAATAAATACTTATTTATAACGTATTTATTTGAGTATAATTTATACTGTTTTATTAAATGCATTAACTCTTAATACGGAGAAATTATATTTTCATTGTTGACAAATAGCGACGTCAATAAACACCAAACTGGCCCCCTGTGTAGGCCTGTAAATACACTATGTGTGTGTGTTTCAGACAGCTTAGTTTGTGTTAATATTCTGTTTATAAACGCTGAATAGTTGAGTTAAAGTACGCCAATCAACCGACTTATTAAACATTGTTATTTTAGTATCAGCTGTGGGTGTAATTCTCCCCTCGGCCACAGGGGGCGACACCTCTCATCCTGACGATCACGGAAGTTAAGCCGGAACGGAAACTCTGACGTGTCAAATTCTCGCCATTTTCCTGAGGACGGAAACGCCTTGAAGAAGGAAGGAGGCATATCAACCGTGTAAGTGTGATATAGTGACATTAATGAGCCAGTTTAATGTTGTTTTCGCTCTATGTAATCGTACATTAAGTCAAACATTTTCAAGCAGAACTGTCTTTGTGCCCGCGGTGACGATATTCCGGCCGGCCGAGAGAAAAACTGTGACTGGCTGCTAACAGCTAACTTCACCGACTATGCTAACTTAGCCGACTTATCTGAATCAGCCCGTTATTTCTCTATTTTCTAATTCATGTCCGCATAGTCATCTGTACTGCGTTGGTATGAACAGGGGAAATAATAATCTTAATGTGTTAGGAGGTGGTTTCTTAAAACATTGTCGAAAATTCGAACCGGTCGGACGACAGTTAGCATCGCAAGCTAGCAAGCTAACTTTGTTGTTTGTTTACTCAGGTTAGATGGACAAGTTTTCAACATCGCATCTTGCCAAGCTTAATGTCAAAATACTCCAGTGAGCCGCTTTGGGTTTTCATTGCGAAAATGGTTCTAACATTACAGCCAAACCTGTGAAGAAATATACTTACCGTCACAGGACGACGGCTAAAGGCTAACGGCTAACGGCTAACCACATTTATGACCTCATCCCTGCGTGACGTTAGTTTCACCCTGATCTGGTCAAAAACATGTATTTTCGTGATCCTTCTCAAATTTCCGTTACATTTCCCATGTCGGATAGCCGGGACGTGTTATTTTGTAAAAATAAATAAATAAATAAATAAATATATAAAATATATATGAGAAACCAACGCCAGATTGAGCTAGGAGACATCTCATTTCCGGTGTCTTAGATTGGCTGAACGTGTCGGTGTTTCTTTATAGGATTGGCAGATGTTAAATGTCCTATACGGTCCCATTTGGTTCATTTTCATTTAGCCTAGTTTGTAAGTGAAATAGAGGAGCCAGCATGATTTGATGTAATTCTTGTCTGTAGAAATTGAGCAAAGTGTCCGAGCATTTACTCGCTTGACGTCTGTGGACCCAGATATTTCATGAATATATCAATTACGACACATCTGTTGATCGTTGTTAATTTCATCTATGAAATGTAAAGACAAAGTCAAGCTAAAAGGGTGTCTTCAAATAGCTTGTTTTATGCGACCTAAGTGATACAGATAAACGCCTCAACACAAATGTAAGCAGTCATTCCACACATTTGTGAAGCTGGAGGTTACGTCAGGCATTTTCCTTTAAAATTACTCAACCAATTTATCACCCATCAAAGTGGTTGTTGATTAATTTTCGATCCAGTGATAAATTGATTGATTGGCAAATCATTTCAGCTCTATACCATATCACGTTTGATTATTAGCTATTGTTTTCCATACTTGTTGTTATTTCAACCATTGATTTGTTGTTTCTCCTCAGATTTTTTTATTTTTTTAGTTTCGCCAAAGTAGGTTCCCGTCACCAGCCACAATGGGGAATATGATTCAGTCACTCTTCAGTATGTTTGGGAAGAAGGAGATGAGGATCCTCATGGTGGGCCTGGATGCTGCTGGAAAGACTACCATTTTGTACAAGCTGAAACTTGGAGAGATTGTGACTACCATTCCCACAATAGGTTAGTCAGACTTTTTGAGATAATGATGTTAACGTGTTGTGTGCCCTTAATACTGTTATATGAAAACGTAAAGATTGTTTTTAATGTAATTATGTGTTGTTATTTTTTTAGGTTTTAATGTTGAGACAGTAGAGTACAAGAGCATCAGTTTCACAGTATGGGATGTCGGTGGTCAAGACAAAATTCGACCGCTGTGGCGTCATTACTTCCAGAACACACAGGGTAAGTTTAGTTATGTCACAACTTGAGTACCTGACATTTAATTGCTTTAAAGGGGACCTAGTTTGCTCATTTTCAGCTTCATACTTGTATTTCGGGGTTTCTGTTAAACACGTTGACATGATTTAATGCTAAAATAAACACTCTATTTTCCTCATACTGTCCTTGCTGCAACACTTGTTTTCACCCTCAGTCTAAGATGCTCTTTTTTAGCACCTGCGTCTTAAAGCTCCCCTCCTGAAAAAGCCCAGTCTGTTCTGACTGGTCAGCGTTTTGGGGTCTTTTGTATTTTGTGTCTCTGCACTGCATTGCAGCAAGCCAAACACTGTAACATAGTATGGCTGTGCTTTCTACAACGAAAAATCCCCTTATAAGAGCTTCTAAACCAAAATCCGTACGGCTGGAATATGATCTGAAAAAGGGGGAGAAATTAACCAAATTGGCATCCGAAATTACGTTTCCCTGACATTAGCATGTAGCTACATGTAGCAGTGTATGCTATGTAATCACTTGCAGTAGTTTGCGTGGAGCAGATGACCATATAAAGATATCTGTCACAAGCTGGCATCATCTTGTAGCCACAGCAGGAAAAATGGTTTGAAATAGAGTGTTCAGAACGGTCTGAAGCCTGAGGTGTTTGCTCACATGGATTATTCTACATACCTCATCATTTGAAACTTTCCATATGTTTAATATGAACGTCCAAGCATAATGAGCATAATAGATTTTAACCTGTCACTCTGTAGAGTTTTTTTGTTATATATTCACTCAGTTTCCACTGTTTTTATTTTCAAAACACAGGACACATCACTCACACTCTCATCATCATTGTTCCCCATTTGCTCTTGTTCCAGGTCTCATCTTTGTAGTTGACAGCAACGACAGAGAGCGATGTCAGGAGGCCCATGACGAGCTCTCAAGAATGTTGGCAGAGGACGAGCTGCGTGATGCCGTGCTATTAGTGTTTGCCAACAAACAAGTAAGTCAAACTTGTGAAAGTCTTTGGTACAGTCAGGTGGTTAACACAACAAGTTTCCTACAGGTTTTTCCTGTTGTAGTCATGGGGTTGGCACCTAATGTTTTTTCGCTGTTTGTTTGTAGGACCTTCCGAACGCTATGAATGCAGCCGAACTCACAGACAAGTTGGGTCTTCACAACCTACGTAACAGAAACTGGTACATCCAGGCAGCCTGTGCCACCTCAGGGCATGGCCTCTATGAAGGACTGGATTGGTTGTCTAGTCAGCTCAAGAACCATTAATCATCACCTGCTATCTACAACTAATCTACTCCACCCGATCTCTGACTTTGCTCTCTACTCTTACGGTGTTTCAAAACTGAGTTACCCCCTCCAAAAAAAGTACTGGAAGCTGCCCTCACCTCAACTGTTGTTATTACAAATATGCAGGTCAGTGATGGGGGTGATCTATTCTTGTAAAGCTGTCGGGTTTTATTATTTTATTTTATGTAACTGTAAATATATTTGGTAATGGGGCAGCTTTATTGCACTCTTTCAGATCCTACCACGGTTATTTCTCTTTCTGGCTGTTGGGCAGCCATGTGTGCATTGAATGAGAAAAGGAAGGCAAGGAATAAGAATTTACCAGCATGTTTGCCCAGGACCTCAATGCAATCTGATGACTTGTTATTATCTGGTCACATGTACTGTAGGGAGGGACCCATGAGGGGCTTTTAATTTTCAAAAATCTGAATTAAACACCGATAGACTACTCGCAGCTACTATAGTTACTGTAACCAGTGACTGTATGTACCCCCCCCCCCCCCTTTTTTTTTTTTTAGTGAACACTGGCATTGACTATTTGTACTCTGTACTGACATCACTTTGTCCAAGTTTCCTGTCTGTGATCACTTACCAGCCTTTGTTATATGGTACATAGGCTTGAATTGAGAAATGCTGCAACGATCTCACATCTACCTGCTTCATGGTTGTTTGAAAGGCAGTCTGTTGAGTCAGCATCGGGTTTTTGTATTTCTGAGTCTCAGGTTTATCATGTGCTGCCTTTGCAATATCCTTGTTAGCAAAACTGCATGATGTGGTCTGTTGGTCTTTAAGGACGTGCATATTTACTGGGTGTTTACATCATTAGGTCGCACAGGAACGATTTCCCTACTGAGTACTTACTTCAACAGCCCTGTATGTAACCCGTTGTGTGTACTGTGTTACGTGATTGTAACAAAAGGAGTTGGACACTACAGTGGCCCTATTGTCACTCAAGACTCTGGCAAATCATGCCTTTTTATTCAATTATGAAATCTGGGAAACGGTGTTCTCATGGCAATACAAAATCAGTTTCAGCTACATATTAACGTAGTGCCAGTATCTCTTCCTTTGCAGCACATTGTGCTTGGGTTAAACAGGAAGCCATACACATGCCTTCTTATCCAAGACACATGTTGCCTTTTTATTTTCGAGTTTCTTTTCTAAAAGGTGTGGGTGTTTCTTTACTGCTCTGAACATGTCTTGAGCGTGCATGAAACATTTGTTTTTGATTTCTAAAAGCCTAAATATTTGAACACCATGTTAATCTCTTACTTAGGTTTGTCTGTTTTCTATGTAAAGCTTTTGATTTGTGAGGAAAAAAGCACTGTAATTAAAGCGACTGGATAAAAAAATGTTTCTGCAACTGATTTTCATTTTCACACTCTATGCAATAAAACTGCTGAATGTTAAGGTGCGTAATGTAGCTTTTCTCCATACCTGGTAATATTTTGTCATTTTACATTGACAATTTGCATCTTTGCTACTAAAACATGCACAAGTAATCTCACTGTGTTTTACATACATATATAGTAGTGCTGAAATGATTGATCAGTCAACAGAAAATAAATTAAAATCAACATAAAACCACTCCACACTGAAATTATTGATTTTATTAAGAGCGAATAACGCGTTCTGCCCGTGACTTCTAAAGGTTTGCTCAACAGAATCACATGAGCACTCAGGTGTGCGAAATATACATGGGTCACATGACTAATTATTACAGTTATTTCACTTTCCTTTTTCAACATTTGTTGTTCAAAAACATTTACACAAAATTACATCAAAAAACAAAGCGAGACTTGAGTTAAAAGAATGTCATTAAACTTCATCCCATTAAATCAAATATAAAAATAGATGTAATGTTTGAGTCATTTATCAAACAGGAAATATCAAATATTCAGTCTTCAGCTTCTCTATAATACCCAGCAAAAAAGTCATTACCTCAGCAGTGTGGATCAGAGAAAATACATTGAAGTTGTATTGGAGATGCAGCAATTCTGTTTTTTTTTTGTTTGTTTGTTTGTTTGTTTGTTTGTTTTTTAAGTTATGTATCTACAAAAACTCTGGAGTACAGACTTGGCCTTTGACCCTTATTTGAAATTTAAGGTAATCTGCCTATGCAGTGTCTGTGAAATAACAGGTCATGCCATGGCAAAATGCATTAACTTGCATTTCATCTGTCACTTCGTTGTTGATAGCAATAAGCAATATACTGATAGGTAATAATTGTGGCCTCAATAGCATCTAGTTACTCATCAGAACTAATATGAATAAGAAGAAATCAATAAATTTGTCAGGCTTCTGATTGTCTTTCGATGGTACATTGCCAACTTACATCATTAGGATCAAATTAGGTGAACTAATATTTGTACTGAATTAAAACCAAAACATTATTTTTCCTAACCCTCACAATTGTAAGTTGCAACCCCAAAAAGACTAACTTCAGGCATGGGTAGACACAACATTAATTAATTAAACAATCTTTAAAATCAATCAGTCTTTGTCTTCTTTGTGCAGCACTTTGCATCGAGAACTTTGCTGTTGGATTTTCTGTTAAACACCACAGGAGACAGTGATGTCACCGCTAAAATAAGACAACAAATGACACTCTGTGTCGCAGCTACACATATAAATAAAACTGACACAGTGAAAACGGAATCAAACATTTTCTGAAGTTACAGGATTTTGCTCTGGTTTCTCCAGAACTTTTTGTAGTCAGGGGGAAACACTACCCAGTACAAAAAATGACACAAGACACACACATAATATTTGTCCATATGACAGGACTGGTATGTAATGTTCCAAAAATGACAAACAGGTATTTTTAACCAAGATCAAGTGAAAGTCTTTTGCCTTTGTACGGCATTACAGGCCTTTCTCACAGCAGATGTTTTGACTTGTCATAGGAAAAGAAAGCACAGGTGTCACTGATAACACTAACAATGGCTTTGTTCTATTTAAGTGTTCCAGAGAGAGTGACAGAGGGACACACTGTGACATCATGCAAGGAAATTCATTTGATTATGTAGGAGAGAGTGTCTGTGGGGACGGGGAGGACAGTGCGGACAGAGCTTTTTTATCAAGACAGAAAGCAACTTTGCTTCTGATATTCACCTTGTTCATACTCAGCCACACCCTCGTCACTTTGTGGAGACCCTCTGACTGTTCTTCACATTGTTTTCACAGTTTTAAAATCTACAGCATGTAAGTGATATTATTGGCTCGTTGGATTTTATCATGTACTATACTGTTTTTATTCATATAAAAATACATATTGTTGGAAGCTAATTTCCTGGCCTATTAGTTGGTGCTCGTGTTAGCTGTCTGAATATTTGTTGGTGGCCAGCACAGGAGTCCAGTGTGTCTGCTTTCCCAGGGACAGTTACCCAGGGGACAATAGGGACATTACTCTGGGGCGGTTGGGACAGTTTTGTTAATAGTTCCTACCTTGTTACAAATGAACAAAAAGTAGACAGAACAAGATGAAGACATTTCCTAATTGAATTAGACCCAGTGTGAAGTCACTGATCTGATGTTTACTGCATTACCCTCCTGTGACCCTGTGTCCTCATATGTGGACATCACATTTAGGGACGGGCATTGGAAATTAGCAGTAGCTACAAATGCTGTGGTACATTGCATTGGATAATTGCTATGCACTTCTCTATGTTAATGTATCTGTCACTATCAAATAAACAATGAATAAATAAAATTTTGCGTTAACTTGACCTTATACTTCATTTTAATTAACTTAGACCTGTTGTCCTCATTCATGGACATCATTTTGTTCCATCTAAGAGCACAACACACTAATCCATGTAAAAACAAGATGGCAGCCATCTCTGCCAAGTCAGTCTGCAGCCGACGCCAACACGAAAGTGGACAAGGTCCAAAACCTGATCACATGTTATGGTTGAAACTTGTTTATTTATGATTAATAATGTTGGTAGTTTGATACGGCAACAAATTTGACCAATTTTAGCAACAGTAAGCTATGACACTGTTACAGTAATTAGGAATTACTCATCTGAAGACACTGGGACTTAATTATTGTTGACAATGTTGACAATGTGTTTTTTTCATTTATACTTATTGGGTCCTACTGATCCCAAATAGCTAGGAAAATGCATACTAAACAAAGGCTCGGGTCTCAGGAGGTTAACTTCATGTAAGTCTACATTTTGACTGTGAGTTCAACCATAACTTTTTTTAACACTCATGTAAAGTTATTGACTTTTTTTTTCCAAAATGAAACTAACTCCATAGCCTCAGGGTGTCTACAGATATTACCAAGTTAAAGACTTTTAAGACCTTTGTAATACCACCTTACGTGAAAATATGTGTGTGTGTGTGTGTGTGTGTGTGTGTGTGTGTGTGTGTGTGATATGTGTAAGTACTCTTTCCAAGTAAAACTAATGTCATCTTGAAAAAAACAAAATCCAAGTCAACTCTTCTCTGGTGCAAAAGTTAAAAGGCCTTTATTAAATGGCTGATCGCCCTGATGAAGGCCAGTGAGCATGGCCGAAACATGTTGGTGATTTTAATGTTCATCATGAACTAGCCATTTAATAAAGGCCTTTTAACTTTTGCACCAGAGAAGAGTTGCCTTGGATTTTGTTTTTTTCAAGATGTTCTACACTTCCTGACCAAAGAGCACCTTCCTGGATACCATGATACTGCAACCCACATGAGCACTTCATCTGCTGTTGTCTTAAAACTAATGTCAGTTCAAAATGAGCAGTTAGGAAAAATGACAACAATTGGGTGAGTTTAATGTAAAAAGGAAACAAAATCTCATGGCTGACATGAGGACAGAGCGTTTGCTGTCCCAGCCCTGAGGCTCTGGAACAGAGTACCTGAGAAAATCAGGTCCGCCGAGTCAGTGATCTCTTTAAAGTCACTTCTTAAAGCAAACTTTCATCAGAGAGCCTTTCCTGATTTTACTTGAGTTTTAAGTTAATTTAAACCGTCTTTTATTTCCTCAGTTTTTATACACTAAAGTGTTCTTATCAGTTCCTTTTAAAAGTTGTTGTTTTTATGACTCTGTTTTAATTATTGACATATAAAGCCCTTTGTAACTCTGCTAATTATGATTATTATTATTATAAATGCTATTTATTATTGCAGTTCTTCGGTCTGTCCAATGATCGTAAAAAGTCATTGGGTCTGTCAGGTTGGAGAAATTTCCACGGTAATGTGACTGAAAATATTTAAGGCCCATCGAATTTGAATTTAAGACAATTTAAGACTTTTTTAAGGCCTTATATTAAGAAAACTTAAGATATTTTGTGACTGTAGACACCTGTAGACACCCTGAGCCTATATTAACCTGTAGGCTGAGCCGGTAGATGCCACTGGAGTGAAACCTGTATAACAGACGAATTCCATATCTCAATACTTTATGAAAATGTAATAATTCTACAAATGTTTTCCTTTTCTAAAAGAAATGTGTTAACAAATAACAAACTGAAGACTGCAGGGTTTTTTAAAAATTTAATTAACTTTTTAATTATTTTTTTTTTTTATTTAGTCCAGAACAAGGTGTCCCAACCGACCCTACCTGTTCTCCCAACTGTCCCAGTGAGGCTAAATTTTTTGGGATAATGCATTCCTTGCATATTTCACAAAATGGTTCCTTTTACATTTGGGTTGGGCCCTGAAGAATTTTAATTTTTTAGCAGACACTACAGAGGTTATTTTAGTGTCAGTTAGGGCTGTCAAGCGATTAAAATAATCTAATTGATTACATGCTCTGTGATTAATTTTTTTTTTTTGGAACCAAGAATTTACTGGCATTCGTATGTACTTACACACATATTTTGCTTACATTTGATTCTTCTTTGTTACATACATACAAAAAAAAAACGAAGTTATACAAGAAATGTATAAACTAAACAGCTGAACCAGTAACAGTTCGGCAAACAGCTCAGTCTTATTGGATTGTTTCTGATATTCCTCTGCACAAATCACAAATACACTCGGACAGTTCTCCTAAGACAGCGCAGTTTAACAGTGTTTCACATTGGCAAATTTAAGTATGCACTTATGGGAGCCCATCTAGTTCTGAAAATGTCCATCTTAAGATGAAGGTGGGCTGTTATCTTCTCCATTACATATACCTTCTTCACCCTCTCATGCCACTGAAGTATAGTAGGAGGAAGTGGTTTAAGCCATGATAGAGTTATCATCTTCCTGGCTACTAATAGTAGGGCATGTAATAGATATAGCTTCCTCTTTTTCAATCTTCCCTTAGGGAGTATATATCCAATAATATAAAATTGTGGAGTCAGAGGTAAATCAATGTTCAATATAGAGAATAATTCTTTCCGAATCCTGCTCTGTGATTAATTAACCTAAATTTATCTCATGCATCAATTTCACTGTGAAAGTATTCAAAAAATCTCAAATTTCAAATGAATTTTGGCAGATGTGTCGTAGTAAAGCTGCTGGATTTTGGACACAACTGTCCCCCTGTCCTTTACCAGAGATACTGGTCTGCAGTCTGTTGCAATCCATTTTGCAAGGGAGTTAGTTTGCCAGTCACATGTAGAGTTACTCAGTTTGAACACCTGGTCGAGTGTGATTTGAAGAGGCTGGCTGCTAACGCTAGCATCAGAGGCTGTGCTAGCTCGGACCTCTGTCTTCACTGCTAAATGCTTTGCGTTAAGGTGATATTTCAGGCTTGCATAGAACAGTGCTCCGATCCATCTGGGCATTTTTTAAAATGTAAAAGTTCCATTCACGAGGCCAAGCATCATCGTCTTGTCCGCCTCCATAATGTTACAAAGCCACTGTGCCCATCAATGACGCACCGGGTCAAAGGGGACCACAGAACGCGATTAATCAGCATTAATGTTTTTTAACACGTTATTTTTTTCTGTGATTAATCAATCGAAATTAATGTATTATTTTGACAGCTTTAGTGTCAATACAACAATGTACCAACCGACCCCGCTCTCCCCTACACCTGTGCGTTTCCTACTGAGACAAGTCCAAATGTCTTCCATGAAAAAGGTCTGTTGTATGTGCTACTTTGCTGTTGAATACAATTTTGAAAAAGGGATTTGATTTTATATATCAAAAATACACGAGTTAAAAGTAGTTGGTAGAAATAACTTGTGATGGGCAGTTTCACGACTATCTGACATTTTATTGTCAGAGTGATTCACCCAAAAAAACAGGTTAATTGATAATTTAAAAGAGCATTAGTGCACTTCAAGAAACGACACTAAAATTTAACAACAAACCTAAAAACGTGATGTCTTAGCAACCTGTTGGAGCCATCACCCTTTGACCCAGGAAGAAATGTGATGGCCCAAGGTGATGTAAACCACCTTGGGTTAAAGCAGTAATGTGAAGAGCACACCCTGTTTCACATTGTGTTGAGATGGCAATCTAGGACAGCATTCTTGCAGGTTGATTAGGCTGCTATGGTTAATGCAGCCAAGCCTGTAAAACATGGCAGGAAAGTATGGTGGTGGTGGAAGGGGAGGGAGCTGGAGTCCTGGGTCCCTCATAGGGCTGCTTTGTGTGGCCTCCTCTCCTGCTGCTCCGTCAGCTTGGTTTGTGTGTGGCAGTCTAACGGTGCTCGGTCATATAAAAGGACCAGCCTGGTTTTTTGCACTCTTCTTTATGAATGCCTTGCTCTTTTTTAGTGCACCCCCCAGGTGCCAGCCAGCAGAATACCCTCTTTCAGACCAATTCAAGGCAAATGCAAACACTACACTCTATTATGATCAGTGGAGAGCATTCCAATGGTATCGCACCAGTCAGGGAGCTGAACCTAGAACGGTGAGGGATTAAGGAGCGCTGGCATGATTGAGAAAAGAAAAGAGCGGAGCTGCTGAGTAGTGCAAGAGGCACAGTGGGATGGAGGAGATGTGCAGGGACGAAAAAGGCGTCAAGGAGCATCTTGGAAATTTTTCAGGAAAGACATTTAAAGAAACACTTCTTTGACTCTTTCAAACACAGGCTTGATTCTGCGACAGCTGCAGTGTCGTATTTAAATAAAGATTATATTTAATGATACAAATATTACTGTGCTGATGACACAAAAGTTTCAGCTTTGCAAAAAATCTGCATGATACCTTAAAACAGAAATGTTAACACAAAGAATGAAAACTCAATCTGGATCAGTTTGAGATCTTTTACTGAAGCTGTTGAGTGTCAGGAAAGTAATTTCGAAGAATAATCTTACAACACACGAAGGAACACACTTCTTTCTGTTTGCAATGTTTTGAATTAATTCTCTAAGGTTTCCCAAACAGCATCAGCTACCAGGGCCAGGCATGGAAATAAAAGATCATTGTTTGGTTTGCGAAACATTTAATCTTGCATTGTGTTTAACAGCAAGATAAAAAAAAGACAATATAGAAAATGTGATATTTGGTGGTTTAATCACAAAAAATGTGTTTATAAAACGACAACACAACCCAACCAGTGTCCCATCATGATCGCTTGACTAAGTTATTAGGTAAAGAAGTTAAAACACTGGGCCAAAGCCTGTGAGTCACACGCACATCGACCTGTCTTTAGCTGCTCGGGGTAAATGAGGTCTTCAGGGCCAGTCAAGCTGCTGTAGAGCACTCTGTCCGCACTGTGCGTCTTTGAATTGGGGGGGTTGGGGTGGGGTGCGGGGGACATTAGTCGTCCGAGTCTGTGTCGTGGCGCCGCCTGTGGCTTTGTGTGGTACCAGCAGGGGCCGTCTTGTGGCTGACAGGGTTACGGGGGACAGGAGACCCCCCGTCAGAGGAGTCTGTGTCATGCCGCTGCCGTCGATGATGGGGGTAGGAGGGCTGTCGCTCGGCCTTTGCTCCCCCCCTTGAATGGCTGTCATGGGGTCTGGCTCCACTCTGACTATGGTATGATGGATTATGATGATGGTGGTCCTTTCTCTGCCTGGAGAGAGAAAGGAAACAAACAATCAATGATTGGGTCGTGGTAGATCAGTTAAGATGTTGTGAGGCTGGGGAAAAGAAGTAACTCCCAGACAGTGACATCCACAGAAAACACCCAGTGACAGCTGCAATTTTATATAACTGGTGTGGACAAAAGTCTGTATATCTAACAACTTGTATCAATAATGCTGTCCACGACCATCATATGTCTGTGTTGTAATGCAATTCCTCCCTCGCCAGCACATAAAGTACATGATTAAATCTAGTATTCCCCCCTATTGTCCTACACACCAGATCTACAGGATATATCTAAGGTCTTGTCATACATGCACCCAAATTTAAAAGGCAACGTTTTACAGAACTGTGTGTACAACAGTGCCTTAGTGCCCTCTAGTGCTGGCAGACGAAAGCTTGTGTTTCACAGCAAGTCTGTGTGGTTGCAAATGTGACTGCTATACAGGAGATGGACACAATAACATGAACAAATGCAATATAAGTTAACAAAATAAAACACAATGTCACTCATTAACACAGCCTCTTTAAAGCCTGTAATAACTACACTGGGTCTGGAAATAGGGGTGAAGGAATTCTTACCCTACAAAATGACCATTTCTGTATCATTTGTTATGCTGTTACCTTGATTTCGTGGGGGGGAAAAAACTGTTTATCTCGCATTATGTATTTAAAACTGAACTGAAAGTGAAACTTCTCTATGCTATCTTCAAAACCAGACTCCATCGCTAGGTATTTTTGGTGAAAATGCATACAGCTGGATAAATAAGAAATCAAGGTCACACAGCAATTTACAAATGGTCATTTTTTGGGTAGTGTTCCTGTTATTTTGTCCCCCCTCAGGCGACAGGTGACGGCTTGTGATCAAAGATCTGTATGCAGAGATGGACCAACCTCTTTCTGTCGTCATCTGACCTCGAAGAGGACGAGTCTCTCCTTTGCCTTTTCTTCTTTTTCTCCTTCTTCTTTTTCTCCTTTTTGCTCTTTTTCTCTTTCTTTTTCTTTTTGCTCTCGTGCCTATGGGTAGAAAACAAGAATTATTATTGAAGTAAACATGGAAAACTGGATGCAGGGTCACATTTGGTGCAGAGGAACTAAGTGTTTTATGCTATTTATGTCTTTTATATGTGTTTAGTAAGTTATCTTAGGTGGTAGCTAATAAAATACATACCGTTGTTCCAAATCCCCTTTTTCTTCACCCTGAGATGTCTTTGTTGTTGAGGTTTCTGCACTGCCCTCTGTTCTGTGGTGCTGTAAAGAAGGCATGTCTTTAATATTTGTATCAAGTTGTAGATCCAGTGAAAGGAACTCTCTTTTCTTAGCTCTTAAACTGTTTTCACTACCTGCAAAAGACACTCAAAAAGTCTGTTTTTGTCCATCAACCCGCTTTGCACTTACATCAACATCTGCATCTTACAGAGTCTGCATCTGAAAAAGTTCAGTGTGTTTGTAAGTGAGGAAAAGAACTTACTGTAAAAACAGCCAAGCCTATTTTAGCTGCCTCCCTTTCCTTTTGAGAGAGCACCATTTTCCTTGACCCTGCGCTGTAGATAGAAACAAACAATCACAGTACATTAAGATAAAAGGCTCTGTTGCCATCATTTGAATGTCAAGTCTTTGAGTTCTAACAGAGCATAAAAAGAACACAGTGAAGGCAAAGAAAGATACTGCCATTTCCCCCGACCAACGTGTTTCACGCTAAAACAATTTTTAAGATAACATTATAAAGTTGGACCTTAAAGAGACAGTTCACCCCCAAAATAAAAACACAGACTTTTCCTTTTATATGTAGTGCTATTTATCAATCTAGATTATTTTAATGTGAGCTGCTGAGTGCTGTGGACATCAGCTGTAGAGTCGTCTGCCTTCTCTCGAATATAACTGAACTAGATGGCACTCGGCTTGTGGTGCTCAAAGTGCCAAAATGATATACTTGCAAAAACTCAACAGCGATGTCTCTTTCCAGAAATCACAGCCTGGTTACTCAAGATAATCCACAGACCTTGTTGTGAGCAGTTTCATGGGAACTATTTTCTTTCTACCTAACTACATCTGCCAACCGTATCACCACGCAGAAGGAGGTGTGCATTTTCTCATGGAGGACAGGCTTGTGACAGCACGAGATGTAAACATTAATAGTGTCCTCCTCGGCTGAGCTGTAAAGTTAGCTAGCTCAGTGGTGCAGGGTGAGCTAACAGAAGATACATGCTTCCTTCTGTGCGATAATACAGTTGGCAGGTGCAGTTTAACAGAAAGAAAACAGTTCCTACATGGGGTGAACTGTCCCTTTAATGAAGTGAAACCCACAGAAATGGTGAATGTTTCAATTTCTGAAGTGCTGTGATAATTACAGGGTTATATATGTCTTCCTTGGCTGCACATGCTGTCATTTTAAATTTGCTGGTTTGTTTTATTTGGTTGCTTTGTGTAATAGGTTGTTACATCCCAAAATTGACAAGAGAAAATCACCTGGAGCTTCCCAAGCCTGAGACACGGTCCACATTTTTCTCTTCACCATCTGCCTCTTCCCTCCTGCAAACGTCTGCGAGGTCCTGGTATCAAAATTTGGAAAGTTCAAATCATTCATTTTATTAAAGGCAAAGTCTTTAAAATGATTTTAAGTAAAAAGCAGTACCAAAAAAGTGACATACCTCTTTGGTCAGGCCAGTTGGTTGCCTCTTTATATTCTTGTGCCCTCTGTGTAATGGAAGAGAATGGGAAAAGATTTATTTATTATATTTGTTGACCCAAACCAAGTCAACCATTCTGTTACAGGAAGTCATACTTACAGAGCAGCCATCAGTGCCTCATGCTCTGCAGCTTTGACAGCAGCGAGTTCTTGCTCTTTCGACAAGGTTGCACCACCTTTTTTGTCTTTTGAGTACCAAGACAGATCTTTGCCTTTTTGCCATCTTCCTACTGGTGCCATCAAAGAGTTCCCTGGAAACAAGACAGAGGAATTGAAAGTGGTTGAGAAAGATGTGTTATTTTACTCATTTTTTACAGGGTTATCCGAATGCTGAGCAACAGACAAAAACTTAAGGTTATTTTTCAAAAACATCAATCAGCAGTCAAAACATTTACCAATCACTTGTGTGGGTTGACTACTTGACCTATCTTTGCAGCTCTATAATATATATAAACCTTTATTTATTTATGGAGATTTCATTTCAAAAGTACAATATAGTGTCAGTTAAAATCAGTCAGGTTTACTAGATCAGACTAGAACCAGAGTATCAAGCTTTAAAGTACACTGCAATTCATTCCAGGTGTGTGGTGCAAAGAATCTAAAAGCAATCGCAGCAAAGTCTGTGTTACTTCAAGTAACCTGAAGTACTAACCAGTCCTGTGAAAGTATGTTATGTGTTACAGCTCTCCTGCCAATAAGTGACGTCAAATATGAGGGCAATTTTTGAAGAAGTCCCTTATAAATAAATTAAAACAAATGCTGGCCCCTTCTATAAGTGCTATAGGTGTTTCTGGTTATAAATCTAAGAGCTGAATGGCAGACAGCATTTAGGGACATGAGAGTGGAGGCTGCTGCATGGCACCATAATAGAAAGACTGCCTCCACAATCTTCTGTCTACAAGATGGAGGAAAACCTGACTTGTTTCTGTATTAAAAAAGTTTTTTGTTAGTGCATCAATTTGTGGTTTGAAGGTGAATTTGTCATCAATCCAACTGATGTTGACGTTGGTAGATACTGACTTGACTGCCCAAACTCACTGGAATAGCAAATGTGAAATTTTGTTTTTAAGCATTTTCTTTTCTTTAGTGAAGAAAGAAGGACTTAATACACAATTTGTGTCGCATGCTCTCCTCAGAAGCACCTGTTCATCGCACCATAAAGAGCTCTGGTGTTGACTTTATGCTTTTTAAATACCTGTGTTGTGTGTTTATGCGAGTTCATGATCCACGTGTAATGCCATTTACCATGTGTCATTGTATGCACATTGTGTATGTACATTTCATCCTCATGTCACCGCTGTGGTGGGTGCTACGTAGCTCTTGTGTGGCGAGCTGACCTGTTGCCAGCGGTGCGGGCTCAGATAGCTGTGAGGCTACGTGTGTCTGCTCAGATAGAGGGAGCAATGAACACCAGGACCTGCTGGCTGCAGAGTGAAAAGAGGACCGAGCAGCCCGACACTGTGTAATGAGGGACTCTAAAACAAAAGGTATGGACGAGCAGCACGTGTAGGACCGAGGCAGAGGTGTGTAGCTGTAGTTAAACTGTGATTTTAAAAGTCCTGCTCTGTTAGCTTCAAGTTAGCAAACAGCGGTGTGTGTGGCTAGCGCTAACAGCGGACTTCACTGCCAGTTTTCTTTTAAAAACTTACCCAGATAGTTTTCTCTGTGTTTATCGACTTTCACGTCGTCCCAGTTGAACTGGTCCTGGCCTCCCCGGACCCCTCCAGACCTCGAGGAACCAAACATTTTGACTTTGGAGCGGCGTCAGTGTCCCGTTAGCTCAACCGGCTGACTTTAGCCACATTTGCACACGAGCACACTGAGGCCTTCAGCGTTCATTCATCCGGGTAGTTTCTGCGATAAGTTTAATCTCGTCGTGTCGATCGGAACATCGTGTTTCCTCCTGGTAGTGTTGACTCTCACCCTTGTAACGGGCCCGGTAATAATATAGCAGCCTTTTTCCTGTAATATACACAGAGCATAGAAGGAGCAGTTGGAAATAAACGACGTTCAGTTTAAGCTAGGCTATGCTATACAGCTAACGTTACCTTGCCGCCTAAAAACAAAGCGACAGTGTTACGAATGCGCACATACGCCTCTCTTTTAAGGACGAAACCGCAGCTACCTGTGAGTTACGTACATATATTTAAAATGGCTGCCTGGCGTCTACTGTCTTTGGCTAATAATAGTAAAACTTCACGTTTCTGTGTTTTGTCGCGCAAATTCCCGACGCTCGCGAACGTAACGTGACGATGTTGTGGCCCGCAGCGATGACGTAGGCGGCACATTTTCCTTTAATGGCTCTCACATCAAAGATACAGAGCAGAGGTGGGAGAAAATCATCCGGAGACGGACCCACAATCTTGGACTAACGTAACTCCTGATGTTCATGAGATATTTTTCCAGGCTGTTGTCAGGTAGGAGGGAGGATGACGGTCTGTGTGCTGTTTACAGTTGTGTTGTCTGCCGTTATCACTGTAGATAACACTGCCATTCATTCCCCCCAGTGTGTGGGGAGACGGTGTTTCTTCTGCGTTGTTGCAGGGTGAGAAGATGGTTGTTGTGTGTTTACTGAGCAGACTTTAAGTGTAGCTGATGCAACCTTACCTTACGTGTAATCATCCTTTAATGTGTCCTTGTAGATGTGAGCCATCAGTGATAACTTACCTGTGCAGACTTTGTTTCAAAACGATCAGTGTTGCCTACTCATCAAACGTGCATGTGCTCATTATATAGACAGTTTATGTATTAAACCAGCATGCAGAGCTGTTTTTAGTGTCCGCATTTACTCCTGCATCTTTAACATGGCCTCAAAACTCACTTTCATGTTAAGAAAGTATCCACAAACTCCTGCCCAGCAGCATTAATGCACAAAGTATTTACTTGCTTCTCTAGTTTGCATTTATCACCCTAAAAACGTCAATTCAGAATTTCTCTGCTAGTCATAACTGCATTATAGCACTGAGTCAAAGTGCACTTTGAATTGCCTGAGTTAGTTGTTTTTTATCTGCTAGATAATTCTGGCACAAGACTGTAAACACATGTCTATATAATAACAGAGCATTAAAAGTGCAACTCTACAGGTTTTTGTTTGCTACATCTGGATTGACAAAGGATAAACAAATAGCCGGAGGGAGAGATCACAGCATTAGACAGAATAAGAAATAAAAGTGGTTGAACATGTGCCCACATAATCCACAAATCACCTCTGTTTCAGGGTAAACTGAACTAACACTACTGTTGTTTACAGACTGCACCATGTATATTCTAGGGCTGCAACAAATAATTATTTTCATTACTGATGTATCTTTTAACTTTTTCTGTGAGTGGACAAATTATTTTGGCAGAAAATCATGAAAGCTTCCCGTCACAACTTCCCAGAGCCCAGGGTGACATATTCATATTGCTTACATTGTCCAGCCAGTAGTTCAACCCAAAGATGTTATCATATAAAGCAACATATAAGACAAAAAGGGGAGCATTAAATCATCACGGTTGAGAAGCGAGACATTTTTTGCTTGAAAAGTAGTTGTTAATTTGTTGATTGACTAATTCATCTTTTTGTTCAGCTCTCATACAGAACACTATAGCAAACTACAGCCACCTGATAGATTTCACATGATTTAAATTTGGCTTCACGCAAATACTAATCACATGGGGTTACGTGCACATGATTGAAGTCAAGCACAGTGCAGGTTTTAATGAGTGTCAGCCCGTGCTGATTATTAACTGACATGCCTCTCATTTCCTGACGTGCAGCTATTTGTCAAGTACAAATGGTTGATTCTTGAGTGGATGCTGGAGTATATGTCGCTGCAAGTTTCAGAAGCTTTGTCAGTACATTAGATTGAAAAGTGTCCTTTTTTTTTTCTTACTGTTGTTGTCTGTAAACGTCACAAATTACGATAAGTGGTCTATTTATTAAGTAATTAATTAAAACAGCATATTTAATCTGACTGGCAGCAACAGAATCAAAATAATTAGACAATTATAGGTAGCATTAGTAAATAAAAAACAAAACTCTTTACATTTAAAGTTGCAAATAGTAAATATTTACTTTTACTTTATAAGGACAACATTTTGTAAATCAGGATTGACTGATTAAGTTCATGAATAAATTTGCCGTGTTCAATCATGGTAATTTATTAACAAGCAAACTTACAAGACTTTTTAAAGATTTGTTTTGTTTACTAACATTTATAGTAGTTGTACAACATAAGTACTCTATATTAAGGGTGGCTAATATATCTATGAAATCGATAGTGTGACATGAGATTAGATATTGTCTTAGCTTTTGGATATCGCAATATTGTAAGTGTTTCCCTGCTTTTAAAGGCTGCATTACAGTAAAGTGATGTAATTTTCCGAACTTACTTCAAAGCTTCGAAGCTTTAAGTGCTGCCGTGGTAATCCGTGGCCAAGTCAGTATCTGAATGCTCTGTTTTCTATACCATTACCCCAAAAATCCCCAAAAGCCCATACATTAAATGATAATTATCTAACATAATTCATTATGCATCAACATTAACCATCAGTTATTCTCAGACAACAACATTATAACTTAGTGATGGGTCTAATTTTGTGATTACAACAGTTTGACCACTAGAGATTCACTAGCTTGATGTCTATAAAGATAAATGTGGAATAGATTCAAAATTTACAAAGATGATTCCCAAAAAGTTGAATGTCAGATATGCCAAATGAAACTGGCAAATGGCCTGAAAACTGTAAGTAACAGCTTGTCCATCTTGCAGAGTATTATTTTTCTAGCTATTATGGCTGATGTTATTGCCACCTGTCACGTTATTCAAGGTGAAATCTGATGTCCCCTCGTCTCTCTTGCGAAATAAATAATCAGTAATTAAAATAATAATTGATTGCAACCCTGATTGTTTGTATTTGAGAACAGGAAGCCAGTACAAATAGCCTAAACAGATCCATGGATGACTTTTAAAGATGCCATGGTGGAGGGTTCGGGCCGGGGTTGATAATTGTTTGAAGACAGGACGTTAAAAATAATGAGGTTTCTTAACTGGCCTCTGAAAAGGGAACTCCTTCACCTTCAATTAGCCCTGTTTCCATTTATGGGAAGCATTCAAGAGGCAATAGAGAATGACTCTTGTCATTTGCACCTGCAAAGACCATCTCGCTGCGTCTGTTTGCTTGGAAACAAGACGGCTGGTAATGCTGTGATTTGATTCTTGGCCCCCTAAGAGATCTCAGAGCACAGTTTACTTTTGTTCTTAGGTCAATAAATTGCATATCACATGGAATATGTAATATTTGGACTAATTGCCAACCTGTCTGATACCTGACATTTATGTAAGTAAGTAAGTAGGTAAGTAAAGTTTATTTATATAGCACCTTTTACAGACACAAAACCACAAAGTGCTTCACATTAAAAGCAAGAACACAGATTAAAAGTAAAAAATTAAAAATAGTAATAACAATCATACAATATAAATTTCAAGATCAACAGGCAAGTATAAAAATGATAACAAAAGAAACAAACCCAAAAGAGGCAATAAAAGGAAGTAAAAAACAAAACAGTTAAACAGATTGTTTTGCCAAAGGCCTGTCTGAATAAAAATGTTTTCAGCTGTTTCCTAAAAGTAATACAAGAATCTATGGATCATAGAGAATAGGGGAGAGCATTCCATAGGTTAGGAGCAACAGCTTGAAAAGCATGAATAATCTTCTCCATCTCAGCATTGGTCACCACAGATCTTAATTTCGCTATGTTCCTCAATTGGAAAAAACAAGAGCTGATAAGTTGGCTGACATGTTTGTCTAGGGACAGGGATTGGTCAAAAATGACGCCCAAATTTTAAATGTTTTGCTGAGCATGAACACCTAAAGGCCCCATAGACTGCTTGATAATAGGGATAGAGTGTTCAGGGGCAACTATAAGAGCTTCAGTCTTTTTGGTGTTAAATTGGAGGTAGTTGTCAGACATCCAGCTTTTAATGGCATCCAAACATTCATTTAAGATGTCCAGCTGGCCAATTTCATCAGTGGTAAAAGAACAATACAGCTGAATGTCATCTGCATAAAAATAGTAAGAGATGTCGCTGAACCGACTAATAATATGTCCAAGAGGCAGCGTATATAATGAAAATAACATGGGACCCAGAGCAGAACCCTGAGGGACGCCGCATGACAAAGGCGCTGTGTCTGACGTGAACTGACCAACAGTAACTGAAAAACTCCTATCAGTATGATAGGATGAAAACCAATCCAAGGCAGACCCAGAGATGCCCACCAACTGTAATAGTCTTATTACCAGTAACAGTAATGATTGATATTAACTATCCATTGTCTTTCTTTTAGTTGCACATCAGCAGAGCTGTTGCTGTTACCTGTTTTAACAGTTGTTACTGACAACCAGCCGACTTTCTGTTATACTGCATTGCTTTCCTCACCTGTAGATGTTGTAATACTTCTTTATGCCTGTGACTGTCTTTGTCACAACAGTAGAACTGTGTTTTATGAAGTATGATGTTATTAGTTGGTTCATGTGTATCTGCAGGTTGTGTCGAAAATACAACAATAAAAAAAAAAAGCGAAATGTGAGGCTCTGTAAACACGGCCCTGCCCTCTCTTTTTCTCTCCTCCCTCCTACACTCGTACGCAGTCTATTTGCACACATACACACACACCCTCCCTGTTCACTTGAACTTCCTGTCTGCTTGAGCCCTTTGTGTATTGAGGAAGGGTAAGAAGGATCACTACAGGCTTTACTTTATTCTTTGCTTTAGTAGCTTGCTTAAGAAATTTTGGTAGTGAAAGAATAGATCAGTGTGGAGAAGGTGAGATGTTGAAGGAGCTGTTTTGCAAAGATGTGTAGTTCAAGTGTGCTCATAGGTTTGTCAGTGATTGGTTTGCTGCATAATTTAGTTAAAAGGAGTTTTAAGCGGTCATTTACTACAGTTCAAGCCTGTGTCTCTATTAAAAGCAGTTTTTACTCTTAGCCTCTTGTGGCTCCTCTGTCTTTTTCCACATCTCAAGCAGACTAGGGCTCTCCAATTAGTGTGTAATTGTCCCTGCACCATGGTAACCTTCCAGCTTGCCAACCTGTTGTGATTGCCTTCGCTCTTGTGGGAGATGTTTTGGTCTCATCATTTGTTCCTCCTTTTAAGAACCGCTGGCTTATCATTTTATCGTGTTTGTCCCATTAGGGTGAGGCCTGTCTGAGCACTTAAACTCACTGTAATCACAGACAGATTTGGTCCTATAGTGACTCATGCCATAAGATTTCAGTGGGTTGCCATCCTCCAGCCTCGCCCGCTTGTTTCCTATACTGAACTCTCCTCTCCGCCTCTCCCTCAGCTATGGCTGGACCCAGGCCTGTGGTGCTCAGCGGCCCATCCGGGGCGGGAAAGAGCACTCTGCTGAAGAAGCTAATGCAAGAATATGACAGTGTGTTTGGCTTCAGCGTCTCCCGTAAGTGTGCCTCTCTGTACCAGTCTTGATGGTGTTCTCACCAACTGTTGGGCTTGTCATTGATCATTATAGTCACAGTATATGTGGAGGTGTAATTAATGTCACACATACAAGCAAATGTTATTGTTTTATTCAAATAGTGCTGCAGCTGATGATCATTTTCATTATTGATTGATTAATTATTTTCTCATTTTCTTAACATTATTTTCACATTTTATGGACCAAGAGATTAATTGGTTGATCAAAAAAGTAAATGACAGATTAATCAACGGTGAAAATAAGTATTAGTTGCTACGGAAGCGTATTGCATTCACAAGCCCTGTTTTTCTGAGTAATTTTTTTCTGTTTTTCGGAGTAATTTATTTCTTTTTCTGTTTTTTGGTGTAATTTTTTCTGTTTTTCTGAGTAATTTTTCCCTTTTTTTCATGGTAATTTTTTCTGTTTTTCGGGGTATTTTTTTCTGGGGTTTTTTGTGGTATTTTTTTTCTGTTTTTCATGGTAATTTTTTTTCCTGAACGAGGATACGATATACTTCAAAATCTCACGAGAAGCTCCCACCTGGCACCTGCAAGTGACCCCTGCATCCATGGTGACTCCTGCTCATGGATGTATTTTGCATCCGTGCTCCTGCTCCTAGACAATTTCAACTACGGGGTCAATAAGGGTAAGGCACGTAATTAGTTACACACAGGGCATCATAATCTAGCTATGTTTTTGACTGCATCCTTCTGGTGTAGGCCTATCGCTCAGTGTAACAGGTTAGGTTGACAAACGTGTATGGGCATGATTTTACAACCTGTTACTAACCAAACCTGTTACATTGAGCGATAGGCCTACATTAGAAGGATGCAGTCGAAAACATAGCTAGATTATGATACCCTGTGTGTAGCTAATTACATGCCTTACCCTTATTGACCCCGTAGTTGAAATTGTCTAGGAGCAGGAGCACGGATGCAAAATACATCCATGAGCAGGAGTCACCATGGATGCAGGGGTCACTTGCAGGTGCCAGGTGGGAGCTTCTCACAAGATTTTGAAGTATATCGTCTCCTCGTTCAGGAAAAAAAATTACTGAGAAAAACAGAAAATATTACTGCAAAAAAAAAAAAAGAAAAAAAAATTACTGAGAAAAACAGAAAAATAAATAAATTACTCTGAAAAACAGAAAAAATTACTCAGAAAAACAGGGCTTTTTTATTTGTCAAGTGAATGCAATACGCTTCCGTAAGTTACAGCCCTGAATTATTTTATTTTTTTGACACAACTCTATCACAACCAAACAACAACTACAGTATCATCTATGGCAGTTGTAAAAAATATGTTAGTTTGGGTAATTAATCATTACAAAATACCAATATCAGGGAAAAGTAATAATAGCAATCATAAGAAAGATGGGCTCCTGCACATTCTGCCCCCGTGAAGGAAGTGATGCACCACCTGCATTTGGAAAAGATTAAATTCTCCTTAAGAGGGTGTGAAACCAAGTAATACCAGATCTGGCAACCCTTTACAGACCACTTTAAGAAAGATGCACGTTAGTTCTTATTAAGTTCTTCCCCTACCTAGCCTAGTTTAAATGACACAAAACATGGTCAATCTAATATAATCTATATAATATCTAATCTAAGTATTTATCTATTTATTTTATTTTTTATTGTTTTAAAAAGAACAATAAATAGAACGATATGCTTTCCTTGTAATATTATATTTTACAAATTTGTGTCTTTTTCTATACATGTATGACAAACTTGAATTTTGACTTGCTGAATATTTTCTACATTTTTGTACTAGAAATTCTATTTCCACTTTTTTTTTACTACTACCAAGGCTTGTTTAACTTTATTGTTTAACCCCAAAAAAAGGAGTTGGGAAATAAAAACCCAATGATAGTGAATATAAGGAGAAAGGGAGCAATTATACTAATTAAAAGAAAGAAGGAAATGTACATAAATAACTTGAACAATACTGAGGAAAGGGGCCAGTGGCAGACTTGGGGTAATCCCAGCTGCACTGAGAGAGGATAGGTGGGAAATAAATGGTTTACAAACAAGCACCCAGATGGACTTCCTGTTGATCAAACAATAGATTTGATTCAGTGTTCCTTTGTTAAAACAATTTTTGTAACATTGACATGTTGGTTACAACAGCATAATAAAATAATAGAAAAATAACGAAACAAAAACTGTTTGGGTATATACACATTTTTACAGTGATTATTATTCCAGTCCAGTGTCATCTTTTTGAGTCTTATATGGAGTCAATTTTTCCCATTTTCTTTCTAGTTGTGTTTCCTGTAGTCTCAGTATATCGATTTAGTGTTTCAGTTCAGACTGTGACATAAATGTTTTCTCAACTCAGATACAACAAGAACTCCTCGACCTGGAGAACAGGATGGCAAAGGTACAACACGTTCTTCCTCTTTTATGACCACTGTAACAAACATCAGTCGTATTGCAGCTTTATTTATCTATCATCTTCTTTTTGGGGTTTCAGATTACCATTTCGTCACACGAGAGGCGATGCAGGCAGGGATCAACAACGGCGAATTCATTGAGAGCGCAGAGTTCTCGGGGAACATGTACGGGACGAGTAAAGCTGCCGTGCAAGCCGTGCAGGCCAAGAACCTCATCTGTATACTTGACATTGACATGCAGGGTGTGAAGAACATCAAGAGGACAGATCTCAATCCCCTCTACATCTCCATCCAGCCACCATCCATAGATGTCCTGGTAAGCACAGAAAAGAAATGCATTTCACTGAGTCGATAGAGGTTCTATAGGTCAGTTTCTGGGTGTGACCTGAGGGGTATTCCAGGTAGGAGGTTCAACAAACTCTGAGTCTAATCCTGAACTCTGAGTTGATTTACCCTGAGCTGGGAAACTCTGAGTATCTGGTTCCAGAACAGCTGATTCTAATTAGTTCAGTCAACTCTGAGTAGGTAGACCTTGAGTTAAGCACGTGCACAACCACAATAAAAAGCCATCATCAGTGGAGCCCTGATACCTCGAGTCACCATGGCAACTGGAGAGAAAAAGCGATCAACTTATTTCACACCTGTGGACTTGGAGGTGCTCATGAATGCCTACAGCGAATATGAGCATATATTTCATAAAAAAAAAAGTAACACCGCTAAAGCTGCCAAGGAGAGAGAGGCGGCATGTGAAATTTAGCAAGCAGGATCTCCTTCAAAGGGATGACGGTGGCTCAGTGGATAGAGCAGGCGTCCCGTATGGCTTTTGCCGCAGCGGCCCGGGTTTGACTCCGGCCTGTGGCACCTTGCTGCATGTCACTCCCTCTGTCTCTCTCCCCCTTTCACGCTTAACTGTCCTGTCAATTTAAGGCAAAATGCACCCCCAAAAAAATATTAAAAAAGAATCCTTGCTAATTTCAGCAGCTATTTTAAGCATATAGATGGTTGATGACTTATTTGAAATTTGAATCCTTCGAAAACTATCATACCCAAAAGACCGATGGATGGGATTTCCTACATACGGACAACCCATGTGTGTCTGCCAGCTTGCTTCAGGCTCGGCAGTAGGGAGGAAACAGGGTGAACTCAGGGTTTCTTAAAGAAAACCTGCCAGCGAGCAGGTTAGGTTCACAGACTCAGAGTTTGACTTACCTCTCTTTCTGGAACTGAAAACCCAGAGTTTCCCTCATTTCAGGGTTAACATACTCAGAGTTTTCACTAAACCCGCTTTCTGGAATACTCCTCTGGAGTTTGCTTTGTACCGCAGTGGTCATACAGGTTTTGGATTCTCTGTGAATATCTCCGCTTTTCTGTGTTGCCTCAGGAAAATCGCTTAAGACATAGAAAAACCGAGTCAGAAGAGAGTCTTCAGAGGCGTTTACAGATAGCGACAGTGGACATGGAGTTAAGTAAGTATTTGTTGTTTGCAAAATGGAACCACATAACCCTTAAAAACATGACCCTGAACCTAATTGTATCTCCTTCTAGGTAAAGAACCTGGTATGTTCGATGTCCAGATCGTCAATGATAATTTGGAGGATGCTTATGGGCAGTTAAAACATGCTCTTCTTGAGGTGAGCTGTCACTGTACAACACAGTCTATGACATTACACACATTAAAACACTGTTCTGATGTGTTGAGTTGAGCATATACATTTTCAATACACATACACACTGAATGATAATAATTTTACATTAGATTCAGTTTAAGTGACTTTTTGAAGAAGAAAATGGGGTTAAATGGCACTCAGACCGCGTCAAACAACGTCAAAATACGTCCACTAAAAGTGCATTTATTTCATACAGATAGGCTCGGATTGATAGTATAATTATCCGACGACATAACGGAAAGGAGAAATGAACGTCTGTGTTTACCTTTAGCTGGATTCAGACATGTTCCTCTGCCTGTTGCTGCTCTCTCTCTCTCCTTGTCCACTCTTCACTTTCAATGAGCTCTGCGTCTGTGTACTCCGTGTTCAAATAAATACGGGTGGTCATCAAATTCAAATGGCTCATCCAGATCCAGTTGGTCAAAATCAGGTAAAAATTCAGTCATGACTACTCCAAACAGAGTAACTCCTCACGTTTGTAAGGTCACTCCAGCTGTAACTTCCTGCAACAACTCAAATCTCGCGAGACGTGAGATTTCAGAGCCAGACTTTCACTCTCTGAGTGAGTGTTTTGACTTGCCACGACAAACATGTCCGAAATTTTTACCCGATTTTGACCAACTGGATCATTTGAATTTGACATGAGATGTTATTATCTGCCCATTCACTTTTGGCCATAAAACATCAAAACAACACATAAATAATGTAAATAATTGTGACTGCGTAAGTGCAGAAAAAGTTTACTTCAAACTGACTCCACTAACACACATAAAACGGCACACACACAGGATAAGTTAGCCTCTGGAAGAAATCTTTTCTCTTTAACCCAAACCATGACCCCGAAGACAAACTTCCCTCAACTGCCATAAAACATAGATTTACATAATTTTTACAAAAGCATCAAATTCAGCTTAGTACTGTCAAAGTTCATAGACAGAACAACTTTTGCTAGTCACACATTATTAGCTTAAGCGTGTTCACATTGCAAAAGTTAGCATAGCAGCTAGTGGACTTTTTCCTCTACTCGCAGTTTAACAGATTACATGTTACAATACTATTTTATTACTATTTTTATCCTCATGGTCTTTCTCTGAGCTGCTTGCCATCTGCCTGCTGCTGCTTGACGGTGACACAGATTTCCAAAATAAAAGCGTATCCCAAAGATGACAATATGGATCAATGTTTTCACTTTGCATGAATGATATTGGATTGTTGATCATTGAAGTTATATATCGACCTAGATCGATGGATCGTTACACCGCTACTAACTAAACAAGGCCGTGGTAAACCTGCAACTCCCTTGTTCTGGGAAGTAAAAATACTGCTTTTGTCAGTGGTGTCTGTGTGCTTTGAGATAACGGCTTTAGTTCCCCGTCAGAAGGTGCTGTCTGACGGCAAGGTAAAGCTGTGAAAACATTCTTAATGTAACGTACACTTTAACTAATTTTTACATGCTCCTCCGTTTGCTCAGCGCCATTTGATTTTATTTACACGATGCAGGGGTTTCCTACCCTGGAGTTATCGTCAACAAACAAAACCAAAAAAGGCAAAAGTGTGAAGAACTGATTAAACATCATGTTTTTCTGATCTGTGCAGTCTCACTTTAAGTTTCTTAGTCCATTGTTGTAGATTTGTCTGTATTTCCTGACCAACGTTACTTACCTGTTTTGGGAGCATAATAAGATTTTTTTTTTTCTTCTCCAGGAAATTAATGTGGTCAAGAAAGTCAACATGTCTTCATAGGAGACAACAGCACCCTGACTCCTTTGGGTCCCATCCAGCCACTCCTTACAGAAACACAGGCCTCCATTCCAGCCATGAACATTCCCTCAGATGGCGGTCTGTGAACTCAGACAAACATCCCCGTAGTGGATACACAGATATGTAGGTTTTATATGGTGCTTAGAGATAGTTATTAACAATGATATTACACTCTAAGGTGTAACTTATTTTTTATTGTGCTTTCCATGTTTTTATTTTCATTTGTATGAAGACTCCAGTAATGCTTTCTTGATATGTGACGGGCATGGTATGCACGATGCTCTCTTGCATAGGGTTTACTAAACACAGATATACTACTGCTCGCAGCTTCGTCCTGTCACCAACCTTGACTTACACAAACAGGGAGTAGCATCACTCATGTGGATATACTGGTCTTTCAAGCAAAGGTGGAGACAAAGCTTGTTTCTCGTTTTCATGATGAGTGGCAACGAGTTATGCGACTCTTTTTGTGCCACCAGTCATATTGTGTTGATGAGGAGACTCACAGAGAGGTATCTGCACAAGTTCAGTTCGGGGGGAAAACTTATCTGAAACTTCAGCATTTCATCTCATTTCTGGGATGAAAAAACATGGTGGCTGTTTACTTTTGAGGGGTTCATGCAAGTCATTTTACTGTTAGCTATTCCAGTGCTGGTGAATGCTTTTCCTTTAAAGATTCTGTGTAAAATGCCACAGAACTCCATTATAGTTTGATAGCTTGATTGGTTTGCTGTTGTGCTCCAGTAGGATTAAATCCCATCGTAGAGGTAGGAAATGTTATTTAGAACAAAAAACACAAGTGCATCTAATGGCTCTTAGAATAAAGCTTTTTTTATTTACCTTTTGGGCTCCATGACAGAACAATCTGTTTATTTTACAATTGTAAATTTGTACGTTTATATTGTGTATCATTTTGCAGCTTCGCCTGTACAGTAAAATGACATTCAGTGGACTCTTTTGATTCCTTACTAAAGAAGAGGTTTTTAAATTTAAAGGAAAATTAATAAGAATTTTTCTTTTTTTTTTTAATATATTGCAAATTTCGTTTTACTTGAAAACAGTGAATATTTATGAGGGATACGCAGGACTTAAATTTTCAACTTAAATTTAATACCCTTTCCCTACATTTTAAGACTGTATCGCCACTGCAAGTTTTTACAGGTCACATCAGCAACACACTTAAACTTACGTTTACTATACATTGATTGTAAGATAAACTCCTTGGACCAGTGTATGAATGCAACATTATTCAGATAGACAGGGTGGGAACAAAGCACAAGAGAATGAATTGAGTGCAAACACAATATTGTTCCCTATAACACACACACACACTTGAACTCTTTGTTATTGGGCTACTGTACATAGATTCTTTATTTTTTTTTATGTACGTGATGGCACAATTAAATGAATTGGAGGACAAAAATTTGATAACATGTACTTGTATAACCAGTAATTTGACCAATAAGCTTTGATAAAATGTAATACATTAAACTTTGGTGAGCTTCAGGGGGCCGATGTCATTTAGGAGGTCCCTCTGAACAAATATCCATCATGGCATGTGCACGTTAATGCATGATAGAAACCAGGGACCAGATGTTTAAACCATGCTTGCAAACAATAACCATGCATCCACTGCTTCACATACATAGAATGGTATTTCTAAAGATACAATGTGTGTTGAGGGTGTACGCATCTCATGCATACTTAAGACAAGGTGTAACATGGTTTTAGCTGCGTGAGAGATTTAATCTTGCTTATTTAGGCTTGCCAAAATTGATGATCAGCCATTTTTGCAGTCTACAAGGCCTTCTATAAAATTTCACTTAAAGATGTTTATACATGTAATTTAAAAAAAAAAAAGATTTGAGTGATGAATTTTTGGAACGACATAATATACTATGACATTTTTTATCATATTTGAAATGACATACTATACTATGACATTTTTATCATTTTTGGAACGACAAACTATACTATGACATTTTTATGATTTTTAAATCGACGTACTATACTATGACATTTATATGGTTATTGAAACGACACTGACATTTTTATCATTTTTGAAACGACATACTATACTATGACATTTTTATGATTTTTAAATCGACATACTATACTATGACATTTTTATCATTTCTGGAACGACATAATATACTATGACAATTTTATGATTTTTAAATCAACATACTATAATTTTGAACCAGTTTCCCAGTTCTGATTTTATCCTAAATCGTGAAGCAACTTGTAAAGACTGTTTCAATATGAGCGCCATAAATCTATCATTAATAATCAGAGTTTTAATAATGATAATTAAGATGTCACCAAAAAGATGGTTTACATATAGTTTCTCAGAGTGCAGCCTGTGGGCAACTGGCCCACAGAAACATTTTGGCCAGCCCCTGAATGTGACATGCAATACATGCATTATATTTCTATTATCTGTGGTCCATTTCATTACTCACTTTCAGTAGCTTACATTTAATGCACTACTAGGCTATTTGGTTAGCAAGTTTAGTGGACAGATGTTTTGTTTATGTGTGCCTTTTCCTGTGCGGCCTTCAATCATATGCTGGCTCCCTTATTTGGCATTCAGTAATCCAAACTTTAGATACCCTGGTGTAAGACATAAAGGTTGTATGATTTCTGCATTGTTTCCATGGTCCTGGGTTGATATTTTGAGAGGCAGTTTTTGGTATATCTGTGTCTATGCATACATGTTGTACCACGATCTTCTCTGACCTGTGTTGTAATAAACTTACATCTTCAAGTAAGGACATCTAAGGCTCACTGATTTATTCTTTGATTTGTCTCAGTAAAGATGGAGGTAAAGTGCAAGTGTTTGACTTTGATTGTATAGTATGCCATAAAACAATTAAAAAAGGTCAGTATACTATGTTGTTTTAAATAATCATAAAAATGTCATAAAATAGTATGTGCTTTAAACACATAAAAATGTCACTGTATATGTTGTTTTAAACAAATCATGAAAATGCCATAGTAGTAAGTCATGAAAAAAAGACATAAGTCCAATCTATGGCATAGTATAGTATGACATTTTAAAAAAATCTTAAAAATGTAATGTTATTGTATGTCATAAAAAATGTCACAGTATAATATGTTGTTTAAAGGACCATAAAAATGTCATAGTATAGTATGTCGATTTAAAAATCATGAAAATGTCATAGTATATTATGTCGATTTAAAAATCATAAAAATGTCATAGTATAGTATGTCGTTCCAAAAATCATAAAAATGTCATAGTATAGTATGTCGTTTTAAAAATCATGAAAATATCATAGTATATTATGTCATTCCAAAAATGATAAAAATGTCATAGTATAGTATATCGTTTTAAAAATCATGAAAATATAGTATAGTATGTCGTTTCAAAAATGATAAAAATGTCATAGTATAGTATGTCGTTTTAAAAATCATGAAAATATCATAGTGTGTCGTTTCAAAAATGATAAAAATGTCAGTATAGTATGTCGTTTCAAAAATGATAAAAATGTCAGTATAGTATGTCGTTTCAAAAATGATAAAAATGTCAGTGTCATTTCAATAACCATATAAATGTCATAGTATAGTATGTCAATTTAAAAATCATAATAATGTCATAGTACAGTTTGTCATTCCAAAAATGATAAAAATGTCATAGTATAGTATGTCATTTCAAAAATGATAAAAATGTCATAGTATAGTATGTCATTTCAAAAATGATAAAAATGTCATAGTATAGTATCTCGATTTAAAAATGATAAAATGTCATAGTACAATATGTCGTTTTGAAAATGATAAAAATGTCATAGTATGTCGTTTAAAAATGATAAAAATGTCATATGTCGTCCCAAAAATGATAAAAATGTCATAGTATAGTATGTCGTTCCAAAAATGATAAAAATGTCATAGTATAGTGTGTCGTTCCAAAAATGATAAAAATGTCATTGTATACGATGTCGTTCCAAAATCATAAAAATGTCATTGTATAGTATGTCGTTTCAAAAATGATAAAAATGTCATAGTATAGTATGTTGATTTAAAAATCATAAAAATGTCATAGTATAGTATGTCGTTCCAAAAATGATAAAAATGTCATAATATAGTATGTCGTTTCAAAAATCATAAAAATGTCATAATATAGTATGTCATTCCAAAAATGATAAAAATGTCATAGTATAGTATGTCGATTTAAAAATCATGAAAATGTCATAGTATAGTATGTTGATTTAAAAATCATAAAATTGTCATAGTATATTATGTCGTTCCAGAAATGATAAAAATGTCATAGTATAGTATGTCGATTTAAAAATCATAAAAATGTCATAGTATAGTATGTCGTTTCAAAAATGATAAAAATGTCAGTGTCGTTTCAATAACCATATAAATGTCATAGTATAGTACGTCGATTTAAAAATCATAAAAATGTCATAGTATAGTTTGTCGTTCCAAAAATGATAAAAATGTCATAGTATAGTATGTCATTTCAAATATGATAAAAAATGTCATAGTATATTATGTCGTTCCAAAAATGATAAAAATGTCATAGTATAGTATGTCGATTTAAAAATCATAAAAATGTCATAGTATAGTGTGCCGTTCCAAAAAAAAATCATAAATATGTCATAGTATAGTATGTCGATTCAAAAATGATAAAAATGTCATAGTATAGTATGTCGTTTTAAAAATCATAAGAATGTCATAGTACAGTTTGTCGTTCCAAAAATGATAAAAATGTCATAGTATAGTATGTCATTTCAAAAATGATAAAAATGTCATAGTATCTCGATTTAAAAATGATAAAATGTCATAGTACAATATGTCGTTTTAAAAATGATAAAAATGTCATAGTATGTCGTTTAAAAATGATAAAAATGTCATATGTCGTCCCAAAAATGATAAAAATGTCATAGTATAGTGTGTCGTTCCAAAAATGATAAAAATGTCATAGTATACGATGTCGTTCCAAAATCATAAAAATGTCATTGTATACGATGTCGTTCCAAAATCATAAAAATGTCATTGTATAGTATGTCGTTTCAAAAATGATAAAAATGTCATAGTATAGTATGTTGATTTAAAAATCATAAAAATGTCATAGTATAGTATGTCGTTCCAAAAATGATAAAAATGTCATAATATAGTATGTCGTTTCAAAAATCATAAAAATGTCATAATATAGTATGTCGTTCCAAAAATGATAAAAATGTCATAGTATAGTATGTCGATTTAAAAATCATGAAAATGTCATAGTATAGTATGTTGATTTAAAAATCATAAAAATGTCATAGTATAGTATGTCGTTCCAAAAATGATAAAAATGTCATAGTATAGTATGTCGATTTAAAAATCATAAAAATGTCATAGTATAGTATGTCGTTCCAAAAATGATAAAAATGTCATAGTATAGTATGTCGATTTAAAAATCATAAAAATGTCATAGTATAGTTTGTTGTTCCAAAAATGATAAAAATGTCATAGTATAGTATGTCATTTCAAATATGATAAAAAATGTCATAGTATATTATGTCGTTCCAAAAATGATAAAAATGTCATAGTATAGTATGTCGATTTAAAAATCATAAAAATGTCATAGTATAGTGTGCCCTTCCAAAAAAAAATCATAAATATGTCATAGTATAGTATGTCGATTCAAAAATGATAAAAATGTCATAGTATAGTATGTCGTTTTAAAAATCATGAAAATATCATAGTATAGTATGTCGTTTAAAAAATGATAAAAATGTCATTGTATAGTATGTCGTTTCAAAAATGATAAAAATGTCAGTGTTGTTTCAATAACCATATAAATGTCATAGTATAGTATGTCGATTTAAAAATCATAAAAATGTCATAGTATAGTTTGTCGTTCCAAAAATGATAAAAATGTCATAGTATAGTATGTTATTTCAAAAATGATAAAAAATGTCATAGTATAGTATCTCGATTTAAAAATGATAAAATGTCATAGTATAGTATGTCGTTTTAAAAATGATAAAAATGTCATAGTATGTCATTTAAAAATCATAAAAATGTCATGTCGTCCCAAAAATGATAAAAATGTCATAGTACAGTATGTCATTTCAAAAATCATGAAAATGTCATAGTACAGTATGTCGTTCCAAAAATCATGAAAATGTCATAGTACAGTATGTCGTTCCAAAAATCATGAAAATGTCATAGTATAGTATGTCGTTCCAAAAATGATAAAAATGTCATAGTATAGTATATCATTTCAAAAATGATAAAAATGTCATAGTATCTCGATTTAAAAATGATAAAATGTCATAGTATAGTATGTCATTTCAAAAATGATAAAAATGTCATAGTATAGTATCTCGATTTAAGAATGATAAAAATGTCATAGTATAGTATCTCGATTTAAAAATGATAAAATGTCATAGTACAATATGTCGTTTTAAAAATGATAAAAATGTCATGTCGTCCCAAAAATGATAAAAATGCCATAGTATAGTATGTCGATTTAAAAATCATGAAAATGTCATAGTATAGTATGTCGTTCCAAAAAAAAAATCATAAATATGTCATAGTATAGTATGTCGATTCAAAAATGATAAAAATGTCATAGTATAGTATGTCGTTCCAAAAATGATAAAAATGTCATTGTATAGTATGTCAATTCAAAAATGATAAAAAATGTCATAGTATAGTATCTCGATTTAAAAATGATAAAATATCATAGTATAGTATGTCGTTTCAAAAATGATAAAAATGTCATTGTATAGTATGTCGTTTCAAAAATGATAAAAATGTCAGTGTCGTTTCAATAACCATATAAATGTCATAGTATAGTATGTTGATTTAAAAATCATAAAAACGTCATAGTATAGTTTGTCGTTCCAAAAATGATAAAAATGTCATAGTATAGTATGTCATTTAAAAAATGATAAAAAATGTCATAGTACAGTATCTCGATTTAAAAATGATAAAATGTCATAGTATGTCGTTTTAAAAATGATAAAAATGTCATAGTACAGTATGTTGTAAAAATACTTAGTAAATACTTGAAAATAGTAAAATACTTAAAACTTAAATATGTAACAATATCATTTTTTGCATGTGTGCTATAAATAAGAATTGTGAAAGACACTGGCCACAGTCATTGTTTGCAGTACATCTATTTATTAACACTGTGTACTCAAACAAGTTTCCAAAAACGACACATGTACAGTACAAGCAATTATAATCTGTTAGTGCTTTAATATTAATACATAACATGATCCTTGTAACTGACTAAAAGACCTTTAAAAACAACACAAACACCACAACTCTTTAAGGAGGCAGTTATTGTATTCTAGTGACTTTTTAAACTGAGAAGGTAGTACATTCTGGGAGCTCAAGTACTTTGCACAAACATTTCCTTGCAATCAAATACAACATTACAGATCTGGATACTCTGGGTAAACACATTGGCTTTGGAAAAGCAAATACATGCAGTCACTCACTCTAAATATCTATCACTTACATATGACTGTCCCTGTGATATCCTGCAAAATGACAGGTGATTGTACTGCATTAACAGACACAAAAATGTCTAAAAAGCTGCGTGTTTTATTCAATTCATAGTAGAAACATGTTTCACGATAATAAATGGCATAAATGCAGTCAAACACAGAGATCTGATGTGAAACACGTTCACCTTGCAAATGATCAGCTTGTAGAAAAGCCATACTTGTGTAAGATGCTCATCAACAAATCATTCACAAACAAAAGTAGTAGTAGAGACCTTATATGTGATTTTGCCAAACTGACTACAATTTGACCACACATCTTTAATTAAACAACAGCCCATGGACTACAACAGTCACCAAAGTTCTGTTGTTCATTTTTACATCATCAGTGTTGCATATTTAAATTAACTTATAGCAATACTGAACTAGAAACATGTAGACATGACCTCACTAATAGTCATTAACTCCAGCATGTGTTGCTCCAGGAATCTAAGGCACTGAAAAGTGCAAAAGGTAACATTCTTTGAAAGGTACAAAAGTAAAACTGAAAAAATATATATACCTAAATATACTGTATAACTATTTGTTTGCGTATATAGCAGGAGTCATCGCTAAGGATAATGCCTGGATCAGTTAGCTCAAAGGTTCATGATTATGTGAAGGCGTGTTTAAGTGAAACGTGATGAAACTGTTTCGTAAAATGTCAAATTTCTTGGTTTCTGTCCGCTGTGTGTTTTGTACAACACACAACAGGTGTAACGGAGCAGTTTGAGACTGAAACGTGCTCACAGTGACATATTCATAGCTACATTTTCCAACTCGTCTCGTCTGGACAGACCATCTGACTCTAACCATTTGTCAAGAAAAAGACTCAGAGGATGAGCCTGTTTCCTGACGGGCAGCTTCACAATGGAATGGTTTGTTAAATGCAGTAACTTCAGGTCAGGATATGTCTTATCTATCATGCAAGTAAAAATGTCCCCATTTAAGACTGAGAGGGTTAGTGGTACCAAATTAAAACTCTTTGCTACTACTGGTTCTGATAATCACTAATTTGAAGAGTGACTGGGTTGCCCACTGAGGTGTAGCCGTAGGTCTGAGTTGACACTTTGGTTTTAAAGCTCTGCTGCCCGCCCTCGACTCTCTGCACCTCGGAGCAGTATGACGGCTTCACCTCCAGCTTTGCGTGGCTCACTTGGATGGGGACGTGCCTTTCCGTCCTGGACCGGCCTCCGCTGGCTTGGGGGGCAGCAGATGAGAAAAGGCTGCTGGAAAGATGCTCCCTGAAGCGGCCAAAGAAGCCGCTCCTCTGCCTCGGGACCACAACAGGCCGCCCCACGTTGAGGAGCACCGGCTGTCCCACTGTAGAGCCGCCGATCTCCCTCTGGAGCACAGAGATTTCACAGGGCTTTTCTGCAGCGGAGTTGTGAGCGCTGGAGGAGCCGTAGGTCTCTCCTTCCTCAGGGACGTAATCCTCCAAGTCTTCAAGGGTCAGAACACGGCCTCCTTGTGTCAGAATCTTAGGCTCCTGCTTTCCGAGTGAGGTATGATCATCATCTTCATCATCAGGTTCAAAGATGATAGTTTGCTCATCATCCAGGTCCTCGCTGTCCTCTCCAGCCGGAGCGAGGACAGATGAGAGCTCCTGTGGCTCTTCAGCGACCCCAGCGACAGAATCAGAGGTAACATTGCCCTCCTCTTCCTCCCAGGAGAGCGGCTGGCTGCTGACGTCTCCCTGCAGCTGGGCCTGAGCCTGCTCCACCAGCTTATTGTTGGAATTGTTAGCGTTTGGATTCTCCGGTGGAGACCTTTTGGGTCTGGAGGGAGTGGCTGCGCGATCAGACCCTGCAGGTGAGATGCCTCTCCTCCTGGGCAGCCTGGGAGATTTATTGACCTTATACTCGATGACCTCCTCTACCTCCACCCACCTGGGCTTGGTCTCCACGACTCTGGCTTCAGCACCTTGAGGCTCGGTAACATAGAGAGTTGGGACGGTCTTCCTTGGAGTGGGCATTCTCCTCAGCCTGGTTGTCGGGGGCTCTGGGGTGGAAGTCTCCGAGCGTTGGGCTCCAGCGAGAGTCAAGCCGGGGGACCTGTGCCTCCTCATACGTGGGTTCTTCACCACAGTGGTTATAGTCTCCTCTCTGGAGTTAAGAGAAAGAGACAACACAGGCATTAACAGAGTAAAAGACATGTGCTGCATGTCTTTCACACCAATGTGTAAAGCTAGTGGGCTGACACTGCCACTCATAAGCCAACACAAATAGGAAAAGCTGACTAGAAAGGAAAGTCTGATGTCTAGTAAGCACTTCCTAGATGCCACCATATATATTGTGTGTTGTGACATTAAGATGTGTTGGATTCAAATACAAACTCTGTGTGAGGAGCTGCAATAATTAAGTTGACGGTTAAAGAAGACGACACCCTGGTGAAAACAGCCCATCCTTTCATCATCCCTGTGATAGAATCCTTTGCACTCAGGCTTTAAATACTACACAACAATGCATACAGTGGGCAGTGGAGGCAGACGCACACACACATACACACATACGAGCTCCATACTGCCTTTACATCCATATCATCTTTTAGCAAGCAATATCTACACAACAAGGCTGAGAACTAATATCCTTAAAGATTCTTCACTTTGACAAATGATCTTACAGTTACATAAGAAACTCTTTCTTCTAGTCTGAGTAGTATTTCTTACTGAAGTAATCAGGACATGTACGCAGAGAGAAATCATCTAGAGGATGATCTGATGTCCGACCAGGCAGCAGACATGCTTCAGCCACAAGGATAATTTTAGCCTGTTCACACTTACATGATGATGGTTTTCTTTGGTATTCTTGTCTCCTGCTCAGTAACTATGGGGGAAGCAGAGCACAAGAGATTTAACACACAAAATAAAGCTATGCATAAAAAAGTCCCATTTATATAAGACACATGAAGTCAGTGTTCCTACCTTCAATAGTGATGGCCTGCTCACCAGAGCGAGCCACAGCAGAGGGTGGGACCAAATCAGCAGCACACTTGGCGCTGCCCAGACGGTTGGACAACTGGCCAAGACAGACAATCTATTTTTAGAGTCCTGAAGATGACTTATGGTTGCTAATTAATATCAACTGACTCAAACACTTCCCCGCCACTAGATATTAGTTTGTGATTCTAGTATGATTTTTAATGTCAACCAACCTCGCACTCGTAGTGTCCCAGGTCTCTCTCTGTCAGGTTCTTTATTACCAGAACCAGAACGCCACTGCGGAGCTCGCTGTAGGTCTGATACTTTTCCTGGTCAGTCAGCAGCCTGCCGTCCTTGAACCACCTTGACCATAAACACAGTTAGAGCAAAAACAAACTGTTCAACACACAGCAACAGAACTTTAAAGCTTTACTTAAAATGCTCTGCAAATTCCATACCTGATCTTTGGGTGGGGGGCGCTCTGTATGACGCAGGTGAACTGAGTGTCCTCGCCGGCGACAAATACAGCATTCCTCATTTTATTCACAAAACGAGGCGGCACTACGAGAAAAAAGTCAAAATATAATTCATGTTAAAATACTGATATCTATTTAAAATAACAGTGTCTATTTGCACCAAGGTGAGAATAATTACACTGCAGCTATTCGGCTATTTACATCCATCCCTACAATGCGTTATTATGGATCCTACTATGTGCTGTGATTGGCTAGTTCTCCTCACACTGACTCGTCAAGGTCAGAAGCTGTTAGGATTAGGGCAGAGGTGTCCAAACTTTTTTGAATGGCGGCCAGATTAGATGTGAAAATACCTGAGGACCAGCTGCCTCTTGGATCAAATTGGTCATTTAATTTTTTTTTTTTTTTTTTTTTTACAAAGAACAACGGTGGAAATGTAACTTTCAACCACTCCTAAAAGTGACTACTGTTCGGACACTGTTCCTCTTGATTATTTACCATCTGATTATGAGAGTGTGTTACTTCCGCCTGCTTCATGCCTGTTTACAACTGTATAATAGTCCTGCTAGTGTGAGGTGGGAGGAAAAAATACAAAGTGATCTTGTTTGATTAACCAATATTGTGTGGCAGGCCACATATAGCATATTTTGGAAGTTTAGAATCGTCCCGAGGGCCATGGACGTGCCTGGATAAGGGCAAAGACGTCCTGGTCATGGCCAGTACTAACCAATCTCTGATATTCTCAGAATAGATAAACAGACCCGTCCATGTTAATGTCATATTTCGATGTTGCTAGAACGCCCAGGAATATACACCGGGGTGCAAACAGCATTGTTTGATGAGGACACCTAGGTGCTAACAGCATCTGCCCTAAAATAAACTGGCCTCACAAAAATCGATTACTTAATTCCACAATAGCATTCACTGTCACACTGAATGCCACTTACCCTGAACAGTGATCTTGCCCAGAGTGCTGGCATTACCAGCTGAGCTTGTGGCAAAGCACATGTACTGGCCAGAGTCATCTGCAGTCATGTTATCCAGGATCAGTGTGCAGGAACCATCAGGGTCCTCTATGATGATGTGATGAGGATCTGCCTCCACAGTGCGTCCATCTACATCCAACAAGGACACCGTACATTGATTAAACACATTGATTAAACACTGTTTGTATGCAGAAGTAAGTCTGTCACCCAGTGTTTAGTAACATTACTCTCCATTTGTCTACATTCTGTACAGTAGAGAAAATGGCTACAACATATGGTGCAAATGGCGTACCCTTGTACCAGGTGATGGTAGGTTTTGGTACTCCAGTGGCTTTGCAGGCCAGTTTAACAGTCTGTCCCAGCTCTGCTGTGCAGTTTGCCAGAATTTCATCAAAGTCAGGAGGACCTGCAAAAAGAGATTTATCATGTAAGGTCATGAAAGTTGGAGAATAACAAAATACATTGTGAGTAATAAAAGAGAGAATTAAACTGTGTGCGTGTTTCACTCACTCCATGCAGGCATGCTGTATCGCTGCTGAAGCTCTCTGAAATCTCTCAGCCAGGAGTTCTTGATGGTTACGGTTCGGGCCTGCAAGGTGTACTTCCTCACAGAGTCCTCGCGTTCGTGCCAGATCTCAAAGGCACGGTCATCACCCTCCACTGTCTCATTCACATCAATGTTATTCAACTGCAGCAGGATGAAGAACACAGAAAACATCATTTAGGCTGCTGATGAGGAAAGATGACAGTAGAGAAGTCTTCAACATAAAAAAGATGTGATTATATTAAAAGTCTGACCTTCATCATGTTCTTAAAGACGTATGATTGTGTATCAGTGTTGCTGTCTCTCTTGGGTTTGCAGATTATACAGTAGTTCTTGAACAGGAAGCAGTGGCGGTGGTGACCTCTAGAGGACGTCCTAATCCCTGGAGCCCCTTCCCACACTTGGAAGGGTCCCTGGTTTTAAAAGGAATAAAAAATCAACATAAATAAACAATCAAAGAAACACAATCGGGCCTGCAATCACTGTATAATGAGGAATGCTACAGTTACTCCACCTACCTGTCTGATTGGCTCTCCTAATACTTCCAGTGTGGCAGGATAGTTCTCGATCATGGAGACATGGTGACTATTCTCAGAGCGCTGAGGGAGTGCAGACACCATGGCGTAAGCTTCTTCCAATAGGCAGCAGTTCTGACCATTTCTTGCCTTGTTTCGAATCAGCTCCTGAAGATGTTGGAGGAGAGACTTCAATAAAACTGCGGTGATAGTGATACGGGTCTAAAACCAAATGCCTTACACATGTACATGATCCACTCCTGCCTGTAATGCAGGAAACTGAATCTCATAGGAAGTTCATGCATGTTGTGTGTGGAAGCTGTCACCTTCAGCACGGCCTTGTACTTCTGAATCCTGTCCAGTGGTTGTTGGAGGCTGGCGTTTATGCTGCGTATGGGGGGATCTGAAGGGTCTGTGCTGGCTTGCACTTTCTCAGTGTACTCCTGCAATGTAAGGAAAGGAAGATTTTCAAACTTATACACCCTCATGTCGAGGTATTTACAAGGCTGCAAATGCAAGCATACAGCATCACAATAACAGCGAAATCACATGTTTAAAAAGGCCGGTAGAACAAATCCATGATATAGGGTTAGAGAGTGTAATGAATTTTAAGCAAGATATAAATTTAGACAACACTGTTTATATCGATATAGGGTCAAGTTGCATTGCATAATGCATACCAGTGTCCATCCCTCCTCCCTCATACTTTCCGCACAGCTCTGCCCCACTCACTCGCAAGCTTTCCAGCAACACTCAGAGAGACACAGAGCTGCTCCTCTGTTTGATCTGTCTGTTAATCAGTCTACAGTGAGACATCAGTCTGTATGTTGCACGTGCTACGCTAAATCAGTCTGTGAGATGAATGTAGCACACAGTAGCACACGTGCAATACACTGATGCACTTCATGAGACAGAGCTGCTTGATTGGTCAGGTGAGCGTTTGTTTGCCAGTTTGTGTGTGAGGCAGATCATGGCACATCGCTGTTCTTCTTGGTAGTTGTAGCCTATGTGTGACATTGAGACAGCGTCTGGATGCAGGCGACAGATGTGTTTCAAAATGCAGCGACAGCACAGACGTTTCATATGTACAAGACGTATATAATGCAGACAAAGTGTGTTTCGCTCCTTCCCTCCCTCGGCATCTCTGTTGATGCTCTGTGCATTAATAAGATTAATAGCCTAAATAAATAAAAAGATTTAAATCATTTTCCAGCACTAGATTCTAGAGAGGCCATTGAAAACAACATTTTAACTCCCCATACAAAGATTTTTATTGTTTCAAACCTACTTGATACTTTTATGTTATAGTTTTGTGTCCTGTGCTGCAAACCTTTAAACCTTTGTAGCTCCAGTGCTGTGTGCAAAAATGTTAACCTGCAGCCCTGATATTTATTTCACATCGTTTTTTAATTACATGTTGTGCAGCTGTATATTTTCACACAAGGAACAAATCCCTGTCTTTGCATTTTATTCTGATCGCAGTCTGTTTTTATAAAAGTACTTATGATACTGTATCTCAAATGTGGCTTTGACTTGCAAATGAACATGTAGCTCATTTCAGAGAAAATACCGAGATATATATCGTGTATCGCCATTCAGCCTGTAAATACCGAGATATGAATATCACCCAGCCCTAGTAATGGGCTCAAGTTGTGACGCACTGCATTACTCACAGCAGAGCAATAACAGTTCTGGTGTTACCTTGAAGAAGTGGTGAACAGCCTTGTCACTGATAGCAGATTCAGCTAGACCCTGACCAACAAGATACTGCAGGTACTTCTCAAAGCCCTCCTTGTTCTTCAGGAAGCACATGGCTACATCATCATCCGTTTCACAGTCGTTCAACTTTGGCAGGAATGACCTAAAAACAAAATTGTGGGAGAAATGAATGCATTAAAAAACCTGTTTTTCAGAAACTCTCCAGACATGGAACACTTTCTTTTAAAAAATACCTGACTCAAATCAAGTCATTAAGAGGTCAGCTCACTTGCTATGGAAGGTCTTGATATCATCAATGTTCCTGAATATTGCTTCCTTCTGGCTGCTGACATCAGGCGGTGCATCAGGGCTCTCTGCATGCTTCAGGTGATGGGTTGTAAAGAAGTCTACCTCCTTTACAAACTCTGCTTCGCCATTTATCAGGTCTTGGATCAGTTGGCTGGGGACATAAAATAAAAGCTGGTTATATATATGTCATGTGGTTACAGCGTTTGGTAAGTGAGTGTAGATATGCTTCACTTACAATAATTTCCTCTTGTATTCACCCTCGGACAGCTCCTCTACACTTGTCTCTGGAAGGTCACTTGTATCAGCAGAGAGCTGGAAGAATACACAGTTTTACTGTTACTGTTAAAATGTTCAATGGACTCAAGACAATTTTTGATGGTTAAAAGATGTTAAATTGGTGGATCAGTTGCTTTAGTTTTGAAGACATACTTTAAGTTTCTTGTCCAGGTAGGCAGGTGACACCCAGCCTTGGCGGGATGGTGTGGTTTTGGTGGGTTTGGTCCGGACTAACCATTTGAGCGGATGAGCTGAGTCCAAGACCTCAACATACTGTCCCTCCTTTAGAGAAATTGATTCTTTGCTTGCTGTGATGGGGTTGTAGTCAGCTGTTGCCACATAAATGTCAAACATCTGTGAAAAAACAGACAAACAAACAAAAAAACATTAATTACAGCACACGTGGTTTCCGAAACATCACTGAGAATTTCTGTATGTCTCACCTCTCCCCTGGCATCCCCCTCATCAGACTCAGAGGAGGAGTCAGCGATGAGGGAGGGAGGACGAGAGCGACCGTGATGCGGTGATGGAGAAGGGGTCTTGGTCTCATCATCACTGTCAACACCTGGTACGCGTAATGAAGCTGGGGCAGCACGGACGGAGGGAGGTAATCACAGGAAGACAGGTCAACGGTGCAAAGAAGTACAGCATGTATCATTAAAATAATCTAATTTGCACTTGTCATTGTTATGTATCAAGAAATGTTGATGTGAGCAAAAGAAAGGATTATCATACTGTACTTTGCTCTGGATGAAAAGAAACTGTTTCTTTGACTTGAATTTGGTGGCAGTCATTAGTGCCCAGTTTAGCAGAGCCTGACAGAGGCAGGACCAGTCAGTCACTAACTGGCTCTTTGCTGACACCTACTGGTGCGCTTTATTTACTTGACAATGTTCATCAAAAACATTTAAATCATCACCCCTGTATCTAATTTTAGATTCAAGTTCAAAATAATTACATTTTTTGTGATGTAAAAAACATAAAGAAAGAAAAACATCCACAACAATCATTTCATTCTAAGTGCTTTGCTACAGTATGTGTTAGTACTGTGACAACATGCAGGACAAAGCTACGGTATCTAAGCTCTCCACATACATGTCTGACGGTGAGCATGTATTCCAGCTATAAGTTGGTGAGACATCACAGTCATTTTAAAATCATTTTTAAATCCATTTCAATTTCAACAACAATAATGTTGACATGGGAAAAGAGGAAACTGTATTGGCTGCACCTTCTTATATAAATACATGTCTTTTTTCCTGAGTGTAAAAGGAAATGTAGATCAAAATGGTTTCCACAAGTCATCTGTGTTCATAACTCAATGGAAAAATGTTTATTAATTGTGAAGCTGATGCACTTTGGATACATACTGGTAGTTTTGGGCCAAGATTTCATCCACTGGAGCACTTCATGATTCTGTAAGCTGTCTGAATAACAAATTAATGATTGGATGAGCATTTAATTGGTTGGGTTGCTAAACTGATGGATGTAAAGGTGGTAAAGATATGATGTCTGTATGAAGCAATGGGAGGTCATACACTCATGGATGAAGCAAAACATGCTGGAAAACAAGCGCTGGAAGAGCAGAAGAGGAGGACTGCTTTGTCAAGTATGGTAAATTAAAATTCAAGAATTGTAGTGCCACTAAAACATTCAGATTAAAAACACTTTCACAATTCTTGAATAAACAAAATGAATTCACTGAATTCAACCAAACCTGACTGACATATAACAGAACAGAAGCACTGTATCCAACGTAATGCACGGCTTACTTACACACTTTAAGCATCTGTAGCATAAGCAACTAGCAAAGCCAGTCACTGCAGCTTGCATGTTTCATACGAGTATCAAAAAGTTATTGCTCAGTCTAATTTAGCAAAGGGACAGGCAACCTGCAGATTTTTATTCCAACAGATAACACCAGTGATTTGTGAGATAGGATCTCCCACTGGGTGAGGGCGTCCTCAGCTTTTAAATCACTGGTAAAGTGTAGAATAAAAACTTGCATAGTTTTGGGAGTCTATGGCCTCGGTTGCCGATCTCTGACCTACAGTATGTTATCTTGTCAGTTAGCTTGTGGATGTATGACGACGAAGAAATTAATCATTTCACACTGAATAAAACCATCTGCGATTTTAACTCCAACTGTCAGTGCTGGATATTAGTTGTACGTGCAGGTTAAGTTATTACCTTTTACAGACAGCCACAGTCTGGAGCTGAAACATCTTCCTGAGTTTTTGTGTCCATATTCTCAGCCAAATGGCCTATACCACTGTACTGGACACTTAATTAGATGCTATCCCATTACTTACAGCCACCGGCATGCTGCCAAAGCTTCATGGGGGCTGTAGTCAAATGCTAACAAAATTATTGCTTTATCTTGGTTTGAACCGAACTTGAATAAGCCTGTTTATGTTAAACTTAGTTTGTAGAAACATTTGATTTAACTGCTTAGGTCGACTCCAGAAAGGCTTTTTACTGTAAATCCAGCTTTCTGTAATGCACCCTGGATATATTCTAACAATGCTCAGTATTTCTTCGGGGTGGGGGAACAAATCGATTTTTAGATGCATTGAGATTCTGTCTTGAACGATGCGAGCATCAATGTGGAAAACTCAAAATCGATTTTAATTCTATTTTTATATTTATTTTTCAAATTACCGTAACTCCTTGACCATTCACGCTATCAACGTTACTGCGCTTCTCAGCTCTCAGAATCCGTTGGAATTACGTCGATAGTGTGAATGGTCGATACCATAACTCTTCGACCATTCACGCTATCGACGTAAATTCCAACGGATTCTGAGAGCTGAGAAGCGTAGTGACGTCATTACCTGTGAAGGAGGGAAGGGAAGTGAGCACAGCAGGAGGAGAGTGACAGCTGACGAGGAGAGAGTTGGAGTAATTTAGCGGTGATGTAGCGGAATTTTGGTGAGTTTTAGTGGAGTTTGGGTGGCGTCATCTTTGTAAATAATATTAAGTGTTGTAAATAATAGTTTTTGTGGGGTTTTTTGAGAGCTTTTGAGTTTTTTTATGCCGTGTTTTTGAATATTTTTTGATTAGTTTTCGGCGTGTTTTCACCATAGTTTTTCCATCGTTCGTCTTTTTTGCAACAGTTCGTGTTTTTATAGTTCATAGATAGTTATAGTCAGTTATAGTTTTGTAAATACTGGAGGAGAAATGTTGAGGAGGTCGACGAGGGACAGGAGAGTCCCGTTGAGATTTGTGGATGAGGAGGATGGACCGGAGGAGACTGGTGGAGTGTAGTCATCTCAACCACATTAAGTAATAGAGTTTGTATGCACTGAATATGTATTCCCAGTTTTATTACAACAATGTTTTTCAATATCTAGTGTAAATTTTCTTATTGGCTCATTTTATAATTGAGAATCATTTTATAATCGAAATCGTTGCCCTCAGAATCAGAACTGAATCGAATCGTGAGGTGCGTAGAGATTCCCACCCCTAGTATTTCTAGTAGAAAGTACTTTTAACTATAATAACTTAAAAAAATAAATAAATAAATTGAAAACTGTTAAGACAGAGTGGTCTGCTACATATACTTACCTTGGGTAATCTTCGCTGACACCATTTCAGTGATCTGGGAGGTGAGTTTCATGAGGAATTCCTCTGTACCTACTTCACCTAGGTAGGGTATTTTACCCTCTTAAGGCACACACAAAGAGAAAGGAACATACATAACATAACTGATGTTACTATGAATAACCAATGATATTAGTATAAATAATAAATGCCAGTATATAAGGTGATATGTCTCACCTTTTCCTTTGCCAGCCTCCTCTTCTGGAGGACTAACTGTAATTCCAAGAACCCTGCGGAGAATTAAATGTTACATTTTCTTTTCACATATGCATACATTTTAAATATACTGTATGCGCATGCCTTTTTTATGTGCAATGCTGCAATTATGTATCTGAAATCTCAAAGAAAAACATACTCTGAGGTTTTGGTCTCTTTCTTTGGTTGTGGTGCTGGAGAAATGGGGTAGAAAAATAAGCATACAGTTACAATCAAACCCAGAACACAAACTGTGGCAGCAAAAGGTTTGAACTCTACTTAGTGTCTAGTTCTAGTTCATGAATATATTCAGATCTCAACATAATTTCTGTCGTGCTTAGATGACTTTGCTTTCCTTACTCTCATCAACCTCGAGGTGGGCAGTGCAGATGGACTGTCCTGCTCTATTTGTGGCAATGCAGGTATAAGCCCCGGTGTATTCTGTGCCCACATCCATCAAGATGAGGCTATGCTGGCGCCCCGAGCTTGCTATTTTGTATCCCTTGGTATCAGGCTTGATCCACAGGACATCTTCCATTGATTCCTCCTTTAGCCAGGACACCATAGGAGTGGGAGAGCCTGAAAAGGTAAAGTGGAGAATTGAGAATTTTTAGCACAAGATGAAACTTTTTGGATGTCCCCAGATTACTGTGGGTGTTAAAGGATGATACAACAATCACAGTAAATTAAACAAACCTTCTACTTTGACAGACAGAGTGATGCTGGCTCCTTGTTTCACCTTCCTGTTGCTGAACCTTTCAAGGAAGCGGGGTGGCACCAGGGGCTCCTTGGGGTCTGTAAAAATATAGTGTGAAACAAAAGCACACTCATTTATAACATAATATATCTACTAAAGCACCTGCACCACGTTTGTACGATAAATGTCACATTACCTCTTTTATCTTGTGGCATAATCTCCCCTGGACCTGTTGCAAAACACAGATGTTAACTTCATTTGTTAAGCTCAAAGTAATTTAAAATACAGTATCTCATGCTCAACATAGATGTGCAACAATCCAGATGTTTGCATACATACTCAGAACTATCAGGCGGGCAGAGGAGTACGCAGAACCAGCAGCATTGCTGATGTAAGCAGAGTACTCCCCCATATCCTCTTTCTTCACCTCCAGGATCTCCACACCATGAACATCTCTTTCTCCGAGCAACAGAATTCTTTCTGAAGGTCGCAAAGGGTGGCCATCTTTAAACCAGTACACTCTGGGTTTGGGGAAGCCTGGAAGACCATAGGTATTTTAGAAACAACAATATTTTCTGTGGACTTCAAGACAGTTACAATTAGCTGTTACTTGGTAGGTCAGATGAATCTTACTATATAATGACGAAAACTCTGTCTGTGTGTCTGTTCCACGTTTTTCTCCTCACTGACTTGGTCAATCCATGTGAAATTTGGCACAGTGGTAGAGGGTCATGGGAGGATGCCAACGAAGCAATATTACATCACTTGGCCAAAGGGGGGCGCTATAGCAACTGATTGAAATGTCAAACTTTGAATGGGTATATCTCATAGACAGACATAAAACTTTGCACAGAGATGCCTCTCCTCACGAGGAACAAATTTGCCTCAAGAACCCATAACTTCCACTTATATAGATTTTCATCATTTTGAATTTTTTGAAAAACACTTCAAATGGATCTCTTCCTAGGAAGTTTGAGCGATCTGCATGAAACTGGGTGAACATAATCTAGGGACCAATATCTAAAGTTCCCTCTTGGCAAAAGTTGGAAAACTTACTAAAACTGAGCTTCTATAAGGCAATGAATATTGTGGAGGGCGTGGCTCATCACATAAAGGTGTATAACATCTCAAGGGTTTCACCCATCACCACGCAACTTTGTAGGCATATGACCACACATAATCTGAGGGCACCCCTCCATTATTGACCCCATCAAACAAAATGGGGGCGCTAGAGAGCTCATTTCTTATCTAGGCCTAACCGCCATATGGATTTTTACTAAACTTGGTAGATATGTAGAACAGGACGCCTCAAGGTGACTGGAGAAATTTAACTCTAATTGGCAACTGGGTGGCGCTATAACAACAGAAAAATGCTTCAAAATGGCTAAAATGCGACCAATTGCTGTGGCTCCCCCTGTGGACCAATGGTTGTTTGTTTTTTCTAACTTGACTGAAGTCATGGTATGGTATGCCGTACATAATCACGGAAACTGTCAGTGTGTCATTCTGTCAGTCAGTCATTCTGTCTGTCCCACGTTTTTCTATGTTCTATCTATGTGAAACTGCACATAGACATTGAGGACTGGCATAAGTAGAAGGTGACAAAGCTACCAATGGGTATGGACTAGTTGACTATCAATATTGTAACTTACCCTTTACTTTGAGCTGCATCTTAGCAATAGGTGAACCTGGACTGACATGAACATCATGAAGCTCTTCCACAACTTGTGGTAGCTGATCATCTTCAGTTACAGACTCGAATGTCTCAGTTTCCCTGCACGAGGAGAGGAGAACAGTACACCTTATGAATTCAGTATTATATATTATATAGTATCAACATTATCAATAATAGTTACCGATATATGTTTTTAAACACCATAAAACACCATTCATAGTAAATTTACCTGGACATGTAGCCCTTGGCACTGACAAAGGAAGATGTCTCAGTGGCATCAGCAGCAGTGTCATAATCCGAGCTGCAGGACACTGATGGAAAAGATTGATGTACAGCATTAAGCAGTGATCAGTGACATTAGGGACGATGTGACTGTATAATTATTCTAGTCTTGTGAGAACTGGTTTGAGTGTCAGATGATGTCTAATCTGAGCATTCTAATTTGAACACAGGTTGCTTTTGTTAGGTCTTAATGTGAGGCAATTCATGAATAGTATTTTTAAGTAGGGTCATCTTGACCACTGCTTTTTTAAGATGCTAATTCAGGACTAAGTCTTCTGTTTCAGTTTGGTAAGGTTTGAGATTGGAAAATGCAGATGCTGGATACTCTTAAAATGTTATATAACACCACTGAGCTATGTTAAATCCATGTTAATTATTTTGTGGTAAATGTTACATTTTGGTGGATCTGCTTTCCATAAAATCAGTACTTCAGCTTCAGTTATTCATTTCCTACATTTCCCAATATGTTTTTAAACAACTCAAAAGGAATGTGCTTTAACTTAATTTGCTTCATACAGATGTTGGTTTCATGTGTAGCAAGAGGAGCAAAAGATAGGGCAATGGTGAAAGCAAGAAAATGAGATTGGTAAATAAAAATAAAATAAAGTAAGAGACACATCCCTTAACCAGGGGTCGGCAACCTTTACTATCATAAGAGCCATTTCTGACCAAAAATAATTTTCAAAAATCTGTGTTGTGCCACAAAATATATTTAAGACTTTTAATGAAGGTAAAAAGGCCTATTAAGTCCAAATTAGCCTATACTAATAGTCTAAATGATCATTTATTTATGTCTTACCACAAGGTAACGACTTTACAGGGCACTGTTCATGATTATTTGGTACTTTATCTTTGCAGAGCTGGCGGTGGAAGGAAACAAATCTGTCCGCACACTACTAAATTCTCTATTATATCCTGAGACTTTTACTTTTTTGATCTGGCATCCATAGCTAACCAGCTAGAACTCAAGACGAGCCTCTGCTGTGGAGGTTTGGCACAATTTCAAGGCAAAGGTGCCAGGCAGTAGATGTGTTACACACATTTTAGTTATTTTCATTTGGTTTGGAGGCTTCACAGTTTTACAATTGGAGAATGCAGGAGTTTCTTTAGGCCTACAACACTGATATATAAAAAATAAAATGTTAAAAAACATAACCATTACTCATTTCCATGTAATTTTTTTTTGTCAAGGAGCCACTGGAGAGGTGCTAAAGAGCCACATGTGGCTCCGGAGCCTCAGGTTGCCTACCCCTGCCTTAATCAAACACATTGTCTTTTGTTTTGAACTATTGAGAGTACTGCTGTAATTTATGAACAAAATGCTAAATGTAAATGTAGATAAGAATTGTGAATCCAAAGGACTGACAACACAATCATGACATTTCTATAGCTGTGCCGGAAACATTTCAAGATGTTTAATCCAAGATGTCATAATGTGTGCATTTGGCTAGTTTCACACAAGCAAAGGAAAACTGCACCACCAAACAAACAAAAAAAAAAAAGAACAATAAAAACAGGCAGGTGAATATATAGACAGCTTTAGTTAGAAATGTAGTTAAGTAATAACTCAAGCCAAGGTACTCACAAGTGTTTGTGCATGTAATGTGTGTTCACTCACTGTCAACCCTGAGTTCGGCCTTTGTGGCTGCGATGCCGCTGCTGTTTTCAGCTGTGCAACGATAGACACCCATGTCAGTTGGAAGTACAGTGGTAATGATGAGTTGGTGGCAGCCCTCCTGATCTTCGTTGATCATGTAATGGTCATTCTCCTCCAGCAGTTTGCCGTCCTTATACCAGCGAACGATGGGAGGGGGCTTGCCAATCACAACACAGTCAAAGCTGACTGGATAACCATCTGGAACATCCTGACTTTGTAGCTCTGTCAAGAAGACTGGGGCAGCTGGGTGACAACAAGAGCACATGTTCAGCGAATCAGAGAGCATATAAGGAAAGGTAAATATTTTAATCAAAGAAGTATATGTATCAGCTGGACTTAACTAACAAGCATAATAGTGAGTACAAAACAGGACAGAGAGCTGAATGCACAGCGTATACAGAACTTTTATTTTGCAGATAAGTCGTAAACTAGCAAATTAATGCAAGAAGAACAACTTGAATAATTCAGATGTGGCAGCATTTGTTTATATGATAATGAGGAGTTTTGCAAAAACATACATGATGATGTCAGAATATAAATGGTTTTGAACGTTATCTATTGATGATTTATAAACTGTCACTGCCATGCTGTTCTTACCTGGGGCTCCAGTCGTAAATGCAGGAGGCTGTCTGTCTTGTGTGGGGGTCGCTGTACCATCTTGCGTGTAGCCCATCTTCCTAATTCGGAGCTCCACTTTGAGAGGCCCTGCCTCCAGGATGGCGGTCTCCACAGGAACTCCATGGATTGTAAACATCTCCTGGAACCTCGTTGAGGCAACCTCAGCCTCTGACCGTGAGTTGAAGCGAATGTAGATGTATGTGTCGTCCTCACGGTAAGAGTGAGGATCTGGAGGCCGCAGGTCTCCTTCATCTGCGCTGACAAATGGTTCTTCTTCAACATCTGGTGGGAGGCGTGTGCGCAGAAGGCGCCGTAGACGTCTGCTTGCCTGCCTCAGTGACTCATCCATCTCACTTCCAGAGGAGCTATCGGGCTCGCTGTCTGCACTGTAGCCCACGGTCAGTGGCCGTCGCCCGGAAGATTCTCTCGCTGTTCCTACTGTGACTTTACCACTGTGAGAGTTGACTCCAAACTTGTTGGTGACCTCACAAGTGTAAACTCCTGTATCCTTTGTAGTGATAGCAGTGATGACCAGTGAGCAAGTACCATCGTTGTAGATATCAATGTGGTGGTGCTTGCCATCCATCAGTGGTTCTCCATCCTTCAGCCAGCGCACCTTATCAGGTTTACCTTCTGCCACACATTCTAGATGTATGGTGCCACCGGGCTCCTTGGTCTGGTCTTTGAAGACCTCTTTGAAGACAGGGCGCATGTCCTTGCGGGCTTTGTAGCCCTTGAACGCAGCTTGAATCTTAATGGCAGCATCTCTGAGCTCAGGCTCTTCCTCTTTACTGATCTCCATGATACTGGTCTCCTCTGTCGTCACTTGTGTTTCACCTGTCTGTTGAACGGTGGTTGTTAGATGCACTGTTCTCTGCTCTGCCATCTGGAAATGTGCAAAGAACCTCTCAGTAGTCATAGCCTCTCCCTCAGTGGTCGCTGTGACACCAGACTTGCTGCTCTTCTTGAGGTAGGTGACAAGCGATGGACCCCCAGGAACAGACTCATCCTCAGAGCTGGTGTACATTTTGGACTCTGTCTGCTTCTTGGACACGATGGCCTGCTCCTTCTCTACTGATGTTACTTCCACTTTCTCTGAGGCCTTCAGCTCTTTCTGTTCTGATTTCTTCTGACCACCTTTACTGTCCTCCTCAGTCTGTTCAGTGATGGAGTCCAGAGTGGGTTCTCGACTCATGCGCCGTTTCTTGGCTGATTCCTCCCACAGCTCATGGAGGTCACCTTCTTCAGCAGCTTCTGGAGGCAGACTGGGCTGCCCCATCACCTCAGTCTCTACCTGTTTTGCCACTTTACCTGTAACCACAATGTTTTCAATGTTGATTTAATTTTAATTTCAGTGTCTTAAAAACGTAATGTCAGTACCCACACAGCACAAAACCTACTTGTGATGCCTGACCCTGTTGATTAAAACTCTACTTAGTCCAAGTTAGCATGATCGACATTCTACAGGGTTTAAATTCAATTGGATGAAGATAAATATGCAGAGGTGTGTAAGAAGTGTATAAGAATTTAAGAACTTGCAGGATAAATACAAAAATGTACACACCAAACACATAATGTCTTACCTGGGGAAATCAATGGCTGCCTTGGTGCCTCTGTTTAACAAAGAGAAAACAAGCACACACATCATGTAACAGTTTATAAAACATCTCATATCTTCATCTCATGGAAAAAAACAATTGCTGACTTATATAATTACAAGCTAAATGCCCTCATCCACTCACCAAGCTGCACAGTCTGGGGCAACTCAACAGGCTCTCCAATCCCAGCTCTGTTGATGGCTGCCACTCTAAACCTGTATCCACTCCCCAAGATTAGATTTCCAACCACAAACTCTGTGTTGCACACAGGTTCAGAATGACATGGGAGCCAAAGGGCACTGTCTACCAGCCGCATCTCCACCCTGTAGCCAAGAATGGGACTCCCTCCGTCATGTAGAGGAGTGAACCAAGAGAGGGTGACAGACTTTTCAGTCTTACTGAGGACCTCTGGGTCCTCTGGAGGATCAGGTACAGCTGTTAGAAAGGAAAGAAGTAGGCGTCAGAACAAACAAATCAAATCAAGAACTACACAGATTGTAATGTTTATGTGCCATCTGTTTTCTACACTATCAGGACTATCACTTCATCCTGTGACATGTAGAGTACAAAACTGGAATGCCTAAGTAGCAGAGAGAGATAGATTAACTTAAAGCCCAGAGATACCAAGCCAACATCAAAGAACTAGTGGTGACACAGGCCAACTACTGTCACCTCACGCTGCCTGTGTTTCAACCAAAAAGTAGCACATGAACACACCAGAAAGACTTCAGCCAACAGCCAACTAGCATGCATGGTCTGCCTGCATAAGAGGAACTAACTCTGCATACCAGCAGGGGGCAGTAGTCTATATTCGTTATTAAAAAAACAGGAAAACAGAGAACCGACAGGACAGATTCAAGACACTAATTAGCCAGTTAGCACATCGACAACAACTCGATGTTGAAAGGACCAATAATACTGACTGTAGGGAAGCAAACAGTAACACAAACAATTACAAACTGTTTCTGCTAAAGAGCTCAATTGCTAAAAAACTTTTAAAAAACTTTTTTAACAAGTTTGTTTCAGTCTCACGCCTGCAGATTTAATATGTTGAACAAGCTGAAAAAAGCCGACAAGGGCTGACTACGGACACACTACAAAAACTATGGCGACAGACGCTCACCAACGGCCAAACATTGACCAAAGCCGACTAATGTCTTGGTGTGTCAGGGCGCTTAGAAAACCATGGTTACATGTCTATCCTCCTGATATCTCTCAATAGAACGTTTAACATTTCAAATCTAAAAACTGAATTCCTTAAAATAAAGATATAATAAGGATGATGAAAATTTTGTAATCAGAAAATGCTACAGAACTTCTTCAAACACTTACTGACGATGGTGAGTTTGGCCAAAGAGAGAGCATCTCTAGCAGCAAATGTAATTTCCTGCTGTGGCAAAAGAGGCGCCTGTCTCAGGACAAGACGATACACACAGCCGTCAACCCTCGTAGCCCAGAGGTCACTGGACTTCAGCTCAACTCCATTAGCATACCAGGTTACTTCTGTTGCAGGGACATGCTCGGTGAGCTCAACACAAAACTCAACCTTCTCTCCCACTGCAGCCACCTTGTCCTCCAGACCCTTCACAACATCCAGCTGCCAACCTTCAAGGACAAAATCCACAGAATGAAATGTAAAAGTCTGTCATTTGAACTTTATTATACTATAACATATAATTCAGGCAAGATGATGAAATTAGTACAACGTCAAAGTCTTGTGTTCATTTGGATGACTCACCTTTGACAGAGAGTTGGGCAGATGTTGATGCTGTGCCAGCTTTGAAGGTCACTGTGCAACTGTCTGTCACTCGCAACTCTTTCAAAAGGAGCAGATGACGACGGCCGCTCTCAAATGTCACAATCTCAGCATTAGGGGATTCCTTAACTGGTTTCCCATCAAGGAGCCAGCGGAAATCTTTGCTCTCTGGACGAGAGAGGGCACACTCAAACAACGCTTCACCTCCATCAATGGTTTCTACATTCTCCAGGCCCTGGACAATGTCAATGGGTTTGCCTGTAAAAAAAGAAAAAATGAAGAAATAAAGAAATGAGGAAAGAAAGAAACTAGAAAGCACAATAAAGATTTTAAGAGGACTGAGTTTTTTAGGAAGTCAAATAGTTTGGGCTTTGGCAATAAAGGGCACAAACTTTGTGATGATCAACAACAGATCACTTTATTTGGCCACATATGGTAACTTTGAGATATGAGGGAGCAAAGGAGTCTCCCAAAGGGCTCTTTCCATGTGGAGGGAAGCTCACCTTCCACATAGAGTGAAGCGACCGCACAGGTCCCCTCTGCCTCACAGGAGTATGTGCCCCTGTCTTGAGCAGACACACGGCTTATGAACAAGCGAGCCACATTCCAGTCCTGCTCTACTACCACCCTTCGGCCATCAGGCTGTAACGGCTGCCCATCTCTCTTCCACTGAGCCTTGACCGGCCTTGAGAACTGGCAGATGAACTCAGCCGGTTGGTTTTCGAGCACCCGAATGTCCTCCATCTCGCTCACCACTTCAACTGTGGGATCTGAGGTTGGGTTCAGGGGTCATAGGGTCAGGGCTTGGCCATGAGATTTAAGGATAAGTGCAGGACACGACGAATGACATATGAGCTTTATAACCCCCAAAAGCATGTTGAAGTGATGTTCATACGTGAGTGATATTATTGTGCTTTTTAATGATTGACCAGTACAAAGTGTATGTGCTCTGGCACAGAATCTTTATATATTTGTTAATGTCCACTGTATGTGAGTGAAATAAATAGGGGGTCAAAAAGCCCAACCGTCAAGATTCAGGGTAATGGTCACAATCAAGGGCCAAGAAATGCTGGCCGCAGATGAAGAGAAGAGGGGTGATAAGTGGATAGAAATACCAAACTCAAAAGGTAGGTGTGGGGAGGTTAGAGGTTTTAGTGCTTGAAGGTTAGGGGCAGGGCTTGGTATATGGGATAGTGGAGATAAATAGAACGTGAGCATTCAACAGCAGCCGGCCTGCATGGATGGGTGGAGCAGCACTTTCCTAACACAACATTTCTGTTGACACTATCCAGTAGGTCACTAACTCTGTACAATAAAACTTGGATCAAACCTTAACTTCACCAAAATAAGGCCTACTACATGTAGTCCACTCAGTCTAATCACCACATTTGTCTATTCATAATTTACATTACTAAGGGACATTTAGACTTAGGGCTGCACATTTAACCATATAATAATCACGATCATGCTTTTGGCTACTATTAAACTTACACAGGTGCCACACCACAGGGTCATGGCCTGAAACAATGACTCAAGGAGTCCCAAATCATAGATGAATGTTTCCAGCAAGCTGTGTATAACTAATCTCGTCTTCCCAATCAGGCAAGAACATCTGTACTACATATTAAAGGGGGATTCACTTAAAACTCATTCTTTACTATATAGCAATCATAACACTTAGCAGCATTCAGTGCATATCTGAAATGCAGCTGACAATGTGCAAATGCTGATGATCTGCCAGTGACGTAACTGGTACAGATCACTCGCTGGCATATCATTCACAATCCATGAATGTACGTCCAACAGGCACTGTTTGTTGTTTGTAAATACTGGACATTGATTCTGTGACACTTTTAAGACTTGGCCAAATGCTGCTAACAGATAAGTCAGTTTTGGTGCAGTCTGTCTCCACATTTATTTTTGGCACATTCTGATTTGGATGAAAAGGCAGAAGGAATTCTGGATGGGTCACAACACAGGCTTGAATCTGGGATTGAAGTGTAAGAGGTCATTGATATGAACCAAGGGACACTGGTTCATATACAATTGCAAAACAGCAGCAAGAAGTCAGAGACATCAGTGAACAAGCAGCAACTCCAAGTTAGCGACCAGGACTGCACGCCTCAACAACAGAGACAGACCCAGCCGTCAGGAAAACTTCTCGGATGATTAAGACTGCAGCCAATGGGTGATTCGCAGAGCCAAGGATATTTAAGTGCAAAGACAGAATATGGACAGATCATTTTTGTTTGATTATTCTGTCTGGGTGTAATAACAGCAGTGAATCTGTTTTCGCAGACAAATAAAGAAAACAACACAGGCCAACAGACACAAGACAACAACTGACCACTGAGGGAGTGTATATGTAATCTGCTACGCAGGTTAATAGTACTTGACTGTAGCTGGGCAACGTTACGGCACATAGGTGAGTAGACATCCATCCATCAATTAGTTATACCTGCTTATCCTTAAAGATCGCAGGGGGGTGGACAGGTTGCCAGTCAATGACAAGGCTGACGAATACTGACAGAAAACCATTCACACGTACACACGACTTATAGTTGCTAATTGATTGAGCCTGCATGTTTTAGATCATGGTGAGAAGAAACTCCACAACCAGCATGTCCAGATGTCCAATTATACTTACATTTTAAAGAAGACATCATTATTGCATGTCAGACCTTATTTGGATTTGTCCTTCCCAATGCAACATCAGAAGCGGCTTTTAAAAGTTGAAGAGCTATAACTCTACTTTGTTCCCAAAGGTGGGTGAAAAGTTGTGACAAATAACAGTAACCTCTAAAGTGAGAAACATAATCGTGATTATAATTGATTTATAATTTCAGCAGCCCAAAATACAGCACATAGGAATAATTCAGAGAGAATCAAAAAGAAAGGAATTAAAATCAGTCTAAATGATATATATTTTCATTAAAAAGTTATGGCAGACAATTGGAGATGATTGGGTTTAGGTGTTTATCTGCCCTGTAAAACTTTACTGTGGTGCTGCACCCAATTGTATGTTTTGGTTGTATCAAAGCATACAGCAACTGCCAATATTATTATTATTATCATGCATGAAGAAGCACTGCAATGTAAAAAAAAAAAAAATTCCACTACTATTCTATTCATGAACTTCAAACTTTTTATGGAACCCTGCAGAAAACATCTTAATTTATGGAATCATCACTTATATTCTTCAAGAAGAAATGTGCCAACTTGTATTTGGTTAATACAAGTCATTACAAAGACAATTTGCCAGTTTTCAACCAGCACTGTGTCACTGTAGTGTGGGTTGTGCTCCCCCCCTGCCAAAGGTCCTTGCCTGTTCACCAGCCAAGATCTGCAGGATGGCAAGTAATCACGTTGTGGGGCTGATCAGTGTGGGTACGTTTCATGTGCTCTACCCACACTGCAGTGACACAGAGCTGGTTGAAAATCAGCTAAATATTCTTTTAGGTAGAAAACAGAGGAAATTTGGTACATTTTGTGCCTCCTTATTTCATTACTATGCTACAAATGTTGTAAATTGTGGATTTAAAATTCTGCAGAGTATAAAAAGAGACTGAAATATTGTTTATCTCAGTCTCTACTGACTAGCTTTATAATGTGATACCTTTGACTAAGAGCTTGGCTGTTGATGTCAAACTCCCAGCTTGAAACGTGACAGTGCCAGAGTCATCTGTGGCCAGGTTCTTTAAGGTGAGTGTGTGGATGTGTCCCTGGCTCAGCCCTATCTCACTAAAGGGGCTGTTCTCCAGCAAGGTGCCATCCAGCCACCAATGCACCTTGCCTGGTGCCCTACCAGACAGCTGACAGGAGAAGGTTGCCCATTCCCCAACAAAGACGTCAGTGGTCTTAAGACCATGCACAATGAAGACTTCTTTCACTGTTGAGCGAAAAAATACACATATGCACTGAGCCTCTGACTCATGAATAGCATCAAATAAATGGACAGAAAATGATACCATGCAACATCATAGTTAAGATGTAGGCCAGTCCTAAAAACAAACCTACTATTCTATTTGTAAGCATACATTGAGGAATACAGTCAGATTTAAACCAATCAGCCTACAGTATACTCAAAACAGACAAAAATAGTATTGAAATAGGCTACCTTGCACTGCCAAAGAAGCTGTGGTGAGCTGGTCTCCCGCATCACAGGTGTAGTAGCCACTGTCGTCAGGCTCCAGGTTCCGTATACAGAGCTCTTGAATGCACCCTTCCTGCCTCATCTCAAACTTCAAACCAGGCTGGAGGACCATGCCTCCTTTCCTCCACTCAACACGAACACCTGGCTTCGACAGCTCACACTGCAGAGTAACATCATCACCCTCTACGGCATCCTGGTTCTTCAGCTCTTTGTGGAAGGACACTGGGGCACCTGGTGGGAATTTAAAACGGGAAAGTTTGGCATCAGATGTTGAGATGGACAGTTTGGCATCAGATTTTTGAGATGACAAGAAAAACATCTCTTAAGGGAATTTGGACAAAAGTTTTAGCTGATGCCCGACTGGGTATGAGGTTGAGGGAAGTGGAAGTTCAAGAATATTTCAGCTGTTCATGTCAATCTGATCTTGGTCCACATTCTTGAATCTGATCAACAGCAATGAGGTGGCATCGTTCTTTACCTTGCACAGTCAAGGTGACGTCACACTGTGCATCTCCTGTGTCACAGGTGTATGTCCCTGAGTCCTCAGGCAGCAGGTTGTGGATATGAAGCTGGTGGAATGCTCCGTTGTTCCTCAGGTCATACTTGAGACCTGCGTGGATGGCCACGTTGTTTCTCTTCCAGGTGACAGTGCCCTTGGCGTCAGAGATGGTGCAGGCCAGAGTGACAGTTTCACCCTCTACTGCCACAGTGTTGTGTGGCTTCTCTAGTATTAACACTGTAAATATGGGAAACCCCAAACTAGATTTAATAATGGTAGTAATGTTACCTTCCTTAACAGCCCTGGCATTAATAATTTCAAAGCCATAAACTTAAAAACATAGATGCATGCTGTGAAATTTTGTCAGAATTGTAATGTGTACCCTTCCAAGTTTATTACAAAAAAGCAAAGAAACTAAGCTATAAAACTGTAACATTTGATAAATGATGTATTGAAAATGCATCTTCAAAAAATAATTACAATTTTAGTGTTAAAGGAAAACTTCTGTATTTTTCAACTTAGACCCTATTTTCCCATCTTTTTGTGTCTAAAGCCCTTTTTAAACAGGAATTGTGCAAATTTGCAGGAAAGCCCAATCAGTCTTTTTTCAGCATTAGCAGTATAAAAACAAAATCGGGGAGTGCAGCAAAATGCCGCCTACCTACTTTTGTTTATACAGAATGCACCTTTTTCAGGGCAATGGGGGGCGTGAGCAAGTAACAAAACGTGTAGCTCAGCGTGTGACATAAACAGTGACGTGGGAGGGAAGCCGCGGCTGTTCAGTCCTTCAGCGATTCTCTCGTAAGTTGGCCCGTTCTTCACCGTCCCCGTCATCTGACAGTTAATGGCCTCTTCGTTTGCGAGGGCAAGGAGGGCGTGTAATTCCTTGTTTCCCCAGTTGCTCATCTTTACAGTGTCTGTCAGGTTTGTGTTTCCCTCTTGCTACTAGCTGCTCGCTAATTCCTGCTCTTCAACAGCCCCTCCCCTTGCGGAAGGCAGCCTCGGTCTTTTTAAACTAAAAGGGTGCTGCCAATATGACTACCCTACGAGGCGGAAAATTGGGCACCTCGGATCAACTCGCCAATCCGGCTCTGTGTACCTAACACACGCAGCTTGCCGGCAAAACGGCCCAACATTCACGGAAAATCTGGCAGTGTAAAAGGGGCTACTGAAGGCAACTATTTTTGAAAGTGGCCCAGTATTGAGAGAGAGGGCTGCTGCCAGCAGGCAGCATGGTAGACCGCCATGTAACCACTTGGGGCATTTGGCACTGTCAATTCATGTACGCCCAAAGTGAATATATGCCATCGACAGGCTCAGATTGTTATTTTAAGTGTCTGACAACATTATGGAAAGAAACCTGTAAAGAAATTAAACAACTCCAGTTGTAAAATTTTGCAGACCTTTTCACATTGTTGAAATCAACTCTATAATCAGCCATGACACTGAAAATCTTGTAGACAACACTAAATTCTGCTTTCTGTACTCCAGCACAACAAACTTTTTCTGGCAGTCCTCTCTAAAATTCTCTCTTATGTTTCCACCATTGTCTTTTTGCAGGAAGTCACCTCTTGCAAGATTTCACAAAGACACTTTTTCTTGAGCGAGACTTGATTACAGACAAGAAGAAATAGACCAGATCAAGTGAAAGGTAAATGAAAACATTTCATTTCTCTGTAGGGTCCTTTCTATAATGTTGTCAGACACTTATACTAACAATCTGAGCCTGTCAGATTAAGCACTCTTAGTGAACGTAAATTGACAATGCCAAATGCCCACAGTGGTGAAATTACAGCCTATTTCACCACTGCCAGCTGCAGCCCTCTTTCTCAATACTGGACCAGCTTCAACAGCAGTTGTCTCCATTAGTCATTTAGACACAATAACATGGAAAAATAGGGTCCAGATTGAAAGATACCAAAGTTTGCCTCTAAGTCATAATATTAGTGTTAGCATTTTGATAGCACTTCTTTGTATAGCAAACACTATATGCAAAGGGTGGAAAGCGCATCTAAAAGTTAGGATGTTAGAGATGATGGCGCCAGCATATTTCCATCGGCCAAGACAAAGCTGTTTGTCTCTAGTGACCATGTCATCTCCTTTACCTTTGGGCTTCTCCTCCACAAGAAGACAGGCCACACTCTTCTCTTCTCCCACCACGAAGGCAACATCGCCTGATTCATCTGTGGTCACCATCTTCAGGACCAAACGGTGCACTCTGCCCTGGCTGCTCATTTGATTTAGATCATTATTTTGGAGGAGGTTGTCTCCAAGCCACCATTCCCCGTTTGTCACGCCTGAGTGTGACAACTCAACCTCAAAGACAGCATCCTGCCCAGTGATCACAGTGGTATCGCAGAGTTCTCGGATGACACGCACACGCTCTGAGGGTGAACGGGATGATGGGAGAGCAGTGATCAGATTTCTTGAGCTTCCAGAAGGCATCAGTAAGAGGGTATGTCCATGACCAGGAATCTTATTTCAGCACTGACTCACCATTTCATGCCACAACTTATTCTCAGGAATATAGATGTAGTTTTGTGACATGTGCCATTCTAATGACAACTAATAACATAAGAAATCTGAACCTGAACAAATCATCAAAATTCATTCACTATGTCTGTAATTTGATGACTCACAAATATTAATTAAGGCAGAAGTAAAAAAAACAGAGTAAAATAAGTTTAGCCAACATTAGACAAATAAGTAAAACTCAAACTACATGCCAAATACGACATCACACTTCACTCAAGGACTGTGAAATCCAAGAGAAATGGATGCTGAGTAGATGATCTGATCCAGTACTTGTTAATTGGATGGATGAATGTAAAATTAACTTCAGGAAGGATGAAGACAAGAGGAGACAAGAGACAATGATGGGATGAAGCTGTGCTCTGTTACCTTTCACAGTCAGGGTAGCTGTACTTTTCTTGTCCCCTGTATCACAGGTATATTCTCCGCTATCCTTCAGATTCAGCTTGTGTATAACCAGGTTGTGAGTGGTAGCTCTCTGCTCCAAAGTGTACTTCTCCCCATGGGTGAGCACAGTTGAGCCCTTCAGCCAGGTCACCTTGCAATCAGGGTTGGATGTCTCACAGGACAGGGTGGCCTTATCTCCCTCGGTGGCCTCTTGACTTTCCAGCTCCTTCTTGAATAGTGCAGGTGCAGCTGCTAGAAAGACCATTATTAATTAGGATGAGTCATTTCAAAGGTTTCTTGGGTAAACACAGCCACCACAAAATACACTGTATTCACGAGCCACATTATTTTATACTCATAGTTCTACCAATTCCAATTGAACCATACCAACAAGAAGCTTTAAACAGAGCAAGAAAACAACCAGCACTGGTTTATCTACACAAGTCTGATGCAAAACTGGTAGAAATCAGCAATCAAATATATCAAGTCATATGTTGGTAGACAAATCGTCTGTTAAACTAGAATTACCGCCTCGCAGTTGTATGCCACCACGAACCACTCAAGTTGTACTTAAAGTTTACATCCATGTTCCATGCACATCTTCACCCTGGCAGCACACAGAAGATCTATACAGTCACCACAGTCTCAAATGGTCACCCATAAGTGTCACCAATTCAGTATCTGAACAAATGTCTCTCCCTCTGTTCCTGAGATATGACATTGAATAGTGGCTAGACAAGTGTTTTTGCAGAACATTACGACCTCACAGCGAAACTGACCTTTGACCTTTTGGATTTGAAATGTCATAACTTCATCATTCTATCCTATTAGACATCTGTATAAATTTTGTCATAATTCGTGTATAAAATCTTGAGTTATGGCCAAAAACAGTTCATGTGAGGTCACAGTGACCTTCACCTTTGACCACAAAATTCTGATCAGTTCAGTCTTGAGTCCAGTTGGATGTTTGTGCCAAATTTAAGGAAACTCCCCCAAGACCTTCTTGAGATATTGCATTCCCTCACAGTGTTCTTGAAATAATGGATTAACGAGAATGAAACAGAAGCAAGGTCACAATGATCTTGATCTTGATCAACAACTTCTAATGAGTTCATTGTTGAGTCCAAGTGGATGTTTTTGTCAAATGTGGAAAAAAAAATCCCTCAAGGTTTTCTGGAGATAGTGCATTCACGAGAATGAGCCAGACAGGGTCCCAGTGACCTTGACTGTTGACCACTAATTTCTAATCAGTTCATTCAAGACTCAAAGTGGCCGACTGTGCCAAATTTGAAGAAATTCCCCCAAGGTGTTCTTGAAATATCCCATTCACAAGAGAAAGACGGACGCAAGGTAACAGTGACCTTGACCACCAAATTCTAATTCATCGTTGAGTCCAAGTGAACATTTGTGCCAAATTTGAAGAAATTCCCTGAAAGTGTTCTTAAGATATTGCTTCCATGATAATGAGATTGGTGCAAGGTCACAATGACCTTGACTTTTGCCACCAAAATCTAACCAGTTCATCATTGAGTCCAAGTGAACTTTTGTGCCAGATATGAAGAAATTCACTTAAGGTGTTCTTGAGATATCTCATTCACAAAAATGAGACAGATGCATGGTCATAGTGACCTTGACCCTGAATACCAAAATCTTATCAGTTCATCGTTGAGTCTAAGTGAATGTTTGTGCCATTTTAAAGAAATTTGCTCAAGGCATTCAAGGTTTGCATTCATATTAATGGGACAGATGGACATACAGACAATCTGAAAATATAATGCCTTGCCAGCGCAGAGGCATTAAAACAGGGATGCACCGAAATGAAAATTTGTGGCCGAAGCCGAAGCCAAATATTGTTAAACGCTTGGCCGAATACCGAGTACTGAAAACCGAATATCATTGTTTAGTTTTTCATTAGTTTTTGCAGATGAACCCCCTCCAGATTAGTGTTGTCACGGTACCAAAATTGGGACCCACTGTGCGATACCAATGAAAATATCATGGTTCTGAGTAGTATCACAATACCACAGCTAAAATGAGGCAGATGTGCCTTCTGTCATTTATAAAAAGATAAATCACTTTTCAATAATACATCAATGATATTTCAATGGAATAAATTACTTATTGACTTATTCATACTTCAAAAACAGCATCAATAAGTTGTAACACTTTACCTTTTCTCAAGTAAGCGTTAACTATACAAGGGGGGCTCTTTTCAGGAAAATAGAAAACTTTTGGGAAAAATAAAAAATATTTATCCCCCCCCCCCAAAAAAACAACAACAAATATTAAGGAATAAAGATATATGAAACTCTCAACAGAGTGTATAAATTCAAATAACACACGTTTAATTAATTCCTCCCCCCAGCGCCTATACGCACGTCATGCATAGGTTTAAATAAATAAAAAAAAGGTCACATCACAAAACCAATCTCAGTCTTTGCAATCCCCAAAATAAACTCACAGTCCCAACTAACGAAAAATACAATACTGTCCATTTTCAATAACTTTTAAATGTCTTTTGATTATTTTTGAGTCTGTGACGCACGCAAACGAAACAGTCACTCATCCAGGCGTGTCAAACAAAAATAGTGCAGATCCACACAGCAAAAACCAGTAAAAAAACAAAAATATGCGATCGATGGCTGTACCTCTGGTATACCAGGAAAAATATATAAAAGAAACGATCTCACCCAGGGACCGCGCAGTCAATCAGGGAAAGTAATCCATCGGTTTGGTCCTGGGCACACGCTCTGTCCTCTGCGGTTGAGATGTCCAGCTGGGATACCGTGAAAGGACGGGTCTTTAAGGTAACTACTGATGGGTTTCTTTTTAATGGTCTTTTTAATTTACTTAATGTCCACAGCTCGTTACTTTTACTTTATATTCAGGTCCTAACGTTTAGGTCCGCCAGCTCTATTGTTCCTTTTCCCGGTCCCTTCTTCTCCACCTCTTTCCTTCGTCTTCTCCGCCTCTTCCTCCCTAAATAATCTCGTCCATTTTTGTAAATTATCATTTTACACATACAGAAATTTACACACATGACAGCGGATACCCCATCTTACCCTTATACATGTACAGGGAATTATTTATTTATTTTTTACATAATCAAAGAAACCTGTTGTTTCACAGATATCTCCATATCTTAAATTGCATTTAATTAATGATTAGGTGACTCTGTCACAGATCCCCCCCCCCAGCCGGAGGTATCGGAGGCTGAATCCCGAAGTAGGGCTTCAGATTGACCATGTTGACTGTATCCAACCTTTTGTTGTGGTCATTCCACTGTACCTGATAATTAATGGGGCCTAACCTTCTCAACACTACAGCTGGACCTGACCACTTAGGCGCAAGCTTGGATGAGAAGTTGTCAGATGCTTTTGAGAGTGGGTGAGAGCGCACCCAGACCTGGTCTCCCGGCAGGAGATGTGCACCTCTCCTCCGGGTATTATAGTACCTAGCTTGTCTGGCCTGACTCTGTCCCACTTTCTTCATGACTTGTTCAGCCATTTGTTGTTGTCTGGTGGTGAACCAATCATCCTCTCCAGAGGGCCTTTGAGGATCCTTCCCAGGGCTAGTTCGGCTGGTGTTTTTCCCGTGGTTTCGTGTTGGGCTGAATTGATGGCAAAGCGGAACTCTCGGACCCACTGATCCCATTTGTTGTGTTTGTCTCCCACGTAAGATGCAATCATGGTCTTTATCATTCGGTTAGCTCGTTCTGTTAGATTCGCTTGAGGATGATAGCTTGTAGTGAACTTTTGTGTCACTCCCCAGGTCTTGCAGAGGTTTCCCATTTCATGGCCTATGAACTGAGGACCTCGATCGGACACCAGCTCCTTAGGAACGCCGAATCGCGTAAAGATCTCATCTTTCAAGATGGCTGTGATGCGATGAGTTTTGCTGTCCCTGAGGGGGAACAACTCAACCCACTTGGTAAAATAATCTATGATGACAAGAAGGAATTGGTTGCCTTTCTTACTGCGAGGAAATGGACCCATAAGATCCACTCCCAGCTTCTCCCAGGCTCCTTCAACTTTAGTGGGCTGCATTAAACCCGCAGGCTTTTGATTCTCTGCCTTGTAGGACTGGCAGGTGAGGCAAAACTTTACATGGGTCCACACATCCTTTCGGACTGAGGGCCACCATGCCACCTCCAGAATTCTCAAGAGGGTCTTAAGTCTGCCAAGGTGCCCACTTAAAGGATGATTATGATAGTATTCCAGGAAACTGGGCACCAAAGTTTTAGGGACTACAAGCTGGTATTTGTCCCCTTCACCTTTCACGGGGGACTTCCTGTACAGGAGTCCTTGCACCATGGTGAAGCCAACCCTGCCAGGTCTACTGTTAACAGAGGAAAAGAAACCCATCAGTAGTTACCTTAAAGACCCGTCCTTTCACGGTATCCCAGCTGGACATCTCGACCTCGGAGGACGGAGCGTGTGCCCAGGACCAAACCGATGGATTACTTTCCCTGATTGACTACGCGGTCCCTGGGTGAGATCGTTTCTTTTATATATTTTTCCTGGTATACCAGAGGTACAGCCATCGATCGCATATTTTTGTTTTTTCACCGGTTTTTGCTGTGTGAATCTGCGCTACTTTTGTTTGACATGCCTGGATGAGTGACTGTTTCGTTTGCGTGCGTCACGGACTCAAAAATAATCAAAAGACATTTAAAAGTTATTGAAAATGGACAGTATTGTATTTTTCGTTAGTTGGGACTGTGAGTTTATTTTGGGGATTGCAAAGACTGAGATTGGTTTTGTGATGTGACCTTTTTTTTATTTATTTAAACCTATGCATGACGTGCGTATAGGCGCTGGGGGGAGGAATTAATTAAACGTGTGTTATTTGAATTTATACACTCTGTTGAGAGTTTCATATATCTTTATTCCTTAATATTTGTTGTTGTTTTTTTGGGGGGGATAAATATTTTTTATTTTTCCCAAAAGTTTTCTATTTTCCTGAAAAGAGCCCCCCTTGTATAGTTAACGCTTACTTGAGAAAAGGTAAAGTGTTACAAAGTGATTAACATAGGGGGGATCAAAATAAAATAAAATAAATAAAATAAAAATCAACCAGCCACCCTCCTCCCCTGACAAGTCCCTTCATAAGTAACGAACAGTCCCTAAAGTGCGGTGAGGTTTGTGGGCCGTGAATGGCTTGTGACACGTCACATACAGTACAGGCCAAAAGTTTGGACACACCTTCTCATTCAATGCGTTTTCTTTATTTTCATGACTATTTACATTGTAGATTCTCACTGAAGGCATCAAAACTATGAATGAACACGTGGAGTTATGTACTTAACAAAAAAAGGTGAAATAACTGAAAACATGTTTTATATTCTAGTTTCTTCAAAATAGCCACCCTTTGCTCTGATTACTGCTTTGCACACTCTTGGCATTCTCTCGATGAGCTTCAAGAGGTAGTTACCTGAAATGGTTTTCCAACAGTCTTGAAGGAGTTCCCAGAGGTGTTTAGCACTTGTTGGCCCCTTTGCCTTCACTCTGCGGTCCAGCTCACCCCAAACCATCTGGATTGGGTTCAGGTCTGGTGACTGTGGAGGCCAGGTCATCTGCCGCAGCACTCCATCACTCTCCTTCTTGGTCAAATAGCCCTTACACAGCCTGGAGGTGTGTTTTTTGGGTCATTGTCCTGTTGAAAAATAAATGATCGTCCAACTAAACGCAAACCGGATGGGATGGCATGTCGCTGCAGGATGCTGTGGTAGCCATGCTGGTTCAGTGTGCCTTCAATTTTGAATAAATCCCCAACAGTGTCACCAGCAAAACACCCCCACACCATCACACCTCCTCCTCCATGCTTCACAGTGGGAACCAGGCATGTGGAATCCATCCGTTCACCTTTTCTGCGTCTCACAAAGACACGGCGGTTGGAACCAAAGATCTCAAATTTGGACTCATCAGACCAAAGCACAGATTTCCACTGGTCTAATGTCCATTCCTTGTGTTTCTTGGCCCAAACAAATCTCTTCTGCTTGTTGCCTCTCCTTAGCAGTGGTTTCCTAGCAGCTATTTGACCATGAAGGCCTGATTCGCGCAGTCTCCTCTTAACAGTTGTTCTAGAGATGGGTCTGCTGCTAGAACTCTGTGTGGCATTCATCTGGTCTCTGATCTGAGCTGCTGTTAACTTGCGATTTCTGAGGCTGGTGACTCGGATGAACTTATCCTCAGAAGCAGAGGTGACTCTTGGTCTTCCTTTCTTGGGTCGGTCCTCATGTGTGCCAGTTTGGTTGTAGCGCTTGATGGTTTTTGAGACTCCACTTGGGGACACATTTAAAGTTTTTGCAATTTTCCGGACTGACTGACCTTCATTTCTTAAAGTAATGATGGCCACTCATTTTTATTTAGTTAGCTGATTGGTTCTTGCCATAATATGAATTTTAACAGTTGTCCAATAGGGCTGTCAGCTGTGTATTAACCTGACTTCTGCACAACACAACTGATGGTCCAACCCCATTGATAAAGCAAGAAATTCCACTAATTAACCCTGATAAGGCACACCTGTGAAGTGGAAACCATTTCAGGTGACTACCTCTTGAAGCTCATGGAGAGAATGCCAAGAGTGTGCAAAGCAGTAATCAGAGCAAAGGGTGGCTATTTTGAAGAAACTAGAATATAAAACATGTTTTCAGTTATTTCACCTTTTTTTGTTAAGTACATAACTCCACATGTGTTCATTCATAGTTTTGATGCCTTCAGTGAGAATCTACAATGTAAATAGTCATGAAAATAAAGAAAACGCATTGAATGAGAAGGTGTGTCCAAACTTTTGGCCTGTACTGTACCTGTGTTCGGCTGGCTCGGCTGTTCAGGTACTTCTGGGCAGTCATGACGCCAAGAAGAGGATATTATTGGAACTGACTTGTCCGTCGCCGGTAAGCCGATGGCCGCCGTATTTGACAGGAATACATTACTGTCTGTGTCTGTGACCCCCGTTCAACCCACAACCAATGGGATTCGCCTTTTGTTTCTGCTGGTTGAAATCTGTAGGCTGCTCGCACAGCGTGCTGAATGATTTAAGCCTATTTTGCTTGCTCAAAACTATTTTTAGTCAGCCGAATATATTCGGTTACCGGATATTTGGTGCATCCCTACATTAAAATATAGTGGAAAACGGTGAACCATTAAGTGGCATGTTTAGTATTTGTGAGTAACACTAAACAACACAGAGAGACACTACTGACAGCCTGAAGAATAAAAATACTTCTGCTTATTATTTGTGAGAATTCCATTTCTTGTTGGGAGGACGATATAGAGGGATGACATGCAACAAAGGTCTCCTGGCAGGGCTCAAATCTGGAAAAGTTGTGACTACATCTGTCAGTGTATTTCACACCCATGCCTCCAGGACAACACAAAAACTCAGAACTTTAATTATTGATTAACAGGACATGGTCAGTCACTGAGTTAATTTTGCTGTTGTGTGTCAAGTTATCTGAATAAAGTGTGTAGTAAAAAAAAAAGTGCAGAAGACTTGCTGTACGCACAAGTTGCAAGGAAACATATCGATCAATATGACCAATAAATAACTACATTTAAAAGTAAATGGGAAACGTTAGCTCTAGTTCAATGGAAGAGAAGAGAATATGAATATAAGTATGACGTAATATGCAGTAAAGTGAAGATTTCAAATACAGAAGTGCAATAGATGAATAGATAAGAGCCTCAAAACATCACAAGCATCCAGGTTTTTGTAAGCTTTTTGGAAAGATAGAGGGAAGGTGTCCTACAAGGAAGATAGTTTAGATAAATGAGCAGTAGTCCAAATGTTATCATAAAAGCAAAATGGGAATTTTCATCCCAAGACATAAAGTGCATTTTCTTACCTCTGACTGTCAGAGAAGCAGTGGAAGTGTGGTTACCCACTGAGAACGTAACTATTCCTGAGTCAGCTGTGGTGACGCCCCTGAGAGTGAGGCTGTGTACCCGGCCCTCAGACTTGATCAGGTTCATTTCGTTATTCTGCAGAGGGACATCCTGGAGTTTCCACTGGGCCAGAGGTGCCTCTTCATGGGAAACCCGACACTCAAAGCGGACATCTTCACCCTCGTAAACAACGCAGCTCTCCAAGAATTTCAGTATGTTGACCTCGACCTCTGTTTGACAAATACATTTCAGCAGAATAGTTACATATTTGTTGTTTGAAGTGTTTGACAAAGATATGGTTCAAGTCGTGCTAATGGTGTGAGTGTGATTAACTATATAAAGATTTATCCCAAGCTGTTATTGTGAGTAGCAAGTGAAGAAAAACAGTAAAGGGTGTGTTAATGTTTGTGAAGAGAGACCACAGATAGGCACAAATGATGAGTGATCAAGTTCAATAGAAAGGTCTTTGTGTGAATAAGTACAAGTGAAGAACAAGAACACACGTGGGATGAGGAATAATACTTGAAAATTTAAGTGCAGTAAAGAAGAGAGAAAACAAGATCTCCAGATGAAAGGTTGACGTTCATGCTCAAGTGTTGGGAGTAATGTTGGACACGCAGAAAGACGTGACTCCAGAGGGTGCATGAAAAGCACAGCCTTCAACAGACAGCTCCTACCCTGCACAGTGAGGACAGCTGAAGTCCTCTGGCTGCCTGTATCACAGGAGTATTCTCCTGAGTCGGCTCCCTGCAGTTTATAGATGACAAGCTCGACTGTAGTTCCTTCCTGTTTCAGGTGATACTTGCTGTTGGACGCCAGCACCCTGTCACCACACCTCCAGACCACACTGGCTCCCGGCTTTGTGGTCTCACAGCGGAGACAAGCACTGTCTCCTTCCTGTAGTTCACGGTTTTGCAGCTGGATTTTGAAAAGGACAGGCTGGGCTGCAGGGAGGGAGGTGGTGGAAATGAGGAGAAAAGATTTAGCGAAACCGAGAGAAAGCTGGTACAATGTATAGCCGACTTTTTTGTCCACAGTGAAAATGTTAAAAGGATAAAATTAAACAAATATGGATTGAAGCAGAACATTTCTTAGATAAATCGTGAATTTTGGAAATGATTACATCTATCTCCTTTCGATGAATGTTGACTTTTGGACTTAACAACGCTCTGGTTTTTATCACACCAGTCCAATTGGGGTTTCCACAGAATTAATAGACATGCAAAGAAAAAAGAAAACAGTGCAGCATTTGAATGATTTAGAATTTGAATGACATGTCATGACAGCCCTACTATTAAGATAGCAATAACTTAAGTCTATGAGACAGGCAAGTCTTCAATCAATTAATTTACAACTCAAGTATATCCACTACAAACATCAGGTTTTAGGAGGCGTACCCTTCACAGCTAGTTGTGCAGTGCTTTGACGGTCACCAGTGTCACATGTGTAACACCCAGCATCCTCTGGGTCTAAATCATGGATTATTAATGTAGCCAGGTGTCCTGTTTGTCTAATATCATACTTGGCACAAGGACAAAGACCAAGTTCTCCTTTCCTCCACTCCAAAGGAACACCGGGTTTAGAAAGCTCACAGTGCAGCGTCACACTGTCCCCCTCATCAGCCGTTTGGCTTTCCAGCTCTTTTGTGAAAATAACTGGGGAAGCTGATGGGTGAAGAGAAATAACCAGATGGTACACAGTCAAGAAAAATAAGATGAAGAAGAATGAATTTAAAAATAAAATGAAAGACTTGATGGAAGAAGAGGACAGCATGAGATGATGATGTGGTCTCCATCCTACCATTTACTACAAGAGATGCTGAAGTTATTGCGTCCTTTGAACAGCATGAGTAGCTTCCCGTGTCTCCAGGTCTCAAATCAAAGATCTGTAGCTCATAACTGAAGCCTGTTTGTTTCATTTGGTACTTTTCACCACAACTCAATACTTGAGCTTCCTTCTTCCACTCGATGGGCAGTCCAGGTTTAGAAAGCTCACAGTGCAGAGTGACACTATCTCCCTCCTCAGCCTCCTGGCTCTCCAGGTTTCGAACGACTTTGACTTGAAGGACTGGGGATTGAATCAATTAGACACACTGTTGATATGTATTGTTGTAACTCAGGCTTTCAAATGAGACACCAGATGAAGACTACAGCAGGGCTGCACGATATTTAGCAAAATATGCAATTTGTAATAATGCTGAATATTTCAGCAACGATATTACTTGCAAATATTGAGGTATACTCAGTTTTGCCCTTCTGCTGAAATACAACAAAATGTTTATTAAATAAAGAAAAATTAAAGGAAATTAATTTCAATATTCTTGTTCTGAAAGAATTGAACGGTCAGCTGAACACAACCACCAATAAAAAAATGAATTATATGACATTTTAAAGTGCAGTTTTCTACTGATACTATCTTTCACCTTACTCAGAAAGTGCAAACAGGTTAATTTTTAACTTAATTATTTGCTAAAACAAAAGCAAATATGGAAAATGAAACAAGGAAAATATATGGCTGCTATAATACACTCACCCACACACCCACCACACACATACACAAAACAACACTGGAACCAGTGATCCCTTCTCCAACTCAAAACACAGGACCAGCTCAGCATTTATCAAGTCTGTCAAAAACACAGCTCTCAATTATTCCCATCTGGAGAAGACAACAATCCAGAATACAGCAAATCTGGCATTCACAGATGAATACAAAAAGTGAGCAACAACAAGTCAGACTGATTATACTGCATACAAAAATCCACATGGAAGACAAAACAAAACTGAGCGGAATAAACAAAGTGCGGGTGCCACAAAACCTCTACCTTGTCCTTTCACTTCAGTATCCAGCTTTGCAGGCTCTGGCTTTGGGATGACATCAGAAACGGCAGGCTTTTCAATCTCTGCAGGTGTAATTGATGTAATTAGACCTTAAATATCTACTGTAGTTAACACAGAGCAGCATAAATACAAGAATGATTTCAGATGATTAAAGCCAAAAAGGATGTTGAAACAACAACAATAATGAACTCAACAGTGAGGATTGATGGACTGCAACTAAATGCAATTGTCAGTACGCAATTTCCAACTCATCAGCCATCAAAAACAAATGTGCCAGAGCACTGACAAAACCCTCTAGACACGAGAACGTTACGCCACAACAGCCTGAATGTGCAGCACATGCTATCAGAGCATGTGCTTGGGCAAAAACCCCAGCATATGAGAAACCTACTGAATACAAACATGATCCCATTTACACTCAGTACGAACTTTGCTCTTGGAGTTTCTTTACAATGCTACCACATACCTTCAACTCTCTTTTTGAATTCCTGCTTCTCAGGTTCAACTTTGGAGATCACTGCTGAAGCTGCTGACTCCTCTGCTGCAACTAAAGTTAATTGTAGAAATATAATGTAGATTTTAATTCAACTTACATAACATGGAAATCTTCACCAACAGACTAAACGAGACAGCAAACCAAAAGCTATGCCATACATGTTTTAGAGCCACAATGTCCAAGACAACAACAGAATAACACCTTCAGTTGATTTCCATTTGCCTGAAACTGACAGTAGCAACAGCTCTTCACTTCATTTTACAGATGATACATATATACATGCAATGTGCAACAAGAAAAGCAGAATCTTATAAAATGCACAGACAGTGCCATGACCAAGAGCTTGTCCAACATAGACATTAGTGTTACAGTCAGAAAATGCAAGACTATGGGTTCATACCTTCCACCACTTTTTTGGAATCCCTAGAGGGTAGTGTCACAGCTGCTGGAGTATCGAGAGGCCTCACTGCTGTGGTAAAACATTTAAGTCTGATTATACTCAAAAAACACGGTGCCTACAGAGCAGCCATTAACCTCATTTCCATTTATCTCTATTCATTAATCATCTACCAATCCAGTGAGCGTTTGCTGAGTACACATGCTATAATTCAGCAACATCTTATAAAATTCAGTAACTATAAAAATCCGTGGCTTCAATCACTGACCTATAAATGGAGCTTTTGAAAGAAGTAGGCAGTACAACAATATACACTACAGCCTAAGCCACAATATACAGTGCGTCTCATGACCTAACATGTTTCGATAAAAGTGACAATTATCTACTGCATAATGATAATAGCTGATTACAAATCTCTTATATGCTACATTCTTTCAATCAATCATGTCATTTCCACCAAAAACCACAAGAAGCACAAACACAAGGAACTGTTGTTGAAGGACACATGGAAAACATCACGTAACAGCGACAGCCAGGTAAGACTACAACATCCAATATGATTCAATATTATGCCATTTCTTCCTATATGCATTCATATTCTGTTAACCTAATCTTAAGAACTAATATTACTTGCACTGATTTTTGTCCTTGGTCCACTTCCCAAAGCAGCACAAACAAGCTGTGTTAAAACGTATAACATGCTCAATACACCACAGAAAGCAAGAAACATCAGTAGAGACCTGCATTTGGTGACGCAAAGACTGAGGTGAATGTGGCAGGAGCAGACAATCAAGAAGCACAAGGCTGACAAAGAACTGAAATCTCTGCATACCTTCCAGTGACTCTTTGGTCCAATGCCTCTGTGTATCTTGTTCTGCAGCTATTCCAGCAGTAGTCTTTTCAACTGGGATAAAACACAACATTAACCTCACAATTTTACAGTGATGAGTTCTTTAACCTGAAAATAACAAGCAATCAGAGAGCCTGTAAAGACCAAAGAAACACAAATGACCCAATACAACAGGTCTACTGTCACCTGTTTACAACATGGCTGAAAATGTCCTTGCATATTAAATTTGTTGATGCTCATACAGTGTGTGTCAAAACGAGGATAAGCAATTTGTGTGAGAACAGAATAAAAATCAATAAAGCTACAAGCAAAGACAAATAAAGCCTCTCTCTCCTGTCACAGATCATTATCAATTATCCAACACACAGCAGCAATCCAACACAGTGCTGCCAAAGTGCCATAAACATACAGCATCAACATGTTCAACATTGAGTACTGGAGTCAACAAAGCACAAAATATAGTATGTGCTACAAAGTGCAACTGACAGAACATCAACACACACGAGGGCTAACAAGAAATCAAAAGCCGGCTTCTTTACATATTTTTCTCATCCACCAGCAACATAACTGCACAGACAGTAAATCCAAAGTGAAGCCTGACATTACGCCTGAAATAACACAAATGGCGACCATGCTTACAGTATTGACAGATTTCACAGTATCCAACAAATGCCATGCAAACATGTGCCTCATTACCTTCACCTCCCACTTTGAGCTCTCCAGCATCTCTCTGAATCTCCTGTTTGAGGAGCTGCTGTTTAGCAATCTGTCCAGCAGTTGGCAGTGTCACAGCTATGATGTTGAACAAAACATGGGAAACACAATTTGAAATCGCCTTAGGATAGCACTAGATACATGTAGTAACAGCTGAAGAGGAAAAAGACATGTCTCCATATCAGTAAATCATTCTCCACTCGACAAAATCACAAGACGCACCAGATTGAAACAATCTTTTTTTCTCGCTATAGTAGCATGAGCCCCAAATATGACACAGATCATGACATTTAACGGGGGAATAACAAAGTCACATTTACCAGCAGGCAGATGAAGTTAAACAGGTTAGTTCAAAAATATAATAGGGTAAAACCATATTTTGCCGTAAAGCAATTCCTCTCTGAAGGAAGAAGACACAATGGTAAGCACTGCAGCAAAGAACTTTAACTTTAAGACAACAACAAGAGTCAGTAAAGCATATATAGACACAAATGACAACCAGTCTATCACCTGTTTACAACTTGACATTCAGACAAATGTCCCCATGTTATATAAATATGTTGAAATCCATACAGAAAGTGTGAAAATGAGGGCAAGCAGAATATGTGATAAAGGAAAGTGATCAAAATCAAAAAAGCCACAAACAAAAAATATTAAAGCCTCAATCTTCCCCCACTGATCATTACCAATAATCCAACACACAGCAGCAATCCAACACAGTGCTGCCCAAGTGCCATAAACATACAGGGTCAACATGTTCAACATTCAGAACTGGAGTAAATAAAGCATTACAACAACTGGACAAAACACAGTATGTGCCACACAATGCAACTGACAGAACATCAACATACCCAAGGACTAACAAGAAATCAAGGCCAGCTTTTTTATATATTTTATACATAATCAGGCAACAGACAGTAAATCCAAACTGAGCTGCCTACTCCCTCCATCTATCCACTTCTTCCCTCTTGTTAATTATGTTTTTCTACAAGCCTGAAATTACACCTAAAATAACACAGATGCCAACCATGCTTACACCTTACAGTACTGACAGGTGTCACAGTATCCAACAACTGCCATGCAAACATGTGCCTCATTACCTTCACCTCCCACTTTGAGCTCTCCAGAGTTTCTCTGAATCTCCTGTTTGAGGAGCTGCTGTTTAGATGTAGTTGGCAGTGTCACAGCTATGAAATTAAACAAAACATTGAATCCACAATTTAAAAATGCTTTAGGACAGCCCTAGCTGCATGGAATAACAGCTGATGGGAACAAAGACATGTCTCCATACCAAGACGTCCATCTCCATGCAGCAAAGTAACCTAAAGGCAACAGAAATCCAAAGAAATTGAGACTGAAATAATCTTGTGTCCTAACAATAGCTTGCCTGATATCAGACTGAACTGTCAACTTGTTACACTCCGTTTCATTCTGCAGTTAACTCAGTGGAGCCAGCAGATTTTAAGGTCTGGACCAAGTAAACACAATAGTAGCACAAGCCCCAAACATGACACATATTATGACATTTAACAGCTGAATAAAAAAGCCGCATTTACACGCAGGCAGATGAAAAAAATGCAGGTTAGCTCAAAAATATAAAAGGAGGGTAAAACAGTATTTCGCCTTAAAACATTTCCTTCTAAAAGCAAGAAGACACAATGAAAGATTATTTATGAGCCAGTAAGTTCCTGCCTGATAATACAGGTCAGCAGCCAAGCACTATAATTTGAAGACGTCAACAAACCAGTTAGGAAAGCACATATAGATTAGACACAAATGACCCAGTACCAGTATAGTGCCGCCTGTTTACAACATGGCATACTGAAAAATATCTTTGTGTTAGATTAAATATGTTGAAGCCCATACAGTGGGTGTCAGAACGAGGATATGCAGTATGTGTGAGAACAGAATCAAAATCAATAAAGCTACAAGCAAAGACAAATAAAGCCTCTCTCTCCTGTCACAGATCATTATCAATAATCCAACACAGTGCTGCCAAAGTGCCATAAACATACAGCATCAACATGTTCAACATTCAGAACTGGAGTCAACAAAGCATTACAACAACTGGACAATGTGCCACAAAATGCAACCGACAGAACATCAACAAATGTGAGGGCTGACAAGAAATCAAAGGCCAGCTTCTTTACATATTTTTCACATCCACCAGCAACATAACTGCACAGACAGCAAGTCCAAACTGAAGCCTGAAATTACATCTGAAATAAAACAAACACTGACCATGCTTACAGTATTGACAGGTGTCACAGTATCCAACAAATGCCATGCAAACATGTGCCTCATTACCTTCACCTCCCACTTTGAGCTCTCCAGAGTCTCTCTGAATCTCCTGTTTGAGGAGCTGCTGTTTAGCAATCTGTCCAGCAGTTGGCAGTGTCACAGCTATGATGTTGAACAAAACATAGGACCCACGATTTGAAATTGAAATCCATATTAATAGGGCATTCTCCACTCGACAAAATCACAAGACACACCAGAAACCCACAGATGTTGAGACTGAAACAATCTTTTTTTCTCACAATAGCAGCACAAGCCTCAAATATGACACAGATCACGGCATTTAACTGAAGAATAACAAAGCCACATTTACCAGCAGGCAGATGAAATAACACAGGTTAGCTCAAAAATATAACAGTAGGGTAAAAAACATATTTTGCCTTACAGCAATTTTCCTTCCTCTTGTATTCATGTTTACAATTTCAATATGTTGTTATTGAATGTTGTTAACATGAATGTTATTATATTACAAATACAAATGAAAATTTAGGTAGCCTACTTAATTAGTAGAATCAATTGCTTTTTCAGTCTATTACATACATTTTGCTGCAAATAAAATGACTGAAGTGAGATGAACAGACTAAAAAACTTCATCTTATTAGATAATACAAATGTTGACAAAGTTTTCCTTTGGGGGACAAAGTTTACAGTTAAAAAACAGATAATAAATCACAATATATCACTACATATTTTATAGCAATACTCAGCATATTGCAACACATTCAAAATTACAATAATATAAGGTATTATGATAATATCATAGCGTGGAGCCATTGGTGTTTCCCACCCCTAATATACAGAAGGCAAATATTTATGATTACCTGTTTAGCTTTGTTGTCCTTGTTTTAACTTTATACCTATTTCTTTGTTTGTACATTGAAAAGCAACAAAAAAAAAAAACCTAACTCAAATTCCTTGTATATGAACACTCGACTCTATTCTGGCTCAAGCAACAAGACACAATTAAGCTGTCTGATAAAACCGGTCAGCAGCCAAGAACTATAACTTGACGACAACAACAACAAATCCAAGGCAGTAAAGCACATATAAACACACATGACACAGTACAACCAGTCAAGTGTCCCGTTTGCAACTCACCCTGTCTACAAATCATACTGACAAATGTCTTTATATTATATTAAATATGTTGATGTCCATACAGTGAGTGTGAAAACGAGGGTAAGCAGCAGCAGCAATCCAACACAGTGCTGCCAAAGTGCCATAAACATATATCATCAAAATGTTCATCATACAATTCAGAACTGGACTCATTTTTGACAGGTGTCACAGTATCTGACAAATGCCATGCAAATATGTGCCTCATTACCTTCACCTCCCACTTTGAGCTCTCCAGAGTCTCTCTGAATCTCCTGTTTGAGGAGCTGCTGTTTAGCAATCTGTCCAGCAGTTGGCAGTGTCACAGCTATGAAATTGAACACAGTATTAGACCCACAATTTGAAACTGTCTCAGGACAGCACGAGCTACATGTAATAACAGCTGATGGGACAGACAAGCAGAGCTGTCAACTCATTATACTTTGTCTCCATCTTCTTTAATACAACTTTTAAATTGTTTACCCTCGAAGTATGAAATTCCAGTATATTTCCAACACTAGTCTGGACCCAGGCAACACAACAGAAGCACAAATATGACACAGATCATGCCATTTAACAGGGGAATAAAAAAGCCACATTTACCAGCAGGCAAATTAAATAGCACAAGATATCTTAAAACTGTAAAGGTAAGGTAAAACTATAAAGCAGTTCCTTTTTGAAGCAACAATACACACTTTTCATGACCCAACAAGTTTCTGTCTGAAACACATTTTCCACATTCACCAGGCAACATAACTGCACAGACAGTAAACCCATACTGAAGCTTGAAATTATATCTGGAATGAAACAAATAATGACCATGCTTTGAGTACTGACAGCTGCCACAGTATTTAACAAATGCCATGCAAACATGTGCCTCATTACCTTCACCTCCCTCTTTGAGCTGTTGAATATCTCTCTGAATCTCCTGTTTGAGGAGCTGCTGTTTGGGAGTCTGTTCAGTAGTTGGCAGTGTCACAGCTATGAAGTTGAACAAAACATTACACCCACAATTTTACATTGCCTTTGGATAGCCTTAGCTACATTTAATAACAGCTGATGGGAAAAGCCATTCTCCATAAGCCATTCTCTATGCAACAAAGTAATCCGGAGACAAGAGAAATCCACCGCTGTTGAAACAATGCTTTTTTTCCACAATAAAAGCGCGAGCCCCAAAAATGACACATCATGGCATTTAACAAGTGAATTACAAAGCCACATTTACCAGAAGGCAGATGAAATACCATAGTTTAGCTCAGGCATGTTAGCTGATATAAAGGTTAAAACCATATTTAGCCTTAAAGCAGTTCCCTCTTGAAGCACCAAGACACAGCATACACCAATTCATTACCCAGCAAGTTTCTGTCTAACAGCAGTCAGCAGCCAAGACATGGTGACAGTTTCTCACCTTTGGCTTAACAAAGCAATACTTTGCATTAAATATTACAAATGCACATTGGCCAGATAAACAAGCAAAGCCAAGAATCCTCAGAGAATTACCTTCTACTGTCTCATATATCTGTTGCCTCTTCTGCTTGTCTTTAGTTGCTACGGAAGGAGCTTCAGGGGTCTTGGCTGAAATGCAAATATGATAGGGCATAGAAATGCTGCATAAAGTATAATGGCAACAACAAGCACTGCCACACCTACAGTATTTAATATGAACTCCTGAGCACAGTCTGTAAAACTGCTACTCATTTAAAGACTTTCAGTCTATTTAAACCACATAAATATAATGTAAAAGACAACGAGTCATGCCAGACCCAAGTAAAGTATACGTATGTAAACACCAGCCAACAACAGGTATCATTCTCAAACACTTGACCAGCACAACTGGCACAAAAACAAGGGTCCTTATTTCTTCGTTCTGTTTTTTAAATGAGCTGCTTATGCCACATATACTGCAATACAACACTGATACAAAAGGCCCACATAAAAACTGCAAAACACAATCCTACTATAGGACTGAAGAAACATTTGACACACCAGAGCAAAGCTGCATTCTAAATAATCTAGTAAACCAGAAAGAAATAATGTGGCAAGAATACACTTATCATAACCTATATAGGCCAAGAGGTACAGGCGCAATTTAAGGGCAGGCTGCACATGGCAACACAAAGGCCGTTATCAAGACGGACAGAGCACATAAAGCTGAAACTCAAGCCAGCGCACTGCAGTCTTCCCTCCATACCTTCCATAGTTTCTCTGGTCTCTTGCCTCTTAGCTTCCCGTTTAGTGGCTGAAGGAGGGGCTGCCAGCTTCAGAGCTGAGAGGAAACAAGTTCAGTTCAGGACGCTGTAGCATACTTGATCATCTACTTTACCATCATAATTAAAATCAAAATACTACCTGACAAAATGACTTAAAACTTGTAAATTAAAACAATTGCGAACGGGAATCAGCAAGGACCATAAATGCAGCTGATAACAACAATATAACATGAACAACAAGAGTTTATGGACCAGAATACAAACACTGTGAAAAGTCAACACTACTACCAATAAAAACTAAAACATAAGATGCACAAAAACGTTGCGACAAACAGTCTGACAAACTGTATTGTCAGTTTGTCTGCATTAACCTTTGGTCTGTTTTGTAATCTCAAAAACACAATAAGAATAAACATGTGAAAGAAGTAATAAACAAGTCTTCTAAAGAAAAGATCAAAACAGTGCAGACACACAGAGCAATCCAGGCAAAGACATCCAACCACATGCAAATGAAGAAAACATCGGATGAATCTGATGTGAGACACCCACAGAGAATGCTGACATTTTTTTGAGCTAAACAAAAAACAAAGAGACAGCAACAGAAATGTCATAGCAAAAGCTTAAATACAAGCACTTCAGTCATGATAAAAAAAAATAAAAGTGTAACACAAACATTCCTCCTATCAATTACACATCAGTGTTTGAAAAATAATTGATGACTCAATCTGAACAACCCATCTCTTGCAGTGACACAAATAAAAAACATGTTACTACAGGAAAATATGTTTTTCTACATTACAAATACTCATTTTAATACACTTTAATGCACTGTGATTTAAATCACAAATTCTCCTACCCTTGATCTTGATGCAGGCTGTGGTCTTCTGGTCTCCACACACACAGCTGTAGTCTCCACTGTCTTCTGGCACCACTTTGTTGATCACCAGTTCAGTCACAGAGGCCTTCTGCTTCATCTGGTACTTTTCTCCAGACGTCAGCACCTGTGTTCCCTTCTTCCACTCCACTGGGACTCCAGGTTTAGAGAGCTCACAGTGCAGAGTAACACTGGCTCCCTCCTCAGCCTCCTGGCTCTCCAGCTTCTGTCTGAAGGTCACTGGTTGGGCTGAGCATTTATTAGCAGGTTAGCAGTCAGCAGCAAGCCATGACATAAAATATACAAATACATAAACACAGAACACAAGAACACACACTGACAATTTGCAAACCCATGATGACATGCAGAAAAACCAACTTGTCTCAATAAGCACATATATAAGCTGTTATATACGTTTAAAAAAAATATGTTATTAGTCAGACCGATTCCTCAAAAATCTTCTTCCTACCCTTGATCTTGAGGCTGGCTGTGGTCTTCTGGTCTCCACACACACAGCTGTAGTCTCCACTGTCTTCTGGCACCACTTTGTTGATCACCAGTTCAGTCACAGAGGCCTTCTGCTTCATCTGGTACTTTTCTCCAGACGTCAGGACCTGTGTTCCCTTCTTCCACTCCACTGGGACTCCAGGTTTAGAGAGCTCACAGTGCAGAGTAACACTGGCTCCCTCCTCAGCCTCCTGGCTCTCCAGCTTCTGTTTGAAGGTCACTGGTTGGGCTGAGCATTCATAAGTTTGTTAGCAGTCAGCGGCATGCCATGACATAAAATATACAAATACATAAACGCAGAACACACACTGACAATTTGCAAACCCATGATGACATGTAGAAAAACCAACATGTCTCAATAAGCACATATATAAGCTGTTATATACGTTTAAAAAAATATGTTATTAGTCAGACAGATTCCTCAAAAATCTTCTTCCTACCCTTGATCTTGATGCAGGCTGTGGTCTTCTGGTCTCCACACACACAGCTGTAGTCTCCACTGTCTTCTGGCACCACTTTGTTGATCACCAGTTCAGTCACAGAGGCCTTCTGCTTCATCTGGTACTTTTCTCCAGACGTCAGGACCTGTGTTCCCTTCTTCCACTCCACTGGGACTCCAGGTTTGGAGAGCTCACAGTGCAGAGTAACACTGGCTCCCTCCTCAGCCTCCTGGCTCTCCAGCTTCTGTCTGAAGGTCACTGGTTGGGCTGAGCATTTATTAGCAGGTTAGCAGTCAGCGGCATGCCATGACATAAAATATACAAATACATAAACGCAGAACACACACTGACAATTTGCAAACCCATGATGACATGTAGAAAAACCAACATGTCTCAATAAGCACATATATAAGCTGTTATATACGTTTAAAAAAATGTTATTAGTCAGACCGATTCCTCAAAAATCTTCTTCCTACCCTTGATCTTGATGCAGGCTGTGGTCTTCTGGTCTCCACACACACAGCTGTAGTCTCCACTGTCTTCTGGCACCACTTTGTTGATCACCAGTTCATTCACAGAGGCCTTCTGCTTCATCTGGTACTTTTCTCCAGACGTCAGGACCTGTGTTCCCTTCTTCCACTCCACTGGGACTCCAGGTTTAGAGAGCTCACAGTGCAGAGTAACACTGGCTCCCTCCTCAGCCTCCTGGCTCTCCAGCTTCTGTCTGAAGGTCACTGGTTGGGCTGAGCATTCATAAGTTTGTTAGCAGTCAGCGGCATGCCATGACATAAAATATACAAATACATAAACACAGAACACAAGAACACACACTGACACTTTACAAATCCATGATAACATGCAGAAAAACCAACCTGTCTAAATAAGCACATACAAAGGGCTCCTCTATACAGTTCTTAAAAACATTCCATGGACTGGAGTTTTAAAAATCTTCTTCCTACCCTTGATCTTGAGGCTGGCTGTGGTCTTCTGGTCTCCACACACACAGCTGTAGTCTCCACTGTCTTCTGGCACCACTTTGTTGATCACCAGTTCAGTCACAGAGGCCTTCTGCTTCATCTGGTACTTTTCTCCAGACGTCAGGACCTGTGTTCCCTTCTTCCACTCCACTGGGACTCCAGGTTTAGAGAGCTCACAGTGCAGAGTAACACTGGCTCCCTCCTCAGCCTCCTGGCTCTCCAGCTTCTCTCTGAAGGTCACTGGTTGGGCTGAGCATTTATTAGCAGGTTAGCAGTCAGCGGCATGCCATGACATAAAATATACAAATACATAAACACAGAACTCCAGGTTTGGCATGTAGAAAAACAAACTAGTCTCAATAAGCACATATAAGAAGCTGTAATATACATTTTAATAATATAATAATAATTTAAATATGTTACTACTCAGACCGATTCTTCAAAAATCTTCTTCCTACCCTTGATCTTGAGGCTGGCTGTGGTCTTCTGGTCTCCACACACACAGCTGTAGTCTCCACTGTCTTCTGGCACCACTTTGTTGATCACCAGTTCAGTCACAGAGGCCTTCTGCTTCATCTGGTACTTTTCTCCAGACGTCAGGACCTGTGTTCCCTTCTTCCACTCCACTGGGACTCCAGGTTTGGAGAGCTCACAGTGCAGAGTAACACTGGCTCCCTCCTCAGCCTCCTGGCTCTCCAGCTTCTTTATATAGGTTGGCGGCAATGCTGTACAACCAAGTTTCATTTCAAAATCAGGTGAAATAAATAGTTTCAACAAACACAACAAAGGTAACAGAAGTTGAACTCCTTGGGAAATACAACAGAATCTTGCCAAAAAGACTTCATGAGTCCATACCATTGACTTTCACTGTTGCAGAAGTCTTCTGGTCTCCACACACGCAAGAATACTCTCCATTATCTTCAACCTCTAGATTCTTAATCTGAAGCTCACATCGGATCTCCTCCAGCTTCATCTCATACTTCTTTCCAGCTTGAAGAACTTCAGAGCCTTTCTTCCACTGAACACTGTCCACAGGTTTGGATAACTTGCAGCAAAGCGTCGCAGTCTCCCCCTCCTTTTTCTCCTGGGTCTTGAGCATCTCTTGAAAAGTGGCAGGCAGGGCTAAAACAAAATGAACAATGGCTTGATTATATAGAACAGGGGGGCTGCGTTTTGTTGGGTTGTGATGGAGAATGGAAAGTGAGTAGAGGCGAAGAAGATGTATGAGTTGTCGTGCTCCAGTCGTCCAACGTTAGTCTGTGGAACCCAGATGTTATTCCAAGAGCTGGGCTGATGTTGCTTTTGGTGAAGGTTATGCTAACAGTGCACTTTAATGAAAAAACAAATTCTCTCATTGCAATACAGCAAAATTATGTCCTTATTGAAATGCACAAAGGATTACCAATTATAATTATACAATGTGCAGTACTCACTTAACAAGACAATGCATTTAGGAACAGGTCGCTTTGAAACATTTGCACATGCTGGAGGGTATCATTCACACTTTGTAGACGTGCAAACAATCTTAATCACACAAAACAAATAGGAAAGAGTGCTACAGTGGCGAATAAAACAAAGGGGCAAAGCAAATCATTCAGTAAATACACTCAATGCAGAATACTAGAAACACAATTCTATTACGAAAATACAGAGGATTTAGTAACAATTCAGCCTAATTTATGGTACTTTTAACAAATCTGAACCGTACAGTGGATAGATTTGACTGGACGTGGTGTCAGTTACCTTTGACAACAAGGGATGCATATACTTTATGATGCCCAGCAAGCACAGATGGTGCCTATGTCCCTGGCAGTTAGCTCTCTTACAGTAAGAGAGTGAAACCCCCCCTCTAGAACATGTATGTACGGCAAACAAATTTCGCAGATTCCCCTTCAAAACAATTACTATCCTGTGTTTTTTTGCAGAATAACCATCAGCTGACCTTTAAAGCAAAATCAAACTATGAGCAAAGTCAATATGGAACTCATCTCATTGACCTCAAATACCTTGAAAAATACATCAACAGGGAAATTGTCAAGACAAATCACTCTTCAATCAGCTCTGCAAAACCAAAACTTACCCCAAACATAGTTAAGTTCTTACCGTTGACTGTCACCTTTGCCATGCCCTTGGCTGTGCCCACGTCACAAGTGTAGATATCGGTGTCTTTCTCCTCCAGGTGTTTGATGGTGAGAGTTAAGACCCCCTCCTTCTGGGACATCTCATATCGACCTCCAGCCTTGAGCTCTGTGTGACCTTTAAGCCAGATCACAGTGGATGGAGTTTGTGCAGTCTCACACTGCAGGGTCACAGAGCTCTTCTCCACTGCTTGGCTGTCCTTTAGCGGTTTGGTGAATTCGTGAATTGGCTCTGTAAAAAAAATAAAATAAAATAATCACATTATCCATGGACTGATTCTATATTTAGTAATTAAAGTGATTAGCTTTTTACCATGATCTTTGTTGTCATAAATAAGTCTCATAAATGCTCTCACACTGTCAAAAATGAAAAGTGCAGTAAGATGGAAGAAGTTAAATCCGAATTTTTAGTCTTACCCTTGATTTCCAGCTTGGCTTTAGTGGTTGCACCTCCAACAACTTCACAACTGTACTCTCCAGAGTCTTGAGCAGAGACATTATGGATTGTCAACTTCATAACCCTGCCCTCTTGGGTGATGCCATACTTCTGGCTCTTTTTGATGGCTTTGCCCTCCTTGGCCCACTTTACAGTGGAACTAGCCTGTGTCACCTCACAGATAAAAACAGCATCTTCCCCACGATCAGCTTTAACATTCTGTAGTCCCTTTGACACAGATGAAGCTTTTCCTGCAAAAAGAGATCATAACATGTTTATTTTAATACCTTAATATTTTTGTTACTTTGTCTACGCCTCTTATGTATGTAGCTTACCTTCAACTGTTAATGTTGTTTTGGAGCTCAGGTCTTTAATGTTGAATACCACCTCTCCAGCATCAGCAGGAGTGACATCCTTAATGGTCAGCATGTACTTGCGTCCTTTACTGGTGATTTTGAAGCGGCCTCCATCAGTAATAGTGCGGCCGTTGAGAGTCCAGGAACACTCGTCTGTGCTCTCACGAGATAAGATGCACTCAAAGCTACATGTCTCTCCCTCGTTCACCTCAGCTGACTTCAGCCATTTGGTAATTCCAATGCCAATTTCTAAATTCGGGACAGAGAGCATAAGTTGGTGAAGATGTCAAAATATACCATATGTATGAAGGCTAACGCTGTAAACAGCTGTACCAACCTCTTACAGTGACCTTTGCTTTAGAAACCTCAGTTCCAAGATCACAACTGTACTCTCCAGCATCTTCTTTGGTGACGTCTTTGATGATCAGCCCCAAAGACTTGCCCGTGTGAAGGAGCTCGTACTTTGATCCAGCCTTCAAGACTTTACCTTCTTTTCTCCATGTGGGAGAAACCCTGGGCTTGGACGCCTCACACGCCAGAGTTATCATGCCTTTCTCCTCTCCAATGACATCATCTAAGGACTTGAGGAACACAGCACGCTTCTCTGGAGGGGAATTGAGAAAATAAAGATTGATTGAAGGATATATTATGTCCTCATCTTTTGGGTGGACTGGGGTAATCCACACTGACAGCATTTATACAGACGTGATTTTCAGAGCAAATGCCGGTACAGTTTTGAGGTATAATAGGGGAGAAATGTGACTAACGACCAAATATTCCAATCAGAGTATGATCACGCATGTAGTCACAATTTTTCATGTGCTTATAAACAAAGCGCATGACTGTTCTTACCTTTAACCTTAAGTGTCACAGACTCTTTCACCTTGCGGACTTGAAAAGTGATAGTCCCCCCATCCTGAGGTGCCAAGTTCTTCAGTTTGAGCGTGTGAACCTTCCCATCATGGGTGATGGTGTTGACCTCATTTGTGAAGAGCACCTTGTCATTCAGAAGCCACTGTACCTCTTCATCTGGATAGTTAATCTCACATGTGAACAGTGCGTCGCTGTCTTCATCAACCTCTGCGTTTGCCAAGTGCTTAGTGATCTTGATTTCACGCACTGGACAGAAGAATCATGAGTTTTAGTTTGAAGACCAGTGTTAAACTGCATTTGTGTGTGTGATGGATTTAATAAGAAAATACACACAATTGCTGTATTCTATGTGGTATTCAAAGGTCCATACTGTACCTTCAATAGTAAGTTTGCCTTTGGTCTCAGCAGGTCCAGACTGACAGCGGTACTCTCCACTGTCTTCTTCAGTCAGCTTGTGAATGGTCAGTTGAGCCCTTGTAGCATCTTGCTTCATGTTATACTTGTCTGACGCCGCTAGAGGTACCTGACCTTTGAACCAATGAACCTCTTTGGGTGCAACAGAAAATTTGCAGCTGAGTATAGCAGAGCTTTTCTCCTTTGCTTTCACATCTTTCATGGGCTCTGCAATCTCAAGCGGACGCTCTAAATGTGAGGAACAGAATAAAAATACACTTAAATACTCAGGATATGTTTAGCTACAACAGTATCACAGTTCACAAGTTATTGTGGCCAACTGCTGTATAAATGTGATTCGACACATTTACCTTTGACTGTGAGCTGGGTTAAAGATTTGCTCTTCCCAGCTGTAAACTGCACAGGTCCTGTCATTGATGTTTTGGTCTTTTTGAAAGTGAGACGGTGCAGAGTTCCCTCTTTCTCCATTTCAACATCAACACTCTCCTGCACAGCAACTCCATTCAGAGTCCATATAGGAGGTTTCACCAGTTCCATACTGATTTCAACTTCAAAAACAGCTGCAAAGGGTTCGGTCACTTCTACCGAACTAAGCTCCCGTACAATGCTGATGGACTGCTCTGGAGGGTACATGAAAAGAGAGTGGTTTACTTAAAGTCAATGTCATGATTTAATAGTAAAAGACCACAATATGGGTTTAGCCTTTTTTTTAAGATCCATATCAAATTGCAAAATCTCATTTAGTTGACATTATTGCCAAACACTCCACTTGTGGTCAGAAATTAAGAAATGCTGGCAACAAATATTTTTGTGTGCTGTAAAAATCAACTTGCAGGAACTTGAGATAAGTAATACATGACTGAGCAACTTTGTTTTTTGTTATTTAAAAGGGTGAGAAAAAAACTGTAGCATCCTTTGAAAAATGTTAAGTAGTAATGTATAGTGCAGCACAACCAACACTGATTTTTGAGGTGAAAAAAATCTCACAAGCATATTGGTCAATTTTAATATAGATCTCTTAGATTTGGTCTTTTTTTCCATTGTGACCAAGATACAAACTAAGCAGGACATATTACTGTTGACAAATAAATGTGTGGGGGCTCTCTGCTGGACAAACTATGTAACAGAAACACTGTTACTGTTACTTATAAGCCAACATGTACATTGATACAGACATACAGTACAGGCCAAAAGTTTGGACACACCTTCTCATTCAATGCGTTTTCTTTATTTTCATGACTATTTACATTGTAGATTCTCACTGAAGGCATCAAAACTATGAATGAACACATGTGGAGTTATGTACTTAACAAAAAAAGGTGAAATAACTGAAAACATGTTTTATATTCTAGTTTCTTCAAAATAGCCACCCTTTGCTCTGATTACTGCTTTGCACACTCTTGGCATTCTCTCCATGAGCTTCAAGAGGTAGTCACCTGAAATGGTTTCCACTTCACAGGTGTGCCTTATCAGGGTTAATTAGTGGAATTTCTTGCTTTATCAATGGGGTTGGGACCATCAGTTGTGTTGTGCAGAAGTCAGGTTAATACACAGCCGACAGCCCTATTGGACAACTGTTAAAATTCATATTATGGCAAGAACCAATCAGCTAACTAAAGAAAAACCAGTGGCCATCATTACTTTAAGAAATGAAGGTCAGTCAGTCCGGAAAATTGCAAAAACTTTAAATGTGTCCCCAAGTGGAGTCGCAAAAACCATCAAGCGCTACAACGAAACTGGCACACATGAGGACCGACCCAGGAAAGGAAGACCAAGAGTCACCTCTGCTTCTGAGGATAAGTTCATCCGAGTCACCAGCCTCAGAAATCGCAAGTTAACAGCAGCTCAGATCAGAGACCAGATGAATGCCACACAGAGTTCTAGCAGCAGACCCATCTCTAGAACAACTGTTAAGAGGAGACTGCGTGAATCAGGCCTTCATGGTCAAATAGCTGCTAGGAAACCACTGCTAAGGAGAGGCAACAAGCAGAAGAGATTTGTTTGGGCCAAGAAACACAAGGAATGGACATTAGACCAGTGGAAATCTGTGCTTTGGTCTGATGAGTCCAAATTTGAGATCTTTGGTTCCAACCGCCGTGTCTTTGTGAGACGCAGAAAAGGTGAACGGATGGATTCCACATGCCTGGTTCCCACTGTGAAGCATGGAGGAGGAGGTGTGATGGTGTGGGGGTGTTTTGCTGGTGACACTGTTGGGGATTTATTCAAAATTGAAGGCACACTGAACCAGCATGGCTACCACAGCATCCTGCAGCGACATGCCATCCCATCCGGTTTGCGTTTAGTTGGACGATCATTTATTTTTCAACAGGACAATGACCCCAAACACACCTCCAGGCTGTGTAAGGGCTATTTGACCAAGACGGAGAGTGATGGAGTGCTGCGGCAGATGACCTGGCCTCCACAGTCACCGGACCTGAACCCAATCCAGATGGTTTGGGGTGAGCTGGACCGCAGAGTGAAGGCAAAGGGGCCAACAAGTGCTAAACACCTCTGGGAACTCCTTCAAGACTGTTAGAAAACCATTTCAGGTGACTACCTCTTGAAGCTCATGGAGAGAATGCCAAGAGTGTGCAAAGCAGTAATCAGAGCAAAGGGTGGCTATTTTGAAGAAACTAGAATATAAAACATGTTTTCAGTTATTTCACCTTTTTTTGTTAAGTACATAACTCCACATGTGTTCATTCATAGTTTTGATGCCTTCAGTGAGAATCTACAATGTAAATAGTCATGAAAATAAAGAAAACGCATTGAATGAGAAGGTGTGTCCAAACTTTTGGCCTGTACTGTATCTGCAAAAAGCTAATACTGGCCTGGCCAATATACAGTATCTTTGCAGTCAATGATCTACAGTAAGCCACGCGCAACTCTCTGTCTGATTTATTAGCAGTGCCTAAATATTACCAAACTCCCAACAAGTGCACCCATAACGCCAAATTGGGTCTGTGTTTTATAACTCTATGAACTGTGTTTTAGGTTATGGGGATTCTTTGGGGTGTTGCAGTTTATCCTCAATATTATCTGCATCTAATATGATAATTTATTTTTAGTAATATGTGTTCAAAACCATACAATTGACTTGCAATAAATGAAAACAAGACACATGAATTATATAGAGTGTACCACTATTACTGCACATGCAGTGCAAATCAGTGTCCAATGAGAATCCTCGGCAAGGACTGGACTTCTCACTCTCTTGTTTGTTTTGTTGAACTTGCCAGGACAGGAATACAGCACAGAATCTGACTTGTTGCATCAGGAAAAGCACAAAAATAAAAGATAACTTCTTTATATTCAGCTGTCTCTGGCAGCCATGACAATGCAACAGTGAGCCAGCACGCACAGTGCCAGGACCCCTGAAACCCAAGTAGCTAAATGGAATTCAGCCATTATTAATTTACATCTGTACTGTTTCTGCTGTGACATGTCCAGATATTCTCTATGAAAAAGTCCTATTCTTGCTCCATGGACTTTGCTGTAATGACCTCATGTATTTCCTACCCAGCTTCAACCTGAGCAGAGCTTTACTCCATCAGAATGACTGACAATACCTGTGTGGTTACTTCACCTGCAGCAGTAATACAGCTTTGTTATTTTGTTGCACACATAATTTGAAATACCAATTACTATGTTAATTCATTTAGTAGGTCAGGCTTGTTCCAAAATGACCAAGACATTAATCAACATAATATTCCTGTATTTTCTATTAGTATAATACGTAATCATAGATACATAGATAGATAGATATAGATAGATAGATAGATAGACAGACAGATATACTGTACAGACAGACACCTCAAGAGTCTGATGGCTTGTCTTGCATAAATACTTGGATAGATACAGTAATTTACGATGATATACATAAATGCCCTACAGCTGATAAACCTGACATTAAGCTTCGGTCAACCTTTGTCATCTTCCATCATGTTACCTTCCACAAGTAGTTTACAGGATGTCTTGTCATCAATGGCATCACAAGTATAGGTGTCTTCATCCTCGGAGTCCACATCATTGATGGTGAGCTTTCTGTACACGTCTTCACTTTTGATCTCGTACTTCTTGCCGTGTTTGATCTCCGTCTTGCTCTTGTACCACTTCACCTTTGCGCTGGTGCGTGACACTTGGCATTCAAGATGACCACGATGCTTATACATCGCTATCTTATCCCTGAGCCTCTTCACAAACTTGACAGGCAGTTCTACAGTAACAATAACACTGAATCAATTAAAACTATCAAGTATGCCACAAAGGAAGATGAAAGGCTGTGAAAGCAAAGGCCTTGCCAAAGCCCGTGCCTAAGCGCACCATAGGACAGGCAGTGTTCATAACTGAATTATGTTATCGCCAAAGCAAATGGAGCTAATAAGTGATGGAACGTTAATGTGCTTGATGCAGCATTAGCTCCAACATGTTCTGCAAAAGCTAAAGCAGACAGCCAGAGTCTTGTAATGACACCACATTAAATAGGAATTACTGTGTCTCAGTCATTCTTGTTTATACATCAAGACACTGACATAATAGAAACATGTGCATGTTGATGAAACTGATGAAGTAAATTATTCTTCTTGTCTGTCACAGACTTTGTGCCTCTAATAGAATTTTGACAGAGCTCATTTTTTTCTTATACTCCTGATAATTTCCAATTTTTAAACAACCCCTAAATGTCTACGAGCATTGGACCAATGATGCTTTCTCTACAGACCACTGCACAGACCTACACATTCAATCAAGACTTAAAGCTGTGACAAAACCCCCTGAAAATAATCCTAAACCTCAGCTGGTAAAACACCATGAGAGTTATGTTTCCTTTTGCCATCAGGCCTCAATGAGGCATAACAATGTAAATGCAAATTGCAAGTGGATTTTCTATCTCACCAATACTGTCAGAATGATGCATTGTGTTTACTCTTCTAGCAAAACAACATTTCATCTAACTTTAGTCTGACCTTTTACATTTGGCTCCCTACACCAGTTGAGATGCTGAAGTCAATTTAGAAAAAGATCAGGAATCTTCAGTCTGCATGCAGACCTCTGTATAGCTTCTGTTTACAGTAGCCCAGTTGTTTTTAATTTAGAGAAAAATAAGGTTTAAAATGTGCAGAGGTATTACATTTGCAACACTCTAACAGCTTTTGTCATAATGAATAGAAGTAATCCATTTGCAACCACATCTGAACATTGTAACATAAAGGTTAGCTTATACATGCAGCGATATACATTATGTACTGTTATGTGATTTCAGTACAGAATGCAGACTAGTTTACCTTTCACTTTAAGTTTTGCAGTTGAAGAAGCCTTGTCGGCTGTGAATTTAATCTCACCCATGTCCTCTGGGGTGACAGACCTAAACAGCAGCACGTAGGTTCTGCCTGGAATAAGAAATAGACAGCTTGTAGATAATCATGTTTCAGGTGAATCCTATAAAACTGCAGGTGTATACATGGTGTACAACTTTCTTAAGACCTTACCATCTTGTCTCATCTTGATGTTGTCACTGACTTTGACTTTGACACCTCCTTTGAACCACTGGCAGTCCACTTCATCATGTGAGATTTCACAGACAAATGAAGCACTCTCCTTCTCCATCACTTCCACATCCTTCAGCGTCTTCACAATCTTAATATCTCTGGCTGCAGGGAAAATATTTCCAAGATGTTTCTTTATACTGGAAATAGTTATACTAGACCTTAAATACTGGTACAAGTTTGATTTGTGTGCTTCATCACATGACTAATAATCTTACTACATAATGACAAAAACTCTGTCTGTGTGTGTGTGTGTCTGTTCCACGTTTTTCTCCTCACTGACTTGGTCAATCCATGTGAAATTTGGCACAGTGGTAGAGGGTCATGGGAGGATGCCAATGAAGCAATATTACATCAATTGGCCAAAGGGGGGCGCTATAGCAACCGATTGAAATTGCAAACTTTGAATGGGCATATCTCATGCCCCGTATGTCGTAGAGACATGAAACTTTGCACAGAGATGCCTCTCCTCATGAGGAACACATTTGCCTCAAGAACCCATAACTTCCGCTTATATAGATTTTCCGCCATTTTGAATTTTTTGAAAAACACTTCAAATGGATCTCTTCCTAGGAAGTTTAAGCGATCTGCATGAAACTGGGTGAACATAATCTAGGGACCAATATCTAAAGTTCCCTCTTGGCAAAAGTTGGAAAACTTACTAAAACTGAGCTTCTATAAGGCAATGAATATTGCGGAGGGCGTGGCTCATCACATAAAGGTGTATAACATCTCAAGGGTTTCACCCATCACCACGCAACTTTGTAGGCATATGACCACACATAATCTGAGGGGACCCCTCCATTATTGACCCCATCAAACAAAATGGGGGCGCTAGAGAGCTCATTTCTTATCCAGGCCTAACCGCCATATGGATTTTTACTAAACTTGGTAGATATGTAGAACAGGACGCCTCAAGGTGACTGGAGAAATTTAACTCTAATTGGCAACTGGGTGGCGCTATAACAACAGAAAAATGCTTCAAAATGACTAAAATGTGACCGATCGCTGTGACTCCCCCTGTGGACCAATGTTGTTGGGTTTTTTTCTAATTTTTGGTATGACTAAGTCATGATATGGTATGCTGTACTCAATGGGTATGGACTAGTTACCATGAACAGTGAGCTTGGCGGCGGTGTTATCATCAGGAGTACGGCAGATGTATGTGCCTGCATCTTCAGGGGTGCATTTGTTGATGACCAAACTGCGCTTTCGGCCCAAGGAGTGCATGCCAAAGTTCTTCCCTGGTTTCAGTTCCACATCATCCTGCAGATTAATTTAAAATCAAAATGTTACATATGCACGTAACATTTGTTAAATTTCACTCTGAAGACTGAATCCAAATAACAATTTCTTACCTTGAACCATTTGACATCTGCATTTGTTCTGGACACTTCGCATTCAAAAGTTACCTTCTCCTTCTCAGGAACACTCATATCCATAATGGGCTTGGAGATCATAGCAGGAGGTTCTGTAGGATCAACAGGTTAGTCAAAAAGTGACTTAATGACGACTGTTGTGGCAGAATGGGTGTTGAAGAAAAATAGAGATTTTGTCCAAAAAGACCAGCTGACTTACCTGTGACAATCAATTTGCAAGAATTATGTACTCCTTCAGCTTGGAAGGTAATAGTCCCTGCATCCTCCCTCTTGAGACTGGACAATGTTAAGGCGTGCTTTTTTCCCAGAGCTGTGATGCGGCAGTACACCCCTGATTTCAACTTGATCCCATCCCTGGTCCAGAAGCCTTCAGCGTCAGCCTGACTGAGTTCTACTTCAAGAGTTACTGTCTCTGTCTCATGTGCCTTGGTTTCTGTTAGGCCCTTTATTACCTGGATCTTCTTCACTGAAGGGAGGAGGAGAAAATGTTTGAGTCGTAACATGGAAGCAAGGTTTCCTAGCTTGTTACTCGAAACTGTATATTCGCACACACATTACGGGAGAATGACATTTTCTTTCTAGGGTTAAGAAATGTTCTTAAATACAGTACACTGCATCTAAAAAATGTGACCGTAGATCAGTCTTACTCTCCACATTGAGCTTGGCCTGGGTTTTGTCATCCAGAGTTTCACAGGAGTAGATGCCCCGGTCAGCGTATGTCACACTCTTGAAGACCAAAGCCTGCTTAGCTTTGTCTACCCGGATCTCCATGTTTCCTGTGGGCTGCAGCACTACGCTGTTCTTCATCCACTTCACTTCATCTGATGGTTTACTGAGCTCCACCTCCAGCTTCACTTCACTCTGCTCCTCCACTGTCAGGTTTTCTAGCTTCTTCTTAAATGTCACAGGTTCATCTGAGCACAAAGAAATGTCAAAGTTAATGAGGACATTACTTAGGATACTAAACAACTACATCTAATTGATAAATGCATGCTCTTACGCTGCACTTGTAGGGTAGCTTGGCAGGTTTTGCCTTCTGCATCGATGCTAATCTCTCCAGCATCTTTTTGGGTGACAGAGGTGATGGTGAGCGAGTGACTGCCACCACCACGTTCAATCTTATACTTGGGCCCAGCAGTGACAGGTACACTGTTGTGGAACCAATTAACATTAACGTCCGCTGGGTTGACAGCGCACTTGAAAATGGCGTCTTTTCCCTCCATTGCAGCCACATTGTTCAGTTTGGAGGTCAGCCTCACCAGTCTGGGTGCTGAAAGGAACATGTGACATCAAATGATGTGGGAAAAAAAAGTGTCCATCCTGAAACTTTGAATGTTTTGAGTTATATTACATGATAAATTACCTCTTGATGATACTTTAGCAGAGGTCTTGTCATTTCTACATTCACAGCTGTATTCTCCTTCATCTTCTTTAGTCATGCCAGTCACAGTGAGAACCCGCTTAGCACCATCTGTCCTGATACAGTGCCTGCCTCCAGGTTTAATCTCACGACCATTACGCTGCCAGACAACATCCCCTGAGGCTTGATTTAGTTCACACATCAGGCTAAGTGTACCTCCCAACTCCACTGCAGCAGGTTTCAAAGGGACAACAAACTTCAAAGCTGAATCTGAAATGAAAAGTGAGACATCAAAACAAAATCTGGCATCTGAAGAGGCCTACACAGCAATCATCAGATTGTCAGAGACGTTTCTATGGCTTGCCTTTAACTTGAACTTTGAACTCCAGTTTGTCGTCAGCAGTTTGACAGGTGTATGTTCCACTGTCTTTGGATTCGGTGGATTTCACTATCAGAGTACGAGAAAGGCCATCTTTTTTCATTTCATACTTGCTGCCCTCCCTGAGCTCCACACCATCTCTAAACCACTTCACACTACCGCTCTCTGAGGTCAGCTCGGTGGTCAAAACAACTTTTTCACTTGCTTGAACAGCACATGTGTCCTTGACAGTCTTCTTCTGGAACTTGACAGCTGCATCTAAGGAGGAGTGAACACTTCTTTTCAGTGATTTGTGCCAAGAATCATAAATCTTGTGGCAAAATTAGATACCTTTAAAATCTATTTTACCTGTCACCTGCAGCTTAAAGACCAGCTTCTCTGTTCCAGCCTCACACGTGTACTCTCCAGCATCTTTTTTCTCCATTTTTTCTATCACCAGCTCACGACCCTTGCCCTTTGTCTCCATGTGGACTGCTTTGCTGGGAGTCAGCAGCTTGCCATCCTTGTACCATTTCACCTCTGTCTTGGAATCAGAAACCTCACAGCTAAGAGTGGCTTTCTGAGAGAGAGTAGCTTTCAACTCCCTCTGGACAGACTCCTTGTTGGAGAAGCCAGCTTGGGCTTCTGCAGAGCAAATGAAAAAAATTGATGTAAACAAGCTGAATCAATCAAGCTGAAATACATGAATACATCCAAAACCTCTCAGCCAGCAATGAACACACTTTATGATTGTATCCAAACAGGAAAACATGGGAGAATAAACACACAATTCTACAAAACAAATACATTCATATTTGCATACTCTCAGAAATACTGTCAACATCTTATTCCTCCTACCTGCCACATGTATCTTAAAAGCCAGCTTCTCAGTCCCGGCTTCACAGATGTACTCTCCAGCATCCTTCCTCTCCACACTGTCGATCACCAGCTGGCGACTCTTGCCCTTCGTCTCAGTATGGATTGTCTTGCTGGAAGTCAGCAGCTTGCCATCCTTGTACCATTTCACCTCTGTCTTAGTATCAGCTACCTCACAGCTCAGAATGGCTTTCTGAGAGAGAGTGGCTCTCACCTCCCTCTGGACTGACTCCTTGTTGGAGAAGGCTGACGTGAGTTGGATCTCTGCAAGAGGAAAAACGGAGAATGTCATGGCATTGGCCACGTTAATTCTAAAACAAGTCATTACAACATTGCAAAACTACTGTGTCAGTGTGACACAAGCCAAAATATAACAAGAGAAATTGGTGTTTTTGGTCTACTATTCCCTTCTCGTACCTGTCACTTGCAATTTATATGCCAGTTTTTCAGTTCCAACTTCACAGATGTATTCTCCTGCATCTTTCTTCTCCACACTGTCGATCACCAGTTGGCGAATCTTGCCCTTTGACTCCATGTGAACTGCTCTGCTGGCACTCAGCAGTTTGCCGTCCTTGTACCATTTCACTTCTGTCTTGTTATCGACTACCTCGCAGCTTAGAGTGGCCTTCTGGGAGAGAGTGGCTTTCACTTCCCTCTGGACAGACTCTTTGTTGCAGAAAGCAGATTTAGCTTGGACTTCTGTAGTAGTACCTGTAAAGGAGAGTGGTGGCAGTACAATTACCCATACAAAAACAGACTTGACTCTATAAACCACACCACACACTCCACTTTAGATTTCCTGTGCAAACACAACCAACCTTTTCAGATGCAATGCACAGAGCAACAGGCTCTATTAAAGCACATCAACATCAAACATTGCGGTGATTAAAAGCAAAACGGGCATCTCCAAGTTGCTACAGAGGCACAATGAATATATCAAAAACCATTCACTGAGAAAGAAAAAGACCGAATTTGGGACCAGAAACTGACACACAACAGAGCCACAAGACACCAGAGCTGCCTCAGCAAACAAATGCTTCAAGAAAGCAAAGCATGAAGCTTAGTGGTGTATACAGGCCACAAAACATAAAGTATTTGCGATGTTTAAATTGCCATCTAGTAACATGAGAATCCAAGTCAGTATTGGAGGATAGATATTTGAGCAAAGTGTGCCAGATATGTTATCAGAAGAGGCCACAGACACAAATAGAAAACACAAAATATTCACCAGTTTCTCAAACTAAATGGTGTAAAATAGTGTTGTGTGTCAAATTTAGGGATAGACCGATATGGATTTTTTAGGGCCAATGCCGATACCGATTTTTTTCCATCACCCTTAGCCGATGACCGATTATGGACTGCCGATTTTCTTGAGCCGATATTTGGGGCCGATACTGCTTTTGCTCCCTCAATTTACATCAAAAAAATGACACAATGATAACAAATATTACAGGTCTCAAGTTTAAAATAAGAAACATTTATTGAACAGTAAAAAATACTAAAACAAGATGGAAAGTTGAGGTAGAACAGGTAGAATATTATTATTATTATTATACATTCAAATAAAAAAAGAGTTCAGTGCTCTTAAATCTTCCAGTAATGTCTTTATAAAATAAACAAATATTTAAGCTGAAGCATAAATAAAACAACAACTACTGTACACAGTAGGATTCGCTGCATGTGCGCTGCAGGGTCTTCCGGCAACACAGAGCTGTCGTGGATGCCTGTCTGTAACTCACGTCAGGGAAAAATTAATCCGCGAACCCACGCGTGTATCGGCCGATGCTGATACAAGTAAAAAACTCAAATATCGGCCCGATATATCGGCCGGCCGATGTATCGTCTATCCTTAGTCAAATTTTGAAATGTTAAGTGTTTATTAATCAAACTGCTGTTTCTAAAATCAGAATGAGTGACACATTTTACACATACATGTAAATATTTTGGTTTTCTATTTGGTATTTTTATCTATATATAATTTAATGTTTATTAAAATGCAATTAACACTGATTAACATGATTTTACCTAATATGCATCTAGGCTTTATGCTTCACATGCTATGTGCTCAAAAAAAAACAAAGAAAAGCCATTTGGTATTAAACATACTGCATTCTTCTTACCTTCCACCTGCATTTTAAAGACCAGCTTCTCAGTCCCGGCTTCACACGTGTATTCTCCAGCATCCTTCCTCTCCAAACTTTCGATCACCAGCAGGCGACTTTTACCCTTCGACTCTGTGTGTATTGTCTTGCTGGGAGTCAGCAGCTTGCCATCCTTGTACCATTTCACCTCTGTCTTGGTATCAGCTACGTCACAGCTCAGGGAGGCTTTCTGAGACAGAGTGGCTTTCACCTCCTTCTGGACTGACTCCTTGTTGAAGAATGCTGACTGAAAATCTGAAGGTAATGTTAACAAGAAACAGTGTCATTATGAGCCATGTTTAGGATCACCAATGGATGAAATATATAAGAGGCATTTAACTGATGCATGCTTCAGGGCATCTTTAATTATTTAGTCTCCCAAGCAAACCTCATCAAGCCTTGTTTGAGACATATAAATCACTAAATTAGTGCTACATCTTATTAATGTTGTGTACAAAGATAATTAAATGTGTACCAAATCATAATAATACAGCAGCACAAAGACATAATATTTATTAAATTTTATGTATGAATTAATCAACTGAGCAGTCCTACCTGACACAAATAACCTGAAGGCCAGCTTCTCCCCTCCGGCTTCACATGTATACTCTCCAGCATCGCCCTTCTCCACCTTTTCAATCACCAGCTGACGAGTGTTGCCTTTTACTTCTGAGTATATCATCCTGCTGGATATCAACACCTTGCCGTCTTTATACCATTTCACCTCTGTCTTGCTGTCTGAAACATTGCAACTAAGAGTGGCTTTCTGGGAGAGAGTAGCTTTCACCTCCTTCTGGACTGACTCCTTGTTGGAGAACACAGCTACAGCTTGAGTTTCTGAGAAAAAAATAAGATAAAGAAATTCATATCTGTGATGTGCAGTCAATTGTTAAACAGCACTACAAAGGCTTCATATAGATTACCTTTAATCTTGACCTGGAATGTGACTTTGTCTGTTTCTGTCTCACATGAATAATGTCCTTCGTCACTTTTCTTGGCATTCCTGATGATGAGTTTCCTTTGAGTCCCTTTGGAGATGAAGGTAGTTCTTTGGTCCTCAATGATCTTCACTTGATCTTTTTTCCACACAACGACCGCACTGGCGGGAGATACCTCGCAGCTCAGCTCAAGATCTCCTTTAAGGGACGATGCCAATCCCATGGGACCTCTGGTTTTGTTCAAAAACTTGGCCGGTTCATCTTAGAGAAAAAGAGATGGAAATTGAGCAATTAACATTTTTTGATTTCACGCAAATAAAGTGTGTGTTAGTGAATCAGAGTGAAGCACATGTAAAATCTTTATGACATTAATTTAAATCTCTTTTGAAATGCATGTCGTTATGTTTGTTATCAGAGCTGCTCATGTGTGGAAACAGCATAACTTGGAGTAACAGAGTAACACTGGAGTTGATTACATGTTGACAGATGGCTCTTTCCTCTATTTGATGGCTCAAAAGCATATGCTAGTAGCCATCAAAGCAGGTCAAATTTCAGTATATCACATGGTCTGAGACAAACTACATGCATGCTGAGTCCAGTTCCCTTTGCGCAATCATCTTTGGACCGAGCACAGCATATCAGTGACACTTGTTTCACAGGCCAGCACACAATCTACGGCAGAGAGACTCATGACTTTGCTCTGTGATAAGAGAAAATGTACAGTGCTTTTTCAGTCAGCTTACCTTTAAGACTGAGTTGGATGGACATTCTGTCATCAGCTAAAACACACTCGTAGATGCCCACGTCTTCCTCTGTGACGTTGTGTATCATAAGGATCCTCTTGCGGTCAGTGAACATATATTCATACTTCTTTCCAGTTTTCAACTCCCGTCCATTCCTCATCCAAACCACCTGAAAAAGCAAACACAGCACAGATAGCAAAAACAGACATGATTAAATAAAAGCAAAGAGTATTCTATTCAAGCAGATCTACTGTTACTTTAATATTAACAAGTTGGAGTACTTGTGTTGACAAGCACTTTTCTGGGTAACAGTAACATTAAACAGAAAACATGGCCTACTGACTGAATATATTTTATAACTATCTAGAATGGAATATCCTTCCGGTATTTTCAAACATATTTGTGTACAAAGCTTCATCAACAAGCAGATTTTAGAGTAGACTCAAAATAGCACAGATAAAATCAACTATAGAAATGATAGTGATTTGTTTTCTATCTCTACATTCTTGTAAATTCAAAGGTACGTTAAAACAATCTGTGCAAACTAAATGTAAAGCCGTATGTTCCCATCACACACCTGTGCATCGTAATCTGACACCTCAGCAGTCAACTGAGCAGTGGCTTGGGCACTGCAGGTCACCACCTCCGATACGTCTGACTTGTTGGTGAACCTAACAGGAGGAACTAAAAAATACAGTTGTCATGTAAAAAAAGGGCATTATAGATTTGCTTCTCGCAAAAAAAGTAAACACCAATGGTCTTCAATTCAAAACAAGGCTCAGAATGTTTTAATACAGAACAACAAATGTACTACAGTTCACTTATATGATTTAGAGCATTTTTCTGTGTTGATAATTATCTGGCTGTGTTTTCATACCCTTCACAGACAGGATGCAACTGCTTTGCGAGCCTCCACCCACAAACTTGATCTCATTTCCGTTCATTTCCATGGTGACGACACGGATGAGCAGAGTGTGTGTGTTCTTGGACCTGGTGATGAGGTAGTCGGCTCCACTGCGCAGGAGGCGGCCGTTTAGAGACCAGAAGCCGGAGCAAACAGCAGACAGCTCCACAGAGATCGAGAACTCCTCACCAGAGACTGCAGCAGAGTTTGTCAGGCCTCTCCTGATTTCAGCACTGGGTTCTGGAGACAACAGGCAAACCAGGCATCAGAAAAAACACTTGAGTGCATATAACAACAACACATAGCCACAGAGACATCAGTCTCACCTAGGTAGAAGGTTCCAGGCACCTCCAGGTAAGGACTCTGGCCAAAGTCATTCATAGCAGAGATACGGAACTGGTAGGTGGCTTCTTCTGTGAAGTTGCAGATGATGATCTCTGTTGAGACAATGGTTTCCCCAGGGTTGCACCTCTGCCATGTCTGAGTGCCAACCTTCCTCCTCTCCACAATGTAGCCCTTGATGGGGACAGGGCGGTCGCTGTCAGGAGGAGACCACCGGATAGTGATGGATGAGTCAGTCTTGTTCTGCACCACTGCGTCGACTGGGGGATCGGGTGGATGTTTCCTGGCAGCTGGAGCAGAAAGAGTGATGATCATGTCGTTTATATGATCAGTAAGTATTAAGAGTTTGTAGGAAATCAAAAGAAAAATTATACATAAATTAGTTTCTTTCTTTTTTTTTAGCTTATTTTTCTCATCAGTCATGATAAGATTTTATCTACTAGCTTAACTACTGTGATGCTGTATGAAGTCGTAGGGACTCTGCTAGATGTAGCTCTACACCAAAGGGCACCAGGCCTCACAGACATAATCAATCAGATCAGGTTTTAAACATGTTCACTTTAGCTTATTTTTCCAAACAATCTAAAAGGAAAAAATCCATGGCACTCCAAAGCCATATAGCATATGCTAAGAAACCTGTCAGAACATGGAGAACGAAGATGATGACACCTACAATGTCCATTAAAATTGTCAATGTTGTTTTGAAAACTCATATATAAAATACTGATTTTCATTCCTCTTTTACATTTACAAAAATGTTGCTATTTGGAGAACAACATAAAACAACCAGCCTTTGTTGGACTGTTTGCAATTACAGGGTTATTTTAGAGTTAGGGCCATATACATGCCATGTTTTTTGCGCCCTCAAAATCATTGTTTTCAATGTAGATGCATGGCAAGTGCATTAAAATAGCAGAGCAACGCACCCTGATAAACGGAGTTCAACTTTTGGAACGCAGTAACATGCACCATATGTCATGTGACAACAAATAACCAATAACAATAACAAGACCAGCAGATATCTTTCTTTTCTTCTGTAAATATTAGTCTGTGGTAAATATGGAGGAGAAGTTAATCATTTTACTGCAGGGCTACTCAGAGCTTTACATCTGTCCCACGGACAATATTTCTGGCCTAACACACACTTACAATGGGCGGCTTTGGCTCAGAGGTAGAGCGGGTCATCCACCAATCGGAAGATCAGCAGTTTGATCCCCGGTTCCTCCAGTCTGCATGTCAAGTATCCTTGAGCAAGATACTGAACCCCAAATTGCTCCCGATGATGCTTCCATCGGTGTGTGTGTGTGTTAAAAACTGGGTAGCAGGTGGCACGTTGTATGGTAGCCTTGAACATGAAAGTGTGTGTGAATGAGTGAATGTGACTCGTAGTATAAAAAGCGCTTTGAGTGGTCGGATGACTAGAGTGCAGACAAGTGCAGGTCCATTTACCATTACAAAACAGGGCCTGGAAGAAAATCAGCTCTACCCTTAAGATTTCTAGGTATGTACGTTTTGATCCGGCGCTAGTAATGGTTGCTGACCTCAGATGCAACCTGCCTCTGTGCCCTTGAAAGTTGGCACAGAGTAGGCACAAGAGTAGCGCCCAGTGCCCGACCTCGTGTTTTCCAGGTGTTTAAAGACGCGGCATGTGCACAGCCGCGTAAGCCATTGCCATGAAGCGTTTGTATTATTTTGTCTTAACTTAAAAATAATTAAACATTAAAAGGAACAATAACAGAATGCAAGACAATTAGAATAATTACAAAAAAGTCCTACATGAAGCCTGTTTAGATTAGTAGATGTTTTTGTTATTTAAATGTGAATTACCCCCCTCTAAACAAGCAGGTCAGAGCAAATGCAAGAAATCTGAATTACAGCCAGGTGTATTCCTCACCAGTGACAGTGAATCGAGTGGATGTCTTGCAGTCTCCAGCTACAAAGGCCACCTCTCCTGAGTCATCTGCCTGGCAGTCTCTAATTGTGAGTGTGTACTGCCTGAGCACGCAGGCAATGGAAATACGGGAATCCTCCTTCAGCTTCTCGCCATTGCGGGTCCAGTAGACATCTGGGATGGGATGCTCCAGCTCCACACAGAAGATGACAGTGTCACTGACAGGAACCACTGTCCTGCGGGGAAGCTTCTTGGTAATGTTGCCTGGGGGTATGAGAGGAAGTAGATGTAACATAAAGAAATAGCACTGACACTGTTGTTAATTTCCAAACTTTTAGCAGCACTGAAAGAAGGCCACATTAATTCCCCTTGATAAAAGTATAGCAGTGCCTGCCCACAATATTTCACATCACAAAAATGAAATACTCAACCATACCCAGGACAGTGAGCTCAGCCACAGTGCGACTGCCCTCTTTCATCTCACAAATATAAACACCATCATCATTGGTGGTGACATTGTGTATGGTGAGACGACGCAGGGTCCCTTCCTCCTCCATGTTATATTTGCTGCTTTGCTGCAGCCGCGTCTCCTCCATGAACCAGCTGGCTTGGGTGGAAGTAACGGGCACCTCACACATCATTGTGGCTGACATTTTCTCTTGGACCTCCACATCCTTCAGCTTCCTCCTGAATGGCACTGCAGGCTCTGACATCATGAAACACAAAACAGAATCTTCAGGTTACGCAGCCATGTTGACAGTTTTACATATGTCAGTCTATCGTCTACAAAATGCAGCATGTATATGAAAAAACAATTTTTTTTTTTTTACTTACAAACTTTGTCAATTTCCTTGTTATCTCTACTTCAGGCTAATCTAATATTAAAATCAAGTTGTAGAAACTAGAAACCTGCTTGAGAGATAATCGATCCCATTAAACATTTCATCGGTGTATTCTTTTCAAGCACTCAAGATTTGAAACTGGGCTTTTCAAATGTTTCCAATAATCAGGAGTCCTTGCTGAGGGAAATGTGGGCAAACATATCTGACAATGTAGCAGGTGAAATAAAAGCTTTCTGCCAGTCAACTGTAAAAACTTGGTTGTTTAAGCCGAGGTTTGACACTTAAACAATGGTGAACTGGAAGGTAACAGTTCAGTCACAATACTTTCCTCATGCTCTAGGAAAAATGATTTGTGCTGAATACCTTTAAAAATAATTATTAAAAAGTGTCAATGAAAATGGTTTATATTTACCTGACTTCATTAATGTGAACTAAAGGTTTCAACGTGCTTACTACACCCACTATTTCAGTGCAGGTTGCAGAGGACATCCTGTCAGTTTCCCCTACTTCTCTTGTTTCCTTACCGCGCTCTGCACCACAAATGAGTGTTACAAGCATATCCATATCCATACTTTGGACCTAAGCCAACACTTTAAAGTTAGGAATCAAGTGTTGAAACAGTCGGAACTCCACTGTGAGTTATGGGTGAAGTCCACTGGGGTCAGTAAATCAATCAAAGCATCTATAAACATAAAATAAATGAAATTTACTATTAAAATATCTGCAATATTTCCTGTAGTAAACCTTCGAAAGGACACATCGAACTAAGACAGTTAATCTAATCATAGTTAGGTGAAAGACAAAAACCTGAATCAAGAAGGTGTGCAGTTGTACTTCTCTGTTTCATAAAGAAAACAGGTGCAAGAATACGATCTTTCTAGACATTTAGTGAGGTTTTTTCTTTTCATTTATTAGACTTAAAAAGCAACGAGAGCTTGCAGAACAAAGTGAGGGGGGTAGTGCTGCACACTAAACCATATACCCCTGTAAAATTTCTGGAATGTCTGACGGTATGAAAATATAGATACTGCCCAAGCATAGTTACAAGCTTTGAACATACAAAACATTTGCTCCTTAGTATTCCAAACGTATCTGATAGGTTCTTCCCAGGAATGTGATTAACTTCCCATTTCTAAGCGATGTATAGTTATTTAAGTTTTTTAATTAAGGGTTAAACAAAGTACGATATCAGGAGTAGCCTGCATTTTTCATTTTCATTTTTATTAACTCTTGCACTTATCTTACACTTATGTTACTCTATTGAGCACTGGTTTGCTTTATATCTTGTATATTCTGAATTTTTTGACTGACATTTAATACTCTGTTGTTTTAAAACTGGGCCCAGCGTGTGACCCTGACCCTGGGAACCCACTGGTTGTTCTGGTTGTTACTGTATTCTGTTGTTGCTTTAATTGGAGCATTCTCTGGCACGAGAACATCCTTTGTCCATTGTTTTTTGTACTGATATAAAAAGTGACAGAGAAGTCATTGCAATTGTGTGCTGTATTATTTGTTAACATTTTCTATACATTATATTTTTCCTCTTATTCCATGTCATATTTTGCGTATTATTAAAAAACTGATAAATGTTCATGCAACCACTAATTGTTCAAAATTTGTATCTTTCCATTTGCAAAATTTGCTAACAACCTGCAAAGACAACATCAGGTGTATCCATTTTCCTGCACCAGCAATAAACGGGTATGTCGGTGGCACAGCCCTCATTATCGGACATACTGACATACATCTACAACCCTTCAGTTTCAGCCCTTGGGCCAATTTCCCCCCAAGGGAAGTCTCAGTAGCAGTGGTGCCACTGTGCCCCAGTGAGTGAGTGACCATCTTAGCATCTGTGAACTACTCATCACCAGCAGAAAATAGATGCAACACAACACCCTTCCTTCAGAATATGAGCCAGATTTCAACCTTGTTGTGAAAAGCCACACTTATTCTGAGAGGTTTAAATGAGGCTTTGATAGACTGATTTGGACAACACTTACAGTGCTGTAGTTGTGAACAGTGAGTTTATCCTACTAACATATAGCTTATTCCTCAGCGCCATACACCTCCATTTTCATTGCTATTAAAAACATGAATGAGCCACACTGCTGTACTGGGTGACATGCTCCTTCATTGCGATGGACATAGGCAGTGCAGTTTATTTTAAGTTAATTCCATATACACCATCCTGCTATTAAAAATACTCACTAGAGCATCAAATGCACATCAATTTGAAGCTCAAAATACTCCCCAACAAGTGACTATTCACTCCTGTTTGAGTAATGTACAGTGCCCAACTGTTTTAGAAAATTACCTAGCCTGGATAGTTTACTGTATATTTGTAAGCCACTTTGTAAGATGTACTGTATGTCTTCAGTTTGAACCAACTGGGGCTTGGCGCAGTAAGCATTGGTACAGAGGTTGTATTAAAGTTCCAGTGTGTAGGATTTAGGGGGATATATTGGCAGAAATGAAATATAATAAAATAAGTGTTTGTTTCTTTAGTGTATAACCACCTGCAAATAAGAATCACTGTGTTTTCATTACCTTAGAATAAGCCGTTATATATCTACATAGGAAGACGTCCTAATCCACAGGGAATGCTATGTTGCATTGCCATGTTTCTACAGAAGCCCAAACACTGGTTCCAGATAAGACCATTTGCATTTTCACATCAGTCACCGTAATTATCAGCCCCTTAGGGACAACACAATTTTATTTTAACATAAAACTGCTTTATTCAGTGTTTCCACTGGTTTGAATCACTGGGTCCGTTTGTTTTGGAGAGGAGGAGACTTCTGTGGATAATTCGGCCCCCAGTAAAACCATTCTTAACGTCTGGATCTCAAGACATCAGAGTAAAAAGGTGAGCACAGATAAGCAGGTGCTAGGCTAGTGGCCTGTCTGTGACATGTCTAACAGCACCAGGAAAACACTGATTTGTAATGTAGGACTGCTGTATTCAGTGTTTACTGGTTTAAATCACCAGGTCAAGACCTCAGTGGATAATTCATCTCCAGTAAAACAACTCCTGAACAATGAACACATGAGGAATTCTAGTCAAGAAAAATTTCAGCTCGTTGCAATCTGCAATCTTCACCACTAGATGCCACTAAATCTGCCTAAATCTTACACACTGCTCCTTTAAGATACAAATTAATAAACTGTTAAGAAGCCTTGTTTTTTATCCCTTGCTTGGTGTATGCTGTAAATGCTGCATGTAAAGTGGAGTAGAGATGATGTCATGCGTGTAGACAGATGATGCATATAATTCATTAACATGTCTCTAATGATAGCTTACTTGTAGAGGATTCTCTTAAATGTGTACATTAGAGTTATCACTGTATTGTATGCTTAGGACTTTACATCTTACCTTTGACTGTTACCAACACAGCACTGTAGGTCTGCCCAGCCAAATTGGTTGCATTGCAGGTGTAGAGACCATTATCGGTCTGCTTGCAGTACAGGATCTTGAGGATGAAGTTCTCAGCTTGGTCCTCATAAATGACGTGCCTGCGGCCTTCGCTGATGTTTGTTCCATCCTTCCTCCAGATAATGTGCGGTTTAGGGTGACCCGTTACAAAGCAGCTGAGTTTGGCATGTTTGCCTTCAGTCACTGTGCAGGTACGGGTGAACACACCTTTGGGCAGCTTTGCAAGAGCAGATGCCCTCAGCTCATATTCCAGACTCAAACCATCTGTGATGTTAGCTGTGGTGGAGGAGGTAACAGAGGATCTGCTTTCTTCAGTGCGATATATCGAGATGTCCTTCTTCATTTCCTCCTTGCGCTTTTGTAGGTGAGAAAGCAGGGAAGTGTTTTTGTCTCCAGACAGGTGGTGGGAATCCTGGGCATCTACAACAAGAGCTGCTGCAGCCTGTGAACGGCCAACAGTGTTCTGGGCCCTGCAGGTGTAGGTGCCGCTGTCCAGGTTACGCACACTTTGGATCTTTAAGGTGCTGCTGTCACTGTCAGAAACTATCTTGATACGGTTCGACTCCCCCAAGTAGCGCCCGTCTTTTTCCCAATCAAAGTTGGCGTCAGGGTAAGCTGCAACTCGGCAGTGGAAAACAACATCTCCTCCCAAACCTACACGTGTAGAGGTAGGCTTAACCGTGAATACAGGGGCCCTCTGAGCCATTTCTGCTGGCAGGGCCACTTTGAGGGTGACGGCAGCATAAGCTTCCCCGACGTTGTTTTTGGCTCGGCACATGTATTGGCCACTGTCCTCCAGTGTTAAATCATAGATGGTCAGGCGGTACACATCTCCATCCTCCACGGTCTTGAAGCGGCCCCCAGATGTCAGTTTGAGCTTGTCCTTTTCCCAGGTGATCAGTGGAGTCGGGCTGCCCACGATAGTGCAGCTCAGTGTGGCATCCTTGCCTGCACACACTGAGAACGCCTTTGGGCGGGTGAGAAACCTGGGCACTCCTCCAAACAAGTTTTGATCCATTGTTTGCTCCTGTAATCAAAGAAAAGCTGAATATTATAACACAGTACCAGGCAGCAGCTTACACAAAATAATATTCAGCATTAAATGGGACGTGTCAGATTCATTTAAGTCCTTCAAATGATTTTCATAGCTGGCATTAGTTTAATACAATTTGCCATTAACTGCCAAACACCAAAGTCATTTTTCAGTAACTTGCTGTTTTATAATTTAAATAAGGTTTAGGAAAAACAAATGCTATTTCTGCTTAACAAATAAGGCAACAGATTTCCATTAAAGGGACAGTTCACCCCAAAATCAAAAACACATATTTCTCCTTTTACCTGTGGTGCTATTTATTAGTCTAAATTGTTTTGGTGTGAGTTGCCAATTGTTGGAGATCATCAGCCGTAGAGATGTCTGCCTTCTCTCGAATATAAGGGAAGTAGATGGCACTCAGCTTGTGGTGCTCAAAGCGCCAAATACCTTTTACTCAACAGCAATGTCTCTTTCCAGAAATCATGACCCGGTCACTCAAAATAATCCACAAATCTTGTTCTGAGCAGTTTCATGCAGGTACTATTTTCTCTCTACTGATCTACACTTGACGACGGCATCACTGCACAGAAGGAAGCATGCATCTACTCATGGCAACCTACAATAAATGTTGGCAGATCCGTTGAAACTTTACGCTTCTTGACATTTCAGCAACTCTGTAGTTAACGTGTGGTTAGGTTTAGGCAGAAAATCCACTTGGTTATCATTAGGAAAAGATCGTGGGTGCGTTCTGAATCGCTTATTTTTTCTTTTTACTTTTAGTATGTACTTCAGCTGCCTTTAAAAAGTATGTACTGTTACATGCAGTATGCACACAATCGGGACAAAATACTTCCTAACATTAGTATCCATTACCTCAGCGATAAAACAAACGCCACTTACTGAATTCGCCAGAGATGAAGATCAACCCAGAGAACTCTCCTTGTGTTACTTTGAAATGTTTGTAGTTTAACTTTAAAGTTATAACTGCACAGATTGTAGAATCTAACATTATTTTTGCCACAGTGAAATTAAATCTGCAGTTCTCAGTCATTGTTATTTTTACAGCTATGTCCTATTGTTGTTTGTAATATTTAAAATGATTTTTTTTTTCACTGAAACAATCACTATTCATATTATTACTATTCGACCGGTCATGAGTTATTTGAATGCTCACTGACAGCTGTCATTCGTCATTGCGACTTCTGTGAGCTGTCAATGAGCTGTCAAGCTTTGATCTGTTTGCAGCTCAGGCTGTGTGACGCATCTTCCTCTGTGCAGGAAATCATGGGTCAGAATAGCCAGAAAAGCATGCTGGCCTGCAAAGTGCAAAATCAGACCAGATGTGGTAGAACACCCTGGTATTTCTGGCATACTGCATTCACATACTATGTATTGCGACATACTAAATCCTTTTTCTTGCATACTATATAGTATGGTAGTGTGGGTAATGGAACGCACAGTATGTCTTGGCTAAAAATACCCACTTTTGGTTGCACCATCCTGAATCTAAGTAAAAACAACAACCTGCACAGCAACTGCTCGATAAAAAATAACCACTTTTTGTGGCACTATCCTCAGTGGAAACACAGTGCTGGATTGCTAAAACAAACCCACGATTGGTGCCGAAAAAGTCACTAAAAATGCAGTGATTACTTGAAGAAACAACCAATTTTGTTGTGTGTAGGTCTTGCACAGTGGTCTGCAGCTTGGCAGGTGTCTTGCCAAGGTGACATGCCATCCATACTAATGTCACTTTAGAAACGTGGGTATGATATGTATAAAAATGTAAAAATGTTTCGCACCTCTTGTATGCATAAACGTACAAAGCCAACGTTTTCCTCTGGTGACTGGGCTGCTCTTGGTCAAGTATCTCACAGTCATGGTAGCGTGAAATGTAAACATTAATGGTGTCGTCCTCTGCTGAGCTGTAATGCTACTTTGCTATTGTATTTTTGTGGCGCTCTGAGCACCATAAGCCGAGAAGGCAGATGTGTCTATGGCCAATATCTCCAACAGCTCCAGCTCACACCAAAACAATCCAGATTGATGAATAGCACTAAAGGTAAAAGGAAAACTATGTAAATTGGATTCAGGGGTGAACTGTGGCTTTAAATTACAAAGAAACCCTGCCAAATGCACCCAAACCATTATAAGATATGACAGTGTGTTGGGTGTACTCTATAAATATGTTATGCTATGAAAATAGACATAAATCCACAGTCCAGAAAGGCATATTTATGGCTGGCAGTTACAGTGTCAGTCAACATAACCCAGTGCTGGCCCTGCAGACATTCATCAATACAAAGACTTTACATCCTGCCATGTAGCCCATTCAACAGGAAGGCGGTTTTACAACACAACATCAGACAAATTCCCCTGTAACAAGGTCAAATGGAGCAGATATGTTCCTCTCAAAGAGTGACATTTGCTAGCTTTGTCACCTCTGTCGCTTGAACTGCCTGTCCCAAAAATAACCTCAGCTGTCAGACCCCGTCTCTGTCCATTGCCATTTGTAGAAGCGAAAGGGATATCAGCTGTTTGATAAAGCTCCCACTTCAGAAACATACCTCATTTCTCACACTGTCTACACCCTGACTAAAATGTATTAAAAAATATGTTGTAATTAAATTATTATAAATTGTAAAACTACTAAAACTGGAGCAAACACGAGTGTAGTTATAGTTAAAGCACACAACGTTAGCCCAACTGACACTGGTTGTAGCTAGGTTAGCTAACTTAAAGCAGCAATAGTAACCGTTAACCGTTACAGGTGTTCAAATATAGTATTTCCCACACGAATTAAAGTTCAAATTAATTGGAAAAACTGACAAAACTTCGGTTAAATTCTTGGCAAAATTCCTAATTTAACATTTGGTGTAACTATCATCATTTTTGAAAAGCCTAACATTACTTTGTCACCTTGAGTCTTCAGCCACACAGGTAAAACGGCCGCTCAATCATGTGGCCTCAAACGTCAGTTGGCGGTGAAGGTTTCCAAGATGTCGGCTTACTCCAATATCACAGTTTCCAAAATGTCGTCTTTGTGCTCAAATATCCTTGAAATGGTTGTAAATCCAGGATGGTGGTGGAACATCCCCCCCAGTCTCCTGCGGTGGGCGGTTGACTAGACTTATTTTTTCTTTCTTCTCCGGTACCTCATGATGTCAAATAGCTGACGTGCCTGTTTTGGCGCAGCCTCCTTTTCCAAAATAGACTTGTCATTTGCTGTGGAGATAGGAGATAGGAGACAGGGGGTAGGAGATAGGAGACAGGCAGCTGGTGAGGTCGCGAGGGAGAGCGGCCTGGCCTGGCCTCTGCTGGGCTGCACACTGCTGGTCACACACTCAACCAAGTCGTAAACAACCCCTGCACCTGATATCACAAACAAAATGGTTTACACCTGCAGAGTGGAAGCTCCCAGTAACCTGTGCATTCACTCAAGCACTGTGTTTTATGTTACTTTTTATCCTCTACATTTATCTGACACCTGGCTGCTTTACAAATCAAGTTTCTACAAACAAAACACATGATGAATTAATAAAATATGACACTGTGCTGCAGTTGCTTCAAGTAACTAAGTACATTTAGGGCAGGGGTGTCAACTCATTTTAGTTCAGGGGCTACATACTGCCCAGTTTGATCTCCAGTGGGCCAGACCAGTAACCATTATATAATAACCTATAAATAACACCTTTAAATGTTTCCTTTTTTTAGTGCCAAGAAGTTTTCAGTTTTCAAAACACATGCCCATGATATCCTCAGAAATATATGTGCAAATTCAACAGTACATCAGTCTACTACTCACTTTCATTACATGTGCATTTTTCTATAATTTCCCACTAAAGTGGAAGCTATGGAAGAGGCAGGTTAACCCTTTGAAACCTGGAGCAACATCACTTTTCTTGTGCTGCTTTCAAATGCACTTTCGCAAGTATTTAAACCTTTGAATCTTGCAGTTTCTGTCAGAAACATGGGGGAAAAAAGGCAACTGAGCAACCTGGAAAAAAATGTCCCACAAATTGCGAAAAGAAAATAATATATTTAGAAAATTATTCAGAAAATAAAAACCAGGGAAAAATAATTGAAAAAAGCTAAGGAAAAACTATATTTATGATTTTTTTAATGACATATTTAAAATTATGGTGCAGAATTACTATAACTTTTACACATTTCTTTCTAGGTCATTTCCTTGCTTGTTTCTTTTCTTTTTTTTTTTAACTATTACTTTCATTGCTCATTGCCTTCTTTCTGTGTTTTTAAAGAAATCAATCCAGTTTGCTCAGATTTTAAAGGGTTGAGTCATCCCCTGCCTTATAAATCATTTACAATCTGAAGTTTTGTCAGCGCCTCAGCAGCAGGGTTCCACTAATATTGTTTTAATACAGAAATCTGACTCAGATTCTTTTGTGCTGGAGCTGCTGATTGACTACATTTTGCACAATGTTTGATAGCTTTGAAAATGACCACAGTAAGGCCCAATCCCAGTACCCCCTTGTCCACTACCCCTTGGCCCTCGAAATGAAGCATCGAGGGGTAGGGGTTGAAATCTTTCCCTAGGAATTAGGACACCACTCACTACGTCACCGCGTCGGTTACGTTCACACATACGTAACTATTTTAAACAGGAAGCTGCGACCCATCTACATTTCCAACCGGCATCTACAATGAAGTCTCATTCATCCTACCGATCGCGTTTGCCGCATTCATCATGCTTCGTTTGATGAACGACAGACGACAGGGGACTTCTGCTAGCTAGCTAACCAGCTAACATTACGAGGCAGCATAGTTATACTAGCTGGTTATCGTAATGTGAAAAATCCAACAATTTTGCAGAACAGGACAGATGACAGATGCTAGATAGTAAGAGCTAGCTAGCTAGCTAACAAGCAACCTGACGACGATAACATTAGCAATGTATGAACTTTTTCCCCTGTCTCTTGCTCGGTGGTAGCCATGGCGACGTCTACCCCTCACTGGCAAGTCAGCATCTGAAATCCCTCGCTCCGAAGGGCTAGTTTCATGCCCACTACCCCTCGTTATGCCCCCTACCCCTACACGCAAAAAGGAATTGGGACACTACCCCTCGCAGGAACGCGCAAATGTAGGGGTAGGGCTAAGGGGTAGGGCTAAGGAGAGGTATTGGGACGAGCCCTAAGTACTCATTGTTATTTCAGAGAGCTATATTGTGGTCGGCATGGAAAAGACTAAGGCAGCATTTTACATTAAGTATCTACTCACTGTTTAAACCTGGCACCTCGCATCAATAATAGGTGTACAAAGTCATCTAGTGGGCCGGATTGGAACCCTTGGTGGGCCAGTTCTGGCCCCTGGGCCGTATGTTTGACACCCCTGATTTAGGGCCGACTCATGCACTGTTCTCAAGTATAATTTTGAGGCACCTGCACGGGCGGATCATCAGACAATAGGTTCATGGGCACAGATATGCAAAGGGCCCCACCACCTCTGCTCAAAGAGGTAAGACATAAAATTTGTGGTGGGTTTGTGTCTCTTTGTGGTCGTTATGCACCTTCATGTGATTTTATGTCTCTATGTGGTTATTTTCTGTGTCGTGTTCTTTGGGGTTTTTTTTTGTCTTTTTGTAATTTAGTTTAGTTTTAGTTTAGTTTAGTTTATTTAAGAAGGGACAGTGCAAATTAATAAATACACATATATATGTATAAAAAGGCCAAATTAGCCAAAAGGCTATTTTTCACCCGTAGTCCCTTGGCAAAGATGTTACACAAGGCCACCTATAATACAACAAAGCACAAACAACAAACAAACAAACAAAAAAAAAAACAGAAAAAAGGCAAAAAAAGAAAAAGAAAATGAAAACAGGGCATACAGTTTTAACACACTTCTTTGAACACATCAACATCAAATGATTTTAACATGATTTGGGTTTCTTTGTTGTTGTTTTTTGCCTGTTTTAAGTAATTAATTTGTGTCTCTTTGCAGTTTCTTTGAGTGCCTGCTCAGTATGTGTTAATTTGAGTGACATTTTGCAGGTGAGGCCAGTGAGGCCCCTAAAACTCTGGGCTCCTGGGCCTGTGCTCGGTAGGCCCGTTCAGTAATCCATCCATGTGTACTTGTATTTCACTGGATTATTTTTATTTTATGAGGGTCTATCCTCCAATCTATCTGTTTGACATCTTTAGTTAGTTACTTTGCAGATGCAGACTACTAACAGAAGTTATACCTAACAAATAAATTATGATGCACTATGATAAGTTAAGCAACCTGGCAGTAAATAAATCTAGCTCTACCTTTACCAGCTGCAACAGCAAAGTGATGCTTACATATAAATGCATCAATACCTATAATACATTTATACAATACACACTATTGTGAAATAGGCCACTCTGCATAATGAGTACATTTACCTTTGTTACCCATATTTATTAATATTTTGATACTAACAGTTTTGCACTTTTACTTAAAAATTAAAGTAAATTTTAAATGCATGATGTTTACTTTTACTGGAAACTTCTAAACTTGTTAATCTCGAATCAGTTTTTATTGTACTGTTGTTTCCACTTGCCATATGTCTCCATTTATTGTATCTGACCTACGTAACTAATGTTCAGACGGCGACGACAACAGCGTTAGGGTAATTTAGTTTTTAGGTTGTTGGTTAGTCTTAGGAGTTTTGTAGGTTGTAAAGGTAACTGTATAATACATGCACTTTCTTTTTATTAAATCTAGACATGTTGAACATATTCAAAATATTATCTGCTTTGTGTCTGGGCCCTTAGTCTCAAACTTTAGATATGTTGTAGCTTATGAGGGTGTCCCATTTCACATTATGTCTCATGAATTGTTCTCGTCTTTTTTTTTTTGTTAATTCAACAGTTTATAAAGTAGTCAAATCCTGTACACTCCACAGAAAAATGTTGACCAGACCCTAAAAAATGTATTTGGTAATTTCATATTTCATTTGTACAGTTAACTGTTGAGTTATATTTTTCATACAGTAAGTACATTCAAACATTTTTGTGTCAGTGTCCTAAATGTCAGTCATTAGACATCTCATTCAGGTCAGCCTACAATAAATGAATTTAGAGTTCATCATAGAGATCATATTGTTGTCCAAGGTGGTGGAGGGAATTTATTTTTCATTTTCGTTTTTCCATATATGTAATTAAGGGTAGTTAAAGTCACTGATCACACATTTGTGTAACCAGTAGTGAGGCAATAGAGTCACTGTGGAGTCAGACTTTACTGTAAATCCACAGGCAGCCAGAAATGCCAGGACATTTGTCGGGCACAGATCTACTGATGACTTCAAACTCACCTCACAAAGCTAAAAAAGAATTGCAACACCACTTGTACTTTATGTTTGTGCAAATTTGCGACCTGCAAGTCAATCTCTTGTCACCTCTATTTGTATCTAACGATCTTTTGGCTCAACTTACCACAGTGTGTGGTGCGTTATGTGCTTGAGGCTGAGCCAAATTAAATGTGACGTGGTCAAATGTGAAGTCAAGTTGTGCATCGGTGTCCTCGACCAATAACAGCGGGGCACAAAGGCTCAATGCAGCGCATCAGAAATCCCTATAACTTAGTTATCAGTTTGGCACAGTTATAAGCTGAACAAAATTCAGGTAACTCTTGCAGTTGTTGAACCATTTTTGTTGTATTTTCCAGTTGTGTCGAAGGCTTCTTGTTTTTCCTATCTTCTACTTTTTTAGTTACATTACATTTACACTTGTTCTGATCTGTGCACTGCATGCACAGAGATGAAATTGGCACCAGTCCTCTATTCAGACTGTGGGTATTCAGCTCCTTTAAACCCTATCTTTGTCCTTAGTACCTTATCAGCATGCAGTGGTGGATGATCTGTCACACTTTCACCTGTTTTCTAAATAATAACAATACATAATTTGCAAGTATGGTCACGCCAACATGACGCCTTTTGTCTTTCTGCTCACTACAATTCTTAAGTATTATTCTGCCCATACTCTAAATAACCCTTCCATTATTTTAAACAGTAGCCTCTGAGCAAGACTAGAAATATATATGTCTTAATTGAGTGTAAACGTGAGTGGGGCAGGCTGAGAGATTGGCTGAACGTGCCCTGGAGCTTATGACACATTGTGTTCCACCGCCATCATGTTGACAGCTGCAATACCCAGCTGGTCAGGCCCATAATTAAGTTATGACTTCATACAGTGCAAAAGCCTCAAATATAGTAATGCGTTTAATCTATTTCCCGTGACATCTTCACCGTGATGAAAACACTTAATCATTCAGCATGACACAGCGATCATTAAATAGCAGGACATTTATTTCCATTATGCTTTGCTTTATCACAGATTTAGAGACATAACTCTGTTTCCTATATTTAATGATTTGTGCCTGTGAACAAGGGGTAGCAAGTCTTATGCCTTTCTTCCCTATTATTTGGCTTCCATGGTATTTTCTAGAGTGGGCTTTCCCCCAGTGTCAATGACTGACAGCAGCAGGTCGCCTGGACCCTGATTTAAACTCGCCGAAACTCTAGCAGACAGTAATCCACTGTTGCTGCTTGCCTCTGCATCATCCTGTTCTTGCTACTGTGTTTGGTTTCCATGCTCCTGGTAGTATACTGAGAAAAGGAAAAAAAAAAAAGACAACAAATTAATGAAGAACTGTCCTGCATTTTATCCAAACATTTTAGATCACTAATGTGTATTATGGAGGCAACATACGAGAATGTTTTTAACTTACCTTGAATCGTTTGTCACGTGGAGCACAACGCAGCAGAGGGCAGCACACAGGCACACAGCACCTGGCTATATGCTGTTTAGCAACTATAGAGTTACATAAAATCCCATTAAACATATCTTCGTGATGAGACAGTTTTCACAGAACAGTTGCGACGTATACTCGCCCATGTCTGACCTATGTGGCCTTCCACCTGACCTCTCAGCCATGTCAAGAATAAGGTCACAGTTGTATCATGTTCACAGCCAAAACAGATGGGTGTTACCTCAAAAGAACATTTACACAGCAGACGACAAGACAAATGTCAGCCGCACTGAGCATAGACAGCCAAGAATGAACAGCAGATGGCATTTATGCACTTAAAATGTTCTGTGGGCACTTGAACAATGATCCCAGCCAAGTGGATACAAAAAACAAAGCAGATGAGACAAAATAGTGTGTCTCAAAATAGAGGCATGTGGGTGTTTATTTACAATATGGATAGCATTTACAGTATTGACAGAGCACCACTAGGAAAACAGGTAACACAGGTCAATGAGATGCCAACACAGAAAACATGAAACAAAAGTCCAAACTAAACAAACACATGCAGCTAATCTACAAAGTTACTTTATCAAACTGCCATTCAACCCTGGATTTGACTGCAGGATTTCAGTCAAGCCAAGAGTGTTAATTCTGGTATGCACAGGTGAGATGGATGTAAACTGTGAGCGGCATCAGCTGATTATAAGATCTGAACAGAGACAGACTGAGCAAGAGGGAAGGAACGAGAGCAAGGGAGACGCACAGCACACAAACAGACATGGCATGTAAGCATAAAGTCTGCGTAAAGTCTAAAGAATGAAGTCTTCCTTACTGAAGATTTGCACCAGTGATCTCTTGTTGCACCTTTGAGAAAGGCGAGGTGGAATAAGAGTTCAAAAGGTGGACAAAAATTTGCATCATATCACAGAAATCACACGTATATATAATGTGAAATACATTATTCTCACTCTTTCAGATGTTCTTCATTAGGTACATAATTATTTTCATCAGTGGTTGATTGTTTTATGTGTTTTTTTACACACATTACACCTTTATTGCACCTTGCATTGCTGTCTACCTATAGTGTAATTGTTGATACCACCACTGGGAGTCTCCAAAGACAATTTCAAACCCCACACAGAGGCTTTGAGGAAATACTTCACCCTTAGTGACCATTGGTTTGTCAATTACTTGCCAATGTTACGTTAAATTCCTGAAGGAAATAGTTGATTCACATGTTTCTGAAGTGCATGTAGAATCCAAAAGAGGCAAACATTCATGATGAATTTAAGTAAAAGGGGGGTCATATATCAAAACATCCATTTAGAAACTCTCACACAACTCATGCAGTATAATCAAAGTCTCATTTATCCAGTTGTATGCTCAGTACTTGCCAAACAGACGCAGCTTTTCAGCAGGGAACTGAACTACAAATGATTATCAATTCTGTCTACAGCGCCAGACTCCATTGACAAAAACAATAATTTTACCTCCCTGAACACGGGAGCTGCTGCTCTACTACTGCCTCAGTTAGTGTTATTGTGTGACTGTTCTTTTAAAACAGTGGTTCCCAACTAGTCCAGCCACAGGGTCCAGATTTCTCCATAGTCATTAATTCAAGATCCACACAGTTTAATTCATTCGACGTCATACTTGTGTTTTGCCATGTCATCGAGCTAGTTTGCCGTCTCTGTCAAGTATCTGTCTGTTAGTCACTCACTCTACAGCAGGAAACAGCACTTCAAAATAAAAGCTCTGTGCCGAAATTCATTGAACTTAAAAATAAATTGTGTTTTTTTCAAACTTGATATGCTTGTGAGTCACTTGCGGTCCATTCAGAATGGACCTGTGACCCACCGGTTGGGAACCACTGTTTTAAATGGTTTACTCAGATTCAGATAAGTCACACAATAGCACAGACTATCAATTGAGGCAGCTCCCATGTTCAGCGAGGTAAAATTACTGTTTCTGTAGATGGAGTCTGAACTTGCTCTGCACGGGGATCTGACCCTGACGAGCAGAGCCCGCTGAATCGCCATCGGACCAATCAGATCAGCCTATCTGACAGAGGCAGGCTCTGGGCGGACGTAACATGATGACGACAGCGCTACGCTGTAGGAGTCAAAAAGTAAACAGCCAAGATGGCAGCTGCCGAAGGATCGCGTCCATTCAATTCAGCTTTGGAAGAAACACTAAGCCAACTACACATATCTTTTTCCTTGAGAGGAACAGAAGACTGCCCTAGAAGCCTTCACTTCCAGGAAGGACGTTTTTGCCTTTTTGCCAACGGGATACGGCAAAAGCATAATATATCAATTAGCCCCACTGGTCAGCAAACCAATGGGGTTTACTGCAATGAATATCTCACCTTGTTTTTTGCTCTGATTGGCCATCGTGCTATCCAATTGCGTGCGGCGGCATTTAATATGCCTCAGTTAGTGCCGGGGTGTATCAGTGAGGGCCAGACTCAAAATCTTTCTAGATTTGAGTCGGGATTTCCAGGCTAGAAGTGCTGAGCATATAACTGGAAAAATTAAATTTGGATTATACTGCACAGTGTGTTAGTTTGTAACCCGAAGTCTTGATATAGTTCTGCTGTTTTTAAATGCAGTCTCCAGTGACTCAGGTCAAGAACTTTTCGTTGTTTTTGGATTCTTCGTTCACTGCTGAGGCATGCAAGTTTTTTTCATGAACTTAAGGTCACACTGGTTGAGTTACTGACAAACAAATGACCATTTTGGGGCTGAAGTATTCCTTTAAGTTTCCTTTGGTTTATTATTGGTCTACTTCATCATTGAGCCACGCTAAATAAACCTATCAGCAACCCATGTTGTGATATAAACAGCTTCCTCTTCAGTTCAGAAGGACAAAAGCACCAGTACCAATATATCAGTGTCAGATATGTCCAAAGGTTTCACACTGTAGTCTCACAAGCTGAAATTGCAAACTAGCAACAGCAATATAAAACAAATGGAATGAAAATTTAAATATATTTTTATTTCAAATAAACAGCGCATAATCAACCACACATGAAATGATTAAATACACTCAAAATAAGATTTATTTGCCTCTCTACGCACTCACAGAAAAAACAACACATGTATTTGTAAAGCTGTGCCGAAAACAAGTTCTTTTGGCATGTTTCATTTTTCAGCTAGTGTTTCTTAATTTACAGAACAAAACAGACAAACCTATGTAACAAAAAAAAAAAACAAACAAAACAAAACAACAAACAAAAATAAACTAAAAATGTCTCACAACATGTTCAACATTTCACGATGAAAACTTAGCACCTTGTCCCAGTCAGTGTGATTGTTAGACTGGTGTATAGTGGGTAAGAAACCATGGTAAGATGAGAAGGTTGGCCGTGATGACACCGGCAATTACAAGGCATACTCCTGCTTCTTTAGGATATTGAGGACAGTGCAAATTTAGACACCATGATAAAAAGAAGTGTGCTGTCAGACTGACACGAGATCTCAAGATCAGTTTACAACTCATCTTACGAGCCACATCCACAACTTCACTACATACTTGATGCTATACACAATGACCTGCCAAAAGAAAATACTGTATGCAGTATGTGCTGCTAAATCTGTGAAAGTAAATCAAACAGTTTACATGAAATGGCTTCTATAAAGAGCAATTACTAATCCTTAATACTAAGGCACTCCTTAAAATAAAACAACAAACATAACAGCGAGGTGTAAATGTGGAGACGGTCAAAAGAAATCAACTCTGTGCACAAAGCTGAGCTCCAGTGTCTCTATGACATTAACTCACCGCACAAACGGACAGTGACCACAACATCCACGTAAGCATATTTAACAATGTGACAGAGACACACATCGTCCCCTACAGGGCGAACCTTTACTGACCCGAGGTAAGAACGACCTTATGTGATTGGCCACAGTGTTTCCAGGTGGGTCTGCTGTGGACAATGACGATACAATACGTGCTGATGTTTTGCTTATATACAAACAACGAGGAGAGGTCACTCAGGATGGAGACTGACTCAGTGTCCCTTTGAGACCTGCCCTTTCTAAAATGTAACTGATGCAAGTATTGTATATATATATATATATACAGACGTTAAAAAAAAAAGTTTATTTTCTGTCAGTGCAAAATTCAGAGTTCCTGCTAGCATAATTACGCAGGTGTCGAAATGCATTCCTTCCACAAACACACTCACAAACAAAGTGTTATAGTTCCTAAACACGAGAGGGCAAAGACACACGTGTACCTCTGAAGTCTTGCAGTTGTGGATGATGACATCTATATTACTGTGATCTATGAAAAATGCAATTTAAAAAAAAAAAGGGTGGAGATATTTGCACGCTGCATCAACAAGCAGACTTTCTCCCCAATCACATTCAGAATCATGCAGCTGCTGGCCATGTTATCTTTGCAATGATAAAATCAGAATTTATAAATCAATTTTTTTAAATTAAAAAGCTACTTTTAATTGGGGGGGATCATGCCGTTTCTTTTATTAACAAGATTTATAAATACACATATATCAATTAAATATCTGGGGGTTATGGGGAATAAATAAACCTAAAGATTGTGGAAAGGCTTTTTTCTCTTCGTGCTCGTAGTGAGCCAACACTGAGAGGAACTGCTTGTCCTAAACTCTTCAAAGCTGCAGAGGCAACATCTCTTGTCTGAAATCAGCCCTTATGATTAAGTTCCATTTTTAATGCGAGCCTTTTGCAAAAAAAGGGCGCAAACAAAATGCTAATATGCACAACTAAGATTTGTAAAAGCAATACCACCCTGTTTCATCCTAAAAAAAAAAAATCCTCCCCATGATTTCTGGGACATCCATGGTTTACTTAAAACGTGCTGGGCAAGAAATGTGAATATGAAACAGATTCCAGTTACACCTGCCATTAAAATCAAAATGCAGTTAAAAGATGTATCTGCACGCTGCAAAGAATCCCACATGTACTATATATATATATATATATATATATATATTTACACGAGAGTAATTACACTGCAGAGGTATTGATCGGAGGATTAGTTTTTCTTCACCACTACTGAGGTAATACGGAAAACTTGGATTTAAATGCATGTTGTTATATGGGTGTTAAGGCATAAAACTGACTTTGTGTGTTAAATAGACTTAAAACACATCTTGTATCTGCATTGGGATTTTAACACAAAGTGTATTTGAGGCCTGTGATTTCAGTCCTGTTTAAGAGGAATAGTGTCCTGATACGTCAGCTGAGGAAACATTAATACTGAGTAAAATCCATATTTTGACCACAAAACACAGACAGCAGCATCGCAGCATGTGTACATCTGGTTTGAAGAGCTGTTTTGCCAGGTACACATGGTGTAGTAGAACGGCTCCTGTACAGCCAGCTCTTTGTCAGATCAATACTTGGTATCTTTTTTCAAGGATTAGCTCTGGTAGTAAAAATGAGGACTTCTAAAGGATAAGTAAGACGCTAAAGTGTATTTACACATCACCAGGGTCAAACAGCACAACTTGAAGTATTGAATTATCTTCTGTCAGGTGATAAATTGTTCAGGCAGCTACGATACAGTTTGCTGTCTTTGTAGCACAGATCAAGACGCCACTCGGTGAGAAACTTCAATCAGACTCACACTGTAAATCTTTGTGATGCAAAAAAACGCAAGGTGTGCACGCACGGGCTCAGCAGAAGTCACGATGAGCCTTTTGTGCACCTTTTCACACAGTGATCCTATGAATACACTCTATTTTCTCTCTGTCACTTTACACACAGTTTGTCTGTACAGGTTTTTGACAAAATCATGATGGATCGGACGGAAGACGTATGGTTTCCCTGATGCCATAGTCTGCCTGATGTGACAGGATGAGGCGTGGCGGCACAGAGACAGTGGTTATTCAATGAGCCCCTCCTACAACAAACGCTGAATGATGTTTTAAAGGTCCATGCTAAATTCTCCATGAAGATCATCTAAGGCCACAATGTTCATAGAAGAAAGTAAAATGTAAACACTATAAAAAAAAAAGAGAGGAGAAATTATCATGGCGATGTATCCCTCGCAGGATAAAAGGCCATTGTTGTTAGGTTCGACAGACACACAGGATACAGAACCACAAAGCATAGGTCGTAGACATGTGTCTTATTACAGAGTTTAAAAGAGAGCATATACCTTATGACATAAGGCACTTCAAAAACTACTCCCAGTGCCCTGTTTTGGAGTAGATCCACTGTTAATCTCCTGATCATCTGCGTTCTCCTCTTCCTCCTCCTCCTCCTCCCGCCAGCCACCGAGGTGGACAGGGGCTGGCATGGTAATGCTGGAACCGAGGCCACTGTGTGCCTGGAAACCTGTCAAGAGTGTTGATACGAAGTCAGAGTCTCACTCGGGCATAATCGAGTTAACACAAGGGAAATGATTTGTTTTCAATGTTTCAATCAGGTCCCGCCTGATTTAACACATTAAAGCAGGGATACTAAACTTGCTTTGCCCGGGGCACTTTTGTAAAATGACAGGGGGCTATGGACCAGTTAATAACAATAATAATAACAAACATTAATGATTAGTATATAAATAATTAGCCTGGACCTCAGTTAGGGGTCCAGGGGACTGTCCCATGGCTATTTTGAGGCTTTTTTAATGCACTTTATTTACATTCAAAGTAGGTCTTTGAGAGGATGCACCTTCCCAATAACTGTTTGTGGTGCTAAACCAAAGTTCATATACTTCCAATGTTCAACAATCAAAGATAAAAAGGTAGCACACACACAAATACATAATCCCAGTGTCTATTAATTTACTTTTATGGATAGAGTGCTGCAGGGGTGACGTGTTTTCTTTTGTATGCTGACCCAGAAGTTAGCGTTACCCTGTCTTGCTTGACACAAAGCTAGTGGGAACTGTTTGTTGGATTCTGGATCTTTGCAGAGAATAGGCTCTGTAGCAAACAAAGTTAATAACACTTACACATTTTACTCAGCAGGATAATCTATGATACGATACAATGCGATACGATATGCGATGTGAAATGTTTTTTGGATAAGTATTGCTGCCTTACAATTATAGTCTAGAAGAAATAAAAAACATACAGTACATCATTAAAAAAAAACAGAAAAACATACTACACATAATGGTATTGCACGTAACACCAGCACACAATAGAGAACCATAAGTAAAACACAACACAACCCCTCAACATCAAGAGACATTATTTAAAATCTTAACTGAGGTTGGCACCGTTTTTTAAGTGTAAAAGCTATCGCCAGGAGCAAAAAGCTAATGAATAGGCTATAAACAAGCAACACCTGGCTCGCATGACTTTAAAGTCGCCATCACAACGATGCTGTAAATCCAAGTCTGCCGTGATGACGTTCTGTGGTGTCATTTAGCCACTTGTTAGCAACCATCTTTTTGAAGACAGCTAAAAGCTTCAAAATTCACAAGTGGAATATTTACGTCTTTTATGTCGTAGAACAAAACGTGAAAGTCTCTTAAGCTTGTGTTCACCACAGACCTTATTTAGGGCATCTAACTTAAAACCCATTGACTTCAAGGTGAGGGAAACTGAAGTGCTAAAATGCTAACTCATGTCTGCGTTTTCAGAGTCACTTCCTGCAGCACTCTATTAGAAAATTATCAGCATGCCGCCCAGCATAGGCCGTAAATTGTGTTACAGCTTTTAAAGGCTGGTCACCTGGCTGATAACATATTGGTCCATGCCTGTGTACACACTCTTAATACACTATGTTATGCATCATTTTGTGAACAAAAATGAATAATCATATCAATAGCATGTTTTAGCCCATATACTACAAACTATATACGTATACTTTGCTTTTTTATAACATGTTTTTTCACCTCTCTGGCAGCTATTGGTCTCCATTAATTTTACTATGGTGGGAAAATCTATTTGGAAAGACTTGTACTAAGTCTCAATGAGCTTCATATTTGCAGTGATGTAACCATTGTGTGCTGCTGCAGTCGAATGTAAATTTGACAAATATTAAAGCAGACATAATTATATGAATCATAACAATGTTTGGTGCTTTAAATCTCTGCTCAGGTTGTATCTGCTGCTCTGACTGGAGTGTGTAATTAAGTGCTACAGATTTAGGTCGTGACCATGATTTCAGCACTACAAGCTTCATCTTTCTCTCGTTACACACAGTCATTAGATTCAATGTTCATATAAAAACATTATGAAATTCTCACTCAAACCTGACAAACAGAACTGCTCACTGTCAGTCACTTGCTTTTCAACTACACTGCTGTATATTTTCCTCAAAAACAAGATCATTTACCAGTGTTTGTGTGCAGATCTCTCATTGGCACCGGGTTCTGCCAGTGCCCCGAACTTCTCTGTGGGTGGGAGCTCTGCTGGTGGAGCTGGGGGGAAAAGCAGCTGTCAGTGTGCAGCAGAATAAAGCTCTAGACAAGTGGTCAACAGGGGATACTGCAAAGTGTTACCCCACCTGAAATCTGTCTTTGCAGTATCAAAGTCTGTAGACTTAAAAGAGGACTTTTTTTTTTAACAATAAAACCTGGTCATCACTGGAATCCTTTGTAACTGACATGAGCTGAAGCTGGTCGCTGATCAAAAGACACATTTTGGGGAGAATCACTTTGAACTCCAGGCATAAACAGAGAAAAGGATGGTGCGTATATTAATTCCAACTGTGGGGCCTGAGGGCTCGCCTGGGTCCAGACCTTCGAGTCTGCTCACTCCACCAAGTTGACTGATTAGTCTGGCATCGTGACATGAAATAGCAGTTTCTTGGTTGAAATGAAATACAACCAATCAGTGCCACGGGCAGGACGGACGCTGTTGTCAAGCTGTTGTCGAGGGGTGCGAACCAATGAAGAGTAATAGCAACAATAGCAAGCGCCACAGACAAGATAAATGCTGCTAGTGAGGCTGTTCGAAATCGACATGTCTTCTTAATATTGCCCATTATCGTAATTTATCTTACTCCACTCCGCTCCACTCTTAAAACTCCATCAATACAAGTATGTTGGCATGGCTACGCATCAGTGTGGACTTAAATGACATTAGATTAAAGCGGATATGTTGGTTTCTAGTGACAGGTTAAATCAAATCCGCCTCCCCGTGGAAATCCAATGGAGTGGATGCAGTGTCAGACTGAAGATGGAAACGGAGTATAATGAGTTGACAATTTTGTCAGATATCAGGCAACCAGGAGGCCTTTGTTCATCGTCAGGAAGTTACCTCATGCAAGTAGATGGCATGGAGACTCATCTCTGCTGAGGCAAACTCTGAGTGCAGTGCATTGCTCTGGATGTGTGAGTCACTGACGGACATGCTGAAAAACAAAACACATCAACCAAAGCTGATAACGAGCATTTGCATTTATTCATCAAATTTCACTAAACATTGTTCTATCACCAGTGCGTAAATAATGCAGTAGCAAATGTAACGTGTGATAAAAACCTGTCAATGACGGTGCGATCGCTGCGGTACATGGTGCTCTCGGGGTGGACGGATGAGTGCAGGAGGCTTTGTGAGCGGCCACGGTTGACATGTGGGAGCTGGGAGGTGGACAGAGAGACCAGGACACTGGCAGCGGCAGAAGCAGCTGTGCTCGTTGGAATGAAGCGACGGTCTCGCCCTTGTAGTCCGGACGCAGTTAGAATCGGATGAGCCAAGACACTGGCCAACAGGTTATCAGTCTGGAAACAACAACATGCGTCAATACAGAGCCACTAGGTAAATAAGATTACATTGCAATAGTTTGTGCAGAGAAATCTATTCTGGAATTATTTAAATATACTCTGTTAATTAATATTTACACTGTTTTTAAAATGTATTAATGTTTCTCACATTGTCTGACTGTCTAAATGCAGTTACCAACATGTACGAACATTGCCATTTGGTCAGCATTGCTTATATCTTTTAGTTCATGTGTGGTACATGGTATCTGTGTGATCCTAAGGTTTTCTCACCCCAGCGCCAGACTCATTGGACTGCAGAGAGGTGCAGAGAGGAGCCTCGGAGAGCAGCAACTGGGTGGAGGGGCCACCCTGTGCATCATGCTGCACTTTTTCCTTCAGATGGCTGATAAACACTGAGCTCTCCTGAGGCGGCTGCCAGTGTGGGTTCTTAATGGTGAAATGCATCAGAGACAACTCCGTCTTGCCATTTTCAGCTTGTTGGTATATGGAGGCCTCCGTCTGGCCCTCTGACATCCACTGCAAAAAAAAAAAAAAAACATTCAAAGCCATTATAGATCTATTCAAGAAACAACATTAAATATTCAATTAGAGTTTTGCTTATTGACAGTCACACAACTGGCCTGAGCCCTGTGTTACAGAAGGAACACATCTTACTGTTGGGTTTCCATGGCGTCTGATGTCCATTTGCGCAAAGGAACAAATGTCTCCAACTCCAACCACCTCCACTGTAAAGTTCCTGAAGAAGTCAATGATCTCTAGAGACTTATTCCTCAGGTGGAAGATGAGAATAAAGGGTGTGACGATAGGACTGAGCAACTCCTCCAAGATGAACACCTGATTTGGACAGAGAAGACACTCATTAGATATCAGCAAATTTTACACATAATCAAATGTATGTTAAATACATGCACATATAAATCCAGTGATTGTTCTATTAGACTGTATTCAGCCCAACAAACTCTTATCACTGACCAGGTCCTACCTAAACAAACTCATCCATAACTTTAGTTCAGACTATGACAAATGTGTTCCTGTCCACTGAGCTTCTCCATCCCTCACCGCTTTGTACTGGAACAGCTGCGCCACCTCGTCACGGGTCTCGCTCTTGTTAGCATTGCCCCTCCAGTGGTCTGGCATGTAGTGAATGTGCGCCAGCATGCACTGCAGCAGCTGTTCTGGACACCACACCATATGCTCATCTGGGATGAAGGACCTGGTGTTGGACAGGTAGAAAGTATGTACACTTTTCAACAGTACCACTGTGAACTAGGAAACAGGATAGTTTTGTTTTTGACTGAAAACCTATGACTGATTGTGAGACAAAGAGAGCCCGTTGAAAATCTCCCCAAATTCATAAATGCATGATATGCAGAATGTCTATAGGTTCCTTTATGATTAACTGCCCTCACAACCTGAAAAAAGCTTCTATGAAATGATTGACATACTCAAATTCAATTAAAAAAAAAAACATAAAAACAATCATAAACAGTTGTCTGTATGTGATATAAACTGCAAGCGCAACAATTACAAAGTACAGACAGCTTCCTTAATTTCAACACCTGCTGATAGTGATGGTCACAGGAAAAAACCTGGCTCTAAAAACTCACCTGGCGATGGTAATAACCACTCCCAGCACAGTGATTGCGGTCAGAATGTGCTGCACTGTCAGAACATCCTCATCATAGACCGTCAGCGCAATGAGCACGGCCAGAATTGAGCCTGAGAAGAAGGCGAAGTTCTTCGCGAGCACAGTCAGCACTGGTGATGTAAAGGAGTTCATGTATTTGGAAGTGGGTTTGTAGCCGCGGCCTAAACGTCCATGCAGCTCATGGTCCAGCTCGTTGAAGTGGCGCAGGTACAAACGCCCATACAGGGACCAGCGCCGTGCACCGAGGCTTCCGGGTTCTCTGCGGATCACTTCGGTATAGCTGAAGAAAGCGTACAGCACCTGCCACACCAGAATGAAGGGACAGAGCAGCAAATTGGCCAAACCCATCAGCAGGATGACTCTACTGAGCTGCTGTGCGAGCTCCAGGCGGTTTCCACTCCGCTTGTACTTGGGATGCAGGTTCCACTTATTCTGAAACAGAGAGCCAGGACCCCAGAAGAGGATGAGCTCAAAGTTGTACTTGAGGCCCTGGGTGAGAAACACCACATTGCCCAGCAGGGGGAGCTGCAGCTGCACTGGCAGCAGTGATTTGTTTATCATGGCCACCATGTAGTTCTTGAAACGCAGGATGCGGTGATAGATGTCAAGTTCTGTCAGCTCTTTCTTGTGTATGCACATTTGCTGTTCTCGCTGCAGACTGATGAGCCGGTCCTGGACTTCCTGCCATGTGAAGTTGCATAGTTCATCCTGGGACAAGGAGGCAAGAAGTAAAAATTAGCTGACTAATGCTACAGGGACAAAGCATGACAACACAACTCATCGTTTTAGGTATGGTTATCCTCATGTTTTTAAAACCACAAGCACAAGACATCTGTCACAGTTTGATTTGGGTGATTTTTTTGATGTAGCGTGTAGGTCTGCAGGTGGAGCACTCACCATTCTGATCTTCAGTGCTTTGATGTAGAACTGCCTGATCTCCCAGTAGCTCAGAACATTGCAAAATACTTTAACAAGTCGATAGATCCAGAAGATGGCTGCCATGATGAGAAGGAATATAATCCAACTGTTCTCCTGGATCCTGAATTTAAAAAAAGCTCTTTTCAGACATGGCTGGGTTTATATATCCCATAGAGTGATTGATTTTTGTCATTCAGATATAAATTCACACATGTCAGGACCTTTACAGAGAGCAACAATGCTCACACAATATTTAGAAAAGGATGGAGAGATATCATTAAGAAAAACTATTAATATCCTGACAAAGTGGTTAAGGTCGAGGCTAGTTTGACATCTGAGATTCAGAATAACATCTACAGTTGGCACTGGGAGACCCATATGACACCCCTGTCCTCTAATGACATTGTAAAGTGACACTTTTTTCTGCATTTAACTTATAACATGATGAACAGATGAGAAAGTGAGCAATGTTGTAATGTATTACATGTTGTGAGAGACTCAGCCTGCTTACTTCATTCTAAAATTAAGGAATCTTCTGAGTATTAAATGTCAAAACATGCAGCACAGTTGGCATCATTTAAGCATATTCATAAGCATTCATTAGCCAATATTATTCACATCATTCTATATCATTTCATACTGGGTCAATTTAAATGTAACAAAATATGAGAATGTTTTCGGGACAATCATCTTGCTTTAAAAGGGAAATTAGAGAAGTTGTGACGAGGACACAGAGGATCCAAACTGAGGAACAAGCAGTTCCAAAATTAGAACTCCAGACAGTTTTACGTCACTGACTTTGATATAAATGACTATTGAGCCACAGTCAGAATCAGGAACAGATCCATGGCAGGCCTATCAGACAGGCTGGAGAAAACAAGCAGGGGTAGGGCTACATCTTGGGAAAAAAATATGACAACACGAGGGTGGTGGGGGCCCTGTCCCTTTCAGCCAGCTAGTGAGGCGTCATCTGGCTGTCAGCTTGCCATATCTCTGCTGGACAGTTTTACCTCACCAAAGCTATCAATTACATCACAGTGTTTCCTAAAGCTAAACTAAACACAGTACACAAATACCCTCCTTGAAGTAACTATCAGTTGCTGGAATGCGGCAACTGGAAGCTGCCGATCTCAGATTCAAATAAACAGCAAAACATTTCATAGAAAGAGAGTTACTTAAAATCAAACATAAAAATAAGAGATCAGTCTGGTTAAAAAAACACTTCATCCACAAAATGACCATCTGTATATCAGTTAGTAACGCCAGGTTACCTTGAATATGTGAAGAAAACTTTGTTGACTGATTGATTGGGGACCACGCGGCAAAATTATATCAAGCATCAGTTTACAAACTCTCACACAACTCGTGCAGTACGATCCAAGTCTCATTTATCCAGTCAGTGCTTTCCAAACACAAGTATAGCATTTAAAACTGAACTAAAAGTAAAACTCATCTACACTCTCTTTAAAGCGAGTGGATAACACTGCACAAGTTCTGTGAGAGCTTGTACATGGATGCTATGTTACAGTTTTGCTGTTGTTCAAGTGATTCCCACCCCCTCAATAAATCAATTGTATGCCGTTTCCTGTGGAGGCATGCAAGAAAAATAAAGTCTTCTTCACAAATTTGTATTAACACAGCATGATTAACTGATTTGAAATGGTAATTCTGTGGGTGAAGTATTCCTTGAAACCTTGTGCTTAACATCTGGGTCACATTGTCTTATTTTGGATGTGTGTTACAGTTTCTTCTTCTGGGACAACAGTTTAAGAATGAAAACAAGCACTGGATACTCAGGTCGGCCGATAGCTGAAAGGCATTGACGTAAAAAGATTGTTTCTGCTATTGCTTACAGTTAAGGAGCTTAAAGAGGCATTGCCTACCATTACAAATACAACAGGGTTCTCATAGTTTGCTGGGGTAAATCAAGAAACCCACAGGGAACAGCTAAATAGACAACTGTTCCATATTCCTTCCTCGTGAATGTTACTGTATCTTGCAGTCTGAAGCCACATCGGACACAATCCAATAAGAAATTAAGTCTGAAAGTCTGATTACAACTGTATTAAGCCAGACAAATTAAATCCCCCTGAAGGCCTGTCTCTAAAAGGGCGAGAGGACGAGCACATCTCTTTATGTGACTGTGCGGGCTTTTCTATCAATTCACCTGGACTTTTCCACTAATTTTACCCCTGAAGGAAAGAAAATACGCTTTCACACTCTGAAGCTCCCCATAACACTGTATTAAACACGATTACCTCTGAGTACACTGCTCACTAGGGAGGATGGCATCTGGAAGAGTGACCTTGTTCCTGTCCAGTGGGTTCTGGCCCGGCCCGGTGTGGTTGACTGCTCGGTTGGCAAACAGGACATCATACTCCACACAGTTGACAAGGAACGTCGTGAATGTGACAACAAACAAAAACTGACTGTTATGATGAGATTAAAAAAAGAAAGAAAAACAGATTAGGCATTGTTCTGCATGACAGTAAAAAACAAGAACATCAAAAGTAATTACAGTGACAAAACAGATTAATAAACAGCACTGAGATAAGTGACTATATTTAATTTCTAACCATCAAAACACAGACAGCACGCTCTGCATACACTGAGAAGTGATTAATAAATAATAGAGCAGATAAAACAGGTCAATTGCAATTCTTTTAATACATATGTTGAAAGACTGAGGGTTGTTTTGGGCTGTCGTTATGTGGATAGATTTTCTCCAGCTAATGGTTAAAGGGGCCCTGTATTAATAAACCAACTGCGGTAAGAACCAGAGTAACACCAGTAATAGAGAAGGCCTACTGGTGGTGGCAAAAAAATATCTTAGGCGACAGAACAGAAAATAAACAATATGTTGATAAGCTGGCATGGTGATGTGATTATGTTATACTGCTGAAATACTAAACAACAACAACAAGGCAATAATCAAAATGTTGGTGTTTAGTGCAGGGAAACTGCTTCACATGAGCTTCCAAGTACAGCTGCTGTTGAAATCATCTGGCTCAACTTGTTCACGCTGAGGCCCGAGGCACACTTAACTGTCATAACAACATAAAAAATCACCACGAGGCCCGAGTCTTAGTCACAACAAGCATCCTGTTAGACGTGCACACCCAAGCTAATGCATTTGATTACACACATATCACTGCATATCGTGATGTTTTCTAGGAACTCAGTGTTTTGTGCTACTTCATACTTACACAAGTTCAAAGAACTCGGACAACATCATACATGCAAAGCCATTCTTTTGATGGAAATGATAGATGTGGACAGGCTGGTTAAGGAAAATCTGAGTTTATATAGTAAAAACCTGGATTAAGCACAGATAATCTTCAGGACAACAAACTCAAGGGTGCCTCAAAACTTTCCTGTTGATCCCTGTTGTAACCACACAAGCACATGGCAGTTAGGAAGTAAACACTGTGAGACTCAGCAGACTCTAAATATGACTACTGATGAGCATCTTTACAAGTCTGAGGTCAGCATGACATGACGCCAGTGACATATGCAATGACAGTGCACTTTTAAACACCTGCTATCTAACTGTGGTTTAAAAGGATATCCTTTTGAAGAAGTTATCCAGGTTCTTGATATGGTGCCATGAGTCTGTAAAATAAATGACAGCATTAGCACTTTGCTTCATCTTATTTTCAGACTACATTCATGAAGTGCAGTGCTCTCAATGTGCACTTGTTCTATTAAAGATGATTTATACTGAAGTCGTAATGACATGTTTACCTTTCAGGCCTTCGGGCACATGCACCAGTAAATCCTCCTCCCCTGGTGGTGAGTCCTCCTCAAAGTCCTCAATTCTCTGATACTCCTGGTAAGCTTCAAAGTTGGCCATTGTGCTTCACATTCTCGAGGTCACTCCCAACTGACGAGCTACTTGTCCTAACACTCTGTACGAAACGGCTGCGGTGTGGTAACCTCAGCTACATTCTGTAGCTAGCTGCTCAGCAACTCAAGCAGCTCAAACGAGGGTAACGTTAGCTTCAGCTAGCATTAGCTTGCTAACTTGCTTGTCTGGCGGACAACGCTCGTGTAACACTACACTAGCATTGCAACACGAAGAATACTGGGTGGAAGTTATGAGTTAAATACACGACTATTAGATTGACTGGTGAATGTTAATCAGCGTCGTTTACAGTTACAACCTGACTCAAGTCTCAGGTGCTGGTTAGCCTGTGAATGATTCAGCCACTCATGTAGTCCGGGTGAAACGGTTTGTTTTGTTCGCGACTTGGTCCGTCCATCTGCTGCTGTTAGACCTCCTGCCGTCTGTGCCCAACGGTCAAATCTCAACCACAGCTCGGCCAACACACACAGCTGTGTTTATATCACGATATAGTGGTCTTCAGTGTGTCGCGAGGTCCGTTAGCTGGTTTCCAAAAATACACCAGCCAGTGTGTGTCCACTGTTTTTGTCTTTCACAAACAAATGTCAACAAAACGTCATTGACGGTACTTCCGCTTGACTCCACCGTCACTTCCGGGTTTGAATTGTAGTTTTCCGTCGTTTACCCAAATAAAATCAAATTTATGTCGCGTCGCTGTTCAACAACGTTGCGCAAGTCGCTTTAAATGTGTCAGCTTGTTGCCTGTTGTCACTCTGTCGTCACAAACTAACACTCAAAGTAAAACGAGGTCATCTGTAGGCAGAGAAATGCACTCTGGGTCACTGTCAACATGGCAGCCTGCATGGTGCCTGTGGATTACTGCACAGCTTAGCGATTATTTTCACCTAACCAGCTTCTCATCACTGAAACAAGCATAAAGCATGTTTCAGTTACTCTGCTGCAGAGCCAGCATCACGGCTCCGGCGCGATGCAATAAAACAGCAGACATATGGAAACTTTCACGGTAGGCTAAACTGACCGGTGCCTGGTGTACAGTAGCTACTGACAGCTGACCTGTAGCTGCTATAAAAGCCATGTGTTAGTTAATCAACACTGACAAAGCTAAGCCTGCTTTGATTTTCCAGGTGACATAGCTGGTTTACACTGGTGTTTAAGTATAGATAGGTACAGTGGGGTGCATGTGTGTGTTTGAGTTTGTTATCAGGACAAGGAAATGTATCAAACAGGATTTTCATATTTCATTTATCTTTTATTTTTAACTGTAAAAAAATAGACAAATTAATAGAAATAAATTGAATAATGTTCTTTAGGTCCAGAGTGTACAACTGACAGAATAATAGTGAATTTTAATCAATTTATTGTTAAAGAATCAGTGGCAACATCAGCCTGCTCCAGCTTCTCATATATGAGGATTAGCTTTTTCTTTGTTTTACATTATTTTAGATTCAATAACTAAACAAGCAATGTGAGGATACACTCGCAATAGTGATGTGCATATGTATGTTTAAATTATTGGTCACTGTCAGTGTCTCCTCTGCAATTCCAATATAAGGTGGAGACTTGACTGATTCATTTATTATTAATAACTGAGAAAGTAATCATCCGATTATTCAGTGGCAATAATTGCTAGTTGCAGATCAATCTAAATCTCTTATAGCCTTAAAATATATATTGTAAAAATCAACAGGCTTATATCTGGGATAGACATCTATATGGGACAGGCCTTTAATTCCTGTCACACAAAACTGTTGCTCAGCAAAACACTATCAAATTGTTTATTTAAACCTGTATGAATATTACCTGTAGTATCAGATAATATATGTTATGAATCACTAATTTGATCAAGCTCCGACAAACCTCATCAGAGAAAGAGAGAGTTACAGCACTCGAGGATTACGGCACCTAGCACACAGCCAGATTAATTTTTATGACAAACCGGTTTGATTCTTTTGATCTGAAGGAATATGAATAACTTACAGGGTAATCGAGGAATGGACACATAATTTGAGGTAGCCAACAGCCTGCTTTATACATCCAACGAACTGCTTGGCAACCAGACCAGGCATCTAATTGAGACAAGCGTTTATTTGTCAAAATGTGTAGCCATACCAGGCTAGTAAAAGGGACTGGGTGTTTATTTGGGACTTGAAGTTTTACAGTACCTTTGCTACAATAGCCCTGTAGTACTTTCATGATATGTTATTGAATGCCTGATTTTTGATCATATCCAGGTGGTATACATCCCCACGATCTCCAGCACACAGCTCCTCACAGCAGCCTGGAAATGCTGTCAGTCGTGTTTGGAGCCTCACCCGGAGAGCTGTCCGCCACTCCACCACCCGAACATCCAAACCCCCAGGAGTGGCCCTGAAGTTTATCCTGGGACCAGCAGTGCTCACTGTGTCTGCTCGGCTGTTCTGCCATGTGGCTCACTGCGAGGCAGATGTGAATAACAACATCCCGGTGGAAGCTGGAGCCAAAAACTCCGTGCCTGAGTTCAAATGGCATATCCTGTGGGAATTTGTCAAACCTCAGCTGTTTGCTCTCATCGGCGCTGTTGTGGTGAGCTTGAATCACATCTCTTGAACGTACTGTCATTTTCCAAGATAGAGTATGTCATATGCTGATCAACTAAACTGAGTAATTTTCTTTTCAGCTTGCGTTTGGTGCCGCTATTTTGAATATTCAAATCCCCTTGATGCTTGGGGATCTGGTGAATGTGGTTGCACGTCACCTGAGAGAACAGACTGGGAATTATTTCCAGGACATAAGACGCCCTGCACTGAAATTACTTGGACTTTATGGCATCCAGGTAAGTACGCAAGAAACCTGTCAAAGCTCTAAGCAGTTGCACAACTCACTATGACACGAGTCACGTACAATCAGCCTGTGGTGGACTAAGTGTGCCAGCACATGGCAGTGTGTTATAATAGTGATAAAGCAGCAGTGAGCATGTGCAGTGGTAAGTTACGTCATTTTCTGCCATGTTTTCCTGCTGTCAAATAAGTATATACTTCTGATATAACTATGATTGTCTGGCCAGATGTTTTATTTCCACAAAGACTCTTAATTGCACCTTTTTAACATATTTAATTGTAGCATCGGGGATAATAACTGGACATTTATTTCTCTGTTAATTAAATGAAAATAAATCCTGGGGGTGGATGCAATAAAAACAACACCTGCACAATATCATGCAATCCAAGACAACAGCTCTGAGATAACTACCGTTTTTATGAAACTTATTATGCTTTAATTATTGAAACTATTTCAGAGGAAAAGACCATCACTGTCGAGGCTGTTGTTAGTATGTTGTTGTATTGGATAACATTGTTAAGTGTGCCATTTTCTTGCAGTAATTCTACCTGTTTAGTGATGGCTTTCAGGTCTTATTCTTTCATTTTTCTTACAGCTATGATGCTTATTACCCTCACACGTCTGCTTGTTCTCTTATACTCAGTTTCATTTTGGAAAAAAAATGTGCAAGAAAATGTCACAGCTGTTTTCTGGAAAATGGTGTGTTGCACTGGTCATTAATCACCCCTCTTTGTGCAGGGCCTGCTAACGAGTGGCTACATCATCCTGCTTTCAAGGGTGGGAGAGAGAGTGGCAGCAGATATGAGGAAGACTCTTTTTGCATCCTTACTGAGGTACATATTCCCTGATGTATGAGCATCATATGGTCATCTCTTTTCAATCTCGGTTAATATTATTGGTTGTCTGCAACAGTGGTTCCCAACTGGTGCAGCCCCAGGGTCCAGATTTCTCCATAGTCATTAGTTCAAGGTCCACACAGTTTAATACATTCAGCATCATGCTTGCGTTTGGCCATGTTGTCGAGCTAGTTTGTTGTCTCTGTGAAGCAGCTGTCCGTTTGTCACTTGTTCTAAAGCAGGAAACAGCACTTCAAAGTAAAAGCTCGGAGCCAGAAATTCACTGTACTTAAAAATAGATTGTGTTTTTTACAAACTTGACATGTTTCAGTGTCACTCAAGGTCCATTTAGATAGGACCTGCAACCCACTTTTGGACCCCGACCCACCAGTTGGGAACCACTGGTCTACAAGTGTATTGACATAGTCTGTGTTATTGTTTTGTCTTAGGCAAGATGTGGCATTCTTTGATGCCAATAAAACCGGGCAGCTTGTGAACCGTTTGACTGCGGACATACAGGAGTTCAAGTCCTCCTTTAAACTGGTCATCTCTCAGGTAAAGTGCTACGTATGTGTTGTGAAGTAATAAGTATATTTTAGTTTGAGCCCTCTAATTCCTATTTGTGGCTCTTTTTGCATATTTGCAGGGTCTGCGGAGTATTACACAGACAGTTGGGTGTTTCGTCTCTCTCTATGTCATCTCCCCCAAACTCACAGGCTTGACTGTGGTTGTCCTCCCCTGTCTGGTGGGAGCTGGGGCTCTGATCGGCTCATTCCTCCGCAAACTATCCCGTTTGGCTCAAGAACAGGTGATACCAAATCATTTTATAATGTTGCTTAGAATCTTTAGACTGAGCAATGTCTTGTACACAGAGTTTCATTACCATGTCACAAGAGGCTGCAATATCAGAACAGCCAAAATTCAAAAAGCCGTAGATATAAGCAAGGAGAACAGACCTTTACAAACGTGTCAGACATAGTGCACCTTCTCCTGCCTAACACAATATAGATCTGTTCTCACTTCTGCCCACAAGATGCCAAGTTTCTTTACAACTCTTCCTGGCTCCGACTCTAATTCTCATTATTTTGCGGGCCGACGTACAAACAGAAAGATGTGACTATGTCAGTGCTTGTATTGTGAGAAATGTCACTGACACTCCAAAGACGCACCAGTCAGAGTGACAGAAGGTTGTTCCCTTCAGATTGCTGAAGAAAATCAATATCAATCTTTGCAGTGCTGCCACAAAGCCTAAGTATGTCATTACACGGTGACAAGGTGTCTGTATTTATAGCATGTACAATTTGAGATGGAATAAAGCTGCTATTATTTTGAAGTTTAAAAGTTAAATTTGCTGTGTGCCTTAACTTTGTCTGTTTAATTTTAAGGTGGCAAAAGCAACAGGAGTGGCAGATGAGGCACTTGGCAATGTGCGGACAGTGAAAGCTTTTGCAATGGAGGAACGGGAACTCCAGTAAGTGATAGGGCTGGGTATCGTTTAAAAAATTACGATACCAGTACCAATACCTGAAAAGTGACACATATACCAATAGAGTACCTTATTTGATTCATTTTTTTTCTTCATTTGATGCCCATCATGTGAATGGAAGCATTCAGTTGCATAAAATGCCAGAGGCCAGAAGTGTGTAGTATAGCCATACTTTTGAACACTTAAGCAGCATCTGAACTGCAAAACCACACAATTAGAGTTTCTTATCTAGATCTAGCGACTTGGTACTGGGTTATTTCGCTTGAAATCTTAAAGGTATTGAGTACCGATACCCAGCCCTAGTAAGTGAGAGTATATTTTAAAATACTCATAGCCATAGTACTTATAGAGACACAGTATACTGTATGTCAGAGATAATATGTTAATGTCTTTTTTCTAGGTTATATGCATATGAGGTCGACAAATCATGTGACATGAATGAAAATCTCGGTGCTGGAATTGCAGTTTTCCAAGGACTGTCAAACGTTGCCCTGAACTGTGAGTGTATTTCAACTATGTTCACTGATAAACACAGCATTAAGCAGATCAGTACTGTATCTGACGATATCCAGTAAAGTAATGTTTTTGTGGTGTGTGCTTTCAAAACAGGCATTGTCCTAGGAACTATTTTTGCTGGAGGGACTTTAATCTCTAGCAATGAAATGTCCCCTGGAGACCTCATGTCTTTCCTGGTTGCTTCTCAGACTGTTCAGAGGTAAAAGACACAACCTGCTTCACAGTGATTCCTCTTTCTTACCATTACCATACCAAATGAATCAGTTTAAATGTAGCTGATGTTAAGGTATAACTCCTGTTCTCTTTATGCTCAGGTCATTGGCCAGTATCTCTATCCTATTTGGACAGGTGCGTAAAAGTTATATGCATGTAGAGCATGTGTTATGTATGCATTTGTTAACATTTGAAATACTATTAAGTGAGAAATCAAGCTGTCAGTCTCTAACTTCTGCAACAGATGGTGAGAGGATTAAGCTCCGGGGCCCGGGTTTTTGAATACCTAGCCTTGGTGCCTAGCATTCCTCTGTCTGGAGGAGGACGCATCCCGTACCATTCACTGACAGGAAGAGTGGACTTTATGAACATTTCATTCAGGTTGGAGCCTCGAATTAATTCAAGTAGATTTCAAGACAATTCTAGATATTAACTAAACATAACTATCAGAGCTTACTATCTTTTGATTTATTTTTGTGTATATTTAAAGCTATCCAACAAGACCTGGCCATCAGATCTTGACGAAGTTCAGCTTGACGCTGCCTCCTTCTAAAACTGTCGCCCTTGTTGGAGAATCTGGAGGAGGTAATTTCCTCATTAATGATTCTGAGTGTAGATGTGTGAGATGTGAACAGTGTGAGACTGTAAATGAGTAATCCAATACATTTTAGGAAAGTCCACCGTGGCGTCCTTGTTGGAGCGTTTCTACGACCCAACTAGTGGTGTAGTCATGCTGGACGGACTTGACATCCGAACACTTGATCTGTCCTGGCTCAGGGGACAAGTCATTGGATTTATCAATCAGGTAAAGACTGTTATTAATTAAAATCTGGGATGCATTAATGATTAAGTCAGATTAATAAAACTGTTAATTATACACGGCTTTATCTTTCACCCTGTATCTTTGCAGGAGCCAGTTTTATTCGGATCATCGATCATGGACAACATCCGCTTTGGGAAGCCCGAGGCCACAGATGCTGAGGTCATTAATGCAGCCAAGCAATCCAATGCTCACGGTTTCATCATAGGTTTCCCAGACGGCTATAACACTGTGGTTGGTGAGTGCACTCCTTCAGGCATTTACAGATATTATCATATGTGTGCTGTTTAAATACTAAACTCTAGATTTTTGAACCCAGGTGAGCGAGGTGTGACATTGTCAGGTGGCCAGAAACAGCGCATTGCTATCGCCCGCGCCTTGATCAAGAACCCCTGCATCCTGGTGCTGGACGAGGCCACCAGCGCCTTGGATGCAGAATCAGAGCGGGTGGTGCAGGAGGCTCTGGACAGAGCCACACGTGGTCGCACTGTGCTTATCATCGCCCACCGGCTGAGCACCATTCAAGGGGCTGACCTCATCTGTGTCATGAGCAATGGTCGCATCGTAGAGGTGAGGTAGCAGAGTAGTCAGAGAAATGGAGGTGCTCTTATCTCCTGTTAATTTATTGGACTACCTGCAAGCTCAACGAGGCACTAAAGAGAATTTGCTTGATTCCATGTTCAGTAATTTATACATATATATTGGTCGCTTCCATCTCAATGTGCTGAGTGTGTAGAATAAGTTTTAATTATATCTAACAGCTTCCTCTTGTCTTTTTAAGGCTGGGACTCACTTGGAACTGCTGAGCAAAGGAGGACTTTACTCTGATCTGATCCGCAGGCAAAGAGCCGAGGGGAAGAAATGAACACACTAAAGCGTGTTTACTGTAGATCTACACTGAGTAATGAAATGTCTTTTTAAATGAATTCATAGGAAAGGTTTACCTCAACAGATAAATTATGTAAAACATGTAATGTAAATCTACCAGCTCTGCCTAGTTTTACAACAAACTCCAAAATGTATGTATGTAAATTTATAAGTGGACCAGCAGGATCGGCCTGTGATGATGAACAAACTACACTACTGTACTGTATTAAACTTAAAGCTGAGGTATGCAGTTTTCTGGAAACGGCAAAAACCAGCAGAATTTGAAAATATACACTCGTCCTGCAGCTCTCCCCTCTCTGTCCTAAGCCCCTTCCACCAGATCTGCACCCGCTATATACGGGAACTCAAGCTGCTGTAGTAACTCAAATTTAGCCCTGGGTCTAACCTGCATGATAGCAGCAACGGAGTCGGTGAGTCGGAGCAGTGTGGTTCCCTGGTGCTGGCTGGGTTCTAGTTGCTGCAGCCGCTGACTTGGGGTCTGTCTCAAAGGCTGCTACCTGCGCTCCTCCCAGCGAGGTGGTCTGTAGCGGCAGGGACAGAGCCCGAGGACACACTGTAGGGGTCAAGGTTTTTTTACACTCACACCCACCCGACCTGCAAACACATACGTTAATCAACAAGCCAAACTTGACCCCAAACTATCAACTACATGCATTATAGTAGCACAGTGGTCAGGACTGAGACAAGGACAGAGACAGACTGAGCACAGCAGTGTTGATAATAAAGCTGCTTGCATGTGTGTGTGTTTGAGAGTGAGACAGAGGTAAGGAAGAGAAGGTGGAAGGTGGATTATTGCATTCAGTGTTTCTTTAAGTTGTAATTTGACTCGCCTGCCCAAAATTCATTGTATTTTCTAGTAAGCTCACCCAAACCTACCAGACCCTCAGGATGTGGGTTGACCCACGCATCACTACTAGCCACATAAACATGAACTTGAATTAGCTGCAGTCTTAAGCCTCTGACTATGCTTAGCATTTTCTCTCCGTGCTTCACCGATATTGACGTGTTTTATCTTGCTTGTTGTCAGACTCTCCTCAGATTCTGTCGTCCTTTTATGGTGTTGCTCTACAGTGCAGACAGTTATTGGCCTGCTTGAATTGCAGCTATTTTTCTTTGGGATTCTACGCCACTGAATCAGGGTTTCACCCAAAGAACGCATGCATGTTTGTATTTGTAGAACACGCTCTTCCTGAAAATGGCCAGAGCCAACAGAATGTACACAAGTCTTGTTTTCTTTCAGACCACTTTAATTACAACATGCTCAAAGGTTATTCTGGGAATTTGCCCAGTGACGCCAGATAACACTGCCTGCCTCAGCTTTAAATGTGAATTTCACAACACTGTTTTCTCTTATTCTGTATAGAATGATCAATTATATTGTGGTAGAAAAAATAAACTTTGTTTTAATGAGAATATACTGTTTTGTTCCCTTTATTTTAGTGGATCATAATAGACATGAACTCCATGTTTTGTCGTGAATACAGGGTTAAAGACACTAAACACTGAACCTAAACAGTGAGCAATATATGCTCTGTGGGTAGTGTCATCTCTGTTAGTGATCACACAGTTAAAATTCTCCAATTCACTGCAGGATTTAAAAAAAGCAGAAATGGAATGTCCACTTTAGTTGCTCCCTACAATCATCCATTTTGTTTAGATGTGATACCAGGAGTAGAGCTGCTGTTTTTGGCACCAGTGTTACCTCCTGTATGCACGAAGTAACCGTGAACTGTCTTTTAAAGCTGTCATCTTACTATAACTAACAGGAGGGAAAATATTTTGAGCAAATTGTCGCCATTGAAATCTGTTATACAGATGCTGGAAACTAGTGTTTTATCCCAAGAGTGTATGTATGATTTTGAGTGTAGTATTACGTTGATGCCCTTGTGTGTCTGTACAGTATGTTCGCTGACACAAAGTCTTGCACACTGGTGAATATTAGCCATCACTATCATTAGTTGTATTGTGGGCTCATTTGTCAAATGAAACAAGTCAAACACATAGATCTGTCTCCCTTTAACATACTGTTTGCATCATTAAGCAGACAAATTAGGCTGTCTGTAATTAATAATTCAAAGTATATTAACATATAGCCTGACAGCCTCCTAGTGGAATCCATTTTCAGTGTAAGATTAGTTTACAAATGATCAATTTAAGTAAGGGAAACACATTTAAGATACCACATAGTCCTGTACAGTTGCCTACACACATCCCTCACATTGTTATCTATGACTAAAGTGGGTCAATGTGAAGAGTCTGAGGAGAACTGTAAATGTGGACCAGTTTACCCCCTGCACACAGCCATTTTGATCTTTTAAAAACCTAACTCTGCAACAAAACTAGGCACAAACAGAGAACTGCTTCTGCTTCTAATCATGAGAAAGACATTGCTGCATTCTGCTGTTTGTTGAGCCTGGTCTGGTTTTTCGAGACAGTTGCAGTTCAACTTTTGGCCTCTAGATGACCAACAAGACGAGCTTGGCTGCAGACCGACCAGGAGCAAGTGAGTGCAGATAGCTTCAAGCTAACGCTAGCTATCACAACATTATTTACCCCAGTTTGGGGCTTTAATCAGTCATTGGTTTGCTAGCTCGCCCAGGGGCTGGCTTCACTGGCCAAACATGCAGAAATATGAAAAGCTTGAAAAAATCGGAGAGGGTAAGTTTCATACGCTTTTGATAAAGTTACGTTGATATTAGCTAGCCTGGTTTGCTAACCTAGCATTCTTGTAGTTGAGTAGCTAGCTAACGTTAGCTATATTGTGAGCTTTGTGCCTACGTTAACTCATTCCCTAGTTAACCATATACAAAGCTGTGTGTACGGGTTTTTCTTACACGAGTATGTGTTTGTGACAAGATCTGTCAGAAGATGTATGCCTGCCTGCTTTTACGATATTAACGCAAGCTAGGTAGCTAGGTAGCTACGTAGCCGTTGCTATGCCATTCATCAATACGATAACTGATTTAACTAATCGTTATTATGCTCCGTAGGAACGTACGGGACAGTTTTCAAGGCCAAAAACAGAGAAACCCACGAAATTGTGGCTTTGAAGAGGGTCAGGTTGGACGACGACGACGAGGTATGTTCTCAAAACAACCTAATTCTTATTTCAGTATTTGCTAGCAAGCTGTTAGCATGCTAGTGCTAATCACTGTGGGTGTCATCTCTCTCAGGGGGTGCCAAGTTCAGCTCTGAGAGAAATCTGTCTCCTGAAGGAACTAAAGCATAAAAACATAGTCAGGTCAGTCTGCTGCCCAAACTGTGTCACTGTCTGTCAGAGGAGTTAAAATGCTGAGCAGGTTGCATTTAAGCAGGATGTCAACAACCATCAACTTAAAGCTGTTCTGTCTCCTGCAGACTACATGATGTTTTGCACAGTGACAAGAAGTTAACCTTGGTTTTTGAATATTGCGATCAGGTGAGAGAGAGTCATCATAAACATACAGTTTGTTTTATTGTGTGCCATCTGAGGCTAATGTGTCTCTTATCATATACAGGATTTGAAGAAGTATTTTGACAGCTGCAATGGGGACCTAGATCCTGAAACTGTGAAGGTGAGAGTTTAACCAAGGACAGCATGCCTGCTCAAACGCATACTGTGTGAACAGCTTGGTTTGTTGATAGCATCATTTTTAGCTTCTGGTTGTCATGTCTGTACATCTCATGAAACTTTGAATTAACTGCTTTTTCCCTTCGATGCAGTCATTCATGTATCAGCTGTTGAAAGGCTTGGCCTTCTGTCACAGTCGAAACGTTCTTCACAGAGATCTGAAGCCGCAGAATCTCCTCATAAACAGAGTGAGTGTTCAGGTGCATTTGGACTTTGTCTTAAAGGCTGAAGAAGCTACAGACTTGAAATCAGTAACAACATGTGTGACATGTAAAGCTAAATCTGATGGACTGTAGAGGCTATGGTTTATGATGTGTTCACTTGTGTCTCTGTCTATAGAACGGGGAGTTGAAGCTGGCCGACTTTGGGTTGGCTCGAGCCTTTGGCATACCTGTGAGGTGTTACTCTGCAGAGGTAGGTTGTACATTGTCATTATCATATCAGATCTTTAATTTTTAAATTTGTAATCGTGCGTGAAATTGCAGAGATTTTTGGCACATTCAATATCAAAAGAAAAATCAAGAGAGTTGTAGTACATGCCACACTACAACCAGCATTCAGTAGACTCTATTATGCACTTTTGTTGGCTTTACAGCTTATACACTTTACATTTATTACTCTGCTACTTCTCGTCTTATCTTGTCGTCATTTTTGAGCAATCTGTGGCACACGAATTTCCTTTGGGATGAATAAAGGTCTGTATTATCTCATGTTATGCAGTCTTAGCACTGTAGTTTGGTATTTTGAGTGCCGAGAAAAAAAAGTTGAGACCAATCTATGAGCTCTCAGTTCGTCATTTAGGTGCTATAATTAAGTGAAACACAAATGAATTTTAAACCCAAACAATATACCATCGATAAATCGGATCAAATGTTGTATTTTTATTTTAATTAGTATTTTTTCTTTTGCTCTTTAAGTCTTGAGCTGCTGTAACAACCTAATGAGGTATCCATAAAGTTTATCTTATTTTAAAGGCGCTCTTTGTGCTTCTCAACATGGAGGTGGCTCAGCTGCCGTGTTAACCAGGAGGGTGGGTGCTACACTTCCGCAACAATGCCATCCTGCTATCAGGAGTTGCCGCCATATCAGGGCAGTGCAAAGCGGCAGCAATGAGCTAGTCAGTGGGATACACACATGCACTAACAAAACAACAAACCACAGAGAAGCTCAGATCACAATAACACAGGAAGCGTCTCTTCTCAGGAGGCCACTATAGCTTTACGTAGCAAATAGTGATTTGCTGCTATATTCATGCTCTGAATGTCTCATACAGAACCGTTTCAGATTTTATTTTAGCCCTGAATGACACAACTCTTACATTTCTTACATAAAAAGTAATATCAAAATATGGCAGATGTAACTAACAAACTGCAACAACAGATCCAGGCCCTCAACCACAGTGTTCCCTGTGTCTTTGAGGTTATTAAAAAGCACTTATTTGTGTTATTATTTGTGTGAACAGTGTAAAGTTAAGTCATTAATTAATGATAGGAGAGAGTGGACCACACAATAGCATGAACTTTAAGTTGTGTTTGGATTTTCTTTTGTTGCTGACGTTATCAGAGAGATGACAGGCAAGTCTCAGATAGGTTTAGTGGATTTGGTTGGCTGACCTAAGGGCCCGGCGCACCAATCTCATGAGGGGGCACTTGACCCAGGGTGACTACAACTGATCTGAAAATGTAATAAACAGAAAACCTTGAGGGGGACAGAGTTTGAAGCATTGAGGATTTGAAGTAAGGTCATTTTAAAAGGTCATTTCATTTCAGAGGATGTATTGCCCTGAGACTCTTCGAACTGGTTCAGCAAGAAGAAATAAATGATCCAACAGTTATTTCACTCTACGTGGATATACTGTAATATGCAATACAGGCAGCATGAATTAAACACACAGACTAAAGATCTTGATGACAGTAAAGGGATTTTGCTGAATCAATCCCGCCAGGTAAAATGATTCAGAGTGGAGTTCATCAGCATTCTTACTTTTTCTTACGGCCCTTTTCCACCAAATTAGGATCAGGATTCCTTGAAATGTTGGTGCTACCGAGCAAATCAGTCTGTGTTTCCACCAGTTTATGGCAGAACCATCGTTGTCACGGGTGTGTTATCAGTGAAGGGTGTTTTTTTTTTTTTTTACCCAAAAAACAAGCACAGACCAACTATTAACGACGAGAAATCCATTACGTTCAAGAATCGCTTTTCAAATTGTAGACTATGACACGGCATGGTGCTGCAGTGGTTAGCACTGTTGCCTCACAGCAAGAGGGTTCCTGGTTCGAACCATTGGGGTGGGGGAGCCCATCTGTGTGGAGTTTGCATGTTCTCCCTGTGTCAGCATGGGTTTCCTCCAGGTGCTCCAGCTTCCTCCCACAGTCCAAAGACATGCAGGTTAATTGGTGACTCTAAATTGTCCGTAGGTGTGAATGTGAGTGTGAATGGTTGTCTGTCTCTATGTGTCAGCCCTGTGATAGTCTGGTGACCTGTCCAGGGTGAACCTTGCCTCTCGCCCAATGTCAGCTGGGATAGGCTCCAGCTTCCCCGCGACTCCTAACAGGATAAGCGGTCACAGACTAGAATTAATGAACGACACGCCCGCTGCTCTTTTTGATTCCGAATTTATTTTTTGGTCACAATGCTATGAATGGTTCAATAAAACATCTCCCACAACCCTACAGGTGGGTTGAGGCTGTGGAAAACAGGGCTCCAGGATGTGCTGCACACAGAGTGATTTCATATATTTTTAAAAAAGCTATCAGCACAAAGTCATCTTTGTACATATGTTTTTTGAATATTGTAAATAAGAACTCAACACTGCAGATGGTCGTGACTCAATATGTGATGTATTCATCACTTACCAGCTTAAAGCACATTCACGTTATTCCGGTTTTGAAGGATCCACAAATTTAACTTTCTCTGTGAAAATGACTCATGAAAAGTTAGCAGTGGTTCTTTAGCAGGTGGTTGTATCATTAGCATCTGTACTGAAATGAACTTTTAAACTTTTCAAGTTGAAACACAAGCACTTCATTCAGCCCACACAGTCTCTCTGGGAAATGAAACTTTTTTTTTTTGTTATGATTTAATTTTGTTCGTTTTACTCCTGTTCCGTCAGCACACTTCACCAAACGCATTTTCATATAACCCGAAAAAATGTCTCTCAAACACTCGACACCTGACAAAGCAGCAGTTTGTTAAAATTGTCAAAAAGGTGTAATGGAAACCGGATGGCTGATGAAAGTTCAACATTTAGTGTTAGTGAAAATCTCTTTGTGGAATCAGTGTTGGTACAAAATAACACCCACCCCGGGAAACAGTCATTACACTGAATGCCTGAACAATGTTAGCACCAGTTTGGCTGGATAATTGGTGTGATTGGGTCGAATTCTTACACTGAACTCTGTAATTTGTGTGTAGGTGGTGACATTGTGGTACCGGCCTCCCGATGTGCTGTTTGGTGCTAAACTTTATTCTACCTCAATTGACATGTGGTCTGCTGGATGCATATTTGCAGGTTTGTATGTGATTATTGACATAAATGTGGACATAAGTCACTCTGTTATTGTCTTTTTTGACATTGTTTTGTTAACTAGTGTAACTAGAATACTTAAACAGCTAATTTAAAAAAAATCATAATTCATAGGGTGCTTTAAATGTACAATACACTCTGCAGGATTTTCCTAAGAAGCGATGTACAGACTCGTAGAAAAGGAGTCCCTCTCAGTCATCACTTATGACCCACTAGAAGTGTGTGGCAGTGTATTTATCTGCAGAGACTCTGTCCTCTGCCTTTATTTTTATTTTGTTCTTATTTTGCTGTATTTGGGACACTCCTGGGCACAGCATGCAGGTGAGGTCAGGACTTTATAAAAAGTTAGAGACCTGTGCTACAAAGCCAGTTTAACTTACCCAGGATATCTTTTCTTATCTGGTTTGACTAACCCTAACATTGTCCGTCTGATAACTGGTACTACAAAGCTGGTAATCAGCTAGTTCAGTCAACTCTGGGTTTTCCTGTTGTGCGTTCATGTAAAAGGTGCAGGGCTGTTAATTAGGAGCGACAACATCAGAACTATGAATGAAGTAGGCTGCTTCGTATCATATGAGATGAAACCGTTCTGAAAGTGCCGGGGACTGCGAGACCGTAAAATACCAATGGTGCGAGATCTGAACAATGTTTTGTAATCTTATAATGTATAATGTAGAAACATTGAAAATACTGTCCAAGAATTCACCATCCCCCGAGACTTAAATCACATGCAGGTATCAGGCCTATGTGACACAGTAAAGGGCAGAAAAGTAGCCTCGTTAATAACTGATGAGGTCTGTCTGACCAAAATGTTGCGTTTATAATAACGAGAGATGATTAACAGTGTGTGGATTATGTTAGTAATAAAAAATCTGTTTTATCCTAATTCTCATCACACAGGTGTTCCATTTTATTTTGAGCTCGCAGTAATGAATCACAGTGGAAAAGTAGCAGCACTTTCAGCGATCACTGCAAACTAAACTAAACTTTGCGCAAGTTAAAATCCTGTTAAAATCATGTGTTTAGTGCTGTAAGAAGTGATCTCTGTGTTTGTTGGAAGCTCTGTTTTAAAACCAGCTGAAACAATGAAATGATTCTACTGACCTATAGCAACATATAGGCTCCTCTTTTGTACCCGAGACTCCAGACATTTGTCTATGTCAGGGGTTAGAGGTCGGGGTGTTTACAGGCTGTGATCTGATACTCTGACGTAAAGTCAGCACAAGTTGCCACGGTGATTTATCCCGCTAAAAAGAGAACCAGCTTTGTAGGATTGAAAACCCAGAGTTAACCCTTAAGTTACCTCACTAACTCCAAATCCTGCTTTGTAGTACAGGCTTCAGGTACCAGACTGTTGAGCAGCACGCATTCAGGAGGAAGCTGTGAAAATCAGTTACAATGCCGAAGCCCTACAGCAAATATAGCAAAGTAAAACACCTAGCAGAGAAAACTAGATCCAGACTGAATCCAGGGTGGGTTTCACTTTTGCTGGTGATACTGTTTACAGACAGTAACTAACGATTCCTGAATAGTGAGCCATTTATCACTACAGTGGTTAAATATTGTCAACAGGGTTCAGTGTCTTGTCTGTGTAGTGGGGCAACGAGGCACTATGGAAATAAGTACTTTAAACTTAATGTTGTTGTACAGTATGTAGGTTGTTTTTTTTTTGACAGAATCAAATGAAGCCAGATATAAGATATGAATTATATTTGACTCTGACTCCATGTCTCATTCAGAGCTGGCCAACGCTGGAAGGCCTTTATTCCCCGGGAACGACGTGGACGACCAGTTGAAAAGAATCTTCAGATATCTTTTTTTAATAGTTGTCAGTATCGACAGCTTGTGTCTCCTGCTCACACAGTCTGGTATGCGGGACTCACACTTTGTTCAGACAGAACTATTGATCTACTATGTGATGAATGATTTACAAACGGATAGTCTCGACAGGTCGGACACACCTCTCTGCTGCAAAAAAGTTTTTCTTTAACCACTCGGCACATTGTTGGGTACACCAACTGAAGAGCAGTGGCAGACGATGACGAAACTCCCAGATTACAAGGTAACTGATTGGTGTCATTTGTTTTGTTTGACACACAGTGGATGGAGTACAGAGAATGTGGAGGTACGTCAGGCTGTGTGGGTCTGCGGCGTGCAGTACCGCGCCCGCCCCACCTGCACATACGACCGATTACTACCACAACCTGATTTGAGCTGCTGACACAAAATGCACAGACGGATCGTGAGCTGTTCGTACATAAATGACGCAAACCTTAAATGTATATTTTAAGGAAGGTAATTCAGAAATGTACATATTCTTATAATATTGAGCAACACTGCTCCACTGTTACCGTACCTGTTAGTGATGCACCTGATTGAAGCGGCTCTCTTCCAGGTGGTGCAGAAGACAGAGCTGACACACACAGTAGTGAGTCAGAGGATTAAATGGTTAAAACATTGCATTATTCTCATTATTCTCATTTTATTTAAATGTATTCATCATCCAACACCCACGATGTGACCTGTGTGTCCTTTTTTTCCACCCTAAACTGACCCGTATATTAAATTAGGACAAATAACCACCTACAGATCACCTTTTTTGCGGGTCAGCTGCCGCCAGGTACCCATGAGTAGCCATCTCTGTGAGGACACGCTCTGTTATCTCTAAAGAGGTCTGTAATCCAAACTTTTGCTGCCATGTCATATAGATCTATGTTGCTTATCTTGATTAGTTCGTCCACATATCGTGGCTCGACCAGCATAGGTGGCACAGGTTACACAGCGCGATCCTCACAAGATGGCGCCTCCAGCCATCACAGCGTGACGTCAGCTTCACATTCTCTGTACTTCGTATGTTACCAAACTATTCTTTACTGCTTCTCTTCTCACCTGCAGCCATATCCCATGTATCCAGCCACCACCTCACTGGTGAATGTCGTCCCCAAACTAAGTAGCACAGGACGGGATCTACTCCAGGTACTTTCAACTTCTATACCGTTAAATGTTAAGAGTTAATTTGTCTGCATGCATTCGTTCATGGACTCAAATATCAAAATACATTTTACTTTGATGGTGAATAAAATGTTTCTTATTTCTATCTTTTTTTAAGTGTTGATGCAAAAAGTTCAGTAACTTAAGTTAAATTAATTTATCAGTAAACACTGATATACAGTTTTGGTTGCAGTAAATTTGATGTTGCCGTTCACTTATGTAAATTTTCCTTTGATCTCACCCAGAACCTGTTAAAATGTAATCCCGTCCAGAGGATCTCTGCAGAAGAGGCCTTGCAGCACCCTTACTTTGCTGATTTCTGCCCACCCTAAATGCTAAATGGCCTCTCGCTGAACCTCCGCCGCCAGAATCAATCATCCTTCACTCTGTTGGGTCATTAGGACCGGTCCCAACAAGGCAAATCCCTCACCAGTTTTCAAACACTCCCCTGCATCTCATTCTGTCGTGCCTCTGTGTGGAACAAAGTCCTGGTGGCTCTGCAAGGTTTTAGGTTCTTTTAAGTTGCAAGCCTGTTTAATTTGGTACATACACGTCTCCCAGTTAATTAGCACTAGCGTGGGAGGATGCGGTATGTGTCACATTGAATAAATTGTCTACCTGTGGAAACGGCTGAGAACAAAACACCCCTCTGCTCCAAAAGACTTTAATTAACATGCTGTTTATTTCTCACGTTTAAATGGTTCGTCATGAATGAAAGACGGCCCTTTGAATCTGCGGTCGTCTCATTTGGTGAATTCATTTTGTTTACCTAAAACTCAAAGTGCTGGCACAAACTGCATCAGCTCTGACATTATGGTCTCTGGTCCTGTTGTGGTGTGTTTTGCCACTTTGCTTCCATTAATAGTCTTACAGTTGGTGGAGAGAGTGTTGAGTTTTGATGCCAATATTAATATTTCAGAGATTAGAAAATGTGATCTTGATATATTGGCCATAAAAACAAAGCATAAACCTGTTTTATTATTATGAGCATCACTTCAATTTGGTTTTTAAAGCATTGTGATTTGGCTGTAGCTCCTCATGAGCTGCGATAAATGCTGGCGCTGACACTGATACATGTGTGAGAATTTAATACCCAGTTATATATTGGCTCTAGAGGAGACCACAGGTTCCTGAGACAGCTGATGCTCCAGTGTTCCTATTTCAGATATATTCACATTTCAAATTAAATTGCTCATTTGTCGGTTTTAGAACCGCAAGTGAGCAATTAATCTGAACATTTAAAAGGCTGAATTTGTTTAGTGTCTTTTCAGGATAACATGCTGATTTTGTTTTACAAGCCTGTAAATTCCAAATTTCAGAGGATTTTTTTTTGGATATAAATACTGTATGTAATTTGGTACTAATTTATTTATTTTTTTCAAGGAATTCCTCCCTTTAAACCTTTTGTACACACTTAAAAATTGTTAACTCGTTATTAGAAACTTTTTACACAGGTTTAATTTTTCTTTTTTATTTATAATAAGAAAAAATACTCCTATGTTAATACTAATACATTATTCACTTATTATTGGACTTTTTTTTCTTTCAGTTTTTGCAAAATTTAAAATAAAAATAAATAATGAAACCTGCCCAAATAGTTAAATTACTCACTTATTATTTTGAAAATTTTGCATAGGTTTATTTTTTATTTAAAATAAAAAATAAACAATTACACCTGTGTAAATAATTATTCACTTGTTGGAAAGTTTTTACACGGGTTTAATTTTTTATTTATAATTTAAAAAAAAGGTGTCGATTATTGGACTTTTTTTTTCATTTAAAATAGTAATAAATAATAAAATCTGTGTAAATACTTAGAAATTACTCACTTATTTGGAAAATTTTGCAAAGGTTTATTTTTTTTTATTAAAATACAAATAAACAATTAAACCTGTGTAAATAATTATTCACTTATTATTGGAAAGTTTTTACACAGGTTCATTCTTTATTTAAAATAAGAATTAATAATTAAACCTTTGTAAATACTTACAAATTATTCACTTATTATTGGAAAGCTTACACAGGTTTATTTTTTATTTAAATTAAATGTAAATCATTAAACCTGTGCAAATAAAATACTATAATAATAAATTACAAAAATTATAAATTATAAATTGGAAACTTTATCCTCCATATGAACTAAATTTGTCTGTACATAAATTAAAACAGTTCGTCTGCTTTGCACTAAAAGACTCTGGAGGTTACACTAGCAATTAATTAGAAATTAGTAATTAAAAGTATACCAGTTGAACACAGTCTCTATTTTCCCTCTAATTATTACCAAATTACATACTTCTTTCCTGGAGATTAAAAGGCAATTACAGACCTGTAAAATATGCTGTCGTATCATGACTTATTTTACATTTCAGACCGGAACAGAAAACACACTTACACATCCCAACATTACAATTCTTTGTCCCACTACCTATTACAAGATTGTATAATAGCACGGGAAGCTAATTTATAATTTTCTTTTTTCTCAGGCTTTATTATGTCCCCTTTTTTATTTGTCTTTTGTGCACTTTGTAAGTTTTATTTTAAATCGTTTAGGTCTCACTATAATAAATATGTTGAACACTGACAGCCAGGATTATAGACGGTTATCAATAAATGGGCCAATACACACATATATATGTATATTGTATATGTTAATGACTAGTGGACCATTAGTGACACATTACTTTTTTTTTTTTTTTTTTTTTTACATCATCTTTATCATAATTATACTAATGTCTTTTAGCTTTTCTGAAATGCTTTTGTATTTGTTAAATTAGAGATGAAAGAATCCAGGTAATCCACTGATAATCTGTATTTTCATATAATGATTGTTTTGCACCATTAGCTGTTTCCATTCTGGTTACTTATCATATTAACATGGTTAACAGCTCGCAGTGTTATTTTACTCCAGATTGCTACAGCGCTACTTATCCCATAAAAGCCTACATGATGAGTTGTGTTTGAAGTAGCTGTGTTAATAGGGGGATGATTTGTTTTCATTTTGCCGATGTAAGACAAGATAATGGATGCATGTATTTATTAATGATGGAATGTCTGCTCATTTGTTTTTGCATTCATTTAAATGTAGCACAGCTTCATTTGGTACAGGAACTCTCCTTTTGAATGATTTCATGTTACTCAGATCTAAAGCATTTAGCAGGCTCTTTTTAGGATTTAAAATGTTTGAAGGTTGTGTGTGTGTGGATTAAGTTATAATGAAAAAAAGAACAAAAGCATTTGCTCTCAGTATTTCATTATCTCGTGATGACAGGAGGTTTCAGACAAACTGCTGTAGTTACTTTATACAGCTTCAGTTTTACCTTTGAATGAAGAGTGGATTTTGCACTTTGCTTTTGTTAGTGATTATTTTTGTGTATATTTCAGCCATTAAGACTCAGTATTCAGTAAAGTGGACACAAATACATGTTTGCTTTTGAGATTAAAATTTCATCCTTGACTTTAAACACAGTAGTTGACAAAATGTCACCACAAGGTTCGTCCCTTTAGGAGCTGTTGTGGAGCTTTCGATCATATCCACGACAGCTGAGCAAACTCAGTCTGCTGAGAGTGTGTGTGGTGTGATGTGATTGACAGCTCCCCAACAGCCACCTTAATAGACCTTGTGGTGAGATTTGAAAATTATTTAACAGCCTGCTCATTTCTAGGTCACCTTGACTATTTCAGCATTTTGGGCGAAACTAGTAATAGTAAATACAATCGTGATTCCAAAAAAGTTGGGATGTTGTGTAAAACATGAATAAAAACAGAACGCAATGATTTGCAAATTGTTTCTGACCTATATTCAACTCAACACAGTACAAAGACAAACTCATTCAGAATTTGATGCCTGAAAAGTTGGACCAGGAGCTCAGCAAAGTTTAGAAATGCTCAAAAAACACCTGGAACATTCTACAGGTAAACAGGTTACTTGTTATCATGATTGGGTATGAAAGGGGCATCCTCGAAAGGCTCAGCTGTAGCAAGGATGGCGTTTAGTTTCACCACTTTGTGAGAAAGTGCATGGGCCATTGGAAGGACTTGAGGGATTTCACCATCTACAATCTATAATACCAAAAGATTCAGAGGCTCTGGACAAATCTCTGCAGATAAGGGGCAAAGCTGAAAACCAACACTGAATACCAGTGACCTTTGACCCCTCGGGTGGCACTGCATTAAAAACCAACATGATTGCTTTGAGGATATCACCACATGGGGTCAGGGACACTTTGGAAAACCACTCTACCATGCAAACTGAAAGCCATTTATCAAAAACATCCAAAAACACATCTGGCTGGAAAAGCGTGTTGTGGTTTAAATTGTTTTTGGAAATCATGGATGTTGTGCCCCTGAACTAAGGAGGAAAAGGACCATCTAGACTGTTACCAAAGTTCAAAAGCCAGCATCTATGATGGTATGGGGACGTGATCGTACTCAAGACATCTAGGTAAATCGCACATCTGAAGGCATCATAAATGCTAAAAGGTTTTAGAGCAACATATGCTGCCATCCAGACGACGTCTCTTTCAGGGACGTCCCTGCTTATTTTAGCACGATGATGCCAAGCAACATTCTGTACGTGTAACAACAGCATGGCTTCGAAGTAAAAGAGCGCGGATACTAGACTGGTCCACCTGCAGTCTAGACCTGTCTCCCATTGAAAATGTGTGGCGCATTATAAAGAATAAAATACGACTAAACAGACCCCAAATTTTGAGCAACTTAAGTCGTATATCAAGCAAGAACAGGAAATGATTTCACTTTCAAACTTAAACAGTTAGTTAAAAGAAAAGGTGATGTAAGGCAGTGCTGAACATGCCACTGTCCCAAATTTTGGGAACTTGTTGCAGGCATCAAACTGAGAATGAGTGTATATTTACAACTAGAACTACTGTCTCCTGGTTGTATGCCTCCACAAACCTGTCACGTTGCATTTACAGTTTACATCCATGTCTGTTAAAACATGGATGCTTCACACACATCTTCCCCCGGCAGCACAGAAGATCTACACAATCAGCACAGCCACCAAAGACTAGTCTCCAATGCAGTATCTGACCAAATGTCTCCCCTTCTGTTCCTGAGTTATGACATTAAGTAATGGCCAGTAAAGTGTTCTTGCAGTACATACACCAATCAGCCAAAACATTTAAACCACTTGCAGGTGATTGTGTTGTTACAATGCAATGTTCCATTGGGAAACCTTGGGTCCTGGCATTCATGTAAATGCTACCTGATGCGCTCCACCCACCAGAACACCGTTGCAAACCAAGTAAAGCCCCTTATGGCAAAGGCACTTGTTGAAGGCAGTGGCCCCCCAGCAGGACAATGCACCCTGCCACACCATAAAAACTGCTCAGGAATGACTCTAGGAATGGGATAAAGAGCTCAAAACGTTGACCAGGCCTCCAAATACCCCAGATACCAACCCGATCAAACATTTGAGGGACATGCTGGTACCCCAGAGGTACCCCCGATCCTTGGTGAGTCCTCCTTGGACCAGACTTGGCTTTGACCTGTCAAGGCATGAACACAGGACCTCTGGGGGGGGGGGTCCTATAGTGTCTGGCACCAAAGCATTGGCTTCAGATCTTTTGGGTGGTGTGGGTTGTGAGGTGGGGTACCAGCATGGCCCACAGATGTTTGATCAGACTGGGATTTGGGGATTTCGGAGGCCAGGTCGATGCCTTGAGCTCTTTGTCTCGTCCCTCGGGAACTCCTGAGCAATTTTCCTGGTTTCAGGGTGCATTGTCCCGCTGGGGGGGGGGGGGCACTGCTACTGGGTACCTGGTCTGCACCAGTGTTTAGATGAGTGGAGCGTGTTGGGTGGCAACCACATGAATGTCAGACCCCAAGGTTTTTCCACAGAAAATTGCATTGCAACATGATCAATGTTGTTCACTTCACCCACCAATGGTTTTAATGTTTTAGCTGATCAGTGTATGATCTCACAGTGAAGCTGACCTTCTGGATATTGGACGTTTGTGTGAAGTTTTGTCATAATTAGCGTATGAATTCCAGAGTTCTGCAAAAACACGTTTTGCGAGGTTCCAGTGACCTTCGACCACCAAATTCCAATCAGTTCATCATTGAGTCCAAGTAGATGTTTGTGCCAAATCTGACAAAGTTCCCCCAAGGTGTTCTTGAGATACTTTCATGCATCAGACGAGGTAAAAGTGACCTTGACCTTTTACCTTTGACCAAATTCTAATCAGGTTACGAGAATAGGGTGGACAGACGGACAGACGGACGGACGAACAACCCGAAAACCTAATGCCTTCGACTGAGGTTATCACCAGCGCAGAGGCATAAAAAAAACAATAAAATTAGTCAGTTTGAATATTAAGTATCTTGTCTTTGTACTGTATTTACCTGCATATAGATAGAAAAGGATGAGCACATCATTGCATTCTGTTTTTATTTACTATTTTGGTTTTGGGGTTGAAGTAACATAAATAAATAAAGGACTCAGACAGCTGAATCTCGACCACATTTTGACTTAATTCGAGCTTGGCTGCGAGGTTTGATTAAACCAGATGTCAACTTTGTTTAAATCCCTTTAAAACGTGGTTTCAAATATTTCTCTCAATAGCAAAAAATATGTCTCAGCAACAATCAAAGTTTCGGGGTAAACATCATGAGGTCTTGCTAATTAAGAGTTTAACAGTAAAAAAAAAAATCAGCTAATCTTCATCAGGTCTTCATGCTTGTGGCCTGCCAACAAATGTAAATGACCCAAATGTTGTACAACTGTGATTGGTGCAGGGAAGCTCTCCTGTCAGGTGACCAAACCTGTTCTAACCTTAGCAGATTATTTTGTGTTCTTTGTGCAAACGTGATTAAGTGAGCAAGTTTTCAAGGTCTTTGAAGATATACTATGCAGGATTTTCTAAAAGACAATGTATAGACTCACACAGGAGGAATACCACTTAATCATCTCTTAGGACCCACTAGAAGTGTGTGGCAGTGCTTTTTTCTGTAGAGACTCTGTACTCTTGCCTGGATTTTCTGTGTTCAGGACATTTACAGGCGTGTACCCCCACAGAAAAAGATAGTGACCCAAGAGACACAGCGCCAAAAAAAAATGCAAAGAGAGGGAGTGAATCTGGGGCTGGCTTCCTGCACAGTATATCTAAAGTAAGTTAGCATGCAGTTTGGTTTGTCAGTAAAGTGACAGTTTGACTTCAGACTGACTACGTTACACAGTTAAGTGTGTATTAACTATTTAATGTACAGTTCAGAGTTAAAATCACATATCTACAATAAAATGCACATAAAGCACGTAGAGCCAGATGAAGCAAGTTCAGTTCCCCAGATGTTTGTGCGCATGAAAATCTCGATGTCACCTATAAAAACCAGCCTTGAAGGCACATTTTAGTTTCACTTCAAGCCACATTATGTTTAGTTATTCCATGAAGGTTGATGGAAAGATAGGCTAGAGCAGTTTTTAACATCCTGCAGGATATCTTTTTTTTTTTTTTTTTTGTGGGGGGGTATTGCACAATCCCAAGCCTGGTTTAAGGAGGATGGAGAACATTGTTTTAATTCATCTGGCTCCAAAAATACATTTTGGACCATACAAAGTGAATAGCATGGCTAAGATTACATTAAGAGACCAGAGATAATAGGAATACATAATGGTCATGCAAGGAAGAAAATGGGCGATGCGACATAAATGATTAATTGCAGGAATAAAATAGTTCAAATCTAGGTGTTGGGTGACAGAAATATAGAGAATACGGTCTTCTATTTGGCCATAACTATGCGGTAAATATCAGGACTACTAAATGAGCACAAACAGTTCAGTAAGAGTTGCTGCCAGTTCAGATACACTCTGCTGTTCTGTGACTGGTAGTAAGGCAGGGGGTGTGGGGGGAGAGAGGTAAAGACCCGGGACATTTTTCACAAATCCTTCGTCCACAGTTTGCAGTAAATGCTGGGTCGTTTTTATGCTTTTTAAACCCGACAACAGGACACACACACACACACACACACACACACACACTCGAAATCATCATGGCAATGCAGCATCATCAGAATAGCATCATTGTGTAACATGAATTGGCATTTCTGTCTCTTTATTTGGTTAATGATGGTTAATATACAATTGTCATATCATACATCTGTGTTGCAGCTGTTCAGTTTACATCCATTCCAGCTGTTGAGTACGTCATGAATTGAAAATGGGAATCCCAAATCTTTTCTTTTCTTTTTTTTTTAAATGTCAATTTGATAACACTTTATCTGATTCAGTGCATTTATTGCTCATGACACAACGCCACTTTTTTTTTCCTGTTTCCTGAAAAGTAAAATTTCCATTTGGATAAAGTCTCTTCGTGAGGTGGTCTCTGGCTCCTCTTGGAGTACGCTCCTAATCCTATTAATGCTGGAGCAGTGAACACACCACCGTGTAACAGTGTGTAGTTTAAACTAGAGCCATAAAAGGTAGTCACAACCATAGACGTCCGGTCACTGGCTTTCAAGTGATGGCTGATCTCCAAGGGTTTGTGCTTCACATCAACAGTCATCTAATACACAGACAACAGAGTAATAAAGCTACAGTGTTATGAACACCACTTTACTTGATTGGCATTATACTTGAAAGTTTCACATTAAAAAACAAAACAAAAACTGTACTCTGAATTTCCAGTATTTATAGCGAGGATATGTAAGTGTACCTACAAGTCCATAACTGTAGTGTCAAGGATTTAAATAACAGTGAACATTAACAAGAGAGACTCACACGAAGATAAGAAGAAAAGTTGTGTACGTGAGTAAGATGGGTAAATATAGAGTTTATTATACTTGATCATTTATACATCACAAACTGTTATTTGTGACTTATTACATGTTCCGGAGTAATAATAATAATAATAATAATAATAATAATAATAATAATAATAAAAGGATACAATGGTAAAATCTTACAATGCATTTCTGTTATAAATCAATTGAACTGAATGGGGCTGAGGAGCGTGGTGGTTTGGATGTTTTGAGGCAATTCTCTTGTATCTAATAAAGTCTATTTAGTTTGTCAGTCACGTTATAATCACCAGAAACTCAAAGACACTTACGGTCCACCCAGATAGAAAGTCCAAATTCCTTCTGGTGTAAGAACAGATGAAAAAACACTTGTATCTCTCTTTATATATCTATGTATAGATATATTGATATATATGTATTTGACAAATGTCTCACATGAGCAGTATAGAATTTCTTCATGGCATTTGATTGCGGGTTATTTACAAATTTCTGTCAAGTTTAGGAATGTCACCAACCAGCCTTTTTTAAGTCTACGTATGTTCAATAGAGAATAGATTACTATCACAGGGGATTGTGCTGATGAACACCTTTAAGACACAGTAATGAAGAAATGTAGCTGAGAATTATCAAAAAGGCAAAAAAGTAAAACCTGATTGTTTCTCTTCTAATGAATTCAATGTAAATAAGGGCCTACTTCTGCAGCAAGCTGCATGCTAGCAGTTTTTTTTGTGACAGTCAGCACAGCAACACTCTCCCAGAAAATGGGAAGACAATGAGAATTGAAATGTCAGCTATATAAAGATACAATCAACAGCCTATTTTTGGCCTCCTGACTCTTGTTTGTCCCTTACTGAGTGTAAAAAGTGACTTACAAACACATCAGATTCAGTAGTTTCTGCCATCCACATGGAACAAAATGAGATACTTGCATATATACAAATAATCAAGTTCCTTTTCTGTTTTTTTTTTTTTTTTTAAACTGATGAAGCACAGTCGTCTAATTCATGAGACAATCCAAAGCCTCACGGTAGCAAAAGGCAACATTAAACACCAGTCTTGTGTTTTGATTCAGGCATGAGCAGCTCTTAAATCCAACAATCAGATTTCTGAAAAGGCTCTCCTGCTCAAACTGGTGACAGTATAAGGTCACTCAATACAGCATTGGTTAGATGCTGGAGACATAACACTGTTGAGAAACTGCAAAGCTACACATAATCCACATGTATTCTTTTTTTTTTTGGATTGATGCACAGCAGAACTTGCACAACAGTGTTACATCTCATCACAGATCAGAAACTCCTTCACATTTTTCTTCAGCGATTGTATAACTCTAAAGTGACTGCATAAGAAAAAGAAAATGAGACATGAATAACTTAACACTGATGCCTTGACATGGCAGTTAAACCTGAGTTCTGTTTTGGAAGTGGTCTCTTTTTTTTCTGATGATAGTACTCTATTTCTATTCAGGCCTTGATAAACTACTATACGTTTTTGAGTTACACACTCAACCATTTTTCTGTTAAATACATAAATTATTTCACAGTTTGCTGTCAAGTCCCCAGATGTGCCACCCCACCCCAACCCCTACTTTATGTTGTCAACAAGCAAACTCCTCAAAGTTGCCTAGAGTCGGGTGACGAGGTAACATGTTCGGCGTGAATCCGAGACTGTCCGAGTGACTCCGGAGGGTGTCACAGGTGCTCTGCAAAACAGAGGGAAGGGAAGGAGGGAAGACGAGTTCAACCGGGTTAAGGGAGGGGCGATGAAGGGAGCGATGATGATGATGATGAAATAAATGAGCCACAGGTAAAATGAGAGCGACCGGGACAATGGAGGGACGTGGTGGAAATTAAACAAATTGCATGAGGCGAGGAGAAATTGTACAAAAACAGAATTATTAACCCATCAGAAACAAGGATAGGATACACAATGAGTGACAGAAACATATGTGGGTAATGATGAGGTAATGAATACAACAGATTTGGAAGTTCCAAGATCAGCCACATCGCATATGTTTCACAGGAAGTGAGAAGAGAGTTTAAAGAAAATCAGGGGGAGGTGGGGAAATATGAATGAAAGGAGGGAGAAGAGAAAGAAAACAGCATATTTTTAGTCCTGCTTTTCCACTAGTATATTAAACTCTAATAGTTACGGAAGTTGAAACATCCACATGTCTGCATTTCCCTGTATGTGCAAGAGTGCTTGCTGGGTAGATAAATCCTGATACTGTATGTGGATAACAACCATCAGTAGTCCCATCAGCAAAACTGGCTATTCCAGCAGACAAATAACCATTTATATTTTGTGCAAACTCACTGCATGCAGACCTGCGATAACATCACAAAGTAATGCATCTAGTGATGTTATCTGGCACGAGCCTCAAATGCATTGCCTCTAAATGGACCTCTGTGCTGCAGGGAAACAAATAGATCTTGTGTGGTTCAGCTCTTTGCACAACAATTCAATAAATATGTTATCTGTTTTCACAGGAGTACTGCACTTTATCCTATTGGGAAAGAAAGCATCATTATTCAGTGGAAGGAGCGAGTTTTGCATAGTGCAGGGAGTCAAATCATTATGGAGAATCCAACCAACTTCTGTTGAGCCGATGAATACAGAAACACACCAAACTAGCCTGCCCTGACACAACAGTGGATATTAAAATGCTCACTGCAGTTGGATGATCACCCCTCTTTTTGTCGACTATCTACCAAATCATTTGTAGCCACTGAGGAAATGATGTATGAGATGGTCTCAAGTATGTATGAGAGAGAGGGACAGCATGGGAGGGAGCATCTATTATCAATGGGGTGTGCTACCTGGGGGCATGATTAGGCGTGACACCAGGGCTGGTTGGGTTCTCTGGAAACTCCTGGAATAGACATGATGAAAAGAAAGATGGGTGAGGGTGACTGAAATGAAAATAAAACACAATGCAAATGCTAATAGTAAACTTGTGAGGGAATACGGCACGAGTGTTTTCCCCGCAGTGACATTCAAGTGAAGATGGCTTTTCGAAATAAGATTTGAGTCTTTTTAATAAGCAGGGAAAACAAAACAAAAAGGTGGTGACGATCACTGGAGACAATTAAAGTCCAATAAACTAATTCATTACTTCAGTGCCGGGTTGTTTGAGTGGAGATGTGACAATGGACTAGTTGGAAAACGGTTATTGAATGTGACAGAACGGAAGTACAAAAAGATGGTTTATCGTAAGCAGGTGAGAATGACATGAATGGGACAGAATACAGTAAATATCACACTATGTAAGACTCCAGTAAAAGCATGACATACTGTTAATATCAGCCAACTGAATAAAAGCTTCTTCTACTGCCACTTAAAAACCGGACTGGCTAACATAACCTCCTTCATCACTACGTTGGCTTGAATGAACATATCTCCACTTGTACAGAAGAGAATAAACAACTTTTCACAATCTTTTCCTCCACATCAGCTGTCAAACCAAATCCTGAACCTGAGGCAACTGAGCATGCAAGAACACAATCCACATGCAGAGACAAACCCACGGCTTTTTCACCCATTTGAAGAGAAGTAAGGGACATGATATTGAATTGCTTATAATGAAAAAGTCTTGGGCTTGTGTGTCACACAACAAAGAATTAGAGCTTGCATTTCCAAGATTCTGCCAATGATGGATGCAAACTGGTGGATACGGTTTACTCAGGGACAAAAGGAACTGTCTGCGCTTAACAAAAAATTGCTTAAATGCTTTTGGTTGAAACAGCACCAGATATGAGGGAATATTTTAGCTTTTGTTAGTGCTTTATTCCCCACAGTGAGCTGCAGAGAGGGATAAATGGCTTTTAGCTGTTATTTAGACTTCAGACACGAGCAGAGGCCCCTATGTGTTAGAAACAGACTGTATAAAATAATGAACGTAGCTACCATGACGTCACCTATTCGTCTTTTTATGGATTCCCATTTTGAAGCCTTGAGTTCGGCATGTCGGCCATAGCCACCTTGGATTTTTGGAGCCAGAAGCGACCATATTTGGACAAAAGGGTGACCCTGTCAATCTGACTCACAGTCTGTAGCGACACCTCTCAGACAACCTGTCACTCAAAGTGACCACACCCCTAATTATACATAACTGTAAGCCTTAATAACATTCAAACAGGTGAGTTATATAAAAATTCACACCCTGTACTGTGTCATGAATGTTAAAATTAGCTATAGAGACCAAAACTGTTTATGTACCAAGCTGTAAACATGTTTATATCTGCTGTAAAGTTGGTGCATTTTAACATGAGGGTCTATGGGGATGGACTTGCCTCTGGAGCCAGCCTCAAGTGGCCATCAAAGGAACTGCAATTTTTAGTCCATGTTGGCTTAATTTTTCAGTCCCAGAGGTTGCCACTTAGTCACAGAGAACTGGATCATGTGTTTACAACAGCTCAGATTTTGAGAATATGGTCTATTTACATTGAAAGTAAAGTTTAATTATTATTTGAAAAAATTGATGGTGGTTATATCAGCAGTTACACAACTTATTCATAAAGATGTTTAGAAAACAATCTCAAGTGTTGACAGTGATAAATCAATAAAAATAACGCTGAAAAGAAAAACACAGTAAATAAAGAAACTATATTTATGATGTAAGATAAACCACTTCTAGTTTCAGATTCTCAAACTTTTTAGTCAATTTAGATCTGTTTTTTATGGGTAGAGTATTCCAGGCAGAAGAAGCTTGACAGAGTCCATTTCTCATCTTACAAGTAGTTTGCGCACATTGCACCACCAGGGTACATGTGTTTACCTGACTATGATAAAAACAGTCATGATTATTGATTCCTCACAGATTTCACAGAGATTAGCCCAGGAATAACAAGAGAATTTAGATTGCTGCTCTGTGTAATCTGAAATTGAACAGAAGACTGGGCAACATATGCAAGAACAAGATACAGAACATTATTTAGTTTTAGCTTTGTTCATCACCACCCATTTTGTAGTTGTATAAAGCGCAATACGTAGATAGTCTCTAGGTCAGTGGTTCCCAGATTTCTCAGTCATTAGTTGAAGATCCAATACTTTAAGATCCAGCGTATTACTTGCGTTTGGCCATGTTGTCGAGCTAGTTTGCCGTCTCCGTCAAGTAGCTGTCCATTAGTCATTCACCCTTCAGCAGGAAATGGCACTTCAAAATAAAAGCTATGTTTTTTACAAACTGTACACATTCTCAAGTCACTTGCGGTCCATTCAGAATGGACCCATGACCCAGCAGTTGGGAATCACTACCTAAGCTATAGACTGTATAAAAGAAGTGGACGTAACTGACGTCCACAAAGCCTCGAGTCTGGCATTTTGGTTGTTGCTATCTTGCTTTTTTGCACCCAGAAGTGACCATATTTGGATGAGAGGGCTGACCGATGTAGGGGCAAGGGACCATCATGGTAGCAGTTTGTCAAGCACAAGGTACCCTCACCATCAAGCAAATCCTGCTATATGGTCTGTTTTACTCTAAATGGGACCATAACTTACAAAATGAACATCATGCTGCATTGAAGAAGACTTGAAACTAGAGATTGAAACTATAAACTCATTAGGAAAATGTTTACTGAAATAATAAATTAGATAAATTAATAAAGTAAAGTGAGAAGTAGGGTCATTTTCTCGTAGCCTTGTATAGCAATTGACTTCTTGTTACAACCAGTCGAGTCGCCCCCTGCTGGCCATTAGAAAGAATGCAGATTTAGGGCACGTCAGCACTGGCTTCACTTTTCAGACCCAGAAATAATCCCTTGCTCTCAGCTCTACTTGTGCTGGTGAAACACAGAGCAGATTTAGGTTGTCCACATATTTAACTAAATGAACATTTTAAGCACATACGGTAAATAATTAATTAAAAAATTAAAATAAAAGTGGACCCCAGCAACTACCTTGTGGGACTCCTCAGGGGTTTATTAATTTGCTATCAGAGGAAAGACTTGTTTTGCTCTGCTGAGGTGAAAGCTGAGGGTGAAAAACCCTGATGTCTGAGCTTGGCATAAAGAACACCATGACCATCAACATCAATTTAAAATGTGACTGAAAGTAACAGTTTCACTTGTTCTTCTCAGCACAGTGAGCAGACTGCAACTGTAACCAGTAAAGGTTTGATTCAGCAGTGTGTGCTGAACATTTGCTGATTACTAATATAAAGAAGGTGCATTTCAGTTATAAATAATTCCATAACTGCTCCGTATAAAGCTTACATAACAGTCTGCAGGGGAAGTGGAGGTGCCTCTGGATGCCAGTGTGTTAAACCACTGGGCTCGACAAAACGCTGTGATTTAGGGCAGGACAGAAATGCCCCACATTATTCTAGCTTTCATTTTGAAGTTAAAATGGGTTTCAATGCCTTGAAGGCTTTGAAAATGAGTTGATCATGAAATGTTAATACAATCTCCAGACCTCTTAATCTTGCTCTGTTTTCTCTCATTCTTTCACTCCTCTACATGCATTGATTCTAAATTTCCTCTGATCATACCGCCAGACATAAAGCGGCAAAACCTGAGTACAATAACAGCTTTTCCCGCTCCGAGTGAACTGTAATTACATGATTGAAGGTGACACTGAGAAGCTACTGTATATTGTGTAAACACTGGAAAGTGGGTTGGTGCGTGGGGTCTACGGGAACTACGGTGAGGGCTGTAACCTCTTAATGTAAGAGCAGTTTATGAGTCATGATAAAAAGATGATCCAGAGCAGTTCAGACAATTCACAGCTACTTGTCCATGCACTTTAGTTTAAAAGAACTGAAGTAGCTAAACACTTGAGAAACTACAAAAAAGAGAAGAGGCTTACAAAGTCAGTTTGCTCCTTGTGAGTGCTCATCTATATTCCATCTTTAAAACTGTTGTAGATTTTCGGCATCATAGGGAATATTTTGTGCTGCTTCCCTACAATATTCACCATGTAAATAAAGCGCTGTATGTGTAGTACTAGATTCACTGATTATGCATTCATACTGTGCAATAAAAACAATGTTTATATATTATTAATGATTATGTTCTCTAGCACAATGCATCTCTTCTGCATGGGAAATTGAAACTAACGATGACATACTGCAGTGCGGCTTTGTTTTCTCTCTGGTGCTGTTCATTAAAAGCATTTCCAGTGTTAGCAGACATTTTTTGTTGTTGTTGTTGTTGTTCCTGAGGCTCATATGATACATCACATTCATTTCATTCAATCAAGTGCATTCTGAGAGACTAAAATTACCAGATTGTCGCTCTGACAACGCTGTGGTCGTTTCTTGCGTATGAAGTAGCCCAAAACCTTATCCTTAAACACCTAAATGCAGAAACATCAGATACATATTATTCATAGATGGAAAACATCATGTTCACTGACATTAAGACAGAACACTGGCAGCAAATATATATATTTAATTTACATTTGAGGAAATATGCTCATACTCTCTGTTGAGATGATGAGATGATTGATACCATGAAGCTACAGCAGCCAGTTAGCTTAGCTTAGCATAAAGACTTGGAAAAGGGGGAAACAGCTCAATAATTAACAAGTTATATCTTGTTCATTTAATCCAAGACAGAAATACAACGCAAAAACTTCAAGTTGTGGTTTTATCAGTCGTCAGGAAACCAGGTATTTACTGTTCCCTAAAGAGTCTGGTACATCACCGCCACAACTTGACATTTTCACACTTTGTTTTCGTACGCATTAACCAAACAAGATATAACATGTTAATAAGTGAACTTTAGAAGTACTGATAGGCAGATTTTGTGACCTTCAGACAGAGCCAGGCTGGTCATTTACCCGTTTCCGAGTTAAGCAACTGGCTGCAGCCTCGTAATTACAGTACAGGCATGAAAGTCTAAATGAGCTGGTTTCCCAAAATGTCACACTATTCTATTAAAGCTGTAGTTGGTAACTTTGATTAAAATATCTTTTTTATCATGTTTGCTGAAACTATTAATATATCCACACACAGTCTGACATGAGATAGATAATCTGAAAAAAATGATGTTCCTCAGCCTCCTCGCAGTGCTTCTAATGGCATTTGCAAGACTCCACCGCAGGTGAACACAAAATAATCAGAGCCAAGGAGTCTCTGACACAGCTGTCAGTCTAGTCAGCTGAAGTCTATTTTGTGACATGGTGACAGCGCCTGGATGCAGGTGACAGATGTGTTTAAAAAAAAAAAAAAAAAAAAATGCAGCGACAACACAGACGTTTCATATACAAGACATACAGTACAGGCCAAAAGGTTGGACACACCTTCTCATTCAATGCGTTTTCTTTATTTTCATGACTATTTACATTGTAGATTCTCACTGAAGGCATCAAAACTATGAATGAACACATGTGGAGTTATGTACTTAACAAAAAAAGGTGAAATAACTGAAAACATGTTTTATATTCTAGTTTCTTCAAAATAGCCACCCTTTGCTCTGATTACTGCTTTGCACACTCTTGGCATTCTCTCCATGAGCTTCAAGAGGTAGTCACCTGAAATGGTTTTCCAACAGTCTTGAAGGAGTTCCCAGAGGTGTTTAGCACTTGTTGGCCCCTTTGCCTTCACTCTGCGGTCCAGCTCACCCCAAACCATCTGGATTGGGTTCAGGTCCGGTGACTGTGGAGGCCAGGTCATCTGCCGCAGCACTCCATCACTCTCCTTCTTGGTCAAATAGCCCTTACACAGCCTGGAGGTGTGTTTGGGGTCATTGTCCTGTTGAAAAATAAATGATCGTCCAACTAAACGCAAACCGGATGGGATGGCATGTCGCTGCAGGATGCTGTGGTAGCCATGCTGGTTCAGTGTGCCTTCAATTTTGAATAAATCCCCAACAGTGTCACCAGCAAAACACCCCCACACCATCACACCTCCTCCTCCATGCTTCACAGTGGGAACCAGGCATGTGGAATCCATCCGTTCACCTTTTCTGCGTCTCACAAAGACACGGCGGTTGGAACCAAAGATCTCAAATTTGGACTCATCAGACCAAAGCACAGATTTCCACTGGTCTAATGTCCATTCCTTGTGTTTCTTGGCCCAAACAAATCTCTTCTGCTTGTTGCCTCTCCTTAGCAGTGGTTTCCTAGCAGCTATTTGACCATGAAGGCCTGATTCGCGCAGTCTCCTCTTAACAGTTGTTCTAGAGATGGGTCTGCTGCTAGAACTCTGTGTGGCATTCATCTGGTCTCTGATCTGAGCTGCTGTTAACTTGCCATTTCTGAGGCTGGTGACTCAGATGAACTTATCCTCAGAAGCAGAAGTGACTCTTGGTCTTCCTTTCCTGGGTTGGTCCTCATGTGTGCCAGTTTCGTTGTAGCGCTTGATGGTTTTTGCGACTCCACTTGGGGACACATTTAAAGTTTTTGCAATTTTCCGGACTGACTGACCTTCATTTCTTAAAGTAATGATGGCCACTGGTTTTTCTTTAGTTAGCTGATTGGTTCTTGCCATAATATGAATTTTAACAGTTGTCCAGTAGGGCTGTCGGCTGTGTATTAACCTGACTTCTGCACAACACAACTGATGGTCCCAACCCCATTGATAAAGCAAGAAATTCCACTAATTAACCCTGATAAGGCACACCTGTGAAGTGGAAACCATTTCAGGTGACTACCTCTTGAAGGTCATGGAGAGAATGCCAAGAGTGTGCAAAGCAGTAATCAGAGCAAAGGGTGGCTATTTTGAAGAAACTAGAATATAAAACATGTTTTCAGTTATTTCACCTTTTTTTGTTAAGTACATAACTCCACGTGTGTTCATTCATAGTTTTGATGCCTTCAGTGAGAATCTACAATGTAAATAGTCATGAAAATAAAGAAAACGCATTGAATGAGAAGGTGTGTCCAAACTTTTGGCCTGTACTGTATATATAGCGGACAAAGTATATATACAAGCCCCACAAATTTCCATTTTATTTCCATCACAGTCTGTTTTTATAAAGTGCTTGTGACATCTCAAATGTGGCTTTGACTTGCCACTGAAACATGTAGCCCATTCATAGAAAATACAGAGATGTATATCATGTATCGCCAGTCAACATGAAAATACTGATATATATATCCCTATGTCAGACTAGGCAGAGCTGATGGAAAATAAATCAAGATTCTATAACTGCACTGCATATTTCTCACCTTAAATGTTTTCAGAATTAAAGATTAACTGTAAAACGATAAAGTTGAGGACCCAGCCGCCATTTTGAAAACAGGCAAGTCAACACGAAGTACCACCGACTGGCCGGACCAATTTCCTCGTTTTACAGCAAAACAGCACATAGAGTGCCGAAGTCACGCCCCTTCTGGTGAAGCTCATGGGACCTTAGATCGGAAAAAATATGAATGGGAGTGAATGGGGAGAGCAATATTATCTTTTGTTCCCGTTTGAGTTGCGACATGAAATCTAAATATGTTGTTAATGAATTTAAAACATACATTTTAAGCTCATACTTTGTGGTAAAACTGTTGAGATATAAGCTTTTTAATTAGAAAGACTCAAGAGTACACAGGAGGAGGTCGCGTATGTGACGTCATAGCCTTCGCTCGCTTCCTGCAGCTTGGCCTCCCCGCTGAAATTCCACTGTTTTGTGATTACTGGATTTGTGATTGAAGATGTCTGTGTGTTTTGTGCCAGGTTGCAGTCACTCCAAGCTGCTGGAATTGAGCGAAGGCTATGACGTCACATACGTGACCGCATCCTGTGTAGTTTTTCTAATTACGTTTTTTTCAAAAGCTTATATCTCAACAGTTTTACCACAAAGTATAACTTTCTTAGCCTTAAAATTTATGTTTTAAATTCATTAACGACATATTTGGATTTCATGTCGCAACTCAAACAGGACCAAAAGATAATATTTCTCTCCTCATTCACTGCCATTCATATTTTTTCCAATCTAAGGTCCCATGAGCTTCACCGGAAGGGGCGTGACTTCGGCACTCTATATGTACAAATATGTTTCTGAAAACATCTGAGGCTAGAAATAGGCAATGCAATGATAAAATCTTGATTCATATTTGATCAGCGCTGCCTAGTTTAACAGTTTGACTGCAGTTTACAGGCAGTGACTGACATAACTGAGAGCTGCGTTAGAGACCCCTCGGCTCTGATTGGTTGTTTTCGTTCAGGTAAGGTGGATTCTTCATTTCATTAGGAACACTATGAGAGGGCAGAGGACCATGATGTTTTTTTCACAGACTATCTATCTCAAGCCCTACTGTGTGGATACAGTGACAGTTTCAACAAATATGACAAAAGTTATGTTTACAAAAGTTATCAATTGCAGCTTTAAGATTTAACATAAGTAGGGCTGCCCCCCTGATAGTCGACCAAACGTTAGTCAACCAGAAAGAAATTAGTTGGCAAGATTTCCATGGTCGCAGAAAAAAACAAACAAACAAACAAATTTGAAACTATATTAGGAGCTCTGCCTCGTCCAAATAAATTAAAACCTACATGACTGGACCATGTGGGAATTTAATTTGAAAGGACAGACACAGGAAGTGTCCACGCTGTCAGACAGGAGTCAGGTTAATCTCCAGGGCTGGTACCTGCGGTTATTCCACAGGCTAGTTAATAACATATCGGGCAGGAAATCCAAAGTGTGGGATCATTTTGAGAAGGTGAAGGACAAACCCAAGGTGATATGTAAACTCATCTTCATTGGTCGACTACAAACATGACGTATCATCTGAAACATGTCAGTAGCTACATGCCCATTAGCCCACAGCGTCATTAACAGGCGGCTCGCTCAGTGTGTGACGTGCACTTGTAGATAAAATATAGGCCTATATTAATGAAGGGTCATTAGTATGGTTTTGTATTTCTCTGTAATGTAGCACAGTGTTAACAATGTTACTGATACTATTCTTTTTCACACCTTCAACTCAAACCATCAAAATATATCATTTAATCATTAAATTAATATCGTAAACATGTAGACGAAATTCTTAGTCGGGGGCAGCCCTAAACATAAGAAATACAAATATATACAAAGGTTATCTTCGACTTATTTTGCATGGTGTGAAAATCACTTAGCTGTTAAGTGTAACATGTGACTAATTGCATTTATATCCACAAAGGCAAGAATAAATGTGTTAAAGTGTTAAACAGGTTGCCATTTTAATTAGTGAAAAACATCACGTTACCTCATAAAGGTAGTCAAATATTTCCAGTATTGTTAAGACACTGGCTCCGATAAACAGCCCCATCTGACCTCCAATGTCACCTAGAAGAAGAGAGATTAACAGATATGGGCAGGTACAGTAATTGAACAATGGTGCGTGAAAGCATTCCCTTCGCTGTCACTTCTAATTCAGTATCTCAGAGTAATCTGAGCAGAATTGTCAAAAGTGTCCATCCAGCCCCAACTTCACATCAGACCCAACCCGGCTGCCCTTGCAAGAGCATCAGATTATGAAAATGTGTTCAGCCTGTTTCACAAGTTCAAAGAGGAAACCTCAAAGCACCAGGCGTGAACACGCGATGTGAAATGTGCGGTGGGGGCCCGCTGAGAGTGCCGATACCAAGGTCAGCCACATTCTTCTGTCACAATGAATCTGAAGCTGCGAGAATCTTACCGAGAAGCCCTGCAATTTCATAGGCCTTCTTCTGCTCAATCTTCTCATAATTCAGAGCTTCAAAGAAGATGTCCAAGACCAATATATTTTCTCTGAAGAGAGGACAGACAAGAGCACACCCAATAAAGTTTATTTCTGGTGATATTACAGTACACCAAATGGTATCTCACATTTCCTGTGCAACTATCTTTCATTATTGTTACATTGAAGGTGAACGATGGAGACCCAGGTCATGCTTTGCCACAGTACATCCATCCATCAACAGAAAAAAAAAGAAAAACAGGCTGGGATCTGAAAAACGGACCGCTGCCAAATAATACTTACCCGATATACTGCTCAGTTTTGTTGAATTTCTTAGCCAGATATTTAGCAGATGCCTTACTGGGGATCTTAACCATGGACAGCTCCTTGCCATAGCGAGTCATGTTGCAGGGGGTCTGACAGACACAGTAATCGTTGTCTTTCTCTACCAAAAAGTCTGTGGATGATCAAAGTCATTTAAAAATATTGTGATCACTGCGAGGAATCAAACAAACCTGCACACAGAGGCTCTCTAAAAATATCTCTGCACACAACTGAAAAACTACTTTCGCTGCCATCGTTCACTTTCCATGAAAGCAAATAATGACTGAAGCTATAATACAGAGAGGGGAGAAAAAAGCTCTATGGGATTTATTTGACATCAGCGAAGCATGGACACATCACAAATCTTCCTAATGGAATTTTTAGACAATAATTTTACTTTATTATTTTTGCTTCAGCACTGTCTGAGATTAAAGTAATTTCAAGTTAAAGCTACAGACGGGTTATATAAAGGCTTGAATAGTCTCATGGCACTGCTGCTGAGCACTTGGTTGAATTCAGACATAAATGCAAAACCATCACACTAATATTTCATTCTTGTGCAACAAAGTGTGCGGGCTCACCTAAAGCTGGGTCAGCACAGTCTTTGTACTGCTCAGGTGTGCACACTGTTGAGGTTCCTGTTTGAAATAACATGAAGGGGAGAATAATTACACATATAAAAAGCCACATGAGGACACAAATATTTGCAGCTTGTTTTAAAGGAACACTGTGTAAGATTTGGGGGGATTTAGTGGCATCTAGTGGTGAGGACTGCACACTGCATCCAGCTGAATGTTCTCCTGGTTAGCTTTCCTTCAGTGTTCATTGTTCAGGAGGTTTTTACTGGGAGCTGAATTATTCACAGTAGACTCCTACTCTAAAAAACCAACGGACCCATCGATTTTTACTGGTAAAAACACTGAATAAAGAAGTTTCACGGTACAAATCAGTAGGTACTGGATGAATATGGCTTGTCTTGTGCGTTCAGAAGTATGACATCATGTGATATATTTGTCGAAATTAAACAAGAGTTTTAGCTGGAGAAGTATCTGTTGCATAAAAACCAAAAGTACAAACAGGCTTTTTGTAATTTAAGAGTAAGTAACACCAGAATTCCTAAAGTCACTGGAAGATATAAAGGGCTGGACAGAAACCAGACTTTGATGATAATCACGTGGGAGATGAGTATCATATTTTGTTCGAATGTCCGAATGTAAGAGTGTCTGTTTAAGTAACATTGGTTGTACTTTAGCTACGCCATGTGCCATTGTTTTGTTATTGTATGTAATGTTTGTACTCCAGACCATGTGATATGGCTGTGCGTCAAATAAATTAAACAAAAGAAAGTACTTCTCCGACACTGTGCTCACCTATTTTCTGATCCAGACATTCCTGTGGTTTTTACCAAGAGGCAAATTATCTACACTGCTCTCCTCCTCGCCAAAACAAATGGACCCGGTAATTCAAAGTGGCAGAAACACTAAATAAAGCAGTCACACGTTAAAATAAATCAGTGTTTTTCCGATGCTGCTCGTCACGGAGGGGTTGCTAACTACGGTGGCTGTTGTGAGAATGCAAATGTCCCTATCTAGAGCCAGTGTTTAGTTTGTCCGCTCTGAGCTTCTGTAGAAACATGGTGGTGCAACATGGTGATCTCCGTGGACAACGACTTGCTCGCTGTGTAGAAATAAACGACTCATTCTAAGGCAATGAAGACACAATGATTCTTATTTTCAGGTGAAGAAAACACACATATTATTTTATATTCCATCTTTGCCAATACATCCCCCTAAATCCCACACTGGACCTTTAATTGGCTCTTTCTGAAATCATACCAGGCATGTGAACCATCCTGCAGTTGCAGTTCTCCAGCAGGTACCGAGTTTCACAGTCAATACGGCAGGCGGTGATGCTGTACGTGGAGAAGTATTCAGAGTCTATGGGAGTAGACTTGCAATCTCCCCAAGGCGGAGGGAGGTACTGAAGCTGAAAGAGCAAACAGCACATGTTTTCCCTCAGTATATCAGCACACAGGATTACAACGAATGCCATAATGCAAGCGCGGTGCAGCAGAAGTACAAAAGAAGACGACAAGCTGACAAAACCCAACACGAATGTCTCAAACATAAACAAAGAGAAATAAATACAGAAGCATTTAAAATGAAAATGTGCACTGAGAGACAATATTGGCACAACATATCCGGTCAGACCAACATTATTGCTCATGTATTGGCAGCAAGCAGACGTCATGCAAAACATTACTAATGCAGGTCTAGTCCCCGGTAGGAAGCAGAATACCATGGGAATAGAGACAGGCTTAATAGAAATCTGTAAAATACGCAGATTCAGACAGGACACCACAATCAAAGGACAAATTTTACAACCCTGAGAACAGAATTCAGAACAATAAACAGTTTTCGGATGAACAGATAAATGAATAGTACTGCATTTAACCGACATTATAATCTATTTTAGAAAAGATTTGATAAATAAATAAACCCTGATGAATAAACCACTCCCCAGAAGCCTATTAATGTGGTTTTGTTGTTGATTAACTATTTAGATATTCTAATCAGAGCCCATGAGAGTTTATTATAATGACCCTGGACTGCGAAGCCCTGTGACTGAAACAATGAAGAGAAGTCAGTCTGCAGTCTCATTAGAGGTAAAACTCTCATTAAAAGGTGAGGAGCAGGTCATTACCTTTATGAGTAACTCTGGGAATTCTTAATGAATCCACTAATGAGGAATATTTAAGGCCTGAATTTTAAGGTTTTGTTTCATAGTAAACATTAGGCTCATGGTGCTCATCTTATAACTGCAGTAATGTGCCCCGTGTGTGTGTGTGTGTGTGTGTGTGTGTGCGATCTGTTTAGAGCTCTTTAACACATAAAGAAACTCCTTTTTTGGTGCACCGACATTTAACCACCAACAAGACTTTCAGTCCACTTTTAAAGTCTTGTTTACAACAATTTATGGTAATGAATGCCTACTACTCATTTTCATTACAAAAACAACCAATTATTTATGAAGGCTACCGATGCTTGCTCGGGCATTGGAGCATTTAGCTACTAATTGCGGTGGGAGCTAGCCAACAATCAATGCCAAAGGCTTCTTCCTGACAAACTTCGCAGAGAATTGATGCTGCTGTTGTCACATTAAGGCTCACGGTAATTCCCAATCATCTCCACAAGCTCTAACCAGGCTAACTCTGACAATCTAATGGTCATTTAGCAGAATTCAATAGAAAGTGACAGAGATAGACTGCGCTTCACTGAAGGAGTGGACTTAAACTGGCAAACATTATTAAGCCTTTATTGAACTCCATTTCTAGTCCACAGACTCTCATAACTGCAGTTAAAAAATGGATGCCAGAGTCTTCATGGGTAATAAAACCTAATGAATCACATTGTCTGGTCCCTCAAGATGATATTAAGTAGCGGTATAGTGGATTGGCCCGATAGCATAATGGCGAAACAAACAAAAAAATGTGAACAGAACTGTACATGACAGTGAGAGGGTAAAGCCAAACAACAGCTTCAATGACGATACAGACTCAGGTGAATGGATTAAAGCTGGAGCGAAACCCATTAGCTGCTCTTTACTGACATCTAATAACCAGGGAAGACAGTGACGACAAGGACGGACTGCAGATGTTGTTGGATGTTCAGCCACACAGAGGGGGACAGATGGATCCATTCCTCAGGGACGGGGGAGGGGACCAGCAGATGAAAGTGTGGAACTTAATGATGGGTGTGTAGCTATTTAACAATACATCATTTGTGGCATGCAGCAAGCCCAAACAGTTATACGCTACCCTCTGCTCTTGGCTGGAAACGAACGTTTGGAAGCCGGGGGCGACCCCGAAGCCCAGCTCATGGAGGAAAGGAGGCTCTGACTGAGAGTGAAGCTGTACCTTTATGCCGGCCTCATAGGACGTCTCATCTAGGGCGAGGGGTGAGGGAACACAGCCCACATCATTATCAAGATAATAAGGAGGAGCAACAGCAAGGCGAGGGACAGAAAGACAGCCTGTTGTCAGTAGAACCACAAAATCGGCTCTAACTCCCAGAAAACTTTGCAGCACTGGTTGGTTGTCATTCAGCCATTCTCTTCTTACACCCACTTAAGCTTGAGTGACGACACAGCTCAGTTTCAGCCATTACATAATTCTACTCCAAAATTTGGTGGTGTAGTCTTCATGTCTCTCTGAGCTCACAAGTCATAGCTTCCTATTAAAAATTAAATTCCTCTGACAGGAGCTTCACAAATGAAAAGTCTTGAAATCATAAGTGCTTCATCCAGCTGTTACACTGAGAACAGTGTCACTGTACTCGTCAGAGACTGACTGAAATTAATGCCGGCCAGGCTTTAATGACAGTCTAATTAATTCAGCACATCTTTTAGGTCGTAAACACGTCTTTTAGCTGTCAGTGGCGTGGGCGCTCATGTCATGATTATAAATGACAATCCATGCACTTTCAGGAGGAAACTTTGTGGTGGTGATTACTAGATCAGATTCTTGGAGATGGCTGAATGATGATACACTTGGAGCATTTTACAACACTCGTACAGAGAAAGAGAGCGAGAGAGAGACATTACATGTTTCAAAACTGCTTCCCAAACACAGAATTTGTCATCTTTGTGGTGTCCAAGTGTCTGTTTTAGGAGACCTGCCTAAATCATCCCATGTTATTCTGCTAAAACAATGGTGGACGGTTTTATTTGATCATTTATCTCATGCTCATGAACTGACCAAGACCATTAACTTTAGGAGCAAAATCATTTAAATTAGGCTCGATTAATTTCTCAAGTAATGAATTCGATTTACCGCTGGAGTATCCATTACTTCAAGACTTCACAAGGACTGATTATGTGGTGGAAATTTTAATGAGCCTGAGGCGCAATTCAAAAGTACACTTGATCTCAAAGGTAATCACTGCAAAATACTGAAATCCTTTGTGGCCCCGGCGCCATTTTCCTGTGACTTACACTGAAGGTTTGCTCTGTTTGTCGGAGGATATTCTGCCTATTCTGCCACTGTTTGTGTTTGGAAATCAAAAGACGGGTGTTTGGCTTGTGTGCTTATTCTAATGCGGACAAAAGAGGCACGATTTGAGTGTGTTGTCTTGGCAACATGACATGCTGTACAGTTCCATTACATTTGGATAGGGCGTCCATGTGAGCTCAGTGTTATGACCTTGCACACAGGCTTCCTGATCAGTTCGGACTATAGTTATTACTTTTCGTCCTTCACTGTCGGCAGTGAAGGGATAGTTGAGGGCTTGAAACTAATTTTCTGCAAAACCTGCCACAGGCTTTTTTTGTTCCCCTTGATATTGCTTGCATTTTACTGTCCCTAAATCACACTGCATTTCTAAAATATGTCTTCAAAATAGCTGCGGGCCATCTTGCTCATCTAACGACACCCACTTTAAGTGCTGGTGGAATTGGGAAATAAACTAATATGATGACAGGTGCACCAGGCTTCTTTTAATGGCTTAATTTCACGTCAAAAACATGGTGATGATTTTAATATCTTTCCCTCAAGATACAGCAAGTCTAGAGTGGGCGTCTTCAGAGGTCAGTTATTTATAGTGAGTCTTTAAAGCAGTCTGATTTTGGCTCAGTGCTGCTGCTGATAGACTGTTTCAGTGAAAATCTCAGTGAGAAGTTTCTTTAAAGGGTGTTAATTATAAAAGACTAGTAATTATCTCTTCAAACACTTTAAATTTGTATTTGTATTTTTTTTATTTTTTTTTTACAGATTTATTGTTTTGATCATTAAAGCCTGCTAAATCATAGCTTGGTTTTGGTTTTTGCCCTTATTCCAAAAAAGAGAATATTTCTACTAAGCTGTTTACATGGCTAAACAAAATAAATATTCCACTAATATTCCCGTTCACATGCAGCCATGCCTATTCTGATTAACGTGCCCTAACATGTTGCTTATCGCGCCAAAATAGGATTTTTTTCCCAAAGTTTTCCAACAGTAGCTGACTTGTTTGACCATACGAACATAGCCTCCTTCTTTAAATCTTTCAACCACCTTCTTGAAAAGGTCAGCGTTGTGGTATTTGCACGTCCAAAACCTGCTGATATCCAAGTCTTTCATAAGTTTTGAAAGTGTTTCTTCTTCCCACCATAAATGTGGGCTTTTCTTTTAGGCATGCATCTCTACCCCAACCTTGTAAACTGTTGATTTGTGTACAGTGCATCCATGACAACGCACAGAGCTGACCGTAAACAGGCAAGAGGCTGTGTGTCTCAAACTGCAGTAAAAACCCCAGCCGAGGAGCATTCCAAATGCGCTGTAAACATGTTTAAGGAAAGCTGCTAAAATGTGAATAATATCCCACGTCTTGATTGAAAATTTTTCATTTGGAAATAGGCCAGACGAGATATAATGTTTCCATGACCCACATCACATTTAGAGTACTATCAAATTCTGAATAAATGTGGAATATTAGTGTGCCTGTAAACGCAGTCAGGTTTTCTCTGCCTTCTCTTTGAATGCACCACTAGAGACACAAATAAGCTCTTTTACTATTTTTTTTCACATGCTAGAAAGACTCGATGTGAAAAGTAAAACAAACACTCTGAGCTGCCAGATATTTTTGTGGAGTCTGAGGTTCTTTTGGCTCAGACAAGCACAGTATGCTTGTATGCTTGCATCCAATCATTACTTGGCCCTGCTCTATCAATATTCCTTGGCTGCTATAAACTCTCAGTTTCATGTACCAAGAATCACTGGGTGTTTTTATAACACCTTTTCCCACACGAGGCAAACCAAAGATCTTATTTTGCTCCCGGCTCTGTGACACAGAGGTAATGGTCACTGGTTGGCGAGGATTTGGGGACAAACACAAAATGGAAACGTCGAGGTTGGAGAGGAGGAGGCTGAACATTAGGTACCAGTTGCTGCTGACATGACACAAAAGTTTGAAAACCAGGGGCCACACCAAATCCCAGCTGGTCAATGAAGGGCGGCTCGTCCTGGCTGTGGATCTGAACCTTGATGCCTGCTTCGTAGGAGGTCTCATCTGTGGATACAGTATGCCAGAGAGTGTAACAACAAGTACGGTCGCCTATGGAAACCCACGTTTTGGCTCTGGCACTGATACTAAGTGCTGCTAAAACTCATGCTGAAAGCCAGTAGCAGAGAGATACTCATATGTTAGTGTGCTGGACAGCTATTAAACAGATTTACAACCAAAGATTTATTGCATGCTGTATACTTTATGAACGTACAATACAGTGGGGGTTGTTGTCCACCGTAAATTGAAGACAATATGACCAAGAATGCAGTTTATTAGAGCTGATGTCAGTTGTAGAACTGGAGAAACATATCAAGATAAAATGTAGTGTAAAATTATGCACACATTTAGCAATAAAGTGAAACACAGGACCTGCAAAAATCTTTTCTTTTCTATATGAAGTGACGGACAGAAATGACAGAAGGACCAGAAGAGCACAAAGGGGTTATACAGGTTAAGATGTTACCGTACTGACCTGTCTCTCCCCACACAGGCAGGTATTCATCCTGTTGAATATCCAACATAATCTCCAAGCCGTTCCCCGTTCCACCTTTTAACGTGGTCAACAAAGGGTTGCCGTCTAATCCGGAGTTGAATGTGTAGCATTTTCCATAGCGTGTGTAAATCTGCAGATAAAAAGAGCACAGAAAAAAAACAGGAAGGTAAATGAGAAGTCAAAGCCTTTCCACCGGGCTGTGGTAAATTGTGCACCTGTAAGAGATGTATTACATGTCAGCCTGTAATTGTGCAGGACAGCTAATCATTGCAGAGGCTTTGTGATTATCAGAGAAAGCAGCACCGGCTTTAAACAGGCACCTGGCTCTGATTTGAGGAATTAATGAGCTTTCTTTAGCGGCGGCAGCAGCAGCAGCCATCAATCTTCACCCAATTTCACTCCAAATTTCCCCTGAGTAACTTAGAGTGAATGTACTATTTTGCCGTCATTAAATAAGAAACATCTGAGGTGGAAGCTCTCTGGACACACAAACTCTAAATTGGGTTTGTAAAAGATTTGTGTGTCTTGACTTACAAACTTCTTGAGAGACAGAACCTGTGCCAGTGAGGCTCAGTGGTACTTAGCATTTGATGTGCAATCTCTACAGTGCGTTTGCTCACACCAAATATCTTTCAGATTTAATTAATCCAGTTGGCTTGAGTTATTTATTTTCAGTTTTTGCTCCGGCAATGAAAGATTATTTTTCCCCAGTTTATGGATTTTCCCTGTGATTGGAAAATTCCCAATCCTCTGCCAAACAAGTGCAAATAAATCAGTATCATGATTAGAAATGTTGACATTTTAAAATGAAGTCTAGAGTTTGGATTAAGACTAAGAAAGCGTAAAATTCTGACTACAGCTTGAGGGGTTGAGTAAATTCAAGATAAGTCAATCAATTTCAACTATCAGACTGTAGAATTGATTGGTTATGCAACACTCTGAGAAACTAGAATATGTATTTCTCATGCATTTTGACAAAATATAAAAACCTGCAGTGTTATAAAGAAGTATCAGCTCTCGTATTACCTTTACAGCATTTTAAATTGAGAGAACACACCTACGTACGTTTTACACAATCACACACAAGTTCATCACAATTACATATGCAACAATACCTGCTTGTTAGTGTCCCCAGAAAGCAGGTACATATTTAAATGGGGTGAGTTTGAATGAGTCACGACGAGACTGGAAAATCAGAAATCATCATTAAAGTATGGAGGTAAAGCGAAGCCAAGAGGATTTGAATTTTTAAAGCAACTGATTACCTAATTGTAAGATTTAATCACTACTGAAAATTTAATGCTGTAAATGAATAGGGGCAGGCCCTCTCACATTGTTCATAAGATACCGGTCTATTTTTAATATGGTGAGAAAAACTCACATCCTGATAATGGCACTACTTTGCCTTGTCGATATAACGACGTCATACTGTTACGCCGGCAACAAAAAGCATGGCTGAAAGCAAAATTGTTACCAGCTCCGCAATGGAGGAGGTAAGTTCCAGAAAGGGGAGTAACTTCAGTGGGTTATGGCATCGTTAGGCCTTGTGTCCAAAATGTTGTATGAATAGCCCCAAACTTTCAAGACCCTTTTAGTGACTTGCTGCTCAGAGGAAACTCAGTCAGCGGCTCATCCAGCAGCAGAACAGCATGTCTCCCTCTCCATGTAGGAGTTAACTCCAGGTCATTCTGTCATAAGCTTGTCATAATCTATGGCTATGTAGCACTAAAAAAACCCTACATATAGTCACTGTAACATAACAGCCTGTCAAAATAAATGCAGGTCTGTGTGTGTGCTTGGGGCTCTGATAGTCAGCGCTGAGTGACGCTCGTTACAGCGAGATATATTGAAGGGTACTTTTTTTTTTTTTGTATTTGACAGCTGTTAAGATGTGTAATTTGTAGTTGATTTCACTTTGCTATATGTTTCCTATTTCATATTTAACCTTGCTCTAAGTTGCAGCTGTTCACAAACTGAAGAACTGAGAGTTATTTTTGGTTTAGTTTTTACTGATTATTTGAGGACAAACTGTTAAATTTATACTGGTATATAGAGCTATGACACTGATTTTGTTGCAATTGTATGTTTCTGAAAATTAATATGTTTTGTCATATAATCAAGAACATTATCATTGCAAAAATACCCTGAAATATTACCATATTGTCCAACCCTATAAATTAATACCAATAAATTTACTGCAGTGAAATATTTTAATTTGAAGAACATCTATCAGTATTTAAATTAAAATGCCGCATTCCCCTTTTTGGAATCTGCAGTAGCTAATTTCAAGTTGTGCCATTTTAGAACTTGATTTTCAATCATGAAAAAAAAAAAAAAAGAACTTCAGTCACCTGAGGAACAAGTCTGATTGATATTGATCCAAAATTTCAAAAAACAAAAAACTTTCTTAACATAATTAAAGGTTCATTTTCAGGATTTTGTATTCAGTTGCTCATAAAATTCAAATCATTAAGACCGCCTACGGGAAAAGTTCAAATACTAATTTGCTACATTACGCCACACTTCCTACGTTAATGATCGTGGTTGTCCAATAATCCATACTTGGCAAACAGTAATGTGTCAAACATTCACTTTAACACCATGACAAGAAATCGTGGCTGCTGGGATGGTGTTTCTCACAGGCTGTCTCAACATTCCAGCAGTCTGTCTTCACTACATTTCTAAACAAGTAACACTGGTGAAAGAAAGGAATGTCATATAATGCTTAATTTTCACGACCCAGCACAGCGAGGTCATGCTAAGAGAGCTGCTGGCAAAAACTCAACCACTATGGCAAAGCTGATCTCAAGAGATCGGAGTCAGTGTTCCATGTCCAGACACAGACAGACTTACATGCAGCTCAGACAGATAAGACAGCGCCTTTGGTCCTTTCCCCCTGCTGGCTGTATAATGAGGTCTGCAAAAGTGACTAGAGACCTGTTTTTAAAGATTCTGATTTAAGTTTAGATAAAACAGGAGCTGCACACCATGTGCTACTGAAGATGGGAGCATGCAGCACAGTTTAAATCCCAATTACGGCCCCAATCTGGCTATGAAGACAGATTTTAACGACCACAGAGGCTCTGCTGCACTGGTTTGTGCAAAGCAGGGGAGCCACCATGGACAGCTGACATCTTGCAGTGTGTGCAGGACTTTGCATTTCAACTGTCTCAAGAAGTAGTCACAGTAACAGGTCTGATATTTCTGACTCTGTATCTATAGATGATGAGATCTGCAAAGGCAAGTGGTGAAATGTGATGCCTGTGACAGGTTAGTGTTTTAAAACTGAGCATGTTCCCAGACATAAATTATTATCAGTGCTGCAGGAATAAATTAATCACTCTGCGTGCATACTTCTCACTGCACAAGTTTCTCCCCTTTGAGCCTTTTAAATATTTCCTAACGGTGTTAGAGGCTGTGTTGGGAGCATCTGATGGAATTATTACCATTTTGAATAATGTGGTTTGCAAACATCATCCACTTCCTCCATGCAGCATTCAGAGCTTACTCAAAAACAAATGGGTGTAATAGACTTACATCTGGTGTTTTAAATGTGAGACTCAGCTGCTTATTTGAAACAAGACCATATACTCCACATGCCCTCCAGATGTTTAATTAGAGGAGCTAAAATTTTAATTTGAACTGATTTACGACGTCTGAATTATTAATGCTCCAATTTTTTTCCCTTAATATTGTTGTCACGGGTTATAAAACAAAAAGGCGTTAAAGCAACTGGCAGAACTCGCCAGGGTGAATATAAGCGAATGAGAAAGTCCTATAACTGTAAAGCAGACAGTGACGTTATTGATGATGACATGACATTGATTTTCCACCACACCATGATGTATTTGTTTCCTTGAGTGACTTTTTGAAGACATCAAGTTTAATAAGGAAAAGGCTGTCATGTCTGAGAGGCAAAAACAGGACAGGCTTGTTTGCAGCTTTGAAACATCAACACCTTAAAACACTCTGAGAGAATGAGGATGCGGCATCAAATACTTGCATGAATTATTAATACGCCTTGTAAACAGCACTCATATCCACACCTGACAAACAACATCTCTCTCTCTGTACATACAGTGCTGAAGTTTTTGTAGGTGCAGGTTTCCCCACGGAACTTGCACTCCAGCAGCATGTCCTCCAACTGGTGGCCGAGACGTCCCATCATCTCAGTGGTGTTGACGCTGTAATCAGGGGGTGGGGTGTAGTTGTTGAAGTCCAGCAGGCTCAGGAGACCCTGCTTGTGGTTTTCTTTCAGGATGGACAGGCTCCTCTCCATCACCGTGTGATTAGGATACATGAGGTCCATCCAGTAGCCGCTGTGATACAGGTCATCCTTGGTCAGAGAGGACACACGGAAAACATTTTTGTTGCAGAAAGTAACAGCTGGGAAGGACATGTTGTGAGCCCACACCATGTTGATCTTCGTGACGGCAGGGTAGGACATCAGGTAGAGGATTCGGTTCCAGGACCAGGTGCACAGGAGACTGACACACACGAAGAAGGCCATAATCCAGATGACTCGCTGCGGCTTCGATTTGTCCGGAGAGAAGACAAACTTCAAACCGTGGATCTTCGTCCTCATTATGAAATCCACCGTGATCTCTTTCCACGATGGTTTAAGTGAGCTGGACTCAGTGTTCTGGAGACGGGTCTCTTGGGCATCACTGTCTTTGTGTGGCCCCAGGGCGACTGCTTCGGATGTGGTGGTTGTCTTAACCATAATTGCTTGTGTCAAGGCAGGTGCTTCTTTACCAAATGCTGTTTTTTTTAGTAGCCCCCCACACACATGCCTAATTTACACACAGTGGCTTTCTCTACAACCATTCTCCAGCTTTATGCATCACAAATTCCAGGTAACAGCGACTGGAGTCCTAATGTGCAGCTGTCCCACTGTTCAGGCTTGAAAATTCTTTCCCGTGAAGATATAAACAAAGGAACTGAGCTCCTTGGGGGAGGTAAAATTGATTTACATAATGATTCCTTTATGAGAAAAACAGCTGAATCACTCCATTAACGAAAACCATCAAGCGTAACCATCACCAGTCCTTCATCAATAGATAAATGGACGTGATAATTGCAGATGTAAGCGACGGCTTCACTCCCAGAGGCAATCACTTTGAAAATCCGGAGAGGCTTACCCCTGTTGCTCTGATCTTTCACTCCTCCATCTCCCTCTCCAGTGCCAGACAATACTTGCAGATTTCGGTGGTTTCTCTCTTTGTGCAGTAGCTGCCCAGAACCCAACTCCTCCCTTTTTCCACAGATTGAAGAGATGCTTTTTAGACTGTTGACTTGTAGCCTGCAGAAAGGAATATAAAGCTTGTTGCCCCCCTACACACTCTCTCCACAGTCGAATGGAGAATGAGGTGGAGCCAGTGGATGAAATTGTTTTCCTCCGGTGATGAAGTAGACCTCCAATGGTATAGAGAGGCGGGGGGAAGGTATCAATCAAAGTAGAAATAATTGTGATGAAGAAACTCTGCAACAGAATAAAATGATGAAGTCTGAAATCCTTTAATACTGGAGCATATGCAGCTTGCTCGTGAATCAATATATCTATATAATTGATAACTGAGGGGAGCCAGCTAGTTGGAGAAAAACGCAGCAAAATCCCCTTCAAAATGTGTTATGGCACATTTCCGAGTTCGTCTTGTCTGCCAGTTTCAAATATAATTTCACAAATGCAGTGTAATGAGGGCTGACATCCTGCTGCATGCAGATGTAGCTCTGGCTGATATTAAAGGTGCTTTACTCCGTTTGTGTGAGACTATCAGAGGATTCTGTTTGGCAAAAGCCTCGGATTCACACTGAGACAGGTTTTTTTTTTTCATTATGTTTAGCTGGAATTGTTTCAGTCTGTAAATGTGACTATTGGCTGAGTAACCTGATCAAAGCTGTGGTGATGTATGGTTGGAAGAAACGACTCTGAAAAGTACAAAAAAAAGAGAAACTGTTGGATTGTTGTGCGTGTTTGGAGAAGAGGGCGTCATTTGCACGTTTAGATGGGATGAATTGGACTAAAATAATTGGATTCGTCCTAGTTTAAATATAACAGAAAAGGGTGGAAATGCCTCATGGGAATCACGGGGTCCTTGTCGCACTGTCTGGAGTGATGCAGAAGTGTCACAAGATGCCAGTAATGATCTGCCAGTTCTATTTCAGGAAATTAATAATGCACTAATGTGCCCCATTTCATCTTAAAACATATACTTGTGAAAATTAAGCAAATGTGAACGGAGAACTTTTATGTACGTTGATTTTCCAAGAACAGTTCAACAATTTGGGGAATAAATTTCTTCTCCCTAAGCATCTCAATCACCAGAATTGAACATTTATCCAAACCAAGGATACATTAGCACTTTATTTTGTAGCTGATCCGTTGAAACTTTACATTTTTCAACGCTCTGGTGAAGGCATGATTAGGTGTAGCTGCAAAAATCACTTTGTCATGGTTAGGAGAAGTTCATGTTTTGGGCTCACAACACCAACATTTCGTGCAACAAATGCTGCTGGGAAACGCTGCAATATGCTGCTATAACACCCACATTTTATGGCTCAAACACCGCTGAGGGATGCTGTGATGTGTCTGTAAGAAACACCCCCAAAGAGTAAAAAACATCCAGGTTTGGTGCCACAAACACTGATGGAAATGCACAAAGGATTGCCAAAAGACAATTAGTATTGTTGTTTGTTGGTTTCAAACAGTGGTCTGCAGCTTGGCAGGCATCTCACCCAAGTGACACCCCATCCACCATCCCTTCCACCGCTCCAGGGTAAAGTCAGCTTATATATTAACTCTCTTATAAATGTTGATATGAAACATGCAAATGTAACACATTTATTGTTTGCAGAATTCTACAATGCCAACATTTTCTTGTGGCGACTGTGCTGCCTCAAAGTAAGATAAAAAGATCGACATCACTCTTATATCTGTACGCTAAATATGGAAGTAGGGATAGCAGGCTGTTTCGCTTAGCATAGACTGGAAGCAGGGGGAAACAGCTAGCCTGTTACCAGTGGCGACTTTGAGACGTCACTCTGCACACTTCATTTTTGCACCTCAGTTTTTGTACAGATAAATTAATAAAGTATAGCATGTTAATAAGCAAGCTCTAGAGATATCTTTATACTATGATAATCTAGCTTCCTACTTAATGCACAGACATGATAGTGGTATCAGAAAATGAATGTATGTAAGTGACAAATTATTTCTTTGAGTGAGAGTGGCTGGAAAGTGAACTTGTAGTTACTGTTTGCAAGTTATGAATTTCTATATCACTTGAGGCATCATTTAAAATTATTTTTGCTCTGCATAGCAAAGCTCACCATCTGTGGTGCGCTTCACATCTGCATCCACTGCCTCACTAAATGCTGTAGGGAAATGCCCAGTTTTTCTTACACTGACACTAAATGTTTCCCTTTAATCAAAATCAATGATGAAGTGATAAGTAAACAGACGTGAAAGTGTGAATAGAGGAAAAGAGGCTTATGCGCTAGATGTAATTGGATGTCAAACAGTGAGCAGGGTTTAGCAATCACACATTAACTCAGTCAAACCATGCTGCTATTCAGTACAAAGGATACATATTATGTAGTGTTGAAAAACACAATATTATTTTATAAAAATGTTATTCCGTGGAAATATCAGGAGGTCATACTCTAAACTTGTTGTGATGATGCATTAGGAGTCCTGTGTCCCGACCAACACATTTGTTATTCAACTAAAATGCAAAACTTAATTTAATAAAAATATTGTTTGATAACATTTCAATTTATCTCCAGCCAATTTAATTATAGCCAAAATTATTAATTCATAACAAAGAGAGAGAGGGTGGCCACTATGCACAACAGTTTTTTGCTGTGTTCAGAAGTTGTGGTAATAACAGTTTGATAACATTAATGAATGTCTGGATACAGAAAATAAAGAGAAGCTGCAGTAACAGCTTCAGTTCTGCGGTAATAGTTATTTTCCCCCCGTGTGCTCTCAGGGCTTTCCGGTAGCAAAACAGCTAAATTAATTGCCTCGGTCCAGCTTCCCCAACAGCTACTGGATGTCATGTCTGCACCACACCTCTTTTTTCCTGGCTTCCAAGCAACACACATGCTTGGCATTGCTTTCTTTTTAGCCTTGTGTTCAAACCTTTTTATTCATAGAAACACCTGGATAGGCTTTGTTTAATTGTGGAAGTAAGGATTCTCTTTTTGTTTGGGAAAGATCCAATCAAAGTGAACAAAAGGCTCTATTTTGGCATCAACAGGGATAACTACCTCAGTGTCAGACCCGGCAACAAAGCAAAACAAAGACGGGAAAAATACAAATGCTGCATGAGCAGCAGGAAAGTAAATAACTCCAACAATAACACCTTATCAGACTTATAGCTGACTGTCTGCTTTCTGCACTAACTGCCCAGCGGCATTGATTTCCTTTATTCTTGGTTTCTTTGCAAAGATGTCAATAGATATGAGGCACATTTAACTGGTGAGTTAATTACTTGAGCTCATTTGTGCTACAGCGGAGGCGTAAAGCGGACGGCTCTCCTGGTTTCTCAATCGTCTCTCGTCAGCAGTTTGAGCCGAGCGCAATTTCATTACTTGCAGCTGCAGAGGCTACACACAGGCAATGCGTGACAATCATCGTTAGTCTTTTTAACATGTGCTTTCGCTCTGTGACAGCGGCTGTCCACCAGTGGACTTTAATGTCAGCCCTTTACATTTAATCACAGGTATGTTTTCAGTATCTATGTCTTCTCTCTGTGTATATGTCTTACGCTGGGCTCAAGCACCTCCTACATAAATTATTCTTACTTCTATTACCATTATTAGGCTACTATTAAAGATTGTACATGGAAAAATACCAACAAGTTCCAGCCTTTCATTGTGAGACTAAACTGATTTTCTGGCCACTTGGGGGCAGCAGAAACAAGCCCTGGCAGTAATTTCATCAGGCCATTTATTCACCAAAGTATTTTTTTCCTAGCTGAAAACACCAGGACACTTTGGTTGCGTCTGGTTGCTATGATACGGAATATCTGCAGGGGCAAAAGTGTCTGTACAAGGTAGAGCATTTGCTATCAATGACAGGAAGGCTGAAGCACACAGGGATAGTGGACGGACGCACTGATCTATGTGGCACTTGTCCCCTACCCCACTGTGATTGGATGGCAGGGTAAAACATGACAGTGACGAGCAGTCTTTAATCCAAAGTTAAAAACTTTTCACTTAAAAATAATAAAAAAAATAAAACCAATGACTGGCTAGTTCACTCGGTGTAAAAGTCCACAGTACAAGCAAGCAGTCCAAAAACACATCCGAGGCGCTCTGACTGTCATTAAAAACCCTTTATTGGTACATGGATAACAATCGCGTTTCAACTAGGGAGTCTTCAACAGGGTGTGAAGGGAAGTGCACCTGATTTTTTTTAACAACGAACTACACAGAGCCTTAACCCAGTGCAGACCTCCCTATTTTTTCCTCATTAAACATTTCTCACTTCTTGGCAACCAGAAAGAAAATGCAAAACGTGAAGTGCTCAGCGCTGAACAGACTTTCAGCACCTTCTCATGCTGCTGGCATTTGTAGCATGGTGTAAACAGTTGCGCTCCAATTGCAAAGAATTCCAAAAATATGCTGGGTTTAGTAGAAAAACACTAGGGTGCACAATTGACCAATCAACTGGTTGAAGAGTAGGTAGAATTTTAGTCAACCAAGATTTTCTTTGGTTGACTGCAGCTCTAAATTACTATAGTTGTTATAGTTGTCACATATCCAGCAGACACAGCTGAGCTTGTTGGCATTCAAAAAATCCAGGGTGATTAATGCGCTCTGCTTTCCATCCCAAAGGTGGAGCTATCACATGTGTAAACCTTAAGTCTGCATCCACTGATTTTATTTGACCATGTCAGACAGTGCAACAGGCTTTAAATGCAACACTGATATATCATTAGTTATTAAAGCTGATGGAGAGAACGCGCTAGCAAACAGTTGTATTTACACATCCAGCAGACATTGAGCTCTCTTCCCATCATACGCAGCCATTACCTCAATTGTTAATATGAAATATTGATTAGTGAAGCGTTAAGTGTAAATATTAGACCACTTCAATAAAGTCTTATCAGTGCATGTTCTTTTGTTTTCAGCAGATCAATGATGTGCTGGACTCAGTAAATTTACAGGACTTACGTACCTCTCCCTCTTATGTTATTGGATCTACAACATGACCTCATAAGAAGGTTGGAGCCTTTCCAATCTACTCAAAGAAACAACAAAGCTTTCCAATCTGGTGTAACACTCTGCAATCATGTTTCTGCACTGAGCTGCAGTGTTTTAGGATTTTTTTGTAATATGGCTCAGACTTCAGTGTGACTGACTTTCTAAAACTGTGTTTATTTGTGAAATCATTTCACAAAATCATTAATTTAATTAAAATATCCCCTCCAAGACAGCGCTGCAATCACTCAGGAATATAAAGCGCTCCGGGGCAGAAGTTAATGATTTTTCGTCTCTATAAAATTGCCAGCCTCCTTATTGAAAACACATTTCTGCTGCTTGCACATTTCTATTGTTATCTTCCCGAGGATGCAAAAAACATTTCATCTTTGTCTCAGTATTCAAGCATGTAATTAGAGAATCATGGTGTAATAAAATTTGCCAAATTGAAAACGAGCAGCTGACTGCCGTTTGATGAGAAAGAAAAGTGCAACTATTTGAAAGATAAGTAATTTTTTGATTTGTACATTTATTGCCCGGCTTTAAGACCAGCTCAGTGATCCCTGCGACTGTCAGGGAGTGACACTAACCATCCTCTTTCATGTCAAAGCTTAGTTGAACCCCAGAGGTCTCATTAGAGGAGGAGCAGAGTTTTGACTAAGTAAAGGGGAGAGCTCCTTCAAGGGCCAGTGAGAATGTTCAGCTCCGAATGAAATACCGGCGGCAATTAGACCCACATCAGAAACACAGGCAGCTCAGACAAGGCAAAGACCAAGATGAGAAAAATACAGGCTATATCCAACATTATTACCCAGTTACTGCAGAGCTGAGCTGATTAGCTAATTCGTCGATTAACAGACCACAATTCTGATGACTAAGTAATTATTTAAGTCAAGTAAAAATGCCAAAAATCAGCTGGCTATAGCCCTTATTTGTGAACATTTGGTGTGTTTCTCAATCTTCTGACAGTAAACACAATATGGTGTTTGGACTGTTGGACCGGGAGAGAAGCATTTTTATAATGAAACCCCAGGGAATTGTGTTGGGCTTTTTTCTTTCTTTCTTTTTCAAATCAATTTCAGGACTTTTTCTGGCCAAATCATTAGTTAATTGAGTAATTCTGAATCAATAATTAAAATAGTTATTTGCAGCCTTAAGTGACTGCTCACTGAGCACACATAGAAATAAGGCTCATTCTAACGATTGCTTCGTTTCATTATCGTTTAATCTTCCAATTGCTTTCTTGATTAGTCAATTCATTTTTGCTATGAAACTGGCCAATATAACGACACTATCTAGGGCACCCATGTCTATAATGTATTCTAAACATACTTATAATGCATTATGATCTGCTGATAGAACTGTATAATTAAATGTTACACATTAGTATACTTATAAGCATTCGTAAATATTCATAATGCCTTATAACAATAATCATAACAGTATTTTATAACGTCTTGCACGGCCATGTCTCGTAACACTTTATTAATGGTCACTCACTTACCTTTTAAAAGCCCATGACTGTAATGCATTACTTATAATGTGTTATAATCTGCCTATTGCACTGTATAATGATTGATATAAGCACTTGTACATGGTCATAATTCTTTATATACAATAACCCTTTACAGTGACTTAGAACCAGCTTGCAATGTTCTATATGAGCCCAATACCTCGGGAAATTTCATACATGTACTTAAAGCACATCCAGAGACCACTTAGAGTAACTTCTTATCAGATTATAATGCATTACAACTATGACAATTATAATACACAATGTGTAGTGCCCTGCAATTATGAAGTATTATGACACTTGACCTTGTTAGTCATAATAAAATGCTTTATAATGTGTTTAAGTATGCATAAGGTGTTTTGAATATTTATGAATGATGATAACTACACTTACACAGTGCTTTAAGCAGATTATAATGCGCTATGAGCATTTTCTTAATGCATTGAAGACATGGAAGTCATGGAAAGTGGTACCATAATTTCCAAGGCGCCTGTTTCAAAATCCTTTTCTTATCCAACCATCAGTCCAAACCCAAAGATACTAAGTTTAATATTATACATAAGAAGGGAAAGCAGCTATTTATTATGACCTGGCAATCAACAAATCAAAATGACTGATGATTTCAGCTCCATGCTTTGTACTGAACTTCACACAGTAATGTGACGACTATACCTTTAAATAAGAAGAAACTAACGGACCAAACGAGCAGACCGTCTGACAGTCCTTACATACATACAGTACCCACTTTAAACTTTTGATAAAAAACTATGAAGTTGTAACATTTGAAGCTTGAATAAATAAAGCTGATTTGTCGAATACTAAATAAATATTCCACATATAAGGCACCAGAGTCTCTCAACCGTGACTCCAGGATTCCTCATGGAGTTACTTGATATGCAGCATGTCACACTCAGATTCACATGAAAACTTCACAACTCGACTCCCTGAGATTTTCCAGACCTTAAAATCAAGGCCAGAGACAGGCAGACAAGTCCTGTGCTACACTGTGATTTAAGATGACCAAACAAATGCAAATCTGGAGCACAAGACAGACGGTTAGAGCCAAAACAAATGCAATCAGGGATGTCACTCTGGTGGACGGGCAGCTTCTTTAGCAAAGGGAGACATCTTGTGGCCTGCCTCTAAATGAAACCAACCTCCTTGTTTAAAAAAAAGAAAGCAACACAGCCACTCTGTATGCTGCACCAGTAACGCAAGGGAAGCAAGAATGGATTTTTAGCTAAGATGGGCTTATACTGTGAAATATCTCATATAAAATTCATCAAACAGGAAAATATTGGCATGTGCTTTGTAAAAATTATAAATAAATAAAATAACCAAAAGCTGTTTTGGAGGAGAGTGCAGTGCATCCACAGTAAATCCTTTTGCTCATAAACATATTTGTTTTTCAGTTTCAGTAACGCAAAATGCAAGACTCAGTGTTACTTATTTAGAATCCACAGTAATTATGAACATTTCTGACGCAGCACATGTACAGTATATCCCCCTCTGGCAGACCAGGTGGAGGGCAGATGCAGCCTGTATCAATAAAAAACAGATGCTGGCGGCTACACCTGCCGTCTTGTTCCCTTGTTCCATTCCAGGCAGAACCCAACTAAAAAAAACATAAGTGCGCTGTCACTCAAGCTTTCAGTCTGCAGCCCCGCAGTCACACTTTGATAAACTCACTCCTCATATTTCTTCACCAGTACTTTCATTTGCAAGGATAATCAAATTTTTTTTGCATGTCCTCATCTTGTTTGCTCAGCTGGAGGCTTTTGGTATCCATTCCTGAATCCATTTTGCCCGCTTGCCCAGAAATTAAGCATCGTAAGCACTTGCCAGCTGCCTAAAAGCGCCACAGAGAAACAGCATTCCATCAAGAGTTTCTCCTGTGTCAGGTGAACATTATTATGAATTCAAATCATATCCTCAAACACCCGCAAGGCTACACAGGCTCTCTCTTCTTCCGGCATTCAAACAAATGTCATTACATAATCTAAATGTATAGGATTTTTTTTAAACACTTGAAAGTGGATTACATCATCCGTCATACTTCTGAAAAATGACTTGTTGTTTCCAGCAATGTGTCATGTCTGACTTCCCTTGTTCAGTGACTCGTGGTGTCGAGGGAAATCTCAGTTTACTTGAAAGAAGATAGTGATACAATACTTTGAAAGGTGCAAGGCATCGCTTTTATTGGCTTAGAGAGCAGGATATATAGATCCCAGAGGCCATTAGTAGAAACTAAAGCTAAATATGGGCATGGCAGATCATCGAAGATCATAAGGACATGTGATATGGAACCATGAATTGTTGTTTTTTTTTGCCCTATCGTTGTCTGGTAAAATATAACAATCTGCATATTAACAAGCCTAACACATGCTTTTGTTTGGATATTGCATGATGCCAGAAGGCTGGTAATTTGCGACACAACATAATGGCACTATTGGTTTTGGACAGAGTCACAATTGTGTCCGATGTCTCCACCTAACAAGCTAATTAACTTAAGAGGTTCTGTCAACTGGCACCTTTAATGTCTGCCTCTGGTAGTATCTGCTCCCAGATGTGCAAGTCAGCAAAAAGGCATCCCCGTGCAGCGTCCCCGCTATGAATTCCTTTACTATTCCTCGTCAGCGCCATTGATCGGACTGCCAATGCTGCACTTACAGTAACAGTGGCTCCCGCGCTGGCCTTTACTGACACTGAGTAATGGAACAAACACATTAGGTATTTGCTATCTGGCCTGTCATCGACGCTCACTGCTTCAGATTTGTTTATTTCGTTGTTTGTACTGTGGGGCTTTATTTTATCTCTCCCCTTCTTTCTCTTCATGCTCCAGGCAGCACTGTAATTTTGTGCTCCTCCACACACCTCTTCCCTTCATCTCTCCTAATGCTTCCAGTTGTGCATCGCAGCGCTGACTCGGCTCCAAAGCAGGCTGAATCACAATGATGGTGTCAGTCGGCAGCTGAGTCCCAGTCCCACCTCAATCTAAGCACAGCACAGCCTCCTTTCCCTCTATCTCATCCTTTCTCTTTTATATCCACTTTGTCTTAGCTTTCTCCTTCAACCCTGTGCCTTGCTTACCCCCTTTTATCCTTCTCTCTTCTATAAGCTGCTACTCTTCTGTCTCCTCCTATCTACCACACTGCCGATTTTCTGCCTCTTCCTGAACTGGTCTAACTCTCAATCCTGACTTCTGCTTCCTTTACTCACCCTCCTCTTTTCTATGACCTCCAAAACCAACTTCAGCCTCCATACTATACTGCAGCGGATGAAGTAAAACACCACATCCTGCTTCTCGTTTGGCAGACGCTGAACAAATCCCCAGCCACAACAGACAGACCACAATGTAATATCAAAAAGGCTCTGCACAATCCGATACCTCAACAGGAAGTTCAATTGCAGCACACAAGATCAATAGTTAAAGGATAAATGTGATAGAATCAACTCTGTGCATTAGCCTGCTAAAGCTCTGAGCCGGTGATCGAATGAAATGATATTACGCCAACTTCAGCATGCATCCTGCATATACACACTGACACATGATTTATTTGGTCAGAGCCAATCTTGCAGGTTTAATCCACAGCAGCGTGTTGGGGTGCTTATGCTTGTGAGCATTAATGAGGCAATAAATCAAACACCAGTTCACGGGCGGTGTGTACAGCAACAAGATGGAGGCACCGGATTAATTTTGATAATGAAATAAAGCTATAGCTGAGAAAATTGTTTGGCCGATCAGTTGAATAAATGGGATCATGCTTTCTTTAAGGTTCAGTGTGCAGCATTTAGGGAGATATAGGAGCAGCAATGGAATATAATATAATATAATATAATATAATATAATAAGTGCTTTCTGAAAATAAGAACTGTTGTGTTTTCTTTACCTTAGAATGAGCCGTTTATATCTACATACGGGGCGGGTCTTCATTTGTAGAGACTGCCATGTTGCACTGCCATGTTTCTACAGCAGCTCAAATGAATAAACCAAACACTGGCTCTAGATAGGGACATTTGCGTTTTCCTGTCAGCCACCGTAGGTAGCAGCCCCTCAGTAACAAGCAGTGTTGGAAAAACACTCATCTTTTTCATGTGAAACTGCTTTCTTTAGTGTTTTTACCAGTTTAGATCACTGTGTCTGTTTGTTGTCTGGATTTGAAGTCATCAGAGAAAAAAGATAAGCACACATTAGCAGGTGCTGGGCGAGCGGCCCATCTCGACAAGCCACGTGGCTTCAGAGAAACACTGATTTGTAACATGAAACTGCTTTAAGGGGGATTTATACTTGTGCGGCAGACCCTATGCTGTAGCCTACACACGTGGCCTACGCTGTTGTGAGCATTTATACTTGTGTGGTAGTGTGTTTGTGTCACTCTGCAGTTACACCTCCAAAACACTAGTCGGCGGCAGGGTTTCTGTGAAGTGCTGTAAAGTTTAGTTGATTCAAAACACATTAAACACACATTAAACATGGCTTAATAGAGACAATTTCAAACACAAGTACACAAATCAGCTTCACTATAACTCGCAGCTGGACACATTTTCCCCACAAATACAACAGGCTAATGTTTTTAGCACAAGCCTATGGTATTTTACATTGTATAAATTAGCCTAGTGGCTAGCGGACTTTTTTCTTCACTCATATGAAGTCAGGGACAACAGCAACATTTAACAAAGGTAACGTTACAAAATTCGGCTCCTTAATGTAACATGCTAACGTTATTAGCACAAGCCTATGGCATTTTACATTGTATAAATTAGCCTAGCTACGGGGGGAGATTTCCTCTGCTCATATGAAGCCAGGATAAATCAAATCCCCAGAAGATAAATTACACACAACACTTAAAATGCTGTTTTGTGGAGGCTTTATTATCTACACAATTTATTGTCTCTTATTTGTGAAATTAAAGTAAATAAAAGCTTTGTTTCCACTGACGGAAATGGTTTCAGCTTAAAGTAATAGGCAGGAGATCTGCTTCACCACGACGTGTAGTTACATTAATGGGGAGGTGCATGTCAGGCTACGGCGTAGGGTACGGTGTCAATTCAACGCAGAAATATAAATCCTGCATTATTCAGTGTATTTACTGGTTTAAATCACTGAGTCTGTTTCTCTTGAAGAGGCAGAGACCTCTGTAGATAATGTGGCTCATGGTTAAAACCTGCTGTACAATGAACACTGAAGGAATTCTAACCGGAAGAAGTTTCAGCTGGCTGTAATCTGCAATCCTCACCACTAGATGCCACTAAATCCCCCTAAATCTCACACACTGCTCCTTTACTATAATGTTGAGTCACATACTCTGCCTGAAATAGACACATTTATATACATATATTTTATACACATTAAGTCTTGCAGAAGCACAGAAATTCTTCAGTGTAATCTGAACAAAGCTTATTACCACAGTTCGCAGACTGATACAGGGATATTCAAGGCTATGTTCCTGTATATATTCATAGCACTGGGTAAAAAAATTCCAGCATCCACCATCTGCCAGCCTTTTAATGTCTGAGTCTCGTTCTCCTCCAGTGAATTACAGCATCCTCCCCCCGAAAAAATATTTCATTACTTTATGCAGAGGGAATAATTGCACTTGGGGGCCCAGATATTTCCTCTCCAAGATTTCTCAATACCACTGCACCCATATCCAACTCATTAGCAGAAACATCTGGTCTTTCCTGTCACTGTAGGCATGCTGTAGTTTCTCCAGCCACAGTTTCTTTGTCTGACCTTGACACAAAAATGCACATGCAGGCACAAACACACATCTATATTCTCATGCAGAAATACTACACAGATTGAAGTATCATAAAGGTAATATGTTAGATTCTAGAAGAGCAAAAATAATAGTACTCTAGGGGTTTTGAATTGGAAAAGGTAATAGTCTATTTATTCTAGCACTCTGCCGTTTTAATGCCATATCAAAATGCAAAACACTCAAGTTTAATATATGAGCAGAGGCATTTGAATGATTTCATGCATACATTTCCTCCGATTTTTCCACACACAGACAGCTAATTATCAGATGTTGTCTAGACCTTGTGTGAGTCATCTTGCGGTGATGTTCCTGAAGTATATAATGGGTAATCTCAGTTCCATCACATCTCATCTCCTGTGAGAGGACTTGCCTCTGAGCCTCCCACAGTAAGATCAGCAGGCCGAGGAGGGGGGATTCAGGCAGCTCCATGAATATTTAATTAGTCCCCTCTATACTTAGGCCCTCAGAGCGTCTCCAGTTTCTGACATTTAGCTGAAATTTGCCCTTTGTGCGTGGGGATGTGAAAGAGCCAAGGTCACCTGACTGACCGCACTGATATCAAAATCTGCCTTTATTAGCTTAAATGTGCCGTGCTGTTTTGGTGGAACTCAAATCTGGTGCGCTATTTTCTTGTACAAGGCTGAAGCTCTTCTTACAGTAGATGTCAGGTTTGGTGTGGGTTCAGTGGAAACCAATGTCTTTCAAACAAAATAATAGTATTGACACTTTAGACCTACTAGGTAATTAGTATAAATCATTTGCCTTACTTCCACTGCTACTGGCTCTCTAAGAAATTGTGCAGCATGACAAACCCATCTTGGTGCTAGGCTTTCATCACTCAAATCAATGGCCCATTTCATCGAAATACAATCCTTCCCCTGTCTCTGCAGCAGGACGATTAAGTTCCATTCAAATTCTGCTGACATGATTTTATCTCTTTGGTTGAGGCTTGAAAATTGAGGGGAAAAAAATGGGATTTAACAATAAATGAAAGCACAAGGGTTCAGAAAAATTACCCTTTCACTGTAAAAGTGACACTGTTCTGTTTTGGTGACTTTATGTGTTTTTGATGTTGTGAGATGAGACAAAACGCTAGAACATTTGGTGCCACTGCTACCAGAAAGATCATTCTTCTGAGGTATTTACAAAGAAAAACAATAACATATTAAAAACTCTACTGGTCTCAAAAACGCCATATGTTTACTACATAATGCATGATGCATGATGTCAGCAGAGATTTGTTGAACCATATGGCACCTCAGTAGTTTACATCTTTCTGGGGACAATTTTAAGGAAGTAACTCTCATTTCTCCTTCAAGAAAAAGGATTATTAATAGTGGTTGCAAAATGAAGAAGTGGACATAATATAAATATTGCCATCACTGTAAAAGCCGAGGAAATATCTTTCTGCTTTTGGCGCCTGCTCTCATACACAGAGATAAAGCATTACTTTATTAGTATTCCTCAGAAATTCTGCCTGTCTTACACCCCCATACCTGTTGTTCCCCCCTGAGCCACTTAATCTTTGCACAAACATGCCATTAATTATTCAAAAAGGAAGGATTATGGGACCATTACCGAAGAAACAATTAAGAAATGACAACATAATTTGAATGAAAGTGACGTCTCTTTCCTGAACGATATCTGAAGTGAATGTCTCATCATGACAATGCTCATTTAAAAAAAAAAAAAAAAAAAAAAAAGAACCACTCCCTTGCAGCAGAGCTCTGCTGTAATGTCTTCTGGTGTTCATAAACATAAACTGACTCATATTTCATTTCACCGAGGGCAGTGTGAAGCATTCAAATCGTAGCATTATAATGACTATTAAACAGCTCTCAGTTGTTAGCATTGTTGCCAAAGGCTTTTGCATATGTTCAAATCTGGCTTTCATGCTTTTCTACTGAGTGTGTGCATTTTCCCTTTAATTTAAAACATCATTTTAGATCTTCAGATAAATATTTAGTCTAAATATTTAAATAATCTGCATTTATCCTACTGAGAAGTTCTGAAATATTTAAGATAGCACTTTTACACTCTCACATCTCACCATCTAAGGATGAGTGTTTTTTCCCCACAATGATTCTGATGCAGTTTACACCAAATTTCTCCCTGAAGCAAGACCCACAGAGGGAGCCATACTTACTGTAGTAAAGTTCTCTGGACCGCAGTCCTTGCCTCTATATTTGCAGTCAAGCAACATTTCATCTATGTTGTGGCTAGTCCTCTGCACAAACTCCAGCATGTTGAATGTTTTGCTGGGGTAAAACTTGCTGTTGTCCCCCGGTTGCCCCAAAGCGGCCATGAAGTCATCAAAGTCCCCTTGCTCCACACCCAAGAGCCCCGCCATCCAGAAGATGTCATCCCTACTGATCTGGGACCTTCGATAGCTGTTGTAGTTGCAGAGGGTGATGGCTGGGAAGTACATGACGGGACTGTCCATCTCATCAAGAATGGTGACATGGGGGTACTGGAGGTACTCGATCACACGGTCGGCAACTTGGTAAAGGAAGATGGAAAGGGAGGAGCTGAATGCAGCGGCCCAAAGCAGCCGTCGAATAGTCACTCCACCGGGCAGGAAGATGTGGCTGAGGCCGTGGAGGGTACAGTTGGCCCCGAACACTGTAATGTCTGACGGTGGACGTGGCGCTTCTTCCTCTGGGGCTCCCATTATCACCAAGAGTTTCCAAGTTAGTGTTGCTGGATGTGGTCTTGCTGCAGTGATGACCTGCTGAATACTGGCGCTAACAGGGAGGTTCACCTAGACTAAATGTACAAGGAAGGCTGGACAAGACAGAGTATAGTTTCCTGTTCACACCCGAGGGAGGGGAAGGGGTGGGTAACTGAAGCTGGGAAGTAGCGATGGACTGGTACATCAACCAATCCTGGTTGAGGTCTTAGAGGGCACATTGAATTCAAGAGATCCAGTTTCATTTGGGAAGTAAGACCTGATCCCACAGGGGGTCATAGCAGATGCATCAGACAGGGATACAGCAGAGAGGCAAAGATGAAAACTGAAGCATATTCAATTTAGCAACCTCTAAAACACCCAAATTCTTTTGGCACACATCAATGGCATCGTGCGTCTCTGACTGAAAGTTGAAGTACTTTATTGTTTTAACTTCAGAAGAATTCAGTGCAATTTAATGAGTTAAAAAAAAAATACCGTGCCCCAATCAAAACAAGGCTGTTCTTCTCAGTTCCTGAAAAGTTGACATTTTTGAGACAGAAAATGTCAGCAATTCCCAATTAGCATCACATTTACTTACAGCAGCACACACAAACTTAGAGGTGCCATGTACAACCACAATAATCCATTAGCCACTGAGAAGCTACACAGGGGAAATAGCTTAGTGCTTTTCTTAATGAAACATTATTGTGAAAAGCCACTATATTACTCATTAATGGTGTTCATTAAGCTTATTGCAGCTGATGACAGGAGTCAAACCTGTCACTCCTCTAAGTCACAGACTCCTTTTTATAACCTTTATGCTACCATCTTCCTCTCTGAACTTTCTTGTGATGATTACACATAACACAATGACGTACATCACTGCGGAGAGTCAAGCAGGCATTCATCTATTCTCAAAAACCTCTTTAAAACCACTAAAAGGATCAAAAAACACGTTAACTTATGTCAATGCAGTCACAGCTCATCCCTTAAGTTTGCAGCGCACACATCATCTTCTATCTTGCTGCAGCCCCCCTATCATGTGTTTTGTAACAGCATCAATTATTAATGTCTTCTCCTGCATACATTTCAACTCATGGACAGGGGTGTATATTTGCAGAATGCAGGCCTGAGGTTATTCCAGTCCATCCTGTTAAGCATCTGTCTCGTCTGAAATTGATTTGCTCAGAGCAGCATTTATTTAAAAATAAATTTAATAAGTTAACTGATGTTAGGAGCAAAGCAAGGACTTCTAATCGCCTGTCAGAACTACTTAAAATATACCTGGTTAACCTGTTCTCTCGTCAGTCTCAGCTTCCTCACGTACCAATCTCTCTTCATCATCCACACCTTTTCCTTCTTGCATACATCCCCTTATCTAACCTTCTGTACATCAATTCCTCCTCTCATCGCCCTCTATCCTTCCCCTCCTTAAATCAATTCTGTTGGTAGAGGCCAAAAGCAGAGCCGAGGCACAGTGAATATTGGACTTACTTTCATTTGGGGGATACAAACAGGACTCCAAATGAATGATAATGTTGATCTGCACCTGCTGGATGTGTAAATGAGCAACTGTTTGCCATATCAACTTAGAAGGTGATGCTATGTCAGTGTTATGCTCACAAACCATTTCTGCTGCCTTCAAGTGGACAAAACAACCAGTTATTGCAATTAAAGCTACAGTACACTAAGTTTTTTGATAGTAGCACAAGAGGCAGACAATCATGCTCCTCTGTGTCCTCATAGTGCTCCTAATAGCATTTACAAGAATCACAAAAAAACAGAGCCAAAGTGTCTCTAACACAGCTGTCAATCATGTCTATCACTGCTCATAAACTGCCGTCAAACTGTCAAACTAGGCAGCACTGGTTGAATATGAATCAAGGTTGTCATTGCATCGCCTGTTTCTCTCCTCAGATGTTTTCATAAACATATTTCAGTGTACTGTTTAGCTGTAAAATTTGGACATAGCTTCATTTTGACTTGAATGTGTTCAACATAGCAGCCATGTCACAAACTGTCTCATTTTACAGCTTAACAGTACACCAAAGTATGTTTCTGAAAACATACAAGGTGAGGAATAGTCAACGCAGTAACGGAATATTGATTCATATTTAATCATGGCAACTTAGTTTGGCAGTTTGACCACAGTTCCTGAGCCGTGATGGACATGTTAGACAGCTGCTTTCTCGGAAAATGGCCTGTGATTGGTCATCTCCCATCAAAGGCTTGATTTTCTAAAGCCTGAAAACAGAGCCAAGCAGAGATACAGAAGTCTAGTGTTCTTTCAGACCACGTGAATTACAATACGCTCAAAGTTTGCCTACCTAAACTTAAGCTACATAAGGTCTCAGTACAGCTTTTAAACAAAGTGAACTTTCAGGGTTGTTGCTGTGCACTGCATTGCGACCCAAAAGCGCAAACAGTATGTATGTAAATCTTAAAACTGCATTAAGTAATGTTTTGGTCACTTGGGGGCAGTGCAGAAACCTGTAAACACAACACTGATCTACTGATACCTTCTACGTTATATGATGAATGTGTTAGCTGTTAGTTGCCCATCAATGTGTCCAGCAGACTCGGAGCAACATTAGCATTCATTCAGAGTCGTGTTTCTGTCCAATACTGACTCACCTTTTAGCTTTATTTTGGTCTTTACCAACTCCTCAAGGAAAACTCCTGGCTTGTAAACTGCTAAATGCTTATCTGTGTTCAGCAGCTAGTTGCTCACTTTGTCTGACCACTGTTTCAAGCTGGGCAGGTAATGAATTGTGTTTTGTGTTTTCAGGGCTTTATCACTAAAAACAGCTACCAGGTTGTTGAGAGTGGTTAGGGTGAGTCAAAACAGTGACTGGCCAAAACACAAAACAATAAAATGAAAGATGCTCAAACCCTCTAGAGGGCTGGAGGGAACAGCAGGGTGATCTTTTTCTGTGGCTCAATCACTACAAACACCCCCTTTAACATTACATGTGGTCTTTTCATCCATTGTTAATGTAAAAGTATTGATTGGGGCAGCTTTAACAGCTAGCGTTACCACTGGGGTTGTCACTTTGTGTCTGCACCCAACACTGACACAGCACTCACTCCATCACTTCATTCATGCTGGCCAGAAAATGATTTTACATAAAGGATAAGTCATACCTTATGATTTCGACATTTTTTGCCAGCCAACATTTGCCACTTGTATTGTAGTTTGACAGGCTTTAAGTACATCAATAAAAAACAAAAAGCAAAGCTCTGCCAAGGCTGCACAATGTTCTGACTTTAAATAATATAGTGACAATCGAGAGATATCTGTATTAAGAAGCAGGCCAGTAGTTTAATGAGGAAATGATGAAAACTCCTAAAGAATGTCTAATATCTGACAATGTTAGTAAATCTTTTCCTGGATCTGAACAAAAACTTATCTCTTGTTCACTGGATAATGTCCTACTGTAATTTTCCACCAAATGTCATTAAAATCTGATTACTTTTTGAAACAAGAACAAGTTCAGATTATAGCTGCTGCGCAGCAATGGTCGGGGCCGGGCAATTTTAGGCAAAATTAGGCAATTCTGAGCAACACACACACTAAAACAAAGCATGTCACAACCTAGAAGTTACATCATATAATTATGGCATGCCCTTTAAATTGTGGATGAGTGGCTGAAGTGATCAGACTCATAATATACAAAGGAAAGAAAAAACTCAAGAACAAGAAAGTCAGAATAACATTAACTGCTAGCAATTATGAACAAACTGGCCTGATCTAGCTTAAAGCTAAACATTATCCATGGTGACAAAGATGAAAACATTTTTTAAAATGTAAAGGTAGCTATTGGATAGACACAAATAAACAGGGAAAAGAGACAAAAGATAACAGGGAAAAGTGTTGATAAAGAGTATTTGTCTCTCCGCGAAACTGCCTGGATCATAATTATTTTAACTTTGGTAGTCTCTAATCCACATAGCATGATGCCTGAACATAGGACTTTCACATTAGAATGTCCGTTCTGCCTTAGCTGAGGCTTGAACTCACAACTTCTGAGGCTGAGGTCCGTCTTCTATCTCACTGTGCTAATTGGCAAGTGACAGTTCATGTGTGGCTTCACAAATTGACTAAGCCAAGCATCAGGGTGCCAGACAGTAGCCATCCATGCCATGGAAGAGCAAATTTCAAAGTGAAAGTTCCAAAGCTGTAGCACATATGGTTGATCTGTTATGAATTTTCAAAGTTTTGAAATTTAGAGGCTTGCTGTAGCGCCACCATCAGGACTATTGGCTTGTGTTTCCAGGTGAGGACATCTGGCATGGGACTGGACCTTTATAAAAAGTTTGGGTAGATTTCTCATATGGAAATGTTGCACGAGCTGAAGCTTGAACTCACAATCTTCAACACCAAGAACCATCCTCTATCTCACTGAGCTAACTGGCAAACAGAAATGTCACATGTAGCTTCACAAACTGACTAAGCCAGTCACCTGTGTGCAAGACAGCAGCTGTTAGTGTGTAAAGGCAGATTTCAAACGGCTGTCAAAAATTCAGTTATTAAGACAAAAATCTGAAAATACACAAATTGCATCTAGACAGCATGGAGATGTTGGTAATTTGTTTTTAACAATGATTTATTGGCTCCATAAGTGAAAAACTGATGTTAATAATGCCATTTTTGCATTTGAATTGTTCACATGAGAGCGAAATTCCAAATGCTGTAAAAAATTCAGTTTTTGAGATAAAATTCTGATATTTGCCACACATCATCTACCATGACTCCAGAATTTTGTCATTTTTTTTTAATGAACATTGAAAATGTATTTAGCAAGAATTTGCAAGTATATGTTTACAATGCCGTTTACAGTCAAACATGATGCACTGTAGGCTCAATTTTCGATAAATCAAAAATCTGTGTGGATCGTTTGTGTAGGACAGTCTGAAGATGCTCTGTAGCAAGTTTGGTGTCAATTGAGCAAAAATTGTGGGAGGAGATAGGTTTAAGAAGTTTTACAGTTTTTGAAGAAAAAAAAAAACAGAGTGATGGACTTCATAATTTGCAATAGGTTTAAATGTACAAAAGTTTCTTCAGTATTGGGGCTACGGTTTGATGAAAGTTGCAAATCTGTAGCACGTATGGTTGATTTGTTGTGAATTTTCAAAATTTTGAATTTTAGAGGTTTGCTGTAGCGCCACCATCAGGACTATTGGCCTGTTTTTGCAGCTGAGGCAATCTGGCATGGGACTGGACCTTTCCTCGGAAGAAGAAGAAGACGAAGAAGACGAAGAAGAAGAAGAAGAAGAACATGCAGCAAAACAATAGGGTCCTGGCATCTTAGGCTGCCCCTAATAACACAAACCTTATGTGAAACGCTACAGTATGCTTCAGCTGAGCATTCAGACACTGCTAGGCAAAAACACAAAGGCAACCGAATCTAAAAGCTGATGTTTGGGTTGACTTTAAAGAAATTCAAACCACAGTGACCTCTCTCTCAGCGAGTATGTCAAATGCCTGAGAGAAAAGCCATTTAGACAACGTCAGGTTTGGCAAAGACGCATCAAAACCACAGAAGTTCAGACAGAGCAGCTTAAAGAGTGTGCAGCTTCAAACTTCTTTCATGCACAGTTTGCAGAGGCATTGAATACTGCTCTTTGTTTAAGTATAAGTGAATTAATTCAAAGCTTTTCACTATGCTCGCGCTATACCGAGCACTGAGTACATCTTTGCTGTTCCCTGTCGCCTGTGGGTACAATTGAGTAATCTTCCTTCAACTACAGCAAATAGAGAAGTGGTCAAAGCACATTTCTGCAGTTAACAGGTGCACTCTGAGCAAAGTGCAAGCCACTACTCAATCAATACACTATGGAGGTTTTCCAGATGCTTTAAGTTAAGGTGTACTGGTTAATGCGCTGCCTTAAGAAATCAGCAATTCAGTACATCATGGCTTCTCTGTGTGCCTGAAAACACTTTCTTTCACTCTACAGTGAGAACAAGCCAAGGCTGCATTCACACGTGTCAAGATTACTGATATCTTTAGAGACTAAGTGCTCTTTCACATCAGCCGCTTTGTATCCTGACTGTGTGGAGAATGTCAGAGTTAGTCTGCTGGATCTGACAGCGGACATGTTACGGGTGGCTACAAGAATGTCATTTTCATAATGCTGAAAGGTCATTTAAATACTGAGTCCAGAGGAAAAAGCTTTCAACCTGTCCCTCTGCTCCTCAAATTCTAATTACCTCCCCTCTTGTTTGGTTGACCCGAGTGCAGCCCAGTGACCACCCAGCCATCCAAATATTGAGTTTACACCATTTAAGTGTTTTTGACTAGTTACAGGCTCTTTTGTGTGATACAAAAATTGCTTTGAGTCCTCCACAGAAAGGTCAGAGGTCAAGAACAGAGCTGTGTCCCTGCAGCTGTGAGGGAGGCAGCATCTATGCACAGGACACAAGTCACACAGACTTTATAAACTCTCAGTCTTTCCTAGTTTGTTTCACCACATGTAGAGAGGGCCTTTCATGTCCTTCCAAAATCAAAACAGCGAGAAGGAGCCAAGTTTGAAAGTGCTGAGCTGACATATTTAATGTTAACGACACATTTCACATCAATAAGCCCGACTGAGATAATGATGAACAAGTACGCAAATAAACTCATTAAAATGCAAGGACAGCACAGGATGCTGGGATTCATTTCAAGATGTGTTAAACCTTCAGACCCCAAACTTCTCAAGCTTCAAGGTTCACCCAAGTATTCATCTTCAACCACACGAAGCTTGACAAATGCTAAATGAAAAGTAGCTGTGAGCATTGCATTTGACCTTGGGCATATTCTGACAAAAAAAGTTTAAGTCCCTCTACAGACACATTTTAAAGTATCAAATAGTTTGTTCAACATGGTTTTCTCACATAATTGTTGAAAAAAAAACAAAAAAAAAAACTCTGGACAGGGGCAGGAAGCAGATCTACTCTTTCTCCCTCACTGAGAAATTTGCTTACAATAGGTTTTTCTTTCACTTTCTGCTTTCTCTGGCACTGGTTGTGCTATGTTGACCTGTGAAAGAGCAGTGCACGTCAAGACAGCTAGGAGAAAACGTGAGAAATTTAGCCATATCAAAACTGAACCTCAGTCAGACCAAGAACCAAAGGAGGAATCTGTTGTGCACTAAAATTCTCAACTAGCAAAAGTATCAGAATGGTAAGTGCAGTTCCCATCATTTATATATACACATGACTTCAACGGAACTATGACGAACTACAATGTGTCGCGTGCCGGTGACGTCATAGGTGATAGAAACATGGGATTTTGACTGGCGGCAGAGCTCTTCACACACATAAAATGTAAATAAAAACAAATCAGTTGAGTCTTGATGAAATGGCCAGTCAGGCTAAATGCTACAGAGAGAGTTTAAGAGGTCCTGATCGCTACGACGGTACGACGAGAAAGTGAAAATGATAGGAGGTGTGTGCCCTTTTCAGCTGACAGCCTCTGTGTGGACAAATGACCCTGTCAATTAATTCATTCAATTCATGTCCTGTCGAAACATTACTTAACATTCATTAGAATTAACTTCTTGGCTTTGAATATCTCATGTTATTGTTGAGATCAACTGACTTTAGCTAGCTAACTAACATCAGCCAACTAACCTGTGACGAATTGTCTGCCACAGACGTAACGTTAGGTGTAGTGACTGGCTGGATCCCACAGCTTTCCATCTTTACCCTGCCGTTTGATGGCTGTGCGCCACAGATTTCTTCATTCCCCATTCTTCACTCACTCACAAGAAAATTGCAATTCTGTTTTGTTTGTTTTTTTCTTTATTGTTTGCTGTGCAGTGAACAAAGCAGCAACATTTCGGCATTATGAACTCATAGCCGCGACGAGTGTCTCTCCCGGGTCGAATTCAAAAAATTCACCCAAAAGGGGGCGTGGCTGTTGTTACGGCAGTGAGTGACATTGTGTTGAAGTCATCTATGTGGTTTGTTTACTAGCTTGTTAGCTTGTAGGCTAACTGGCAGTGTCTGACACAGCGTTAGTGTCTGTGAAACATATAATAATATCTGCTATGATGGTTGGTTCTTTTTTTAGATAATGAAAGGAACCTCCAGGGTCCAGTTTACATCCCAAAACAGCACACTCTACCATGTTTGCTGTCAAAACTTTCACTATGCCAGTCCAGCTCTCTCAGCTCTCTCAGCTCTCTGAAGTGACAAGTTCGCTTTGCGCTGGAGGTTTCAGGTTTCTTTGTCAGTGTTGTGTTGAAGTCTGTTCCACCGTCACTATGTGTTTCCTTATCAGACAGCGACTGCCTTTTGTATTAGTGATGTACCTAAACTAGCTTGCCCGGGATTAATTTGAATCTCAGATTTCATGGTAGTGCACAGTCAGTACAGTCAAGGTCATTTACTTTCGGGGACATAAACATAAAGAAAATACATTTTTGAGTGGAGGGGGACTTAAGCTAAAAATACTCGCTAGCTTTTTCTAGAGCTTTTAACTGCTTCGAGTCACATCTAACTGAACCAAACTCCATCTGCTGAGTAGAAGGCTTAAAATATCACCAAATATTCATATCAAAGAGGCTGGAAACAGTGACGCATTTTGCTAAAAAAATAAAAATAAAAAATAAAAATACTTAAATTGATTGAAACTAATCAATTAACTGACAGACTGTTTTAGTTGTAGTTGAAAGCTCTAGCAGAAAAGCCGCTGACTTTTAATTGTTTTGTCAAAGACAGTAATGCTTTTGATTGACTGGGACTTGCAACTTCTCGTTTGTGCCAAAAATGAGACTGTAAATGCAAATTACTTCCACAAACAAATCCTCCTCTCAGAAACACCATTACATACTTCATATGTAAGAAAACATCCTTCCACCAGTACTCCAGATTTGTAGTTTTTCATAAAAGGTCTTCTTGGCATCAAAATATTGTAACTTGCATAACTCACATTAGTTGGGAAATTTTAGATTTCCAAAATAAAAAAGGTGACATTTATTCTAAATCACTGATCAGTCACTGCCAACTGAGCCAAAAGGACAACCATAACACATTTAATACCAGCAAAGTATCTGCTCCTATTCATCCACTACTCCACTTTCACTTCATAAAAGCAGATTTTTAAATGCCATTAATCAGAATCTGGGACTTCAGTGAATGTAGACTGCAGCTGGTTTCTCTTATGGCAAGCAGGAAATGGGCAATGAATAATGAGGAAATTCAATATTTCAGTATTGACCCTAAAACACCAGAATCCTTCATCAATTGGATATAACAGCAAAGGCAAGATGCTATAGCTTTGCACAGCAGTGGTGTATGCTGTGCTGTGGATTGGCTTCACAAAGAGCATGAGCTATGACTTTTGTATGTCAGAATCCCTCCCTGTTTGATTTAATGCCTAATTCCATGCTGACAGTTATTCATCAGGCACAAGCAGAGGACTTCATACAGCTGCCAAAGCAATCACACGGAGTATAAAAGGCAGAAAAGCTTCACTGTGGGTACTTCAAAGGACCTTTCAAAAATTAATTTCTGTCCATCTAAGACGGCAATTAGCTGTAAGTACAGTTAAGGGGAATGAAAGGTGACTTTTTCCCCCATCCATTTAAGAGAACGGTTTGGAAACAACACTCTTGAGATGAAAATATTATCTGGAATGACATTCACATATCGTCCAGACTGCGGAGACCTTGAGTCTTCAAAGAGTGAACTTTTGAGAACTATATAAAACTGATTTTACAGGTTTGTCATGGTGTCAGGGAACATTGCTGAGGCACCTTGTCCACAGAGGGACCAATATTATACAATTTTGGGGAACTCAGTCCAGATCTGTCAATGTCAAATATTATCTGTGCCAAAAATAGAGACATGTTGGCTGAGGCTCTAATCTGTGATGTCATTAAGAGACAAACCTTTACGTCTGAGGAGTGAGCTACTACTCCACCTTGAAGATGATGTAAAAATAACTTTAATGATCTGATCACTGAGGAAGGGACTTAAACAAATCATCCACCTTAAAATTGAATTAAGGGCTACTGCTATCGGCAGCTTGGATGATCTTTGACTTGTGACGATGAACACTTTTCTCCCGGGCTATCCAGATAATAAAGGCTCTAGTCTGCATTTGCTGACTAAGTGGAATTTGTATTGAATGGTCTTGTTGGAGCTTTTATTCCCAAATCAATGCTGTTTCCATTTAGTATTGGTAGCTCTGAAACATAGCACTTGTCTGCAGGAAATTACAATGTCAGTGACCAGTGTCAAAGTACAACAACAGTGTCACACAAGTCCTCCTGCTCGCTTAAGAGAAGAATTTCAGGAAGGCTTAGTTGATGGAATCACAGATAAGAGTCTGTGTTGTCTTCAGGTTGGATGAACAATTCTATTTATATGACAGTGAGGTCAAAGAAACAACATATGTGAACGCTGGTCATTGATCTCCCGTGGCCAGGCTCTATTGAACTATGATTATTTTTATTGTCAATCAATCTGTCAGTTATTTTCTTTATGAATGGATTAGTTGTTTGGTCTATAAAATGTAAGAAAATGGTGAAAAATGTCAATCAGTGTTTCCTAAAGCCCAAAATAACATCCTGAAATGTCTTCTTTTGTCCACAACCCAAAGATATGCAATTTACTCTCATAGCGGACTCAGACAATTTTGACTTTTAATCTATTATTTGATTGTCAAATTAGTTGCTGATTAATTCAATAGATGACAATGAATTGATTAATCATTGCTGCTCTAGTCCAAGTGATACATTTCTTGCCTCGAAAATGATAAACGATAATGTCCACTGAAAACCAGTATCCAAGCAGAATGATTCAAGGCCTCTGTGCTCCATTCAACCTGTCAGGGCTCATTGTACAATAATGACCAACTCTCCCGGTACATGATTACAGGTATCAAGATGGTACCACGCTGTAAAATGGCCCAGCGCAGGTTAACCCACTCCTCACAATAATTGCAGTGATCAATACGATTACAAAGAAGAAAGCAACACAATTTTGAAACTGCAATAACTGGGTAAAAAAAAGGAATAAAAAATGGACAAAAGAGGACAAAAACCTTGCAGTACAGGACTTGATCATGTGACACCTGTCATCTCCATGACAACTGGGCAAGTGATGTGCTGCTGAAGGCTAACCTTGATTCAAAAGAAATGAGTATTTACACAAAACTCTTCTAGTCTCCATCTGTAAAAGCTTCTCCGGCTTATAAATCATGAAAAACCCATGAAGTGTTTGTGGTGATGTTGATTGATGGATTCCATTAGATCTTTCATCACTAATCATCACAGCTAAGTAGTCTGATCCCCATAGTCAACACGAGGGGTTTAAGAGGAATACTGATATTATTAAGGAGACTAGAGTATTTAGGCAGCTCTAGAGTATAATGCCCTGACTTTGCACTGCTGTACAAAGTCAGCTAACTGGATTAGCAATGACAGGCGAATGGAGGCACTGGACAGTTCTTGTCAATAAAGAATTACTCCCTCTTCTCATTTATGCCTGGGTGTAAAGTTTGAATTGAGAACACAAGCTTGCTTCCGATGCACTCCCACAGCCATTAATTATAGCCGCTATAAATTGCTTCAGACCAATTAATATACGACTAGAGGGAGCGTGATTGTTTTGATAGCTGTCTGAGAGACGTCTGGAAAATGAAAGAGAGGAGGAGGAAGGCAGAATAGCTGCGAGGGGTGTGACAGCCCTGTAGTGCTGCATGGTCCTGTCTGCTGTCTTCTCCCTCAGGGAGATTGGCAGGAAGTCCATCAGAGGGATGGCTGACACCTGTGTTGGCTGGATCCGCAGCTTTATAAGCTGGTGGAGGCAGTCAGTCACTCTCTCTCCCTCCCCTGGTATTTGGTTTGTTGTTTTGGGTGGGTTCAGACTTGTGTTTACGTCTTTTGTAGATTGCAAAACATTTCCCACTGTGTCAGTGTTTATAGAAAGTAAACAACTGGACGTGACTGCATTTTCTTTGGTTAAATAAAGTCAAAATGGAGACATCTCTTTTTGGCAACAAGGAAGAAGACTTAAAGTTAATGCAGTCCTTGATTCCAGGCTATAAAGACGAAAGGCCATGTTTGAAATCTTGATGTTTGCTTCCTAGCCACACTAAGGCCAAAAGTAAATCATTCTTTTCATATCTAATATACAGAGTGTGAATTAGAGATTCAAAGATTGCAAGATTTGCTACCCTTATTGATGCCATGCACCAGGAGGGACTATTATAACAACTCTTGTCCAGTCACCCTAACATAGCCACTGAACTGCAATACAATCAGAATGCTGTCGGTCGAGTAAGAACCCATCCTGTGCCCCAATAATTACGCTCATATACTCTATACCAAATGGCTTTGCCTAATATACTTTTGAGGAAAAGCAACTGCTGTGTGTGTTATGTTCACAGACAAAGTGTTTCCAATCTCCGGTCTTGTACCCCACAGGCTTCTTAGGGTGGAGGTTGGGGAGGATGGTGGGAATACGAGACGCAGGAGTTTGATGTCGGAGACCGGAGCTCATGTCCTACATCCTGCCGGTGATCAGGTTTAGGCTCCTTGAATTCTTTGGTTAATGTCCAGATGAAACAGCATTTCCAAAGTATCTAGCTCCAGTATCATGACGTATTTCTGAGTCATGCAGGATAGGCAGGTGGGATATGATGTTTCATTGTGAAAAATGAGCATGTCAACTCCAATGGTGTAGTAGTAGTATCTGTCAGGGATAGAGATGAAGTCCATTGTATGCTCCATGTTACATAAGTAGCTGAAGCAGTCCACTGTAAAGCCCCGTTTCCATCAAACACTTTCGGTATGGTACCTTTGGAACCAAGAGTAACCCTTCAGACATGGTACCTAGACCCTAGATCCGCTTAGCGTTTTCACCGCAAACAGTACTCTTAAATGTAGGCGGGGTTGTTGTCAATCACTCCTCCATCCAGCATGTGCTGTATTTCCTGCTTTATCAGTCTGCACCTGGTTTATCGTCCACAGAACAGGGTTGCACGCAGACATTTTCAGAACAAAATAAAACAGGCTGCAGTGAGAGTCTCTCTCCATGGGATATTTAATAATAGTGAGTTTGCCAGAGCCCACAGGAACAACGCTCCATAATGCTTTCTTTTTCTCCAAATGAAGGCTAGGATATATGCAGTTTACATAATTCTGTCAAAATTAATATATATGTGCAAACACTTTGAGAGCCACTCATTACTAAGTCTGTGTCACCCAAGACAGACAATAAAAACTAAAGCAATGGTCAAAATTGTCACAGTGAAATTTAAGGTGTGCTGATGGATTCAAATTGTCAACTCATGCACTGAGTAACATTACAAGTTAACGTCCCACCTTAAAAGTCACCGGCAGTCGGCCAAGTGAATAAGTTATTTTTTTCTCAGACTCCAGCTGCTGTGAGAGGCAGCAAAACATCCTTTCATTTCATAGTTACAGTTTACTAATATATGAACAGCGGTTACATGCCTCAAACCAAGCCACATCTCGGCCCTCAGCAGAGTGACCGTCTGCTACTGACCAATCAACGAACTGCAGTGTTCACAGCTCCACCTTTTAGTACCAGATCTGTGTGCTTGGTACCCCAACAGACGGGGGGACCAAACATGGGGATGGTATGGAACGGTTCCATTGGTACCATCCACAACTTTTTACAGTGGAAATGGAAAAAAAAAGCGCACCAAACTGAACTGTACCGTACTGTACTGCTTGGTGGAAATGGGGTTTAAAATGTCACAGATATCACTCTCCTCAAAGTGAATAAAATCTAGCTGGTAGCCTGTACCTGCAGCATTTTGGGGGAAACAAAGAAACACTGATACAGCATGCTCTTCCTAGCTAACTAAATTCTAGCTCTGTGCAGCTAAAAGTTGCAGATTGATTGATGGGCGGATGTCATGATATAATTGGTTGAAACTGGGTGGTACTAGTTTATGTAAGCACACATACTATTTTGTTTTACAGCAATAAATGTCACATTTTTTGGCATATTTTGTTAAATAGGTGAACAACATGACCATTGGATGTCATCCAAAAGGGTTAAAAGGGCTTTTTTCATGTCATCTCGACTTTAAGGTGAGGGACATATTGGGGTTTTAGCTAAATACAGAGAAAGCAAACAAGTTCATTCATGTGTCACCACTGACTTCTTTAGTATTTAACAAGACTATGATGTTTCCCTAACCTTAACCAAGTACTCTAAATTGCCTAAACATAACCATACTAAAGCTGTCATGAGACGATGCAGTGTTGAAAAAGAAACTGGATATTCTAATCAAGGCCTGTCAGTGGAATAATTTCCCCATGATGCATGCATTAGGGTTGTGGTTGTCTGCAAGGAATAAATTGACTTTTTATCCAGTTCGAAGCCACATTTTTATGATAAGCTTTTTACATCTTGGCTGTTTTAAACTATATATGATAGATGTAACGTCTGGATCTAAAGTTATCACAGACACAAGCTGAGGAAACAATGTCTTTTTCAATACCTTGTTCATTGTTTTCAGTGGTTTAAACTGAGGGGTCAGTTTGCCTGACTGTAATAAAGGCATCATTGCAGCGTCTATTGTTATTGCTTTGACTTTGAGAGTTCCCTGGTGGCAGAAAATCACATACTGTACATTTAACAGTGAACATTTTTTCTTTATCACAGCTTCTGGTTAGATATAGAACAGCTTTTACAAAGTTACAGCCATTATCTCAATCATCTCGTGACCCTTAAGTGTTTAGGAAGCAGTCAGCTAGTAAAGCCAACAATCAGGGCCAGACAGTAAGGCTGCACTCAGCTAGTACTCTATGTTTATACAATTTATACAATCTTACATGTGCCCCAACTTCAGCCACTTTTTAATCTAAATGAAATATTCTTGTCTTTTGTACCTTTGATTAAAATGCTTATTTCCTGTAATAAATTGTTGGCTATTTATTTCTGCAAACCCCAATAAACTTTTATTATTTTCCATTATATCCTGTCTGTTTTCATTCCATATAATCTTGTTTCATTACATTCCCGTATATTTTATCTCCCCTTTTTTATTGTCTTTTCAAATGTTATTTTCTTCTACGCTTTTAAAACTGCTACACAAATAAACTTGCCTTGCCAACTCATTCATAAACTGCACACACTCCTGACGTTGCCCATTTGCATATTTGAGATTATCTTTCTGTTTGGTTTAATAAACCTTTAAAACTCATGTGTGCTCTCCCCTGAGCTGTGCTGTGGCAGGGACGTGGAGTGTGAGCAACACACCGAAACCAATTACCTCCGTTCTGTACATCTGACAGGCAACTTTAAGCTGAGACAAAATAAATGGGCACATAAGTCGGCTCAGGAATCAATGGCATTTAAGGCTATATTTTTACTGATTGGAAGAATCTTTCCCTATTACATGCGATCGTTTGGTGTGGCGACAAACTGTCACCGGGCTGCAGGCCTGAGTTAACTAATCAGGCTATCTTTGGCCAGTAATGGCCGAGTACAAAGCATGAGGAATTCAATTAAATTGGGCAAGTCAACATTCACTCAGCTACAACCTGTGACATTAATCCACGGGAACACCCTGCTGAGCCCAACCTCCCTTACTCCCCTGGGATTAACTCAATCAGTCTTTCTGATGGTTAACCAAGCAGGACGGAACCAAGGACACCGAGGCTTATACATATTAAACATGGCACACACTACAGCAATTTCCTTTAATGAATCAATAGTTTCTGAAACATGCTTTGGAGATGTTACAAATTACACACCACCACCAGAAATAAACAACAGTGCCTCACCTCTCCAGCTGTACTGTTGCTCAGTTATTACCTCCACTTCTCTGCAGCTTTTTCTGGTTCTTAACTCTCTGGGCGATGTGTAGAGAACCTGTCTATAAAGCTATATAAACTGTAAACTGTGAGGACCAACTTTTCATTTCAGCAGTGCAGGAAAAAAAACACTTTGGCAGCTGCTACAGGGCCATATGATTTTTTTAGGGGGGAGGGGAGGCTTACACACAGTACCAGAGCCTGTTGTGTTGAGTGCATGTCTATTCTCAGAGCAGATTTTTTTTTTCTCTTTTTGTCTGGGCCCTTTAGCAGACAGTGAAGTGAGAAGCTTCCATTATCCTTTTCAGCTGCCTCCTTAACAAGCTCTCCTGTGTGCCTCAGAGCTATCTACAACGCATCTCCACTGTTCATCCACCAAGCATTCGCTACTGACACAGTCCCCACAAACTGCCTCCACCCTCCCCCAGGTAGTACGGGCTTCAAGTCCTCATCCGTGTTTCTCCAACAGAGAGGGAGTTCAAATTCAAACAGCTGAATTGCCTTTGTATATCTGTGAAAAAAACACACTGATAGAACCTTAAGCTATGATGCTAAAAGCTTGTTGATATATCTGAAGACACGTTAAAAGGATTTGTGCTCCCAAGGTTCTACGTTTGACATTTCTGCCAGTCAATTAAGTGATGTATTTGGTTATGACAGCAAAACAAAATGTCAGTCAGGGCACTGGCACACAGATGAAAAAGCATTTCAAAGAATGCCTGTGTGCCCTGATTCAATTAATAGAGGCTGGCAGCAGGTGGCAATGTTTATTTAGCCAGAGATACAATGTTGTGGAAAAGTGCCATTGTGTCTGAATAAGTGATAGTGGATGGAAAAGATTCTTTAATGAATGCACCTGTGAAATCTAATATAATCCAACACAACGACTCAGCCACAAGCTCTCTCTTTACAAAGATAATAATGTTCATGTTGTTTATCCAGATTTCTTAATGTATGAATGTTTTTTTACCCACTCTTTTTTATGTGAATGTTTTTATTGCTTGAAAAGTGCTCGATGAATAAAACTATCATTACTATTGACACTGTCAGAGAGGTATTCATTTCACTGTATGTTTATCACTGAAGCTGATGTTTGCAGTGGTATTGAAGTGGACTACTCTGTATTGAGCCCACCCCATTTACTAACATGACAGAGGAAAAATATTACAAACACATGTCAATACAATGCAGTCCATGACAAAAACACCACTAACTATGACCACAGTAATAAACACTCGTCCTCACCAAGGCTAGGCATTAGTATTTCATTTTCTGTCAGTTTCTTTTTATTTTAGTTTTGACTTTAAAGTTTAATTGTAGTTTGAGTGTGTTTTTAAATGTTTCAAAAATGTTTAGTTGTAGTTTTTTTTTAATGTCGTTTTGGTTTAACTGTAGTTTTAGTTTCATTTTGTAACCCAATTGCCACAGAAAATGTTAATGCCTTTAACGTTTCTGCAAACCACTGATACATTGCATTTGCCATTATGTAGCGGATATGTTGAAACTTCACGTTTCAACAATGCTGTGGTTAGCGTATGGTTAAAGGGCCAGTGTGTAAAATGGGTTGAAAACAGTGACATCAGTGGTCAAATTCTAGATTGCAGGGCTCATTCGCTCACCCCTCCTGTCGGGTAAATGACGGTGGCCTCGTAGGGACAAAAAGCCTTGCGCAGACACGAGTTTTTCAGGAGTAGGTCTATCTAGCCACGAGGTGAATATTTATTTAGAAATCTAAACCATGTTACGATATTGTAATGAATCCCTCACGAGCAGGAGACCAGAGTAGCGTTCGGGAAAAAGGCCCGTTTATTTGAGCACTCCAAAAACTCCGGTAACACTCCAGGGGGTAAAAGACTCCGTCCCAAACTCTGATTCTTCTAGCGTAACACACACACTTCATACACACATTCTCGTTTACAATACCAAGCGGGTATCCCCTCTCCTCTCTGCTCCACCAATCTCTAGTCCGCACACTGACTGACAGCGTAGCCTGTAAACAAAACTCAGCTGTTTATTTAGCCTAGCAATATCTCCGGACTATAGTAGCTACAATGGACGACTTTGAACACGATTTTGAAGAGTTTCTTGTAGCAGACACAGATCCAGAGCCATACCTGTTTGAGCCAAAGCATACAGATGAGGAACTTAGATGCTGAGCGGGCGAGAAGAGAGGCTGAATCCTCCGCTCCCATTTTGCTGCACAGAATGAGATTCGGTGCTACCATCGTTGGGGAGATATATTATCAGGAGGAAAAGCGCCGCAGAGAGTGCATCACAAGGAGTGAAGTTGCGTCTTCTTCTCCTCGCAGATGACGATTCGGGTTCATTCTCTCCTGTTGCGTGGTAAGTGTGGTCCATTCGCAAACTTTATAACTAAAAAAACTTTTCACTTCTCTCTATTGACGAACTACTAACACTCTCTGCTGTTTCCTCCTCCTTCTTCCTTCCTTCCGCTGTCTTCGTTGGTTTATTTATACACGCAAAACGCGTTCTCTGGCTGGCTGGATTGTCCGCTCGGGCTGCCGTATATACATGGCGGCGCAAGATGGCGACCTCTCTAAAGCAAGGCCCTTGCTATATATATATATATATATATATATATATATATATATACATACACACATATATGTATAAGCATAATTATAAGGCTACGAAAACCAAACAAATTTTATTTTATAGCGATTATACACTTATATAAACATATTAATGGGTAGAATATTCAGATTCAGATTTGACAATAAACCATGCCAAATATTATTACACACTGGCCCTTTAAGTGTAAAAATGATGATGCATTGGTGTAAAATACCCCGTTTGGGGGGCATGATCCTGGCATGAAAAGCAGCAAAGTCTTGGTCAAGAAAGAACCACCTTTCAGGCCACAATCACAGCCAGAAAAACAGAAATAGATCGATAAAAGAAAACAGCTTTCTGGGCCAATAATCCTGCTGGAAAAGCAGCAATGTCTCGGTAAAAACAACTTATTTTTGTGCCTGAAAAGCTGCTGGAAAAACAGCAACAGGTCTCTACAAGGAACCCATGTTCAGTGCCTAAAAAGCAATGACTCACTAAATAGTTTTTTGTTGGTCTCAGACCATGGTCTGCAACTGGGCAGCCATCTCGCCTAAGTGATACGCCATCCACCATCCCTTCAAACTCCAGATGACACAGCTTATATATTATGTCCCTTCACAAAGGTTTATGATATATGTATGAAATGTACAAAATAAACATACAATACCAACATTTTCTTTGGTGACTGGTCCAGAGTTTGTTAGGGCCAGGTAAAATGTCTCCGAACTATAGCTACATACAATTGACTTCTTATCGCTCATCCTGCCAACACAAACTGGCCTTACAAGCGTCGTAGAGGAAGAATATGTAGCAGAACTGTTGTAATGGATTGCATTAGATTGTACAGGTTAGGGATGGGTCACGATTTTCGAATAGTCGTTTTATTTTTGAAAAATCAATTTTTTAATGCGACTATTACTATTTGCCGTCTTATCCCCCCCCCCCCCCCTTTATTTGACATGCAATACAGCTCCTAACCGCACAAGGGCAGTATAGGATTGCTACAGCGGTGTGAGATGGGCTACCAGCTAGTTTGATGCTCTTCTACAAACAAGAGAAACATGCAGAGACTACTACTCCGCGAGGAATGTCCGCAGTCATTCGGGCTTTCATAGTTGAGCGCACTTCCACGTTGTAGTTTCCTGTAAAAATGTCCGTGAAAAATTCCCGCGATGTAAAAAATACATGCCGAGCAGTCACTGGTGCGCGGAGCTTTGCGCGCACAGGGCTTAAGGACGTCCGCTTTGAGTCCGCGCGTACCTCCGTGGAGTCCGTTCCGCGTATGTTCCACCCGAGTATGTTCGGGCCTTTAATGATGAATGGATCTCTGTGTGCGGGTGGGGGTGGGGGGGTCGTTTATTTGAAAAATTGTCGAATAGTTCCCACGATTTTCGAATAGTGTTTTTGCTTGTGCTGCCCATCCCTAGTACAGGTGTACCTAATAAAGTGGCCAGGGTGTGTACTTTTTCATTTGCATCCCAAAAACAGCATTTCAGTGCCACTTAGCATGGATAATTACTTTTACTTTTTTGTTTCACAACGGCCTAATCTCTCCATACATCATGGAAGCAGCTGGCAGATCAAAGTCAATTCAAAGAAACAGGACACAGTAATACACACCTAACCTGGCTGTAATACATACTAACAGCTTATGACTCAACTTAGACCTGGGAAACAAGAGACTAATGAAGTGATGAATATAGTGCTGGTAAATCCTAATGATAGTGTGTGAACAAGAAGGCACACACACACACACACACACACACACACACACACACACAGAAACAGTGCCTGTTCCATCATAGAGCAACTACTGAGCCACAAATCATTCTGTTAGCGTCGACAAACAAGCTATTTATCTATCCTAGTCCAGATCTGCTCCTGTCAGCAGAGGCGAGCCTCCAGATTAAGTCTCGACGGAGACTTGTGAAGTCTGTGTTCTGTGAAATTTGATTTTTTCATTCTCATGGATGTCACATTCAGTCGCTTTCATTTTAAGATGACTCAAGCCACCAAATTCAAACAAAATATATTCATGCGATTGCACAGCAGATTGAACATTAATAAATGATGGCTGTCATTCATCTTGTTCGGAGGCGTCTAACAAAGCTGATTTATCTAATGTGAAACAACCTTTATCCCCATGTATAATATAATATTGTGCCTATGGGCAAAAAAATCACAATGAGCGCCTATAAGTAGTTCAGCTAGTGGTTGCAGAAGGTGAGCTCATACATTTGTGACACCTGAGAATTTCAGTTTAATTTGAGTTCACTCGTGTGAGAGATTACAGTGGGTCTGGGTGCCTGTGAGAGGCGCTGGTACATGGCAGTGGAAGAGGACTTGGCTTTCCACCTATTACTCCCAAGCCTCCGTGACCAATAGCATACAGGAAGGCAAACGAGTCTGTCCACCCATGATAAATGCTCTTAGGCCAAATCTGTGGGCGACAGAAAAGCCGAAACCATGCGCTGCCATTTGTCCTCATGAACACAGTCTATAATTTGAGGACAATAATTTTCTCTGACACTGCGATCACATCTAGTGAACTGTAAGACAAGGAAATAAAGAGGCGCAAAGTCTTAATGAGGTGTGTTAGCTACACCACTTCAGATCCACATCGATTTACCAGTGTAACCAGAGCAGTTAAGAGACAATTATTCACACAATCATTGATATCTACAAAGTATATACACTCTTCTTTGCACACATTCAGATGCTCAATCAGTCAGAACTTATAGAAAGGCTGTAAAATTTAGTGATCAATCGGTCTTTAGATCTCTTTGTCCCCTCCCATTGATTATGGAGTTTGTGTCTCATCAGGGTGTGAGAAGGCAAACACAGGATTAGGTCTGTTTCAATAGGGACTGGTCCAATGATGGGCATGTTTTGATGGATGGGAGGGGATGACTTTGGTTTCAGTGCTGCAGCTTTTTAATTTGTGAAGCATCATTAGCTGGAGAAGGCTCCTGCTCGTAGCTCTGGGGGGTGGGGAATCAAATAGATGCAGCACAAAGAGATACCTCTTCATCCATCTCGCTGCCGTAGTAGCTTTCACAGGCGGTAAGGAGAGGACATTATTCATGCATTGTGATGCAACGTGAAACGCCATTGTTGACTGTAAGCTGCACGTGGGGGATCTTGAAAACTACCTTTCTGCGTGAATTATGTGGCTTTTGAAATACACAGGAATACCAAATGAGCTTGAGTCAAGCACTATATATCCTGGACTTGTCATGCAATCCCCCTCCCACACACACAGCAATGTGTGTGGGCTTGGAGTGTCAGGCTGGGGTCCTACTTATTGCCGCAGTCACTATGTAAAGTAGATTCATATATGCAAACGGTGTACACAACTGATTCAGATTTGCCTACAGGGTAAAAATAGATGTTCGCAACTTGTCTAATTTCCATCATTAACACGACTACATTACAGATTTTAGCATCAGCATCAGGTTTAGATCCAACTGAAACACAATTTGACAGTGAGAATTTACCTGAAATATACACAAGTACTCAGGAAAGGTTGGACATGATACCATAAGGGCTAATGATAATGTTCAGTATGTTTTCTGTGAGCCTGCCTCAGAGAAAACCCCACACTTAAACACAAATACTATAATTTTCCGACAGCTCTCACACCCCAAGGTGCTGCTTTCTATGGGTAAGTAGGGGTTAAATGAGCATTTCCCTTATGCCTCCTGTGTTTTGAAGAATAAACACTCTGCGGCAGTGGATGCGTTTTTTATCCTCTAGCCCACTCATATGGTGCCTTTTGATTTCCCCCCAAATCAATTGAAAAGAAACAATACAATCAAGTGCCAGAGGCAAACCACTCATTCTATTGAACACATGTCTGCATCGTGATTGCTCCGGGAGATTGAGTATAATCATAGCATACCCAACATTTTCCTTTTTTCTTTTTTTTTTTCTAAACGGACACTGAAAAGGAATACATGAAAAAGATTCAGTTCCCTCAGGGGTTTAAAAATGTGGATCGATCTCAGTAAAATCAAAAGATACCTGATGTTCTCAGTATAAAAAATAAACAAAAGCTTACACGGTTTACATTTAGGTTTTAAAGACCTCCCCAGTTCAATTTAAGCTTTCAACCTTGCTGACTATCCATACAGTGTTTTTTTTAAATGCAACAAGACATATCATGAGTGAAATAAGCAGTCAGTGCCATGGCTGAGTCATTTTTCTTTGGCAGTTTACCAATAACAGTCTCAAAAACATGCACTCAGACAGCCAGTAGTTTATGTCATAAAGCTAAAGAACCTATGAAGAGACAATGAAATCATGACCTGCCCTACTCTTCCTCTGATTGGCTGGTACATGTTGCCATCATTGGTTGGGATTGTTTGCAACTCCTCTTAGTTTGCAAGAGGAGTGAGATTGGTTAGGTTTAAGGTAAGAATGTCAGAGGCAAAGTGAGGCAGAGTAGGCTGAGTCATGCCCTCACCATCCTAGACAAAGTGACTGCAGTCAGGAACAAGGTTTATCTAACGTTAGCAAGACATTATTGGATGTTTGATGACACAGTCAACCCAAAGGGCTCTAGTTTCCCGGCGCAACGCAGGGTGGCGCAGGGTGGTGAACCCCGCACAGAGCCAGTTTCGAGCAGCTTCAAGCAGCGCAACCCGAGGCGCGCTCAGTTTGGTAGTTTGGCAGACCGAGGTGTGCTGAGATGGGTGTGGCGGCGCAGCAGGGGGAGGTGTCGACAGATCCAGCTTGGCGCAGTGACAGTTTCGTGCCAAAAGGCTTTGCCGAAGGTGCGCTAAAAGCTCGCCAGCTGAAACCACGTCTACTGTCAGCGCAGGGGGAGCGCAGCCGATGTAAGCCGAAGTTTGGCTGATCACCGGACAGTGTGCACACATCACCAAAACCTCACAGGCAGGTTTCCAGAATGTCAGGCACATTAATAATGCAATAAATACCCAAAAAAGCACTATTCAATGCAACTATCTGCAATCAGCACATAAATGTATCTCTATATCGACTGTCCCGTCACATCTGATGTCAGATCAAAGGGGATTGGCACCGTTTGGCACGTTTGGCACACGTAATGGAAACACAACCTGATTTGATTAACAAAACTAATGCGTTCACATCCCTCTCAGCCAACCACAAACAGCCACATCATCAGATAGGGAGTATATATTCAGCATCTGTCATCTTAGAAAAGTCAAAAGAAAAAAAACAGAGTGAGACTGCAAGAGAGAAAGAGAGAGCGCGCACGCACGAGAGAAACGCATCATTGTTTCACAATTGTGGTGACCTCCTCCCAGGCTACCTTTGCATCATCAGCCCGTGGAGGTCTGCTCGCAGTTCCGTATATTCGGACACTGCGAGCTTGGACCTCCCGGACCAAAACATCAGTTTCCTCCTGGGAGAAGTTTGGCCGTCTGACGCTGCTGCTCTCTTCCGCCATGGCGAATTGAGTAAACTCTCATCACACCTTCGCGCGGCGCATTTAAGGGCGAGGAGAGGGGCTCATTTGATGGGTGTGATGTGTGTAAAACCCACTCCACGCCTTCTCTCCTCCCTCTTTCCGACTTGCGCAGGTAGGAGGGACGGAGGTGGGACAGACGAGTAGCTGCGCCAGTGCGCACTGTGTGCCAAACTTGCAAAATCCTCCTGGCCACACCCAGTTAGCGAAGCGCAGGTGCGCTGCACCCCCGCCTCGCCCGGTCTGCGAAACTAGAGCCCAAAGGCTCATGTTAACTATTACTCCACACAATACTCCACATTTGGCAGTAACTACAAATGTAACTACTCATTTTTTTTAATTGAATTACGCAATTATATTTAAGGAACTTTAAATGGGCTTATTTCTCGTTACTATTGTCTCAGTCAGAGCAGACAATCGCAGCCTACTCCTTGTGGTGACACAAAGAATGACATGAATCAATCAGTCATCATTATGCTGCATTAGTATCATGGATTCAGGCAGACAGTAGACAGCAAATGGACAACACCTTCTGGACAGCACAAGCAAAGAAAAAAAAACAGTTTGAGGGAATGGCAAGGATGGTGAAACGTGTTGTAACAAACAGAACTGCACACCAAGACGCTCCGGTTAGAGGGACTTTAATGCTTTGTAACATTTTGAGCACCCGGCTCTTTCTAAGACTTCAGGATTAAGGGTGGCAAATGAAATATGCATGATGAGATGTTAGTATGGTGATGCCCTATTGTTTACAAACAATGGAATAAAATATATTAAATTAAATAATTTTGTGTCTGTTATTTTATAGACAGAGTAAAAAAGAGTAATTATAACTGACTTGTGTTGCTTGATGTAACAATAAATAATGTAGGCCTATGGAAACTGGGGCTGCACCTAACAATTATTTTTTTGATTAATTGATTAATCTAACAACTAATTTTAACAATTGTTTTTTTTTATTTCTAAATGAACATAACACTCATATTACACAAAAATAAATAGCAAAGATTGTCTCATAAATATATATATATATATTTTTTAAATCATCTTTTCTTAAAAACAATGACAATAGCGGCAAATTTAAAAATAGTCTAATTTCCACATTACAGTTGTGTCATGATAATATTAATTACGATAACAAGCCCGATGTGTCAGATACCTGATCAGAGAGTACTGGACCTCACATTGAAAAAGATTGCTGTGACCTATAGATTAATGTAATTACTGTATATCGTAGCAATCCTTTCCCTGAGCTCAGAATTTTTTTGTTAAGTACTTGACTTAAAATTTATAATGGGTATGAGATGGATGTATTTCATTACTGAAGTAACATGCAGTTAAGATAATTACTGGCAAACATATTTTTGCATCAGTGTGGGGCAAGGAAAGTCACTGAAATAATTTACAGACTTGTCACAGACTGTAACAACAGACTGTAGTGTTAGTTTAAGCTGTTTTCTCGCTTGTGCATGAACGTTTAAGTAAACAGAAAATATAAAACAGCCAAATGATGCATGACATAATGTTATAAGCGGTGCAGAACCTAGTAACAGAAACACGTCCCGCGTGATGATAATTCTTGTAGCATATATGATGCTTGGGTGGAGCCAATAGTAAACAAGACAGTGCTGTCTTGCTGCCCTCTTGACAAAGAGCTCCAGGATGCTTTCAGTGCGCTGCATGTTCACTCCCATGTGAAGTCATTTTCACTTTGTAGGCAAGGTTTTTAGTTTCATCTCATCCTCCAGAGAAATCTGAGCTTTGACCAGATGCAGCCTACTTTATTGCGACGCGCCAACGCATGCTTTGCAGATCAACATATTTTTGTAATCAATGATGTTGATTATATCAATGAATCGCCCCATCCCCAATGAAAACATATTTATATATACACAATCATACATAACATTTGACAGTTGTCATGTCCCACAGTGCGTCACAGCAACACTAAAATAACACAGCTATAGGTGCACTGAAGAAGATATTTAAAAGTAATTCAAAAGTTACTCTCCCAAGTAACTAATTACTTTGAAATGTAGTTATTGGTAAAATAATTCAATTACTCTTAATGAAGTAACTTGCACAACACTATCGTTTACACTTTAGATGAGCAGAGTCAAGGGTGAGCAGGTACGCCCATGCTGCAGGGTGGAGGGTGGGGCTAATACGCATATTTAAAGATCTGTACATACTAAATGAGATAAAAGTGAGTTAGATCTAAGACATTTAAAGGCATGAAGGGATGATTTTGATGAACAGTGATGAGTTTTTAGAGGTTTAATCAATGCCCGCACAGGAACTATAAAAACAAACATCTTCAATCATCTTAAACAGTGATATATGCAACACCCTCAGTAGCATCTCAATAACAACTCTGGATTTAAGAATGACATAATTTCACTACAGACAGTGTCAGATTTTCAAAGTGGTGGATGTCATCAAACCAAACTGATGAAACTGTATGTTGCATTAAAAAACAACAACAACATCGTCTAAATATTTGTGCATGACTGAACTCATTTACAGCAAACCTCCCTTCCAAAGGAAGAGGCGATGAGGCAGTAAGCTAATTAGTAAGAGGCATTTCTTGTTATTAATTGTAAGGGAGGTGTGCACCTGTGTCATGTAGTTTTGCCATCCTGCCATCAGTGTAAAGGCTGGGTTATTAAAAACCTAGCAAAATGTTTCTATTTATAGAAACGAGCAGGTCTGTGATTTAAAGCTGCGTAGTGCAGGTGCCCTTAGAGGAGATTTACTACGGTTGTTTCTGAAGGATTTTCTCTGGAAAAGGCAAAGTGGCGGGTTTTGCTGTGTGAGTCAAATTATAAATATGAGGGCTAGAAATAAAGGTACTTAAGCAAAAAGATGTATGCGCTTATCTTTAATGGTTTTTGGCCCCATGGTCACTTTTTACAGCATGCAGAGGCTACATATGATGAGACATAATTAAGCCTTAAAGGTAAGGTGCAAGCAGTTGTAGCATGGAGACTTTAAATGCGATAGATTTTACCCCCTGAGTCGTTATATTGTTTTTCTCTGCATACTTCGATCGAAGGTTGTTAATAAAAGCATAGTCGATCTCAGAGGGTCGAGGATCTGCCTCATGATATGCTAAATATGCTCACACTTTCAGCACTGCAACAAACCGAGGAGCTCTGCAGCTCTGAACAATTAACAATTTAAAGTCTTTCCAGGAATGTTTCAGTGTCTAACCTGATAATTCTTACAACAAGGTAAATTAGATATTCATGAGGAGGAGTGTTCCCCCTTGTCGATAACACTTCTATCACTAAGCAATTATGCAAAATTCACGAGTCATTAAATTAACACCAGAATTTTCACCGCTCTTCGTCTTTGCCATAAACTGCCAGTTCTTGTCTTTTCATCTCCTTAACTTATCAAATTTGGGCTGTTATCTCTCATTTCTCCAGGCATCCATATAATGAGCATCTAATTGTGTCATCATTAGCTTAATTACGGTTAATAATATGATCATGCCCACCTGGAAATGGATGGATTGTATCGTGTTGGAAGATAACTAGTCACAATTGTGTAATTGCATGACTGGAACAGTACAAAGTCTCGCAAGACCCACAATTAACTTCTGGTTGTTGATTAAATATTCAACACAAGGAATCCATCTCACTGAACTTCTGTTGTGTTTCATATGAGTAATATTTCATCGCTGCTGGAGATTATGTGCATAGTTACATGCTGTTGCCCTGGCAGACAGACAGAAAATGTCAGAGGACCACTGCACAGTTAACCATCCTTTTGGGTAACTGTACAAAGGAGCATGCAAAATGCATTCAGTTGCTGTTGAATACACAACGGGCCTCATTTGCTTGGCTGAACTTTGACTTCTTACACGCATGACTCATTAATGCTAAACCGATACCAGGCAGTCGGCACAAATGATCTCTCACCATACTTAAGATGGAGAAACCGCTGACTTGTTTGACATGTCACAAATCACCAGGAGTGTCTGCAAATGAGAACAATGGTTGAGATATGGATGTAAATTGAAGCTGGCAACTCTCATGATTTTTTGATTCATACATCACTAAAGAGCGACCTCACATACACAAAAGGCAAATTCAGAACGCTTCCCACCCCAACTGCAACTACCTACTCTCGACTGCACACACAAGAGTTATGTATGTTACTACCGTTCTATTATTTCTGGATGATAGCCACAGACAATATGACATATCTGGATTTCCACAATCTGTAGCAGTCAGGAAGAATGAAACACAACTCTCCACAGCACCGAGGTTCAATTTAAGTTCTTATATGTACTGATGGAGGACGTTGCACAATACATATATCACAGACGTGGAACAGATTTTCTTTAGTTCAGACATAGAATTACTTGACTTTGTTTGGAAGACAAAGAACTGCCTCTAAAATGAACTACTATCTACAGACTGGGACAAGAATCAATTTATTTATTATGTTATAATAACAGGACTGTAATTTACTGTACAAACATATATGTGGATAGTTAGCTACTAGTTTGTACTACTAAAAGGTTTTGTTAGATAGTAGGGTAGCAAGGTTGTGCTGATTCTGGTTAACGATGCCCAAGAAGTCTGTTAAATCCAGTAATATCACTCAGAGCTAGGTACATAATTATCCAAGTTTTGCAGTAAGGTGAATTTGAAAAAAAAAAAAAAAAAACACAGCACGCCATGACCACACTTGACATTTCTCATGTTGAATTCAGTAGGTTGGGTGCAATATACTGCAGGCTATTTATAAATAGTGCTAATGCATTTTCTCTTCCCTTTGCTGAGCCATCTCTCTCTTTTGATATTTGCCTGGATGTCTAGTTAAACAAAATAATTGTAATATTTGCTCAAATCCCTTTAAAAACTGTTGTAGATACTGTATTAATGGCTGTCAATGGATGGGTATATGTTTGGTAGTTAGCACCGTAAGTTAAACATAATGGCATTTGCGCTTTTTTGAATGTTTTTCTCCCAGCAGATTACAACCAAATGAATACCCCTTCTCTCACCCGAGTGGTAATCCATAGCCCCGTTTCCATCAAATACTTTCGGTATGGTACCTTTGGAACCAAAAGTAACCCTTCAGACATGGTACCTAAACACTAGCGTTTCCACCACAAACAGTATTCTTAAAGGCGCTGTATGTAAGAATGTGGCCAAAACGGTTACTGCACTCAAATTCAAAATACTGCCGCGAGTCGTGTCCGCCCCCCCTCCCCTACAGATTTGAGGTTGCTGGACAGCGGCACACTGGAGACTGATTTGTTTGCCCACGGGCAGCTGCCGTGGCAGGGCTGCGTCGCCGTATTCTTGATCTTCAGTTTTCCAGCGGACGGTTCGAGCAAGTCTCTGCTGCTAACGCTGCTGCCATGATACAGCGGAGGAAGAGCCAGCTGCTAATGCTATGTACCGGGACACTGCTAATGCTGCTTGCCGTGCTGCTAAGGTTTGTTTCTCAATAAAATCAGTCGGGTTGATGACCCATCTGCACATGGGCTACAATGTATGACCGAAAACGAATAACAGTTCAAAGTATTCAAAATGTCCATCCCCGTCTAGCTATGATGCTAGTTAGCCAACTTTGGCTAAAGCTTACCTGTCGAGGAGAAGAGTAGCCACTTCAACATCTGATTTCAAATTTTTCTCCGCTTTCAACCGTCTCCACCGTTCAAAAGCATCTCTTATATAGACCCTCGCTTTGCCTCCAGTTTTGTCTTGGCGTTTTTGGGAATCATAACGAGGTCGTTTGGGTTTAGTCGCACCGTCAGCCATTGTAGCTCAGTCGTAACTACTGGCAACCCGGATGCTGAGACTCTACTGACTGCGTGACTGGTAGACGGCGGTGGGTGGGGCAACAGGCCAAAACACAAATTCAAAACATAAACATGATTTGCGGACTGTAATTTTTTTTTTTTAAATGCGAATATTCTGGCTGTACTGTTGTTGTCGGTGAAATCAGTATGTTAAATGAACATTATTCCTTAGTCTCTGTGACATATTAGGATGATTTTATGACTATTTGCTTTAGATTTCTTACATATAGCTCCTTTAAATGTGGGCGGGGTTGTTGTCACTCACTGCTCCGTCCAGCATTCACTATATTTCCTTATTACCGGTGACACAAATGGAAGTCTGCACCTTGTTTATCGTCCACACAACGAGGCTGCACACTGACAATTTCAGAATAAAAAAAAAAAGCAGGCTGCAGTGAGAGTCTCTCTCCATGAGATATTAAAAAAAACAGCACGTTTGTGCATTTAGTCCTTCTCAGGCAAGCTCAGGGGTTTAGTGTTGCCGTAGCCCACAGAAATTTCTCCAAGTGAGCATTAGGATATATTCAGTTCACATAACCCTGGTGGTATAATATATATAAACACCAGAAGATCCATTCATCACTAAAAGTGTCTGTCATATAAAAACTTAAGTGATGGTCAAAGTTGTTAAAGTGAAATTTAAGGTGTTGATTTATTCAGGTTGTCAGCTCATGCAGTTAATGTTCCACCTTAAAAGTTGCCGACAGTCGGCCCAGTTAATTTCTACAAAATTAATATTGAGTAAAAGAAAATTATTGTCCAGTTAAGCCTAGATATTCAGCAGACTGTGCTCTGTGCAGTATGCCAGTTTGTGTTTGTGCACCTGGAAAATGGCTGCCTCTCTGCGAGGCGTCACCAGAGAACTCTGTCTCTCTGGCACCTGATGCGGGGACATCTGGCTGCTTCTCTGATTGTTGTTACATCTCTTCATGTTCTTTTTATGGGGAGGATGTTTTAGTGTTTCCGAAGGTTTGTGATATTGCCGTCATATCCTGCAGACTTCTGAAACATAACACATTTTGCTTCACAACAGTTTTCTTAAGTGTCTCCAAATGATGCTTTACATTCTTTCCGCCATCTTCCTCTGTCTGGCTTTATCAGTCTGCCTCATCATTCTTATTACAGTCAGTGCGTTAAAGACCAAAAAGGTCATTATAAAAGCCAACAATGTAGGATTAGTTTGGGAGGACTCAAAAACACTGGCTCATTTCATACAGCAGCATGTACATATCTGGTGCAAATTCACTTGATATAGGAGATTACATTTTATGTAAATCAACAAGAATCAGTTGATAATCTGTAATAAATCCTGCGTAGAGCACTGTGGCTGCCAATTGTAGTTTTGCTTTATTTTTCACTGCATATAAGCAACAAGACAGACTCTTCATATCACAAACAAAAGGAGGAGAAGAGATATTTAAATCAGGCATTATCGGGACTCAAACAAAAATGTGTATTTTCTGTCATCAGCAAAACCATGCTTAAGCTTTCACTTAATAATGAGCCCCAGAACAGCTTCTGTATTCTGTACATCTGCCATAATTTGGCCTTTGCATTACAAAACACACACACTGAGCACGTATCAATACAAACCTATACATACAAAATATATATATATTTAGGGAAATACTAAGGAAGGCATTGCTGTTATTTAAACCTCATTATGGTCATTATTTCAGCAGCACCAGTGAAATTGTTTTTTGAGCCCTTCCTAATTATGAGGCTTGTCTCGTCGAGTCTTGCCGACTCTCTCAGCATTCATGATTGAAGGTTCAGCAAAGAATGGAAGCACATTCTCTGATACAACCTAATATGGTGCATCCATTTATTCCCTTGTATTGAGAGAGAGCAGTGGTTTAATCAGGTCTGGTGTAATTAAATGCTGAAATTTAACATTTAGAGTTATGCAAAAAAAAAAAAATCGAAGAAGAAGAATTTCTTTTGTTTTTCATTAAGCTAGAAAATAACAAGACGAGGTCTGAGGTGTGTCTAAAGAAATGCAAAGGTCCTGCTTCAGTGGAGCAGAAATCTTAAGCCAGGAAGTTCTTCAGTCTTTGCGTCAGACATTTCTGGATTTTTTTCACTGTGCCACACTCTGTAATTTAAATGCAAATCTCTAAATAATAGGGATGGGCAGCACAAGCAAAAACACTATTCGAAAATCATGGCAACTATTCGACGATTTTTCGAATAATCGCCCCCCCCACACAGAGATCCATTCATCATTACGGCCGGGCTCCACCGGCTGCAAAGCGTCATGTCAGCGTAGCATCGCGGCGTATTCATTTGGGCTCCACTGACTGCGTACGGAAGCGACACATAGAGAAGCCAGCGGGGTTGTTTACCGTTTGCTGAGCCGAGAGGCTGCATGTAGGCTGCATGAAATGTTAAAGCATTTTCCACCTAAATTATTACATATATTTGAGTTATCTACAAGTTTACTGTACTGTTTGTCATCTACTCGCTTTCAAATGTCCGCCACGGACATTTACACAATGTCACGGATAAACATGGGTAAATGCATGAAAAAAAAATCATCACATATCACCTCTGATAATGGTTTATTCATTTAAAAACACATTGTGCACGTTTAGCACATTATTTCATGTAGTTTTTATCTGCTGGAGGGGCGCGTGGGGGCGCATAGGGGAGCGTAGCGCGACAAAAATAGAAGAGCCGCGTAAAATAGAGAGTTGTCGCGCGGCAGACGGGGGTTGCTGGTGGAGCCGCTGTAATTGATTAACAGGGGGGCGAGCTGCTACGGGACTCGCGCTGCAGACGTGTCGCGCCGCTGAGCCCGGCCGTACGGTCCCTCACCGCCTCCTGCGTGCCTCGCTCTCAAATGACTGTGCATACTTGTTGTAGACTTGTGATATGCAAGCTTTGCCTCACAGAGTTTGCACTGCACCTCATTTTTGTTTATTTTGTCGAAGTTGTTCCACACGGAACTTTTTGATGACTGTAGTAGTCTCTGCATGTTTCTCCTGTTTGTAGAAGAGCATCAAACTAGCTGGTAGCCCATCTCACACCGCTGTAGCAATCCTATACTGCCCTCGTGCGGTTAGGAGCTGAATTGCATGTCAAATAAAGGGGGGAAATAAGACGGCGAATAGTAATAGTCGCATTAAAAAAATCGATTTTTCAAAATAAAACAACTATTCGAAAATTCGAAAATCGTGACCCATCCCTACTAAATCAGTTAATGTAATACATGGGCATTAGAACAAGTAGTCTTTACTGACATGTCTATACCAGCGGCCTACTTATGTGGAGCTAATGTCTGCGGAGCTGAAAGGTCATGCTATATATTCATCAAGCTAGTATTTTGGCTTTTATTTGCAGTACAGAGTGATCAGAAAAAGAAAATGTAATAGACAGCCATCTATGAATTTCACTAAAAATTATTTTCAGAAACAAACTTCACTGGTTCAGGACTAACAGCAGGTTTTTCCACACATTCATGTATTTGTGGCAGCCCGCCACAATTAAAACATCTGCCGCCACATTCTGATTTTCTATTTCTCGAGCTGGACCGTTACTTAGGTGTGGTGTTAGAATATATACAACATTCAGTTATTCATAGCACCACATTCCCACAGTACCCTGGTCACAGACAGAGCTACAAAACTTCCGTTGATTGTACTGGGTCTAAAACAAACAAACAGCTGCTCCTCTCATCTATCTAAATCTACCTATCTATCTAGATTGCTAGGCTGATCAGCTCTGATCGAATTGACTGACCAATTATCCACCCTGTGGAGTGGAAGTGCTGGGGAAAAAAGAGAAGAATTCAGCCAGTGCTGCGTTCACAGATTCACAAAAACCTCAGGATTTACAGAGGGGACACCACCAAGAGAAAAAAAGGCTGAGGTATAAAATCACAAACTTAGCTCTGTTTTGGTCTCCACCATTTCACAAAGTAAACATCAAACTCTAAAAGGTTCTGCATGCAACATTCAGAGCATCAGTATAGCAGCAAACAACTATTTGCTTTGTAAAGATATAGTGGAGTACTGACGTCCTGAGCAGAGGATGAAGTTCTGCTTTCTCTGTGTGTGTTGTAATCTGAGCTTCTCTGGGATCTGTTGTGTTAAGCCAGTCCGGCTGCATGTTTATGTTAGTATCCCACTGGCTAGCTCATCGCCACCATTGTACTGCACTCATACAGCAGTTACAGCTGATATGGGGACGGTGTCGCGGATCTCCAGTTAACACTGTTAGCTCTGTCAACACTGTTGCTGTTGTTTCGCCCTGTCTATGGACTTAGCATTATTAACTGCTAGCTTAGCCACCTCCATATTGAGAATCGTGTCCAGTCAACTTATTTGCTCTTAATTTTGCATAGACTCCTTTCAAGCAGTTAAATGCTCCACTGTGTCCACCAGCTAGTATCGAAGTTTGCTTGTCATTTGGTGCTGGGTGAGCAGTAAACAGCTGCCTGCTGTGCTTTGAAAGGATAACAAAAGTGGTGAAAATCACCAAAACATCAACGTTGCAGGCTTAAAAACTGAAACAATGAGCTACAAAAAAGCAAACATTTTAGGACCTTGGGCTCTTGGAAATTGTATTGGCCGTTTTTCAATAGTTTTCTACATTTCAAAGACTAAATGTTTGTTTTCCAGTTACTTGATGACTTCTTTTTAATGTTAGTTAGTTACAGATTATCTCTCTTAAAGCACTTTTATCATTTATATTTCTTATAAGAAGCATTTAATAGATTCCCCAACAGTGAATATTTAAAGTCAGACTTGACGTGGTAGGACATATTGTTTACTAAAGAGCTTTTACCAAGTGCAAAGCTGGCTGTTCTAAATGGTCATGAGTTACAAGGCTCAGTATTATACTTTAGGTGTCTTGGTAACATATTCATCTGACAATTTAAAAAAAGCATACTTTAGAGCACATAAGGTGAAACAACCTACAGCCACACAAAGATAGCAATCACATAATGAAGCCTCAGTTTAGCCCACAGACGACTATCAGCCTATGTAATAGACGTAGGCTGCAATCAACAGTAGAGAGTGTCGATTTACAGGTGGCTACCATGAGAGAATCACCTGTCAAACATAACAACATGTGACTAACCAGCTCTTTCATGAGGCTGTCCGCAGAGAGAAGATTCACCGTCAGTCTAGTTATTTTCTGGGCTGATGCATGCTGAATCATATGCTGTGTATAAGGTTGTCTCTAAAGCTGTTGATCAGGTGTTTGAGTTCAATTATGCCGAGGGAAAAGATATCAGTGAGGAGGAGGATGACTCAGTGCACCTTCCAGGATAATGAAGCTAATGCACAAATACAGGTCTTGACATGCAAATGAAGATGATCATGAACATTCTGTATCATTTTAAATTGGTATTTTTCACAGTGCCGTCATGGATTCTACACCTTTTTATAGACGCAAACAAAATGCCCTCCCCCCCTCTACAGTCAGACATCCCGGCCTGAAGCTTCATCTTCATTCCTGCACTGTCATATCTAATGAAATTAAATTGACAGACTGTGGTTAAACAATGTCCTTTACTATATATTCAGTTACCTTGATGTCTTTCAGTTTAGGTTGTGAGGAGCATATCTAATATATCAACGTCTATGTGGCTACTTACTAACGTTTTACATTAGAGGCACCGGTGCTCCTTATTTAAGCCTTCCCAATACAGGATATTTTTAGGACTGATACTAATATTGATATTTTAGAGCTGGAAAAAATCTGGCATAAAATCTGACATTGGGCAAGAGGTGGAGTTCACCCTGGACAGGTCGCCAGACTATCGCAGGGCTAACACAGCCGTTCACGCTCACATTCACACCTACAGGCAATTTAGAGTCACCAATTAACCTGCATGTCTTTGGATTGTGGAGTAGTACCCAGAGAACACCCATGCTGACACGGGAGAACATGCAAACTCTGAACAGAGGAGCTCCCCCACCCTGGGTACAAACCTGGAACCCTCTTGCTGTGATGCGGCAGTGCTAACCACTGCACCACCATGCTGCCCACAGGAATAACAATGAATAGTTATTGCTGTCTTCTTAGTTCCTCCAATGTTAATTAAAAATTCATACTTCTATTTGCACAAGGATATGGAGTAACCAACCAAGGGGGGGAAGTAACTAGCTAGGGTGGTCTGGAGCCGTCAGAGCCCAAATTTGGCGGCTTCTGGTACATCTAAATTATACTCATCTATCCATCATACACACTGATCTTAATTTTTTGTGTATTTTAATGAGTTTGTCTACACTACTGTAAATACATAGTGAATCATTGTAAAGGAGAATGAGGCTTCTTGTGCATTTTAGGCCACACAGTCTGTAAATAGCTTACAATATTTAAAAACATGCCTAATTAGGAATCATAAAATTATCATAAATCATCATAAAATTATTTATTTATATTTCATTGTTGACACCTTTGCTGTATGGTTTATTAAGACATGCAACAATGATGGTTAATGTATTGTTCTCCTATAAACATAAATGTACTTTTATTCAACAGAAATAAAGAGTTATTTTAATGGGGAAGACGATTTTAATCCCATGTCCCATTTTTGTTTGAAATATTTATAAATGATCAATAACAAAACACGTGAATTACTTGACTCATAATCTTCACTATCATCCAAGCCATTAAACCATATTTTATTTTTAAAACATTTTTGGGGGCATGTGATATCAGTTTGCATATTTATTCAAAGGCAAAAATACAATTAAAAAAACAATCCTCATATGACACACAGTAGGCCTGTTACTTTGGCAACATTGCCTGTTACTGTGTGTGTTTGCAGTGTGTCTTAGAGATGGCTCTGCTGTGAGAAGCGCAATGTAAAAACAGGTATATCATCCATTCGCTCTTTCTCTAAGCCTATAAACATCTGTGTGGCATATATGGGAAAACAGTGATCTTTTTAAAGCTTACTGCGCTATTGTCAAGTTGCTGCCACTTTTTTTGTCGAAGTCACCCGTCTACTGAGAATGTCCCCGTCTGTGCAATCAATGCAATTCTTGATGTGTTTTGTCATCAATTATTTTGCTAATATTTGTCAAACACTGAAGACGACTCTCTGCTCTCTCCTTAACTCTGCAGGACACAACCTCTCAAACCGAGAGTGCACAAACACACATTCATAAAGAGCTAACGGGGGCAGGAAAGGAATGTTTCTCGATCATCATTCTCACATTGTTCTTAAGTGGAGGCTAGTGGTCATTAAATGTACACGCATTGAAAATTGCATCTTGTTTATCAAAACTATTTTATTAAAATCAAAAATGAATATAATTAAGTGGCTGGCTGGACTTGAATGGTCGTTGTATGCTTGACAAGCAGCCACCAATTATAGAAGGCTCAGTTTTGTTATTGCTTTCTTTTCTTTCAATTATTTTTTTGTAAAATTGTGTTTATTCATTCTCCCTTGTCTGATGAGATGATAATCAGTCGGTGTGATGGGGTCGGGTTAGAGCTGGGTGTCATTCAAAACTTTTAACAATGATAATCTTGTTAATCTTTAGTTTTTATTTCAAATTTCTCAGCTTTACTGCACTGCTGTATATCCAGTATTTAGAGAAATAGGTGCAGGCAGGTCAGTGCAAAACATAGAGTTGCTTGTGTTTAAAGCTCACTGCTCCACACTAAAGGCCTTCAGGCCTTGGAGACAACTGGCTCATCAGTTCCCTTCCATCTGATTTCTGCTGCTTTGTGCTTCTTTTTGTCAGAGTTTCAGATCTTTCTCCAATTAAAACAGTGTCAGAATACCAGCTAAAAGGGCACATTTGAATCTCTGAGAGGACTGTGCTGATCCTCCACACGCCAGATCCAAGTTGTTTTAACAGTGCGAACAATATAATTAAAAATCAGGAATGAGATGCCCTTAACACAGACATTCAAATTTTAATTTAAAAGTTTCAAATCCAAGTCCACACTTTTAAAACTGTTAATCATGGTACCAGTTTTATGAACCATGAGTGTGATTTGATACATAGAACTGTCTCCAAAATGTTTGTAACCTCAGTGGTAGCGGTGCAGAGGCTTGATCTTCCATCTTTAACGGGAAGAATTACTGAATTACTGTTTTCTTTACCCTGAGGACGGAGGAGTTTGTATTAGTTACACTAACATTCACTGCTGAATGCCACGGCAAGCTACAAGAAGTTTTTGCAATGTCACATCGATGTGCAGCTCCATAGAGAATGAAGTGTAAAAAGAAAGAGAAGGTGGCCTCACAGTACCTGGGAAGATTTTAGTCTGGGTACATTTTCTGGTTAGAACTGATAGTCCTTCCGTGTCATACATAAAGATGGAAATGTAAAGCTCATTTGGATGCAAATTCAAACAAACATTGGCCAAGTCTTCAAAGTCAGCCTAATGTAAAGACAAAGGAGCGGTTCCACATTGCATAGTGGAACAGAGTCTTGTTTTTCTGAGATGTTCATGGTGACAATAGTGACTGAACTGTCACAGTGACATTCAACGACTGAAACGTATTATAAGTCAATGAGTTTTCAAGCATTAAATGATCACTGAACAAAACCATTCACTCTGAAGAAACCTTTCCCTACAATGACTTTCAAGCTGGAAACTTTATTCTCCTTTATTACCAGTGGCAAAATAAATTTTATGAGCATATGGCACTAAAAGGTAGAAATGGTACTTTACCACCAAACTTTGCCCTTAAAAACATGAACTCTTAAACCATGAGGAAACATTTTCTTTAGCATCCTGTATGCTTTAAAGCTGCATTCCTGTAAAAGATGACCCTCCGGTAAAAGGCCCACCAGTCATACATTGATTCAGAGGCTCAGGTTATGGTCAGGTAGCAGGTACAGGGTGACTGTTTTTGCTTAAAATGACTAGATGTATCAGACGTCAGTAAGGCATGAAATGAGCCATCCCTACGGAGGCGTCTCTGGAGCAGAGTACAGCAGGTACCTCCATTTGTCACTGCACAACCCATGTCTGCTTATAGCAGCTCCATAGAGACTATGCAGCTGGTCTGCACTAACCCACATATCAACAAATAACAACAATAATTACATTCTGGGGGTTGATGTTCGATAGCATCAATCAATTCTAAAAGTTAATTTGTTTAAGCTTTCAACACCTGCAACCATAACTCAAAAGTTTTGCAATCATGGTTTGTTAGCTTAGAAAGTAAAAACACCACAGTTTTAATTGGGTGTCTGAATGACCCTTTGCTAAGTCCACCCTTGAACGCAGACAATCACAGCATAGCATCAGCCAGCTCTGACGCAGAGTCCAACAGCAGTGCTCCATAGACTCTCATGTACTCTTCATTTTCAGGCAGGTTTTGTGGACTTTGAGCTAGTCGTGCTTAAACGTTGTGTCTGGTGGACACAATGATGCTCGTTTATCTCCTTTAACAAGGTACTAACTGTTCATATCCACACCACCATACTATTGAGTATACCAGTAAAAGATTTAGTATGTCCCAATACATGGTCCGTGAAATGCTGTATGCCAAAAATACCATGATGTCCTACTGCATCTGGTCACATTTCAAAGTACACAGGCCAGCAAGCTTTTCTGGCTATTCTGACCCACAATCCTCCGCGCAATCATATCGACTGAGCTGCAAACAGATGACAGAGACCTTCCCTGCTTGACAGGAAAAGTGTTGCTCCCACAGTCATCGGTTGCTCCTTAATTTCACTGTCTTCTGTCGACTGCCAGTGATGTGGTGGTTCACTTTTACACTGCAATCTGTAGGCGGTAGCTTCTATCTTTGTCTTTTTAACCTGTTTTTGCTGCTGAGTCAGTTTGACATCCTGGATATATCCTTCAAATGCATGCTGGAGACCCTTCTGCCTGCTTCTCTCTGAAATCGCTTTTTCATTTGTCCAAAAATTAGATAACATTTCTTCAGGGAGTGCAGTAAGTGTCAGTGGGATTCATGCTCGCTCTGACAGCTTGACAGACCATCACAAAGGGGCAGGGTGTAGCAAAGGGTCATTTGATTTTGGGATATTGTAGCTACATTTATGAAACGTGGCTACTTTTAAACCATGCTTTTCACAAGCAACTTGCACTACATACTGGAGATCCCTATGCAGAACTATTCAGGAGATAATCTTCAAGTATTGACATTAATTAGAGTTTAACTGTGAGATTCTCCTGAAATTAATGTGGCTTTCTTGGGAAGCTTTGTCTCTCTTTTGGTCTTGTTGAACTCCAAAAGCAAACAGTTCTCACATGGTTCTAGAGTGGTGTTACAGGCTAATGGTTATTTTCTTCACAAAATAATCTATGGCTAAGCACAGACACTGGCATGCAGAGAGCACTTTACATCAGACGACAGCCAAAAGTTTCATTTTAGCCGTTAATTAACATAGATGAGCTAAAGCTGACATAATCCACCATCTGTGATATTTATCATTTTAATGCAACAGTCAGTCAGCCTACTGCCCTGAAGTTTTCAACATTGCTCTTTTAAATAAAAAGGGCAAGGAGAGGCAAAAGGGTCAATATAGGAGATTCATTAGTATCAGAGTTGTTTATCCAAAATCCAGTATCCAACTGCTATCTAGGGCTGTCCCGAATGCCATTTTTTTAACATTCGGACCTTCGGCAGAATTTATAACGAATATTTGAATATTCCTTCACGGCAGGCGGGCGGGGGCTGTGGCTGTGCTGCGGCCGTGCTGCCTGCTCTCTCCGGTTTTACGCCAGGCTCGGCTCCTTTCAAAGACTCCTTGCGAAGCACTCCTCCGGGGTTTTTTCGGACCTAACTGTATTGCGGAGTTTTGCACAGCAGCGACCGAAACTTTGCTCTCAAACCACAAAAAAATGTGATGGCACAACAGTCTCCTTCAGTACATTATTCTATGCTCTTTTGATTTTCACATTGGCTAGTCATCCTGTTTAATTTGTCTTCTGATTAAATCGGAACCGTTGAAACAAGCTGTAGGAAGCCTCTGCAAGTAATTGGTTGCTGGCAGACACTCTGTGCTGCAATAAAATGGTTAATCAGCAGTGCCGTGCACTGTAGAGCCGATGCGCTGCTGGTTCTGCCGGCCTGAATAGAATATAATGTCTATAGCCTTACTGTTGCGTGTACAGCCTTATAGACTGAGCTGAGTAGTGATGCGCGGGTCGACCCGTTACCCGCGGGACCCGCGGGACCTGAAATGGACCTGCGGGTCGGGCAGCAGTGATCGTTTGTTAAATCAGTCTGTAAATGATATTTTGACATTATTGGCTATTATTGTCATGCCATCCGAAGGTACTGATGCGTTGAGCAGGTGACAGTCCACGGCCGTTTTCAAAACACACTTGTGTCACGCACTCCAAAAAAAACTTGTTGAAACTTTAAACAATAATTTATTGTACAAAACGGGGGAAACAAACGTTGACAAAAACGGTTCCATAATTCATATTAAATTCAAAAGATAACGAAAAAACAGCTACAAGGTAGAGGGAATAGTGATAAAGTGGTAAAACTTGGCACTGATCCACAGCCTCAGACAGATGCGCTCAAGCATGCCATGAGCACAAGCTCAGTTGGTAGGCGATACTATATTTTCACATTTTTAACAATGCAATTTAAAATTGATAACCTACATTTACCAACAACAAAAAGACTACATTTAGCACCAAAAAAATATGTAAAAAATAATAATAATAATAAAAAATAAGTAAATAAAAAAACGAATATTGAATACCAAATTTTCATAACGAATACCTACCCACAGAAACGAATATTCGAATATCCGAATATTTGGGTACAGCCCTACTGCTATCCAAACCCAAACCTACACACTCCAGTTTTGCATTCATCCATGTCTTATTTGGGTGCGCTGTAATGACGATGGCTGCAGAGAGGTATGACATCTTCATTTTTCGCACTCTCCCACTTTAACATTTTCAAACAAGAATCCAAATTCTACTGGGGCATCATCAAAAAGACTAACCTGAGGTGGGAAACAGCTCAGTAAATCCTGCCATTTCCCTAAAGCCAAGCCACCAAAACAACCCCCTCAAGTCATAATGAGGAGGAAAAATGTGATGGGAAACAACTGCGAAGGCACTGTGTGAGCGGGGAACACAGGCCAGCTGCTCACTAGATCAGCTTCAGCAGGGGTACCTCACTCCATCACCACCGCATCAGTGAACACATCACATAGATGGAGAGAAGCTGCATCAATCAAACACCACACCATGGGGATCTCAAGCTTTCAGACCCTTGGGGAAAACTTTGGAGCCGAAATCCAACAAAATATCAACAAAAGAGCCTTGGGTTAGAGCGCATTTTGAGTGTAGAAATAAAAAATAAATCCACAGACTCCCTGCTGGTACCGGTGGGTGCACTTCTTTCCCATGCTTAATCCAATCTTAAACAACTAGGTACCCTCCGAAGGAGAGAAACAAAATATCCAGAGAGGATGGGGATCAAAAGCAGAGAGGAGGGAAGAAGCCGTATAACAAACAAGTCCTGGTTTATTTCCAAGAGGCTTCAGTGCACTGAATCAAGATTATTTGTGTGTGAATCTATCACAGCAACAAACGGCTGATGAAAAAAAAAAAATAGCAGATACAGCTGCCTGGTCTTCCAGCACTAGGAATACCAAGGTGGGGTCAGTTGATGCAACAGGATGTTGACATATTTAACGTTTGAAGACAGTGTGAAAGGAAGGTTAAAGCACGCTACACACAACATAAATGTACCAGCAGTGCCACAAATTTCAGTCAGAAATATGATTGTGTAGGCTGCTTGAATCTGGTTGTGAGCGATACACTACGAACTACTCATGTGAAAAGACACAGAAATTTTTTTGCTGTGCTAAAATGAAGCTTGAGGAGGAAGCAGCTCACAGCAGCTACTGTGTCTGCTCTGATTTTCGGGGGGGAAAAAGACACAAGAAAGAAGAGTAGAGGGCTACATGCCAAATGTGGAGGACAGAATGGTAAAGGAGACGTGAGCTGCATGTGTTGTTGGTTTCGCAGAGAGCTGGAGGTAAATTATAAAGCCAAAATAATTAAGTCAAATCAAAGCAGCAGGCTTCACCGTGCTTTTTCTGATGTTCGTACTGCTGCAGAGAAGGTTTTCATTCCCCATTGCTGCCCACCATTCTCCTTTTTAGTGTTGTCTCACGGTGAAAAGCATTGTCGGTTTTGTGCTGACAAAATCAAACATGTTTGAGAATCTCGAAATGTCTGAGGGGGCTCAAAAAGTAGACCAGACTGCCTCTCAGCTCTGCTCAAACTTTAAGAACAGTTCCAGCGTGATTTCAGATTTATTTTGACATGTTTTGTCTTGTTTGCCCTCCTGCCTGTAATATTAAAATTGAGCAGATATTTGAAATCTCCTGATTTTTTTGTGTAAGGAAATATAAAGTACAACAAAACTACAGCACATCTCTGGAAAACCTGTAAGCCTCGGACTCTGAGGCATTTCCCTTTGTAGCTGTTGACTGACAACTGAGAGCTGGAGTTGCTATGAGACGCTCTGTCAACTTCCGTGGTGCACTAAGACTGCAGCATGTTATAATGTATAGACAACCAAGGTTAATGCAAACTGTTTTTCCTTTTTACCATAATGTTAGCTATTTAAGCTGTCCGCACCTTTACAACATTCAATATTTGGGAGGATCCATCATGCGATTAGGCTTGTTTTCCACTTTAAAAAGTAGTAGTTAGTTAGCTTAACTTAATAATGATAGCGCAGATTTCCTGCACATATTTGATTCGATTTGATTTCCCTTTATTGTCAGAAAAATGCCGAAATTTGTCTTGTATCCTAGGACATCAACTGTTTCACATAAATACAAAAATACAAAACATTTAACTAAACCACACGACAAATGCTACAAATCACAAAAGACATTATGAAAATAATATATAGAAAAATAAATATCATAGTAGACATAGTGTTGTGTTCTTCCCACGTTATACAAAGGCTAGCAAGCATTAGCTTTTTGGTGGTTGTAATGGCAAATGACCAGATTGTCAAAACTCACTCCAATAGGTGCTGCAATTCACTAACATTAGCACTACTCACAAGCCGTGACAGATGGGGCAAGGCAAGGGCTAAGCTAACAACTAACAATGTTTGCCCCAAGCCATTAGGGCTGTCAAAGCACCATGAAATTGAGTTTGAATATTTTCGAATTAATTTAGTAGAGTTCGAATAATATTTGAATTTATTATTATTATTGTTATTATTATTTTATTTTATTTTATTTTATTTTATTTCTTTTACAAAAAAAAAAACACAAAAAATAAGATGCTTATTGCTGGCGCAATATAAACGACACTCAGATGAAAACACCCGTTCTGACCGTACTGAAGTGCCAGGTATGACCAACTTCTGCCTCGCTATCTGAGCAATGTTTGGATACTTCAGTGCGCCTGTAATTTTCCACCACAAGAGTGGATCCTAGTCGGCTCGTAGTGGTGTCTCATTCTGGTAACGAGCCATTTCAGCCCGAACAGGATTCACCGTGATATACAAAATTATTAATAGTATTAATTAATTATTAATGTTATTCGAATCATCAAATTTAGGTTTGAAACTTATAAAAAAAATATATATTTGAATATATTTCGAACTTTGAATTTTTTTTTGACAGCCCTACAAGCCATGGATGTGAAGAGAATAGGATACAGCGCTAAGAGGTGGAGCCCAATTCATTCATATGAAAGTTGCTCAATGGCGCATGGAGCCCAAAAAGTTCGCCATCCCTGGTATAAAAATACTTAAGATCTTACAAATCATTGGGTCCATATAGCAAGCACATCAGAGACTTCCACCAGGCAAGCTGCTAACTTCCGGTTTAGCCCTCTGCTAACTTGAACGGGGGTAAAATGATTAACTGTGCAGCTTGAAATGTTATCGGACCAAAACGAGTCATTTCACGGTGGCTGTAATGCTAAAAAAATGTATCCAGTGATTTACAGACATCTCTTTCACTATGCAGGTCTACGTGGAAAAAAAGGCTTTTTGGGCCCAACAGTATCACATGAAGTTGAATTCCATATTTGGACTTTGAAATTGTCTTCAAAGCCCTGCTCCATTTCCAGGGGCTTGATACCAAGCTGAGTAACTGCCTGTGTGCCTGGACTGAAGTAATATAACAAATAATATTCTTTGCACGCCCACACAGATGCTGCACCGAATAAATTATAGGTCCAACGTCATGTGTGTGTATGCACTTCAATTTGGCTGTAATACACCTAAAATGTTAAATGTGATGATAAATGTTATTAAATATATATATTGTTTTTGCCATACCCCTCAGGCTTATTGCTGTTGTCTCCAAACTGCATACATCTTCAGAATATTTGAATTTAGTCAGTAGATGTTCTCCACAATGAAGAAAAGGCAGAAAATCATGATCTCTGCGGTTCAGCAGAACCCACCTCCTGTCAATACATACAGTAGGACAAGCAGCGAAATGCTAAATGGGGCCCAATCAGAATAAGACGCCAGTTGCTTCACATTCAGCACAAAGGTAGTCAGCTGGGACCCATTACTGCATGAGTACCATTTACCAAATCAAGACATATTGTGTTGTTGTCAGTTATGTATCTTAATGAGATACATAAAAGCGGTAAATATATCAGTATGCCATTCAAATAGACCGTGGGAATATGTAGAAGTGTGATGTCCCTGAGCTTAGAGACTTTGTCAAAGCCAGTTAATAATAACACCAATTCACCCAGATATCTGTTACCAATCCAGAAGAAAATCCTTTTTCTTCTCAAAAGACACACTCAAAATGCCCCCTAAGTTCCTACTACTGAACCAGGCTCAATTTGAACCAACTTCAAACATCAAAAGATTTATGGCGTACATCCCTTATCCTCCGTCATTCATGCACAAGCATACAAACATGCACCGACACGGCCTCATAAAATAATTAAAGGAGATAATGACAGTAGAGGCCTGAATGCTAAATTACTTCCCTTTTTTATTTTTCCAAGCCAGCCGAGCTTCCTTTTAACTCCAAGGGAGAAAAAAGTGAAGGTTCAAAACGCTCTCTGATGCAGACTTAAAAGACAGGTTGGATTTTAATATAAATGCTCAGGACGTGACGTGTTCCATGGTGTGTGTGTGTGTGTGTGTGTGTGTGTGTGTGTGTGTGTGTGCATCTGTGCATGTGAAATGATTTCTATGCTGTGTGCATATGTGTGTGGGAGGCTGTGTTGTGTATTTGTCTGAGTCTCTGTGTGTACAAACGAGTGGGTGGATAAGTGCATGCATGGGAATGTGTTTCTGTGCGTCAGTGTGAGTCTGTGTGTATACATAAACATTTATTTGCTCTTCCAGGTCTTGTCTTGAATGTACCCCGGCTGAATTTGACCTTTCCGCGTCGTCCAAAGCTCCAAACAGGCAAAAGATCATGAAAACTGTGACAGAGATCAATTCTCTCGTTCCCCCTCTCGTGCTCCCCTGAGTTTTCTACTTGGTCCTTTTCTCTTTGGCCTAAAACTGAATTAATTGACCTCCTGCACTATGAAACTTCTTCGCTGAAAACTTTACCCTATCATCAAAAGTATAATGAAGTGACTGATAATTAATTAATACAGTCCCTCCTGTGTTAATACCACAGGCCTCAGTCGAGTAGATAATACTCATATCTGTATCTGTAATAGGGGGCCACGCTTCAGTGCTTGTGATTGTGTCCAGAGAAAACAATAGGTGACTGTCTGGCAGAAACACAGCGCGCCTGATATAAATTAAACACAAGAAGCAGCCCTCCTCCTCTCTTCATTCCTGCACTCCTACACCAGAATGACACCTAGTCATCAGGTTATTCATGGGGAATATAAAGGGTAAAGTATTAAATCGAATTTTAACAGAGTAGGCAAGTTCTTTATTTCAGAAGAGCTTTCGTGTCATTGTCTCTGACAACAAAATTACAGATGCTCTGCTTGTTGGTTTGGCTGGATGGCAAACAATTTTTAGAGCATTCATGAACTGCACTTTGTCACTGTGTTTTTGCATTAATGCAATTTTGGTGTCAGATTTGATTTATTAAGTAATTGCATGCGGACTGATTGTTGTGATTGTTTAGGCATGTGTGGAAGGATTCAACGATTGCAGAGAGTTGTTTACAGCTGACTAAAAAAATAGCTTTCAAATAATCAACATGACAAATGTACAGTTACACGCTTACACAAAATTAATCAGAAACTATTCTGAAAATCAACTAAAGGCCCATTGTTTAGGATTCAGAGGGATACATTTGTCAGAAATTAAATATAACATTCATAACTACGTTTTAATTCGTTTATAAGCACCTGAAAATAAAAATTGTTGTGTTTTCATTAATTTAGAGCCATTTATATCTTCATACAGAGCGGGTCATCTTCCACGGAGTCCACCATATTGTTCTACAATAGCTCAGAATGGACAGTGCCATTCGCGTTTTCACATCTTCACATCGGCCACAGTAGTTCTCCTACATGCTTGGCACATGGGAAAAGTTTCAGCTGGATGCAGTCTGCAATTTGACCACTAGAGGTCACTAAATCCTACATACTGACCCTTTAATAAGAAAAGACAAAATGCCAACAGTGTACTACTCTCAGGTGTGAATATAAGTTTTTGATTGTTGGCTGAACAAAAAAAGCTATTTTAAGACGTGACTTTGGGCTGTAGGAAACTCCTTCCGGACACTTTATGGCTCAATGACTGATTAATCAATAAATCAATCAAGAAAATAATTGCCAGATGAATCAACATATTTGTGGTCCTGATTTGTTCTTCATTATCAGGCTAGCTCGGCTCACACAAGTTCTATGATGGCTGAATCACCACTGTTTATGTCTGGAGCAACAGACTAGAGCTTTACAGATATTCATGTACAACACTTGGACAATACTATCGTCCAGAAAAAGCATATTAACTGTTACGAGTACTCATAAAATAACAGCATCCACCTCACCTTTTGTTAATACTTTGGCTCCAAAACAAGACAAACACATCGTAAATGCTATTAAGTTAAACATGCTGAAATATCCCTGTCAAAACATCACTACTTAAACAGTATCCATTAAAGGAAAAAAAACAATACGTAGTGTACTCAGTTTTTCCTTGGCACTTCCTTGCAGCATTACTGTGTGCAGGGAACTGGCTGTGGTTGTTAATAATGCCCCTGTGAAACCTGTATGCATTAATAATGAGCTCAATCCACCCTTCCTCCTCCTTATCAGCTGTTCATTTAGTTAAAGAGGATAAACAAACCTCAGTCAAGACTACACACATGACCTTTTAAACTTCAGCTTGGTTTCAGCTGAGCAACTGTCATTCTGTCTCATCGAACACTGGGTGATATTTTCAGGCACCACAGGAAACCTTAGCCAGGGGAGACATTAAAAGATTCGACACAAGTGTTTTAATACCTATGTTGTTTGCAGAGGCTCAGTCAATATTCCACTTGGCTTTATCTAAACTTGCTGAATGCCTCGGGCTGATTGATAGTCCTATTTTATCTACTAAAAGCAATTGAAGCCACCCCAAGTTGCACAAAATCTGGACTCAAGGACAGCCAGGCAACGGGCCCTGGAAATGAAATTACAACAGATTTAGAGTTACCACTAAATTCTGTGCACATGCGAGTAACAGCTGTCAGTAGGTGAAATAATCCCTCAAACGCTTATCAAAACCAGCCTAATAGATCCCCATGCACATGCAGACAAATCTCTCTCAGCTGTCAATCTGGTGCCTCGGGGAGAAAAGTAATAAGAATTCAAAATGAAATGTATTACTTATTAAGCCAAATTTTATTACAGCAGGGCCACCAAATAACAACAAAACTTCAGTATTTCCACGCTCTGCTAGACTGCAGCTGATGACTTCACAGCAACATTTTAAACCAAAATGTAAAGCTGCCCTCTCAGCAGGTTTGTCTGCGATAGCAGGAGACAGCCCTGTCCTGAGGAGAGAGGAATAGTAAGAAGGTACAAGTGGCAGCAAAATTGAGTGCCACAACAGATACCAATTCACTGATGTGTTTCAAACCACCAGCAGAGAAAAATACAATGATATCATGGTGGCATATGAGAGAGTGATCTAAAGAAAAGCTTCTTGTAAAGACTGGCGCAGTGGCTGGCACGCCTGCCCATTGTACTCCTTTCATCTTTGAAAAACATGTTTTTTTGTTTTTGAGTCACATGATAGCGCAGCTATACGGATCTCACTCCCATTTGACTGAGAAGTATAATCTATTTTGGTTGTATTGGAAAATGTCACTGAATAAAAGCCAGACAAAGCTTTTAAGTTAGAGACATTTGTAGTGGCAAGAAAGCTCCCTTTAATTCAGGAAATATAACAGATGTAGACGAGATGCAAAGAGCACTGGAGAGGAAAATAAAATATTTGATATTATGGGGAAACTCTGAGATTGCCTGGTTGTTCTTGTGTGCATCTTTCAACTGTAATCCTACCTAAAATACTTACATATTTCTCATGAGTTTACAATTCACATACAAGTCCAAGTAGTGTCACTACAATTCAAGATTCAAGAAAAAAAAAAAAAAAAACAAATATAGCGATAGTGACAGAAGAGCGAAGCAAATACGTCAGCCGCGGTGGGCGCCAACTGTCTTACACATGATAGCTCAACACTGTGCCATCTGAACAAACACAATACCTGAAAGCACGTTTTTTCATAGTTTGATGTTGTGTCACAATCTACCTTAGCAACACTTCGGTCACAAGCGAATACTAGTGATTGACCATTGTCTGCTGAGGCATAGTCTTGCTCACCAGACCTTTTTCAAGAAAAGAAAGGTCTGGCTGGGCCGACTTCACTTTAAGATTGAAGAAAAAAAACGCCCCAGCTGCTTGTATTTCTTTCAACCAATCACAATCGTTCTGGGCGGTGCCACAGCAACGGTGCGCTTGCAAAAATATTGCCGGGGGGAAACAGGTTTTGGTGTAACACGCCCACAAAAATATCGCCTACGGGACACGAACCATGGCAGAAAAATGGCTACATTCCCGCAAGATCAAACACCGCAAAAGTTAGTAAAGGACGTGTTGAAAACGGTTGAAAACTGCTACAAAACCGGAGGTGGTAGGGCGGGACTTCAGCGGGTGGCTCGTTCCACCCAATGAGAGGCTGATCTATGCAGCGAACTTCCGCCCACTCAGACTAGCTGAGGCAATACACATGCTGAATGTGAGCAGTGCCGGGTGTTACACACACTAAAACTAGCGTGCTAGCTAATGTTAGCTAGCTTGCTAATAAATACCACAAAATACAGTGTTATTGGTGCATTTTACATTTTCATACATTCTATGACTGTCTCATGACTCACTTTCAGCCAAGCAGCATCTCTAAGGGCTGGGACACGTGCCGCATCTTTAACCGCAAATTCATAAAACGCGAGGTCGGGTGCTGAGTGCTACTCTTGTCCTTACTTTGTGCTAACTTCCAAGAGCATGGGGGCAGGTTGTGTCTGAGGATGCAAAGCGACCATAAACGGCACTGTATCATAACCTATTTACCAGAATTCCTAATTGGATAGCTGACCTTCTTCCAGGCGTCATTTTGTAGTGTGTATTAGGCCTAAAATGTTGTCTGTGGGACAGATGTTAAGCTCTGGGCAGCCCTGCACTTACTGTAAATGATCAACATATTTTCCACTGCTACCACAGCCTGATATTTCGAGAAGAAGGGAAACATATCTGCCAGCTGTGGTTGGTTGTTCCTCGTTACATGACATGTGGTGCACACTGCTGCACTCCAAAACTTGAGCTCAGGTTATCTCAGGGTACAGCTGTCTCGCCTTGGAAAATAAGCACTTGGGAACGATTGCATATCACGATGACAATACTCTTGCTTTTGGGGGCGTCTTCTATGCATCTACAATGAAAAGAATGGATTTGAGGGCACAAAAACGCAGCATGTGTACAGGCCCTTGATGGGGTAGTTTTGATTGTTCATGGCCAAATCAAACAATATCACCTGGTCAACACGGCAACAATCTCTGTCTCCTCCACGCATACAGCTTTGCTATTGATTTAGGCTGTGACATTACCGGTCAAAGTTCATCAAAGCTGAAGTCTATGCAATGTGAAGATGCAAATTTGCCACCTGAAGCCAATGTTTTATTTGCCCGTTCGCTTGCACTGAATGAAAGTCAACATGAGGCTAATATTTTCGCCAGTGATATTTCCGTGCATGTGTGACCATGCCATAACGCCCCTATTAGGCATTATAGGCAGATATAAGGACACTTGTTACTGTTTATTAATGCACAGTATGTGTCAACAACTATAACTCTATCTATCTCTTCTACAAGAACATTTTATATTGTTATTTACAACTGTGGAGTCGTAACTGTCGACAAATGCAACAATATTATAGCGTGTTATAAACCTTTCACACAATGTCTATATACTGCTTATAAATGTTACAGCTACTTTCAGCGACATACATTACAGAAAACATATAACCCTGAACAAGACTTCACCCCATGTCCCGTGTTTCATCCACTCATGCAGCCTGTAAAAAGTCTTGCACCTGCAGGAGCTTTGTGTCCTCGACCATCTTTTTTTTTTTTTTTTAATCAAACTACCCCAATATAATAAACTATTTTTGGCTAAAAAGATGTGGAAAAACTCCCCTGCCAATATTATCTGTAGTTCCAATTTGTGTGTGTGTGTGTGTGTGTGTGTGTGTTACCAATGTTTCCTATTTGTTTTTCCATGTACAGGCAGTGAAAATAACTTCCCTTTGGAGGACAGACAGTATTTGTACATTTGTCTGTCTCTGCCTGTCTGTTTGTCTCTCTCTGTTTACTGCGTCTCTTTTCCTCCATCCATCTACATCAAAGCTCTGACAGCAGTTGTGAGCTATCTCACTACTGTGTGATCATGCGTTACAACTCAATCTAGTACATCAGCAAAAGTGTAACAACTTTGAACTTGAACACTATTTTCTCTCGCAGCAATTAGCTGAGCACCCTGCAGGGCTAACTGCTTTACAAGTCTACAACTTCACACTTAAAGACTGCTGACAAAATAATTCACCACGTGAAAACCATCAGCTTAAACAATGGCTGTGGTCTGCAATATGTCTGCCTTACAGCTGCAGAAGCTCCTGAACTCTCAATGGGGGAAAATAATTTTTTACATTAGTTGCAAAAATATAAATCCTTTTAATCATATGTAGCTCTGAAGTGTAATATCCATTCATCCAGGGTCTGCACACAAAGTATTTCAGCAAGGAAAAAGCAAACAGCTCATCATCAACCTACAAAAGGTGAAGCGGTCAGTAGTCTTCTGCCAAAAAGCCAGCAGGGAAAGAAACCCACAAAAGCTGCGATGTAGCTCAGTAATATACTCAGAAAAACAACTGGCTCAGAGTCCAATGGATCCCACTGCTACATGATATGATTGTACGCCTGAGAGGTTTGCAAATGTTTTCACGTTCTTAAAGGCGTCACATCCACAGTCTAAGCCTGAGGGTTGCAACAACAACAATCAACAACAGACGGAGCTGGTATTAGAGACAGCCTTACAGTCCGTCACATCAGGTGGACTCACACATGCTGGACAAAAAAGTGAAAAGCTTTTAGCAAAACAAATCTTGTAGGTTGACTGTATTTAGATATCATATAATTTATTACTGTATTAAAAACGCCTCGAGAATCTCTGAAACCTTGAACTCAGAAAGCAGCGAGTGAGAATGTACTGATGGAGGAACTGGCCCCGCAGGATAAGTCAACTCCTCTACTCCTGTAAACTAGAGTCAGTATTTGGCTGTGAAAAAGCAATTCAGGGAGATAATATGCAATTGACTTTACTCTTTAACCCAGTGCAAATCTGTGACGGATACTCTGGAAATATTTGGTTACACAGACACAAGTTATATTGATAAAAAGGCTTATGGGGAGCTAAATCCCTCTGCTCATCCATCAACTGAGGCAGCCACACTCTGGCCCTTTGAATCCCATACAACTCTCACCTTGATGCTTGAATCGACAACATTCATGCGATTATTGTAAGCAGGGAAATAAAGCAGACTGGAGGTTTGTAGTTACAACACTCGGCTCTGCGCTGACAAGCTTTCGGCTTTTACCCAGTGTCAATGTGTACAGTACATGTTATTCAAGCCATCTGTCCTCTGTTCAATCACCAAAGGTCCATCAACTCCGGTAGCCAGCAAATTCCCTTGAAACATTTACCACTTGACCATGAAAGCTCCTCACTCGTAAATGACAGTGTGAACTGAGCAGGACTGGAGGAAACCTTCCTGAAATCAAAACAAAAAGCCTCCTGACACAGTCGGGTCACTGACTCAAAGTATGTCTCGGTGCTCTGTAAACAGAGCAAACCCTCAGGTCAGGCTGCCAGAACAGATGCAACCATTACTGCATCTGGGTGTGTCACAACCTCACATAAATATCTCCACTGCACCACAGCCAGATGGGAGTTGTACTGAACGCATTAACTGCAGTAGCATTCAGATTTGACTGTCTTTGATTTCTCCTAACTCATACGACCACTCATCCACAACACACACACACACACACACACACACACACACACACACACACAAACATACAGTGGTGCTGCAATCGCTTGTGTTCCCAATGTAATCACTAAAGCCTAGTTCTGTCTCTGCTTTTGTATTCCCCTTTGCCATCCACACAATTTTAATTCTGTTCCTAATCCCACCTACAGAGGCCCAGGTAATTACATATGTTCAACCCCGCGGTCCCCGCTGCAATATAGCAGGAGACTTGGAGAAAAAAAAAAAGCTCCAGCGTCTGTTTGCGCTACACGAAGGAACAAAGGGACAATGCAGCTGCCTCGTCATTTGCTCACTCATGTTGCTTTCTGTCTGACAGTGTCTGTGGACAATGGCGGTACGCAGATCCAATGAGATGCCTTGGGATTCTCACACCGTGGGATTGTGTGCCCTATGGCTGATCTTTAATTTCTGAATACACGACACAGGCCGGGGGCACAGTGGATTTAGCTGGATATTGATTCCTGTTACAATGCAGCTGTGTTTGCAATCTAAGCACATTGGGTGTAAAAATAGAACCATTATTATTCGATTAGTAGGCTTGACAAAGGTAAAGCAACATGACTCACCTACAAATCCACCATGTGTTAAAACAATGATGGTACAATGGGATAAAGCCAGCAAAAAAGTACATCCCTTAAGACTCTGATTTGGTGCGATTTGTTTGAAATGTGAGGTACATAAAGACCTTTATTAGGCACCCAGCTACTCCATTAATCAAGGAAGTGTGCTTTCGGTGCTTAGATCCAGCTGAGGCTGGCTGGATAGCTGATCGCGGTGGCTCTGTGATGGATTGTGTGTATACTGTGTTCTCCGAGCAAGAAGTGGTGCTCCCCGGGCCGGGCGAGCCCCTGTGGCACTGAGCCATGAGAAATTAGCTGAGTGTGCCCAACATTTTTCTGCCTTGACATGAATCTGCAGATCCACTCCAGTCAACACAACACACAGTAACACACAGTCTGGGCTGGGGAGAGAAGCATGAGGTGTGACTCATCATCCCTTCATGTAAGGACATTTGGCACTGCTAAACTATGCCAGTATGCCAGTAGCATGTTATCCTCATCCAGCTGCTTCCTGATATCTGCCTGAGAGAAAATACACAGCATAACAACTAATCTGTTTACAGATAAGAAACAGAGCCACAAAATATTCCCCTTTTTTGCCCGTATTCCAAAAAAGACAATATTTCTATTAAGCTGTTTACGTGGCTAATGAAAATGAATATTCTACTAATATTCCTGTTTACATGCAGTCGTGCATACTCTGATTAACATGCTCTAACATGTCATTTATCACGCCAAAATATAGAGAAGTGAAACAGCAGAAGCCAATTCTGACATTTTTATTCTTTGTATGAAAATAGGGTTTTTGATCAGTGGGAGACTTGTTGAACACTGTGAACACAGCTTCACTCTTTCATTCCTTCAACCACCTTCTTGGAGAGGTCGAAGGGACGCAGAGTGAGCAGGGGCAGAGGTTGCCGCAGACCCATGGTTCTCTCCAGCTAAAAGGGGCCCAATCTGCCGACCTGAACATGCATTTCTGTTGCTCTGTTGAATATTTTAAATGAAGTTTATGACTTGATTGCAAATCATAAAAAGTCAGACTCTGCAGTGTCTTCTGCAAAGAAGAGAAGACCTACCATTACTGCCAAGGGAACCTTGTCTTATGCAGTAAACAGCACCAGTGGGGTGCTGTGGCCTGTTTGTATAGTCGTTGATTCCAGCCCCTTAGTATCCCCTTAATCGCACCCCACCACTCTGTTGATTTGGCTGCCGGGAGTTTTAAAAGCTTGCAGGTTATATGCTGTACTTCTCTTTCCCTTGCTGCTTTTCCTAACAATAAAGTGCAAAAAAAGAAAGGTCCAGATCAGACCCTTTCTGACATCAGATTAAAAGCATGTGTGCATGTGCGTCATTTGATAGATTATGACTTGGGACATTAAAGTGCAGGTGGATGCATGTTGTGTAGCAGGTAGGCCAGCTAGGTATATTCTGTTTTTTGGCTACAATGAGGAAAAAGTCAGACACATCAAAGCACAAAAGCAGAAAAGAATAACAAAGGAGAGGAGGATGGTGCTATAAGATAAGGTTATATTACTCTATACAGTGCAGGAAGAACTAATAATTGGTTTGTGTGCAGCATGTCCATGACAACACATAGGGCTGACTGTAAACAGGCAAGAAGCCGTGTGTTGCAGACTGCAGTTACAACAGTATCGCAGTTGCTAGAGCTTGGTTTCAAGTCTATACGACCTTCCCATCAAAAGTTATTCGTGAACACACCTTCCCGTTTTTGGACACGATTCCTCGAGTGTCGAGTTCACCCACTTCCCGACGTCCTAGAAGGTCGTGGGTGGGCTCTATCGACACGGAAGGGCCGGAAATGGGAGGTAGAACTTAGTTCCATCCCTCTATGACCTTTCTATCAAAAGTTATTTGCGAACATACTTTCCCGTTTTTGGACCTGACTCCTCAGGTGTCAAGTTCACCCACTTCCTGACGTCCAAGAACGTCGGGGGTGGGCTCTATAATTGGCACTTGGATCAAGAATATGGGGCGTCAATGGAGATCAATCAATCTTTATTTCAGACTCAAAAATAGGTCCATATAAAATATAATTTTAAAAAAAATTTAATAAATAAATAAATAAAATAAAATAAAATAGAGAGAATAACATATACCTTGAGAAACAAATTGTGTGTTCATGAGGGGATCTGGAAAGCACTGAATGATTTTATAAAAAGTTGAGCTATAGGAGAGTTTCTACAGGAGCAAAACTCAAGACAGGATTTTAAAGGCTCAAAGTAGTGGTAGAACCTGGAGGGGAATGGAGGCATGTTTTTGAAAATCTGTTGCAATGGTGTAACTTTTTGACTGTGTATATCTTTACTTTGTTAGAGGAACTATTGAACTGTATGGCTGATATTGACATATGCTTCATATTAATTTTGGCATTAATGCAAGGGAGATGTAGAGGGACAATAAGTGGGTGTGTGTGGGGATGTGGGGGTGTGTTGTGTTGTTAAAGTAAAAACTTGCAGTGTAATATACTACATAATACTGATGTTTGTACAATGAAATGTCAAAAAGAAGTTGTTAAAAAAAGTATGAAATGACAATGTGACACTATGAAAGAGGCTGCTTACAGTGATTAACGTACAGAGAATTATCACTCATCTCTCCAGCTAACCTTGGCTTGACAGAGCTTTACAGTGATTTCAGCTCATTGTTTAGCTGTCAACTCCCAGTTTCACTCTCACAGTGGCTTGTTCAGTTGCAGCAAGCAGCTCAGCCCAGTCAAATGTTACCTGCATTCAATTCTTTTTGTGCCGGAGGTCAGGTCCCAGACTGTCCCAACTCCCTGTGGGATCAGCAAACTTTCAGAAGTTACAGTCGCCAGAGGTGCTCTCCTCTCTGTAAACAGTCAGTTCAATGTCTGCCCACAGAAGCAGTAGCTAACAACCAACACAAAGCTTTTAAACGGTCCCAACCAAATCACAGCAGTAGTTAAACCTGTTAATAACCGTTGACAGTTAACCTGTGTGTGTGCTGACTCTCACCAACTGTTTCTGGTGCAGAGCTCACATTCCCACAGCAGTAGTCTCATGGCAGCGGATAGGCGGCGGGACCTTGGGGTGCACTCGCTAGCTAGGTCTTGTCTCATGATAAACACAGCGAGAGAGAGGCAAGAAGGGACTAACTGAATAATGTGCTGTGCATAACTTCTTAATAACTGTTAGGCAACAACCATGTGACGCTAACAGTTAGCCCTGTCAATGTGTGTGTGGGCGGACTTTCTGTCCCCAGCATGGAGCTCACACTCCTGCAGCAGCAGCTACAACCCATGCAGTCCGTATTGGGGTGAAGTCGAGCATGTTGTATTTGACGGAGTTAGCAGCTCAGAATGCTGACGTGCCACCAAAACTTTCAAAAGTATGGCTATATTAAATGCCAATCTATTCACATCATGGGTATCGAATGAAATCCTCTATCATCGCTAACACATTAAGGGTACTGGTATAGCAGAACTGTGTCATGAGGACACTGAACCAAGGGGGTGTGCAACATGCAAAGAGGTAAGCACTTTGGCATTTTTGGATTGTAGAACTTTGATCACTCTGATTTTTGTAAGATCATGGTAAGCATGTTATGAAAACATTGTGCGGTATCACTCACTAGAGACAACGTTAATAAAGAAAATAACTTGGTTAGACCTACACCACCATTGTATAATGATGGGTTTTCTGTGGTACTAGCATTGCCACAGTGAAGCTCTCCTTTCACATGCCACATTTTTTGGCCCTCAAATCCATTGTTGTCAATGTACAGTACAGGCCAAAAGTTTGGACACACCTTCTCATTCAATGCATTTTCTTTATTTTCATGACTATTTACATTGTAGATTCTCACTGAAGGCATCAAAACTATGAATGAACACATGTGGAGTTATGTACTTAACAAAAAAAGGTGAAATAACTGAAAACATGTTTTATATTCTAGTTTCTTCAAAATAGCCACCCTTTGCTCTGATTACTGCTTTGCACACTCTTGGCATTCTCTCCATGAGCTTCAAGAGGTAGTCACCTGAAATGGTTTTCCAACAGTCTTGAAGGAGTTCCCAGAGGTGTTTAGCGCTTGTTGGCCCCTTTGCCTTCACTCTGCGGTCCAGCTCACCCCAAACCATCTCGATTGGGTTCAGGTCCGGTGACTGTGGAGGCCAGGTCATCTGCCGCAGCACTCCATCACTCTCCTTCTTGGTCAAATAGCCCTTACACAGCCTGGAGGTGTGTTTGGGGTCATTGTCCTGTTGAAAAATAAATGATCGTCCAACTAAACGCAAACCGGATGGGATGGCATGTCGCTGCAGGATGCTGTGGTAGCCATGCTGGTTCAGTGTGCCTTCAATTTTGAATAAATCCCCAACAGTGTCACCAGCAAAACACCCCCACACCATCACACCTCCTCCTCCATGCTTCACAGTGGGAACCAGGCATGTGGAATCCATCCGTTCACCTTTTCTGCGTCTCACAAAGACACGGCAGTTGGAACCAAAGATCTCAAATTTGGACTCATCAGACCAAAGCACAGATTTCCACTGGTCTAATGTCCATTTCTTGTGTTTCTTGGCCCAAACAAATCTCTTCTGCTTGTTGCCTCTCCTTAGCAGTGGTTTCCTAGCAGCTATTTGACCATGAAGGCCTGATTCGCGCAGTCTCCTCTTAACAGTTGTTCTAGAGATGGGTCTGCTGCTAGAACTCTGTGTGGCATTCATCTGGTCTCTGATCTGAGCTGCTGTTAACTTGCGATTTCTGAGGCTGGTGACTCGGATGAACTTATCCTCAGAAGCAGAGGTGACTCTTGGTCTTCCTTTCCTGGGTCGGTCCTCATGTGTGCCAGTTTCGTTGTAGCGCTTGATGGTTTTTGCGACTCCACTTGGGGACACATTTAAAGTTTTTGCAACCTTCATTTCTTAAAGTAATGATGGCCACTCGTTTTTCTTTAGTTAGCTGATTGGTTCTTGCCATAATATGAATTTTAACAGTTGTCCAATAGGGCTGTCGGCTGTGTATTAACCTGACTTCTGCACAACACAACTGATGGTCCCAACCCCACTGATAAAGCAAGAAATTCCACTAATTAACCCTGATAAGGCACACCTGTGAAGTGGAAACGATTTCAGGTGACAACCTCTTGAAGCTCATCGAGAGAATGCCAAGAGTGTGCAAAGCAGTAATCAGAGCAAAGGGTGGCTATTTTGAAGAAACTAGAATATAAAACATGTTTTCAGTTATTTCACCTTTTTTTGTTAAGTACATAACTCCACGCGTTCATTCATAGTTTTGATGCCTTCAGTGAGAATCTACAATGTAAATAGTCATGAAAATAAAGAAAACGCATTGAATGAGAAGGTGTGTCCAAACTTTTGGCCTGTACTGTAGATGCACAGAGGGTGTGCTCAAAAGTGAGAGCGACGCCGTCACTGCGAGCAAGCATCTCCAAGCACCTATTTTCTGTGGTGCTATCATTGTGCCCTAAGATAAAACTAAATTTTGGGAATGCAGCAACACGCACCACATGTCATGTGACAAAGCAAAACCAATCATAGCCTGCGGAATCTTTCCTTTTGTCCGTAAATATCAGCTTGTGGTATAATGAAGGAGAAGCTCTGGGCTACCCAGAGCTTAACAGTCTTTCCCACAGATAATATTTTAATATTCACTTAAAAAAAAAAAAACAAAAAAAACATATACCTGGAAGAAAATCAGCTCCGACCTTGGGATTTCCAATAAGTAGGTTACGGTCGCTTGGTGACGTTTGGTGCAACCTGCCTCTCCGCCCTCTAATGTTGGCACAAGAGTAGCACCCAGCACCAAACCTTCAGTTTTCCAGGCGCTAGAAGACGCAGCATATGTATGAGCCCTTACTCATCTTTATCATCATCTCATACTTCATCAACACCAGTTAGATTAACTGCCAGTTATGTTTCATATTGCAGTCAGTTAACTAACAGCATGAGTGGATAGTTTGGCACACAGTGTGCTGGAGTACGGGTCTGAAGCTGTTGCCCTCTTTCCTGTTTATTAAATTGATAATGGATTCTGAAATGTGGTGTTTATTATGACATGACTTAATGACCATGGATGGGCAAATTCATTATAATAATTAATAGCAACTTTGATTAATAAATAATTAGACATTCACTTACTTCAATGACAACAGGTTCAATTGCTAAATTTAGATTAAATTAGATTCTCTGTGAATAAATTGATAATTGTGAATCATCAGCAACAGTTGGCAGGACAGGAGTTTGTGCTGGAGCCTGTGACAGCAGCCCTGTCACCTCTAAGCATACGGCTAATGTGCTGTATTCTCACTAAAGACAGCAGGGCAAATTACACTAATCAACAGCACGTTTTTAACATGCTGCCGATGAAGGCAACCTGCTTTGGGCAATGACTGTTTGATTTAGGCAAATGTTATAGCTGTTTAAATATCACATACAATTTGTATTCAACATTCGCACAACCCTAAAAAGGAGGCAAAAAATGGTGGGCGGAGGGGAGGAGAGCAGGGAATTTGCTTGCAACGCCTTGGTGCTTGACGTTTGCTGAATCAATGAGATAAACATAAGGGCTCTGAAATGTCAGAGTTTACATCTACAAGATTGAAGACTTAAATTTGGTCACTGGCGACTGCTCTTAGGGAAAATTCCATTTAAAAAGGTCAGCCTCAACCCTCCTCATAATGAATAACTAAATGTCTGGGTCCCTGTGTGGTTCTGACCTCCTGTATCAAAAGCATGCAATTGACTTAAATGCCTTTGCCTTTGTTAAATAAAACCACCCATTTCTGGAAACCACAGACGGATATTTTTATCAACGCAAATGTCCCTTCTTATACTGTATTCTTTCAGTTTTAACTCCTGGATCTTGGATTTAACAATTATGAAACAAACAATTATGTCTCACTGATGAATGCAATGCTTTCCACCAATGACTGCCATAGTTGGCACAACACATTTATGGTGACGGCGTAAAAAGTCAGCAATTAATTTTCTGCTTATGCAATCCTGTAATTCAATCACACCTCAACAAAGAAGATTAGCTAAACACATGGCACTGATGCTCGTTAATTCATACAAGTTGCTGCCAGGGTCCTTGCTGAGGTCTGATGGTTGGACTAAAGCTTCATAAGGAAACCTGGTTGCCTTATGGATGGGTCTCTGGCTGGGATTAGACTTACAACAGAAGACCAGGTGGCAGTGCAGTAGGAGGCTCTTGGCAGGAGGTGGTTTTGTGAGACTGGAGGGGAGGAGAATGTTATCCTGCTGGCTGAGGGAGCTGTTTCTCACCCCCTGGTACAAGCCGAGCACCCTTCTGCCAGAACATGCCTGTGGCGTGTGGGACTTTCACCAAGTCTGGAAGGGAGAAGCTGAACTTCAGAATTATCAAGTTCTTTACCGCAATTTTAGACTTGGAGCAAGACTTAAGGGTTTTTTTTTCTATTTTAGATGGCCATTTCTCAAAATAGTTTGTCATATAAATAAATATATACCCCTGTAAATGTCCCTGCATCAGTCCTAGAATCAATCTATACACAAGTCTTCTAAACAGGTACCAGGGGAAAATCCTCTGCTGCACAGCATGTGACAGATGTTACACTACTATGAGCAATTGTTTAGAATACATAACAAGAAGTACTTAGCATTTAGCATGAGCAGCAATGACCACCATGTCTAAACACAACAGACAAAAAAAACAAAAGGGAAGGACACACTACATTATTGGTGGTACTAATTGACTTTGAATGCAGTGCAGGAACACCACAGCAGTAAAAGCAGAGTGTCAAAGGTGTGACCGCAATAAAGCATCTTTAAGACTGCAGTTAAAGGTACTGCATGTAACCTTTTATATTAATTAATCCTTTTATTTTGCTGATGGGTGAACAGATTATAACATAACTTAAAAACTGAAACCTTTCCCAACTTTTTTGCCTATAACAGCCTGTGGATTCATTTCAATTTAAAGGACTCAGGATGTTTTTTGTGGGAAAATCTAAAGAATGTGACATTCATGCATGTTCACAAGTGCCTTGCCTCTCTTCACTCTGCTAACAGTGGTAACAGTGTAAGGTCCTATCTACATGTATACAGACATTTTTGTAAACGTATCTTGGCCCTTTCCTTCACATGCCAACAGAGTTTTAGGTACCTAAAACGAAGATATTGTAAATTGCATGCTAAGGTACAGATTTTCTAAAACCACAGTTACTGCTTTTTGTGTGGATGTGTAAGACAGAGCGTTAGAGGAACAGTAACATACTCTTCTCAATTCATGCATGCCCACACAAAGCAACAAGCTTTGTGTGTGAAGAGCATATGGCAGGAACAAAACAACAATGGTGGACTACTGGTCTGCTAGCACTGCTTGGTCTAACGACTACTTTACACTTTAACTATTGCTGCTCCACTTCAAGCAACACTTACCTTTCTGGAAGTTTTACGCTTTTCTTTTTTTAGGTTAAAAAGCTATTAATAAGCTGATGGCACACTAAAATGTAAGTGAATTCCACCAGAGATAAAAACACATAATTATACCATTCTCATATGGTTCAAAGAAAACTCCGACCAATCATTGCATTCGCCGAGCGCCATGTCTGCCTTCCCCATGTGGAGGCCTCCGACTGACGTAACCACTCGCGTAACATCCCCCCCTCTGCTGGACAGGTATTTTTAGTTTGCCTCTAATGTAACATAGGCTATAATGTTATATATGACAACACAGCATCCAGTTGCTAACAGTTAGCCTACTGTAGCCTAACGTTGCCTGAGCCTCAGTATTGTCTTCCTTGTTTGTTGCCAGTCACCAGTACTATCTAACGTTAGCATTTACGTTACATTATAAAACTCATCAGTCATCACTGACCCCAGATAAGTTTCAAAACTCCGGGGTTGCGTTTGACTGTGCAGGACAGGTAACGTTATGTTTAGTTTGACAACACAGCATCCAGTTGCTAATGGCTAACGTTAGCCTACTGTAGCTAGTGTTGCACGGTATACCGGTACTAAAATAGTACCGCGGTACTAGAGTATTCCAAACGGTACTATACTGCATTTGGAAAATACCGGTACTTTGAAATTGATTCAATTCATTAATTTAGTTAATTTATTTTACTCATTTATGCACACAAACGCCTTTCTTGTTCCTACTGGAGCACAGATTGCGCAAGTGGTGTGTATGACAACACCTGTATCAACATTCATGATTTTTTTGGTACCGTTACACCCCTACTATTTATTGTTCTAATGGTTTGTATCCAAAAGGACTTTCCTTAGGAAAAGTACCGAAGAGTATTGAGTATTGGTACCGAAACAAAGATTTTGGTATCATGACAACACTGACTGTAGCATAGCCTCTGCAGCATTAATCTTTCCACTTACTAGTAACGTTAACACTACTATCTAAAGTTAGCACTGTAACCTTATTCTAAAACTCATCAGTCATCACTGACTCCGGTTGAGTTTTAAAACTCTGGGGTTGCGTTTGACTGTCTTGGTTGTAATGTAACACTCGCTCTCCTCTTCCAAGTATCTAACGTTACCTTGCCAACGCCTATGTCCAACTTAGACGTAATGAGGATGTAAGGAAGGAGGGAGGACTGGGCCTTTGGAGGGAGGTGGAGTTGTAGGAGGAGGGGGATGGGACTTTGGAGGGAGGCGGGAGTTGTGGATGTTTAAATTTTTTCTAAGTGCTGTGAGAAATGCAAGAAAGGTAAGAGTAGCTTAGCATTGGGGGGGGGGGGGGGGGGGGGGGGGGAATGAGCTGACCACAACAAAGTTAGCCAGCTAGCTGTAACAACAGAGCCGTTGTTGGTTGCTTCTTAATGTCAGCTGATAAAGTAATTTGGAAACAGCAAGCTACTTAGTATCATGGAGCCAATGGTCCACATGAACAAACATTCACGATAGTAACATTACACTGATATTACTGTGATTTATTTTCAAGCATTCTGTCAACACGGTGCCGGTCAATTATGCTCAGTGTCATGTCTGTCACGTCGCTGTTTTGGCCGTTGCCCAGGTGCTTGCTGGTGCCTATGGGGTGCGAGCAACAGCATACTTAAAGACGTTACTTAACCGCCACCAGTGACATTATTAATGAGGATTTTCTAAAAAGTCACATACAGAACCTTCAAACATACAGCACTGAAATGTGAAGTATATTTCTATAATGAAGCCAGAGATCATAGTCTTGTACTATTATCACATGCAGTGTTCACAGTGATGTTTTAGTGTCAGGCCGGGCGCTGCCGCATGTGCCAAACATGTCAGAGAATGGGGCCTCACATTCACACTAGACAAGAACATGGCATTTTTCACATTGGCTCTGGTTTGCGAAAGAGAGAAGAGATTGGGTTGGTAAATGAGATTGGGTGTGGGCTGTGGATGAAGGAGGTGGAATGCATGAGTGAAATCCTCTTTAAAAGGACTGGAGGGAAGATAGTCTGTGACAAGCCTGAATGAAGACCAACCTAACCTGGCAAATTAGGAGGAGCAGCAGTCTAAGTGAGCATTGCCCCTGCTCAGACACTGACTCAGGCAGGAATGCCTCTGATGATACGTAAAAAAACAACACAGGTCCTAAATTAGATGCATAGCAATGAGTAACGCTGCATAACAATCTGCATCCGAGCACTCTCTGCCTGCTTTTGTTCCCTGCTTTCCTCTTTAGGTGGCAACCACAGAAACTTATTTCTCTCTGATTTCAGAGATAGTGAAGATTTTTTTATTCCTTTGAGGATTTACTCAGCAGTCAGAAGTCTGTCCAAAACAATGTAAAGCACTCTTAACCCTTCCATGTGTGGTATATCCTTAAAATCCCCAGTTTGAGTCACTAGCACAACTGTTGTTCCCAAACGTCATGTGGGCAGATTCCCATGGATCTAGCTAATCTTGTCACATGTTCCATTTCTCTGGTTCGACTAATTTCATCTTATTTTGTTTTACTGTTTTAATAATTCATGTGTAAGAGAAGGGAAGATGATCTAACAGATGAAATCAACCTTTGTGAAACTGTAATTACAGCAGCATCCACAATGACAACATGGCAATTAGATTGCTTGGAAATAGGAATTACTGTGCCAATAACTGTGCCTGTGTTGTTACAGACTGTGGGTACACTGTTTCTTATATTAACACATACTGAAATAAAGAAAATACTTGTGGTGAAATATCACTTGCCAACAGCTTCCAATCAGTTGTGCCAACTGAGGACAATTATCAGACCCATAATGAGTTCATTAGGATAATGAAAGAGCCAGGCTGATTTCTATTCTGCATCTTAAACCCTTGTATTAGGTTCTCCACTAGCAATTTAGATTAGCGAACCCAAACACAGACTCAAGAAATGCGCTGAGCAGATAAGACATTGCTGTTGCAGAACAAACAGAGGTTACAAAACACTTGCGTCCAAAATAACCGCTGTTGGGAGTTTAGAGGAATGTAACAGAACGATCTAGATGAACACAGTAAAGTGTATTTGGGAAGTGACACATTTTATTGAGATGGCTCTGAACTCCAGGGGCTGGTTTCAAAAAATTTTTTTAGATGACAGCCTGGCTGATAATGGATTTTTGAGGCCAACACTGATATTGATATTTGAGAGTTTAAAAAAATATGAGGGTCAATAGTTTTTTGTCTTTTGCATAAACATGTACCCTTGGTACTGATCTATCAGTCTTTCTTTTAAGAACTGTGACCAAGATCCATACAAAGAGTTTTCACAGACAGAAGTAACAGGTTGGAAATTTACAGCAGTGGAGACATCGTCAGTCATTTGGTTTGTCTAAGTAACTTACCCTGAGCCTGACTTTGAACAGAAGTACTGAGCCTTGAGCCACAATAAGAAGCCACAGCATCTCAGCTCAGCTAATGTCTGCTCTGCATAGGGATTTTATGCTACTGACAGTTTTTTGTTTCACTATTCACTGAATTTCCCCAGTAAAATGTCCTTGTCCATGTTGAATATTTCCAGAAGGCAAAGATTTTCTTCTGGATGAAGGGAGCTGAGCGCTTTGACGCAGTTGTTCTGTCAGCCATGTTTTTTTTAGTTTGAAAATAAGTGATAATCTGTTTTTTCCCAGGATTCATGGCAAATTAGTCTTACTTTAAGACAGTCAAGCACAACCTTGTGCAACAGATAAAAATAGAACTCTATTGCGTAGACTGTATAAAAATAATGGATTTAGCCACAGAGATGTCCCTCATTGGTTGGACTCCAGTTTTAAGCCTCGAGTTTGTCATTTTGGCTGTCGCCATCTTAGTTTTTTGGAGCCAGAAGTGACCATAGAGGGTGGAACTGTGAAGGAGTCAAGGGGTGGATCTGAGATTTCGAGGACACCATCATGGTACAGCCTTGTCAATCACAGAGTAGCCATACCGTAAAGCATACCCTGCTTTATTGTCTCTTTTTACTCTAAATGGGACTATAGTTTACAAAGTCTACACCATGCTGTATTAAAGTAGACGGAAAACTAGCAACTGAGACCAGAAACGCAATAGGGAAATTTTTACAGAGGTAATTAAGGAAGAATTAGGGTCATTTTCTCACAGACATTAATACAATCAGACTTCTTTTTGCAACCAGTGGAGTCACCCCCTGTAGGCCATTAGAAAAAATGCAGGTTAAAGGCATTTCCGCAATAGCTTCATTTTTGAGACCTGAAGGTATAATCAATCCAATCCAATCCAATCCAACCCACTTTAACTAATTTGTTAGATGAAATCATGAACATTATTTCAGTAAAAATAAATAGTTGGCAGTTCCTTCAATACAGTAGGAATAAATAAATGTCAGTGTTAGGGCAAGGAAGAGTCATCATTCAGTATCCTTGTGGCTTAACGGCAGAAGCTCCTCCTGAGCCTCTCGTTGCTGGCCTGGTTTAACCGGTACCTTCTTATAGGCAGTTATGGAGGTGGCTGGGATCTTTTATGATTCATTGAGCCTTATTTTCACAGCATGTGGTATAAACATTTTCTTTAGTGTCTATAGTATGTCCAGCTGAACAAACCACTCTTTACAGGGTCTTCCGGTCGTATTCAGTGCTGTTTCCCATCAGGATGCTCTTCATGATGCAAGAGTAGAAATTCCTTAGTATTTGAGGGGATCATTTCCTCAGGCATCTCAGGTAAAACAGTCTCAAGTGTCATATCTCAGTATACAAAGCCCAGGTCAGGCTCTCAAGGATGTGGACACCAAGGTATTTGAAGCTATCCACCCTCTCCACCTAGGACCCATTGATATTAAGGCAAGTGTCATTCCTTGGCTGCTTCTTCCCAAAGTTCACAATCATCTCCTTAGTTTTGCTGACGTTCAGGGGTAGGTTGCTGTTCTGACACCAGCAGCTAAGGTCCTCTACTTCTTTCAGGTAGGCCTTTTCATTGTTATCTATGATCGGGTCCATCAAACTTGATGATGCTGTTCAAGTCTGAAGTCGCTACACAGTCGTGTGTGTGTGTAAAAAGAGTAGAGCAGGGGACTCAAAACGCAGCCCTGGGGTGCTCCAGTGTTAAGGATGAGGGTGGAAGAGGTGTATCAGGAAGTTAAAGATCCACAAACACAATAAGGTGTTTAATTCCAGCTCCTTGAGCTTTGTGACCAGCCAGGAGGGACATATGGTGTTAAACGCTGAACTGTAGTCGATGAACAGCAGTCTCACATAGCTCCCTTTCTTTTCCAGGTGAAATAGGGTGGTGTGGAGAATGTGTGCTATGGCGTCTTCTGTAGATCAAACTGTAGTAGGTCCAGTGTGTTGGTTAGTGAGGAGCAGATGTAATCCTAAACCAGCCATTCAAAGCACTTTATCACTACAGAGGGGAGAGTCACTGGGCGGTCGTCATTCAGGCAGGTTGAATATTGCTGTGTTCACAGCAATATTCAGGCAGGTTGAATATTGCTGTGAACACAGGGGCTAGTTGGTCAGCACATAGTTTGAGGACACACTCACTTACACCGTCTGGTCCTGCAGCTTTCTTGGTGTTCACACGCTTGAATGCCCTCCTGACACCATGCTCAGAAAGGGAGACAGGTGTGAGAGGTTTCACCCACACATCCATTAATCTCTGTTTCAACTGATTTTGGTTGCTGACTACCGATGGCCTCACAGTGAGCATAGAAATTGTTGAGCTCACCTGCAAAGGATGCATCAGCGCTTGACAAGGAGGAGGGTGTCGGCTTGTGGTCTGTCATATTCCTTAGAGCTTGCCACAAGCTTCTGGGATTGCCTTCCTTGAATTGTAGTTCCACTTGATCAAATCCAATCTGAAGACTATTAGTTAGACCACAGGCACAGTGAAAATATCTTTTTGTGAAACTGGCCTCATTGAATTTTTAAACCAAAAATGAGTCTGAAGTTTAACTGATGACTTTCAGCTTTAAATAACCTACACAGCCACACAGGTGTTTTCAATTACTCTGGCTCATTGGACTCTGCTCAGGCTGAAGCCGAGTGAAGCTGTGCTTGGAATTACATTTTGTCACAAAACTCTCTGGACCAATAGAAAGCATAACAGGGTAAACTGTACCACCCCAACAGGTGCAGCAAAATTAACAGGATATAATGCAGGAGATGTCAATAAAGCCTAATTTGTACCCACATAGTTCTGAGAAGAGGTCTAATCATGCAATATAAGTGAAAACACCTGCGTGGATGGGTGTTCAAGGTCTTTAATACACAGTGTTTGTACCCACATCAGAGGGAAATTGAAGAACTCTTGATTAAACTTCGAATATACAAACCCTCAGTTTTCTGGGGACCAAAAGTAACTGTACGGATAAAAACTTAAAGGAAGACATACTTAACATATGGTTGCAAATACACATCAGTCAATGTCTGACAATCAATTATTACCTTTATAGCCATGTGACTGACTTTGCTTGTCAAGAATTTTGAAATGTATGGCCCTGAAAATCCCTCTGATTGCTTTGGCTGCTTGTTTGGAATTACTGTGTGGCTGCAACGCCCTAAAATTGAGGGACTATGTAGCAATAGAAATACTTATTACCCAATATAAATGTGAACCGTTAGGACTATCGCAATAACCAAAATATTGCAAAACAGCGCTATTGATAAGCCAATGGCAAGGGATGGCAAGCAACCACCCCATCCGCTATGTTCATGGTTTTTCTGTTTTTCATGGGAGCACAGTGTTTTTACCCCGTGCAACAAAGGTCAGCAGTCTGATGAGGCGCTGAGCATCTAATTTACACTAAGTGCTGCGTGTTTGCCATTTATGTCCAGTCACTGATAGTTGAAAAATATTTAACTTTGAGTAAAATGCTTCAGCCTCTCATCATTGTCACTTTTTACCCAGCCATCCAACCACAGTGGAAGAGGGGCCGAACAAATAACCTGCCACAAAGACCAACCATCACATCGTTGACCAACAACATTGGAGGGGAAATTAGTACCAAACCCACATAGGAGGGGTGTGTCCTCTCTCCCTACGTGCTTCAGTCTTATCTGACCCAGTGCAAGATCTTTAACTTGTGCCAACAATTTTTACTTTTGCAGATATTCTCTATCATAGCAACCAGATGCAACCAAACCGTCTCAGATGAAAAAGTAATTACTCTTCTGTGTTCTGAATTTACCAAAAAACATGTATCTAACTTGTTCGAAACTGTGTCATCTTTGTCATTTTCATGCAACAACAACAGACAACAACAAAAAGTGGTGCTAATACCACATATTGCACCGTTGAGCCACTGTTAATCACTGCAGGGGAAATTCCTTCACAGCAACAGCCCTGGGATCCCCCCGTCAATAATATAAACGAGAAGTTACCACTTAAACCTCATAGTTATTGTTTTATTTCAAATCCAATATGCCAGAGTTGAGAAAAACAACTGAAAATGTGTCACCATCCCAACACATATTGGCCACATTGTACACAGGATACTGGTGTGGAGGTGCTAATTACAGTATGACTAAGGCAGTGATCACGCCCTGGATGGAGAGGACACTCAAAAAAAAAAAAAAAAGAAATGGTTGAAAAAAACAAAGCCTTTGGTAACGTCCATGAATTGGGTGTGAGTCACTTTTTGTTCAATCTTTTCAGAATGCGGCACACGCAAGTACAGTGCATCTTACGGAGCGATTGTAAACAAAGGTGTTGCTTTGGAACTGTAATAAAAACATGGCAGAATGGCAATGAATCACTGATCATTCATTTGCAGCGCTTCCCATAAATTCATGACGGTGGTCGTTACTCATCCTCAGCTTGAAGCATGCGAATGAGGTTGGCGCTCCCGTCATTAGCCTCTGTGAAATAAGCACCACCTCTCAGTGAGAAGTTTGAAACAGCACTCAGCAGCACAGCAGATAATAAAGCATGGACGAGGCTATCTGCTTTAATTTATATGCAGGCAGAGAGTGATCTGCCTCGGGCGTGTTAGGCCTGACTAAGCAGAGTGAGTGAGACATTGACTTGTCTGCAGAGAGCCTTCCCACGACCCACTGAGGAGAAACGCATCTCCTTCAGCTTTGGAACGCGGTGCTGATGCAGGAACATCTTAACATGAGCTTGACTGGACCTTGCAGTTACCATATGGCATCGGCTAGCAGAGTAAACAGTGAAACGGGGTTTTCAGAAGAATCTCGACAATGGCAGTGTTATCAGGGGACTACATCTTGGGAACATGTAGCCTAAAACCAGCCATTAGGGAGAGCTAGTTCAGCTACCAAAGCAGCAGTTTCTTAATAACAATTACTGTTTTAAGTGTTCAGTGTGAAGTGTCTTCAAAAAGGAATGTTCCCCCGTGGCTGTCGTACATAGAGACTCCTAATAGACTTTATCGGCAGATATGAGAGAGAGGCAGAGACAGAGAGGAAGATGGAGATGAAACAAAGAGGGGATGAGGACAGAGTGAGAGAGAAACAGAGATTCCCTTGGCTTTCCGGGGTATATAAATTATCTGACAGCTGCATTTGTTAAATGCAAAGAGGATACTGGAAGTGCAGTGCTGGATTATTTTAGTAATGACTGTATTTTGAGGTACCCAATTATCACTAAAACAACATTCATTTATGTGAAAAATTTTCAAAACAAATATATTCAAAGGATAGGCATTTACAGCCAAAGAAGCTGAGATGGGTCTATTTGAGCCAATGCAGATACAACACCTAAAAGCAAACACAAAATATACACTGATTTTTTTAGGTCTGCATAAAGCACTTGTATCAAATAATATGCTTTCGTCCCGTGTGACATCATACTGGAATTTAACATTCTCTGATTAAAACAGTCTGAGGTGTGGATTGTGTTGTATTGGGTGAAGTATGAATCAGCAGCAGCAAAGGTTTACTAATCCGCAGATACAGAGGCAGAGACAGGAGACAGGAAGGTACGAACTGTGCTGCAGAATAGAGACACTTTGAGATAAGCACAGTTACAGAAAATGCAAACTAGATGACTCACCACTCCTCCTCGCACGTATCAGAACAACACATTTCAGGTAAGGTCATTACAATTACAGATAACAATACAGTGCCAGAATTCACTGCTGTGCTAACTGTGAGATTTTGTTTCACTATCTCTTGCAGGTTTGCAGTTCCGTCAATGTCCTCCCCATAGCCCCTCAAGCTCACTTAGTAGGAGCTTTGGCCCTCATTTATTGTGCTATTGTTGAAACCACTGCAAATCTAAAGACTGGCATGGTGGTGATACAGACACCGTCTGATTACACTGAGTGCAAGCTGAGAGAGCATATTCACAACACCTACAGTGCATTTCTGGCTGTGCTCCGCAATAACACAATGCCCACTTTCGACTGCCCTCCATTAAAAACCACAGGTGGCATGTAGGCTTCAAATCGAACCCATTAATAAATGAGAGCCATTGTAATTTTGAATTACGCCAAACTCTGAACTCAGCCCGCGTCACATTTGGATATCCATGACAACAGTCAATTTAGCACTTTTGAAGGGTGTGACTGTGAATACAAAATTGCCATTTCAGTGTCCACACTGCAACAGCTGAGCACCTGCACCAAACAAAACAAGCAAACACAAGCAGGGGTGGAGACTTTACATTCCAAAAATGTGCTTCTGGTGAGACTCATGTCCCCAGTGAAACCATTATTTCATATCCTCCAGTTCCACAGCCATAATGAGTCTCAGGGGAGCACACAGTAGTAACAAGCTTCTCCCTGAAATCACAAAGGAAGACAGGACCGGCTAATAAATTGGAACGTGTTACAGTTGTCAAATTGTAGATCAATAACCAACAAGAGTGCACAGGAAACCTTATACAGCAACAGTCTGTGTGGTTACAGTCTGGCTCACAGGATGTAGACTGCTGGTTTAAGCCTGCCGTTGGCCGCTTCGCCCAGACAGAATTTTCCTCCCCTTCCACTAAGGATGGGGCTCACTAAGAGTTTTTCAATACTGCTACCTTTATGGATACTCCTTATAGGTTTGGTACTTTATCTCTTATTGGTTCTTTTTATATTTCTAAATAATTGCTTTTTGGAAAATAAATTAATTCATAAAAAACAAATTCAGAACAGGATTACTGAATATTTTAAATAAAACTAAATGTCGTTTCCAGAGCAGCAGTCATTTTTACAACGGCAAAGTGTAGGCTAGTTTTGATCAGTCACTGTAAGTCATTCCTCCTGTCCTCTGTCCTCCTGTCCTCTGTCCTGCTCCCTCTCTGCTGATGTGAGTCACTGTGTGAGTCACTGTGTGCAGGTATTAGTGCTGATAGAGAGAGGGGGATGTCTGTGTCAGGCAGCAGCTTAGTTTAAAAGAATCTGCCCAATTATAAGGTTAGTGGCAAATTAAGCTAAACGCTTAGTCTCCATACAGACAGCTGTCATTTTAGCTTATTTTTAACAATTAGCTATAAGCCAAACTAGCGTGCTGTCCTTGTGTAAAACATAATGTTAGCGGCGGTGGATGAGAGACAGAACAGAATGAAATATCACTGTTTACATGTTCATGCTTGCTGAACACGTGCATTGATAAAGTATTGGGTTTTTACTCTCAAAGGTTTAATTGCACTTACAGTCATGAGCGTAGCTGCCGTCAACTTGAGTAATTTTTGAGTTATCTTCACTTCGTTTCCACCACGGCCTCTCTACTGTTTACTGACTTTACTCCCTGTCATGTGGCTGTGTGTGTATGTGGAGGAGGTCAGCCCTGGCACAGAGCACAGGTGAGGGGCTGCAGGATGATAATGAATTAAACCAAAATGTTAAAAAAAAAAAAAGTACAGATAAAAGAACCAATAACTTTGGTCTTCGATAATTTAGGCCCGGGGTTCATTTAATACCAGGTTTTGGTACTCATCCCTACCTTCCGCTTCATTTATGTGACCATTTTGAAGTCCGTTGCTATGCGAAATTAGTCTCACATAGCCCGACCTATCTCCACACTTCTGTCTTGCACTGTGCTTGAAACAAGAGCATCAACCTCCAAACGAGCAATCTACATACTAAACCGTCTCTTGATGTTGCATGTGGTGTGTTGCGGCACCCTTTTAATGACAGCGCTCGCCTTCTCTCAAGAGGACAACAACAAGTTCCCTCTTGACGCTATTTTGCAAGGGTGCCATTGATGAATTCTGTGTTGTGTGTGTGCCACTCAAGACAATTGTGATTGGTTTTTAAAAAAAAACAAACCTTGGTGCAGAATTGTGATGGGTTCAGCCAGACCTTTTTTCCAGCCTCTGCCACAGCACAGGACAGGTCTGGGTATGCAAGACTAGTGATGTCATACTTCTAGTTGTAAATGTACTAGGGTTGTCAAAAGTATCGATACTCTGAAAAGTATCGATACTCAACGCTGTATCCGGATACAATACTAATTTACAAAAGTATCGACACTAACAGTGCACACCACCTCAGCGCCTGTTGGGTACGCGGGACGGGTCCGACGGACGCGCGCTGTGCAGGCAGCGTCTGGCAGGCACAGAGCCCTCGCTGCAACCTGGCTTGTTGTCGTCGCTGTGCATGCATGCACACATTTCTGTTGATGTAATATGGCCAGCGTGGCTGCAGGAGGATCAGAACAGCCAGTTTTGGTCAAAATGATAAAGGAAAAAGCGCTCTTTGGAATATTTAGTGAAGTGAACACAGCACGCTGCAAACGGCAGGTACAGCCCCTCCCCTCACTAGCAGCTGGTGTCGCCAGCATCAAACTAAAATATAATTTCTAACGTTAATGTGGGAGCTAAGCAGAAAACTTTATCAGTCATGCCCGTCTGTAACATTAATAGACAATGTTAGTTTAACAGGACAACACAATTATGTGTGTCTGAAAAATTATGTTAACTGTAAAGTCACAGATTGAAGCTGAAAAAACGTTTGGTTTCTCCCGTAACCCCTGGTTCTCTGATCACATAGTGAGGTAGAAACAGGAGCATCCTGAGCCTAAACTACCAACTCTATTTGATCAGCAACAAAAATATGGTGCCAATTCACCAGAAGCACAGAAAATAAACAGGGCTGTCAATAAATATATTTGTATGGACAGATCTTGTTTCTGGTTGCTATTTATTTTGGGGGGATTTTTTGTTGTTATCATTGATGTTACTGTTCTGATCTTTATTTAAAAAATGACAGGTCTCTTAATTTTTTGCTGCTGTATCGAAAATGGTATCGAGTATTGAATATTTTCCTGGGTATTGATATCGAGTTTGAAATTTTAGTATCGTGACAACCCTAAAATGTACAGTCACTACAGAGGGCTGTCAATAAAAAGAACAAGTGGGAACTAATATGTAATTGATTCATATTCATAAAAGCCAGCTTTACACAAGATGCGCAACAGCAAATATTTTGTACAACGTAACGTAGGATGAAGAGCACTGAATTCTACAAAGTAGCTGACTGGATGCTACAAACTACATTAAAATGTAAATAATAACAATGTTTATCCTTTAACTACGTATCGTCGTCCTCCCTGATATTTTCTGCCGTGTGACAAAAGAGGATGTGCAATAGTAAAATGTTAAGCATCCTTGAGTAAGACAGAGTGAGATAAATGGACTTACACAAACAGTGGCGCTAACTGTGGTCTCTTTCTCCACAAGGTTAAATGACTGAATGAAATGTATAATAAATGAATTACACAATTAATAACTGTGACATTTTAAGACTGAGTAAACATTACATAATCATCAAAACATATTCATTGTGTGGAATTACCATTTAAGATTTTATGATATTTAAATACAAACGCCAGGACAAATACCTCTGCATGTATTAGAATAAGCCTTAAAATATTCCAAGGGGAAAAATGTCATTGTGCTCATGCTCACATAGAGTATTGATTCTGTTCAGTGAGGAGTGTCTCCTGTAGCATGTCCTAATGTTCACTGATCCAATATATTGATCAGCAGGGTAATGAGATGTCATTTTGATGTCAATACAGTCAAATGTTGGTGAGCTACTGCAAGTACTTTGGAACAAATACAGAGGGGAGAGAAAATATAGGGTTGAAGTTTGAATTGCACCCCATGTTACCTGCAGGAAGAGTGCTGTTGCACCTTAAGAGCTGGTTAGATGAGTTGGGTAACTGTGCTGAACGCAGAGTAATGCAATTCAAGATAACAGCATAGGGGCATGTCTCACAGACGACTGCCATGGCAACAGACTGGCCCAAGGTAGCAAGGGGCTAGATTTTATTTCAGTTCACACTGAAATGAGAGAACAGATTAATCATGAACTAATATACGAAGCTTTGATCTATTTAACCTGTTAATGGTAAAATACTCTAGGGTAAACAAAATCAGATAATTGTGTGTTTAGATATAGGTCTGAAGAAAAACAGGGTTTAAATATTTAACTTTCATCCATGTTAACTGATGCTGCAGGATAATTATTGGCACTTCAGTCATTGCAAAGCAGGATATAAAATTAATAAAGGGTCTTTGCTGACAATCAGAGCGCCTCGAATGCTTTTCAGACTGCCAACCAATATCATGGACTTCAAATAAGGAAGCTAGACAGTCATTGTTTTTTATTGTTATATGGAATTAATTGTTTTTGTTCTTCATTAATTTGTAGCGAGCATGTCTTGTGAAACTCCTGACCTAATCAGTCACAAATCATAACTGTTTTTTCATTAGCAGTCCTATGTAATTCTATTAACTGTTTAAATTTCAGACACTCAATAGTTTCATGCATTGCAGTAGATATGATGGTCTATTTGATGGCCTGGAAAATCAGTTGTTTAACTGGTGTGTAATAAGACCATAGCTGGACCCAGTATAGGGTGACAGAAACAATTATGATCCAATGAGTTTTCAAAGGGCAGACACTCACTGCTGTGACGTTCCCTTCGGCTACATCCTTTGAAATCTTAGAGTTACCAGGATGAAGAAAGATAAAAAAAAAGTAGTTGAATCATGAGATAATATATTCATTAAGACCCTGCTGAAAGATGCAATAATACAGTTTACATACTTTCATGTTTACACAATATCTTTTTAAGAGCTGAAACAGTTAGCTGATTTAATGTCCGGTAAGCCTGGTATACACTGTGCGACTTTGGGCTGTCCCTGACGAAATATGACCAACGTGAAACAAACATGACGATATCTTTGGTCGTGGCTCTAAAACCATGGACCTACATTGCAGAGAGAGAGGTTTAAGGATGGCCACTGTCACGGTCTGACAGTGTCAAATTTGGGATGACCTACGTCTACGAATCAACCAACAGAAATGCAACATGCAACTGCCAGGTGAACAGCCTAGCAGCTAGCAAACAGACACAGACTCACCACAGTATATAGTGCCCACAAAACTTTAGGTTATTTTAATAATGTGATCCTCTATGTTGTGCTTCACTGTTGGAGAATTAATAAGGCTTGCAGCATACTTGCGCACTCAGTATGGGTAGGTATTGCATCGTACATCATAGCCTGCGATTCAGTAGGCGCTGTAATCATACATTCTGCATACATCAAACTTAATGTCGTACCCAAGTTTATTAGATCCATGTCGCACAGTGTACCTTGCACTAAACTTTAAGATTGGTAGAATCTCAGGCCCTGTCCAAATACCCACACTTGCGCCCTGACGTCTTCCCTGAAGTGCACTTGCCAAAAATGCAGTTAGGGGCGTAAGTGCGCAAGGGTTCGACGCTGTTTAAAAAGGAGAATTGGGACAGTTGCGTACATGTCACTTCCGTTTGGGTCCAGCTGGTCCGTCTCCTAGGAGACGAAACATGGCGATAGAGGAAATAACGTTGTTCGCAGCACTGCTGCTGCAAATGATAAATAGATACAATCAGCGAATGATGAGGAGGATTAGAAGCCGCAGGAGAAGGCAGCATCTACATCAGATCCAAGTATTGATGCGGATGCCCAACCAACAGGTAAATTGAATTAAATTTTACTCTTGAATTTACCTGTTAATAATGTGTATATTAGCTGTAACATCTTTTTTTACTCTACCGTTAACGTAGCCTAGATTACCGTTATTACTATTAAAACGTTTTTTTGCTTGGATAAATTGTGGTAAATTGTGATATAAAATAAACTATAAAGATATACGGTAATAAAATAATAATAATTAAAGACACAATCAAAACTGTAAAGTGATGTGGACTATCATACAAACCTCAGGTCAACTGTAAACTGTATATTATTCCATTATTAACGCCCTGTCATGTATTATTAAGTCCACACAGCGTGTTGTTTGACGTTATGTTCCTCTAATGGTTGTTGTCAGTCGGAGTTAACGGCTCGCAGATACGTCAGTTACCGTTTGAAGATGGTGAGTTGTACCGGCCAGCTGTGCAGTGTTACGGCGTCACGACACTACGGAGGATTCTGGGTAAAATCCTTCAGCGAAGTGAGGTCTGATGCGCACTTTCGGAAGGGGTGCATTAAGGGCGCAGGTTTGCACCCCTTGATAACAACAGAAGACAATTTGGACACCCTACGCACTTGCGCCCCTTAGCGTGAGCGCGCAATTAAGGGGCACAAGGGTGCAAGTGCGGGTATTTGGACAGGGCCTCAGTCTGTTGGAGGCTTTAGCTGACAGAATGAATCAACTCAAATTTTGAAAATCAACTCTGCGAAGTCATTTTTAAAGAAAAATTACAGAAGAACTCTCCAGCAATCATCACCCATCACTGAAATGTGAATATTTGCTGGCTTCCTTAATTGCCTTTGCAACTACAATGAATACTTTTGGGTTTTGAATTGCAAATGTGACAAAACAAAACCAACACCAGTGTGTTAATTTGCGCTTTTGAAAATTGTGATGCCCAATTTTAATGATTTTTTTTTTTTAAAATGTTTTATGAAAAAACAACAACAAAAAAAAAAAAACAATTATTCAATTCACAAAGAAAATAATTGGGAAATCAGCCAATAATGAAAATAATCTTTCAGCTCTAGATCTTTTTAGGGGTTTATTGAAAAACAACAACACTGAGTACGAGACAACTGTTGGAAGCCAATCATGAAATGTCAAATATCACACAAGGTCAAATATTCACCTAAAACCACTCCTCACATCAACAAACCGAACAAAAATGAGAGTTCAGATGGTTACACACAGAGAAGGTTAAGGAATGCTGGAGTGTTCTGTTACTCTCATACCAGAGGTGTGACCTTCTGTCCGGCCATTGACTGCAAGGCTATCAAACCATCTAACTGCTTTGTATCTGTAACTGCAGCATGTCCTGCAACTGCAGACCATAACAGTGTATAGAAATAAACTTTTCTGCAAAGCCTATTCGTGATGCTATCTCTATTTCTGGCCGCAGCAATGTAAGATTGTATTTTCGCAAGTACTGAAGCGTTTGAGGGCCATTGACCCACTATGTATTACTCAACACATTTCAGCTGACACTGTGAAAGTCGGCACAGATGATGCTATACAATATGTAACACACAAGCTGTAAGAAAAAGAATAAAAGCACATAATGCTGCCACCCATGTAAAATCCTTGTGTGAAGTAAAGGGATATTCTGGATTTAGCATTAACCACAAATTAAAGGATTTTGGAACATAATTGTATTGGCCATGGTTGTTAAAGAACAAATGAAAGGGACACATCATGACAGAGCACATAATGTACCAAGAGCAAACTAAGTGGGTTTAATGAAGAAAAAGAGGAGCCAGTGTTAAGCTCAGAGGCACACAGCAATCTCTCTGAGATTAATTTCATTAAGAACAGTAATTCAAGACTGAAAGCGATCTCATGTCAAAGCAAAAGCACAGCAGACAAACAATTTTTTTAGCATGAGCGTAAAATGTTCTCCAAATCTTTTTTTGGGAGGTGAAGAAATGCTGTTATTCATACGTCTTTATTATTCCTACAGGACATGTGTGAGTGGAAGCATTTTGTCTCCCACAAACAAAAGTGTTACCCACTGTCATAAACCGAGCTTGTACAATACAGAGGAACATATTGGCAATGTGGCCTTCATATAAAGTAATCCGGTCTTGGTGAAGATAAACGAACCTCCAGAGCCCATGAATGTAAATGAGTTAAGCACTGCAGCCCTATTTATGATGGTGAGACGCAGGTCACAATCAAGGTAATGACAGGTGAAATGATTTCTAGCACAATTCTGTCGGTGTGATTAGTGGTCCGATGAGCTAAAGTGTAAGGAACTAAAGGAGCAGCCTGTTTCCAAGCTCTGGGCAAAATTTGGTGGGAATTAATAAACATTCTGAACATGTAGGCGGCAGAATCGATTTACTCAGAAACATATTAATTTGTGCTTCCTCGTTGTGTTGCTGTACTTTAATGGAAAAAGCACTCATGCAAATAGAAGGTGCAAAATGCTCATTGTGCCCAAGCAACAACAAAAAAATATATAGAAGTGCTTGTTTTGCAAAAGCAACACCATCTTCAGTTTATCTGTTGTTCTATACCTGCAAGTCATGAACATAAGTTAAACTAGATTAACCTTTGCTTAAAGCACAAATGACTGTTTTCCTCCACAATGCATAGTCCTACATATAATTTAATCAAGTGATATTACTTAACCTGAGGTTGAACTGATCAAAAATTTATAACAATAGCAGTCTCAAGAGAATTGAGTGAGTCATATGCTCTTTTCTTCTTGAAACTAGAAGTATGCGTCGGTCGATTGCCTCCCTTATATTTGCAAACTGCAGTTCTGACAATGTGATCATCCTCATGTGACGCCCTGATACTTGAGAAATAAACATTTCCTTCATATTACAGCATTAAAGATATACTATGCAGGATTTTATTTTTCAAAATGCATGCACAGACTCATACAGATGTCGACTCAGACTTGGTAATCACTCTCAATCATCACTTATGACCTACGTGAAGTGTGTGCAGTGTATTTTTCTGCATGCATTCTGCTCTCTGTCTGTATTTTCTTTTTTCACGTCTTATTTTTTTGTGTTCAGGAGTTTATGATTTTGTACCTCCACAGTGTGAAGGTGAGGTCATGGATTTATAAAAAGGTGCCAGGCCATAAGCAGCAGGCATCAAAGAGAACATACAGTAACCCACAATCCTGCACAGTGTACCTCTAACTTTTAAATTCACCCTTGATGTAGACTCACAAGTAAGTCTTTAGATGCTTTGCTTAACTAAAGACTGATATCTTTCTCCCTGATTTTGTGTTTAGATGGGCAGATACAATTTCAGAGTTTAAAAAAACTCCCTACGTTGCAGAACCAATGGTAAATCCGCAGGGCAGTCCTTCGGTGGCTCGTTGAACTCTTGTGCTCGTAAACATAGTCCGACTGCTTTAAAAGTTTTAAACAAAGTCACTGTAAGTCCTTCATTTCCACAATCTTGTGGACTGAACACATGTTTGATAAAACGGAGTTAAATCTCTCGGCATCCATTTTCAAGCTCTCTGTGTGTTTGTTTCCTTGTGGACGAGAAAAAGGGGAGCGCACATTTCCGGGAGGGCGTATCCTTTTAAAAAATGCAAGAGGCGTTGCTTTGTTGCCGGCCGTTTTCTTTGGTGTGTTAAACACATTTTAGAAAGGAGTGTCCCCAGACTATCAGAAGGCAGAGATCTCTGATTGTCTGGTGGCGAGACTACTCTTGATGTTTAAAAATCCCTCGTTTCGGTTAGTGAAAAGTTCTACTTCTCAGGATAATTCAAGTCTAATCACCAGGGCTAGATATGAATATTCAGATATTCATTTGTTGAGTAAGTAGCAGGTTTTCAATTTTGGGATTCGTATATTCATTTTTTTTCTGAGAAAGAAATGATAAAAATAAAGCTCAGTGTTTCCACTTGGGGGCTGGTCTAAATATATCGTAATCTACTGTAATCCTAGTTCTACTTCTTCTTCTTCTTCTTCTTCTTCTTCTTCCAAGGAAATCATACTTCCCATGGGTGAAAACTCACCAAACTTTGCACAAAGGTCCAGTCTCATGCCAGATATTCTCAGCTGTAAACTCAAGCCAATAGTCCTGATGGTGGCGCTACAGCAAGCATCTAAAGTTCAAAACTTTGAAAATTCATAACAAATCAACCATACGTGCTACAACTTTCACAACTTTTGTACATTTAAACCTATTAAAAATTATGAAGTTCATCACTCTGTTTTTTTCAAAAACTGTAAAACTTCTTAAACCTATCTCCTCCCACAATTTTTGCTCAGTTGGCACCAAACTTGCTACAGAACATCTTCAGACTGTCCTACAAAAACTACGTTTCTCAGATTTTTGATTTATCAAAAATTGAGCCTACAGTGCATCAAAATGTTTGACTGTAAACGGTACTGTAAACATATACATGCAAATTCTTGCTAAATAAATCTTCAATGTTCATGAAAAAAAAGACAAAATTCTAGAGTCATGGTAGATGATGTGTGGCAAATTTCAGAATTTTATCTCAAAAACTGAATTTTTGACAGCATTTTGAATTTTGCTCTAATGTGAACAATTGGAGTCAATGTAAAAATGGCAATTTTAAACATTGGTTTTTCACTTATGGAGCAAATCAATCATTGTTACAAACAAATTACCAACATCTCCATGCTGTCTAGATGCAATATGTGTATTTTCATATTTTTGTCTTAATAACTGAATTTTTTACAGTGGTTTCAAATCTGCCTTTCCATGCACAGATGGCTGCTTTCCTACACAACAGTGAATGGCTTACTCAATTTGTGAAGCCACTGTTGAGTCGCTACTTGCCAATTAGCTCAGAGCGGTAGATGACCATCTTAGGTTTTAGAGGTTGCAAGTTCGAGCCTCAACTGGTGCAGAATCCACATTGTAATGTAATCATCTTCTTGTGCTCCAGCTTATTGCTTAAAATTGCCTGAGCGTGACTGATCACTATGCAGCATCTTCAAGTCTTTTTCTGCTAGAAAATCTGACTTCTCATGCTTGAAAATAAACCAAACTTTGCACAAAGATCCAGTGTCAATACTTCAGTGTGAAGCCATCTGAGGCTTCTCACTTTGCACATAGCTCAACTAGTTAAACATCAGTTTTTCACTTATGGAGCAAATCAATCATTGTTAAAACAAATTACCAACATCTCCATGCTGTCTAGATGCAATATGTGTATTTTCATATTTTTGTTTCGATAACTGATTTTTTTTACAGTGGTTTGAAATCTTTTTTTCCATGCATGGACGGCTGCTAAACCTGCACGTCTGGCTTAGTCAATTTGTGAAGCTACACATTAATTGTCACTGACTAAGTAGCTCAGTGAGATAGAAATTGATCCTTAGTCGCAGAGGTTGTGAGTTCAAGCCTCAGCTGACGCAAAAGGCAGATTGTGTTGCTAAATTCCTAAATGTCTTCCAATTCTTCTGCTTGTTGCTCAGAATTGCTTAAAAATTCCCGGACCCGAGCCATCGCTGCGCAGCAGCTATAATTAACTATTTACAATGGGTAAAACGTCATTGTAGGGCTGCGCGTAGCGTATTGGGTCATTTAGGCCAGTCTTGCCCTGTTCTCTCTTTCTCCATTTATACGAGACAAGACTCTGTAGTTAGCACACCCCATGCAGTTCCTCCGCCTCTCCACTGCTAGGAGACTACTGCTGCAGGAGTGTGAGCTCCACACCAGAGATGGTAAGTGAGAGTCCAGATGCCCTATCTGCCCTAGTAGAGCAGCTACAGAGATGGTCCTTTAGCCCTGCTTCTAGCCTGTGTAATATTACTGGAAGCTACAGAAAGTTTGCTGATCCAGCAGGGAGTTGGGTCGGTCTAGGATCAGAGCCCCAGCACTGGCCCAAAAGACGATATTCAGGACAGCCCTACTAGACATATTTCTGTTTGCAAAGTATGAAATCACACCACCTCTAAAACTTGCTTCATGTTTGTCTGAACAGACAGTTGGGCAGGGCAAAGTGAAATCTTACATTATATTAAAGGGCCAGTGTGTAAAATGGGTTGAAAACAGTGACATCAGTGATCAAATTTTAGATTGCAGGGCTCACTCGCTCACCCCTTCCGTCGGGTAAATGACGATGGCCTCGTAGGGACAAAAAGCCTTGCGCACGAGTTTTTCAGGAGTAGGTCTATCTAGCGACGAGGTGAATGTTTATTTAGAAATCTAAGCCATGTTACATATTGTAATGAATCACTCACGAGCAGGAGACCAGAGGAGCGTTCGGGGAAAAAGGCCTGTTTATTTGAGCACTCCAAAAACTCCGGTAACACTCCAGGAGGTAAAAGACTCCGTCCCAAACTCTGACTCTTCTAGCGTAACAGACACACTTCATAACTTTACACACACACTCGTTTACCATACCGAGTGGGGACCCCCCTCCCCTCTCTGCTCCACCAACCTCCAGCCCGCACACTGACTGACAGTGTAGCTGGTAAACAGAGCTCAGCTGTTTATTTAGCCTAGCGATATCTCCGGACTATAGTAGCTGCAATGGACGACTTTGAACATGATTTTGAAGAGTTTCTTGTAGCGGACACAGACCCTGAGCCATACCTGTTTGAGCCGGAGCATACAGATGAGGAACTCCATGTGTTTGATGCTGAGCGGGCGAGAAGAGAGGCTGAATGCACAGAATGGGATTCGGTGCTACTGCTACCATCGTTGGGGAGATATATCATCAGGAGGAAAAGCGCCGCAGAGAGTGCATCACAAGGAGTGAAGTTGTGTCTTCTTTTCCTCGCAGATGACGGTTCGGGTTCATTCTCTCCTGTTGTGTGCTAAGTGTGGTCCATTCGCAGACTTTATAACTAAAAAAAACTTTTCACTACTCTCTATCGACGAACTACTAACACTCTCTGCTGTTTCCTCCTCCTCCTTCCTTCCTTCCGCTGTCTTCGTTGGTTCATTTATACACGCGAAACGCATTCTCTGGCTGGCTGGATTGTCCGCTCGGTCTGCCGTACATACATGGCGGCGCAGGATGGCGACCTCTCTAAAGCAAGGCCCTTGAGATATATATATATATATATATATATACATACATATATATATATATATATATATATATATAAAAGCATAATTATAAAGCTACGAAAACCAAACAAATTTTATTTTATAGCGATTATACACTTGTATAAACATATTAATGGGTAGAATATTCAGATTCAGATTGGCAATAAACCATGCCAAATATTACACACTGGCCCTTTAAAAGCTTTTTTAAGTTGACATTATTAACTGACCAGTTTTGACCTCATAGGGTCTACTTGGGGCCACATATAGTAGAAACCTTGTCAACATGCCAAGTCATTTTTATTTATATAACCTGTGTTCACAAGTTTACCCAGAAGGACTTTCTAATCTGTACAACATGCAACACCCTCTATCCTTACACTCCCATTTCAGATAATCAACCTCCATTACCACAACCACCACCATCACCAAAAACACTGCAATATCTTGTTACACATACTGTTTTTTTGTTTTAAACTATGACTGTCTATGTCACTGATTTGGACAAAAAATGGCAACACATTCTCATTGTATGATCGCAACACAATTTCATTGAAAGTTGTTGAATGATATTAATGAATTATTATTCAGTCCTGATGAGAAGTACAGCCACATGTGAGGCTTCCAGTGCTTTAATGGGGCCTTTCTGACATTTGGCAGATAAAAGAATGGCTTACAATAAACAAAGCCAAATACAAATCAATGAAAAAAAAAAACAAAACAAAACAAAAAAAAAAAAACATAATGATTGACCAAAATGCAAATTAGCTCTGGACATTCCTAACAATGCCCTTTATGACATATCGGTTCTCTCCTGAGCCGTACTGCTCTGCATGACTTTTTATGAATGTTTTGAGTATCTTAGTGCAACAGCGCCTGTCTGACTGTCAATATGTGAAGACATTTACTAATTAGCACTGCAATAATTACTGCCATACTAACACTGCTTGCATTGCCTACCTCTATTTCTGACCAATGCCTGAAGCAATTAACACCTGTCACAGCAACAACAGAGTACACAGGATGGTAGAGGCATGTGGCTGTAATTATTTGTATTATTTTGAACTGATGCTCAAAGAATAATAAGCTTGTTTTCTTGTGATCACAATAATCTCTACATAATTAATCTTTTCATGATCACTAGATAAAATGCAAAAGACTGCTATGTTGTGATCATCCTGTCAGGGATGGCTTTTGTGTAATCCAAAGTCACTATAAAATAACTTTTGATTACTACAGCATAAGTCCCTTTAGGAATATTTTAGGGCTATTACAGCAGCCTTGTCGTTTGGTTGCAGCAGCAGTAGGCTGTAAGGACTAATGTTGTTATCAGCTGATGTCAAATTTGAGCAGTGACATAAGGCAATCTTGGGTAGAGATTAGGTTCATTCCAGAAACCCTGACTGGAATGCAGACGAGAGTCGCCAGCTTAGGCTGGAGGAAATGACAAAAACTGCAGTCAAGTTGTACAGTTTCAGCCTTCCTGAGATGACATTGAATGTCAAATATTTGTCATACTGCAAAAAAAATGCTACTGCTGATGCTGGGCAGGTTATCAGTCTTGCTCATATGAATTTAACTATCAAACAATTTGCCAGTCTCCAGTAGTTGGTGTTTAAATAATGTAGATTTGCTGTTTTATATCACCATTAAATAAACCATTTGAGAAGGATGGGACAGCATGCTGCAGAAAACATGTAACCAGCAAGCTTGTTAGGTCAAGATCACAAGATAATTATTCAGTGATTATGACAAAACAAACCATAAAAGTGATTACACTTATGGCCTCTAATTTCTTCCGTACTCTGTTGTTGCAACAGCGATGTGTTACTTTCCAAGCTTGCTTCAGTCTGTGCTCAGAAGTCCCAGGATTAATTTACCTGTAGTCACTGCTATGATGGTGTCTTGGTAGATGTAGTTGTGTTTAACCTTTGTGCATACATCTTATGCTCTTCCATGAAGCTTGTGGGTTAGGGGACGACAGCAAAGGAAGGATCCTTGGTTCCTTGTGTTTATTCTATAGATTGCACTTCTCCCCAGGGCGGTATACTACCTATAGAGAGGCACTGCCTTGAAGGCTTAAGTAAAGGAACAAAAATCCCACGCTGACAGTTAACACCGTACATGAAACAGTGTAACATGACTGGCGAGGGTCTTATTCTGTGAGACACACAGTGACACACTGGCTATTTTCAGGTAGGTAATCAGTAAATCGATATACCCAGAGGTTGGTATACACGGTGTACTTGTGTGGTAAATTGCAAGAAGTGCTTCATTCAAAGTACGCTACTGAACTCCAAAGTAACTGCCTCAAATGTAATGGCGCTTTTTTCTACTTACAGCCCATCTTCGTCTACGGCATCATACATTTATTTTTAGATCTGGTTTGATACTGAAAATGATGGCAGAGAAAAACAGGCCCATACCTCTTTTTTGTAACCACTCTTCTCCCTCTTAGGTCGTCTTGTTGTTTACTACACACTCAGATTTTCTCTCTCCCTCTCTCTGTCTGTCTTTGCCGTGCCCTACTCAAAGTAATGGAGACTCCAGTGTTACAGGTAAGGTTGTAAACATTAGCAGGAGACTGGTGATCCACGATAAGTAACTGGAAGGACCTTTAATTTACAAGACTGGGGACTGTTTATCGATTTAAGCTCTAAAACATGTCCTACAGTAAATGTGACAAAGGGTCCGCTATTTGCAACAAGGACACATGCTGTTCCCTCTGAGACCACAGGTCTTAGTACAGCCAAACTGCCCTGTCTAATTTTCACCAATGAAGTTTAGCGTGTGCACACTGTTGCTTATAAATGCTGTAAACTCAGATCACATCAGCATTAATGTTGACAGGTTTAATAAGCTGAAGGGATCACTCACAAGGCTTGTTGGACAAAATATCTGTATTTGCCCAAAGATATTTCTTTAATGGCTAATTCTGTATAATGAGTGTGTATAATGAAGTGCTTAGTGCCAACATCTGCCCATAAAATAAATAACTCAAATATCACTATAACCCAGCAGATGGTTGAAATCCCTTAAATAACTGTCAGAACAAGGGCAAGGAGATATCTGACTATTGTCGGCTACAAAAAATATAGAAAATAGCCACAGACTTTTCATTCAAAAAAAGCATCACCCCTTTGCTCCATTTGATGTATATATTTACAAGTTATCTTACTTTCCAGATATGCTCTCCTGTTTCCCCATCTCCCTCTGTTCCTGAGTTTACAGAATATGTCTGCTACAGTCTGCTAAGTTCTCACAACTCATCACCTCTTGGAAAAACTCACGAAACATTATTCAGTGGAGCGTCTTGTTTTCATCCTTCCTGACACTTCTCAAAGTTGTTTCCCTTCACTGCATTCCCATATCAACTGCTCTTGCAGAGCAGCTGGTAGTCCAGCATGGACACATTAATCTATGTTTTTTACTTAAACTGATCAGCTAACTGATGCAGATTAAAAGAATACTTGTTCCCTCCAGCTGAATCCTGAGGATAGCTTTGTTCCGTAGAGTCAGCCCACATACCCACTTCACCAAACCAAATGACTACAGTGGGTTCATGTGGTGGCTGCTGGAGCAGTTTGTGGATTTGGTATTTTACTGCTGCAAATTCTATTTCATGGGAAGTACCTCTGTGAAGTGTCGTTACATGCTCTCACTGTGTATCCCTGTATGTGTACACAAAGCTCCATGTGGCAGTGTCAGCTGCCATGTTCCTGACTGCAGGCATGTCTCTGTGTGTTGTTCCTGTCTTTGCCTGTGTACACATAGTAAGAAGATATGTAAACAAAGGTTTGAGCATCGATTAGACCCGAACTGATGCTGGATTTTGGGGTACAGCTGTCCCAACAACTGTTCTGATAGCAGACATAGCAGGAAAGGCACATGTGTAAGAGACATTTAAAGCAGTATTAATCACTATTTTTGAATGGCTCACATAACTATGTGAGGAACGGACAGATTATCACCTGACTCTGCAGTATCGGGCCCTGTCTACACAGTCATATTTTTGTAAACTAACATTTTCCTCTACATTTTGGCCTCTTGTCCACACGCAAACTGAGTTTTAGGTCACTAAACAGATTTTTTCAAAACTGTTACTTTCAGAAATCGATGACACCACATGCCCATTGATGCTTTGTGTAGTGTACATACACTAGAGATAACAAAAACAATGGCAGTCTACCGGTTTGCTAAGGTTTTGTTCACACTGCTTGGTCTAATGACTACGTTACACTGACCCATGAACTCTGTATTGCTGCACGACCTCACAGACAAATGCAGGCGTCTGCTGCAACCAGTGTTTTCTGCTCCACCCCAGCATCCGTGATTTAAAGTCTGCCAGTATCTAATGGTGAGGATCAGTTACAGTCGAACCAGTAGATGGTCAGACGGTTTCCAGAGTGGGATAGCTATCGATGAGAAATTGAAGGAAAACTTTAGCATGTCCAGAACATCAGTCATATATTTGAGTGAGCTCCTTCATCTTTATATTGAACAGGATTCAAGAGTATCTGGGGCCATTTTTGTATCCTAGTGTGGAATAGGGCATTAACGACTTTGATTTTTTTCAGGTTGAATTATCTGTCAATAAAGTCTAAGTCAAGTCGACAAGTCATTTGATGACGTCATCACATTGACACGGCGGAGGAAAGTGAAGTATCTCCACATATGTGATGTGTGTCTGTCAAGGCCCGAACATACTCGGGCGGAATGGACTCTGCGGAGGTCCGCGTGGACTCAAAGCAGACGTCCGCAAGCCCTGTGCACGCAAAGCTCAGACTTTACGACCGCGCGGACTCCGCTCCACGCACAGGTGACTGCTCGGCATGTATTTTTCACATCACGGGGATTTTTCACGGACATTTTTACAGGAAACTACAACGCGGAAGCGTGCTCGACTATGAAAGCCCGAATGACTGCAGTCTGCTCCGCTTATAGTACGCCTGAGTATGTTCACTTAAAGTATCAGTGTAAGCCAATCAGAGGCAGCGATTGCATTCCGTACACAAGCACAGAGAGAGAGAGAGAGAGAGAGAGAGAGAGGGAAAAAACACACGACTTGTCGACTCCTCCCGGGGGGTGTCGACTTGTGCCACTGACATCGACACGTCGACAAATCGACTTTTCTGTTAATGCCCTAGTGTGGACAGAAGTATATTGTAAAACAAAGTCCATATGGACAGAATTATTTTTTTTAAATTAAGAGAGAAATACCAGTTTCCAAAAATATCTGTATACATGTAGAGAGGGCCTCAGGCAGCTGTCTGATAAACAGACTGTACACAACTTGCCCAGCATTTAATGGCAGAAAGACAAAATTAGCAACTAGCTGGTGCACACTGTGGAGCATGTAGCAGCTTAAGATCCAGATATTTTCTCCACCAAAGACTTGATAGTGGGGCTTGGCAAGTCATTTTATTTTCAATTATAATTGGCTTCTAACAATTAACAAAAAATCCTAATGGAGATGAAACTCAATCAAGATGCACTCAGTGCTGCCAACTTGTTGCTAGATTTAGCAACTTGTCAGACCCCTAAAAAGCTTTCTAAAAAGCGAGACGAAGAGAGAAGAATTTAGCAACTTCAGACCATCAGGGAAAAAGTAAGACATATATGCAAATGTGTGACACTGTAATTCATTCCCATGCATGCAGCTCAGAGTAATTGCAGTCCATAGCTCTTCAGCCAACAGGGCAGGTTTCCTCCCATCTTGCCCCATGTTTATATTAATATTTTATTTGTTTTATTTATTTATCTTATTTATTTTAAATGTTTTATTTATTTTTCAAAAGATCCAGTTAAAGAAACATGGTTTAAGTTAAGTAAATGCATGATATTTCCAGAGTCAATGAGTAATGTCAATATGACCAAATAATCATGATGATTTTGCCCATAAGCGAGCAGTCTTACTTGGTAGAGACCATAACAGAGCTTACAGAAGAGGTAATGAAAGACTTAGATGCATCAGATGGCCAAAAACATGACTCCAAATAAATGCCAATGTATCCTGAATGTGAAAATATGAGACTTTTTTTGCATTCACCAGTATAAATTTATCGGTGACAGTCAGTCAGCATTGTATTTTAAAGAAATCTATTAATGCTGCTTTAATGATGGCTCCATTTTATGTAGGTTCTACAGTACAGACACTGTCACACCCAAATACAATGCAGCCGTTATTAATGTTATTAGTTACACATGTTGATGAGTCAATATGTCCTCTGTAAGAAAGACCTACAGGCTGATATTCATGCCCTAACAGGTTATCTTCAACAACTCTAAATGTGGTTTTCAAAGAGTTGAGACAAATACACATTTTACAGGATTTCTTACAATTAATCATTACCGTTATTATTAACAGAATCTGCATCACCATCTGCTGAACTGTGATATTTTACTCTGCCAACTCAGCTGCCGCAGACTGTCGTCAACAAAAGAACCTACTCTGCAGACAATGAAATTGTAAAATTACGTTTTTAAATTATTTAAAGTGCATTTCACTGCACTGTGTACTCAAATTGTGCAAATCAGCCAACATACAGGAGCTCTGATGACACTACAATATTAGGGCTGTAGAAACGTATCATCTGGCTGGTTTCGAAGAGATATGAGCCTCCAAATGTTGAGGACTTCTGCCTAAAAACATAAATATCTAATGTGTAGATCCACCAGTCACATTGTGTCAGTCAGCCTCATCTCAACTGTGGCCATGTTTCATCCCCTTGGCACCTGCTGTCATCTGGATGATAAGATGAAAGACAACTTACATCTTAAAGACTGAGCTTCAGCAAAATGTGATGATGAATACTGATTTTACACACTCTGTAAGAAATGGACAGAAATGTAGCCCCGGGGGGCTTGTCATGACCTGTCAGGACTTAGGAATGGAGCGCTACATCTACACTATCAGATTATGATAATCAAGCTCTTGTTCACTAGCTGCAGTCTATCATCAACTGAGGTGCCATTTACATACGGTGTTAGTCATAGGCTACTCATGTGGTCTTTCAGAGCCACAGCAAGTCAATAAATACATATTGATAAAGGTCATCTTGTTGACAGGAACACAGCCATTTAAGCTCAGATTCTGTCTTAAAAATATAAATCTGTGTAATCTCCAGTGAGTTAAATTAAACTATTTTTAGTGGATTACTGTCAATATGGTGACAAAATGTCAAGATTAAAATCGGGTTAATCCTACTGTGATCTTCAAATAGAAAAATCCCAAATCGAGGTTTCAGGATTCAAGGATCAGGATGACTATTATAGTAGAGATGGAAAGCAGCTTCTGTGAGATTTTAGGAGAAGATGTGAACTCTGGTTCACTTCAGACTGAAAGGTAGATTTTTACACCTCACCAAAGAGATTGTGTTAATGTCTTTCATCCTTCCGAGGCTCAAGAAACTCGAGCATAAGGATCTGGGGGTTACAGAATATACTCATCTTAAGACCATGATATTCTAAAAAGATAACAACTGCCCAGGAAAGAGCGGATTTAAAAAATTGAAACAGCTTGCCCTGACAGGGCGCTAGAGAGCCAACTTTCATGGTCATTATTTTGAATTTCAGCAGGTAGTGCAAAATGTTCCTAAAATTTGGCCACGGTCCACAAGAAAAATCTCAGTTTTTCACAACAGTGGTAACATATGCTGAATGAAATCATTAAGATGGACTAAACTGCTTAATTGCATTGGAAATACAAATTAATGCATTCTCCCCTTGCCCACCCACCCCATTACAATGCAAAACATTTTGAATGCTTTGTTTCCCAACTGCATCATAACCCAGACATAATGGAATTCTTCCTTCATTTATTCAAGGTCAAAGCTCATCACTCCCACAGTCCTTTGCATTGTAAATCTTCCTCTCAACATGTCTGTGGGGGAATTTGAATAATTGAAAATTTCCTGTAGTCGTCATCTAAATATCAGTATTCTGCTAGTGAATAGTGATTCCGTGTCTGGAAAAGAAAACAGCATGGACACACGTTAGCAAAAGAGTCAACAAAATACAACCTTGTATATTAGAAGCATGTCTTGATTTCACAATTTCTGCTGAAGATTTTCTCATAAACTGCCGAGATGTTTTCTTTTTCCCACAGAAGCAGGTTATGAACTCAGTTACTCTATTAGAGAGCAAGCCCCTGTGTTCGCAGTTAGTTGTGTGAGATTATTATCAGATACAGCCCCAAACACTCAGCTCGATGGGTATGGAATACTGGCACTCATCCAAGTCCTGACAAACACATATCTGCCCATTGAGAGCAAAATGCAGGGTGGTGTGGCACTGCTTCACTCTCTCCAACCAAACAACACACAACAGTGATGGATATCAACGAGGCTGTTCAAATCTGATGCCAGTTATTCACGGTCAGGTGAGAGTTCACAGTTTGCTGGACCACCAAATTTGCCCAGCAAAAACAAGTAAACACGTAACAAATCAGAATTCATTAACTGTGTTCTACCAGCTCATTTTACAGCAAAAGCATTTTCAATCAAGCAAAACAACGGCAATTAGCTTCCCATGAATGATTTGTTTCTCAAGACACTCTTGAGTGCTGCTTGGAAACAAACATGTAAATGGAGAGGTTCCCAATTCGCAATATTCGTGATACAAATGGAGAATAAATAAATAAATAAATAAATAAGACTGAAAATCAATATTAAATTAGCGTTTTATCTTCTCACACAGGAGCAAAGAGTTTTGATCAACTCTGGAGATTATAGAGTCGGTCGCTTAAAAACTGGCCATCTGTGGGGATTTCTTTCAGGGTTGATTAAAGATACAACAAAGATAAGAAATCGTATTTTTGAGAGTGGATAGACTCAATTGAGAGATAAGTAAGTTAGGTGGTACTCCATCAAACCTGCACTTTAAGAGATGGGATATAGGACACACAGACGCAGTGAGAATAATAAATGGTGAAACAGAAACAAGTGATATTGCAGTGCTGCCTATCCCTAGGCTGCAACTTTATTTATTTTTTTTCTTTTTGGCCAATGTACTCTTGTTTAAATAAAATAATGGGCAATCCAGACTAAGCCAAGGAGAGCTTTGCTTTGCCTACTGCTTTTTGGATCTGTATTTCACTAAAATAAAGTGGCCTTATAGTAATGAAACAGTCTGATTAAACCGAAACTTATATTCTTGCATTGGGAGTAAGAGTGGAGGTTGCATGACAGGAAAAATGTACACATGAATTTCAGATAAACTACAGTGATTAACAGTAATACAGTCACATTCTTACTTTATTTTTCATTATGCTGGTTTAACTGTAACACTAATTAAACAATTTTAAGTATGGCTCAGGGACTACATAATTTCTCTCTTTCAGAATATGCCTATTTAAATTAAAAATACAAAAAATAACTAAAATGCCACCCTTTACATTGAGGCCTACTTACGCTCCCTGTGTAAATGGCACTTTTTAAAAATATCACAGCCACATCTCACAGTGCAGCTGCAGTTACCGTGTGTGTTAAGATCTTTACGACAACGTATTGTCTGATGTCACCCAGATCCAGGTCTCTGCTTTAACTAATATAGTCCATTAATTCTAATCAATACATGAAACTACTGTGGGGCAAATTTATGTTACTGTGTCTATTCCAAACTACTTTTCAATTTAATACTCCATCGTTAAATGGGTAATGTATTACCAGCTATATAATCAGCTAACACAACAAACTAAAAGCAATCCCTTTACAATTTATTGAACCTCATTCATACAAAATGGTGAATGAAGAGTTATGCTTGATTGGATACGTAGCCAAATGGAGTGTTGAATGAATCAAAGCACACAGAATGACTGCTTGGTGATAACTCAGCACCACAGCACCTTTTTTTTCCTGAATGATGTCTAAAATTATCTTTGTAGAAGTAACTGTTTTGTTTAGACATTTGAAATGCACAACAAACATTAAATTGTTTCCCTCGGCAATTGAGAAATAACTTGTCTGAAACAGATAGTTTGGAGCAGCGCTGATGAAAATTTGAATGAGCAGAATAAACAAGGTGGGGAAATAATGACAACAGACAGCACGGTGACTCCGACCTCATAACAAAGCAATAATCAGTGAGGAACTTTGATTTGAACAAAGTTATTAAAGCATCCGTCAGATTTGCAGAAACAAATGCTACGTGCATGCCTTAACCATCAACTTGACCTCAGCACAACACCTCATGGAAAGGTGTTTCCACAAGATAGGTACACACAACACCTAAAAAATGATTTCCCTCTTCTCAAAACCAAGCTGTCTTCAGAGATCTCAAAGCGATCCAGTAATGGCAAAAAAGGGAAATGTTGCAGCAGTTCACCCCAGGATCTTTCCCTCATCACAGGTTTTATGCACTGTTTGCCATCAGCACAGCACAAGCATCAACCTCAGTACACAATGCAACACAACCAACAACAACAGCAGCTTTTGGAAGTACTGACAACACTTAAGAAATAACAACCACAACATTAACACTGGACTATATTAAGAGTACCAGATGCATTAAAGCCAGGCATCGGTTTCAAATAAATAGCTCAAGCAACATTAAATCTCACTTTAAGCTCATTTGAACAAAAATGAAAGGGACAGGCTGTCAGGTCTGGCAGGAAATAGAACAGCAAACATACTGTGCAGAATATCAACATGTTAAGATAAGAGAGCGCATCAGGACTTACTGTGGTGAAGTTGACCGGGTAGCAATCCTCTCCTCGAAAGGTGCACTGCAGTAACATGTCACGGATGTCATGACCTGTGCGGTTATAGAAATCAGTCATGTTGAACAGTTTGGGCTTGAAGTTCTGGAAGTTTGCCTTATCCTTTAGGGCAGCCAGAACCTCGGGCTCAGCCAAGTGTGGGTTGGCTATTTGATAGTTATTGTTGAGGAGGGCCAGGAGCTCTCCCACATGATACAGGTCATTTCTGGTGATTTTGGAGAAGCGGAACTCATTGAGGTTACAGAAGGTGACAGCTGGGAAGGTGAGGTTCGTCGCCGCCACCTCATCCAGTTTGGTGACGTGAGGGTACTCCAGGTAATATGACACTCGATCCATGCAGACCAGCAACAATAAGCTTAGTGAACCGAGGAAGGAAAGACTCCAAAGAAACCGACGGAATGTCATGTGCCCATAGGCGAATATATGACTCATGCCATGTAGGGTGGATATGTTAGCAAAAGCTTGCAGGTTGGAGGGCCTGACGCTTTCAATGCTTTCCTCTGAGCTCCCCTTCATGGCTGTAGAGTGATGCTCAATACTGTCTGCCCAAGAACTTCAGGTTAAAGACTTTGCTTAGCAACAGCAATAGGGGAATCCAACCGGCAGTGTTGGTTTGGCTGCACTGCTTCTTTATTCCCCTCCAGAAGTGGCAATGGTCTCAACAAATAGCTACCTTAAAATGGTTGTCAGTCTCTGTAACAGTTTTCTTTTCATCCCAATTCACCTTCCAGTGGTTGTCAGCTGTTCCTGTAGTCCCAGGTCCCCCCTTTTCTTTCAGGCTGCTGTTTTATTATCTCCAAAGCCGTCTCTCTCTCACTCCCTGCTCAGCTGTCCTTTGTAGCGGCACCAAACACAATGACAGCTCCAGAAACACCCACTTCTACCAAAACGCAATGCCTCCTGATTCCTGAGTGGTGTGAAAAGGGACAAGAATACAAGGGACAAGAAAAGAGAGGAGAACAGAGAAAATAGCAGACGTAAGGATAGAGGCGAGAGATGGGGGGGGGGACTGCAATGAAAAGGGCTAGCGTTTGGAGAGAGGTGCTAAGCCTCAGCAGTCAATGGGACCCTTCCTCCTCTAAGCAGAGAGAATGCCTCTACATCGCTGTGATAATGGGATGCAATGGTTTTGTGAATGGAAGTAATAAAGAGAGAAATGGCTCACTGGTCCCCTCGCTGCCACCTTCCTGTTTCTCTCGTGTCTTTTTTGGCTCTTCTTTTTTCTTCCAGAAATAAAAATCAGGGGGTCAGAGACCTCCGACCAGCCCACCACTGTGCTTGACAACCGGCGTTCACAGCTCCCACGGGTTCCACTTCCTTATTTGCACAGATCCTCAGTTAATAGGGAAGACCACCTCTTGATGCTGTATGGTCACCCCCCACCAGCAGAACCACTAAAGCCGCTTCGAGACCTCCAGCTTTAGTCCTGTTAACATACAGATTTATATTCTGCCGTGTGGAGCCTCTCTTTTTCGCTTCCTCTCTCTCTCTCCCACCACTCCCCCATTTCTTGCGCTCTCTCTCTCTCTCTCTTTCTCTTTCAGTCTCTCTCTCTCTCTCCCTCTCCCTCTTTAGTAGTCAGGATCCATCCCACTGCTGAATGGCTGCTTTGCCTGTGTGTCTGTGCTCACAGGGGAAGTCTCTCAATCTGGACACCACCTTCACTGTGTTATTATTCTCTAATCTGCTCCCACAGTCTCTGCCGCCAACATGTTTGCTCGCATACCAGAATGCTACAGGTTGCATATTTATCGCGTTGATATAATGGAATTCCGGAAATGTCCACATTTTAACCTTCTCATATCACTGCAAACAAGTAAAGCAGGCAAATATAAGACCCAAACCAGCTGGATAAATGTTTTCTTCATTATATAATTCATTCGTCATCTGATTTAAGGGCTTTATATATTATATGAATGTATGTATCCACTCTTGTGACAGCATGGGTTAAATATTTCCATTTTCTTTGACGTTCCAACAGATGGACTAATCCCAAAAGCATTTCAGTCTGGCTCTTGCAGACCAGGGATACGGTTCGCTGTGTGTGACTACATGAGAGTTTCAGGCTTGACCAGTAATGGAGTTGGTGATTTTACTGGGGTTAATATTTCACCACACCACTCTGAGAACCCTTTTCATTTCTCCAAGGACCAAACAAGATTATCACTCGTTGGCTACCCGGGGATGTCTTATTATCATAACAATAGGTGAACCGCCAAGGATAGGACCACAGCCCTCGAGGATTAAATCAATATTCTGCCCTAGTAACCATGCGCAGAGACCATAGCAACCATTACCCACAACACTATGGAGGCATGCAGTTTGGATGAAACTACCCGAACCATTTCATCAGTAAACTTCTGAGAAATACAATGTCAACTATACATTGTTACAGTCGAGATGCAATTAAAAGAAATGTTCACGGAGGGAAATGCAACATGATGCCCGAAGTGATAGAATCTTGTGGTTTTGAATCTGCCCATCACAGTCGTTTCACCTGACAGGGAACGCTAAGACTTAGAATGGCTCGACAAAAACAATATCTGAGGTATTGCAATTTCAAAACTACAAAACAGCATCCTATTTTTTGCTACTTCCCCCCAAAAAGCAGTACAGGCTAAACTCAAAAAGCCACTTTTATTAGCTCATAACATCATAACACCTTAAATACATCCAATACTATTCCTTGTCAAAATGTCTTGTTTAAGACTTGATTAATTTGAATTTGAAAGTGGCTCATGTTTGACTCAAGGCTACATAATCTCCTATGATTTAAAATATATAAAATTCACCTGCACTCCTTTGTATTCACAGTCCAATAATGATTAATGTGCGAAAAAGAACACTTAACAGTGAGGTTAGTGAAGGTGGCCTGAGACACCACCTATCCCCCATTTACAATGCGGCCCTTGCTGCTGTACCTAAGAGACTGAACAACAAAGACTGCCCGAAACTAACCTCAAGTGGCTCAAAGAAACACAACGACAGTCGTTCACTGGTAACCACACATCATGCCTAACGACTGTTGCTCACCAGTGGCCCCACCCACTCCTAACGACCGTCGTTCACTAGTGTGATTCACCTGACCCAAACAATGGTCCAGTGAAACTCCACTAACGAAGTATTGTCTTATGAGGGTGGTGGGTGTACACCTCCACAGAGGTTAAAAACCTGAGTCTTACTCCACTGTTTGTCAGACTAGTGAGGACTAGTCAGACTGATGCGTTGAGAACTGATGAAGCCGCTTGGATAAGAGGCGAATTGTCTTCTAGACAAAATCAAAGTCCAGTTGCCTACGATTTAATTGTTGCCAGAATGGAATTGACCTGGATAAATGAGAATATCCACAGACTTAACAGTGATGGATGATGCTGTGCCTGTTTAACATATGAGACCTTCACTGAGTTTTAATATGTCTTCATTCATAAACAGAGCCAGGCTAGTCAGTGTTGCTGACAAACACTGGCAAACGAAAATCCCTTAAGGAAACTGCCTGAAACAGAAATAGAGAACGAACTTGGCTGAATGGTTATGGTACTAGATACTACTCTGCGATGAGCATAACATTTATTGGTGAGTGTGTAGGGACAACTAGAAATGTATACTGTAGTGGTGTTTGCTGAGAATACATTAACTAGAAAAACACACAATAAGCAATCCGACAGCAGCAACTGAGTATAAGGGACCACCTCCAAGTACTGGACCAATTTGTGGAGTGTGGTGGATGTGCAGAGGGTTGACTATAACCTGACCTGTTGTGTCCATGATATTATGTGTCCTGCAAGAACCAAACCTCACCTTTTATATGAGAAAAACAGGAAGCCCTGAGGTGAAATCCTGTGACTACGGTGATAATATTACATACATGGTCTCACAGTAACTGAACGCTGATCTCAAACTGCAATAAAAATTAGACTGTGATAAATAACTGAACCGTCTACAGTAAAACAAACATTTCTTCACATATTGATTAATATTTAACATCAGAGTATAGTGATTTTTTTGTTATTGTCGCATAAATCTGCATTTGACATTCAATTTCCATATCCTATAATAGAATGCAAATACCCTTCACACTGAATTTATTTGCATTCTCTTTACATTTGGGTAACGTTGTCCTGTGTAAAGATTAGCAAAGTTAAATCCCAAATTCATACTGGCAGGCATGCCTGTTGTTGCAGATTGCAGGATGAGAGTGGTGGACTTTTCAACAGTAATTGGCTTTCAAGTGGATGGTAGAATGCACAGCATAATGCAGTGAATATTAACAAGGAGGGGTAATATTTGAGTCGCTGCTAAGCACTGCACTCTCTTTTTTGGGGGCCTTTGAATTTAACTTTTAACTATCAGCTAATGTTCTGAAAAATTCCAGGGCTAAAATATGTCAGGCTTATGGAGGCTCGTCTTTTTCTTTCATTACCAACACAATGTCAGAACTGCATGTTAACTAGTTCAGATATGTTTGTGAAAGCAACAAAATGTTGTAAAGATTTATAAACATTTAAAGACGAGTCGACCCTAATGCAACCGAGACAAGAGCGAGGAGTGATTCACATCATGTTTAGGCTAATATGAGTGTCTATGTAAACAGCACAACATATAATAAAGCTCTTAACCATAATGTATGCTCTTCCTTTATCCTATATATATGATTGTACTTTGTTTAAAGCTAGACCTTTCAGTTTACAGTTTTTGCACATTCAAGAAATGTGTTACCTCTTAATCCACAACAGCTTTATCTGGGTTAATGTACAATAAAATGTTTAGCACTGCCAGAAATCAGTAAATGTGATCAAAAGCTACACAATGGAACGCTAAATGGAGCCAGGATTTCTGGTAATTTAAGGAAAGAGAAATGCTTTTAATCTGCCAAGATATGATATGGTTTAGGCTGGTCCATAAAGCAAAGTCACAAACAATGTGATTTACACTGCTGGTCTGCTGTGCTGCTCGATATCACCAAAAATTTGGTGACAAAGCTTTGGCAAAAAAACAGTTTAACCTAATTTGACAAGTAAACATCTTAATTTCGTGAAAACAGCACTGCAGCAGTGTTGCCTCTCTCACTCCGTGGATCTAAATGATGTTGTATATTAACTAATAATGCCATAATTACTACAGATCAGCAAAAAATCCTATGACAAGCAAGCCGCCCTGATATGATGTAAAGCTAAAAGGAGCAATTACAGTTTGTCATTCTTGGTGATGCCCAAGTTATGCAGATCTGGCAAGCACCTCAGAGGACAGATTACCCTGTTAGGAACTGAACCCTGCAGTAAAGCAGTTGACATTTAAGAGCACATACATCATGAAGTTAAAGAAGGAACAGCAGAGATGCAACACTGCACAGAACAGAGCGATGCCAGCACGGAGGAACAAAAACATTATCTGAACAGCAGATTAGACTGAAGGTGCGATCCTTTATAACTACCCCGGGCTCGTGGCACTTTGTATTGCTACATACTGTGTTCAGCAGCGTATGAAGGTACACTGGAACTACACAGCCAAACAAGTAAACTCAAGTTTATGGTAGTTTTGATGAGTGTAGAACATTGAAATTGCATGGCATCGCAATACTTTGCGTGACAATATTGTATCGATACACTAAGTTTTGTCAGTTTATCAGTTATTAAAAGTTTGATAGCAACTATAATAAAATCAATTGCTTTTTTCAGCTTCATAAAAATGACTGAAGTGAGAGGAACAGACTGAAAGTGTTATCTTATTAGAAAAAAAATGTTCTTTGGATTAGGGTTGCAATGTTAGGATAATTTTAACGGTACGATAACTGTCTCCAAAAATATCAGGGTTTCATGGTATCACAGTATTACAGATTTTATATTATTATCAGTCAGAATGACCCTTAAAGGTATGAAAATGGAAAGGTTATTTTTGGTTAAACAAATGTTTATTTCCATAATTGAAACTTGACAACATTTACTAATAGAAGTATGTATAAAAAGTTTACCCTTCGAAAATAACTAAAATAAAGGGGAGATTCTCCGTCTAGTTGCATTTTTTTTTCAATATCGTAGATAAGCAAATGTACACGGTATGATAATCATCAACTTTTATATCACGGTATACCTTCAAAGCGATATATTGCTGCAACCCTACTTTGGGGACATAATTTGCAGTTGAAAAATAGTAATAGATTGCAATATGTTATCACAATATCAATATCGCATATCACAATATGTTTAACATTGCGATAATATTGAATCATGATTTAAGTATTGTGATAATATTGTATCTCTGCTGATTCCCAACCCTAGTGCGTAGTCGAAATTAGAAATAACAAAACAACTATTTCGTTTACAATGCTAGTTAGATCAGCAAATAATGTTCCTGACCCTTTTTCACCTGCACTGTATCACAGACCTTTACTTCATGACTAAGATAAACTAAATGCTAATGTTTCACCCTTAAGGGTTTGGATTTCTCATCCAATGAGGGGGAAAATTATAAAGCTCCAACATTTGTTTTAGTGTGGATATGTTTACAGAAACAGAAACTGGTATATTTGTATAAAAGACTGTGAAACAACTTGTGCATTCGGCAACTACAGAGTAATCACTGCAGGCATCAAACTAAGCTTTGTTCTATTAAGCTTCAAACCCTGCAGGAAAAAAATAAAACAAACACTCCTCTTAGCCTTTAGCAATATGTTGATATGAAAGGCTGCGATAAACACAACAGCCGACATTTTTCTTTTTCGGTGACAGACAGACTAAGCGAGGTAGCAGATGTGCGTGCACACTCACTCACCTTTTCTCCATCTTCTCTTCACAGATGAAACATGCAAAACGCAGATTTCTGCCAGACAACAGAGAAAAAGATGGCCTTCACAATACAGTCAACCAATGGCTGTTATTCAATGCGTGTGGCAGTCGCTGCAAATGACCTTGCATAAATGCTGTCTGAGATAAGGGCCTATTCATATGTAATCTACTGCTCAATATCTGCTGTGTGCTCGTGGGGAACAAAACTGAGAGGTGAAGAAAAAGTCCAGGACCCTGGACCTGGGAATGGCAATTTACTGTGAAGAGATCTGGGACTAATTACATACTCAAATTGTAACACTGAGGGTGTCATTCATCAATACAAATGTATGAATTTCTAAACAGAAAAAGCAGATAATTTAGCAAATCTAAGAGAACATCAGAGGGTCCTTGAAATGTTTCAGCAAGAACACTTCATGTAAAACCTGTAGACTAATAATATGGATCCCATACTGCTTAGGCTGAATACATATTAATGCTTAAACCACAGCTGACAAGATGTTTGTGTATTTGTGAGCCGAGTTTTGTGTGTACTCCGTGACAGATAGAAATGTGTCTCTTTACATCTTGTTTTGTGAGAATTTAAATAAATAACTGTGACTTGCTAAAGGTTTTCAGTAATGAGCCCAAAGCTATTTAAAACCCAAAACGTTCCCATGATGAAGCTCTTATTAAAAAGCTCCACTGCTTAGAGCTCTTCGGTGATTGCCTTGACACTACTGTCAATTTACTTCACACTCTACAACCTAAATAGCCTACTTGATAGAGAGTGATGTTGCAGTAACTTTCTCACTTTCACTGCTTACCCAATATACCATCCGATGATTCATGATATGGGTGTATCTCAAAATTGAGTGGAGCCTCACTAGCAGGTTTAAAGCTGGAACAACTGGCCCGAGCTTTGGTATGATAGTAAAGAATAGGCATGATGAAGTGCTTTACTATTTAGAGAGATGTGTTTGTATGATAAAAGGTATTATTTGTGTTCAGTTCACCCAAGTCCCTTGGGTCTCATCAATCAAACAGATAAAATGTCTTTGATACAGGAGCTAGGACATATAGTATATATATACACAGCACACACACACATCAGACAAGATAGATACATCTTTGAATTGTGTTACTGGCTTATACTTAAAAGGGACAGTTCGCCCCAAAATCAAAAATACATATTTTTCCCCTTACCCGTAGTGCTATTTATCAGTATAGATTTTCTTGGTGTGAGTTGCCGCTTGTTTGAGATATAAGCTTTAGAGATATCTACCTTGCCTCAGATACGAAGCCCAGTTCAGACCAGAGATTTGCAATGACACAAGTTTAGATAGGCAACTACTTGCGATGCGCCATTCTGCAATGTTCTAAAAACCTGCGGGTTCACAACAACACAACTAGATGAGACAGTGTTTCATCTCTATGCAACAACTCTCTGTACTTGCGTTCTGATTTCTGGCTTTTCAGGCTTATTTTGTGGCTGAATACTAAGGATAGACCGATACATCGGCTGGCCGATATATCGGGCCGATATTTGAGTTTTTTACTTGTATCCGCATCGGCCGATACGCGCGTGGGTTCGCTGATTTATTTTTCCCTGGCACTTTTTTTCATTTGAAAGTATGTGGTTAAGTTGAACAAAGCTGTTGAATCCTACTGTGTACAGTAGTTGTTGTTTTATTTGTGCTTCAGCTTAAATATTTGTTTATTTTATAAAGACATTACTGGAAGATTTAAGAGCACTGAACTCTTTTTTTATTTGAATGTATAATAATAATAATAATAATATTCTACCTGTTCTACCTCAACTTTCCATCTTGTTTTAGTATTTTTTACTGTTCAATAAATGTTTCTTATTTTAAACTTGAGACCTATAATATTTGTTATCATTGTGTCATTTTTTTTTTATGTAAATTGAGGGAGCAAAAGCAGTATCGGCCCCAAATATCGGCTCAAGAAAATCCGCAGTCCATAATCGGTCATCGGCTAACGGTGGTGGAAAAAAATCGGTATCAGCATCGGCCCTAAAAAATCCATATCAGTCTATCCCTACTGAATACAACTTGTAGCTTTCTAAAATATTGATGGGGATAGTGATAGTGAGATACTGGCTACAGCTGCATTTGTAGTAGTGATGAAACAGCCAAAAAACAAACAAAACAAACAAAACCAGCCAAACCAAATACGCCTTAATAATATAAATAACCAGTATCAATAAATCAGTTGATGAGAATGTGTGTGTATGAGGGGGCAGAAGCACGCACAGCGAAAAGCAACAGCGACCAGCACGTAGTGAGGACAAAACCAGAGCCCACGGGGGGACGGAGCAACTACATCGATTATTAACATTTTGACTTGGCCAGCGGACTTCACTGTAGATTGACTGTTCAAACAGGTGACGTGCTTTACATTCTCAAACCAGTTGCCAGTGATTTGACCAGCTGAGCTGCAGGTGACACTATCAGCCAGCTTGAGTCAAACTCTGACCAGCCAGTTCACACCGCTGCAACTTTTTTCTGCAACGTCTTAATGGAAGTAGATGGCACTTAGCCTGTGGTGCAATGTGTCTTTCCAGATATCCCAACCTGGTTTTTCAAAATAATCCACAGACCTTGTTGTGAGCAGTTTCATGTAGTAACTGTTTCTTTTCTACCGACTTACCGAACGCACAGCTCCTGCTGGCTCACCTACAGAAGCACAGAGCCAGCTAACTTTACAGCTAAGCCGAGAAGGACGCTATCAGTCATCTCACGCTGTCAGAAGCACGAGCTTCAGGTCCATGAGTAGCTGCACCCTTCCTTCTGTGAGATGATACGATTGGTGGGTGTAGTTTGGAACAAAGAAAATCGTTTCCATACATAACTGCTCACAAAAAGGTCTGCAGATTATCTTGAGTAACCGGGTCATGGTTTCTGGAAAGAGACATTGCTGTTGAGTTTTCCAAAAGTATTTTTGGAGCTCTGAGTACCACAAGCCGAGTGCCATCTAGTTCCATTATACTGAGGAGAAGGCAGACATCTCTATGGTCGATATCTCCAACACTCAACAAATCACACCAGAACAATCTAGATTGATAAACAGCACCACAGGTAAGAGGAAAAATATGTATTTGTGATTACAGGGTGAACAGTCACTTTAATTACTTAGTACTTACTTTAGTTACTGGTATGTCACTAATAGGAAATATTGTATTTAAATATAAATAAGAGATGTTGTTTAACTGAACTCTGAGAAATAAAATAACCTTGTGGGATTTGCAGAATAAAATGTTTTAAGAGAAAATAATATGTGCAGTCAAACTCAGCAGACACCGACATTTTTCATAATCAAATCTGAGTTAGTCCTCAAATGCACTATTATTCTACATGACTTCAACAATCACACACTGAGGACCAATTTGGATGTTAAACTTCATCCAGAATAACAAAACAAGAATATCTAAAAAGAAATTACAGGCTTGGAGCAAAACATTTTTATCCCAATTATCAGCATGAAAATCTTGAATTTGTTTGAGATGTTCTACACATAAAAATGTCCAGGATCAAACACAAGCTTAGGGATGTAAATACAACATTACTAAACAAACAAATCTCCCCATTATCACAAACAGACACAACAGCAATACCAATGAAAAGCTGGAATACATTCTGTGTACATCAAAAGAGCAGACAAACCCACTAGGGGGCCTCAGATCATAACCTGCCATGGCTTAATGTATACTACCAGCTGCCACCACTGTGCACTTATTGATGCAAAGACACTGGACACTATATACACAGTATCTGGATTTTTCTGGTGTCTGAATGTGATGAGAGAATATGTTGTTAGCACAAAGCTGAAATACTAGTGGCCCTTTGCAATTAGTCCGAAATAAGAGTTTATTTAGACACAAACAGTTAATGCACCGAGTAAATACAGTCTGATTTAAAATGATAGAGACTTAGCAAAGTAGTCCAATATATTAGAAAGCTAGACATTATTAATGAAAATTCCCAAACATATCTGCCGCACACTTTATCAGACAAAATGAACCTGGGGCTTTTGGGGCTGGGCTTTTGAGGCAAGTGCCTGCTTTAATCCTGCCTTGCTCATAATACCATACATTTTTAATAAGCATAGCCTCAGTGTACATTAATCTATCTGGTAACAGTGCAGGTCTACATGTGGATCACCAGTGAGCTTACCTGAACACTGATTGTGGCTACTAAAACGCAGCTCAAAAGTCTTTTCCTGTAAATGTTATGTTATCTAAAAATACCCCTGGGTCCAAAATATTTTGTTGGCTACTGGCTACATGGAAGATTACAATGGATTACAGTGAGTGGACTCTACTACAGGTAGACAGCTCCAATTGAAAGGTTTCATGTAGCCTTAAAAATGGTGCAAGTGTGCCACCCAGAGGACACCATTATTATATGCAACGGTATAACTTCCCCTTTGTTGCATTACAAGACTGCAGTGCAAAAACAAAACGAACATTACATGTCTGAATAAAAACTAACACGTTTGGGAGGCCTCTTAGCTGCAGTTTTATTCATTCCTGTAGTCATTAATTTTATCTTAATGTGCAGTTTAAGACTACTCGCCCCACAAAGCAAAGCAGGTGAGCTTAATCAGTCACTAATTAAACGCACGCTACATAAACAGCTGCCCATGAGCCAGAAAACGGGGATAATTATTCCTAAAGAACTTGATATAGCATTTGGCGTAGTTCATATTGTCAAAGTTAATATTTGAAAGCGTTTAAATATGACTAATGATATATCTAAAAAGAAGGGGAAGAGTTCGGGTGAGAAAAGGGGGAAAAGAAAAGCCAAAAGAAGAGAGACTTACGCGATGTACATCTATAAAGTTTTGAAACAGGTGGGTGAAAACACTTTAGCTGCTTCGCTTTTCCTGCCTTTAAAATTAACTAATAACTCCTTTCCTCTCCGCCTACATAGGTCCATCCGGACACGGGCATTTCAAGCAGAGCAATGAGCATCATGAACTCCTTCGTGAATGACCTGTTTGAGAGGATTGCCACAGAGGCGTCCCGGCTGGCTCAGTACAATAAACGCTCCACCATCACCAGCAGAGAGGTGCAAACTGCGGTGAGACTGCTGCTGCCCGGGGAGCTGGCTAAACACGCCGTGTCTGAGGGAACCAAAGCTGTCACCAAGTACACCAGCTCCAAATGAAGACTTCAACACCCATAAAGTTGCTGCGACAAAGATTTCAAACCTGTGCAACAACTGTTATCTGGTTGACTTCAATAAACGTCAGCATTAAAAAGCAGATGTGTCTGTATTTATTCTCTTCTTTCATTTAGAGAGGGAAGAGCAGTAACGCGCCAGTATTGACCACTAGATGGGGTAATTGCACATCTGTCATATTGCAGGCATATTGACTGAGTGTCTTTGATAAGCAGACCTAATTCCTGTACATTACAGCTATACATGTTTTATTTGCAGACAAAATACCTAAAATCAACTGTAGATACATATGTGTATATAAGGACAATAACCCACATGCATGGGTTCATTATGATGCTGCATTTATATAAGCACCTGCATGTATTTGCACAGTGCTATTCGATATTTAGCTGTCAAATTATGCTTTTTGACACACTGTAAATTACAAAGTCAGTCAATTCCCCATCATCACTAATCCCAAACTATCTGCATAACAGAAGACAGTGTGGTAAAGGATCACAACAGCTGTAACTCTACAATCGGTACATATTTAATACTCTGGATACTGATAATAAATGACAGAGTATTAGTTATTTTTTTGGTGCATATTGCAGCATTTGGTTAAGTATGAGGAGGCTGAGTGACATCAAACTTATTTCTGATTGTCACCTACTTTTTTTTACATCCTCATATGCACACCCCATGTGTATACATGATTCATCATACACTCTCATTGATCCAAAAGCACCTGTGCATCTTGATGAGACACAAATAAACAGAGGTGCACTGAGAGCACATCAGCCCCGACAGGTGTTGAATTAAACAGGTGGATGTGATGTCAAGAGGGTGACATAAATGGAGCCTGATCAAATATTAGCTACTGTCAGTCATATAATCGCTTCTTGATTTGTTACCTCCCGGATTTCATTTATTGTATTTGTAAGGACAACGCACATTGGTCAACATTTCTGTAAATGTGCCGGTGCCAAAACATAAAGACAGCATTAACTACAGCAAACAGAAATTGGCAAGATAGATCAGAAGTCATGCAAAGCAACAAGCCACAGCAAAGCATCAGTAACGTTACAATACAATAACACAACACACAACATGTTAGCATAAACAGACTTGTAAACAACATGAAGCACCAACACACAGATTAGCATTACATTCAGATATGAAGGGCAGCAATAGAAAATAAACACAGATAAAACACAATAGAAATTGTGTATGGTCATACGGCCTCTGCAATAAACGCGATGGGAAAGAAGCTCTGAGAGTCAGCTCGTGAAGTGTCAACTCAAATCAGTGGCTATAGCTAGCAGCTAGCTCGTTAGCTAAATCGGTTTATGGCTAGTAGGCTAGTTGCTTCATGTTGTCCCAGGCTAATGTTAGCTTACCGTTAACGCGTTACCAAACCACAAACTTTGCGGCTAAACACGATAGAAAGTGTAATTTGACGACACTTACCGATGTTCTGAAGATTTTTCCAGATTTCTCTATTTCCGGTAGGCTGCCAAAAACAACCACAAACTTTAAATATCCCGCCTACCGTCAGAAAAAATATACCTAAGATGGCGGCCGGAAGTGGCATCTCCTGCTCGCTTGCTGTGTGGGCCACAAGAAAAATATCATCAGGATATGCTATATGTAATATTGTTAGAGCCCACTGGAAAAAAATATGAATGTTTTAAAATAGTAAAACATTAGTATAGATACATCAATTTATTTATTATGTTTACATGTACCACAGGATTAGAAAGGAGTGTATGTATCTATCTATATTTGGCTGAACAAAAAAGCCTCAGCATGAGAAACTTGGCAAAATCCCACTGACAGCATATTTCTGTGCAAGACAGATAGACAAGTCTACTGTATGATGGATCAAGAGATGGCTTTAAAACAGGGGTAAGCGATGTAATACAGCACTCTGCATGTTCTTCAGTTTGGTTTTTATGTTTGAGGAAGAACAGGTGTAGCCTACGTCTCTTATTCATTTGTGATCACTTATCTCACATGTAAAGACAGTGAATACGTGACAGGTACAAACTGCTTAACATGCTTTTTATTTATACTTTAAGATAAAGCAGCAGTCTGTTTTAAAAGAACTCTTTTCTGCCTCTGACGTCTTTGTCTAAACCCTGATCCATTATTCAGTTAGCTTTAAAAATGGACATATTTATAAACTGACAGAGGAAATAATGCAACATTGTACCCTTGTTATGCATTCTAATCAGGGTTTTAAAAGACGATCCTGTCAACTGAATAGTACTTGATTACAGGATAATGACACTAGCGTTTGAACCAGTCCAATCTGCATAAAATGGAGGAACTGATAAAGGTCTCTCTAATTAGGATGGTGTTTACATCAGGCTTTACATACACCTATTAGGCTACCCTTGTCAACATCCTGCAAAGCCGGGCTCAGTGTGATAATGCACTTGGATGTGACTCCCACCGCTGACTGTTATTGTTGAGATACCCATTTTAGATGTTTCCCAGTATTCTTGGTAATGATGTGAATTCTACAGATGTTATTACGAGGGTGATACAGTCTTTAATGGCAGTAACTTTGTTCATGATTATCATGCCCATTTAGGTTTTGTATCTCGCACCCTTCCCCATATCCCCTCTCATGCCCATGCCTGGTGGTAGTCATCGCTGTCTCCTTTAGGCAGACTGCTATGAACACATTATGGATGGATGCATTAGTGAGTGATGCAGAGCCCGGGCTGGCTTGCCTTGTTTTCGTGTGAGAGTGCATCATTAGAAAATGTTCCACTTGGCAGGGAAGCGCGTATTAACTGCAACCGCAATGAAATGAGGTTGTGATAGATGGTTAAAGTTATACAGGACTATTAGGTTGAAATATGAACCTCTCAATTGTCATGATGAAACAAAGGGCTATTTGCGTGGTGATCAGTGCATTGAGAGACAATTGGAATCTGCAAAGACCGATACAATACATTATAGGTAGTGGGCTCAGAGCTGAAAGAGTACAGAAAAAGTAATCATGCTTCCACAGAATAGTTTGGAGCTACTGTTCAATTCAAGGCTCTATAAATTCATTTAGGTTCTCCACCAACATCTCAGCATTGTGATGAGACCTGGGGGAGATTTGCAAATAGGACACCTTGTCTAAGCCCTGTTGTGGACTCTGATGAGCCATATATACATATGAAAGGAAACCTGTGTAGATTGGCTATCAAAGGCCCTTTAATGGCATTGAAGACTTTAAGCAGACTGTGTGTGCCTAATGTGTCCATATGGACTGCCAGTGTCAATATGATATTAAGAAAATTAGAACAAGCCAAGATGTGAATCAGAATCAGCAGACAAAGACATACACTCAGCAACTAGCTTCTCTTTATATAATGTCGCTTGCCAATTAAGCATGCTCATTAAGTCATATCATGTTTCCATGGTGACCTCCAAGTTATTCTACCACCTGAATACAAACTTCAGACCTTAGTTTTCTTTAACTCCCAAGATGTGAACTGAAATGTGCGACTTACACATTAATTGCTCTCTTACCAGCACAGAATTGCCCATGCCAGACACATTCTTGCTTCCTAACAATAGTAACACATAAATCATTAATAATAGAAACACCTGATGGATAATTAAGTGATGTCATGGTGGCGCTCTCTCCAAACTTAGACTTTCTTTGGGTGCACTCTGTCTTAAACTAACAACAGATCCAATTGCAAACCCATTAGCATTTAATATTACTGTAATTACTGTGTACATTTCATTATGTTCTCAGTATATTAAATGACTGCTCAGTGTGGAGGGAGGGCTATAGTTTAATCTCTTTCTGTATTACTGTGTGCCACAGTACTCAAAACAGCATTAAGAGGCACATAATCAGAGGGAACTAATTGCCTATGATTGCATAAATGAAGTGCCTCTCTCTCATCAGGCCTGTTGCTGATGTCCAGTCTCTCGCCACCCTGGGAGAGGAAGGCGGTTGACCACAATGCTGAAAACCTTGGAGAGACAGCTTCTGGTGGGTAATGTGAGGAAACCAATGATTTAATATGTCCATGGGGGGCTGTGAGGGCAGGGGGTGTTACTACTGCTGATGCTTTTTTTTGTTGCTTTTTGTCATCAGAGTTGCCTCCGCTTCACAGAGGAAAAAAAAAAAGAAAAAAAGAAACATGAATGCCCACCATTTGAGAAATGAATTTATCGAAGTCGCTGTCTTTTTCCCCATTAGTAAGTGTTTAGTTCAGCGTTTTAAATAATTGCGTTACCAGGAATGATATTTAAAATACATTTGGGAGTCAATGAGGCGGGAAAGTGCCTACATGTTTTGCTGATGACACCCGGGCCATTTGGAAGACATCAAAGTAGAGAGGAGGTAGCCCAGATGCATATTATAAACTCATTATGTATATCATTTAAAAGGATGTACTCCAGCCGCAAAAACAATATTCCTAGTCTCTCTCTGGTAATGTGTGTTTTCAAAGTTGAAACTCTTACTCGCCTTCAGTTTAATGTGGCATCTATTACCAAACTGTAACATAAAATAAATGACCTTGATTTCCATACTAGAACAGTCGTTAAGGTATAGATGAGATGCAGCAATGCTTCCGTGTTTCCAAATGGGAGAGAAGGTAAAACCTCTCCACAAATATCATGCATTTCTCCACCTGTGGTGCAGACCTTGCTTTCCACAGAGCTTACAGGCGTCTTAAAGGACTCTGACAAAGAGGTGCATAAACATACATAAAAATATGTGTGTTTTCATGCATTGGGTATCCAATACAACAAATTTTAATAGATGAGGATATCAGAGCAAGTAAATCAATCTCCAGAAACTTCAAGGCAATTCTGAGACATCTTTGCAAGCCATAAAAATCTATCTTTGGTGTCTGGAGACTTTAAAGATGGGATCGGTTTTGCGACTGAATAGAATTTCTACCAACATTGGAAAATGGTGGTCCATCAGTCAAAAGAGATGTTTGTCAGATGCCTAGCGAGTAGGCTTAAGAGGCTTAATTATGTGCCGTCCCTCCACCATCAGAACACTACACGTGGGGCAGAGTGACACAGCGGTTGCCAGTCATTCAGCCTAATGTTCTAATGCAGGGAGCCATGCGGATACATAAAATCCATTAAGGCTCTGGAAAGAAAAAAATACTGAGCAGAAAGAGACATTTTGCAAACACATACTCACAGGAGCTTACAAATAAGGCTTTCTTATTTGGTCTTCCTTTAAGGAAAATTTGACCCTTAAAAGTTGCCAAAAAAATCCAAAAGTCAGCCATTACTTTTTAAACCATTTTTTTAAGGTTTAACAGTGGAAGCTCTGCTGGGAATGGCAAGAGTATGTAATGCAATTATTTCATCCTTTATATGGACTGTTCTTGTGCAGCACATTTAGAGTAGAAGAGGCGGAAACACACCAAATGCATGGATGGATTACTGAATGTGTTTACAAGGCATAGGCTGATGAGTAAGAGACTCGAAATAACAACAAAAACATGCGAAGGAACTGCGAAAGGTACAAAATAACGAAAAGAAACAGGGAAAACAAGCATAAAGAGACACAATATGACCACAAAGAGATGCACAGGAACTGCAAAGAGACACAAAATAAGGACAGAAACGGGGAAAACAAGCAAAAAAGGACACAAAACAACAACAAAAATTAGGCAAAAACACCAGAAAGTCTGTCTTGCTCCTGTAGAGGAGAGGTCATGGGGACTTTTGCGTATCTGTGTCGAGGGCCTTGTTGTCTCACATTTGGTCTGTGACTAAAGTTGTATTTTTATGTGCTGATTTATAAAATCTATAAATATATCTATCGTTGTTGAGGAAGCATACCTCTTTGCTGATTAGAGTCTTGTCTAATTAAGTAGCCTGTGTAATTTAAAAGATATTTTCTATCACCCCCCGCTAAAAAAGCTTTTATCGCAGTTACAAAACACAAGTTTATTCAACTCATTTGATACTGGCAGCCTGACAGAGACACTTCATAGCTGTTACTTTGCTGGAGGCAAACAGGAGAGGCTCGAGTGGCTGCATGTGAGACATAAAAATAGCATTACTTGTCACACTCCAGGGAGGGTCTCATACCGAATATCAAAACAACTCTGTGAACCAACCCTGTGAACAGCCGGCAGGCACATAGTGGACATTAGCCAGAGAGAACAACAACAGACACAGAGAGACGGGCCTTTTTAGACGCTCCCCCTCACTTAATCACACACTACCACTTTTCTCTGTGAGAGGCAAGCCATTCAGCATGTCGCGAGGCAGCTTTGTCTTCACATCTATGGCCTTACGCTCTCTTGAACTTGACGAGGACATGCTGGAAAGACACAAGTACAAGAAGCAGGTGGCGTCCCATCACTTCAATAGCTATATGCTGAGGAAGACGATCAGTGACAGGGCACCGCTGAGGTCCAGCACTGCCATGCCTCCAGCTGTCTGCCAGGACGTGGTCGTCCAGAACGCTCTGTATACGGGAGACCTGGAGGCCATGCAGCACCTCTTTCCTAGAGGATCCACAGTGAACCTCATCATCGAGCCGCAGGGAGGGGACATGCGCTGGGTCGCCACAGGAGAAGGTAGGAGACAGCATCTGTTTTCATTAGAAATTAATTCAGGAATTCATACGATTTGGCACAGCTAAGCAGCTTGATTGTATTTCCTGGAGATTAGCATCCAAAATTAACTGAAGTGAGAGACATTACCTGTGATGTTGTGGGAAAGAGAGAAAGTAAATCACTGCTTTAAAATGTTTTAGAATACATCTACAAGCTATGTAACTGGTGCATCTCACCCTGACCCAGTATTAGACACAGTGATGCAGTATTTATAGAACCAGAGCACGAGGGAGTATTTATAGAATCTATATGTCCACCACATACACAGACTGAGGAGTCATGTGTTTGTTCTGTGCAATAATAATCCATTGTATTCAATTCTGGCCTTTCTCTGATGTCAAAAATAAGCTTTATGCTTTTTTTATTTTGTGAAACTAACATTTTGAGTCAAGTTTGGGTTGTTTGTCCCTAAAAAGTAATGTTCAATACTCTAAGTTAAAATGTTGTATGGATACTTTACACTAGTAATGGGCCTTTGCAATACTAAAATCATTCTGTGTATCAAAACAATGTGTTTCTCCAAAACTTCTGCAAGTGCAAGAGACAGCATTGTCTGTTGACATGGTGTATTAGCTGAATCAGTGGGCAGGTGACATGTAACACACCAGTCATTGGCTCCCAAGCCACTGCGCTGGCAAGGTTCACAGGGTCAAGCAAAATATCACATATCACCACCCTGAAATAGCCCTGTCTGCATAAACAACCTGCATATGCACTTTATTTCCTTCGAGACAAGCCGGCCGACTAAAATTTGAATAAAACAATCTAGTTAGCTCCAGTATGGCGTACGTGGCACCTAAAATAAAGTTCCGCAAACAAAAAAAGTACCGCACTGATGTGATCGCCACAGCCAAGGCCTCGGGTTGTGTCCTGCAGTTCTGGAACTCTCTGCTTGTGGGTGATGAGCTGACGATTCTCAGCATCGTGGACGATGATGAGTATGAGTACCTTATAGATGCCATTTATGACACCAGCAACATCGAGGAATGGAAGAACTACAGATTCAACTACAGAATCCTGAGTAGGTTTATCAGAGCTTTGGTGTTATATCACAGTGAAGCCACTAACTGTAAACTGGCTACTTTTGTTGTGTCATGCAAGCAGTAATACTCGTTAAGATGTGTGTTCTAATTGACAGCAAAACCCCTCTTAGATGACTAATATGCAACATGTCTGCTTGTTTACAGCGATCCTAAGCGTTGAGCTCAGAGTTAATTTTATACTGTATTCTCTGCTGGCAGGACTATGGTCGCTGAGTTATGAGCAGGAGCTGACCACACCGCTTCACATCACAGCTGGCCGAGGCTTCACGGACTGCCTGAGACTCCTGCTGCAGCGTGGGGCCAGTGTGGACCTTGCACCTGGGGGCACCACTGCCCTGCATGAGTCTTGTGAAAACTGCCAGCCAGAGTGTACCAAACTGCTGCTGATCCACGGCGCCAACGCCAATGCTGTCACTGAAGACGGCCTCATGCCTCTGCACTTATGCACGAGCCCCAAATCCTTCGAGTGAGTGAAGTAGAACAGAACTATAAAGTATAACAAGCACAAAAGAGTAACACAGTCTCACTTTGACATTACCGGCTCTTGTTGATAGTGCATGAAAACAAGCTAGCACGTAAGCAGAGAACGTGAAATGGTGGCGCAAGAAATTGTTATCATTCAGGGCTCAGTCCAAACCTCGAGGGTGGGGGGGCATGCTCCTCAGGGAGATTATTTATGGCAGTTATATGCACTATTTTGAAGCTGTTTGAGATAATAGAGTGCCAAAAATCTGCACACCATTTGGGAAAAACATAATACTTGCCAAGGATAAAAAAAAAAACCATCCCGTACAGCCTACATCCTGTTTTGTATTTAATTGTTCTCCAACTGTCTTCATCATTCTGAAACAGGAACACAGCACTCACTGATACATATGTAGGGTGGGAATTTAGTCTAAATGTTAAATTATGCTGAAGTAGAGTTTATAGAATAAATGTTAAGCTGATAAATCTGCTAAATTTGAATCAATCCAATAAAAATCTAGACTGCTCTAATGATAGTTGTAGATTTCGGGGGAGACACAGGAGACACGTTTCCCTCAGTATTTAGAACATGTGCATTTGTTTCACTCAATAAAAGCATGAAAGTAGCATAGGACTTTATTTCCGCAAAATTGAAATTTTATTTACACCATAAATTGATGCAAACAAAGTCAACTGAATGCAGGAAATGAACTGGCTGATGCTAAATATATATTGAAATGAACCCTATACCTTTGATTTGCAAATCAATCAATCAATCGAATCAATCAGAGAAACATTTACTCAATTGTATTCAATTTTTTAGGGAATACCATAGATTTGGGGCTTCTGAGGAAACATTCAGGGAAGCACCCCCACTCAAACTTGATCAAACCTAGTGGCATAAAAGGAGACCCAGCCTAGACATCAACAAATTCAGGATCATGTCTTGTAAGAAAATAACTGTAATAATATCCACATTTACTCCTGTGTTAAATGGAGTCCAGTTTAAAGTCAATTTAATGTAACACACTGGAACATTATCATGAAAGTGTACTTCATCTGAAACTCTGCTCTGTTTACATGGGAATACAACTCTGTCTGCAGATGTGCCAAGCATCTCCTTCAGTATGGTGCGGCAATCAACGGTCGCACTCTGGATGAAGACGAAACTCCCTTGCATGTTGCAGGCAGACACGGCCTCCCAGACCACACTGAGCTCTACCTGCGCTACGGAGCTGCCCTGGACAAACAGAACATCGAGGGTCTCACGCCCTTGAACGCTGCTTGTTCACAACCCCAGGAGGTGCAGGACCTTGAACGTTACTTCAAGGTGTGCAAGATAATGCTGGAGGCGGGAGCCAACATCCAAATTATGGACCAGGACAGACGCACCCCTTTGCACATGGCCTGTAAGAATGCCAATCCAGACATAGTGGATCTGCTGCTGGCTAACGGTGCTTGTGTTAACGAAATGGACTACGGGGGTGAAGCTCCAATGCACAACATCCTGAAGGTGGTGTGCTACAAGCGTTCCCATGACCCCGAGAGAATCGTCCGTGCTCTGCTCAACCACGGCTCTATTAGGGTGTGGCCTGGAGCTCTGCCAGTGGTAGGAAATCAAAAGATACAAAGATCCTTAGGGATAAAATGTGTGCACATGCATTTCATATCAGCTAAAGCATTGCTGATTGCTTTGTAGTGGTATATTATATTTACAGCGTGAACCAATTATTCATCAAGGTGTCCCATTTTGCATAATTAGCACATACCTCACATGTAACACCTTGAGAAAGAGTCTTGAAACACTAAACACTTCTTTGCAATATTCCAGACTTCACAACTTCACATTCAAATCATTCCCATTTCATGACACAACATGAAGTGTTGCACTCTCTGCGGGAAACAGACTACAACCATCAGTGAACCCACGTGCACTAGACAAAATGCCTGGTTCCTAATTAGGCAAGTGTTAATAGGAGATTAATTAGCACTAATTGCATAATTTCCAGTTAAACCCCTGGAGGGAAGACCAATCTGTTCATTTCACAAGTGTTTAATTACTTTATTTCTTCAGTTCTATGGAGTCACAAGCTTGCTCATGAACTTAAATGATGATTATATGAATCTGTGCTGTGTGTTGTGGTGTTTCTTTAAAGGTTCTGAAGCATTGCTGTGAGTCTCCACACACCATTGAGGTTCTGCTGAATGCCTACAGTCACCTCAAAGTCACAGACACCTGGGTTGAGGCGGTGCCACCAGAAGTGTTTAAGGCAAGCTCATTAAATAATTATTTCATGAGCTGGGTGCAGTGTCGGTGTTTTAAGACAAATGTTTCGATATGTTGTGGGTTTTTTTAATGTTGTATCTATGTTTTACCTCATCTTCTCTCTTTTTTAATTTCTGTGTGCATGCCAAAAGTTGCATGTTTTGGGGCACAATATCTGGACTACACTAAGACCATGAAAGCTCCATTAAAATCAGTGCTAAGTAAGTTAGTTTTGGTAGTTCAGCAGCTCTTAACAGCACTCTTAAGGCCCAGACACACCAAACCAGCATCAAAGAACTAGTGAGGACAAAGGCCTGTGTCTCAGCCTAGTTGCACCAAGCCCCAAGGAACAGCAATGAGCTTTGAAGCCAATTTTACATGTTGGCCAAATGTGGAATTCCAACGTCTGGGTCCATCACATGATGCCATGGGCCCCGAAGGACTTTTTCCCATAGACTTGCATTGTGAAAGTTTGTAAATCAGTGGATAGATTTTTTTTTGAGTGTCACAACAAAACAATTTGTTCCACTATCAGGATTTGATCCTCTAGATGCCACATTTAATAACTCTGGAAGAGCAGTACAATTAAAGCATTTTTTTGCCCAATCCTTTTGTTTATTACTGTGGGCAGAAGTTAGCCACTCAGCTGCTTAAAATCTCGGGCGCTACAGTACATCCAGGTAATTTCATACAGCAGAAAACAGAGCAATTTTGGCGTTATGTGCCACTGAGCAATGTTCAAGGAATGAACAGGGCCCCACCTCCAACGATGTATCCAGTTCTCTTTATACATCTATAGTTGCACTTAACAAACTGCAAAGACTAAAGCCAGTGGCCAACTAGCTATACGTTCTTCTGCTTGTGACTGAGAGGAAATAACTCTCCATACCAGCAGGCAGCATTAGTCTGTATTCGTCATTCAAAAGCAGTTCTGTAGGACGGGTGAGTGCCCTATGTACAAAGGCAGCGCCCTTGCCGCAGCGGCCGCGGGCATGATGCAGCCTGCGGGCCCAAAGCCCAAAGAAAAAAAAGGGGGAACTGCAAAACCAACAGGATGGATTTAAGACACTAGCTAGCCAGTTAGCATACTAACAATATCACCTGATGTTGGAGGAACAAATGATATTTACCATGCACCAAAGAACAATGACACAATCATGAACCATTTCTGCAAAAGAGCTCAATGGTGAAAGAAAAAGAGCTGAATTGGCTGGAAAAAGCAGATAAGGGCTGTAAAACAAGGGCCACAGACACCCCCAGTGGCCCAACATTGGCCAACAGCTGACCATTGGTTTGGTGTGTCAGGGCTCATCATAGTTGAGGTGATCCATCAGATAGTAGGAGAAACTCTGAAGCCTTTGAATACAGAATTAATTTATACAAAAACATTGAAATGATGATATCAGTAAAACAAAATATGCCAAAAAATTAAAAGTCTTCTGCAGGATGTTTATAGCTGTAGCGTGTGTGACAGTGGACCACACTAATATCTTAAGCAGAACAAAGCTAATGAAGATGACTAGCTTACTGAATGTTTATTTAATTATTACTGTGATTTACTGTAAATTGAGACAAATAAAATCTGTGCTTCACCAACTGATCTCATGTATTTTAATCCAAACAGGAACACAAAGAGTTCTACCAGTCCATCTTCTCTTTGGAGCGGACCCCTCGCTGCCTGCAGCACTTGGCACGCTGCAAACTCAGGAGCTTCCTGGAGGGCCGGGTGCACAAGGTGGTCCCTAAACTCAACCTGCCCAATTTCATCAAGAACTACCTGCTCCTGGAGTACAGAAACTACATCCATTAAAAACACTTTGTGTTGTGTTAGTGTGACTCCTGATGAGGACAGAGTGCTGCTACATGTGAAGCACGAAGCGGCTGCTCACTGGATAACAAGTCAGGATCATAATTAAAACAGTTGCATCGACTGTAGCACTTTACAGCAGCACACTTAATAGTTTGAAATACATTTTGTGCCACACATTTCAGGATGAAGCAGCAGCTGCCTGTCACTTTTATTCCAGTTAGTTTGGTTTTGTACCACAAGAGGGAGCTACAGACTAGAGCTGATGAAATAGATAGCAGGTATGCAATTGTATGTTTTATATATTTTTTATTATTGAGATTACATTTTTTAAAACTGGTGAACTTGATAGTTTAGGGGCTCAGATGCTTGTGTTTTTATACATAATGATTATCACGGTAGTTTGATGTTAATGCGCAAAGTGATGGTGTGTTGTACATTAAGGATTGCCTTAAAATATTTGCATAAATAATTATTCCCATCGGTGTTGATGTAATTAGGCGTTTTATATCAAAAATAGGCTTGATGCAAAATAAAATATTCCACCATGGCTGTGTCATCTAGTCATTTTTTATTATTATTTCCTGTTTCATGTTATCGCTTTCCTCTGCTTATAGTCTGCTGCTGCTGAGTGTCGTTTTTCTATTTTTCTACACTCTCGGTTTTTGTATTAATGACAAAAAAAATACATTTAAAAAAATCAGATTTCTGTTTTAAGACTACACCTACGGTTTAAAAAGATAAGCTGCAAGTTTAAATTAAAAACAAGCTGCAACATTAAAAAGATACCGATTGTAAGTTATGCTTTTAGGAAGAGATCCTGATAAAGTTGTTCTTCTTTCACCTGCACATAGATGCAGAAATGCACAACGAAAAAGACAAACAAGAGTCCAGAAAGTTGCAGCCGTCAGTGTCTCTTAGCGAGAGTAAAAAAAGTTAAGTTGGAGGACTCAATACGGCCACACGACTATTATCTGCAGACTTAATTTCACCCATTTACATTATATTGAATAAACAGCAGCGACGATTTTTAGCACTTCTTGTGACAATTAAAATATACAGACTATTTCGTTATAACAGACTGTAGGAGGCAATTTCTATTAGGGCCTACTTCAACCATCCTGCGTAAGACTTATATTTCAAACGCCAGAAATTGTTGAAAATGATGAGTATTCTATATGGATGTAAATCTGATTTGATCATTACAAATGTGACTTAAAAAAATGTTAATAAAAAGTGTAAAGAGGAGCTGTGAGTTGCTCTCCAACAGAAAGGCAGAGGAGCTCGGCAAATGGTTTCAATAGATCACAGAGAGGTGCTGCTGAAGTCACTTGCAATTATAAGAATTAGCCTGGCCTGGCCCTCCACTGCTAATCAGAGTCGGTGGTGATATGTTTATGTCCTCGTGCAATCAGACGACCAGTTGGAGAGCCCGGGCACCCAGGACTCAATAGGGCTAATCATCATCAGTTCCCATTGCCAGTTAAAAGGTGAAATGATCTGCGATTAAAGCAGTGCTTAAAGAAAAGGAAGGTGATTTTTTTTCCACCCTCTGTGTGCATTTTTTGATCAGGAATGAATTATACGCCTCCCTGCGCGCAAAGCAAAATGTGTGCGTTATTTTATGTATAAAAATTAAAAGTTTAAGGGGGATTTAGTTGACAGATGATGAGCAAGAGACGTTAAAGTTAATAATGCACATCTTTTTTTAACTCCCCCGAGTTCAAACAAAGTGGAGTCCCTCAGATTTGACTTTGGCCACTCTGTGTGTCCGTGTCCACACTGCTGTTGACCTCGCATAAACGCCTTTTATCTGAATCTAATTTCGCGCAGAGTATCTCTCTCCAGGGAACAATTGTTGCAGCACTTCTTTTTCCCCCTCTGAAGCCAAACGCATTGTTTTTAGCCGCGGAGAATAGGACAGAGAGCGGAGAAAACATCTGCCTCTCCTCCCTCCTGACTCTGATGCCCATCGGCCCCAATATTCCAACAAAAGCCACCGTTGTTTTACGCTGTCCCTTGAATCCAGAGTAATTACTTATCATCAATCAAAATTAATAATAGCTGATTGGGTTGGTGTGGTCAACGATTATAGAAGGGGAAGGGCTGGAACAGTCTCTCACACCGTTTTGCAGTCAATGGTGAACCTGGCAAAAGGGGAGGGAGGGCTGGGGGGTGCGACCCGTCTATTTGGTCTCCACTGGGAAACTACCGCCTCTCAAGACGGCCAAAAAGTCAGAGGCTGAATAAGGAAATGAAGCGTAATTTGAGGAAGATGGATGAGCCCCCGGGGAAACACCCCCTTTTCATTCCTCTTGTATTGCAGATGATAACCAATGCGCTCTCGCCCTCTCTCTCCGCGCGCGCGCACACTCATACACACATACGGTGCATCGGAGAGGGGCGGAGGGAGGAGTTGCAGAGAGAGGGGAGAGGTAGATAGATAGAGAGAGCGTGTGTTTATGTCTCAGTGTGTGACAAATAAGAGGGAAAAGGTAGCGGTGGGGCACACAACAAAGCGCCCGACTGACTGACGCATATAGAGTGCAGAGATCCGGAGAAGCAGTCCACTCCCAGGGATGACAATACGACAGAGGATCTACTTTCAATCCACTCTGTCTTTGAACTGAAAGTTTTGCGCGTCGCCGAGGAAAAGGACACCTGCTTTCAAGTTTCCACCAAATCAAAAAAGTGTTTGCCTGCAAAAATGCAGAGACCAGGCGGCCAGGGGACGGCGTTCTCAATCGACTCCCTGATAGGGACTCCTCAGCCCAGACCGGGACACCTGCTCTACACGGGCTATCCTATGTTCATGCCGTACAGACCTTTGGTTATTCCACAAGCTTTATCCCACTCGCCTTTATCGTCTGGTATACCTCCACTCGCGCCTTTGGCTTCTTTTGCGGGACGGCTCACCAACACGTTCTGTGCCAGTTTGGGACAGGGGGTGCCATCCATGGTGGCGCTTACCACGACCATGCCAAGTTTCTCGGATCCTCCGGACAGTTTCTACCCGCCACAAGAACTCCCAGGTCCCCGTTTAAGCGCCGCCGATCCCGGAGCGAGAAGGCAGGAAAGTCCGCACTCTGATGAGCTGCACAGCCGGGACAAGGGCTCCGAGCTGCTCAACTTCTCGGAAACTTTCCAAACAATATCAGGTAAGCTCGGCCTCATTATGTATTCATGGTATTTTAGCTAATCTAAACCTGGAAGCTGGTGCGTAAAAAGTGACCGTTGTGCGTAAAAATGCGTTAAAGCGGATATTGTTGGTCCATGGCGATAAAGTTTGATCTCAGGGATGCACTCGAATTAAAAGAAAATGTTGCATCAGTTTTGCCACCATTGCAACATAACAGAAATATTACTGATACATTTATTAGAGCCCAAACTTATGTGGATGCAACCTGATGACAGTTTAAATAAAATCTAACGGTCCAGATACATTTATTATATATACATTTAAGAACAGCCTGCCATTGGAATTATTCCTGAATTATTCTTTATATAATTATAATAAATTGGAGAACATGCTTAATCACATTTAAAGTTAACTTCATCACAATGAATTTTAAAAGGGAGATTAAATTAAACTGTGTTAAGTTGCCAAAAACAGTTGCAGTGAAAACTTACAGAACAACTCCAGGGCAGCTGTAATGATCTCAGTATGAGTTCAGTTAATGTTTTAACTTGTAAAAACATTTTAGGTGATTCAGAAATTTGGTTCGTGCTGATTATCTCTACCAGCCTACTAAAGCAGCACAATGATTGATGTCTGACGTTGTAAGCCATTGCGTAATGGTCGTTTTTGGCTCAAGTGACTCAATGTGAATGTGTTTCTTCTTTATTTTTCCTTCACGTTTTAGGTGAGACCAAACTGTACAGCTCAGACGACGAGAAGCTGGACCTAAAATCAGCAGACACGGTGTGCAGTGACCGGGAGGACAGCTCCGCAGACAGCGAGAACGAAAGTTTCTCGGACGGGAACAACTGTGGCTCCCTGTCCCAGAAGAGCAAACTAAAAACCGGCTCGCAGGAGGCGCTACCGACCGGCAGCTCCGCGGGGAAGAGCCGGAGGAGACGAACAGCTTTTACCAGCGAGCAGCTGCTCGAACTTGAAAAGGAGTTTCACTGTAAAAAGTACCTTTCTCTGACTGAACGCTCCCAGATTGCACATGCACTTAAACTGAGCGAGGTGCAGGTGAAGATCTGGTTTCAGAACCGCAGGGCCAAGTGGAAACGGATCAAAGCCGGCAACGTTAACAACCGCTCAGGAGAACCGGTGAGAAATCCCAAAATTGTGGTCCCCATCCCCGTGCACGTCAACAGGTTTGCTGTGAGGAGTCAGCACCAACAAATAGAGCAAGGGACCAGGCCATGAACTCTGATGAAAATCAAAAAATATTATTATTAATAATGATAATAATAAAAACACTTACATTGACTCTGTTCCACTGATTCGTTGAACGCATGAAGCACAAAAAGGAGGACTCGATTATTTTGTCTGAGAGGTGAGACTGAGCAGAGGAGATGGTTTGCTCGCAGACAGATCAATTATTTGGCAATACGCTGTCATTTTTATTTATTGCTGTGTGAATATGTAAATATAAATGGGTAAAAATTGGTACAAATGGGCACTATGAGATGAGACTGTAAAGATTTTTTTAAGTATTTATATGTAGGGCCAAACTGTTTCTGTTGCATGTCCTCATTTGGTGATTTTTTTGTTTTGTGTTTCGTACAATTTGTTGACCACATTTGCATGTAAGGCGGTTTACATTTTTTTTTTTTGTTTGGCAACTGTAGGAAACACCTTTGACAGCTATTTGTGAAAAAAAGAGAAAAGATGTGAAGGAAATAATGACCAAACAAGGGACAACTGTAAAGTATATTGACCTAATAAATCGCTTTATACGAAAGTTGGAATCCAGATTGAATTATTATTGTATGGAGGGTAAAGTAAATATGTTTTTATGGTTGCGTAAAAATGTCAAGGAATGATTTTATCCTGCTAAAATGAAAAAAAGTGGCCTATATTGTTGAACATAGCGATTTATTTTTCAGTGCAAACCACAGTCTGGCAGGTATTTTGATATTATGTAACACATGTTAAATAAATAAAAATCACAAAGACGCAATTTTAAATTTAATAATGAGGATATTTCCACTTCACTTCTAAATTTATGAAAGCTTTAAATAAAAAACTGTTTTTCTCTTTGGCATTTAAAGAGCTTCAGCGTTGCAGCTGCAAAGTTCACAAACATCTGACTGTTTTCAGTGATGCAAAGTCTTAGTTAGTTTTAATTCATTATGTTACAAATTATTATTTTTTTCCAACAGAAGCACCAGGACCTGAAAGGCAGATGTTTTTTAAACAACAGCTGTGATTGATTTCTCTTCAGGAGGCCATGTTGTCTCAAGTGGACTGATGGATCCCCATTAGACTGAGAACATGCAACACACTGTAATGAACTTATCTATCAGTCACTGCAGACAGAAGCAAACCGACAGCAGCCATCACTAATCTGACAGGTTAAAAATTAAGTTGGTCAAATAATAAAAATGGACTCTGCAAAAAAAAAAAAAAAAAAAAATCATAACAGGAAGTAATTTTTTGAGACAATTTTAAAGGCTGCTAAAGATGATAGTGTTGCTTCTATGACATATTACATAATGGACCTATCTTAAATGATAATTTAATTATTGAACTTAATTCGAGAGAGATTTGATATTTAATTAAAATATAGACACCTGTAGAAAAATCTTAAAAATATAGTAATAATAATAATAACAGTGGAAAATTATTACATGAATTTTAATTTTTAAAAATCTTTTATTTATTATACATGAGGCAACATGGCTTCTAAAATAAAAAATATTTTAGCTAATAATTAAAATAATTTCCTATAGCTGCATTACAGTTACAGACCTCATTTGCAGGGATGGCTATACTGACACACTGAAAAACATTCTTAGTACTCACTCAAACTAAATATGGAAAACTTACATGGCAATGTAAAATTCTAGAGCAGCAATATTAAAATAATCGCTCACTAAAATAATGTCCGGCCACGTAGCTATCAAATGACAGCAGAGGAGGAAGAGGGCTTGATGTTTTATGCAAACCTTCAGATGTATGTTTCTGAGGCTTACACAGTTTCTCTGAACTGTTTCCAGAAAAGTCTCATGTTGGAATAATTTCACTTCAGCTCAGATGAGAGACGTGATTGGTTTTTCCTGTTTCCAAAACAGACTCAGGCCTCAAGCCATGTTTGAGCCGCTGCAGCAGCACCTGTTGAGGTATGGTGATAGGGTGAGAGTCTTTAAATGTTTTATTAATATGTCATTAAATTAAGCAGCACTCTTCTCGATCAGTGTTTAGAATATAAAGGGTGACACTGTTATAAAAATATTCTTGAATACAGCAGGAAACAAATCATAATCGTGCATTTAATTTCCCCTCAAGCCTCTCATGGACACACACACTGAAAATGATTTTTGACCTCAGAGCATAAACAGACATTTCATGACCTGGGCACCCATGAGTAGTAAAGTTTATTCCACTGTCCACCTCATACATCAAGACTGTGACACTTGGATGGGGATTCAAGGAGTGATGCTCGTGTGAAGGAGCGGTGGAAGTTTTATTATGGTCCAAGAGCTGACTAATATAGATGGTCAATTCCACGACGTTGTGCCAGAGTGCAACAGCTATTTCCGTCCCCATGAGCTGCATGGTGGAGGTGACGACGAGGAGCCGTGACACAGCTCAGAGGCTAAGGTCATGGTGGTTGTTATGATCTAGATCCTGGGAGTGGGGCGGCTTTATTATAAAGTAAGGGAAATTATTAACTAAAAGGGTGACATCTTAAAGGATTTGATGATTCAAAACACTAAAATCATGTCACTTTATTTGGCTATAAATATAGATTTGTGTGATTCTGTAAATCCTTTATGAGCTTTAATAATCTCTCTGCCATTAAAGCTACTCTTTAAGTGAACACCTCAGTCTCAAGACAGCCTCAGTATCACTCTGCCATTCTGCTACTTGAATCACAAATTGAAATATCAGAAGTTCTCTCCAGCGAAGACATTAAACCATTTCCACATTCCCACCTGGAGAGAGAGAGAGAGGGAGAGGGAGAGGGAGAGGTAAGTGAGGGACCTCATTACTTGCTGCTTGTGTGAGTGCAGGCTGCTCAGCGCTGACTGCAGGCCTGACTTCTTGGGAGGGTCCGGACGGTCGTGGCTACAGTGATGTATGGGCAGATGCATCAAATCGCACAAGATAAACAAGCGATGAGTTTCATCAGGGCCATCATAGCTTTAATTTGGCTGCCTAATGAGTCAGATCTAGTGGCGGAGATAAGAGTTGTCAGAGGCCCAGCTCTAATGAATTTCTTGCCACTTGTAATCAAGGTTGCCTGTCTGAGGGGGGATGATTAATGGAACCCTGGAGGATTCCCTCGGCCCTCAGCCTTCATTACAGCTAATGCATTCTCAGGCAAATTAACAGAGAAATGCAGGCAAAAGCCAACGGGGAAGGGGAGAGAAAGAGAGAGGGAAGGGGGGAGAATGGGAGAGAGTGATGGGAACAGAACGTTTATGTAAGACAAAGGAGAGAGAGAGAGGGGAGGATGAGGAGGAAGATAGCATGGTGGGGATGAAACAGCCCCGGTTGGCAGCAGGAGAGGGAAAGAGAGGCAGGGGATGTGCTGAAATCCTCTGATTAGCGAGAGGTTCAAGGATATGGAAATGAAGGCATGAGTTTTTGGTTGGTTAGAAAGGGGCAAGGTGCAACATGGATGTACTGGGCAGACATGATGGAGCTGAAATTGATAAATGGATGTTCAGGTCTGGGGGGGATTCAGGAGAGGAGAGATGGTCAGACGGAAGGAGCAGAGTGGATATAATTATTGGTTAAAGAGGTTAAAAAGGGTGAAGGGAGGACAGGAAAACAGGAAGCAACAGTAACCTGTGCAAATCAAAACACGCCACCTTAGAGCAACATTTATGTTACGACCGGGCACATCACTGTCTGCTCGCTAAACAGGCTGTTAAAGTGGCCCGTGGCCAAGCAGCCCCTACATGTTATGGAAATATGGATTTAATGTTTGCAAATATGGTCTCGTCAGGTCTTTGTGTACCCATCCATCAGCCTCAGACCCACCTCTGCAATCTTGGAGGCAATTTGTCTGAGAAGAGGTGGGCGGCAGAGAGCCCTCCTCACTGTTTAGCAGGCCCTGATGAAATATCAAAACACACAGCAGTGCAAGCGAGCGCTCCAGTCTCACCACAACATACACAAGTGGCCGGGGTCTGCCAAGGCGTGAGGAACGGTAATAAATTACAGGACACAGTCTTATAGTGAGATTACTCGAGAGGTGTGCACTAAATATGATTCTGTTTAGGGTCATTCAAGCAAGGCCTTTACAGTTTGACATATAAAGGGAACATTGACCTCAAAATCAAAATAGCACATTTTTCGTCTTACCTGTAGCGTTATTTATCACTATAGATTGTTTTGGTATGAGCTGCTGAGTGTTGGAGATATCGGCCGTAGAGACGTCTGCCTTCTCTCCAGTATAATAGAACCAAATAGCGCTCGGCTTGTGGTGTTCAAAGCGCAGAAAAAAATACATTTGAAAAACTCAACATCAATGTGTCCTTCCAGAAATCATGATTGATTACTAAAGATAATCCACAGACCTTGTTGTGAGCAGTACCATGGAGGAAATATTTTCTACCAAACACCAACTGTATCACTGTGCAGAAGGAAGAGTGCATCTACTCATGGACGAGAGTGTGCGCATGAGATGTAAACATCCTCTCACACCTAAAATAAAGAGTAAAACAACCAGGTTACAACAACTATGTTGGCGAATATGTGGGCATACAGAGGCAACCCACACAATATTTTTTGGGAACGTCACAAGCTACACCAATTCTGGGAAAATGTGAATGTCAGAATCAAAGAAATTCTGGGATGTGCAATACCTTATAACTGTAAAGTTCTGTACCTTGGAAATATTAAAGAGAGATTTGGCCTATGGAAAAAAAAAAACTATCAGCACAGAGTAACAGAAAATATTTTTGTTAGTAAATGAAATATGATACATGAACTGCAAGATACTGGAAATATATATATATATATATATATATATATATATATATATGTATATATATTTTCCTTTACCTTTCTGATTATGAAAAGAACAATGTAAGTTGTTATAAATGACACTTACGGTTGTATATACAAACTAAAACTCAATAAACATTAAAGTATTAAAAAAAGTCTTCCTCCTCAGCTGTAATGTTAGCTAGCTCAGCGGTGCTAGGTGAGCTAGCAGTAGATGTACGCCTCCTTCTGCGCAGTGATACAGTTGGCGGGTGTAGTTTGGTAGAGAGAAAGTAGTTCCTACATGAAACTGTTCAAGTTCTGTGGATCATCTTGAGTAACTGGGTCATTATTTCTGGAAAGAGACAATGCTATGTGTTTTTCAAAAGTGTTTTTTGGGACTTGGAGCACCACAAGCTGAGCGCCATCCAGTTCCATTACACTGGAGAGAAGGCAGACATCTCCACGGCCGATATCTGCAACACTCAATAGCTCACACCAAAACAGTCTAGAGCAGGGGTAGGCAACCTGCAGCTCTACAGCCCCTCTTCAATGACTCCCTGGCCAAAAAGTAGGCTACATGGAAATGAATCATGATTGTTTTTGAACACTGAAATTTTAATTTATCATTGTTGTAGGCCTAATGTGATTCTTACTTTATCCAGTTGTACAAAAGTGTAACGTATTAGCCTACAACGAATCAAATAAACGTTTCAACATTTCGTCAACTACAATGTGAGTCATAGCTACGTCCATGGCCTGGCATCTTTTCTCTAAGTTTTGCGGAACATCAAGAGCAATGACTTGTCTTGAGTCTCCTTAGCAAGGCTAGCAGTAGATTCGAAATCCAGAAAGGAAAAGTCTTGGAAATATTGAATTTAATAGTGCAGAAACCTGAATAAAATGTTTGCTGCAAGGTATCAAACATTCATAAATACAACAGAGTCACCACCTGGTGGTGAAATGGTGAAACATATTAATGATGAGACCTATATAAATGCTGATAAGCTAATTTAGACTTAATAAGGTTGTGTTACCTTTATCATAAGACTCAAATTTATTTTGCGGCTCCAAACAGATTTAATTTGACCAAAAAATGGCTCTTCTGGTAGTAAAGGTTGCTCACCCATGGGCCTATAGTGACAAACTCATGGGGAATTATCACCTGACGTTCCACTTCCCCTCAGACCTGAACTTTTAGATCTATTTTAGTGTCTTTTATCACATTGTTTTGGTTTTTCTGGCCCCAAAATTAGCTCTAGAAACTCACTGTGCACTACCTGCCCAGCGCCAAACAGCAGACAGGCCCAGTTAGCAACTAGCTGGTGAACATAGTGCAGCATTTAGCAGCTAAAGAGCCAGATATTTCATTGAGGAGATGGTGGAGAGCAAACAGAGATTAAAAGGAGAGTGACAGTTGGACTAACATTTGTCAGGGGGACAAAGCTGGATGTGTAAAAAGGCAACTATTGGCTAATATCAACTTAAATGGTGATGATATGTCAATGATGTGTTTACAGGTTTTTTTTTCCGCTGCTCCAAAGTGGCCAAAAAAAAAACAATAATGAAGGTTTAAATTTTTCTGTACATTAAAATATCCTTGTCCACTTGACATTTCGCTGCACTATATTTGTGGTTTTTTTGGGCACTGTGTCCATGATTTTCGTAGCTTCCTCTTGGATGCTTGCTGCTAATGGTCTCCCACCTGGCTGCTACCTTTTATAAAGTCCCGACCTTACCTGCATGCATGACCAAGAACGTCCCGACCACAGCAAAATAAGAAAAAATGAGAAAATACGGGCAGAGGCTACGTTCTCTGCAGATAAATACACCGCCACACATGTCTATGGGCATCATAAGTGATGAATAAGAGGGATTACTTTTGTATGAGTCTATACATTGTTTCCTGTTTGTTTGTTTTTTAATCTTATATAGTATATCTTTAAAAAGTCAGCTAATCTGCTGCAATAGACCTGTCCGTCTGTGGGTGTGGGCTGATTGACAGACTAACCAAACAACCGATCCACCATCATCAGATTGTGATTCAAATATTGCTAATTGGTGCAGGGATATGCAACATAACTGTTTTCCTGTGTGAGCCTCCACTTTACTAGTGAGAAGAGAGATAAACCAAACTGTCATGTGCTCATGTAGGACCCCATTAGCGCTGATAAGAAATCTGACTGATACATTTTTGGAGGGCCTTTAAGTGTGACCTGAAGCATTGTGGCTCCATGTCAAGCCAGCACGGAGGGAGGAAGTGGAAACCCTAAAGACAAACCAGGTGATGAAACTCAAACAAAGCCGGCCAGCAGAGAGAGGAAGGGGATGAAGATATGCTGAGACAAGATTAGCAGGAAATAAGAAGTGGATTAGTGAGGGCTTGACTCCTCTGAACACTTAGACCTTTCACTTTTCCCCACGGTGTTGTGCTGCCTGACACTAAGCCCGGCTCTTTATCTTAATCCTCTTCCACCAAACTGTTGGGGGTCCCACAAGCAGGAAGTGGAGAGAGGTTGCTTTACTTACCTCAACACCAGCTTGGTTGAATTGTCTCAGACACATTACCAGGACTGTTCCAGTGATGCTGAGTGTCTCCAGGAAGTTTGATGAAGCAACATGCAAAAGGGAAGAACATGAAATGGCGGTATTTGTTGAAGTGATAGTGGGACTTTAATCTGAAAGACATGTCTCACCTCGTCAGCAGGTCATGAACAGAAGCAGCAGGAGTGTGATGGACGATGGATGAACACATACACAAGACAAATGCGTCAATTTCCCTAAATGCAGGGAAGGCTACTTCGTTTTATTTGAGTGTTTATTAATAGGTCAACAGTCAGCCAAGCATCCAAGCATACAACAAGGTACTCTTTAGCTTTTGCTTTGTTTCACGTTCTGAACGTAAGAGGAATTACAATAGGAAAATTAACTTGAACAAAAAACAAAACAAAACAAAAAAAGATATTTACAGACTGCATTATAAATATGTCAAATGTACATCATTATACACAAGTACCAAAGATGGTCGGTTAGTGTCGAGACCAAACAGAAGTACCTTAAAAATATGCCTAAGGTGGAACAAAAAACAACATATCAAAATATGGTTCATGGGTCAAAGGGGACCGTTGACCTAAAACCAGTTTAGTTTGTTTCTCTAGGAGGAGGTTGTCTTCAGATAAAAGCATTAAGCTAATATGTACACTTGTTCATATGTTGTGTCTGGGAAAACAGGCAGGTTTCTAGTGTTTTTTTTTTTTATCATCTACAGTATGTAAATAAGGGTTCATCAGGGTAATCACTATAAACATTAAACTCCCCACAGTAATCCCCTCGGACACTGAAATGTACTCACGGAAACAAGTTGGTCAAGTAAAAATCAGAAATAAGGCCAGTACCACTGTACAGTACGAGTAAATTTGAAGGTAGCTGCTTGAATTTGTGGTCGGTTTTGGGATGTCTTACAGAACTAGTTTGACATTTTGGGCAATGTGCTTATTCGCTGGAGTCTGGAGCTAGAGCCAAGAGACGCTTAGCTTTGCTTAGCTAGCTAGCATAAAGACTGGAAGCAGGGGGACACAGTTAGCTCAGCTCCCTCCGGTGTTTGAAAGTCTGCCTATGTGGTGTAACGTTATGCTAAGCCTTTGGACACCAAGTCCGTATTTTTCATACAAAATTGTTGCATGTTTACAAAGAGATATGACTTCATGTTGTGTCAATCACATTTAAGGCTCCCTTTACATATGACAATGGACATGTCGGTTGCAAACGTCACTGTCCTCCATGCCCTTCCATGCATCCACTATGAAAGCATTGATGCAGCCAATAAATGGCACTAGAGGGCGGAGTCAAAAGTTTTGCACGACAACAAATAAGGCGATGGTGGAGGAGGTCGTAATATTGTACCTTTGTATGGAGGTAGGGCTGTAGATGGAGGTGGTCTGTGTGGCCATTATATATCCCGACACGTGGACAGAGCATTCTTTTCACTAAATATTATAATATATTACCAATTTGTTCCGTTTCGCAATTATTTAAATTTCTCGGTCGTCTCCTATGGTCGTACCTCTCTTGAACTACACTACATTGCGTCCACAATCTGGTACTGCTCCGTTTCGTGCGTGTCTGTAAGCTTTCAGAAAACATGCACAAATATGGACGAAAGGCTCTGTCCATCTCCGTCTTCGTATCTAACGTTGAGCATAAATGAGCCCTTACACACCGACTCCAAGACTTTTGTCCATCATTCAAGTTTTCAGGACAGGTTTCGATTTTCTGCATTATTTTTTTGCATCTGTCAAAGGCCTTTAGAAAGTTGCTTGAGTAAGAAGCAGCGAAGAAATGTGGCGAAACCTGCGGACACTACGTATCCACAATGAGAGTGCGTAACAGGTCAGAGGTGGCCATGGGGCCAGCAAGAAAAAGACGGCGAAATATTTGGAAGCAATTTTCTTCTTGAAATCTTCAATGACAGAGAAAGTAACGTGGCCTGTTCAGAAATGCACAACGGCGATGATGACGCCTACAGCAGAGTGCAACTTAATAGCCACACTGCAACACTTTATAACTCAGGTAGCAGCGGTGCCAAATGCAAGAAGCAGGCAGAGACTGGCGAAGAGGTAACTCCAGTGGAGACAAGCAAGGGAGCAAATGCGTCTTTGCCCCATATTGCAAATTTTGACAATGAATAGAAAAATAAAGGTGCAAGGGTTCTGTGTGGAACACGCATATGACAAATCCGGTGTTTGCTAAGCTAGGCTAATCACCCTCTGTCTCCAGCTCCGTACAGAACACACAGACATGAGAGTGGCATTAATTCTCTGATCAAGACAGCGAATAAGCATATTTCCAAAAATGTCAAACTACTCCTCATATCACTACGGTCATTTACAAACATCCTCTTTGGACCACATATTCACTCACCATGGGCTCTGCAAACAGGACTACTGTAAAGCAACAACAGAATCCTGAAGATAAGATCGTACAAAAAGTTAATAACTTGCTCTGTAAACATACACATCCTGCCTCTGTAAACCCATAAAATCAAGACGGTTTAAAACCTTAAAAATGGCAGTTGAATAAAAGGGAAAGTACACGGTAGACATTGTGCCAACTCCACCTGAATTCATCTCTTATCTTTACTATAAATGAATTGGCTTATCATGTCAGTGGAATACTGTACATTTGTATTAATGCAAAGAGAGCCAAACTAATTATACGTCCCTCTACGAATCTCCTTGCTCACTTTATACCTAGATGTCTCGCTTCAGTCACTTCAACGCATTATGTGTTAACTCTCTGCTTTTAGGCTGACACTTAAAGAAAAGGATTTTTTTTAAATTTAACTCTAAAAGTCAAAGTTCAAACTGTTCTTATAAGGAATAAGGTGAAGGAACAAGAACTACTTTTTACAGCGATCTGTACATCAGAACACAGTTATGTTCCCAAATCTTCACTGTCTCCAGTGTCCTCTCTCCCATGGTTATGAACAGAAATGCCCAGTCGCTCTCTGCTGCACACGGTCACGGACGAAGACATAAGCACACGTGTTGTACAGTTAATGTACGGACGCACACACACAGTACCACATATGTATTTCACAGCAACAAATGGAGGAAATGCTCTCGAGAGTACCAATTACTACAGCCTTTGGCCACAGGAGGCGAATAGATGCTCCGGTATCTATGTCAAACAATTATCAACACGATCTAGTCAGTTGGAGAATTACTCCAACAAAGACGCCATTAATGGTACAATTTCACTGTTTCAATCAAACCTTTGAATTTGAATGAATTCTGATTGAAGAGGCACGCTTACAAAGCCATGCGGCTCGATGGTCATAAAACATCATGCCCCTTAATTCCTTTGTAGTCACGGACACTTTTACTGGAGGATCACGATAAGGGTGGCAGAGGAAATGACTCACTTTCACCCAGTAGGAATTCTGCAATCAACTCCTTTATGATGATCCGAACCCATTTTCCTATGAATTAAGTATCTAAATCATTTGGACTCTTCAACTATAATTGCTTTGCCTTTGTATATGAATAGTATGTCAAGAGTTTGATAGCTGTGTTGAAGACATGCATCATTACTAAAAGCTGTAACAGCCATCGAGATCATGGAAGATTTAGTTTCTTTTCCCACATCAGTATTTTCTTGTCACTTGTAAAACTATTCCTCACAGTTTTATGATATTATGCTTAGGCTTGGAAATTTGAAGGAAGTTTCTCATTTCAAGCTCATTATAAAATCAGTTCACGTTGCAGAAGGGGAAGACATAAAAGGAAATGTTCAAGCATTAAGGAAATGCTTTTCGTAGGGAAGGTATGAATGCCAAAGTAAGTCATTTGTTTGGTTGGTGCTTAAAAAACAAAAAGCTTAAAGCTGATCGTGATCATTTCAGACCAAGACTGAATGAATTCAACAAATAAAAAATAATAATATAAAACAAACAATGTACAATGTCCGAACCCCAAACGCCCACATCTTTCGGCATAGTGAAGTATAAACAATGAGTCCATGGCTCCTGATATCTCTCCATTGGTACTGATTCTGGGTTACACAGTGTGAAACAGAGGTGGAAGTACTGGGAAGAGACAGGAGCGGGTATGGGGTTGTTGGTGTGTTTGTCTGCGGCTGCTCTCTGGCTCCTACATGATGCTGATGCTGCGGTTCAGCTCACACTGGGCGTTGTTGTTGTTGATGTTGGGATTGGGGTTGCGGCGGCTCATGTTGGGTGTGGGCACGGACGTCAGGCTGCTTGTGTCGTTGGGGCAACCGTGCTGAACTAAGATATCAGCGCACTCCTGGCTGCCGGCACGCCGGGCGTAGGACAGCGGGGTCTGACCACGAGCGTCCCGACTCTTCACGTCCACACCGTACTGTGGGAGAAAATGACAGGTATGAAAGGCAGGTCAGATACATGATTTTACATATTTTGGGAAAATTCCACGGATTTCCAGTATGACAATAGGATTTTAAAAATAATATATGCAATGCAACCACTCTGTAGATGAACTCTTTTTAATACTTCTACTCGCCGATTTCTTCCTCCATTTTTCCCTTCACTTTCTACAACCAGAAGCAGTTTTAAAGCTGTAAGTTTAATCGCAGTAAGGATTTGTTTACCATAAACTACAATGCTCACTGTTGTCTTGGATAAGGCAACACAATGACACAATGTCAAGCTCAGCTCACATCCCATTTGTCATTGATTCTGACTCTGTTCTATTCCCGGGGGGTCTTTGCTGCTGCTCTCCCTGCCTTAGAATTTCCATGTAGGCGCATGGAAGGGCAGGGAGGTTTGCTTTCACTAGCCCCTTTTACACTGTCAGATTTTCCGCGAATGTTGGGCCGCTTTGCCGGCATGCTGCGAGTGTTTAGACACACAGAGCAAGACTGGCAAGTTGATCCGACGTGCCCAATTTTCCGCCTCGTAGGGTAGACATATTGGCTGAACCCTTTTAGTTTAAAAAGACCGAGGCGACCTTCCGCCACGGGAGGGACTGTTGAGGACTTGTGGGAGGAGCTGTTGATGATGCCGCACGTGTGACCCACTGGCGGTGGATAAACAGGAAACAGCTGATAGCAGGAATTAGCGAGTAGTTAGTAGCAAGAGGGAAACACAAACCTGGCAGACACTGTAAAGATGAGCAACTGGGGAGACAAGGAATTGTGCACTCTCCTTGCCCTCGCAAACGAAGAGGCCATTAACCGTCAGATGACGGGGACGGTGAAGGACAGGCCAACTTATGAGAGAATCGCTGAAGGACTGACCAGCCGCGGCTTCCCTCCCACGTCACTGTTTACGTCACATGTTAAGCTACACGTTTTGTTACTTGCTCACGCCCCCCATTGTGCCGAAAAAGGCACATTCTGTATAAACAAAAGTAGGCAGGTGGCATTTTGCTGCACTCCCCGATTTTGTTTTCATATTGCTAATGCTGAAAAAAGACTGATTGGGCTTTCCTGCAAATTTGCACAATTCCTATCTAAAAAGGGCTACTGCCTCAGGCTTTCTTTGTTTGCATGTGGAAGGGCAGAGAGGTGTGCTCTCTCCACCTTAGGCTTTCCACATAGACCCATGGAAGAGGCTTTCTGCGTAGGCCCGAGGTAAGGCCCTAGAACGGAGCCATGCCGCCAAATACAAAACTGCAAATAGAAATAACGTTTTCTTTGTCTAAAGTGTTCCTGGCTGAAATTAGGGTATTTTTCATTCAGTATCTGCAAAACCTGAACATTTAAGCGGTGAGCGTTATACATACTTTAACAGCTTTAACCCCTCAACATTTTCTTGCAGCAGCATTGAAGTATTATGACTTGTTGTATATTTTGTATCTGAATGTCCCAACACTTCATCAAGGCTGCAGCTCATATTTGGTGAAATATTCAAACCTACAATTCTGCACTACGTTTCATGGCATGTCCTTGACATAATATAGAAATATTCTCTATACCAGTGGTTCCCAACTGGTGGGTCACGGTCCCAAAGTGGGTCGTGGGTCCATTATAAATGGACAGAAGTGACGCAAACATGTCAAGTTTATTTTGAAATACAGTGAATTTCCGGCACAGAGTTTTTAGAGTTTTGCCAAATGCAAGTATGATGCTGAATGTATTAAACTGTGTGATCTTGAACGAATGACTAAAGAGAAATCTGGACCCTGTGGTTGGACCAGTTGGGAACCACTGCTCTATATCCTGTCCATTTCACACACATCGACATATTTGAATCTTGGACAATCTCGGATCTCTTGAATCTTGACTAACACTCAAAATATATTTTTTTGCTAATTTGAAAAATACTTGCTGCACAACTAGGGCTGTAGACAGACTATTACATTACCAGGCTTTTGATAAGCCAACTGCACCAAATGGCAACTGCCACAGTCGCTATGTGAACGTTTTTTCTTTTTTTTCCACAGGGCTTGTTTGTTTTTTCTGGTTACTGAGAGATCAAAAATGTTCAGCTTCACGTAAAACGCTGCAGCTGCTTGTCGCTGTTGAACCACCCAGTCAGTTTTTTCCATCCAAAATTGGCGCATGTCTAAAAATAAATACATCTTCATGTTGTGTCAATCATGTTTGCACACTGAGTCTGAAACTCTCATCCATCATAAAAACTTCTTGACGTACACCAGGAATCACTGAAGACAATGTGGCTGCGGGACATAGCAACGCCAAGACAGAGAAACAGGGAGCACAGAATCATTTTATGACTAAGATAGCTCACTTTCAACAGGTTAAATAGTAATATTCAGGTGGATGATGATGAAAAGGAGGAGGATGTGGATCACACACAGGGAAAACTCCGCCCCTTCATGCAGCTGTGGTGGCAGATTATTAGAAAGAAGTCTGTAATCTTACACTTAGTTTCACTGAGACAGTTTCTTTAGAGTTTGGTTAGTTGTGTCAAGTTTATACGGAGTTTCTGCTCTGTTACAATAAAACTTGCAGAAAATATAATTGAACAACTTTGAAAAATAAAAATTCAAATTATGACATTTTTTAGACACCTGCCTGGGAGGGGACTTGTAATGAGAAACTGGAATATCTGACAGTGTTAAAGAAGTTTTCTGGTTATTTGCAAGTTCTTCTTTTCACACCTATTCTCCTAAATCACCAACCCAAACACTTAATGCCTACAATAATCATGTTTATCCACCTCTGACCGTCCCACTGTAAGCCGGAGGAGCAAACTCACCCAGATGAGCAGCTGTGTGATGACCACGTTGGCCATTGCGCAGGAGAGGTGCAGAGCGGTGCGTCCATCTCCGTCCCCGTAGGTCTCGTTAACCTCCTCCTTGGTGCCGTGGGCCAGCAGCAGCACCACCAACCTCAGGTCATCCTCCACCACTGCCCGAAGCAGCTGCTGCCCCAGGGGCACGTCCGACTGGGGCAGTCCCACCAGGAACATCTTCTGCTCGTACTTGGCTCGGATCCAGCGCTCCTTCTCCTCCCTGGAGAGAGGGAAATGACAGGGATGCTACAGGTCAGGCAGGGCGAAAGGTAAACACACAACTATGAGCAATTTAGCACCGAAGTTTAAGAACTTTTAACACATATCTCATAATTCAGAGTGATTTTAGGGCACAACCAGGAGAAACAGGTAGAATGTGGACACACGAGGGAAGTATTACAGTAATTGACCTGAGAGACTCACTTAAGTGAGGTTTTTAAATTATTAGAACACAGGAAAGCCACTAGCCTCCACTATCACAGTGGGAAATAATGCAGCAAGATTGGCTGCAGAGATGAGAGAATGCCAAAGGCTGTGACGCTTTGGGCAATATTCCACTTTCTAGTGATTAAGGTTGACAGCAAGACGGTGAGAGCCTGGCCAGCTTTCTAAAGGTTACACATCTTGAACAGCATGTCTGCCGCTGACAATACAGGAAGGAGGGGGACGTATTTTTTATCAGCGCTGTCGGCTGTCAGTCTGAACTGGTGGATCCCCTCCACAAAAGAGGCAGTGTGTCTCCGAGCCCCGGTCTCCCTTGGGGTGGCTGGGCCCTGAGTCAGATCGATGGGGCTGAATGGCAGCCAGAGAGGGACGGTGGGATGTGGGGCTCCTTCTCTCCAGCCTGCAGCAGAGAATAGAGGCTGAGGGGAGGCTCCATCCTCTATCGCCAGGCAGAATTCTATCTATTGCTGTCCATCTTGACCCCCCCCTCCATTTCATTCTCTGCCCACATACAAACTGTCCAAATAAGAAAGAAAAAAAAATCAATATCAATATATGAATGACTGAGCATGCCCAGTGTGGCACTAACCCCGTGACCCTGTCAGCCGGTGTGATAAGGGGAGCAGAAAGAGGCTGTTGTTTGGGTTTGTGGGTGAGTGACAGAAAGGAGAAGGTTTGTACGGATAAGTTAAAGCGTCGACGCCGGCTGGAGTGACAAGGCTCTCGTGGGACTCTCCATCAACGGGCTGAGGCGTAGCAGCAAGTTCAAGCTGACAATCACTTCAACTCTATTTCATCATAATCACAGTGACAGCAAATGGAACAACTTAATTACCAAAATCAGCCTTTTAGACGAGCAACAGAACATCGCATCTACACGTGAAACTAATACATATATATCAAAGGGTTGAACCAACCAATACAACACATTTGGATTTAAGCCATTCACCCTTGAGTCTTTTGGTTCCAACTCCACGTTATGTAGACGAATGTAATTTTGTCTGTGGCGCTAACACGTTTGTTAAACGACATTTTAAGAATAAAGCTGACATCATTCTAAATTGTATTTATTGTCAACGAATCCCATGAAAAAAACTCTCTTAATACTTTCCGTCTTCCCTACTGTGTCTGTGACTCTTTGCCCCAAGCTCCTGTGTTAAATCCTCAAAAACAGTCGACAAATATATGGTTGAATTTTTCTAAAGGCACAGTCATTTCCTAAAACAGCATCATACTGTAGAATTTACCAAATTTTATTCAAACAGGAGTAAATAGCACATATGTTAGGGACTATTTTCAACTGCGGATCAATGCACATTTGGTGATCTAGTGGGGTGTCCGCGTGAAATCAACTGCAGTGCCTGCGTTTATCATAATGAAGGAACACGTAACACTGATGTGTTTGTAATAGTAATTGGTTTTTAAGTTTTGGCCACCAAGACAATATCAGTTAGTGAAATTAACTCGTTAGTTCTGTTCTTCATCAGATTTGTCGACAATAAGAAAAATACAGCATATGTCAGCCTTATCCTTTAAAAAAATCAAGAGCAGCTTCTTTTTCTTAAAACAACGTCCTACTTACTTTTGATAACACGCAGACCTTGTTGGTTATACTTTCTAATGAAAATACAGTCCCTTCTAGGAGAGGGGGTGCAAACTGAGTTGTAGATGCATCACGATTCTCTCTTGAAATATTGTCTCGAATGCAGAAAAGTCAAAAATCATACATTTAAAATCCAGTTCTCAGCATTTTGATTGCCTGTAACGATTTTGTAAAACTGGGCTGTGCATTTCTTACGGCTGAGGAATCAATAATAAGGATTGTCCGAATGCCAGGCCAGAACATCTAGCAACTCATTGCCCCCATCAAGTAAGAAAAAGAACCCCACATTGTTTTTCCAGAGTTAATGAGGGAGTGAGCCATCTTGCTTCCGTCTGTTCCCCTTTTTAAACGTACACATGTGCAGTATCGATTGGACACTTGTGAGAAGATGGTGGCGGGACTTGAGCTGAAGCGCAAGCATGCATTTCAGTTATCCTGGAAACAGTAGCTGTTTTGGGCGGCATTAGAAGTTGTGAGCAAAACTCCCACGTAAAGCGCAGTTGAACACAAGTTTGACAACAAGGCAAGGTGAGAAAACATAACTAACTTCAGTCTTTGTTGTTATTCAATAGCCACAAATAAATGAAATAATTTGTATAGGGGCTAATAAAAATTGATTTTGGGCAAGTTGATTTCTGACCAATCTGCTCAACCAAGCAAGTAAAAAAATAAATAAAGAAAGAAAATAAAAATGCTAAATCCTTGATAGTGAGATGTAATGGATGTAAAACCTTCCTTAGGGACTGAGCCAACTGGATAGTGAAACGTAACGTATGTTATCATGTGTGCCATGTTTACAATTTAAGCTAGGCTACTTCTTGAATTTTGATGAGGATGGCTAAGAACCATAGACGGATACAATATGTCCGACATGCCTTGGTTTAAAATCTAGGATGTGAAAGCATTTTGGCTTTCATAAAGTTTTTTTTTTTTTTTTTTTTTTGATAGGACAGACAAGTGTGAAAGGGGGAGAGAGAGAGAGAGAGGGAGTGGCATGCAGCAAAGGGCCCCAGGCTGGGGTCGAACCCGGGCCGCTGCAGCAACAGCCTTGTACAGGGGACGCCTGCTCTATCCACTAAGCCACCAACGCCCTGGCTTCTATGAAGTTGAAGGGAAAAGGGACTTGGACAAGAGCCACACTATATATAAGTTAAATCATGTTTATTTTAATTATGGATCATTGAAAATACGCCATGTTCTGAAAGTAGCAAGTCACCATTGTTTTTATGATCACATTGAAGTTTTGAGGTACCTAGATATTAGTTTCTTCTGAGGTGGAATTGGGGTGATGCAGTGATATCTTAAAACCTGCTTGAATAAAATCATAAACGATCTTCAACCGCTAAAGGTAAAAAAAAAAAAAAAAAATGCTCATCTGTCATCCCCGTGAGCTGACCCTGAGTAAATCCCCAAATAGCTCACTTCCGATGACAGCAGCAGTTTTAACAATAGTTACCAGTTCAACATTAGTCACTCTCCTCTATTACGACCTTAGCAGCTAAGTGTCGAGGCTGCCAACTTACCACAGACAGCAACCATTTTCAGACTCATATGTCAGCTGCCAGGCTCACTTCACAGAGCAGTCCGTCTTGCACAGAGGAGCCTGGCACTGGCCCTAACTGCAGGAGTTAAGGATGTGATGGAAGAGGTGCGGCTCTTTATCAGCACAGATTGATTAACTGCAAAACGCCACCAGAAGCTCATAAAGCAACTTAACCCACATCTTAAAAATAGCCTGAGAGCTGTTGCATCTATAAGCATATGGGTGCGTTTTTGTTATGACCTCGGGGAAAATGTGGAGGAGAAAGTCCTCGGTCAACACAAGAAAATCTTTTCTTAAGGGCGAGGGTATTATGTGAGCAACAATACAGCCCTAATGGCAGGCAATTGCAGTGGCTCAGAGTTTTATGGTGTAAGACCTTCATCAATCCCTACTCAGTCATTATGTGTGGACAAGCCTGTTAGCAAATCAATTGGCCTCAGAACCAGCGGACTGCTCAGAACAGGAAGGGGCTGTCCTGCCCTCCCCTCTTATTTCCGGTGCACTCTTTGAAAACAACTCCCTTTTTTTTACTGCCAAAGAGGATAAAGTATGTCTGAAAACTCTTTCAGCAACTGTAATCCTCAGGGCAAAACAAAAAATCTACAACCTTTAACAAAAAATCTGAGCATGGTTAAATACAATCACTTAGAGCTGTTGTCTAAAGTTTGTCTCAGAAAGCCAGAGCATGAATGAGATGCTGAATCTGTGTAGCCCAGTGAATTGATATGAGCTAAATGAGGCAGAAAGTTAGCACCAAGATGTGAAACAAAAAGGCTGAGGAGAGCCATTAAGAAGACGTCAACATCTCAGAAAGGAGCCCTGAGGACACTTTGTTAGCCTCCGCTTCGGAATCAGCCTCAGAGACCTGCGGGAAAAGGCCTCACTCACTGCTGATGCTGAGCTCTGAATTCAACCGCAGCTCTTTTTTGTTTTGTTATACATCGTCTACTTTTACAAAAAAATAAAAGCAAAAGCAGCCGGGCAGTGGTTTTTTAAAAAATCCCTAAACTGCTGCCACTTGAAAGACAGAGTGTGAAAGGAAGTGAAATGGTAATCCCGCCTCTGTCTTTTGTTTGGAATAGAAAAACAATCCAAACAGAGGTAGGGTTTAGACAGTCAGGGGGAAAACTGAGACCCTTGAAAAGGACACTTCCTCACCACAGGAGGAAGAAAAATAAAATCAGCAGATTTAGCATGTCAAAGCGCCAGGACAGAGTAGGAGGGGAGCTGGAGAGGGGAAGGAGAGTGAATTTTCACAGCATGGGGGGATATTTAGGAAATTGAACCGATGGTTACTCTTACACACACACACACACACGCAGGCACCAACAGTCACCAATTTCTCCACCCTGGCTTGAGCACATACTTGTTCTAAATTTCTCTGTTGCTTAGGGGACAGAGGGGAGCTTAAAGTTCCCAATAAAAATGCCTGTGTCTCTTTCAACTACAAACAAGTGCTCTTTGCTTCACCGCAAACTTCCTCCATCATTCAGAGTCATCTCACAGCTGATTATCAGTGTTTAACTTTCAACCGTTATGTAGAAAGAAATCTTGGGCAAACATCAAAATGCTCGCCGAGTCTAAAGTGGAAATGGGCTCCTGTCCAGAGCTGGTGTCCCCTTTCATTTGCCTACGCAGAAGCCCACCTAGATAAAGGCAGCCTTAACAGTAGAGAAAGGCCTCTTTTATAATTCTATTAGAGCTCTGTCCTTTCAGCTCTCCGTTGAGCAATGGATCCTGACCCTGACTTAATTAAGTGGCAAATGGCGGAATGATTCTCCTAAACCCAGCCCACGGAGTCAAGAACACATGACTGAATTCAAATAAAGAGGGACAAACAAGGATAATTAGTCAAGCCTGAAAGACAAAGGCGAATGGGAATTTATAAGAAGGGAAGGGAAACTGAGACGGCGGGGGTGGAGCCAGCGCTGGAGTAGCCACAGAATGACCAATCTGACTGCCTGCAATAAAGGTGCATTGGCCCATAGGAAGAGGAGGATGTCCGTCCCACCACTCGCCCATCTTTCAAACACACACTGAGTCCTCCTAAACAATCAAAGCTTCCAGAGCTCCTCCTACTCTTCCCCGAGGAACCAAATTCACTGCGGACACATCAAATAGACGCAGTGAAGGGGAGAAATGGTGGTGTTGGAGGGTTGGAGGGGGGGGGGGGGGTCTTGGGGTTTGACCAGCCTGAACAGACCTCACAGTGGGGGTGGGCAACTTGTATGGGACCGATTCCCATGCAGCCAGCAGCTTCACTTCCACAAACCGAGGGGAGGGAAGAGACAGAGAGTGAGGAAGAGGGACAGCAGCAGAAAGACAGAGAGGGGGCTCGGAGGGAAATGACAGAGATGAAAAAAAAAAAAAAAGCGCACACAACAGGGACAGAAAGCTGGGCCCCAAAGCATCAAAGGTTGCTAAGGGCCAGAAATGAAGGAGCAGCACAGTAAATGCCGCTGCAAAAGTGCTAAATAAGGCCCCCTATGGTCCAGCGGGTACAGTGTAGACACGGTGCGCTCCGCTCCAAGAAGAACAGCTGCAAAAGAATTAAGACAAATATTTGTGGAATAGCTGCTACCTTTTCTTGCTTCCAGAGTGCGGTCTGAACAGATGACCAGAATTCAAAAGGTTGTTGTGTGGAGCTCTATAGAGAGGCCAACAGGAGAGCATCTGGGTGCCGTAGGCAGGCAGAGGGATGAGTTGAATATATTGTGACATTAATGAGGTTGTCAGACTCCTCATGATGGAGTGGCTGTGTTTTTGTGCCAGCAAGACTAACACCCTTAAATGCTCATGCTGTTAACCCCTGCTGAACCCTCGCCTCACATACAAAGCAGAGGGGACGATAACACATGCCCTGCTTATGTATGCAGCCTGCTGCACGTACATACACATTTCAAATTCTCGGTCACATAAAGGGACGGCGTCAGATCTTTTCCCTTTTATTAAGCTAACAATATTAAAGCTAAATTGCACGGTTATGTAGACTTTGCCATCAGGTCTTCCTCTACATCTACCTGGCCCTGAAACCCGGTGGCATGTGGGCAATTAGTGACTGTGGTACCACCTCTCCCACACAGGGCTAATTACTGACCTGTGGGTTTCATTTAGAGAGAGAGAAAGAGAGAGAGAGGGAGGACATGGGAAGACCCAGCTATTCATTTGTCTTAATTAATTACTCTTCCTCCACCAGGGCTCCTGGCAAGGCCGGCTATTCTAAAAGCTCTTTTGAGAGTCGGCGTTCCAGCACTCCTAACCTGTGAGTAGCCCCCAAGCTTTGCTCCCTGTTTTGGGGAATCACTTGGAGGACAGAGGCCACTGTGGACAAATCCTTGAACAGGAATCCAAATGACCACAGCAGCGACGTTGTAAATGCTGCAAACAGCTTGGGAGGACGAGCAAAGATGCCACCGCCGGAGCAGAAGGGGTTAAAAGAGGCAGCGGGGCCAGGTTTGGAGAGGTTAGCGGTGTGATTCATTTTTATTACCACGCAGCCCCTGCAGGCGGCAGGAGTGGCAAATTATTTCTGAAACAAAGTGGAGGGCTCTCATCAGAGCTATTACCTGCCTGTGGCCGAGGGCGGCGCGGAGCCTACAGAGGGTGACAGTGAGAGGCCCGCGTCAGTGAGGGATAGCCGTCCACATCCGTCCACGCTCCAGGACATCTCCCCCAAATGAGAAGTGGTGTCTGTCTGTGTGTGTGTGTTTCGCTGTGAGTGTGTGTGTGCGCGCCGGTAGACAATAAGGGTAAAGTTGGATGTTGGACCTCCCCCCATAGCATCCGTCAAAATAGTCTGTGGTGCTTTCTGTCATGAACATGCCAAGCAATTAGAGGTGGCGTGCAAAACACAACGACTCCCAGGTGCTAATTAAAAGAACAACTCCCCTCCAATATGCTGACTGCAGAGATCAGCCACAACGTAGCACTCACACAAATTCATCATTGAGGATTTAACTGTAGCATAGCCAGGTACCGCCTTTTAATTAGGCATCCTTTATAAATGGGTTATTAATTGTAACTAATGGCTTTATTAATGGTTAATACATCATTAATTCTTCATGGATCAGTTATCAGCCATGAATAAGAGCACATTTTTGGCTGCCACGTTGTGAAAAATCACTTTGGCTGTTTGAGACATCTCACTTCCTTCTTTCTTAACACCTTACGACTGCAGAGTCAGGGCCAGATCAGACAGAGAACATTTCAGCAGCCTGAGGCAGCTTTTATAATGGTTTTCAATGAGAGTGAAGCTTTTTACTTGCTGCATTTGCATCGCTGAGCGCCCTGAATGCTTCGAGTTTAAAAAGCTTCAATGACATCATTAGCGTTTTCCCCCACTGTCCAATCACATGAGTTGAGAGGCGGGGCCATGACGAGAAGTAGTAGCGTGCATGGTTTGTGCAAAGCTCACGCTAGCCAGGGGTGTGGACTCGAGTCACAATTCAGTCATAAATTTGATGACTTTAGACTCGACTTGACAAAATTAAGAAAAGACTTGCAAATCGACTTGGACTTAAAAAAAATAAAAAAAAAATTGATACCTTTTTCCAAGCCTAATTTACTATTTTCCAACATTTACATTTACCTTATACAAGACAGGACAGAAGGTACTGGTTAGCAGGGCCATATCAGGACCACAAAATATCTCCATACCGCTCGTCCGTAGTGATCCAAGTGTCCTGAAGCCCCGACATAAAAAGTTGTTTGGAAAAACGTCATTTGAAGTCTGATATTTTGTGGTTTCAATTATGTGTTTTTGGATGTTTGAATCTGGGGCGCCGTCAGCCTCCATTAGGTGGAGTTGTGTTGCTACCCCCTCTCTCCTTGGATCTCTGCAAGTGATGTGAGGACTCTAAAACTTCACCTGAGCCTCCCTCGGCATGAGGGTGAGTAGATAATGGCTGAATTTTCATTTTTGGGTGCACTATCCCTTTAAATCTTTGCACTCAAGTCCCAAGTCTTAAACTTCACCATATGTAACACCATTTTAACAATAGAGTAATAATATATTAGATTTACAAAAATCATGAATGATTTTTAGAATTTGTATTGATTTGTTACATTTGGTAAAAGAAGTGCAGCTCAACATAATGATAATAAAAATAATGCTTACTTTCATCATCGCCCTATTAGACAAGCTGCAAGACATATCTGAACAAAATGTTGCCTCAGCTACTTTCTATAATACCGCCAGATGATTGACAGCAGATGGTCACTGTCCCCGACTCATCCTAAAATAAGCTTTGAACCAGACATCAGCCAGACGAAGCTCCTGAACCAGCTGATGATTTCTCATCTTTCAGAGGGTCTCATTTACCTGCACAGATCTCTGTTTCCCTGTGACCAACACACTATTTGGGAACAGCCTCTCACCCTCAATCACAGCCACAGCAAGTGCCCTACGCCTGTCTATTTTTCACGCAGATTTTAAGGTACATCTGTGAGTTTCCTTCACAGCAAAATTGGTTAAAGCTGCAAAACGTGCTCTGTGATCGGGGTCTTAATGATTAAAAGCCTTTCTTAATGATTTATCAAACTGCAGGCTTGATGGCTTATTAGAAACTGATAAACACATGAGCATTTATTTAAGGATCAGCAATATTTTTAAATAGAAGTGATTGACACCACTTATTTTTTACAACCTACCAATCCAAAATGTGCATTAGTAACTTCATAAAGGATGCCTTATTAGACATTGGTGTCACACGCTCTTCTAAAAGGCCTAAGAACAGGTGACATATACACATGTGCATAAGCATGCTTCCCATTATGAGGCCTGCAATCAGTCTGATGTTGCTGTGCGGATCTCCGTACGACAAATCTATATATTGTGTTCTCTCGATCCAGAATATCATAAGCTAAACCAATCTTGTGGATGAATGCTTTTAAGTTAAATCTCAAAAATGCAAGGGGGTAAAACTAGTCTTGCAGGAGACATTCAATCAGACACTGAGTTGATATTCAGGTAGTTACTGAATCGTTTAGATTAGGTGTCACTAATGTTTAGTGGGACTCGAGAGCCATGCACTGCCTGCCTGGGTGCCATCACAAAGCTGCTACATGTCACCGATGTGACACAATTAAAATCCTCTCATATGTGCTCTGCTCAAGTAAAGAGGAACACACGCAGGACGAGAGAGTGAGGTCAGGATTTATGGTGTTAAAACAAAGACTGAAAAAAATACATCCCATTAAGTTGGCTGTAATTCATCATTCATGATAAAGCAAAATAATTTGATACCAACGTTTCACCCACAAGGGTACATTGTTCTATCAGCAACAAAATCATCAGCATCTCAATAACCAGTGGCCATATATGATATTTACAACTGCTGTGTTTTGTCTGAAGATTAGTTATGCTGCAAATGAGATTTATTGTTTGACAGTGAAAACTAATGGAGATGCTGCTGCGGGATAAGATCGGATTTTTTAGACAATGAAGAACCTTCCCGCCCGAGGCGACGTGGGACTGACAGTGGTAGAGGGAGGAATCAACATCAATAATCTTTCATCAAGTCCACAGTGGAGCACTTTAGCACAGATACCACTCAATAAATAACTGTAGGCCATCATTCAGTTCTGAACTGGCCGGAGAGCGCAGGATGGATTCAAGAGGAAAAGGCCTGAGACTACCGGCAGAATGAAAAAACAATGAAAAACTGTTTATTAGTAAACTGAAACAGCATTTTTGTGAACTTTTCTTTTTATATGCTCCCAGTACGTGCACATGAGAAGGTCTGTCACTGTACAGTTTGTGTGAACAGTGGTGATTTTGTACTGAAGTGCATCCTGAAACTGCTTCATTGACAAAAATACAGTAAAGTGTACTGTAAGGTACTCATTCTACTGCCTGAACTTCGTTGTTCATATGCATACGTACGCAAAGTATTGCACAATAATTCATATACAACAAACGTAATTGGATGTGATTACACGACCTACTATATGCACTGCGGGCTGTTTTCCCCCATATAATGGGAGCAAAGGAGGAAGTCAGGTGATGTAGTATAAAGAGCAAAAAAGTCTGCGTCTGTAGCAGGTTAAGGTGGATGGATGGGTCAAACAAACACAGAACTTTCACCCAGGAGATCGCCGTTTGTGTCCCATATGAAACCAAAAGTCAGCGTTGAGTTATTTGAGGTTACGTACATAAAAAACGTCACACAGCAACACGTCGTCACAGCATGTTAAGTATGTAATGTGACAACGCCCAATTATGATTCTCTTCTTCTTGCATGACATGAGCCACGCGTGACTATAGCCCCTTTTACACTGCCAGATATTCTGCGAATGTTGGGCCGCTTTGCCGGCAAGCTGCGAGTGTTTATACACACAGAGCCGGATTGGCGAGTTGATCCGAGGTGCCCAATTTTCCGCCTCGTAGGGTAGTCATATTGGCGGAACCCTTTTAGTTTAAACAGACCGAGGCGGCCTTCCGCAACGGGAGGGGCTGTTGAAGACTTGTGGGAGGAGCTGTTGATGACGCCGCACGTGCGACCCACTGGCGGTGGATAAACAGGAAACAGCTGATAGCAGGAATTAGCGAGCAGCTAGTAGCAAGAGGGAAACAAATCTGACAGACACTGTAAAGATGAGCAACTGGGGAGACAAGGAATTGCGCGCCCTCCTTGCACTCGCAAACGAAGAGGCCATTAACCGTCAGATGACGGGGACGGTGAAGAACGGGCCGATTAACGAGTGAATTGCCACCTGACTATCACCGCCTGACTAGCCGTGGCTTCCCTCCCACGTCACCGTTTACATCACACGCTGAGCTACACGTTTTGTTACTTGCTCACGCCCCCCATTGCCCCGAAAAAGGCACATTCTGTATAAACAATATTAGGTAGGCGGCATTTTGCTGCACTCCCCGATTTTGTTTTTATACTGCCAATGCTGAAAAAAGACTGATTGGGCTTTCCTGCTAATTTGCACAATTCCTGTCTAAAAAGAGCTTAAGACATCACTGATTTGGGAGAAGGTTAACCTCGTCCCTCATGTTTCTGGTTGTGGGTGATATGAGTAAAAGTCCACAAACACAAACGACGGGATACAAATAACTGTCATTATTTGGGTCAGGTCACTATTTTTCTTTGACCATATACCTGCAGTACACACCAGCCATTTTATTTTATTAGTTAAATTGTTCAATCAATTCTTTACTCTTCACAAAAACTCAACTCTAGTAGTTTATCCCTGCCATCAAATAGATATGCTGGGTAAGTGGTAGAGGCACCTCCGAGCTGTATATGTAAAGATATAGAGGTGTAATGGTGTCCTGAGCAGAGAATGAAGTCTGTATTAGCTCTGAAAAACTTTTATCAATCAAATTATATATCATTTCAAAGCTGTAATTAGGCCTCGTACTTTTTTTTCTTTTGATTTTTTAAAGTGACAATTTACACTATAAAATGTTATGATGTAGGGAGTCCCGTTTGCTCACCCGGTAGAGTGTTGGCCCTATGTACTTAAGTCTGAGCCCTTGCAGTGGCTCAGGTTATGGACTAAATACCCATCTCAAGTTGCCAGAGCCCAAAGTGATGTCTTTCTTTTAATTGAATTTTAAGTTCAGTTTAAATATAATACAATAAATAAAAGAAAAGCATCAAATCCCCACATTTCAGAAGCTATAACCCATGTTCACTTTGAATTTTTGTTTGACAAATGACTTTAATTATTATCTCATTATCTATTTTTTGTTCTTGCCCCCACTTAAATCCACTGATTCTACTTAGTTTGTGGTTGGTTTATCCGTAATACGTACATGCATGTCATTTCGCACGTTGTAGATGTTGTACAGTTTATATGTTTCCACTACGGTGGACAGAAAAGTTCTGTTTTATTGTATTAATCCACTAAATGTTTCAGCACCAACTGAAACTGACAAAATAACAACATAAAAGCACCCAGAACTGCACAATCCACTAAATCAAAATTTAAAGAGTCACTTGCTCTCTTGTGTGGCCAGTAGCCAAATTTCAACAGATGTAAGTGAAATTTAGCGTGTCCTTTTTTGAGGTATCCTGCCAACAAATAAAAATGACAGGCCATGCGTATAATGTGTGTGATACTGTCTGTGTCTGCTAATGTATCAAATGCGTGTTGGATTAATTATATCTCAACTAATTAGCCATCAATGCCACTTGGTAAAGCCTTAAAACTGTATTTATATTATACTTCTTCAGCCATAACAGCAGAAGCAGCGGTAAAAAAAGAAAGCAGCTCTGTTTCTCTGTATGTCACTTTTCGTAACAAAGTTACAAAGCTGTGATGTTAAAACAGTCTAATGCCACCAGGGAGACCCTGCAGACAGTCTTTGCTGTGACAGACAGAGTGATGACCCGGCCCTGTGTGATGGATATGTGACACGGCAGCTCGGGGCCCGAGGGCCTGGCTCTTGGGGTGGGGTTTAGCCATAATGGTGTGCTTAATTACCTGCACAGCCACACAGCAGGTCATTAGTCAGACTGGGACGCTAGGTCTCACCTGTCACCAAGAGATAAACAATCCTCCTACCAGATCTGGGTACCTCAGAGGAAAGGGAGCAGATAGTCATTGGGGTAAGTTAAGGCAGGGCAGTGCGCGGTAAGTGGCAAAGTATAATTTAAGAGATACATATTAAAAAGATGGAAAGCTACTTATTTCGATCCAAAAGTAAAAAAGGAAAACTTTGGTTAAGTTCTGAAAAATTCCACACTTCTGCTTCCTATTAAACTCTCAGTGATATCGAGCGGGAACAAAGAGGCTCGGGCCGGTTTCACATGTGAGGTTAGATTAAAAGAGCGTTTCCTGATTAGCGCTTACATGTCAAGTGACAGATGTGATGGGTTTGGAGCTAGTCAGGCCATTTATCAGGTATGTGCAAAAATGTCACACACGTCTCTCCTTCCATGAATTATGGTTTTCAATTGAAGTTAGCAGAGGGACGGATGTGCAGGGCAACAGATACACAGGTGAAAATGTTAGATATTATATCCTGAAATAAAGACACAGATGGATATAAATGGCATCAAAGTACTGACTAAAATAAAACAGAGGCGTTGTGATCAATGTGTACGGGACGGACTGATGCTCAAACATAAAATACTGTGTTCTTGGCTCAGCACACTGACATTTATGGACCCCCAGTGCTTCTTATGGAGCATTTTGCGGTGTGAACTGCCTGTGCTGAAATGTGGGTGGCTAATAAACGGCAGGTAATGGAGAGAAGACGGTGCTGCCTTCTCACTCTATAATCTCTGCACGCTTCATTAAGCAGCACCTTTATTTGTAGAAGGATGCTAACCTGCTGCTGTCGCTCCCTGGCTTGGTGTAGCCCTCCAAAGCGCCCTCCCACACACTGTTGGCCATCGTGTTACCGATGGCCGTCATCACCATGCTGAGCTCCACCGGCCAGTCATCCAGGTCGAGGGAGCGGACGCGAGACAAGTGGGTGCCCAAGTTTCTGTGGATCCCGGAGCACTCGATGCACATCAAGGCGCCGAGGTTCAGACTGGCCCAGTCTGGGTCTGCAGGGTAGATGATAAGAAATAAGAAATGAGAAATGAGATGAAGAGAAGTAACAAGGAAAGCTTTATAAATAGTCTGAACAGGAGATTGTTTAATACTTTCTTCATCCTGGTAACCTCTCTTGGAAAAAAGGTTTGAAAGGATAAATCTGCATTTTAACCTTCCAACAAAGAACCTCTTATCCCAGTTTTACTTTAATGATTTTAGCTTTAAACTTGGATCTTTGTAGCTTCAACATCTGCACTGATAACAACAGTTTGTCTTACATTATTCAGATTTCATGATTCTGCGGGCAAGAATAGAACAGTATCCATCATATCTGAATCTTAAAGCAAACAAGGAAATTCCTGTAAAGGTCGTTAGATATCGACTCCAGCACCTCTAGCTGGAGATAAACTGGTGCAAATGGCTGATAATGTTTCAACACACTGTTTACTCTGAGGTGATTAAGAAAAACTATAATACTTTCCCATCACAATCAGCACATATATGCAGGGTTTTAACCTACTAAAAAACGGGGTTAGACTCCTTTCCCATTGCCAGAAGACGAGTATGCCTTTTCTTTCCGTGTCACGTTCAACGCCACAAATACGCCAGAAACAGGGTTAGTAAACAGTAGAAAGCAGCAGTGAAAGTGTTATGGTGGTTACTTCTTCTTTATATGTTACTTTTATTCAGTCTTTCTTTACAACTCAGTGCTGACTAATTTGGAATGAAGCTTGAGTGCTGTTTGAGCAGACGGATGGAATTTGTGGCTTAGATGACAAAGAGAAAGTTACCAACGTCGTCAAGCCTTTTTTGGGTGTCATAGCATTGCACCAGAAAAGGGCTGAAAATTTGCGTGTCCAGCCGGGTGTTATGTTTCCATCCCTCTGAGCCAATCCGAGTGAGATCCCATGACAACTGCAGAGTCATTTGTCCCGGGAATGAATGAAGACTGCAACCTTTGCCACTCAAGACAAAAGGCAGATGTTAAGTGTTTTTTTACCCAGTGGAAAAGGGCCTATAGAGATTATATACAGTAAAACCAAGTTTTATATCGGTACTATGGTTGTGGTTTTCCAGATGATGCAATGTTCATACACAGGTTTCACTCATTAGTTACTGCTTGTTACAGCCATAGCTAATATTTTGTTCCTCCTGTTATCCTGTGGGATGCACAGACTGAGCTGGCAAAATAAAAACACAATTGAAGCCAGAATGACAGAATAAAAACATCAAACAGACCCCACTGTAGTGATACCATTTTTGAAAACAACAAAAAACACTACAGTACTGCAGATACTATAAAGCTCCTTTCACACTGGACAAAAAAACTCAATAACACCCACTTATATCTGTTTTTTTTTTTGTTTTGTTTTTTTTTTTTAATGTCAAAGGTTACAATCAGCATTTACTCTTAGGACAAATGACTCTGCAACAGTTACAGGTATTCATCAGCTCCTGCTGCAATCTGCAGTGATGGAAACATGACACTTGTGTGGACGTGCTAATTTTCACCCCTTTTTCAGAGCGACTATATTAACTTCTGTGACTTTTTGTCATCCCAGCCATAAATACCATCTAAGCAGAGCTCGAACATCTTTTCAAATCAGTCAGCACTTAGTTTGTAGCAGTAACAGACATAAAAAAGAAGTAACCACTGTAACATTTTCACCGGCCTCCATGCTGCTTTCTGTTTACTAACCCTGTTTTCCGGCATGTTCGCGATGGCGTACATGCCATACCAGTTGTGTGGCAATGAAAGGAGTCTACCGCTTGTTTTAGCCGCTATCCTCGCGTTGAAACCTCCACATATACCTGCTTATTTTGGTGGACAAAGGGTGTAAGTTACAGTGGGTTGCGTCATCACATGGTAACAAAAACTGAACACTTGAATTTAGAGTGATTATAACAATCTAATAAGATAATGTAAAATATGTTCATGTAAATATAAAAACATTATCTCAAAAGTTTATTAACTTTTTTCCAAAAAAAAAAAAAAAAAAAATTCGATCTCTATGTCACTTCTTCAAGTTGATATATTTAAAAACATTTTCTTCTAATAAGAAAGAAGTAAGAAGTAAAATTGAGATATGTTTGGGGGCATGTTTCCCATGAATGATAGGTGTTACAGCATATCAGACACCACCATAGTGGCTGCTGTTTGCTCAACTTAATCTCTACATAATTGCACAAATTTGGATTTTCTATTTGTAATAACTACTAACAATGGCAGTGAGCTAACGAGTGGTAAACCCAAATCCAAACCTTTAATGATATTTTGCAAATAAATGTACTTGTTTAGGTTCAGAGGGATCAAAGAGTAACGTCTCATCACCAATACCTTGCAATAACTTTATAAAACCACTAAAAATCAAATGTTTTCATATCTGATCAAATATGGAAACACAGACACTCTTTGTTTCTTTCTCTCCAAGGCCTTCATAATTAAAATATCAGCAGTTGTGGTGAAGATACTCACTGGGTGCATCACAGTCCACACAGAAGCTGTTCCCCCTCACATTTCTTATGGACTGAATGGCCATTGCATCACTTTGGCTGCCTAACCGAGACTGTAAGAGACAAGGGAGAGAATAAGTCAGCAGAAACTAATCATGGCAGGAGTAAGAAAAGGCAAACAATTATAGCTGGACCTCAAATCATAGACAACCAGTGAGGGAGGGAGGAGGTTTTTCAAAGTCTTAGGAAAAGACTGAGGCAGAGAGAAAATATGAATATGAAAATGAGGCCCGTGTCTCCCCAGTATGCTGACACAAGCCGTGTTCTATCTCTGATGTCTGTCAGTTCTAATAAGAGATCCCCCACACTGCAGTGCACCTGTCTGACAACCTCCCACATGTGACAGCTTGAAGTGGGTGAGGAGGGGCGGGGGAGGGTGAGGGCGCAATAAAGGTTGGAAAGAAGGGGAAAAGAGGAATTTAAATGAAGCAGCAGAATCGTAGGATGATGACGATGCTGTGATTAGATGATTTTCTCTGCTCGGTCCTTCTGATATTTCTTTTCCTACTGTACCTTGTTCTTTATGCTCTCACAGGACTGCAGGCTGGCAAAGATCTGGCTCTCAATTGCTTGGACCCACAGTTCCCTCTCCTCATATGTGGACGCTTCGAAGTTCCATGTTTGACCCGTCAACGACACAATGATGAACTCAAAGGAGTCCTCTTGCTCTGGAAAACACAAATAAACGATGAATTAGTGCTTAAGAAACACGCGTGTCCGTTGTGCTATCTGACTCTGCAAGTCAGCGCCACAGCTCAGTGATTGAGGCCCACCCATGCACGAATGCACGATGAAATGGGCTTCTGTTAAACTCAGCAACAGTCAAACGATTTCTCCTTTGCTCCTGTGCACTGCTGTGTTATTTGACAATGCTTCAAAATCTCATAAAGGCAAGGAGACAATTTAATTCCTTTCTGGTGGAGACAAATAATTTTAAAGACCATTACCAGTCAGCAGCAACACACAATATCACATTTTTATTAAATCAGATTTTCGTCTTTTAACCTCATTTTTTGATGCCTTAAACATTTGATTCACACTTACCCAAAAGTTTTAAAATGCTACATACTTTGTGAATGTATAGACATAACCGGGGAATAAAAAAATGGGGATTTGAGGGAAATGAAAATTTACTTCTGTTTTTTTTGGGGGGGCTTTTTGCCTTCAGTGACGTAACGGTTTCAGGGGTACTTGAACCCGCAGCAGCTATGGCAAGGCCATTGCCTTTGTACATGGGGCACGCTCTACCCAGTAAGCTACTGGGTGCCCCTTGCCCAATGTATTTCAACTTATTTTTTTGAGAAATTAGGTTTTGGTCGCCATTTTTCCATCGAGGACGAGCGTAAGTCAGCTGCTGTTACCGTGGAGAAGGGGCAATCTGAGGGGACAGTGATTTCAAAATATTTCGTTGATAAAATTGTGAACAAAACAATACGTGCAACATTTATCTAGACTCTGAAAGTAAATTGATAAAAGATGCAGATTATATGATCTATTTTCAAAACTCTGTATTTTTTGGTTTTATTTGCTGTTACTGATGCACACAACAGAATTTTAAAGGGATAGTTAAACCAAAAAGAAAATCAAAAACACATATTTTCCCTCCTACCTGTGGTGCTACTTATTGATTCAGATTATTTTGGCGTGAGTTGGCGAGTGTTGAAGATGTCTGCCTTCTCTCAAATATGATGGAACTAGATATCGCTCGGCTTAAAGCGAGTGAAAAAAAAAAAAAATGCATTTGAAAAACTCTGCAGCAATGTCTCTTTCCAGAAATCATGACCCAGTTACTCAAGATAATTCACAGTCCTTGTTGTGAGCAGTTTCATGTAGGAACTATTTTCTTTCTACTCAACTTCACCCACCAGCTGTAAATATGTAAGTGACCCTTTAAGCCTAACTTCTACCTCAGTGTTTTTATGCACACAGGCTCGTACTTTCCACTTATTGTCAAAACCAAAACCAGATATTTTTTGGGCAAAAACAGACATTTACGGAAGTGACCAGAGCCAAATTGGTAAATGGTGAATGGACTTTTCTAGTCTTCTGGCCACTCAAAGCACTTTTACACTACATGTCACACACGCACATACACACATTGGTGGCCGACGCTACGGTACACGATGCCACCTGCTACTAAGAAACCATTCACATGAGCTCACAAACTAATGGAACAGCCATTAGCAATTTGGGGTTCAGTATACTTACTTAGTACAAGGGTACTTCGAAAAGCGTGCTGGAGGAGATGGGATCGAATCGCTGATCTTCCGATTAGTGAAAGACCCACTCTACCTTCTGAGTCACAGCCACATTCTGTTTTTTAAATTCAAATATTAATTATTACACTTTCTTTTTCCACTGGTCATTCAGTCTTTATAAAACTCTTAGTACCGGCCTTTTGGTATTTTGTCGTCAGGCATTCTGCACAAGGCTACGTTTCAAGATCTTTGCTTTACATTAATTCCTTCTTGTGGAAACTGTTTTCCTGAGAGTAATCATGTTACAGTTTTGCCTGGGCATGATGCATCGAACAAGGGTAGCCTTGGTTTTCATTGCTATGCAGTAGGCCTATATTAGTGTCTGAAAATATTAAGACAATAATGAGTCCAATAATGTTTTTGGTATACAGTCTTGTATGTTTAATTGTTTTCTTAAACGCATTTGTTATATTTTAATATACTGAAATAAATCCTTCTTCAAACTGGCTTTGACAATTGTGAATCTGCTGTGTGTGTGTTTTTTTTCTTGCCGCTCTTTGTGTTTAACTAAGATTTATGAAAATGTCACCTGTCGTTTTCAAACAAGAGGTCTGACACAACATATGTTCCAACACATGCTGTAATGCCTCTGCTGTTCAGAAGCAATTCATTAACTCGTACTGTACAATGTGACTCATGTAACATCTCTGGTCCGTGCACATGCTTGAGCTCATAGCCAAATGATTTGTAATTACCTAATTATGTCTATGCAAATAGTCATCTCATTTACATAAACCATGTTTGGAGGACTGGAGGCAAGTAGACACCAGGGAAATGTTTTTTTTTTCTTGTGTAGCTTCATCATTAATAGAAGTTACACCAAAAAGAAATTTGCTTGATGTACAAAAATACATTTATACTTCTAATGCATTGTGTATTAATGTGTGTAAGTTTTTATATTCAATTAACTGTTTGTCTGTAGTTAGAAAATGAAGACAATCTGATGATGATAACGTCGTCAGACAAATCATCTAATCAAAGAAATGATTACGCTTTGTATTTATAATCAATTCAGCCTCTTTGGTGCGAGACGCAGCCCCTGTGCTGTTAAATGACAGATGTCTGACGGACACCACTGATGTAGCAATTCCTGAGCTGCGGTGGAGGGCCATCTCTTCAGGGGGAAAGCAATAATCCAATTAGCTCTACACCGACTTCAATTATCTGATTTAGTTTGTGGAATCGACTACAGGTCACGGAGAATCAATAAAAGCTTGGAAGCCTCTTTATTTAGACTTACAGTGAAAAAGTATTTATGTGTGTGGCACATTTAAAGCACTGCTGGGGATTAAAACCCAAAAATCTCTACTTGATGGAATCAAAATGGTTACCTTAAAGGGACGCTAAATGTAAGAGAGAATAAAAACCAAAAAGTATGGAAAGAAAATGAAATAAATAAACAAAAAACTTGATTAACTGCAATACAAACAGAAGAAATCAATTTTTTCTTGTCCAATATAACTTCAGGTACAATAACTAATGCATCTGATTATAATTTGTGGCTCCCAGACTCAAATCCTGTTATACTTGTGTTTTCATCTTTTTAAAAAACCTGAACAAAGCTAATTATTCTGTTGGCTGCCCAGGCAATAAATTGGAGGCATTAAAACACTTTCATTATGGAGATTAAAAAAGCAACGGATGGCTGGTTTCTTAAACTGATGAGTATACAAGGGAAAACAAATCTAATTCTCCATGCATAGTAATGCACACGCGAGACATACTGTAGCCACTAAAGAGACAGAGGAGCATGTGCAGCAGGAAGCTTTATGTGAGACACCGGTATTGTCATTACATGCAGCTCCAGCACGCTGATATTACATTTTAATGCCGTCCACAGTGTGGCAATTCAGCTCCATAAGCCAAAGTAGTTCTGCGCGGTGTAAGCATGATGCTGAGGTCAAAGTGGTCTTCTCAGGGACGGTAAATCTGAGCATGAACAATGTGTCAAAGGTATCACTGCTGTCTTACACGCACCTGACATGATGAGCTTGTAAAAGGGCCATTAGCGCCTCTGTTATTACTCAATGGCTGCAGTTAGCACATGGCTAGCAGAGGAACGATCACCTTGTCGCATTAACATGTGCATTAACCTCCTGACCAAATCTATCTGCGAGCCTACAGTCAACAAGTTCTTGCCAATTAGAAATAAATTAACGCAGCTCTGCCAGTGGGCGGACAAGGAAGAACACGATTTAAAGCCAACAGAGGAGCCAACTGTGAAGAATGAGCGAAATATGATTTTCCTTAATTAACACGGCATAATAAAAAGGAAATTAGAGTGTAATGGCCATAGAGCTACAAAGAGGAAGGAACAGATGAAGATACACGTCTTCGTCCACCATTTACATGGATCATAAAACTGTTCAGGAACCTCCCAGTTGCACGTTTTTCATCAGATACTTGATGGCTTCTAGCAGCAGCACAATAACACTTTCATAAGCAGGATGTTTCGCCAATAATTAACTGATAGCTTAATGATACAAAAATAGATTTCTAATGTTTACTGGCTGCAGTGGTGGAAGTATATTTACAAGTACTGTAGTTAAGTACAGGTTTTACTTGAGTACTTCCATACTTCTACCCCAGTACATTTATCTGACAGATATAGATGCTAGTTACATAAAATTAAACACACAATAAACTTAAAAAATACAATCTGTTGTAAAGGATTAAACTAATGGCTCCCAACCTTTTTGGCTTCTGATTGAGGCTCCTTGTCATCTCGCAGATGTCTATAAATTATTAGCCTTTCTACCAAAGAGGGATTTCACCTTTAAACCTCTTCAGACTTCATTTAAATGTTAACTGTTAAAGTAAAATAAACTGTTCAAGCCCCAGTAGGGCAACTTATCAAATACAAAGCTATCTCACGAAATGATTCATGGGGTTTGTGGATACTTTTTTAGCATTAAAAAAATGTTACATTAAATTGTTTGCATTAGTTGACAGCTTATTTCAAGAAGCTGGTCAAGTTTTGACATTTTCGAGTAGGATGGAGATAAAATAAGTTAGACTATCTTAAATAAAATAATTTGACCACTAAACAGCACCGCAACTTTTGGATAAATATTGAGTTGGCTCAGCTTCATAACACATTTGTCAAGGTCAAAGCAAAACATGTTGGTTGTATTAAACTAAATGGATTTGTCGGATTATAAAAGATTCATAGTGTTTACTCAATAAAGCCAGAGTTGGAACTACTTATAAAGATGCAGGCAAATCGTTACCTTAATATTTTTAAGCAGAATCAGTTGGTTCTTTTAATAGTGCAGGCATGGGATGATATAAAAATTCCATGTTAATAATTGCCCAATATTATCCTGATTATCATCAATGTATGATTAAAATGGCACCAACACATACTGGAATCAATTAACCTGACAATTTGTTAAGAAACATATTTTTATTGCATCACAGACACAATGCCTTTTTATAAGTGAAAAAAAATAAATAAATAATCAAACAATTTTAAAAAGCAAGACTTTTCAAATATTTGAAATGGTATCACATCTTTTGGCAACGCTTGACTGAGATCTTTTGCATTTTGATAGTGTTGCTTATATTAGGGATGCACCGATCCGATATCTGGATTGAATATCGGCCGTGATATCATCAAAATAGATGGATTGCGTATCGGAAAATGCAACCTATACCTATACCTATACCTGATACCTGATCCTTTCCCTTTAAATCTACTGCGACACGAACTACGTCATATGTCATGGAGAGAAGGAGAGAATCTGCTGTGTGGAGGTATTTCACACTATTTCAACTGCTGTTGCACAATTGTTTATTTTTGTTAAAAATAAATAGCTCATCATTGCATTAATCTGTTTCACACTGTTTCATTTTATCTTTGGAAAGAACTGTGTAGTCATCAATGCCTGATGCCTCTAGTCTTTTCTGTTCTACATGTAAAGGTATATACCTTTTTAGGTCAACCATGGTATCGGATCAGTATCGGGTATCAGCTGATGCTCAAAGCCACCGCATCGGGATCGGTATCGAAACTGAAAAAGCTGGATCGGTGCATCTCTAGCTCATACAGCCTGTTTTTGCACGGTCTCTTTGGGTTTTATTTTATTTATTATCCCAGTAATCAAAATTCACCACGATCAACATATTGTGAGTGTTTTGTGTGGACCTTGAACTAATGACTGAGGAAAAATCTGGACCCTGTAGCCGGACCAGTTGGGAACCAGTGTCCTATATCGTCCCATCCTCACTCACAGTCACAACCCCTCATATTTAACTTGTGACTCTTTGGAGGGGGGCCATGTTGTGAACCACTGGACTATAATACAGAGCTGTATATGAAGTACTGGCTCCAGCTCAACCAGCTACAACTGTAAAATGCTCCTTAATCCATAATCCATATATAATTCTTTTGATACTTTAAGTACATTTAGCTGATAATACTTCAATGCAATTATGTAAGTAGGATTGTGAATGCAGGACTTTTCTTCTTCCACCACTGACTGGCACTGTCATTAAAAGAGAGTTGTAAATCATATTTTTACACCTTGTTTGACCTGAAAATCAAAGTGGAACCTGAAAGAAAAGTGGGGGACCGGCAAAGAATGAGTCCTTTATTGGTGTGTACGTGCAGCAGATGCATCGTCGAGGACCTGTGGACCAGATTAGCACCTCGGGGGGTCTGATGCTGAGCCCAGCTGTGCTGTCTATACGTTTCTATTCTGTCTAAGCCTCTCAAAGACCTCTGGAGACTGGTGTGAGAAACCCTCAGAGAGGACTTAGCAAACACTTCTTAGCCTTGAGGACTCCTTTTTTTTCTTTCTTAAATCCATTTGTGCGAACACTTGGCTGAAATGATGACAAGGCGCAGAGGTGCACAAGGTGAGCTATTGTTTTGGTGTGTAGGATGTGTTGTGTTGTGTCGTATGCATGCATCAGGCAGTCACTTAAAGAAGTGCTTGCCGTTCCCGTGAATTAACGAGCAGTTGGGAAGAACAGGCCAAGGCGGTGCCATCTGTAAATGTCACAGGCACTGCTTGCTCATTTTACACATCATTAAAGCCAATATTCCTAACCTGTATCAGAGCAATCAGGAGCAGGCCATTACTGCGACAGGGGCCCCAGGGGAACCACGACCAAACTCAGAAAGAAGAGAGAAGGGGAGGGAGAGAGAGATAGAGCACACTCTTTATCTATCTGACACACACACGCACACACACACACTCCTGCGCACTTTTCCGTGCACACGCGCATGCTCAAACAAACAAGGAGCACACCTTCCAACAATAAACAAACACATGAAATCAGCACCAACACCACTACGCTAATAGCTAGTGCATTTAACAACAGAGCCGAATGAAAACAGGGCCAATTATACATGTATCTGTGGGCAGTGTGTATGGAGCCCAAATGAGAATCTTGTTATTCCTTTCCCTCCATACTGTGGCGCTCAGAAAGCTAAGCCATTACAAGAGTGGAGGCTCCAGGGACAGCTTTCGGAAATGAGAGCGAGTCGGGGAGTGACAAAACAAAGTATTGAGATAAACACCCACCATTAGCACAGGCAGTTAAACCTCCATTTCCTAATCCTCAGCTGGACTCCAGAGGATATTAACCCTTAGTTTACTAAGGTGCAGGACAATAGGATACTAGACTGAGTTGGGCTGACAATATATAACTTAACACCGTCGATGCAGATTAACTTGTAGTTTGGACACAGACAGACCATGGATCCTTGTTCCTGTCAATCTGCACATGCGTCAGAAACAAGACTCTGCCAAACAGTGTTCTCTTCTGATCTAAGCCTGCAGAACTTAAGCAGTGGAAAGCCTGGGCTTCGTCTACAGGAGTTTTAAATCCTATCTGATTTTTAAATCAGGTTGCATCATATATATAAAAAAAGAGAAACTTAACAGATGTGATTCCCCCTAATCTTAAACATGCACACACTGCAAGACTTTAAAATAACAGCGCATCACACATATAACAAGATATTATTGAGATTTACATGCATGAAGAAGCATGAGTGCACCACCTCATATGATCCTGACATGGTGCGAAAACTTAACGTAATATTAACAATGCTTTGCAGTCAGAAAAATAAAAGCAGAAGGCTGAACGAACCTGAATAAGAAAATGGTCAACACGGGTCGTCTATTCTTCTTGGAGATAAGATCTTAACTGTCAGCAGTAGCATGCTAGCTGACGTTAGCCTAAAGGGCTAGAATGCCTATTGTGTCTTAGCAACACCGTCAGCTGCACCATACTGACATAATCATAACTAATCATCCAGATTTTAAAAACCTAATATCACAGGTTTGAAATTATCAGAGCAGCCTGAGCAGTTCGGGAGGTTTAAGACTGGATCTGTAAACCTCTCATATTACCAGATAATCTGGGCTGAACGTCGGTACCGACCACGTCTGAGACCAGATTTCTCCTCCAATTATTGGAAGAGGTGAATCAGGGATAAATCAGTTTAGAGTTTGAGCCAGGTTGAAGACACTCAAAGGTCACGGAAGACACCAAAGAGCAAACACAGATTAATAAGTTATTTATGAAAAATGAAAGAAGAGAAAAACCTGAAGCATTTAAATATTGTCTGCGCCTTCAGGCCTGCTTTCCTGTTGGTTTAGTTGATGTATGCTCTATACCAGTGGTTCTCTCTTTTTATATACTGTTTTTCTTTTTTATTTATCTGTGTTTTTAACGGTACCATGCTCGTGATTTCATTCTGCTTTGCATCACTGATGTTTTGCTGAATGACAATAAAAGGATCTTGAATCTTGAATCTTGAATCCCAACTGGTGGGTCGTGGTCCAAAAGTGGGTTGCAGGTCTATTCTGAATTGACCACAAGTGACTCGCAAACGTGTCAAGTTTGTAAAAAACACACTTTATTTTTAGTGCAGTGAATTTCTGGCACAGAGCTTTTATTTTGAAATGCTGTTTCCTGCCATGGAGTGAGTAACTACTTGACAGAGACGGCAAACTAGCTCGACGACATGACCAAACTGAAGTATGATGCTGAATGTATTAAACTGTGTGGACCTTGACCTAATGACGAAGGAGAAATCTGGGTCCCGTGTCTGGACCAGATGGGAACCACTGCTCTATTCATTATAAATCAACATCACAGGGAAGTGTTTTAATTTTGTTAAGGAAGTCTTGTTTTTATGAAATATAATTTGCAGCGTCATTCCAATTCTTCATTGTCCGGTTAGTAGTAACTGTGCCATTGATCCCAATGGACACACATTATTTGGTGTATGATGCTCAGCAATCTCATCCACTGGTAAATTATCTTTTCCAACAGTGTCCATCTTCGTAACCCTGATGAGGACGGTGAGCTTGAACATGCTGGAATATTATTAAAGCCTGACTACTGTTTAATTTTTTTTTTGCATTTACATGTCTTTGTGATATTTACATGCTTATTTAAGTACTCTGTAAATCAGCAAAGTTGCCTGGGAAGGAAAATATGCAAATGTTTTATAGCGTATAAAATGTGTAAAGATTTATGGGATCACATACCCCTCAGGTATGATGTGACAGTCTACAAATGTAAGCCTCCTACTTTTAGGATTCTGTTCTAAGTTTAAGACTCCACTTAAAACACACATAACACAAGCACACATACAATTAATTCCCCTGTCCTCCTCTAATTGCTGATACAATCCAGTAGAGGAGTCCTTCCAATCACTTTAAATTCAATCAATTTAAATTGCAAAACAAAACTACTTGATTAAAATTTATTGTTGAGTCTTTCAGTAAATAAGAAAGTCCATAAATCAATGCAGGAAAATTTGATTCAAAAATAGAATTCATCAAAATAAAGTGAATTGACCCCTCTGTTGCAGACACAATGCTCTGCAGCACATTTGAGTTTAGTAATAACTTACAGACTTACAGAGACTGCAGTGTCGTGCAGTCAGAGTTATGCTTCCTTTAGTCTGTTACCTTTCTTTAGAAGTATGTGCCCAAAATGTGCAAATGCAATGCAAGTTTGATGCAATTTGATTTAATGTCTTTCTATAAAATTGCTTCAAATCAAATCTTGGTAATGTAAATAAAGACTTGAACACCTTTAAGCATTCAGATAAACACTCGTTTTCTCCCTGATTTCTGTGACCTTAGCATGAGTAAATATCATCATCCATAAAATTCCAAGAATCAAGACAGAACCTCTCGTCACAATTTCCCCTCCATTCCTGTGCCTCCCTTTCTGCTCACGTTGGACAAGCTAAAACCCCCAAAACAATGAGCATTTGATACACTTTCTTTAAAAGAGAAATACATTAATGATGCTCCCTGACAGTCTGCATTAATCAGAGGGGGCTCCCCCTGAACACAACTCTTTATCGGCCATCGATTTTCCAGTGGGTTTATGGCGAGCGACACACCGAGAAAGCTCGTCGCCGGGCGGCTGCTGGGAAACACATTACGGGGCTGTCAGTTGTCTCGCCATGCATCCTGCATCATTCTTTAAGCACATGAGAAGTTCATTACACCACACAGCTCTGACAGTGCATAGGATATTAGGGACTGTGTCCATTGTGCATATCCTTGGCGGAAGTGTAGCACCGTAGACATAACAGGGAATCTATACATGATCCAAATATGGCTTTAAATTGATGAGAAATACATTTGAAATAAATGCATTATAAGCTAAATTGGTTTTAAAACATTTACCTCACCTTGAGCCTATTTAAACAGAAAATATGTTTCCGTGCAATTACTCTGTCATTTCTACTTTCATAATCATAGTAATGAACTTAAGATTAGAAGATTTTCCTCCCACTTCAGCAGCCATGTGCAAGAGTCTCGCTAACTACTGTAGCACCATATTTGGAGATGATGGTGCAGCAACAGTTTCCCCAGGCTCCCTCTGACATCCTACACGTCCCGTGTTGACCAAAATGATTTCTCACCTTAAGACGCGCACGCCGTTTTGATTTATGATGCTTCACAACTACTAAAATTCAATTTCAGCCTGCATTGCACGCTTCTGATTGCCCCGTAAATGAGATAAACTGATAGCAATTTATTCAAGGATCCCTCCTCTCCTCTTCCCTCTCTTCTGTTCTTTCAACAGGAGACACAACTCACATCCCAGACTTGGGTGAATCCAATATTTAAGCAATACGTCTGTATTCCAGAGCATTCAGCAGAACAGACAAGGTGATGCTAATAGAAAACCTCGCGGAGAACAATGAGAGAGATAGAAAACAATGTGCGTGTTTGATGACGTGAGAAACATTCAGAATCTGCCTCCTCCAGCCTGATTACTCTTCCTCCTCAGGAAGTCCGGCAGTCACCTGACCTCAATTACTTCTGTGTAGGGATCTTATCGATGAGATGATGTTTGATAGTGCACGCCCATCACTCACTCAAGGCTTTAATGCAACTGTAACTCTGCCAGAAGTGTCCCATTAAGAGCTAAGTAATGTCAAATAAAACAGAAGTAATGGACTCTTCACTTGAAATCTGTGCTGGGAGCTGCCAACTGCTTCTGTACATGCAACTGCAAAACGTACCAACGATCAGATCTGAGATTAACTTCCACCAGCGTTCTGATGTGACCACATACTTATCTCACACCACTTATCTCCGAGATGCTGATGATGTTCACTCTCAACAACAGTGTGGTCAACAGACCCATTCAGACTTTAAAGAGAAGCTGTCAGAGACCATGATAAAAAAGTATAATGATTATAAATGCTAAGCCCCATTTAGGAGGCGTCAATGCCATTGTTGTTGTTATCCAGCGTATCAATCTTGTTGATTGATCATCCCGCTCCGGTGACATCAGTTTTATGGCCTCTGAAATGCGTCCCAGTGTTTTCACAATGCCATCCAATTAGGGTACTCCATTCATCATTGGGCTGGAGAATCATTATTAATTGGGTGGAGAGCCGACTGCCACTCCCCTGCTGAGGAGGGCCACGGCTTCTGGAGATCAGGCCTTTCAGACTACGGTGAAAGAAATGGGGGCTGCGAGGGTGCACTGCGCAGGGGGCCACATAGAGATACAGAACTGCACACCTTTATGTACATCGCAGGCATGTTCAATAAAAATACAGAAGGCTTCACGCTCTTTTTTCATAATGCAAGAGAAGCCTGATCAGTGTGAAGAAATGAGTAAATGCATCAGAGGAAAGAAGTTTCTGTGAAGTTCCATATAAACATTTGTTTTCCACTTCCCCCCTAATTTGTTATGGGCGCTTCCCTTGTACTGCAGACCGTGACAATAGGCATTTTGGGACCAAACAGCTCTGAGGACTCCCTGTGAGGAACTGCCCACTGGGAGCTCCCCCGAGAACTCCACAGCATCAAGGCCCTTTTTTGTTAGTGTGTTTGTTTGCGATCACACCGCCAATAGGAATGCTGAAGTGATGTAAGCAGGGTTATTCTTAATAGGCGATTGTAGACAAGTACCATAATGGCATGCAAATAAAATCTCAGGTAAGTTCAATGTCTGGGCTGAGGCAAAAAGGTTGGGACTCTGGGTGCAAGTGATGCAGTAACGAGACGTCTGTGTTTTTTTCCTTTCATGTGGCTCAGAATCGCCTTCTCCCCCATGTTGGCGATGTCAAACGATTTCACACAAAGCTTGCATCTAGCTCTGTGTGTGAATTTTGAATCCTTGGCCAACCAGTATTTATATACGGTATCGTCAAGCCATCCATCCAAAAACTTGCATCTACCCATTGTGAACCACGTGAATCTCAAACAATATTTTAGAACAGTGGTAATAGTCTGGAAACATAAATATTTTTCCATACTTTATTTTTCATTTTCCATACTTTTGAATACCTGGAAATTGATCAGATTTATTTTCATACTTTCCATACTTGCATAGGAACCCTGTGTAAGACAGCCTACGTGTATTGTGCTTTGATGAGTCAAAACTGCGTCATATTTCGCTCGTTGCATAATGTTCAATAAAGCCTGGATTTCACTGTCGATGTTTTCTTTATGAGCTGTTTGTGTGTTGCGTTATCTGTTTTTTGTACAGTTAACATTGTTCTGAAAAATGGTGGTTGCTAAAGCTGCATTGGCTCATGTATTCAGCCAATCAACATACACTTACCTCTTTGTCCTGTAAGAGTAAAAACGTGAAATAGGAGCTAAAAAAGTCCCTCAAAACAGCGCTCTGAGAGCTACGATCGTTCCTAGTTCTTATGGTACACAATAAATAGAGAAAATCTATGATCATTTGTCCAGTCCAAAAACACCTAGCAACTCCACTTTTTGCCTGCTTTAAACAATCTAACACTTCCTCTCAAATCCTAGTTAGGAGCTTCAATGGGAGGACACAACGCTCATGTTTGCATTATCCACCAAATCCCACCCATCTCTGTCCAGGAATACAAATCAACCATTATGAGCTGCTTGTACACCTCTCAGGATGTGATCCCTCACTGGCTTCCCAACAATGAAAAGAGCTAATTGTGTGTGTAAGCACAACCAATTTTTCACACCGAAGAACTAGTGGGAACATGTGTGGATTTAACTCGTCTGTGCTGCACACAGAAACGTACAAATGAATGAATTCAGACAGATGTGGGTATGTGAACTTTTCTTTTCATTCTTGCACAAACAGGAAATGAACCCAGCTCTCTACACGAGTCAGATTTCCTTTCAAATTTACTGCACACCCCCCCCCCCCCTTAATTTGAGGATCATTTAAGTGTCCTGATTGATCCACACACTTATGATGTCTTCTGCTATTTCATGTCCCGTCAATGAAGCAAAAATTCAAGCGGATGTGGACGATATACATAAAACCAGGCGAATGGAAACACACCTAATGTTCGGCACCTGTGTGTCCCATAGAACATTTTCTTTTCTGAGTCACAAGTTTGGATCATTTCAAAGCTGTAGTGATGAGACTGTGTTGTACCTTCATTGCCTGCTGATAAGCCGTCTGGCTTGGTGATGCCTGTGCTCTTTTTCCGTCTGTGTTTCTTCCGGTTGGCGTGTGGCGAAGGAGGTGGCTCAAGTTTAGGACTGGTGGCGCTGCCCACACTGGAACTGGCAGGATCACTCATTCCATTGGCTGAAACAGACAGACGAAATGATTATTACTTTTTAAGTTAAATAAATGCAGTGGTTTGAATTTCTAAAGTTTCTGAAGTTTCTCTGTTTTATGTTCGCTGCTGTGGGTAAGCTTAAGTTTCACTGTCACAGCTTCAGCTTCGAATCTACAGTTCCATACTAATGAATCTCTCAGGAAGTCAAGTCTCTAAATGCACCTATCCTATTTTGTGGGTCGTCATCACAAGGGTACTAACTGACCAAACTCTAGTCCAGATTTTTTGCAGATTTACCAGGGAAGCATGTTGAAAATGTCCAAAAATGTAAAATTTTCAAGTGGATGTATTGTGCAGTCATAAAAATGATAGTCTAGGGAGGAAAAAATCAGGGAAACACTGAAATGAAGAACAATAAGGTTAACTGGGTCATATTAATTGCTTTGATGAACCATTATATATTAATAAAAAGCTGCAGAAGGTGGATGAAGAGCGTCCAAGTCTGTCTTCCAAGACCAAAACGGCAGAATATAACATGCAGACCGGTTTGAAAAATGTGAAACTATTCCTTCAAAAATAAACTTCTCTGGCAGATTCAACTATTTATTCAACTCAAAACATATCTCAAATGTATGAACACATGAATCACTGTGAAATGACACTCAGCAGTGAATAATGAATGACATTATGAGCTTCACTGTAGGCTTCATGCAAAGTAACGGCAGCCTTGTCACATCCTAAAAATGTTTCGACAGCAGCAAGAGTTGGAAATGACTCCCAAAGTATCTGCTTGGCTCCAGCTTTAGATAGAGTGAGGGACAGGTATGGGGCTATCAGTGAACAAATGGTTACCTAAGTTAGCCCGCGGCAAAGCTCTCTATATGACTGTCTGAGAGTGACAGGGGGCTAAGAGCCGGCTTTGTTTCTTGTAAGTGATTTTATAAATGTGATATTAACCTGTGCTACCGTTGGGCAAAGGGATAGGAGGGATGGGACGAGAGGTGGGGGTTGTCAGCTTGCCATCTTTCTGATTTCCTGACATTTGACATCACTTTCCCTTCTTTCCCCCTCCGGATGCCATTATGAATCTGGGAGCGGGGGCCAGGGGCCTGGGGGAAGCAGGGAGGGAGGGCCGGTAGATGGGCCCCATATTGCTCTCTTCTTACCACCCTGTGTGGTGCTGGCAGCCTCCTCCATTGTCTCCCATCAAAAGCTCATTGTAGTGTGGCAAACTCCATTCATTTCCCTGTGCACCGTCCCAGCCCCAGGGGTGGAGTGCAGGAGGACAAGGGGCTCAGGGATTATTGCTGTTGTCGTTGCCAGTTGCACATGCTATAATGTGCGGCACTGTGCCATTAGCCAGTGTACAACATTAGGCCTAATTCGGTCATTACCTTTAGGGAGATGGGGCTGTCTTGGAGGAGTAAGATGGGCTCAGCAGGGGATTGAAGATGCTAACGTTGGGGGGAGAGTGGAGCTCTCGGCCTGGGGATGCATTCTTTGAGCGTGGGCAAAGTGCAGGAGCCAACACCTGAGACACACACTGCTATGTCTGTACTCGATTTAGAGATTAATCTTGGTGAGAGCTGATGTTCTCAAACAAGAATGTCATTACTGGGGAAAAATCAGCTCTTAACACCGATCTCTTTAATTTATCAGGAGATAAGTGACCATCTTTAGAAGTAGTATTAATATTTCATCATAAACACTGAAGTGCTATGTGGAAAATAATAATATTGATTATACGCCAGTCACATTAATAACCATAACATTGGTGCTTGTGCTGGACTACATACATTAAGCTCTCTGGTGTTTTGAATGGCAGCACGCAGCCACACATGTAGCAGCTCCTAGTCGAGGCGTCTGTTTCAATTTCCCTGCTCTCTTACAACAGCCCCCCTGAGACGAGTCATTAGCTGGCTCAGACAGCTGGGGGCACAGGGGTCCTCCATGTGCACCCCCACCCCCCCACACACTCTGCCTCCTCCTCCCTCTCCATCCCAGCGTCTGTCCCGCCAGCACAGCTCCGTATGGCGGGTGGAAGACTTGAGCTCCAACCTGCCTCCGACGTGACAGCCAGCATTTGTTTAATGTCGCTTGAGGTTAAAGGGGAGGGCTGCCCCTCAGGGGCCCCGACCGTGTCATAAACACCTCTAATTATCAATTTCTGCCCCTAATGTTGTGGAAAATGACCCCGGCCTTGCTCATCCTGCACCAGAAGCATATACGGGGCGATACACCTCCCTTTGTTTGGACCAATCAGGCTTTAAGCAGTCTGCGCCGTGATGGTATAGGAGCAGGAAATGGATACAACCCCAGCACACATCGCTGAGCAACAATATCAAAGCACCTGAAATCTAATGGTTTTATATAATGCAAAGTCTCCTGACTTTAAGTGGTTCTCAGTTCTAAACTGTGCATGACTGGTAGATTATATTTCTTAAATTGAGAATTATGAAGTTAGAAGTGGACTGATTCTACAAGCAGAGTATTCACTGTGGCATTATTAGCTGGCTGTTAGCGTGTATGAGGGCCATCAGGACCAAGCTGGGTAATGAAGCACACTGGGGATCAGGAGTCTCTTTCCCACTCAGCCACGATCACCTGGGCAGCAGAATAGGTATCAGCCTAACCTGTGATTACAGTGCATTACACTCCCACCACGGAGATGACAGTTTAAACATGCTCCAGGATGAAGACTATGGGTGAGACAAAGAGGGGGCCGCTAACAGCTTCCTGCCTTTACCAATGCCACGCTGACAATGAATGAGAATGAAAAAAGGGTGAGAGAGAGAGAGAGAGAGAGAGAGAGAGAGAGAAGGAGGGAGGGAGGGAGGCAAAGAGTGGGGGTGAAGAGGAGGGGGGGAGTCATTTCATTGTTATTCAAGAGGCTCCGGGTGAGGAGCACTATGATTCCGCCAGGCCCCTTGACATGGCAGCCCTGCCTGTCCTCAATCAAAGCCAACGGCTGCAATTAATGGCAAAAATTAGAAACAATCACCGCCTCCCCCTTATTATCCTCAATTAGAGCGTACTAATCAAGGCCTGATCGCGCTCTGCTGCTCTCTCCAAACTAAATGTCAAACTTCATTACGGCCTAGCGTAGAAATCAAACGCCCCACATGCTATCACCCTCGCATCGGGAGGCCAAGGTATAAAACACAGTGCCACAGGAAAAGGCTATCTGTGCGTTAACTACCTGTGTCCTGATATGCAAACTTAAGGGAGAAAAACTTATCACTTATATATAAATACATAGCAGAGCAGAGCAGAGCTGCAGCACAAAGGTCTCGGAGGACAGAAAGAAAAAGGCAGCGACACAAACTTTACATTGAGGGCAGAATGGGCAATATGGACAAATATACATTGTGATTATTAACACAGAATTATCAACATTAGTATTAAATTTAACACAGTACAAAGTTAAAATACTGCTCCTCTCATTAGGGCTGCAACTAACAGTTACTTCCATTATGGACTAATCTCCTGATTAGGGCTGCAACTAATTATTATTTTCATCACTGATTAATTTGGCAATTATTTTTTCAATTATTCGATTGCTTGTGTAGTCTATAACATGCCAGAAATTAGTTAAAAAATGTCGATCAGTGTTTCCAAAAGCCCAAGATGACGTCCTCTAATGTCTTGTTTTCTCCACAAGCAAAAGAGTTTCAGTTTACTGTCATAGAGGAGCAAAGAAATAAATAAATATTCACACTCAAGAAGCTGGAATCAGAGAATTTTGAGGGGTTTTTTCTAAAAAAATTACTCAAACTTAATAATTGTTTATCAAATTAGTTGGCGATTAATTTATTAGTTGACAGCTAATTGATTGATGAATTAATTGCTGCAGCTCTACTCTTGATTATTTCCCCAATAATGCTATTTTTCCTTAAAATAAAGGAATGCAGTAAATATAAAATGGCCATTATAATGTCCTAGAGCCTAAATTATGTTTTCCCATTACTTGTATTATCAGGCCAGCAGTCTAAAATCCACACCATATTTATTTCACTATCATACATGACAAACAAACACAACAGATGCTCATATTTGAGAAGATGGAAATTGCAATTCTAAGTAAAAAAAAAAAAGATTAAAACGATTAATCGATGATCAACAAGATTTTCTTATAATTAACTAATTTTTAAAAGTCTCCTTCTTACCAAGTCATTTTTTGTGTTTTAATAGAACAAAATCATATTTAAATGATTTGTACATTCAGTTCTTCTGTTGGGAGCAAATTTTTATTTATTATATTTTTGGTCCATAAGACCTGCGAACAAAGGTATCTCTCTTCTAACGATAGGATGATGTTGAATTAATTATCGAATCATCAGCCGTAGAGAGCACTGTAATCTCTCGCCTCTGGAATTGTGACATTACTCACACTTTGACCACGACTTAAGTCACTGTTATCAGCGAGCCCATCACGTTGCTCTGACGACTCTTTGAGCCTCTTGCTTTTAATTCAGGCTCAGAGATTGAGGTGTACGAAGGGGAGCGGGATCTAAACAAGCATCCGGTGCATTAAGAATGGGTGTCTTTATGAATGCAAGCAATAGAAAAATTGGGCCGGGATTTAATCAAAAATCTGCGCTCAATATTCAAGAGACGTTACTACCTCTGCTTCTGCCTTTGCTCAATAGGTTTACAAATGAGGACATTCTTTAAATAATATGGAAATGGTTACCTGGCTAAGATGCATTCATTCTCCGGTGAATCATCAATCTGCTGTTTTTGCATCTCAGAATCACATTTTATGTTAACCTGCAACCTTCACCAAGGATAATGGAGTGATTGGGGTAGGTTCAAGTCAATTCAAATGACAAAACATGAGCACCCTTCACTGTGGAACACCCTCTATTGATTATTGAAGGCACATTAGGATGAAAGATAAGAGGCTCGCGTTTCAATCAAGTTGATTTTTCTGATAGTCCAGTCACACTTTGCACTGCAGATGCATTCTGCTGATTTAATCCAGATTCTTAAATTGTACGGAGACGTAAAAACAAGATATCCAGAGAAAGTTTCTGAGCTGCTTGCTCCCTTAAACCGTCTGCACTGACTATGCACTGATTACAGAGACACTCCTTCCCAAGGACGAGCAACATATCTATCATTTGACGCAACATTTCTACTATTATTTTCAGCTCATTTGCCTCATTCGAGCTCATTTGTGGTTACCTTAAGAGTAGCATGAAAATAATTGAAGAAAACAGAATAAAGGAGCAAAGTGTGGATCTGATTTAGTTGAAGACTGGATGCTGGTTAATGAGCTATGTTAATATTGAGGGCTTTGCAGTTTACCAAACATGAAAATGGGAAATTCTGGGCCTCCTTATTTTCACAACACAACGTTTAGCAGTTCCTATTTGTCCTCTGCAGACCGGTCGCCAAACGCACATTCACAAACATCCAGTATGAAGCCTTGTTTTTTCCACACACACATAGTAATACAGATGCAAACACGCTCTGTGGAAAAAACTCACATACAAAAAACAAAAAAAAATCAGCGAGAGCACACACACGCACAACACACACTCGCGCTCATTTATTTGAGGACCCCACGAATCTAAGTAATTCTGCTTTGGGCATGCTGCTGATGGGAGACAGGGGTAGGGGGTGATGGAAGTGCCTGCGTCCAGGCAGAATTGATCGTTTGGCAGCTCCAAATGAGAGACAGGCTTGTCTGCGGAACCACGAGGGCCGTGCAGTTGGACTCCAGCAGCGCTCGTAAAGTGCGCTCTTTAAACTGCCGGGGCCCCTGGGAGCCCATGGGGAGGGGGGGAGCCGCCGCCGTGCTAATGAGAACTACCAGAGTGCAAACATGCATGGAAATGACTGTTATTCTGTTGATGTGCATTTAAGTGCTTTTTTACTGCCAACCACAAAGAGAGGGAAATAACTGGTGATGAATGGTCCCCCCAAAAAGCATTCATTTTCCTCTTCGGAAGAAAAGAGAGGAAAACAGAGGAAGGAGGGAGGGGGGTGGGGTAAGAGTAAGATGGAAGGTAAAGACAGGATGGGGGTGTGTGTGTGTAGACATGCATGGTGAATATATTATCTTACTTCACTCAAGTACAGTGACAAGGTGCAATGTGACACAGAGGCAGTGAGTGGAGATGCATCTGTGGCAGAAAGTTAACCTTCACCGCTCCTCTCCTCTGAACATGCTGCTTCTATCAAAGAGCAGCAGCCAAAAAGGTCACAGCGATCACAGCCCTGATCAGCTAATTATGAAAATGAGGCTTGTTCCACCTGTCTGAGAAGCTCGGGAAATGCCGTCTCCATCACCAGATCCATTCATTTTGCTTTAATTCACTCATCTTTGTGGTAGCGGTATGTAAATTTTGATTGCACAACACATGGTGAGACTTTGGAGGAGATTTAAGGGACGGGGATAATGTCTTACGGGCTCCGCTGCTTGTACTGGTGTTGATGGCTTCATTCCACTGGTCGGCGCTGGACACGGAGAAGGAGCGCTGGTGCATGCTGTCTTTGCTGCCGCTGAACAACGACGCGCCCGTCTGCAGGGATGAGCTACTGTTGGAGTGAGGAGCACCTGGAAAATAAGTGACACACACACAAGAAAATTAATGCTGATTTTTTTTGTTTTCTACATTTGAGTTCTCTGCTCGGATTGTTTTCTTTAAACTCACAAAGTCTGCAAAGGAAGTAATAATGATGCAATCGAGTTAACAGTTTTGGGTAGTTTCTACAGCACAGCAATGTTGCTGCCACCATATTTGTGCACATCCCTCTGTCAAGCAACCCCCCTCACACACACACACACACACACACACACACAAACGAAACCCCTCTCCCTCCGCCTCTGCCTCTAATTAGCCCTTAATTAACAAGATACACTCTGAACGCTAATTATCTCGCCTCATCCCTCTGACTGCCACATCGATCTCCACTGGCGTCAGCAGGCGTTCTCTCCCTAACTTCCAATCAGGCGAGCCACGGACGCCTGGCTCTCTTTACTAATTCATGGGCTAGGCTGCGCCATGTGGGGTCCTTCCCTCCTGTTCGCGAGCAGTCGCTACAACACATCCTAACTACTCTGAAAAACTCATCGATACACCGCCAGTCGTGTGCCGGGAATCAGATTAACTGCTTGAGATTTACAATGCATCAAACTGACTCGAGCTCTGTCACGTTTTTAGTCTGAAAAATCAATTTAACTGAATATTTTGCATGACCTACAATAAAAGATGGGTTTATTAATAAAATTAGGAAAAGTCAGGAAAGTTAATTTTTGCCGTATTTCCATCCTAAAAGTTGATACAATAACTCTTTAACATGCTGCACAGATTCATTATGAGACAACACAGTTTAATGAGGTAAGTCGACACTGCTTTGACACAAAAAGCTTAAAAATTCAGAGGCTTTGTTTTGCAAAACAAGACATATCTCTGATTTCCTCAACAATGCTTCCTCATCTTACAGGTATCACACATCAGGGCCTTTTCTTCAATAATTACAAGAGAATATCAGTTTCTGATTGAGGTGACAATAACAGAAAATATAGTGTGTGGGTCGTGTGTAAAGTAAACTAAGCGGCACGGGTGCTTGTTAGGATAATATGTCCTACTCATTATCTAGAGTAATAAGTGTATCAAATTCACATAATCATGTCTAATTAGTATCAGTAATTATCTTGTTGGGCCCAGGAATATTAATCTTCAGGTCCCAGAGGGGAGGGAGCAGAATCGCAGCAAGAATGGGAGAGAGAGCGAGGGAATCATGCTGAGGAGCACTGACTAAATTAGCATGCTGAAATCAGAGCAGAGGAGGAGGAGGAGGAGGAGGAGGAGGAGGAGGAGGAGGAGGGGGGGGGGATGATGCTGGGGAGAAGGGTACTGAAAAAAATGTGAAACTTTGTTTTTTAAAAAGTGACGGATGAATGATACGTAAAATAAGCTCATGACTTGAAAGGCTTTTATCATTCCTGAATTTAAAAAAAGGAAAATTTAAAAATATGATTTATATATATAAAAAAAAACAGCAGTCCGTTATTTCCCTTCTTACAGATAAATGTTTAATCACCTCATTGTTCAGACGTAATTCTTTATTTTCTACTATTAAAATCTCTACATTTCTTTTTTCCCCCCAAAGTTTGACTCTTTGACGCTTTAAAAAAGAGACAGAAAAAAAAATTGTTAGATAACTACGTGGCAACTTACATCGATATTTAAAATTCAACAATCACATCTAATTGTCAAATTGGATGCTAATGATTAATGAATTATACATGGCTGTATCCATTAGTCCCCAGAGACCACTCCTGCATAAAGGGGAGGATAATGTAATTACAGTGGAGAAATAATCAGCTTGTGGCATTAAAAGAGCACTGTACTCGCAGCTCCAGCCAGGCCTCACTCCAGTACGTTGCACAGCCTCAGCAGTGACACTCTGGACAATGATGAACCTGACAACTGCAAACTGAGGTCCAGAGGATGAGACTGTAGTGATCGTGTACATGATTTGACTGTCAAATACAAATATATCAAATGTTACGACATTTTACTGCAAAAAATGCCAAGAATAATAAAAACAAAAACCTATAATGCAACTTAACATTTTAGGAGTAAAGAAGTTGGTATTATTAGAGTGCAGTAACATGAAGTGACATTTTGTGAAGGTCTGCTCATTTTGAAGATTTCCTGACATTTGCTGAAATTTTGTCTCTATTGATGAAATGCTTCTTTATTATTTTTACAGTAAACATACAACAGCGATCAAGACATTTACTGTGGAACTGTACGACATGTTGACAGTATAGAAAGGAAATAAGCACATTTACACAAGTACTGTGCTTCAGTAGAATTATAAGAGCACTATACTTGTGTATTTCCATTTTCTACCACTTTATAGTGCTCTATATTCCAGGGCCCTGTACTTTTTACTCCACTGCATTTATTTGAGCTCTTTTGTTTCTTTACATACAAGAAATATGTTTTATTAATAAAACAGCATCTATTTTTATACATTAAACTACCCAATAGTGTAATGCAGAAAAAATCAGCTCCACCTCAGCAATCTGCGACACTAAAATGCTCCTTATACCTTTGTGGATTAATAATAATCTAATATTTTATAAGCAAGTCTGCATAATGTGTATTTTTTTCTACGTACTTTAGCTAAATTTTGAGATAATATTTCTGTACTTCTACTTAAATAGCATTTTGAAGATTGTCTTTTTACACTGCGGTATAATTTTTACCTCAATTAAAAAAAACTATATATAAAAATATATATAAATGTACTAATTAAAAACATCATTAGCACAGTGATACTTTCTTATCTAAGATGTCACTTCAGTTAACTCCTGCAACATTCTTAATAAGATTAATGAAAGCTGAAAAAGTGCAGCGCACCAGTATAAATATTTCTTGCTGACTGTATCGTCATGTGTATAAAGAGATAACAGAAGCCATACAGTGTGTTCTGCAGGCTATCCAGGGCTGGGGTGTTAAGTAGAGGCGATGGATTAGCGGGGAGCAGCGCTGCCTTGCTTCTCATTTCTCTTTAGGCCGGGCCGTCAGTGGGTTGATGAGCCGTGACGAGGCCTGACCCCTCCGTGGAGTTGTTGCCATTATGTACAAGTAGTGGGATAATGAAGCATTCATGCTAATGTGGGCTGGGCAGAACATCATCTGCGGCTGTGTGTAATCCACCAACATCATCCTGACCAACGCCCAGACGTCCCCCCACCACTCCTCCACCCCTGATGCTGCTGCTGCTGCCGCCTGTCCCCACACAAGTCACTCAGACGTTCATACGCATACCTGTGCATTTTGTATTGTACTGTAAACAAACTGTGTGCATTAATACAACTTAAACTGTTTTATGTTGTGTGTGACACACTATAGTCTGTTGGACAAATCTAAAATGTTCTTTTTTCCTCATGTAGGCCTTATGATGTGTTTTTTGTTGTTGTTGTCTGCAGACATTTCCAACTCACATCTGCTGTTCTGCTTCAATGTTACAATGAATTTGATGACATTTTGAAGTCATTTCCTCAGAGATTAATCTAGGTAACAAAAAACTAAATTGAGGACAAAACAAGTATTTTTCTACAGACAAAACAGCTCTCGAAACAAACTATTACTTTATTACCGCAATTCCCAAACAGGGGTAAGTGTACCCCCGGGGGGTGCTTCTGCAGTTGTCAGGGGTACATGGGAAAACAGTGGAGTAGCTCAACTAGTTTGAAAACACAGAAATTATAAAATTGGACAACTAAAAGTAGGGCTTGGCAATATATTGATATTATACTGGGATATGAAATTAGATATCAGCTTGTGCTGCGTCCACATGGAATCAGGGAGAAAGTAGACGGCAAACTGGATGTCATTTTGGTGCCAAGAGCAGGAAGGTAAAATTAGGTGAGGCCGGGAGAAGTTTACCATGTGTTACGTAGCTCCTGCACACAAGGAGAAAATGGGCAATCTGGACAATTACTAGAATAACTACATTAAAAAAATAATTGTATTTGATATATTTGATTTAATAATCACATCACCACTGCCACACATCGTCATGCATATTTCGTGTTACTGTCCTGCCATTCTGTTGGACTGTTTGCTCGTTTTTACCACGCCGTCCAGAAGGTGTAATCCATCTGCCTGATTCCATGTGAACATAGCATTGGATTTTTGGTACTGTAACATCCTAATAATTGTATTCTCATGATTTTAAAAGCTGCATTACAGTAAAGTGATGCCATTTTCTGCAACATTTTGTTTGCCTTTACCAACTTCGTCTTTATATCCACATTACTGATGATACTTTAGCAAAGATCAGTATCAATATCACTATCAAGGTATTCAGTCAAAAATATTGTGATACTTGATTTTCTCCATATTGCCTAGCCCTCACTAAAAGTGTTGGATAAAGGCTTTACATATGAAAATCGAAAAGCTCATTTTGAATGTTGTAACCGTCACTGCCCTTTATGTTAGCACAGACGCATCCGTGAGATGCCCCTAGAAGGCAGTGTCAAAAAATTCTGGCTACAACGAACATAACAATAGTGGAGGAACTCCTAATAATGTAGCTTTTAACGTAGGCACCGTTGTAGACAATGATGGTCTGTGAGGCCAAACAACTTTTTATGTTGGGGCTTCAGGACACTTGGATCACTACGGACGAGCAGTATGGAGATATTTTGTGGTATCAATTATCTGGTTTTTGGGACGTTTTAATCTGGGGCGCCGTCTGCCTGCATTAGGTGGAGTTGTGCTGCTACCCACTCTCCCCTTGGATCTCCGCAAGTGATGTGAGGACTCTGAAACTTCACCTGAGCCTCCCTCGGCATATGGGTGAGTAGATAATGGCTGAATTTTCATTTTTGGGTGCACTATCCCTTTAAATACATCGTAACATATTGACTGCATGTCGACTTTTCACTATATTACTGATCTGTTTTCGCCTTTTAAAAATGTCTTTGTCTGAGAGGGTACATTGATTGCTCCAGTGTTAAAAAAGAAGTCTCATGTTGGCGCTCGCAGGGCCTGCTGGTCAGTGAGTATGTTGCTACTGATTTTACTGGGCTACACACTGGAGACAAACTGTGGCACAGAGTGAGGAAGGAATGAGCGAAACACTCTCCTGAGATCTCCACCTCTTCCACATGCATCTCTCTCTCCCCCACAGGATTGATTCAAAGTGACTGGGCCCATTAATACTTTGATACAATGTATCTGTCGCCGGTGACACAGCAGGATGCGTGTTAACAGGGAGGATCATATTTAAAACGGTTCCGCTCAGCACCCAGCAAAGGAATTAAACCTGGCCGCTCGGCAAAGTCGTGGGCGCATGCGTTCTCTCATTTACTCTCTGTCTTCTCAGCCTCTCCTCTTCATCTTCCCATCTTCCCCCATCCACTCCGCCCCTCCTTCTCCCCGTCCCTATCCCTCTTCTCCCAGTGATTATAAAGGTCTTTAGATCTAAGGAATGAATGAATTACCAAAGGCACAGACAAGGCTTGTGATTTGGACGCCGTGAATGAAAAATTACCCCTTTGTTCCCTTCATCAATTGCACGTCTAATGAAATCAAAATCCCGATCGCATAATCAGAAGAGGGTCCTCCACCCAGAGAGAGACCTGATGTGATTTGTAACCTTTCTTTTCCTAAGTGGAGATTACGGCAAATCTCCCACACATTGTTCCCTGATGCGCAAATGGATGGCAACTGAAAATCCTGGGAATTTGTCATTGAAGAGTCTTTTCCAAGAAACCAGTTGGTGCTGTTTTCCCAAAACCTGCTCTGGCCTGTTTTTCAAGGCCCTTTGTCTGCCCTGATGACTCCCCTCAACCCAGCACTCAAGGTTAACAGTTAGTGGGATGAAACAACCTCGATCCGACGTCCTCTGCTCTGTAAACTCCTACATCTTTCTGCTTTTGACTGATTAACCCGTTCAGCAGTGGCAGCACCTTGGCCAGGTTGAACAGTAACCTGCCTGGACAGTGCTAATGGTCCCTGCCGACCCGTCTTTGGCACTGTACCCACTCCCAGCCAGTTAGCTGTAGCCTGAGTGATGGAAACACTGTGCCCATTTCACAGCCGATGAAGGACCCCGCCTCCCTCCGGGGATCACTTTGCTAATTAGTATTAATTACTCTTAATCCTAACCCCTAAATCCAATCACTGGCATCCCCTCTATAAGCCTGCCAGACTCTCCGCAGCCTCCGGTGGCACCGCTCGCTGGGAGAAGAGCTCTATTTTTAAACTTGAAAGGTGGAGAAACCCTGGCACAATGCTCAGGACCAAACTGGTGTCTGTTTCTGTGACCCCCCCCCCCCCCCCCCCCCCCCCCCCCCCAACAGAGGATGAAAAATAACTAGGTCAGTGTCATGGTGGTGTAACAGTCCAAGATAAACAAACCTTGTTGTTTGTGATATTTGCTATTATGTTTAAACAATTTTCTATTCCCTGTTTAGTAATTTAGAGAATTAATAGATTTCTCATAGACGCTCATTAAGTAATCATTGTGTATACTGTGAGGCAGCTAATTTGCATGAATGAAACATACGGAAAGTAGATAATTAACCTGTTGGGACCCATTTTTATGATTAATCACAAACTGAGCACACAGAAAATGAGTACAGTAATGAAAGACTCATTGAGTAACTATTACGTATTATACCTGTGACTTGTTTCCTCTTTGGCGTAGTATGTTAAACATGAGAGATCCCTCTTTACCTCCCGAGTCTATCCTTCTTAATATGCCAATATAAGTGAATATTCTTATTATGGAGGTATTAATTTCTATACCACAAGCAGAGGTGAAGAAGAGTGAAGAGCTTTGCATACAGTGTGTGTACTTTAGACCTGGAGGTTCTGCCAGCTTCAATATGAAAGACGAACGTGTAATCAGAGAAGTTTCCCATAAAAATATGCAACTGATGATATTTTACTAACACTGATGAGGGCAACGTGTTTTGCTCAGTGCTGCATCGGGCTCAAGAAAAGGTATTTGTATATTGTTTTTGTTGACACTGATTACAAGTAAGATATCAAGCCCGTTTTATATATATATATGTACACACACATAGTTAAAAACGTTACGCATAATGTTGACATTTAAATTCTACATCAACATTTGAATGCTGCCCAGACATTTTTTTTTTACCTGTCTATTCATTCTGTTTAAATCTGCTATTTCTGATAAAGAATAAGTTGCAGAGTTAAAGAGTTAAAGAGATAAAGAATAAGCTGCACTAATATTATTAGTTTTATACTATTTGTAGAATTAGACTCCAGTGTGGCTGCGTAAGATTATTTTCGACACGTGATCCAAACATTTCCAACAACTTCAGAGTGGTTTGAAGTCCAAAAGCCAAAACTTATTGATGAAATTATTTCCAAAATCAACGACATTTTTTTTACATCTAACAAAATATTCTGCTTCAATCCACATTTGTTGACATTTAGCCTCCCAAAAATGACATTTTCACAGCAGTCAAAAAACTGTTTGCGCTCCCGCTTGCTGCACATAAAGGGAAGGACGCACTTGTACAAACAGGGCGGTCTTGCAGCACTATAAACTACACCTATAAAATAAAATAATAAATAAATACATAAATAATAATAAAATATAAAATTAAAACTCTTTTTCAGCTCCAACACTATTATAGTAAAAAGACTATGCATTTAATCACTTAATTCAAATGAAGATTTTGTTTGAGGAATAAAAAACATTTTTTTAAGAAGTGATGATTCATTCGAAAACCTCCAGATCTTTAATGAGTACACAAAGTATTGGTTTCAGATACTTCAGCTTTCGGCCCACTGTGTGTTTGATACTTGCGAAGAACTGAGAAGAACGCATTTGTCTCATCAAAGATCCTTGAACATATATTTCAGAAGTGTGGGCTCATTTCCTCCAACACTTGCGGTTTATGTTTCTTGACCACAACTATAAGTCTTAAGTTGAAGCTAAAACAGCACAAATGTACTGATCATACTCCAGATAAATCACTAAATATATCATGTTTGCATAAGTGTCAGAACACATTAAATAAATATCTTAAATCGTACATTAATCTGTGTCTTATATATGTAAATGTACTTTTGTTACTCTGGCCGTTAACCTTGTAATGAGGGCAGGAAGTGGTACCTGTGTTTCCTATGCCCAGCTGCAAGGTGCTGCGGTCCTTGGTCAGCCCGTTGGTTTTGGGACTAGCAGTAGGGGCGACAGTGGCCACCGCTCTGGGTGGCCGCTTCCCGGGAACCTTCACTGTCGTCCTCAGCAAGTCTATCTCTTTCCCATGCACATTCTGCATGTAGTCCTACAGAAATTGGAAAAAAAAGGAACACGACAATTGTTGTGAATGGCCTGCACTTCACTCAAGATAGAGTCCAAACATTCCCACATATTCCCCTCAACACAGGGAACTGATTACACACAGCAGACCAACAAGAATCCAGGAATTATGGAAGAAAAACAAATTAAAAGACTATTCAATTTCCATCCCCATTAGTCACAACCCATCTTAGACCTTCCACTAAGGCTGTGTGATAGTGGAAAAATGATTGTAAAGCCATTATACATCACCTGTGCCCACGCCGTCTCTCCAAATAGCGAGATGTTAGGCTTAATGAATGCAAACAGTCTCATTCTCTTTCAATTTGGGCATTTGATTTGGTTTAAAGCGACTACTGCCCAAATGTGGGAAGCCAAGGTGAAAATCATTGGGCTCAGCAAAAAAAAAGACCCAGATAGAGGCGAGCTCGGCCTTTGCCGTCCCCCCACCGGCTCCTCTGCTTTATTACCGTGTCATAAAGCACTCATTTCTTTCCCAAGCCTCCTCGCTAATTACCCAGTGAGCGCTCTCATTTCATTTTATTGCTGGAATTAACAGCCAGATCGAAGCGTGCAAAGCTATTAAGATGTGTGATTAAGCCACATTCAATTAGTTTCTACAAACAATTTAATTGATGTAGCAGATAGAATTAACAGAAGGTGATTGTGTGGATGGCTTGGCTGACTGCGAAATTAAAGGTTCCCCTCTTCCACTCTCAGTCTGCCTCCCTCCCTCTTTCTTCCTCCCTCTCTCCTTTCCTCAATCTCTCTTCCCCTTTCTCACTCCTTCTCTGCTCCACTGCTCCAAATGAGCTCGAGCTGTTACCGCGCTAATGTAACTGTCTCCCTTATTTCACCTCCCTCCGTAAGTCAACAGATTCATAGATTCATAGATTGCCCTGATGACCTGTAATAGCTGTAATGATCAAGAGATAGCCTGTTCAGTCAATTACATACATCACTGTAGCACAGCTCCGCTCTACTAATAACTGCTTGTAAATTAAACCGCTAACACACTGTCAGTACAACACGGCCACACACAAGGTTCGCGTCTAACTGTTGGGCTTGTGCTCAAAGTTTGAGCTGTCTCATTAGACGCCAATATCTTTCATTTCACCTCGCCAGGATTATCTGAAACATCTTTAAACACAGGGCTGGAGGAATCACAGAGTGATGGGGGGAACTGGAGGGATTTTGGAGGAAGACGGGCACCGGGCTCCTGAGCTGTCTGCTGCCAGCCAGCCGAGTGTTTAAGAGGTATTAGCGGCCCAGCGGGATTCTGACAAAGATGGATGTGGGAGGCTGGTCAGGCTCTGCTGCCATGCGGTGAGAACCATTATAAATACAAGCCAGCGTGCAGTCTGGGCGCGGCGGGCACGCAGAAGCACAGCCATGTCTCCATTAGACGGCACCGGGGATGGGCACCACAGGAGGGGACAGATATGACCACTAGGACACCCTGTTTCTTAATACTACACTTAAAGTCACGGGGTTAGCTAGTTATATACAGTCGCAGTAGAAATCATGAGCCTATATGGTTGTAATCCAGCTCGCTACAGCAGCGGTGGTAAATGTAATCCCATCAAGAGAATCGTGCTCAGCGGTTGAAAAAATCCTACATTAAAACCTCCAGTAGCACCCTCGAGTACAAACAGTAGTGTAACAAACACATAAAGCCGATTGGAAAAGAAATGGGAAGAGAAGAAGGGAGAGGAGGAGGGGTTCAGACTCACATGTAAACTGGGGTGGTAAGTAAGGACGCCGTTATCACACAGTGTGACATATTTCTTTTTCCACTCCTTGTTGAGGGATTTGCCACTTCGCTTCAGAAGGATTCCCTGTAAGAGACGAGGCATCACGGTGAGCATGTGCTCCTCTCAAAGCAGCATGGTGGATGATATGAGCCATTATGGATGTTAAATACCATAAAACAGCATTATTATTGCTATTACAGATTTCGTTATGGCAGTTACATTTTGTTTGTGGTGAGTCGTAAAGCAAACATCATTTTAAGTGACAATTACGAAACAGTATGGGAGTGATTACACATTAAAAAATATGAAAACATAACAGTAATATTTAATTACATCCCCTTAAACTTTCATTCTTTATTATAACTTAGTTGGCTGACAGGTTAAATGACATGTTTCTGTTGTGAACCTCCAAAGCTGGCCAAGTTCCTCTGGCTCAGAGACCCCTCACAGACACAGAGAGACAATCCAATTTGCCAGACCTCCTCCCTGCATTCATACACATAACATGCTGAACTCTGGAAGACCTCTCAATCCTGGGATTAGGGAGTGTGATCTCCCCTCTTCAAAGCCCACTCAGCTCTTATTCTATTCTACTTTATCTTCCGCGGCCTTTCAGGGCATCTGATGGTTTCCTTATCTGCTGAGTAAATCCACTGGTAAACAATGCAGTTCCTCTGCTGGAGGTGGCCAAACGCTGCTGAGTGCAAGGGCCAGGAGGCTCTCTGGGGTTAAATAGTGAGGAGGGGCACGCTTAATTAGGGGATTAAGCCGGGGCAATGTTTGTGCTTTTACAGCCAAAGCCTGTGTGTGTGTGAGCTGAAAAAGGGGGGGTTAAAGAGGGTAGTATTTTGCTAGCCAGGCCCATCCTGCAGGCTTTAATCCTGATTAACACATCAGGAAGAGCTGACCCTCGGTGACCTGGGCACCAGGCTGTTTGCCGACAATCATCCTAATCCGAACCCGGATTCATCTAAAGGGGGCGAGTGCTGAGCATCGGCTGCATGTTGGGAGTCAGTTTGGTCCTCTTTGTATTTTATCAATGTACCTGCCTGTTTAGAGCTGCTCACTGACGCAGGGCTTCAAATAGGTGAGTAGAGTAAAGATTTTAACATACTTATGTCACCATGAAACTTCCCCAGCTGACTTACATTAAAACAATTATTTTTTTGTATAACAAGTTTATATGCAATTGTGCAAATAAGGCCTTAACTAATTAAATATCTGCTTTTTTTTTTTTTTGAACTAGAATAAACACTTGAATGTATATTTTGGATGTTTTCTTCCCACTAGTCTGAAAGACGACATGTTAAGTAAGCAAAATAGTCCAAAATCTCACCTTAAATCTACTCAGCAAAATTTAAATCTGTTTTTCTCTATTAAAATCATCAGGTTACAGGGTGTAAAATAACGTTATCTGAGGTTATCTTCACCTGAAATCTTTGAAATAGGAAAAAGATATTTGTCAAATCAAAATTAAGACAGTTGAGAAGACAGACAGCATCAATGCTGGCTGTGTGTCGCTGAAGCTTAATTAATTTTAATTAACAATTAGTGGTATTAATTGCTGGGTATTGCAATAAAATAAAATGTCATGAAATTCTCTTGTCCTTGATCGCAAAAGGGGCAAAAAGAAACTATATATTTGTATTCTGTGTTGTAAATATTGTGTTGAATTGTTGTTTAATTCAAAAAAATTACAAGTTGTGCATTAAATGTTATTTCATATTTCAGAAAGTGTTCATTATCTTTTTAACTGTTGATACTCGTGATGATTTTTCAGGAAGAAACATTGTGTCCCTCAATCGATAACTTGCTGACTGCCCAGACTCTTCTCAATTTAGTCAATAAAAGAACTGTAAACACTTTTTAAATGACTCTCTAATCATACAGAGTAAATGAGCCAGTCACACGGCCTCTGGCGACTTTATAATGCATGTTTTACAAGCAAATATGTTCCTCATCTCGTGGCCTTACTGAAGCATACACAAATCTATACATGCAATCAGCGCGGAGCTTCATATATTTATCAGAGCCACGAAGCAGATCAATAAAGACAATAATGTGAAAATCTTTACACGTGCCGACCAATTTTTCTGTTTTATTTGAACAGTCGCTGTGATGTGTATCTCGTTCAGTAATTGGAAGCTCGACAAATGATTTGGGATCATTTATCTTAATTGGTTGATCGTCTGCTACGTTCGGATTAATTTAAGCAGTGTGTTCTTTATGTGATACTTTGGCCTCAGAAGGCAACATGTGTGGAGCCCTGCGCACACACACACACAAAAGAGATGAGTGTGTTCAGCCTGTGCGACATAAGGACACAGGCCGATCGTCAGACGTGCTCTCCGTGGCCACACAATTGTCATATCTACACAGAGGAGATAGTGTCTCTCTCTTCTTTTGTCAGACGACCAGGAGAAAAGCTGCATCCTGCCACTGCGGCTGACTGATAGGCCGGCCCTTTGTGACAGGGGGAGAAAAAGTGTGTGTTAGCTGGTGTGTGTGTGCGTTGGGTTGGGGCGGGTAGGGGGGGTCGTGATGGGGCAAGAATGCACTCACTGCTGAGGAGCTGTTGGCGGCTCCTCAGCAGTGAGTGCATTGTTATCCTCACTCACTATTTTTATAGATAGCAGGGGGGTAGGAGCAGAGGACAGACATGGGGGGTGTGTGTGGTGTGTAATTTGGCCCGATGGGGTGAGAGGGTGAGGGGGGGGAGTGGTAATTAAGCTCACATTGACACTTTGATCTCCTTGATTGTGCATTTGACTGGCCTGGAGATCAGCTAGTCACACCACGAACCCCCTACTTCCACATCTGTAAAGCCAACCCCCCCTTTAAAGAAACCCTTTGTAGATAAAGAGGGGGATGGCTCTTGTTAAAAGTTGCCATGATACTCAGAGAAACTGGCCCTGGACTTTAGAGAGGAGCTTCCAGTAATGGATAAGAATGGGAGAGTTTACAGTAAAGACTGCTCGGAGGGGATTCTTTCAACCTCCTGCTCACCTGCACTTGTCAGATTTGCACGCTTCTGCAGATAAATTACATTAATCTACATAAAACGAGCTTCACGAAGATAAAATAATCATTAAATGTTTGCAGAATTATTTGAAGTTTAAATTTCCATGCTTTTAAGGGCATTTTTAGCAAATTTCCGCACAAATAAAACCACAATTTAAACATCTGTCATGTTAATAACTTTGATTTAAAAGAAATAATACACTGCGGCATTTATTATAATTCTCTAACATCACATTTATATCTATTACACAAACATCTACTATCAGTGACAGACACAAGGGCCGATAGATGCTGTATCTGTTAAACTGGTTTCCCCAGAGCAATATTTTCTGATTGAGTGAGGGCGCTTGGAAGTGTCACCCTGACATTATTTTCCGCTGGACCAAAGCCTTGGTAATTTTCCTCCAAAGGGAGTGAGAAGGTCTGGCTCAACATTTGAAAAAAAATAAATAAAAAAAAGGTCATTATCTTCTATCATTTGCAGGTAAAGAGGATATTACAATGATGCTGACCCATTTTCAAAAGCACTCATATAATCATGAGTGATTACTAATCAATGTGTCAAATACTTCTCCTCCGGTTATCGTTGGACCTTTAGAAATGATCCTCACTCTGATATGTAATTCAGCGTTCAGCACTGCACAACTGGTCATCTGGAGCAAAGCATGAATACATTAAAACAGAAAAATAGTAAAGAAATCGAGATAAAAATAAAAAACTACCAGCTAAAAAATTGCAATTATGTTACATTAGAACACTCAGTGAGTCTATAGTATTTAATAGAGCATAATGTAAGTGAATGTGAAATTACCTTGAAAAAAAAAAAAGTCAGAGTAAAGAAAATTACATCTGTTGGGACATCTAATGAAATTTTCAGCTCATCATCAGCTGTCAAAGTTGATTATATGAATACGCATGAATGAACTTTCATGCAAAAATACTACCCACACACAATTATGAGCAATAATAACAATAACATTTCCACTGGGACTGAATGGTTTTATACTAAACGGTGCATCCGTGATCCAAATGTAAGATTATTATGATCACACAATTGAAATCATATTTCCAAAACTGACTGACATGAGTCTGAATACATCGCCTAACGCACAATAACTACGTCTGCTTACAGTGGTTGTGTTTACGTACACACAACTAAAACAGATACTTATTTTCAGTTACGGTCATTTGACGGAAAAAGAAATAGTTATTTTCATTACAAACTCTTTAATCTGACAATTTACCTGCAATTACTGAGGTCAGATTGTGCCTTTAAAATGTAAAAACCTACATATTTTTAAAGAGAAAGGTTGATGATTAACACAAACTTAAGATGTTTCTTTGCTAATAACCTTCCTAGTGTTATATCTAAACCTTCAGCCGCCTTCTCGCTGGTACTCAGCTGCACTCGAGGGCTGCTGAGGTAATTTGTTAGGTTGTGTTGCGTCGCCATCTAGTGGTTGCAGCAACACATGACTCTGCCCAAATCACAGCGTTGAACTCTACAGTACATACACTGACATTAAATCTTTAACACACAGCATGTCATATTTAATGACACAAAAGAGATCAGACTAGAAAACAACTTGCCAAGAAATGGGAATTAAATAAAATAACTGAGGGCAGGGATTGGGGAGAATGTCTGTATGAGTAGTAGCCATAGGAGTATTATTATCAGTCAGAAAGAGTTCAATTGAAAGATAAAAATCAGATTTTCAGGACTTCACTGACAGTTTCAGTGTTTTATAAAGGCTCAGCTGGGCTGGTGGTAACGCATTACAAGTAACGCAAGATAAAAAAGTTGTTTTCTTTAAAGGAACTTGTACTTCTACGTTTTACTGAAGTATATATTTTTGAGCCAGTCATCTACTTTTTATTTTACTACACTTCTTAAAAGAGTTAAACTATCCTTCTGTAAATATTGAGCTTGAGTGTATGGTGGGGAACACACGAGGAGCACCTCTACTGCAGATGCCAAGTTTCCAGCTGCCTGAAAGAAAAGCGGCACCACCTGTCTTTTGACCACGATGTGATGATGAACAAGAGGCAGGTTTCAGCAACAATTTCTGACCACATTTTCTACACCAAAATTTTAAACACACAAAAATGTATCTAACTAGCTAATGTTAGTTTTCTGAAGGTTAATTTTTCATGTGTTAATCTTTGATGCTATGATAATGACATTATCTCATCTTATAGCTAGTCATCTGTGACACTTTTACATGTATTAATCCTCATTAAAAGCGGTTATGGTTATTAATTCATTAAAAAACAACAGTTTTATCAACAAATGCTGTTTTGTCATTATTTTTGCACTGGCCCACGCACCCTGAATCACATTAAAATGTAAGGTAAATTGTACTTTGAGTAATTTATTAACCAGGTACTCTTTTTTTACTTTTTTGGGTCATTTTTATGTGAGTAATTGTACTTTTACTTGAGCACAGATTTTCAGTGAACTCCTCACCACTGAGGCTCAGTATTAGCTTTATGTTGGAGGAAATGTGGGATAACTGGAGACCATTCCCACATCTTCTGGGACAGTGTGCAATGCAGGGATTTTGGCAAGATATTAAAGAGGAGATTGAAAAAATAATGCAAACTGCCATCCCAATGGATCCTGACCAAAGATACACTTTACGCATACTTCTACTGATTGCTAGAAAAATGACGACTGTAAAATGGAGGAAAGAGACAAACTCAATGGACCTAGAGACTGAAATAAGTCTATACAGTGAAATATATGACAGCAAAACTGCAAATCAGAGTCACAACATCATATCATTGGGGTAAAACACATGTGTAGTAAAAGCAGGATTGCACTTGCTGAAAGGCTCAATAGCTGGCGCACTACCATAGAACACGGGGATGATTAAATTGTTTCACTGAGGTGTCCGCAGTCGGCCTTGGGTCGGAATATATCTTATACCAAAAATAAGACATGGGTGAGAATTCTGCAATTATTGAAAAGGTCCGCCACCATCCATTTGAGTGTACCCAAAAAGTTCTGTCAGGCCGAGTGCACCCACAGAGCACCTGAAAGGACATTATCCCTTTGTTTCTAGCGCCATCTGCTGTAATCCTCCAACACTGCAGCTCCAGTTACACTACACACGTGTCATACCCCGAAGCTTTCATGGGGTCAGAGGACGTGTCCCAGACTTCATTTATCAGCCTTGCTGGACACTTTTTCTACAAAGATGGACTCCTGTCATGCTGTACTTGACTGTCTAAATGCTAGGATGTGAACTGGTGCACATGGAAAAGGACATAAAAGAAAAACAAAGTTTAAAAGATCATACTTACCCGGGTAACTATGAGAAATGTAGTGTACAAATGAGGAAGACAGCTTACCTGTTTGATAGGTATGGCTCTCCCACTGCCTATGCTGTCTGTTTTACTGTCAACGCTCTTTGCTTGTTCACTGGCTTTCCGTGACTGCAAGAAAACAAGAAAGTCAGTCAGCAACTGAAGCGACACACTGACGGCAAAGCAGAGAGGGAGATGTGGGGCGTGAGGTGAGGTTTTGGGGCGTAGTTGTGTATGTTGGGGTGTGTGTGTGTGTGTGTGAGGGAAAGAGAAAGAGACTGGGGGTCAGGAGGAGGGGGGTGGGCAGGTGAGGGTTTTGGTGTTTTGAGCACTTTGCAGTATTTGTGGAGAAACTCGACGTTGCAAAATAAAAGTCTCAAAAGAAGCTCGAAATTAACAGACAAGCAGACCAGCAGAACAAACAGCAGTAACACCGACGTGCAAGTTTAAAAAGGAAAAAAATCAAAATTAAAAAAGAGACCAAACCAAGACCACACTAGACACATCTCAACACAGAGGAGACCAAGGACGACCACACATTGAGTCATGACTCAGCCCTGAAACCCTTTGGGGATCCTTCCCTCTGTGTGAGACCCAGAGCGGGCCCTTAGTGGACCTGCAGACCACCTGCTACTATACCAGTGTAGCTTCGGCTGTGCCTTTAGCATAGTCGCACTGATAAGGGCTTTTGTTGCACGGTAAATATGTTAAAGGTCATAACAGGTTAAAGGGAGAAAAGGGAAAATGGTTATTTTACAGGAGACTTAAGTTAAAGAAGTTTCCTCCGACCTTTGACCTGCAAAACCTGGAGGGATGTAAAATAATTGTGCAAATATCAAACAGTCAGAAAAGTAAAAATGAATGCACATTTCAAGTTTCTGGTCGTACCTGTGAAGGGAAAATGGTTAGACAGTAAATATAACTTTACAGGAAAAAAAATAAATAATAAAAAAAAAAACCTTCCCACCCCAAAACAAATAAAGAGATGTGATACAGGTAGGGACAGACATGATTGTGTATGGTCTCATTCAGAACATGAGAAATGTCCAGTCATCAATGGAGAGGAGGTAGAGTCTTGAGTTCAAGTAAACCAACTCTGGTGTTTATATTTTTTCCAACATTTTATTCTTTTTTAATGATGACTTGTTTAGCTTCTATACAGACACCATACAAAGCAAGTCACAAATTCACTTCAAAATATTCAACAGATTGAGCCAAACATTGCAGTTCCCACAAAATATAGGATGAACAATAAAGGCATTATTTCATATACTCCTTATATGTATGTACTTTTTATAGAGTACCATTGTAAATAAAATACAATACAAGATATACAGCAGTCTATATTTTTCGTCAATCCGTTCATGATAGAAAAGCGATTATGCAAGAGTTCATAATCTCTGTACCAAACCTAAAACTGAAGAAAATGAAAAGAAATCAATGAATAAAAGACAATTGAATGTGCAAAAATAAATAAAAAGGAAAACAAACGTTAAGTTTAACTACATTCATACAAGTCGGTGCAACCCAGTGTCATTTGTTGGCAACTTTCAGTATAATCTCTCTCTGTAATACCTCAACACCCTCACACTCTAACCTGATTTTTATGAAGGCCTTCATAAAATATCCCCAAATTACTCTAATCTAAAATACCTCTGTGAGAATACATTTATACCACATTTTCAATTCCATTCAATACTCCCTGGAAAATAAGAAGGAATCAAATAAAAACGGACCAAATGAATGTAGGAAAATCTAAAAGGAAGAACAAAAAACAACTTGGCACCTCTAGTCCTTGAGTCCTCATTTATGGCAAAAGGCAGTGTGATGTCATATAAGGAAAGGTTGTGTCCTTTGGGTGGCTGGATAACAGTTCCAAGAGTGACTTGACTGTACAGCGTGTTTTCGTATGGGATGTCTGAATGAAAGTTTGGGGGGTGGGGGGTGCGGGCAGGGGTGGACGGGGCATTTCCAGAAGAGTCCCTACAGTCTGTCTCACTTCATGATATTTGACAGTCTACTTTGAGTGCGCTCAAACACTCAAATGGACTCGACTTTAGGCTGCGTTAGACGCAAAGTCCTATGGTTTCCGTTTAGTGCAAGTTCTATGCATTACCCTGAATGCGCTAAAGCACCGAGGGTAAAGCAGCGACAAGCTCAAAGTCCTCAATAAATAATCTCCTCTCTATCATGATTGGCAAAGCAGGGGGACTCTTTTATTTAAACCATCATGCTCTTCTAATTCGGAAGGAGTTGGAAAGCCCTTTTTGTTGAAGAAAGGTTGGAAACAGAAGCACAAATCTGCAAATATTGAAAAACAGTGTCAAATGGTTATATTTTTTTCTTTGTTTGTTTTGGTTATGTTTTTTTATTTCATACGTGGAGATCCAGTGACAAGTCAAGAGACTTAAAAACATGGAATGGGGAACAACGAGTGGCGGACATTAATAAATGCATCAAATGAATATGGGTGAGTGAGTGGGATGGAATTAAGTATAAAAAATGCCGTAGTATTCGTTTAAACTCCTAAACAGTGTGCTTTTCAACACGAAAAGGGACAGACAGCCTGAAGACGTCAGGAAAAACCACAGACAGATTACAAAACAGATCGTTCAGAGTTATTGACCATGGAAGCACTAGGAAAGAATAATGTGTACTGTGCTGACACCTAGTGGCCGAGGACAGTTATGGCAAAGACTTGCTTGAGATGACTGTGGTTGGTGAAATTGGTTTGTGAGGGCGGTGAAAAGACGGAGTGACACGATCTTCTGTAGTAAAGCTTTGAGTTTCATTCACTTACTTAAAAAAAAAAACAACCAATATATTATAAAAAAGATTCACCTATTTTAAGGGGTTTTTTCTAATCAACTATGTCTGATGTTTTTGTAGTCAGATTTAACTTGGGTTTAACAATCTGAACCCAAATTCTGTTTACTCTTCAACACTGTTAGCTCAATAAACACATTGCAAAGGATTTTTCTTAATTACAAGAGTCCCAATGCCAGCGCCACAAGTATTACTTTTATATCTGATTACAACTGGACAAGATGAATCACTTGCAGCAATTTTCTCTGTAATATCAGAACAAAATACCTTGTACGTGAAGTGATTCTGATATTGATCCGTCAAAGCTTGTCTACTGATGACATTAAGGCATATTTTCTTTCACTGTTACTTCATTTGAAACTCCCCTCAAAATTAACATAAAATGGACTACTTACAAGAGTGTGGCTAGAAAACATGACAGGCGTTCTGAGTGGCAGCCTGCCGTCTATCAGTGAGTAGCAGGACTTTGAGGGAACTTTGTAACACAGATGTCAATTTGTTTTTAAAACGGACAAAGCTAGGAAAGGAACATCCTCCATACTGTTGCGTCGATGAAATATTTTTCTCTTTCTGTTGTTTTGTAAAATGGCAAAAAAAAAAAAGGTCGGCACTGCGAGTCTTCCTCTCCTGAGCCCATCGCACTCTTCAAGTGTCACTGAAGATATGTCGACATCGCCCCGTTAACTTTCCGTCCCCTCCTCCTCCTCCTCCTCCTCCTTCTCCTCCGTTTCCTCATCCTCCTCCTTCTTTCCTCCCTCACCCTCCCTCACTCCTCCCACCCTCGGCTCGCTGCTCCTCAGAAGGTCATGAGCTGAAACTCCCGCTCGGCTTGCCACTCCGGCACCCACACTGGGTAGGTGGCGTGCTTCGGCATCTCCATGACGCGGACGGGGAGAGGCTCATTTCTCTGGTGGACATGGTTAGTCACTACCTAGCAGGGGGGGAAGGGAGACAACAAGGGGAGCTAGCACACAGCCTGTACTGCTCGGAGGCCACAAAAAGCCTGCGGCTCCCACAGCAGCTGGGGTAACAGGGTAAAGGCAGTAGGAGAAATAGAGGAGGGAGGAGACAGATAGGGAGGTTGGAGAAGGAGTTAGCTAGAAAGAGATGGGGGAGAGAAGATAGGAGACAGGGGTCAGAGGGGAACAGAGGAAAGAGGTGAAGGGGGAGGAAGACAGGTGGAGGAGAAGAGACATTTTAGAAGTTGGGAAGGGCAGAGGGAGGAGTAAGGAAAGAAGTCATCTCACGTAGCCCAATCTCTGTCTCATGATGCTCATAAAGTTCTGGAGAAACGAAAACTTGGGAGAAAAATTGAAACCTTTGGAAGAGCTGAGTCAGGCATTCTGAAAACACACACGTTGGCTTTTTCTGGAGGTACAAACAAGCTCTCTGTGGAATTATTTCATTGATTTGTACAACAACAACACTAGTTTTGGTTGGAAAAAAAAAAAGAGAAGAAGAGAGAAAGACAGACCCTGCAGACCTCCCTGAGCTCGGAGAGGCAGAGGTCTGGCTACGTGAGATTAGGAAAGGCTTAGCAGCAAAGAAGAAGGCTGGTGTAGGAGGGAAGAGAGAGGAGGAAAGGGGGGAGCAGGCTGGGCAGAAGAAGAGGGCAGAGGCTACAAGTAAAAGACAAGCTTTGGACAGCTAAGGAAATTAGAGTGGTTAGTGCACACATATGCTATTGGTTAGAGCAGAGGGCAAATACGACAGGACACGGGGTAAAGAGCAGGCAGACAAGGGTCGGGGGATACTGGTGTGGTAGTGAATCTTGGTGGTCAAGACTGGATTTGGGCCAAAGTAGATGTGGGGTGAGGGAGTTGTCTAGACTCAGCGAGATGATTAGTGGTTGGGTGAGCATTTCTATCTGGAGCTGGGGCGTTGGAGGGTGCTGGCATGCGTTATTAGCAGCGTGTAAACAGGGCATTGGCTGGCTCGGACTTTTAGTTTAGCTTGGCCGGGCAGGAGAAGTGGCATTGGCGGTTTGTTGCTGCCGTCTCTGCCCAAAAGGGAAGTCACTGCAAAGAAAGGATCTAGTAAAAATAAGAGGGGTAGGGGAAGGGGAGGTCAAAGATTTAGACAGTGCAGAGGGCCTAGCTTGTTATGGGTGAGATGAGAAACTTAATCCATGCGCACTTACTACATCCAATTAGAAAAAGAAAAAGGACATGAAAAGACGTTTTGTTTTTTTTCCACAGTGCTTATCTTTGATATTTGCTTTGAAAGAAGGGTTTATTCTTTTGGAGCATTTCGGGGATCTAATATAATTTCTATTTAGTCTGTTTCTCCTTTGCCCATTGTGCTGTGTGAACAAGACGCTTTCTTTGCCTGCATCGGAGGCAGGAGAGGTGGCTTTTGATGCATTTTCGAGCTACCTGTCTCCCTCTGGTGGACAAAGTGTGCTTGGCAACATGCCTCCTAGTAGTGTGAGTGGGTGTTGCTTTGCATCAGCTGTCGCATACTTACTGTGAAAATGTTGGAGCGGCGCTTTGACTGCTTGCGGATGGGTGTGGGCGTGTTGGAGGCAGCGATGGTCTCAATGCGCATCTCCCGCTGACTTATGCTGGGGGTGGAGGGAACAGAGGAGGAGTAGTCGCTGAATGCACCCCCACCATTGGCCGCCTGGGGAGCGAGAGAGATTAAGAGGAACCGACAGAATCAGAGGAAGGAGGGCAGGAAGAGAGACGGAGAGATGGAGAGATTGAAAGTCAGAGAGTCTTTGTAATGAGGGACATTTCCACACTGAGACAAGAAGTTATGATTATGAGAAGAATTACATAAACAGAGCATGTGGGAGACTTCTTTAAATAACATCAGAAAGCTGTTATTTGTAATAAAACAACGACACGATCAGCAGTTAAATAGCGTGCCGTCTTTGATGATTTGGATCTTACCTGGTTAATGTGAACAGAGGGGATAGATGCGGCGGGGACTGATGAGTGGCTGGGAGAATTGGGGAGAGATTTGCATGGACCAATAGAGAGCTGCTGCTTTTTCCTCATGGCCACAACCTTCTGGGCAACTGGAGAAGAGAGTGGCAGAGACTCAGTGACAGATTGTTCATTAATCCTGTCAAATTCTTCCTGATATAAATACCTCAGAGAGTGTTTGGGGGGCTGGTTAATGAAGCAACATAGAACACAGAAACCAGAATCGTAGATGTGCTTCTGCAAGTCGCTTTCTGAGACTAACACTTCTCTAGAAGTGAGAGTAACTACTTGTACCAGCTATAATTAAATGCTACATAATCAAATAATAAGCACCCGCTAGTCTTGGGTCGTAGATTGGACACTTTTAACCAACCTAAGTGGCTGAAATAAAGATGTTTTCAGCAACCACCTTCCTTTAAATGTGCAGACCACACAAACACGACCTCAAGTAAGAGACCTATACACTGCCATTGCAAAACTACAGATCATTCAGAACGCTGCTGCTGCTGCCAGGGTTTTAACAAAAACTAAAAAGAGACACCGGCTCCTAGTATCTTTTAGAATTGATTTAAAAATCCTACTATTGGTTTTTCAGGCTCTTAATGGCATCGCCCCCTCCTATATAACCACCTTATGTCCTCTGACAAACCCTGAGATCCTCCACAGCTGCTCTTTTAACTGCTTCTTTTAGACTTACTGGCTCAGTGGACGGTTTTAAACGACTCAAAACATATCTTTTAAATATATAGCCTATAACTAGCAGCTATCTGTTTTTAATATTCTTAATATTTTTATTACTTGATTAATCATTGATTGATTAATTCATTTATTCCTCTGATTTCTCCTTGAATGTTTGTCTCTGCTGCTGAATCGTACTTTGTGCATGAAAGGTGCTATATAAATAAAGTTCCTTCATTCATCCATTCAGTATCTCGGTTTCCTAAAGACTCGGATTGCCTTTTGCTGTTATGACAAATGAATGTGGTGAATGTGAAGCCAGAAATCACGACGCTGTGGAGAAACAGGTGGTTGCTCAACTCACTAAATATCAGAATAACAGTTCTAAAAATGTAAACATATCAGAGATCAAGAAGCTCTTGGTTTATGTCTGAATCAGCGTGTTACAGTCGCAAGTAATTCTGAGGTAAAGGTCACTCCTCTTAATTTGGGATATGCTCATCACATGTGATCATTTAAAGGGTCAGTTCCAAACAACATATTTCCTTACTTAACTGGAGCCATGAAGACAGATGTTTAAATAATTTCTTGTTATATGAGTTATTTGTCAACCTCCTCAGAACGTTACAGGTATAAAAATTCAACAGTGCATCCTTCCAGAAACTATTCAGTTCTATTCAATATTTTGTTTGGTAACTGTTGGAGTTTTGTTCTAACAACACGGTCTCACAGAAATGCGTGAACTGGACACAACATCTTAACAAAGCATTACATGGTGGTGGGCACAAAGTATGTTAAGATATCGTGCTGGCAACACAAAAACAATGCTGATGCAAAGTCAATTACGAACAATCGCAGTTTCAAATTAATGTGATTAATGTTGTAAAACAGCTGTTTGAAGGTTACACAACATCACAGAATGTTGCCTACACTTGTGACATCTGTGGCCGGGTCTGCCACTCCCGGATTGGCCTTCACAGCCACAGAAGACGCTGTGTTCAAACCTAACTCCCAGGCACAAGAAATCTATGGTCTTACAAGACTGCGATGCCGATGATTTAGGTAAAGGGAAAGAAAAACACTTGGTTTAGGAAAAGATTGTGGTTTCAGTGAGGATAACTACACACAGAACATAAGTAACATAAAACTATGTGCTTTGCATAGTTACATAAAGTACCTGCATGAAGTACTAAAAACCCGTAAAATCATGTAACAACATTTGGTTTTACAAGGGACACAAACGGCGATCTCCTGGCTGAAAGTCCATATTTGTCTGACCCAACCTCAACACCTTCCACCCTACCCAGACTTTCTTGCTCCTTATACTTAATTGATGCGTCCACCGCAACAAATGATTCTTAATGACTTTGCAGTAGCTTTGTTTTTATGTTGCCAGCATGTAGTTTTAAGACATTTCTTGCCCCCCACCATGTAATGTGTTCAGAGTTTGTGTCCATTACACATAGTTCTGACACCAGGCTACTTCTTATGGGTTAATCCAGTGAAGAGCGGTGGCTCGAAACGTCGTCACTTCACTGATTGAATAAATTGCATTGAATAGAAGCCCTGCAGTGTGCGAGCTTTTCTTTACCTTTTCAGTTTTCCACACTTTTGAGCTCAGCACCTGCACAGTTTTGTTCGTGGATGTGCGTGCTTTTTGCTGCTTAATCCAGTGGTTCCCAACTGGTGGGTCGCAGTCCAAAAGTAGGTCACTAGTCCAAGTTTGTTAAAAACACACTTTACTTTGAAGTACAGTGAATTTCTGGCAGTGTTTATTCTGAAGTGCAGTTTCCTGCTGTGGAGTGAGTGACTAACAGAGAGCTGCTTAACAGAAACATGCAACTAGCTCAACGGCATGGCCAAACGCAAGTATGATGCTGAATGTATTAAACTGTGTGGACCCTGGACTAATGACTGAGGAGAAATCTAGACCCTGTGGCTGGACCAGTTGGGAACCACTGGGTTCATCAATATGAGAATCTGCCAAAACCTGATTTAAGGGCTCACTCTTACAAGATATCAGAGGTAAGAATACACATTTATCTGTACCCACTGTCAGTTCAGAGTGTAATCCTCAGCCTGCCCTGCATATTAAAAATATGTGGGAAAATGTCATTCCAACATCAAAAAAGGTCAGACTGCCTCATTTTCTACATTTTCTTGTGAGCTAACAGAGAACACAAGACACTGTAATTATGCTTTTCCTTATTTCCTTTCATGAATTTATTGTTAGTGTTGGATATTCATATTAAATGCGGCCAAAGTTCAAAATAAGAGGTAAAAGTAAGGAGGAGTAATCCATGTGAGCAAAACCTTCAGACCGTTCCAAAGTTTTTATCTATTGGTGAGACAAACTGATGTCAGCTTATGACAGATATCTTTGTATGGTCCTCTGCGCCAGGCACGTTACTGCAAGTGTTTACGTTATACACACTGCTACGTGGAGCTACATGCTAACGTCAGGGTAATATGTTGTTAATATCTCCCTGATTTTGGATCATATTCCTGTTTGAACATGTCCGGTTGTGTTTAGTAGCTTTTATTGGTGTTTTTACATGGTTAAAAATGTGCCTCAGTCATTCCCCTGGCTGCAATGACAGTGCAGGGATGTGGAAGACCTGGAAACACTGGCCAATCACAGCAGACTGGGCTTTTTCAGGTCTTAAAGAGACAGGCGCAAAAACGGGGCATCTAAGACAAGGAGCTTATACAGGTGTTCCAGCACAGACAGGATAAGAAACACTAAGTATTCTTTGATCATTAAAGCATGTAAACATGTTCTAGTAAAAACCCAAAATACAATACATGAACCTTAAAAGAGTATAACAGGTCCCCTTTAATGTCAGACTGCTGTAGATGTGAGCAAACACAACTAAGGGCGACTACGGTGTTATGATGTCTGCAGGTTTACACACAGGAATTGTGCTGGGACATGTCAACACAGTCTTGAAAACAACAGAGGAAAAACACTCATTTTCTGTTGTTTCTTTATAAACAGAACACCATATTAATCAAATAAAGCTCAACAAAGTAAGCAAAGCTAATTCCAGCCAGATGAAGAGGCATATGAGCACATTATCACAAACACCTCAGGCCATTTGTTTTCCAGTCAGGTAATGAGCAACATACTGCAAGGTGGCTCATACATATCTCCTCAGGGGAAAAAAAAGGCACCTCTATTTCCAAGAAAAGCAATCATACAAAATGATGCTTGCAATTTTTTTGTGTCATTCACTGAGCTCTACAGAGTGATGTTAGCCAAATGAGACTATTGTCACCATCTGAACAACGTGATTTTCCATGCAATTGGTGCAACCTGTCATTTAATTCACGGCACACTTGAGTGAGGGACTGGGTGGACCGAGAAGAAGGGAGGGAGGGAGGTGATGTTCACGGCTGCGTGATGTGAATTAGCACTGAGGGAAAGAGATGATTTGAAGTTGTGCTGACAGCTGGGACCACAACGCCCGGCTGCCTGCTGCAGCATGGCAAATACAGAGAGAAGGCAAGGGTGACACAGAGCGACATCTCCAGACAGCCAGCACTCCTTCATCTCTTTTAATTATTTCAAATTGGGCTTCAGGAAGCAATTAAGGCAGGGAGGGAAGACAACGTGCCTGTGCATCAAGCCAATGAAATGCAAAGTGAACGCTGTGTTACATATTCAGATGTTTTGTGGAGGGATGACAGGCTTTCAAAGGAGCTGCAGCCTTAGGGGATAATGTGCCAGAGTTGAAGCAGCCGAGTTTCCAAACGACAGTTTCATGACTTCAATTATGGATTCAGGGGAAAAACTCAGACTTTCCAGATACTTTTAAGAGACGTTAAGAGGGTATTTCACCATGCGTACACAACTGAATATTAAATTGTCTCTAGCTTAGAGTTCCACATTTGTATGCAATTCTACAAAATGATTTCAGCTCCCATGATTAATAATTGTAGTGTTGGACAAATCAGTTTAATTGAACATGCCTGCTTTATGTATCATTAATGGAGGTGAGCTTATTAATGCTCCTCTACTGTTCACAGAGTATGCTGCCAATCATAGCTGCTGAGCACACAGCATAGAGCATATTAATATGCGCGTACAAGTCTCTGAGTGATTCAAGCATGTACAGGCATTTATGCATGTTGCTAGCAATAACTCATGAACAGCCTGAAGCACTTTACAACCAGCAAGAAGTGAAGAGGGTGAATTTTAACACAACTTTTACTCATGTTTAACACAGTGACTCGAGCTGGCCAAAAAGAAAAATATTGCTCTGATATTATCAAGGTGATATAATGATTTGTCAGAGGAGGAAATCAGTAAATCACCTCAGACCTAATTTAATCACTTTTTCCTAAAATGGGAAGAAGGTGAAAAGATCCTGCGTCTGAGTGGTGTTGCGCCATTCACACAAAACACTGCTTATTTGTTCATTCAAGTAATCTTCACAAAATTCTCCAGTCTTCCTGTCAAATTTATCAGATTGTAATTTGTCAGTCTGAGATGTGGCTCAGAATAATTTTGATCTCAATTAATAAACACAGCCTTTGTGTTCGCCTTGAGTGAGGCATGAATTGATAAAGTGACAACTAAGGCTGCAACCAACAAATTATTCATTACAGATTAATCTGCAGATCATTTAATTGATAAATTGTTAATTGTTTTGTCTATAAATCACCACAATTTCCCAAAGCCCAGGCTGATGTTTTTAATTTGTTAAGTGTGACGTTATGTGTTTTACAAACTGCCTCAACAATTAATTGATTTTAAAAATAGTTCCAGATTCATCTTTTGTCAACAGACTAATCGTTTCAAGTCTAGTAAAAACAATGCCAATCAAAGCCACTGTTTACAGTCAGGGTTTAACGCAAAGGTTTCTTGATTTTAACTTCACTAGTTGAGCAAATGGGTCAGAAATGTACTTGTCCAAAGTCAATTTTTTCTTGCTCTTGGCTGCAGTTGTTTATTTATTAGTGTTTATTAAATAACAGAGAGTAAAGACTCAAGACTAAACTTTTACAGTAAATCTGTTGTGTGTTTAGTTTCTATCCTTCTTTAATCAATTTTATTAGCTATTTATTTTTATCACACACTCTGATTTCTCTGGATTTGGCCTGTGTTCAGTGTTTTTATTGCTGTTTTTATCTTGATGGTGTATACTATTTTATTTGTCCCATAAAGCCCTTTGTAACTGTGTTTTGAAAAGTGCTATACAAATGAAGTTTATTATTATCATTATTATTTTTTATAAAGTTAACTGTCATGAAAATGACCCTGTTTTATTTGCCTTGATTTCAGACTTGCAGCAAACTGTGCAACACCTTCTAGCGCCACCCAACTAAACTTCTGTTTCAAGGACATCTGAAACACTCGCTTGTGAAATCAGCTCATCAACTTTGTCTTTACCCGTCGCCATTTTGGCACCAGTGCCCAATGTGCAACTGTGTGCAACTCTCAACAGAGCCATCATCTCTGGAAAACATGATGGGTTTACTTTTTTATCACTAGCCTGATTGAGCAAGTGAGTTGATAGATTTACTAGCCTGACATGGCATTTTATTTGCCCTGGGCAATCAGGCAATCCTGAAGCCCAGTTTAGACCAAAGACTTGCGATGACGAGTTGAAACAAAGAAGTACTTGCAATGTGCCATTCTGCAACATTTTAAAACCTGCTGGTTCACAACAACACAACTAGATGAGACAGTGTATCATCTCTATGCAACAACTCTCTGTACCTCCGTTCTGATTTGCAGCCTTTCAGGCTTATTCTGTGGCTGAATACAACTTGTAGCTTCTTAAAATATGAATGAGAATAGTGATAGTGAGATACTGACTGCAGCTGCATTTGTAGTAGTGATGACAAGGTGAAAAACAGAAACAAAACGAGCATCAGATGGACTGTATTCATAATACATACGCCACAATAATATAGATAACAAGCGCCATTTAATCAGTCAATAAGAGTGTGTGTGTGTGTGTGTGTGTGTGTGTGTGCGTGTGAGTGGGGCATAAGGGCAAGTTAACAAGCCGTCTGCGGTCATTTTGACCTGACTAGTGACTTCACTACAAGCCGACTAGCTGTAGAAACAGGTGATGAGCTTTACATTCTGAAACCAGCCGCTGGAGATTTGACCAGCTGAGCTGCAGGTGACATCATCAGCCGGCTTGAGTTGAGCTCAGATGACAATTTCACACCGCTGCAACTTTCCTCCGCAACGTTCTAAAACGGTTTCATCTTGTTGTGAATCTTTGGTCTAAAGTGGGCTTTATTGTTTAATCCTGACCATTCAGGGCGGTCAGCTTATCCAATATGTCTTTTTTTCATGCCAGTAGGGGGTTAACTAGTAATCATCATCATGTTCATGTTGCACCTTTTACATCCTGTCTAACCCACTTCCACCTTTTTGGCTCCCCTCTCACCGTCCTGGAAGACTCTCTCCACATTCAGGCCATAGGTGGAGCAGGTCTCATAATACGTGCAGCGTTTCAGGTCGTTTGACAACTTTCTGGCCCGCGAGTCGTCGATCACTCTGGGGTTGGCAGCACTGATTGCATCTAAGAGAACATGGTGAGAGAAAAGGTATTACTCAAACACAAACATATACTTTCATTCTGAACATAAGTAATTTCCTAAAACAGCTGGGCACTGTAGTTTTTAACAAATGATGCTAAAACTGGAGTAAATACATTATTTTGTTGGGAACTATTTCCAGCTGCGGATTAATACACATTTGATGTGCAAGGGGGGTATTTCCGGCAGCAGGAAGGTGTATGTAGGACTGACTAAAAATAAACTCATGTTCATCACCCGGTGCGACAGTGTGGCTCATTGATGTGTTTCAAAGGAGCTCCACTGCACGCAGAAATTAACTACCATATATCAGGCTTTTGCTACACAGACAGAATTTGTTAGTATGAATTAAGTTGGTCTTTTTCACAGAGATTGTTGACAGCAACAAGAATACAGAATATGTCAAACTGATGCTGTACTCATGTTTTTTAGATGTGAAGACAATGTTAGAACATAGAGTACTTTTCATTATGGAGCGAGCCATATCTTGACAAAACATATATATATCAGATGTAGGGCAAACACCTTGTGTTCCAACGAGGACCATGGGGACCTCAGCTGTGTTCCTGTAGCTGGATAGGCGCAAGAAGTAATTGTAGACCGTCTGGAAGCTGATCTCATCCTCCAGGCTAAAGACGAAAACCACTGCATCCACCCAGGCGGCGAACTGAGGACAGAGCAGAGGTGATACTATGTTGGAGCACTGTGGTATAGAAGCTGCCTCGTTATTGCAAGAACATTCACCTTTCTCCTCTTGAGAATGTGTTTAGCTTATTGTTATTTTGCCTGGATGTTGGAGCTTCACTCCACAGAATGATGCATGTGCCGAGTTCGACACTGGAGGGTTGTTTTCACATTGATCTACTGGAGTGTTCTCAGCTTAAGACGTGTGCAAACTAGCAACTACTTCACATCACAAGCCAATCACCATCCAATATGCAAGTCTGATGTGGAAACTTGAAAACTCCAGCGCACATTAACAGAGAACAGAGAATGGCCCTTTCAGTACAGTAGGATAGATTATCCGTGTAGTAGTTAAAACTTTTGAAATAAAATTAGCATATTCATGGACTCTATAGGAGAGAGATGTATATCCAAGAACTTTTAACAAGGTAATTTAACTTTTTGAGAGGAAAGTATATGACACACAAATTATTTTAAATATTTATACGTCTTAAAACAAGTCTTTAATGAATACAGTTTGTTATTATAATGGGTTTCTGAAATAGGCTATGTATCTTACAAGCAGACATTATTACTGTTATGAGTTGCAGAACTTCTACCTGCAGTTCACACATACAGACAGAAGGGGGCAGTGTAGCAACAGCTATAATACAATGAGTATCTTGTTTTCAGGAGAAGAATCAGTATTAGGTGATTTGAAAGTGAATGATTAAACACTACTACTGCATCCTTATCTGTCTCCTGTATTCCCACTGCTATCATAATCTTGGAATCTTCGTATTTACTGCATCATATACATCCACAACCCCAGCGCAGTTTACGATCGAACAGGGGGAGATAGGTTTCCCCTGAGCTGAGGAAATCAATCCTAATCACCATTCATTGTTGGAAAGAGGCTAAGCAGAACCCAGAGTAGTGCCAGCAGTGACAATCAAGTGATAACTATTCCCCTGTACTGCCCTCGTCTCCATTCAGCTTTTGCACCTCGCCCAGCCCCCCATAGGGGATGAATGGCAAATCAAGCCTCCAAAGCCACAACTCTGCTCAGCCTCCTGTGAGCGTGAACATAATGGAGGCCTTTAATTATGCCACTAATTATACAGGCAGCTGACAACTGAACCGGACTCATTTCTAGTCCCTAATCCCACTGAGCGTAATGCAGGCGTATACCGGGGGCTTTGCCAAGCCAGGTATCAGTAGCAGCTAATGGAAACGCATGGCGGATTCACACTGAGCTCACAAGTAACCAGAAACATTGAATCTTGTAAATTAAACCACGAGCAAGTCAGGTGGAGTTTCTCAGGGTTGGGGTTTGTTAACAATTCATTGAATCTGTTTATTAAATCTCCTCCTTTGGAATCCCTTGTTGAATCTATTTGAGTTTATTTTAAGAAACAGAAGTTACATAAGACTTCATATTTAAAGGGGACTTGTTATGCTTTTCCTTATTTTCTGTCGGATGTTCATAGCAAATGTTTCAGATTATGAGGTAAACATTTGTAAAAGTAATCCTGGGAGCAAAGACCGTTCTGAATACTCGCTTTCCAATGCTGCATTTATACTTTTGAGACAAGCTGATGACATATTTCTTTATAAGGTCACCTACTCCAGGCACATTACTCCAAGTGTTTACATTACATAGCATACACTGCTACATGTAGCTACATGCTAATGTCATGGAAACGTAATCTTGGTTGCCAATGTTGTTAATTTCTCCCCAGTTTCAGATCATAGTCCTGCTGGGTAACACTTTACTTGAAGGTATCTACATAAGAGTGACATGACACTGGCTACGGTTACATGATGGCTTCTCATTCGGAATAAAATAAATCTGAATGAAATCATTCGGAATTAAAGTCTTTCCAGGTAGTTTACATGGGAAATATTCATTCCGAATGAGGGTTTACACGGGAGATCAGTTCAATCGCCTTTATTCAGGTCTGTGCAAGGTTTGGGCCAGGGAACGTTTCTGATTGGATAGGGGGCGGGGCGGATGTTACATGTTTACATTTACCGGAAGAAAACACTGTAGTCCTCGCTCCAGATAACAAGATGCTTGACGCCATCGTTCTTAGTGCCTTTTTCAGGCATGTTTTGCTTATATTCTTGAAGCAGCAGTACGACAACAACCTTGTTCTGCTAATGCTTCATCTGTTGAGGAGGAGAAGGGAGGTAGAAGGTCGAAGAAGGGAGATAGAAGACCGTGCTGTGGCGAATGGAAACCTGTGAGTGCAACAAGTCCGACTGCTCTATCTCAGCCCGTTGCTATGCAGCCCGTTGCTATGCGTGCTCTATACGTCATCGCGCCAGAAGGGCAAGGAAATGAGCATGCGCAGAAAGACCGGAATGAACTTAAAGAGGAATGAGTGTATACATGCACACAAAATTCTTTCATTCGGAATGACGAACGGAATAAACCACCCCCTTTAATCGGATTTAATTTTCAATCGGAATGACCATTTACATGACCGCTTTTAATCGGAATGGCCTTTCATTCCGATTAAAAGTGGAATTAAACTGTGCATGTAAACGTACTGACTGTCATAACTATGCCATGACACAGTGATGAACTTGTCATAAACATTATGTACATGTCATAAACGTTTATGACAAGTTGACATTGTTTGGGTTGTCTTGATTATGACAACTTGACATTAATCAAAGTGACATTACCAGAAGTTGTCTTTGTCATGAGAAGTTGACATTAAATTTGTTTGTGATGTCCTTATTATGACAACTTGACATTAACCAGGATGACATTACCAGAAGATGTCTTTGTCATAACAACTTGACATTAACAAGAAATGCACCTCTTTTTGTGTTTATGACAAGTTGACATAATGATTATTATTGTCATGACAAAGACATCTTCTAGTAATGTCACTTTGATCAATGTCAAGTTGTCATAATCAAGACAACCCAAACAATGTCAACTTGTCATTACAAAAACTGAATGACACTTAATGACAGCAGTCATAAAGGTTTATGACAGGTACATAATGTTTATGACAAGTTCATCACTGTGTCATGGCATAGTTATGATAGTGTCATGTCACCCTTATGTACCATCCTGCTGCACATGTCGTGTTGTTAAGATTTTGGTTTAGAAAAATTTATTGGTGAATTTTTGAGGTAGAAAGTACTCGCTACACTCCCTTACAGTCATTCCTGGCTGCAATGATGGTGTAGAGACACCAAGATACGGAAGACCTGGAAATGCTGACCAATCAGAGCAGATTTGGCTTTTTCGAGAGGGGTGCTAACAGAAACAGGCGCTAAAACAGAGAGTGAAGACAGGTGTTCAGCACCTGTCTTCAAAGTGTTAAAAGATTATTATATTTTGCCTTTATTTCAGCGTGAAGCTGGGAGCAAGAGGGGATGACATGCAGCGAAGGGCATGGGTTGGAGTCAAACCCGCAGCCGCTGAGGCAACGACACAACCCCAGCACACGGGACGCCCTCTCCACCAGGTGAGCCACCGGGCGCCCCGTATAAAGTGTCTTTAACATTAAAGCATGTAAACAGTAGGAACCCAAAATACAAGTATGAACAAGTATGTAGTAGTAAGTATGTGGCACATGAACGTGGTGTACATTATTCTTTGCTAATAAAAAAGAGGAGAAGATAAAAGACTCCTAAGGCAGATGCTTCGTATTTCTAGTAGTGGGAAGTAACGGTGCACAATTACTCAAGCACTGTGCTTAAACATGCCTTTGGGCGGCAGTAGCTCAGTCTAAAATGACTTGGCTTGAGAACCGGAGGGTCTCTGGTTTGAGTCCACAGCTAGACAAAATGTGGAGTGTGGACTGGTAGCTGGAGAGGTGCCAGTGTGGCTCCTGGGCACTGCTGAGGTGCCCTTGTGCGAGGCACAGAACCCCGACTGCTCAGGGCGCCTGTCCATGGGCAGCCCCCTCACCCTGTTTAATTCATATACATCCTGTTTGTGCATGTGCGTATTTCGGGGCCTGCGTGTTTATTACAACAGAGTAAAAAAAAAGTTGAATTTCCTCTTGGGGATTAATAAAGTATATCTTCTTTTGCATTAACAAATGTTTCGGCTACTTGTGAGCTTCACAAAATGGCTGAGAACATACCAGTGTTGTATCCATGTTACAGCATATTCACACATCTAGACAGAGCAACATTAGCATTCATTTAGAGTCGTGTTTCTGACCACCAGACAAATGGATGTCCAACATTCACTCTTTTTTTTTTTTTTTCATCTCTGTTGTGCTCTCCACCAACTCCTCAGGGAAAAGTCTGGCTCTGTTAGCAGCAAAATGCTCCACTATGCTCACCAGGTAGCCGCCAGCTTTGTCTATGTGCCGCTTGGCGCTGGTAGGTAGCAGCATACTTTGGGCTTATCAGAGCTTTTTGGTGACAAACAGCCGTCTGCTGCATCTGGAAGCAGCCACGGGAGTGAAAACAGAAAAATATTGTTCTCATTGGAGAACTTGTTTGACAGCTTTAGTTACTAGTTACTTGCAGATTAAGACTTTCACAGGAGTTTCAAGACTTTCCAAAACTTGACAGCATGATACCAATATGAATGTTTGGATGAATCACTGACTGTTTGCCTTTAGAAAACCCAGACTGGATGACGTAGCATAAAACATGCCTTCATGTTTAGTACATTACACAAAGCTGTATTATCAGGAAGCTTTCTTAATTTACTTTGATTGGAAAAGCATCACAGAGAGTCTGTGTGACAATATCAATCACACGTTCTCTTACTGAAGCCCACTCTGGACGAAACAGCAGCTCCATTACTTTTCATATTTCCCATACTAACAGGGCGATTAGGTGCTGCCTTGCCCCTTTGACCACAAACATTATTTTGGCGGGGCTTACTCATTGATCTGTTGCTGCCCCTTAAGTGCTTCTGCTAGAACAACCACCGAGAGCTGTCACGCTGCTCCAAACAGTCCTGCAGAGAAGTAATGGTCTGTCTCTAAACAGTTCCCGTCTGCGTGACAGTTTGCAGACGGTTTCTGTGTGACACATCTCGCAGCTTAAAGAGTCAAGATACGTTTTTTTTTTTCAGGGTCAACACTCTTACCTGTAATTCTGGAGGCCCTCCTTCATCTCTGATCAGAAGTAGGTAGCTCTGTCCATCCACCACTATTTCTTTCTTAAACCGTCCACCTGAGAAGGAGACATTTATGAATTATTTATTATGAAAGAGACTGTTTCAGGATCTTTCTTATGACATGTGAAGACTGGTTTAGTGCTGGTATAAAATGATACGGGAAAAATGTCTTTCTTAGGATATAATAACTGACAAACAGGGGTTTTCCAAGACACATTTCACACTCATTAATCATAACAAACAATGAGGATGTTCTGGATTAGGGCTGGCTGTTAATAATAAACCCAGCTCCATATTTTTTGGCTATGCTGCAATATATGCTATATATATATATGTATATATATATATATATATATACATATATATATATATATATATATATATATATATATATATATATATATATATATATATATATATATATATATGTATATTTTGATATTTATATATTTTCTGTAGAATAATATAACTGACTTAACTCTGATGTATCTGATAATTTGTGTATGACATTTTAGAGGGCTTTAATTTTTACACTCCACATCAGAATGTCCTAATATTTACTGAGTGACACTTTAAAGTGGTGCACTGTCAGTCTGATGTCAGAAATGTATTCTTTGTTATTAAGTGTGACTAATTATTCACACATTTGAAATTCAATTTTTTTCTCTCTCGGAGAAACAGTTTGCAGGCAGTCGTGTTATACCGTTTAATTATTATTCATTTTATGTTTTATTCAATATGTATTGTGATGTTTTATATATGCATGTATTTTCATTTATTTATTTATTTATTATTGATAGACTGACTGGTTTATTGAATGAATGTGAAATTCACGTTAACCGGAAAGCCACTTTTATATTGAGGTCACTTCTGCACGCTCTTACTGTAAATCATTCATTCATTCAAACCTTTATATACGACTTGGGAAATCAATTGAAGGAGACCATCATTTTGATGCAGAGCATGGATAAATACATTAAAAACAATCACTAAGCAAGCAAAGAACCATCATGCATATCAATTAAAACAGAAACTAAATCTGAAATGATCTCTTAAAGTACCAATACAGTGTGATAAATACGCTAAAGTGCAAATGTACAGTTAAAAGCATTTACATTCAATTAAAACAAGATCAGTGTCCAAGTTTAAGGCCGTGTGCAGAGTATTCCATGTATAAGGTGCACTGTAAGAGAATGACAACCTATTCTGTGAACGAGTACCAAGGTTATGTGAGGTCTGAGTTAAAAGGGACGAAATATAAGGTGGAAGAATCTGCACCAAAGCTTTATGTATGAGCAAATACCAATGCTGCTCCCGCTGCACACCAAAATGTGGCCAGCACAACCTTTCACTTACGGTGGCAGCGATGGGTGCTGCAACAATCACTTGTTATGAACCTTAGGGCAGGGCTGAGTGATAGACAACCACTATTTATGTCAGTGTAGAGGCAGCAGCCTTTTCCTATTTAACATCCCCATAATCCAAAACAGACAGATTCTACAATTCTTTTTCTGTGTACAAAAGGAAAACAGTTCCTGCACATTACATAGACATACCCTAAAACAACACAGGGGCTAGTTTGACTGTCTTTTTCGAGGTGGAGGCTGCAGCTTGACTGTTTTGCACCGGGTGGAGTTTTAAGTTATGAAACAGATTAGTGGTACTACTACCTTTAACAGCAGTCGTTTTGTGGCATATGTTGCAGATGATAGTCTGTTCCAAATCTACCCTACTGTAACCGAACCATCTCCAGAGGATAGACAGACTCCGGGATCGTCCTCCATTTTGATTTGATGTGAACTCAGGACAGTGATTAACGTAAACAAGCTTAGTTGGATGCACTTTTGCTTTCAGCCATGCTTGTTGTGGTTGTGCAAAACAGCATGACATCACGTCCACAAGCTGGAATATTGCCATTATCACAATACAATTCTATTCAGTATCATATCGGAAATAATAACCAAATTCTTATGAACAATATAATGAGGCACAACCCTGTTCCGCATACCAAATTTACTATCAAATCACAGCTTGACATGGCTCATGAAAGTTTGGTAGGATGTGTATGAGTCTAAGTGCAGTTCTCAATTTAGACCCCCTGAATGTGTCGCCGTTAGGATCATACGCCGACAGGAAACCAGGCCTCTCTAGAGCCAATTATGTGGGCGAGAAATTGCCATTTAGCGTGTCTAATGCACAGCTGCTGAGGGAACAGGTTCAGTGCCACTGTCACTGCACTGCCACAAGTCCTGGAAAGACCCAACTTTAAATTCACAAACACTATCAGGCTGCATGTTCAGTCCGTCGCTTCTCTGCATGAGCTACAGCGGTTTGGAAGATTGGTTTTCACAGCATTACCATAACTCATTACACTTTGCAATAAAATGATAAGACAAGGAGAGTAATTTTAGCAAAGAGAACAGAAAGGAAGTGATGGGAGATTAAAAAAACTGGCCGTTATTCTAACTGGTGCGCCTCAGGTCACACCATGTCCACAGGAGAGTAGTGAGGAGCTAACACTTAGCCCCCGTGCAGCCTTGAGATTCCCTCTCCTTTTCTTTACTTCTCCTCTAATAGAAATGCATATTCCTTGCCGCTAGCAAGGCTGGCTGCAGATAAAGAAGAGATCAATGGGAGAACTGCGCAGTAAATTAGATTCTGCATATCATTTGAATGGTTTGCGATCCTGTGGAGATTAAAAACATTCAAATGAGAAAGTTGTGAGGCTAGAGATGTCCCTGGGAGTGAAAACACTGCCTTATGAATACCAAAATATGCTGGAAGCAATTTGACCGAAATTGAATAATGCACAAATTTAAAAAAGGTCTAGGAATGATCATGAAATGTATCACACAATTGGCGCTGAAGAGAGAAGATGTGCACTCAGGAAAAAAGTACACCTGTTACACTTATCAGATTTTCTAGGAGTTTCAAAAGCAGACATGTTAGCTGAGATACTCATGATTACATAATAGAGTGTCGGAGATCACACTGTGCAACCTGCATATCACGAACTTCAGATCTTACATCACAGAGGAGCTGTGAGGGCCATACAGTAGCCGGGCCCTGTAATTTTTAATAGGTGGACAGTATTCCTGTCTCAGCAAGCAATACATATCCACTTGAGCCACACTTCCACCCTGTTAAGTCCACTTTAGCCTGCTTGGCAAATAGGGGATTCTCCCAGCCTTTTGCACAGGCTCTGAAGCCCTGCTGGATGCTGGTTGTGTAACAGAGAGAGAGAGATTCACGTACCACCAGCCAGCTTTTTTTTTTTTTAACTCAAGTCACAGAGCTTTGGAGATTCAGACAAAGGACTGAGAAACTATGTGTCTGTATGTCTCTGAATCCTGTTTAAAATGGGGGGAAAAGATGAGCAGGATCTCATTACACAGCGAGAAAGACTGGATCAGAACGATACAGCACACCAAAGATTTATCAGGAGTTTGTGTGGAGCTTGGCAGCTCGTGCATACGCCAGAACCGATTATGGAAAGTCTCTCTGAAATCAGTATCTGTAATGAAAGCATACGGCTCTGCTGAAAACATGGGTGGAATTTGAAGTAAACATATCAGTTATGTAATCATCCAGGATGCTGTTGCCTTTATTTAGAGCTGAGCCAATACAATGCATCCAAAGGAGAAAAAAAAAGCAGGTGCTGTGAATAAATGAGGCAGACGACCAAACCTCTTTCACCATAACACTTTTCTACATCATGATGAAAAGCAATTATGCATTATCTGAATGTATTGCTCACCCTCACACAAAAAAAGGCGACTAATAACCTTGCAGACAGCCTACAGAGAGACGGTAAGTTGGTAGGCACGGTTAACACGCAGTAAGCATACTCTGCTTACACGGAGGCTTAGACCTTGACACAGAGCCACAATCCAACGGAGCTCCATCCGGTGTTGCCATGGCAACACACCCCAGTACCTTTTTTCAGATATCATAGCAAAAGCCCAGGAACAAAACACTGAAGAAACAGCCATCGCTGAACCTTCCTCTGCTGGGCAATGCTTCTGCAATGCAAATACCCAATGTGGAGTAAAGCCAGTGTTAAAGCACATAAAAAACAAACAGAGAGAGCCTGAGCAGCTGCTAATTATGAGACAGGTATGTTGTATCACAGCGACTCGCAGCAATGTAAAGGGACACATGCACGTATCTGAGCCGACATGTTTCCTTGATTACAGCAACAATGCTGGTTCTGTGTTTCCAGCATTCCCACTATTGATTTCTCAAGGACTAATTAAGCTATGAGGATTTTTCTCCCCTGGTGCAGCGAAATGCCAGAAACTAATTATGCGCTTCATGTCTCATCCTCACTATAATTACACCAAAATGAAACACTGCAAAGCCCTCAAAGATAATCAGTTAACTCTGGGTTCGCCGACGTCTTTGTGGATTTCTGAGAGGAGGACTTACCTTTCAGGCCAGAAGGGGACATTCTCATTATGATTCTGCTGATAGATTCAGGAATATCTGAATTTTAAATCTTAGAGAGCGGATTAAAGTGGCAAAGGGTGCCTCACTGGAAAAGACCTTCCTAAACTAAGATTCTAAAATCCTAAAAACCCCTGGCCGATGAAACACTTGTTGCACAAATTGCACATTTGTATTGACACTGTACATATTAAGGAACACTGCATATTTTTGTCGACACTGTATATGATTGATTTGATTGACTTTTTATATGGTGTCATGCACACTTACATGTGCCCAACCCTCATGTGTTAACAAGACACCCTTACAATATCGTTGCACTAACAATCCATAGTGCATTTTATTTAACTACTCAGTCTAACTACCCACCGTGCCGCCCCTTATTGCATCATGTTACATTCAAATATTAGCAGCTTTACACACTCTCCCATGACGGTGGACTAAAACCCTTTGGTGTGCGTACAAAACAAGACATTAGATGACATAATTTTGGGGTTTGGGAGAGACAGACAACATTTTTCAACATTTTAACACATTTTTTGATAAAATGATTAGTCGACTAATCGAAGAAATATGAAAATAATCATTAGTTGCAGCCCTAGTCCAGAAACAGAATACTCTGCCTTCTATTTCAGGCCTGGCACAGAAATTCAGCCACAAAAAAAAGGTTCACCTTCTGAAACAAAACTCAAATTTTTCATGATCATCCAGCCGACATAGATAGAGGTCATTTTTACTCAAAACTACATCCCTTCTGTCTTCATATACAGGACAGTTAAACAAGAAGTGAACATCATTCTCAGCTTCAGCTAAATTACACAACAAACAAATTCTGTCCTCCTCTGGGGTGGCGTTTAACTTTCCAGTCTCTGAGGCTAATGGTAACGTTCCTCAGCGCAAATGTGCACACAGGGATCTTTGACTTTTGTTTAGATTATATTTCATGTAAGGTTCCACAATGTAGCTGTTCTTTATGGAGCCAATACGTTCGTAGTTTTGGTCAACAGACCATTTTTCTCTTAACATGCGAAACATTTCACTCTTAATCTCCATAATATTCACCTGCTCTGGAAAATAAATGACAAATTGCTGAAATTAAATAATTATTTCAACTCATATATCTGTATTGATACTGTATATTTTACAGTGTTATTTGTATATTTGATTTTTTTTTCTTATATTCTTGTATTTATATTTTTCACCATTTATACCGTGTATTTCATTGTGAAAACAGCGTTCAGAGTAAAAGGCAAAGGAAGAATTTCCATCGTACAGTCAGGAAAACTCGTTTTTCACTGAGCATATGACGATAAACGCCTCGTCTTAACTAAACTTGATCAACTGGCTCGTTCTCCATCATATCCAGGAAGTAAACAGTTTCCAATTGTTGTAAAAACTTTAATTTAGAGTCCCAGAGAAATGATGGGGTTTAGTTTTTCCTCAGTGTTTTAACAATGAGTAATCTTCACAGGCCCTAATTTACTGGAAGTGTTATGCTTTCTCATTATCTCGCCAGGTTTAGTGGAGTTAAAAGGAAATTTATAAAAAATGAACCCAGCCAATTATTAATTCTGGCATCCGGAAGCTTGATGTAATCCAACACACAACATTATAATAAAAACTAATTAGAAAAATACTCTCACAAGAAACCATGCTTCACGCAAATATACACACACACACTCACACACACCCTACTGTGGTTATCTGTCTGTACAGTGTAGCGATCACTGCCAACATGCTTGACTTTCTTCTTAAGAAAAACAAAAGGAAACTAATTTACCAGCCAGGGTGGTTCTGTAGAATTTCACTACTCAAATGCTTTTGAAACGTCAGATCGTCATTAATCTAATAACAAGTCTACTCAAGAAATAACAAGTTTTTACTCGTCATTGGTCGCGTGTTTTATGTGACAAGTTGTGATGTAAATTAGGCCATAAAAGCTGAGTTAACATGCTGCAGTAATCAGAATATTTGTGATTTACTTAAAGTATCTGACATGTTTATAATGCCCTCCTGACCCGCACCTCCAACAGCTGACTCTTACCTTCAGGAGACTCCTCCTGCACATATGTGCCTGTCAAGTACCGGTGGACCAAAGCAGACTTCCCACTGGACAGATTCCCCACAATGCCCTGCAAGGCCAAGAGCAAAATACTATGATTATCACTGACAGGTGTAACATGACAGGTACAAACTGCGAGCATATGTAGACTTAAAGGATGATAATGGTGACCTGACAAAAAGGTCTCAGCAGAAGGTCGTCTCACTTTATGTTTCCAAAGCTTTAAACCTCGCTCAGTGACTCTGTCCGCTGAGTAAGGCCACAATCTGTGGTTAAAAGCCTCAGAAATCCAAGGTTAGTGGACCTTGTGTGTGAGAATTGTTTCATCAAGCTGCCATTTCCAACTTTGAGAAGGACCCTTCAGGCTCAGTGATGACACTGGTTTTACAGGTTTTAGCCTATTATCTACAAGTTGTGTTGACTTTTTATTGCACCAAGAGCTGCATCATCAGAATTTTTTTTTCCATAGACAGCATGAACAAATAACACACATTTGATAAATGCTTTCATTCAGAAGTTTGCTGTTTGGCTGACACGTATCAAAACTAAAAACTATTTCCATACACACAAGAGCATTTTAACACATTTTCAGAAATACTCTCTGTTCACATTAACAAGCCTGACAACACACATCACATAACCATTCACACAGGAAGAAGATTCTGTACTCTGTGTTCAGTTGCTTAGTTACAGAAAATACTACTAAGGATGAACAGCAATGTCAAAAAGTGACACCGGAGATTTCTTTGTTCGGGCAACGAGGTGAACTGTTCCTGACACGAACATGTGTATAAGGTGGTCAAGGCTGCGGAAAGTATAGATTGGAAGTTGTTGTGAATCAAATACAGCAACATATAAGCACAATACTGGGAGCATCCATTGATGAAGGAAGCCATGGCAATGAGAAAGCACAGCCCACACAAGAAGGATGAAATCATAAAAGATACATAGATCTAGCTATAATGTTTTGGCTTGACACATCCTGACTGACAAAACCCCATCAGGAAGTGAACCTGGGTGTCTGCGTCATCGTTTTCAAAAGTCTCTATTTACGCCTGTGCAGACTAAAATGCAGTCCTGGAGTTTTCAGACTCAAAGGTCTTCGTTTGAGGTGTTCAAAAATGCCAGAGTAGTGCAGGCACTAGGTGCAAACGTGACAATTGTTACTCATTAGTGTATGTGTGAGTGTTGTAAGAGTTTCCTGGAATGCATCACCCAGGAAAAGTGTTCGGAACAGTTCCTGCTCCCGGAAGAAAACCATAGAAAACAACCAGTAAATCAAAGGCCGACATATTGGTTTGTATCAGTTTATAACCAACATATTTACACTCGTGTATATTTAACAGTCTAAGTAACATAGAATCAGCGTTGAAATGTAGTATTGGTTGGGCTGTAATTACCATGCAAACAAAAGCCCCTTTTACACTGCATTTTGCTGGCAAGCTGTGAGCGTTTAGACACACAGAGCCGGATTGGCGAGTTGATCCGAGGTGCCCAATTTTTCACCTCGTAGGGTAGACATATTGGTGGAACCTTTTTGGTTTAAAAAGACCGAAGTGGGCTTCCACCACGGGAGGGCCTGTTGAAGACTTGTGGGAGGAGCTGTTGATGACACCGCACGTACGAGCCACTGGCAGTGGATAAACAGGAAACAGCTGATAGCAGGAATTAGGGAGCAGCTAGTAGCAAGAGGGAAACGCAAACCTGACAGACACTGTAAAGATGAGCAACTGGGGAGACAAGGAATTGTGCGCCCTCCTTGTCCTCGCAAACGAAAGAACGGGCCGACTTATGAGAGAATCGCTGAAGGACTGACCAGCTGCAGCTTCCCTCCCACGTCACTGTTTACGTCACACGCTGAGCTACACGTTTTGTTACTTGCTCACGCCCCCCATTGCCCCGAAAAAGGCGCATTCTGTATAAACAAAAGTAGGCAGGCGGCATTTTGCTGCACTCCCCGATTTTGTTTTTATACTGCCAATGCTGAAAGAAGACTGATTGGGCTTTCCTGCAAATTTGCACAATTCCTATCTAAAAAGGGGCTATTGCCACACAAAAATATTGTGATACTATGTCATATTGATTTTTTTTTTCATTTTAATTTTACATACTTTATTAATCCCAGAGGGATTCACTCTGTTGTCGATTACACAGACACATGCACAAACAGGACCTATACATGCACTAAGTGGAGGGATGTCAGAGTGGGGGGGTTCGGTGCCTTTTCTCAAGGGCACCTTGGCAGTGCCCAGGAGGTGAACTGGCACCTCTCCAGCTACCAGTCCACGCTCCATATTTTGGTCTGGACGGGGACTCTTCTGAGATATTCAAAACTCCAGTTACTCTGTATCTGCGTAGACATTTAAAATGAAGCATTTGGAAAATGATTACATCATCGCCTAATTTGCATGTGCTTGTTGTTGCTTTGTGTGATGAGCACACTAGCAACAATGACAACAATGGTGGACTACCGGTTTGTTTACATTTTGTTAGCATTACTTGGTCTAATGACTACGTCACATTTAAACTTAATATTGCTGCACCACTTCACCAATAAACAGAGGCGTCTGCTATGCCCAGTGTATTTGGTCCACATCAGTGTCCACTGTTTAAAGTCCGCCGGAAACAAGGGTATTGGATCGGGCCCGGTTGAAACAGCAGATAGGACAATGTCAGATGTAAGACTGTTGTCAATGAAGAGTGGAAGGGAAATTTAGCATGTCCAGAGTGAGCTCCCTCATCCTCATATCTAAGGCAGTCAACAGTGATGAGATCTCCAGTAGGAGTTTTCAGAAAGCTAACATTAGCCTTTACACTTTGCGTCCTTTGCAACAAGGGGAGACAGCTAATGGTGAGCATTTAGAATCATTATTGCGTTTTAGTGTGGATAGACATACATTATAAAACAAAGGTCGTGTGGAGCGTTTTTCGAAATGGAGGGAGAAAATATCCGTTTCTAAATATATCTGTATACGTCTTGACAGGGCCTTAATTTTCACTGTGATGGATTGCATCTCTATAAGTAGATCTTAATTCCATAGTGGCATGAACTTCAACAAACTGCTGCCTGGCAGGTAGAAAAAAAAACAAACAAAAAAACTGATGTTATGGTTAGAAAATGGTGGGAAGTAATGGAAAGTACATGTGGTTTGTAGTTAAGAGACAAAACCCTGAAAACCACGATCTGGTCCTGTGCGCAGGCTGTATGAGATTAAGGCATTATGAGGACAGTCCTCTAACATACATTAGTTTGGTCGCAATCTTTTCCCCGCTCCCTCTCCCTGGTGTCTAGACCAGACCTAGCTACAGTGCCTTCAGGGTGATGCATGGCGGAGGGTGGGCTGATGATGCCAGCATGTCTGGGAAGAACAAAGGCTGCAACATGCCTCATCTCCTCCCCTCTCCTCCTCCTCCTCCTCTACCCACCATCGCCCTCTTCTTCTTTAGATCATTAGTGGGTGTTAAAGTCAGGTATGGTTCTAATTATAGGGAAGTTTGAGGCACAAGAGAAAAGATCTGTTTAAGGCCTTTCCCAGCCTACCCTCTCTATAATTGAAGTATATATATACCATGTGGTACCCCAGCAGAATAAACTATGAATAAGCTTTAAGTTAGCAAAAGTTGTAGGCTGTGTGCGGTGAAAGCAATGAGTCAACAAATATCGACTTCCAACGTACCACTGAACCAGTGTTCCTGCTGTTTTAACTGTTGGGCTTTGTGACCTGCTGGTATACAGCCTTCATGAAATCAAAAAGCTGTATCAGCACAAAACTTTTACTCTTCTTTGTAGATGTTTGGATTTGATCTTGGAATATGAAAGAGTGTGGATTTAATGATCAAAAGACGCCAATAAAAGACGGTCTGACCACAGTTTAGTTGCCACTATAGAACTACAATACCGGGGTACTGCTCACTGTTGTGGTTGATGTTTTAGAGGTTTTGCACCCCTATCATCACTTCAACTAATCTGCAGGAAATATTTTGACCCCACTTCCTGTCATTACTACAGCAGCATGCAAAAGAAGAAACACTTTGCCGTCATACTAAAAAGCTTTTGAGGCGTAAGGCCAACTTCTTTTCAGCATGACCTCGTCGCTAAACAGCACTTCTTTGAAAGATCTGAAAAGAATGATAGCTATTTTGAGACACTTCATTCAGTCTTTCCAGGTCCATTTAACAAACCCCCGTGTGGAAGCTGCCAATTAACACCTCAGACACATAAAAGGAAACAGACACATTTTTGAGTGTTTGAAGCCAATAAAGCAAGCTTGTGTTTGAGCTCCTTGTGAATTCCCCTCTTTTCACTCCATTGAAGTTTCCTCTTTTCCACAACAATGAATTCACCTGATACGGAAATATTACACAGACTATCAGAATGGCGGAGTGCAGTTTCTAAAGGCTGCTAGTCTTTATGGGTGGAAGACATTAAACCATGTGAGGATGTTAGTTGTGCATTTGGCAGTAGCTGAGTGTGTGCTTCACTGGCGGATGGGATCAGACCCAGGATGTGTCACTAGTCTAGCCCAAAACTGTCACTCATCTCGCGTCCTGCTGCAAGCCACCCTGCATCTCCATGCCAACGCATCTCATTAAAAATCACCCAGTACGTGCCAGGGAAAAGTCCAGCCAATTTCTCAACTGTTCCCCTCTCATGTAAAATGCAAACGCAGTATTACATGGACAGAACATGCTTTCTCACTGACATTTAAATCGATCAGTAAGATGAAACCTCAGAGGGCGAATCAACAGAGGGACTGCTAGAAATATAAGAAAGTTACTCACCACTTTCAGCTCTGGCACTGACCGACTCAATGTCCATTCCTGGCTGTTGACGAAAGAGTCTACAAGGAAAAAGACAAAAAAGAAAATAAGTCAAGCAGCACCGAAAGATAATCCATCTGTCTGAACCCATTTGACCTCAGCTATATGGCATTTACAGCAATATTGTTAAGCAACTTTACAGCCACAGAATATCTGTCGTGTGTGCAACAAGTTTTATGATGGACTCAGCTGTCATACAGATACGACAACGCCTCTCTTCAGCTGCCTGATCAAGTGTTTAGTACACTTTGACGTACTGTAGGGGATTGATTTTTGCAATAATCTTTTAAGAGAATGTTCAGTGTCATTTCACCATCATCTTTTATTTCCTGCACACAAACACTCCACAGTTAACCAGTTGCATCATGTCAAACTTTAATGGAGTTCAGTATAGACTTGCAGAGCCGTGTTGTACCAAGCTTACTGAAGTTAAAAGGGTCAAATGGTGAGAAAGATAGAGCTTTTCAAACGGGCAAACTTTCAACCTTTATTTATGCTATACACTGCAGGCGAAGCAATCTTTCTTTTCTTTTTTTTGCACCATATCATGAGAAAATACAAAAACTTTAGATACTTGAGCTGCAACAATCATATTATCCCGGTTTTATTATTTTTCTATGATGGTTAATCATTGGGTAATTAGCCTTACACTTGTTTGGAATACAAGAAATCTGAATAACTTGGGCATTTTTCACCATTTTATTTTATCATTACAATGATAAATCATGAAATAGGGTTGGGTGATATGACAGTCTATACCATGCAACAGAAGAAATACTGTATGTCCACCGGTGGAGACTTCACAATGTTTCTACCATAGGGGCTATTCAGGGATGGCTGTGTAGCAAATCAGTGCCAGTTTCTCGTGCAATGTTGTGATTGTGGTGTGATCTTGTGATCTCATGATTCCAGTTGCCTCACAAAGTAACATGATTTGAGTGAAATTGTGAATACAGACACCTGTGACACTTGAAATTATTGTTCTCAGGAACCTTAAAGCTTCAGTTTTGAAAGAAGTTTAGATTTTACTGCTAAGTGTGCGGCAATGGTTTTTTGTTTGTATGGTATTTCCAAATATAAGAAGAAAATAATCAAGTGTGATGATGCCCAATATGGCTATTTTAAGCCAGTGGTTCCAAACTGGTGGGTCGCAGTCCAAAAGTGGGTCATGGGCCCATCTAAATGGACCTCAAGTGACTTGCAAACATGTCAAGTTTGTAAAAAAGCACATTTTATCTTTTTTTATTTTTTAAGTGCTGTCTTCTGCCGTAGAGTGAGTGACCAACCAACAGCTCGACGACATGGTCAAACACAAGTATGATGCTGAATGTGTTAAACTGTTGAACCTCAAACTAACAACTAAGGAGATGTCTGGACCCCGTGGCTGGACCAGTTGGAAAACAGTGTTTTAAATCATTTCTTAAAGGTCTAGTGTGTGGGATTTAGTGGCATCTAGTGGAGAGGCTGCAGAACTGAAACTCCTCCCATGTGCCAAGTGTGTAGGAGCACTATGGTGGCCAAAGTGAAAAACACTAATGGCCCTATCCAGAGCCAGTGTTTGGTTTGTCCATTTGGACTACTGTAAAACAAGATGTCGGACTCTATGGGAGAGGACCTGCTCTGTATGCAGATTTAAACTGCTCATTATAAGGTAACAAACACACAACGATTCTTATTTTCAAGTGATTCATTAAAACATGGTGCTGAATATTATATACTATTTCTTCCAATAACAAGTAAGAAAGTAAAACTTATTCATAAAGCACTTTTTGCAGACATAGGTCTCAAAGTTCTTCACACGGGCATCATACAACAAGACAGAAATCATAAGACAAAATGACTGCGTGAGCCACTTAGTGAAAAGTGCAAACTAGCAAAACTATTTGCACACACACAAGAAAAAAAGAAGAATTCACACTACACAAAAACAATACACACAAATTTTGAAAAAGTAGGTGCTACGGCTGCTCAATCACCCCTGAATGATGCCCCTAAATGCCACACACTATACCTGTAATTTAATCTAAAGGACAAATACTGCATCCTGATATAGAAGGAAACATCATATAAAATTACATACACCACGAAAGAAGATTTTTCTCATACTGCCAACTCCTACTGAGAAAGTAATCAGCAGATTAAGACAATTAAACTACTACTTAGTTGCAGACCAACAACACATTCATATAAAAAATCAAGTCGGTAAATATTTCTTGCCCTCTGTCCCTGACTAATTTGCTCATGTCTACTTTTGTTTATGTAGGCTTTTTACAACTTACAAAAACACACAACTGCCAAGAGGGACTTGTGAAACACATGTAGTAAATACAATCCACGCAGCCTATTTCAATCTAAGGTTTCAACACGTTGCGATCTCTGAACAGGACCCAGCTAATCCATTTCAAAAGACAGCCATTATCAGGCCTGATTCAACTTGTTTGGTTTTCCAGTGACATTTGGAGACTTTGACTGGATAATAATTGGGCTTTGAAAAAGGGCAGTGGGAAAGAGCACTATGAAGAACAATACAAACCCTCAGAACTCAAAAACGCAAATGACAACTCCACAAGCGGTGCCTGTTTCCCACAGAGATGGCGCACACACCGATGTGGCATAACAACCATTAGAACAAAGCCCAGCTTCCTGTTTTGGATGGCGGCTTTCTCACCATCTGAACCCCCCAAGAAGAAGATAACATCTCCAATATGGGAGTGTAGACTCTCTGTCTCCAGGCAACAAGGTGTGTAATACCAGGTGAGCCCCCCGCACTCCCTCCCCACGTCTTAACCGTAACAATTAAAGTGTTCATACACTAAACAGGGAGCCGTCATTACAGTAAGCCTGTTTGTTTCAGCAACAATGGTTTCCCTTGGTGCCTGAGGCAAATAAGAAAAGAATGGCAGCATAAACAGTAAGGTAACCACTGTCACTATAAGACGTGTTTCTATTTTCTCTCCAAAATGTATGCTAAAAGCCGGCATGACTCACAGCTGAGCAGACCTGAGCCAAAAATTCTTTTACCTACTACAATTAGAGTAAAAACACCCCCCCGCTAAAATGTTTACTTATTTCTGACCTCCATTTACAAAGAGCCTCGTGCTGCTCTGCGTGTCTCACTTGTTGTGGGAGAGGAGAAAAGTTCACCCCGAACAGAGGGGCCTTTCACCGAGCATTGTGAGGAGCAGAGTAGTCTTTAAACAGCACGCCTCATGTTAAGCCCTCTCAGTGTGGGTTTGACATGTCTGAACATGAGCGAAGACACCCTTCTGATTCAGTTTCAGGTCACAGCTCTCTGAGACGATATCAGATAAGGTTGCTGCCTCATTTTCTTGGATTTCCTGTCCTCCTGATAAAGACCTATTATTTCCAGAGGCAGTGTCTGTACTTTCTGTGAAGACTTCTACTTACATTATGTTATTTTTCCACATAATTAGAGGCCTGATAAAAGTCAACAGTTACAATTAGACAAACACACTGAAAGGTTCCAGTCTTTAGCACTTACTGCAGTAACGCAACATTAACAAAGAATCAATGAATAGAGATACAAACAGAAACAACAGAGAGTACAATTTAAAAAATAAACAGAAAAACAGCTGCCAGACGAACAGATGTTTTTCCCACATTTACCCAGTTCACATAATCAAACTTTCAAAGCGGGACACATTCAAATAAAAGCCAATCCACAGATAACCATGCAGGGAAATTCAGTGTCATCACAGGCCAACACAGACATGGAGTTGTTGGCCGCTGACAAAGCGCTGCACTTTTGGACCAGCACACTCCCTTCTCACTGACCATAGCACCACTTATGGTTTCAAGGACATAAAAACACTGACAGGAAGACAGGAAAATGAGGAGCTCTTACTCTTAGACACAATTGGACAGCACCTAACACCTGCGCATTAAAAATCTTTTGAGGAAATCATCTGATAGATTTCCCCTCATGAACATGCCTATTACAAACTGTAACAGTGAAAATACCCAACTTTTTCCATCTTTGGAGCAGATACAGTACAACCAGTTTGCTCCCATGCAAAAAAAAAAAAAAAAAACCCTAATTGAACCCATGTGCTCCGTATTACGTCATTCTTTAAAAATGAGCATCCCTACATTACCGTGTCCCAGAATGCCTATGGAAACAGAAAGCCCCTGCATTTGTGATGCTTGGAGAGGACACCAGTGTCTTTGTCTCTGCGAGAGGGGAAACTGCGATGCCAGCTTGTTTGTTAGGTTTTTCACTTCACTGCTCATGTCTACTCAGATAAAAATGACCATTCAGTGTGAGGGTAGCGAAGCACAATCACCACCCCCCCCTCCACTTATTCCATTTCACGAGAAAAGAAAAGGCAATGCGAGCAAAAACCATGTGCGTACGGTCGCCTGAGTGTGTGTGTGCATGTGCACACGTGCGGGCATTTCTACGTGCAGTGAATCTGAAGTGGTTTTTGGAATGAGAGAGGACAACCTTGAGGTCGAAACTTCCACTCTGACTGACTTTCCAACCATGCTTTCCCACCATCATAAATTACAGAGTGGGAATTTAGCTAGCAATTAGTATTTCTACTTCCCTTAGTTGCCAACCTCATGACCAAACTTTCCTCGTCCAACTACTTTTATCGTGCCCGTCTTGACAAAATGGTCCTGTATCATCTCCCTACTGATGTGCAGTCAGCCCTCTTATCTATGTTCCTCTGAGCTCCCAAACACCAACCTCTTTATTCCATCAAAGGAAGTAAGTGACAAACACAATCAGCAGAGAACGAGGTAAAAATCATTACGCTATGTCAGTCTAATGCGGTCTGGATGGCCTGCCCTACTTTAAGCTCTTAAAGCCCTGTGTTGTCTGCAGACAGGCATTGATCACTCCCCTGAAAATAAATTGAACATCCTGGTTCAGACAGGATTGTCATTTAACATGAGATTTGCAAATTAGGGTTTGAGACACCTTGCCGCACAATGTCCAGGTTGACTGACTCGATTTGTAGAGTTAGGAGATGAGCTAAAAGAGAAAGCTCTACAAGCAGACCCTAACTCAAACTTCAAACAAACAACAGTTTGCAGACTTGTTGGTGGGAAAAGCGAACTGTTTCTCGAACAGAAGGATGATGCTCACCTACTGAACCACAGTCTCGAAGAACAAAATGTACCCTAGCTGAGATTTGCAGTGGCAGATGCTCAAATATGAGATAAATTCAGTTATTAACAGATTCCCCTCAGCTCATGCCCAGACTGTATCACACAGTGATTTTTCAGTATTACACTGCCTCCCCATTTCTCCTGCAGCAGGTGAGAGGGCATCATCACAGTGTTACTGTTTGTCTCTGTTTCCTTGTAAGTGTCTGTTTGTCTTGAACATAATTACCTGCTGGGAGTCTGGCTTACCCACCCCTGCTGCTATGAATGAAATAAGCAAGTGCATATTTTAAATCATTTTTCAATCTGCAGATTTTGAAGCAGGCAGACTAATTCCAACTGCAAGGTGATGCTGTTACAGGAAACATCGTTGGCAGGAATTCACAGGAAGTGAGTGAAACATGGCGAGGGAAAAAGCGAAGAGAACTCCATCCCTGTGAATACATTTCATGTCAGATTCAAGATAAAGGAGAATGGATGACACACATGGGGGATTTTCTTCAGACTGTCGATAGGTAATAGCAAGTCAAGACAGGTCAGAATAAATTCGCATCAGTGAGCACTTTCTGTCTGCTTCCCTCGCTGACACCTTATACAGAGGCTGATTACAGAGTTCTATCTACAGTCCCAGTATTTCAACCTCCACTAGATAAGTGCACTGCTGACCACCTACAACGCATGTCCAGGCACCCCTCCTCCAAACCAAAGACCCCCAGAGAGCCCCTATCTCAGCACATGGTTCACTGATCACTCATGCCTCCACCGGCTCGACTGAGTGGCTTTGTTCATCCACAGGTGGGGGTGGGGACGCATTCTGCACACCTCAAATCCATCATCTCCCTTCCCCCCAAAACCTCACAAGATTTCAAAGTTATCATCAGGAAACACTTGAACTGAGTGTGTGTGCGCATGTGTGTGTGTGTTTACTTTTGCGAGGGCTGAGCTTCAGCTTTCTGGATTTAATTTAGGAGCAAACACTTAGGCAGGTAGCAACAGGCGGCGAGGCCCGCCCAGGGCATTGAACACCTAACTTTACTCATGCTAATCGGCACACCTACATTCCTACTGCCTGACTGACTGCCTCTGCTGCGGAATAAGTGGACAAATACCACTTGACACTCGGGAATAGGTATCCCTGGTAACATGTCATGTGAGAATACAAATACACCGGGGGATCAACCAGACTGCCCTCAGGACCTATTATGAGTGTTATGCCAGCATGAGAATGAAATATCGGCTTTGCTGGCTCAAAGGTTAGCTTAATGAGAATAAATACAGGATATGTGCGACCTGACATTAGTAGAAGTCGTTAAGTTGTCACGGACGACTAATTAGGTCTTCATGTGAGGGTGCGAAATTGGAACTTGACGCAAAAAACGTAGCAAATCACAGCTATTAATTCAGAGTTACAAATATTTGCCTCTCTCTGCCTGGTCTTCCAGGCAACTGGACAAACACACTCCACTTTCAGAGTTAACCTTTAAACACAGTGCTTAAGTCGTCTTCGTTTCTTCCCATCATTATAGCATGTAAGCCCTCTTAATTTAGCCCTGCTAGGCTGCCAAACGAATCCCCATTACAGCCGCTAACTGCTTTAATGCTACTGCTTTAAGCTGTGTCTCAGTGAGGCCAACAGACAGCATTATCAGTACTCCCATGTCCTGTATCTGGGTAACACAGAAACAGCACTGGGGCTGTGTTACACTTCAGTTGCACCACTGAAAAACAAGCTATTTCATGATGTGTTCCTATCAGTCACTGGTGATTTGAATTCACTGTACTTACCTAGACGTTTACTCAACTTGAAAAAATCTCATGTAAGGAAAATTAATCGCTGTGTAAGTGCTTACACACATGAAAAACACTGAGGAAATAAAGCACCCAAAATAGAAATTCCAAAAAGACTCTGGAACCAGACGTTTTTGAACGCCATCCAAACTCACAATTCCCCATGTGTTTTTCATTTGCCTGTCCGTCTAAAAAAAAAACTGCACTTCCGTGTAACTTTCTGTGCAGTGAAGGGGGGGCTGTAAATGGAGAACTGAGCTGAGAAATAAATTCAGCGATCTTGCAGGTCTTACCTTGACCTTTGTGGGAGTCAATGCCTACCGGAGTCTCTATGGCGACTGGCTGTGACTTATTATTCCCGGCCAGGGGATACTGGTCTGTGTCTTTGCTCTGGGACTGCTGGGTTTCACATTTGCCACTGCATGGCTGCTCTTTCCTCCTGAAACGGTTGGCTATGAGCTGCCATATGCTTGGTTCTTCCTGAACTGGTTTGGAAGACAGTTTTGTTGGACAGAGGGGTACCTCCATTACCTTGACCTTCCCCCTGCTGTGGTACTGAATGTACTGCATCCCCCCATCCCCAATCTGCTCACTGGAAGTTGGAAGAGTTCTTCCAGTGAGGTATGAGAAAGGCCGCGGAGGCATTGTTGTGTCCTCAGATGTACTTTTAGTCCGAGAGTCATCCTTTAACTCACTTTCAGACCCTAAAGTAACTTTGTCCCGGGGTCGAGTCCTCCTGATTCGCAGACTGAGGCTCCGTCTTAAGGAGCTAAGTGTACTTTTTGGAGCGTCAGATTTACTGGATTTGGGAGAAGATTTTGCATCTTTGTCACCTTCCTTCTCCTTGCTCTTATCTTGAGATGATTTGCCAAACAGCCTCCAACGGAAGCCCCCTTTGAGCAAGCCTCCTCCATCGCTGCCTATGTGGCTGCAGCTCTTCTGGCTGTCTATCTCATCATCAGAGCCCCTCTTTCTGAGCTCCAGTACTGTCATACTGACAGGCCTGGGCCTCCAGCTCCTCTGGCGGAGCCTGGGGGTCACCTCTGTGGGGGACGAAGGCCTCTGAGATGCAACAGCATTGAGGCCATCCACAGCCCTCAACTCAGCCTTCCTGTTTCTGTTCTGCTGGTTGTTCTCTGAAACACCTGCCCTTTTGAAGGGGTGCTGGGTCCGGGGTTCCAACTGGACTGGACCTGGGCCTGCCAGCATGCACACACTCCTGGGCCTCCGCAGCCACCTTTCTTGCTCAGGTTGAGAATCTCTTTGCTGCTTGACTGAGTCGCCATACATGCTCACTGTTCTTCTACCCAGCGGGGCTTCATCCTGACGCGACCTTCGCAACACAGCCCGAGGCAGAGAGCTATGTCCTGTGACTGGGCCATGGTCCCCAAAGACGAGCCCTTTAGCGTGGACGGTGACAGATCGTAATGTTGCGCTCTGAATGTGTTGCTCCTGGGTGTCTGTCTGAGCGGCTGCCTCTGCCACGTCTCTGTCTTTCTGTGAGGAAGTATTGGAGTTCTTGAAAGGTTGTTTCAAAAACCTGTCGGTCTTCATTTTTCCCTCCACCTCCTCCAACTCCTCCTCATTCTCCTCCACAACTACCTCCTCTCTTTGTATCCCAGCTCTACCTGAGCGGCTCAGGGAGGGCCACCTGTCAAACTCCTGCCGTGCCCTGCCCAGCCTGGGGCTGTTCTCCATTGGCACAACTTTAATTATCTCTCCTCCTGGCTGGCAATTCTCCACCAGGGTGTGGGTGACCCGGCCCATTCCCAGCCCTGACACCAGCGCATCTCCCTGTGTTTCGTTCAGGATTACAGAGATGTGGTAAACGGTTTTCCCCTGCTGCTGTTGGCCAATAGCTGTACTCCTTGGGGTCGCATCCACGGTCCCACTGCTAAGGAATAGCATGGCACTTCACTCAAATTGATTCACACATACATCCTCATTCACAAGCGTGTAGCATGAGTAAATGTTCACATTCTGCCCAGGAGCTGTTGATATTCAGCTCATAAAGTCCTGCATTTGAAGACTAAATTCCTATGCCAGGCATAATCCTTCACCTTTGACATGGGAAAAAAACTTCAAACAAGTTAGAGCAAAGCCTCGCTGCCACCTGCATCCTCTGGCTGCTTTACTCACACAGACTCACACAGGCATTCAGATGGTAGCTGCTTTCCCTCCACACTTTGTTCTACCTGTCTTGCACAGGCAGATGAACAAAAGAAAAACTGGTTATCCACTGATTGTTTTGCAACAAAGTCAAATCTGTAATAGCTGCAAAGGTTGCAACTTTAAAAAAAACAAAACAAAAACAAAAAAAAAACAAAACAGATCACCCTTCCTCTTTGGCAAGTTACGAACTGTGAGCAGTCCTTGTTGTTGGCGGTGCAGACAAACCCCTTAATCTCTGAGCTCTTGCCATGCAGAGCATGAGGGAGTGTGTCTCTGTTTGAACTTTCAGCTGCCTTCCAACCCCCCGGGACACATGGAAAACAAGGAATGGATCCCACAGGCATTAAACACGCCCTCCTGATTTCTCCGGAGCTGCGAGTGGCCCCCAGAGACATAAACAGACAAAAGTGAACATGAGATTGAGAGAGGACTGAGCTGATTACACACTGCTGTAATCAACAAAGACTCCCAGCCATGAATGGACATGTTGTCTCCTGACCAATGGCAAAACACAAAAAGGGTGACATTCCCATGTTTAATGGAAGAAGAGAGAATACAGTTCACCAAGTTCTTTGTTAATATGTCCACATTTTAGAGACCACCATGCTGTGTTAAATTAAAGGGTCCAGCATAGCTATACTGCTCAGGTCGTATACAGTTTGCTCATATCTTTGATAGAGAAATACTATTAAAAAAAAAAACGCCTCTCACTACAGGGCCTAAAAGAACACAAATGCAAACGTAACCTGTGTTAGTAACATGAAGTATCCACACAACTACACACCACGCTTCCCACTACCCAGCCCACACACCGTGGGAGAGCTCAAGCTTAATGGACCAAACAGCCTTGACATTTTTCTGTTCCATTTCCTCTTCTTGACAGGTGTGGAGCTCTATGATGCTTTAGTGAACTGAAATGGGCCCATTAAATATAGGAACAAGTAATATATATATATATATATGTATGTACATATATACACAGAGCATCATCTGAATCAAGCCAGATTTTACCTGCTCAGCTCTGCAGTAGTTACAGTGTGGTTTGGGCTGGAACACTGCCCCTTTGTGGTCAAAGAGAGAAAAATGCTGGTAGGAAACAAAAAACTAGGGAAATTTTCCCCTGAGGTTACATTTATATCACATATCACCAACACTGGGATAATTTGCCAGAACATTGTTTTCATGACACCAGATCAGAACCACCCTGTCTATATTTTGATTTCCGACTGAAACCTCTCATTACAACATTTCCTGTGTTACATAATAAACCCCAACACAGGTGCATGATCAGAATTTAGCATTACTGCTCATGAGGGTTTTTTGGCAGAGAGAGTAGAACAAAATGGCAACACACATTCTCAGTGTGCGTCACTCTGGGAAATCCAGTGTAACCATGAAGCTGGAAGTTGCCGTCTGAGCGTCACAGCAGCTTTGTGACTCTCACTAGCGCTTGATTTAAAAACACCCTGAAGCCCTTAAATTGCTTAGACGCTGATCATTACTTCAGGCTGACGGAAAACGTGTTTCAAAATGATATTACTTTGCACTCATTTAAATCAAGGTCTTTGCTATTACACACTATTTACAGTACACATGAGTACTGATACTGGAGGTGTTAGTCAGTGCATTTTTTCCTTTTGTGTTCTTATCAGCAGACTGAGTGGTGCTGGAATGAAAACAACTGAAAATATTGAAGGGATTGTTCCAGAAAACCAGTGCTTTACATTTCATCACGCACTGTAACCACACCGACACAATCAGGGGAACTTGATGTTTCTTATGAGCAAGTATTACCAGTAAAACGTCAACCTTCACAGTGAAGTTAGGCTCCATGCTAAGCTGTCGAAGCTCACTGTGCTGGCCTTTACCTGTGTCAAGGAAGCAGGGGTTTGGAATGATCTGAGGCTCATCGTCAAGCAAACAGTCCTTTTCGCTCCAGTGGATCTGGTGGTGTTGAGTTCGTCTACGACCCCCAAAGCACAGCAACATAGTCTACCTCAAAAGGGAGTCCTCCATGACTCACAATACATCCATTCAAAACGAAAACACCCAGGTGCCTGAGATATCATGTGTCACTCCAAATTGTTGGTCATCTTTTCATTTTGCTCTTCTCGTGGGTGCTTCTTTCATGAATTTCTATGAAAATATCCATGCAGCTCAATTTCTCAGCTCGAACATGTAGGTCCCCTGTCGCTTTTGTCCGGCATGGCTACAGAAAAATACTCCCTCTTTTGTCAGTTGCACCACGCTGTGGCCATGATGTCCCCTCCATGCAGACCTGATAATGTGGTTACCAGCAGAAGCCCGCCTGGTTACTGGACAGTCTGAGGAAGCAGCCCAGAGAGGCCGCGTGTCACGGTTCACTTAGAGTCATTTCCTCCTGGTGATTCGTAATACAGGTGTTGGCTGACAGGGTCCAACATAAGAAACACTGATAGGATTAAAGTTAATCCACTATCCTGTTGTCTCTGCTGCGGTTCGGACCAGAGGAAACCTGCGCTGTGGTAAATCCTGTGATTTCAAAGTGCTGACTTGGTAACAGAGCTTCTCTTGTGTGCCCCTCTCTCCTCCTCTATCCCACAGCTTAATGTTTCTCCCTCTTGTTGTAACCGTATCTTGACAGCAGCTGGGAGGGTTTTTCAGAAAAACTGGATTAGCATGTTTTGAGGTTCCTGAATTACCCTCCGCCTCCGTATCTGTGTGTGCACATCAGCCTGATTGTGAGCAGATGTCATGCTGTGTGTGTTGGCCATTTATCTCTTCATCTGTGTGTCACGGTTACAAACATGACTGTAATGCTGTTGTTTTGACAACATGGGTCTGACTGACTTGACTTTGTCCTCTTCTTCCCTGAGGCTACACCAAAGTCCTTAAAAACTATCACTCAAATCTTAGTTCTTATCATCATTAAACTTTTTCGTACCAAACAATTCTGGGGACTCCCTTAGAGAACTGTCCACTATCCATCTATCCTAAAGATCTACATACCTTCAACGGCTGTCTTTCTGTTTGCATTCACACTAGGAATGCTGAAGTGACGCAAGTTGACTGTCAAAGATTCTTATATTTAGATTTGTTTCCACAATGCATGAAGGAGCGATACCGCACGTCCGTCATTGCGACAGCAGTCAGATTCTTTACAAGACATCATAACATAACACTATATTCAACACCTGCCACTTATAACATGGCAGCACTTTACACCAGTTTACCTCAGGTTATATTCTATTTACTCATAAACATATATCCTTATCCATATCCTTTATATTTTAACTGTGTCACATCCTCCACTGACTGTGCAATAATATCTATATATTTTTGCAGTTAATACACTACACACCATGTATATTACAGGTATGAGGGTTCCCGGAACCTTCTGTGCAGAGTTTGCATGTTCTCCCTGTGTCAGCGTGGGTTTCCTCCAGGTGCTCCAGCTTCCTCCCACAATCCAAGGCTATTCAAGAGAAGGCTGAGACACAGGGTCAAACATGGGGGGTTTGCACATGCGCAGTTTAACTTGAGCTGCAATGCTGGAGGGTGACAGCAGGGGCGCTAGATAAAAAGCGCAGGATCCGCTCAGGCGATCAAGGAGTGCGCTTGGTGCAGTCTGCTTGGACTTTTGGACCGCAGCTTCCTGAAGTTGTCGGAATTGCATGCATGCACATCCCCCTTATTCCGCGGTCTAACGCCATCTACTGAGCCTTTGAGGAAGTGCAGACCAGATTTTACTGCGCATGTGCAATCCCCCCATGTTTGACCCCGTGTCTCAGCCTTCTCTTGAATAGCCTTGTCACAATCCAAAGACATGAAGGTTAACTGGTGACCGTAGGTGTGAATGTGAGTGTGAATGGTTGTCTGTCTCTATGTGTCAGCCCTGTGATAGTCTGGTGGCATGTCCAGGGTGTACCCCGCCTCTCGCCCAAGTGTCAGCTGATAGGCTCCAGCCCCTGTGACCCCCCAACAGGATAAGCAGTTACAGAAAATGAATGAATTAATTTTTTTCTCTTGCTTCTGACTCTAGTGCTGCCGTAATGTGTGAATTTCTCCAGTGAGGGACTAAAGTCTTATCTTATCTTTTCTTATCTTTGATGAGTCAAAATCAGGTTGTATTTCCCTCGTGGCATAACATGTATATGCACAATAGAGCCTGAACTTCACTGACGGTCCATTTGTCCATGTTTTCTTTGCTTTTTGTGTTTTGTGTTCTTTGTTGTTAACATGGCTAATGAAACACATACGTCACTCACTGTTTCCCCTGCGATGGGAGATTACCCACTCTGAAATAGGAGCTAAAAAATCCCTGAAACAGCATCCTAAGAACTTCAATCTGTCATAAACAGTAAGATGCATTAACAGATTTTGTTGAATATGCCAAAAGCCCTATTTTCCAGCATTAAAGAAATACAATATACAATGTGAGTGCGCTGCACGTATAAACAGTATATTTAAAGTTAATCAAAATACAAGAGCGGACATTTTTGTTTTGGGTTTCTAATGGAAAATAACACCCAGATTAAATTCAAGATTCAAGTATCATTAATATTGTTTTATTGGAAGAATTCATCACAGTCCCTAATTAGATTGCCTGTATTTCTGCCACCTCCTCTTGATTGAATTCAATGATGTTAATAAATAGTATTTGCATTTTCAGTTGAGATAATTTGACTCAATACACTTATCATATCCAGAGGGGATGCATTTTTTAAATATTTTCAACAGCAAAACATGCCTACAAGGAAATCCTTGTCAAAGTTTGAGCTAACTTTTGAAATTAGACAACCTCACTCGGATGTCTCCATGCTGCAGTCAGCTGCGACTGTAAGCCTCCAGATAGTGAGTGGCTGAACTGGGGAAGGTTTTCACAGTATCATCAATTACCTTCAGGGCTTAAGCAATTTCAGGGGTTGTGATACCTTCTGAATACCTATTAGCAGGAAGCAGAGGACAGATACGTTCCAACTGCAGACATGACAGACGGGCAGCACTGGTGACTTTATATAAGGACCCAGACGCCACGTCCGACAAACACTGGTGTTGTCTAGCATATTGCATGATGCATCCAAGCCATGAGTAAAGCTTACTGGCCCCTCGTCAGTATTAGAACATGAGTCAGTGTGAGGGCGACAGCCATGCACATATGTAGATGCTTTCGAGAGGACAGTTTGCTTCCTCTGGCAAACAGGGTAACAGGAACAGGCGATGAAGGTGACGACCTGACTTAGGATGATCAGCATAAGGCTGGTAGGTGGTTGCAGCTGAACACTGCTTCTTTTTTTTGTCGATAAGGTGCTGTTGACCTCATTCACACATACACAACAGCAGTAGGGCTCACACCTGCATCCAGCATTCTCCAGGATAAAACCTCCCGTGTTACCTACTTTCTGAAAGCACAACATACATGTGTCAGCTGCATTATTTAGAGGAGTTCAGTCAGAGCTCTGCATGACAAATCAGTGCCAAAGCTTGCGACAGTGACTCACAAGATTTCATGAGAATAAATATGTTCATGACTTTTCTTTTTTCAGGTGTTGATGTCACGCTTTTAAATATAGCCGCGTATGAAAATAAGAACTTATTGCACAGCGAGAGGAGGAAATGATTCACGGTTAGCAGAAAAAAAAGTTCTTGACTGAAGAGACCTCAATGGACACCATCAGAAACAGTGATTGGCGTCATCAGACCAGACACATGAGCTCTGAATTGCTAATCCACCCTGTATGATGGTCTGCCCGAGGCTTCAATCATACCAAATGACTCCTGACACCATCTCTAGGATTTTCAATTTCAGCTGGTTGCCAGCACCGAATGCAAGAAGCTGTGCTGCTTTTCGGCAAAAAACAGAAAAATGTTGAGACTTAGTTCAAGTAAATACAGGGAAGCAGAAATAAGAATTCTCATGGTCATACATCTGGGCTGCACTGACCCAAATCAACATCATATTAATAATACATCTCAAATGCACAAAAACTACCAGACTGCCTGATAACTGCAGTCCTAGGCTTATATGACCCACTGAAATATCACATTTGAAATATGCTGAATTATTGTGTTGCAAATTGACTTGTTTTGAATGAAGATGAAGATGAACATGACAGGGAGTGACTATGTTTACATTCATAAAATATTCTTATGCTCTGCCATTTCTCCTCTAATCATCACGCTGTAACCTGTGACAGGCTGTTATGCAACGTTAACTATTGCACATTCACATGTATGTCGTTTTTTGTCGAGCCATGAGCACCACATGGGTTTACATTGCCAAAGGTTTATGACAAAATCACTTGACGTCATCTGCTCCTGTGTGCGCACTGCGAGAGAGGAGAGGGAGAGATACTGTGCTGCTGCCAGAGGAGCTGCTGAATGAGTTCCCTCTGAGTAAGTCACTGTAGCCCTTTTTAGATAGGAATTGTGCAAATTTGCAAGAAAGCCCAATCAGTCTTCTTTCAGCATTGGCAGTATAAAAGCAAAATCGGGAAGTGCAGCAAAATGCCGCCTGCCTACTTTTGTTAATACAGAATGTGCCTTTTTCGGGGCAATGGGGGGCGTGAGCAAGTAGCAAAATGTGTAGCTCAGCATGTGACGTAAACAGTGATGTGGGCAAAAGCCGCGGCTGGTCAGTCCTACAATTCTCTCATAAGTCGGCCCGTTCTTCACCGTCCCCGTCATCTGACGGTTAATGGCCTCTTCGTTTGCGAGGACAAGGAGGGCGCGCAATTCCTTGTCTCCCCAGTTGCTCATCTTTACAGTGTCTGTCAGGTTTGCGTTTCCCTCTTGCTACTAGCTGCTCGCTGTTTATCCACCGCCAGTGGCTCGCAGGTGCGGCGTCATCAACAGCTCCTCCCACAAGTCTTCAACAGCCCCTCCCGTTGCGGAAGGCCGCCTTGGTCTGTTTAAACTAAAAGGGTTCCGCCAATGTGTCTACCTACGAGGCGGAAAATTGGGCACCTCGGATCAACTCGACAATCCGGCTCTGTGTGTCTAAACGCTCGCAGCTTGCCGGCAAAACGGCCCAGCGTTCGCGGAAATCTGGCAGTGTAAAAGGGGCTACAGAAAACAAGCTATGATGACATCCCCTGATGGACATTAAATTACTAATGAAAGTAATTGATAATTGCAGCCCTTGGGAGATGTCATGTGTGAATTAATTTGCATAATGTAAGGATATAACTGAATCATTTGTAATTACAGTGCAAGTGTTACTGTGGGTTCCTCAGGTGTATGGCGATCAAGTTCCACAACACCCAGGGCAGATCAGGCCACTGTGGAAACCTAACTAGGGATAAAATAACTAAAATTAAAAATCTATCACTACATCTTTAAGAAAAAAAGGGGGAATAAATTACCACAGTTAATCATAAGTGTGGGCAGTCATGAGGGAGTTCCTCTGTTTTCCTGGGTGTGACTATTCAGCTCTCTGTGGCACAATTAACACTTGATGTGACTCCCCCCAAAATTACAAACAGGTCTGTCAAACAGCGAATTCCCTTGAAAGATCTGAATTATAATTTGATAAAGAAACACACAGAGGAATGCTCGCTATGGCTTAAACCTGAAATGAGGTGTTTCTCCTCTAAATTAATGTACAACAGCGTTTATTCCCAAATGCCAGAGTGAGATGTAAAGTACACAAACTGCAGTTTGGGTGCGACATAAGCCAATCTGTGCATCTGTGCATGCAGGAACACATGTACCGCTACACGCAAAAACACACACAGTGAGAATAAGTAAACATGTGCTTTCGGTTCCCTCACACACCCAGGTGATTAAACAGCACCAGTGATTACACAGTGACCTCACAATTTTCAAAAAGACATCAGTTTACCAGACGCCTTTCACCCTCCCCTCTCTGCATCCACACTGATTTAATATCAGCGAATGAATAAGTCAGGAGAATCATACACAGAGACGGAACGGCTACAGACAGCAAGGAAAGTTTATGATAATTATGCTTGCAGTAGTGGCATTGAGCGTGGGTGTAGAGCTTTTTAAAATTCAGCTGCACTAGCGACGAGCATACGTCACCATTGCTCCACTGCAGAGAAAATGATAGGTTCGAGGACGTCTGTGGGAGGTTGTGAAAAAATTCCAGACGCTTCTGTCTCTAAAATTCAGGTTTTGCACTTGTGTGAGAGCTTGTTCGTTTTGTATAGTGTGTGTAAGAGAAAGACGGAGAATGTATGAGACTGAATGGGAGAGAGACAGTGACAAGAGTGTGTATTCGTTGCATAACCTAAGCTGTATGAGCAGCATGAAGGCCCCTTATTAAAATGTTTGACATGCAGGATGCTCACGGCTAATTTTCCTGTTTCCTCTGACAGAAAATGATTCTAAACATAAAGTGCCCGGGAACAGTGTGTTTGCTGTGTGTGTGTTTGTACCTGCAAATGTACTGAACATGCATGGGTGGATGAATAGGCGGTAGTCTTGACTTTCTGACTGTTGCTTCTTGCAACCACCACAACCGCCCTGCAGCCAATGTTACTATCCCTTTGATGTGTCAGATGAAAAAATTAAAGGTGCAGAAAACTGTGGGTGAGGTCTGCAGACTTGGCCAGAGAGAATGGAACAACTGAACACAGAAAAAGGGCAGCGTGAATTCCAGCAACTGGGAATGGGCGGGGGGGAAACACGAGGCATAAACTGGTTTGTAGAAGATGACAAAATGACCAGTGAGAGAACGTAGGAGGAAGCTGCAGAGAGATGCAAAGTTTTTACTGGCAGGTTTGTGTGGGCTGGTGGCTCCCAGTCCTCCTCCTCTACACATTAGTTTGCAAACCCCCGCTTACTTCTGGTGTCATCTTTTGAAACTTGCCTTCAAACTCACTTTATGCAACAGCTTTGATGTGGTACTGCATTCTGTAATCTTTATAATGTAGAAGAAGTTATATCAGTATTATTTTTGGTATTATTATGCAGAGACGACCTGAAAGATCATCATCAGGGAGCACGGATGAGTTACGCTTTTAGTGAATCAGCTCACTTACCAATAATGTACGGATGCACCGACACATCGGCCAAACATCGATACCTGTATTCGCCTTGTTGACTGCCATCAGCCTATCAGCAAATAAGATTACAGTCACTCATGGCAGTGGCCAACGTTTTTTTCTGTTGCTTCATATCAACGTTGCGCAGGCCAACAAGCTGGGCTCAAGACTAAAAGCATCCATTTGTCCCAGGGACAAGAGAACGCGTCTTCTTGGACGCCTTAAAGACAAAAGGACGCAGTACACTCACTGTCGTGTGTCAGTTTCCCTGATAATGCTACATTGTGAACCACAAATCCATGCTGTAATCAGCGGGAGGATAGCTAGTTAATGTTAGCCATTAGCCAACGGAGGTTGCATTGAGTTACATGATGATGCATTTAAGCTCTATTCAGTAAAAAGGAGTATTGGGAGAAGTTTTATAATGTTGCCATGATGTGTTCAAATGTAAACTTGTAAATTTCATTTTGGCAAGAAACTTAAACACCATAAAACTTCAATTAAAAGCAGAGTCCAAATTAAACACCTAGTCTCCTTTACTAGCCTGGTGTGGCTGCACATTTTGACAAATAAACGCCTGTCTCAATTAGACGCCTGGTCTGGTTGCCAAGCAGTTCATTTTTATAGACATTCTTTGGATGTATACATTAAGTTGTTGGCGACCCACTTGATTTAACATTAGTTAGCTGTTTAGATCGCACATACAGATACAAATGTTTAAACTTTTGTCAATATGGAGATGCTACACATCGTTAGCTTGGTAAGATTCTCCACATTTCAATCATTCAGTGCATTTTACTGAAACCATAAGCAGATTTACTGCCATGACAAAAAAGATGACTCCCTTCCTCTGAAGCTGTCATAAAATCAGAATGTGTCCAGTCCCCGATTACCTGGTAAGTTATTCATATTTCTTTAGTCTGTAAGGGTCCTGAGATCAAAAGAATGAAAAAGGTTTTTCATAAAAATGAATCCAAGCTGTGAGCATTGGTTTAACAGGATAAAGTGGTGTTGGGGTTGTATGTTGGATGCTGTAATCGTGGAGGGCAAATGCTCTCTGTCTCTGATGACTTGTCTGTTGGAGCCAGATCAAATGAATGATTCATAATTGATGTGTTATCTGAAGCCTAATTTTTATACAAGTAATATTCATACTGGATGAAATAAGCACTTTGATCGTATTTGCCATCTTTGCTGAGCTACAGTTTTTTCTGCAATGAATTAAAGGCCTGTCCCAAATATAGGCCTGTTGATTTCGGTAAATACGGTTGTTTGAAGTCGAAATTTGTAATGTTTTCACAGCAATATTAGAATGAGATCTATCTATCTATCTAAAAAAAATCTGTATTTGTATCTGCAATCAGCCAAATTGTTATTCTAAACTCTGATATTAGTATCGACCCAGAGTTTCACAATCAGTGCATCCCTACTGTAATGTGCTATGTGCTGACATCTCTGTGGAGCACCAGAGGTCAGATGTAGGACACAGTTTGTGAGGCCCATTTTGAACTGAGAGAAATCCTCAACCCGGCTGCTGTATCATTCTGAGAGGAGCTTTGAGTATTGAGGGACTAGCTGCAACTTTGCATATGTCGCCATCTCACCCACCAATATCTACACCCTCTGAGCGATCATGCTACATGGATCATCTTCTTTCTCTAATTTCCTCCTTGTAAGAGCAACACGTAATCTGTCATGCACCATCTGGCCTTCAGTTGCATTCTTGTATCTCAGCGCCATCCCGTTACTGCAGTTGTTAAAATAAATGGAGCTGCCAATCACAACATTAGTCAGCCACAAACTGACGTCATCCTGCTACGATACAATAAAGTTCCCAAAGCTGTTAAGCTGACTTTACTTCAGTTCTGATTTTTTATGTGCCCTTGCTACTTTTTAATGATGCTCTGGAGATGCCAGTCATAACATCAACCATTTCAACCAAACAAATCTTTGTGTGGTTTACATGCAAAACCACAAGTCTGATGGATTTCTCTCGGCTGTATTTCTATAGAAGGAGCAATAAATCTACAGTGTATATAATACAATTCTGTTCAGTCTTCTTCCTTTTCTTTCCATGCTGTTCCAAAAAGAGGGCCAAGAATAGCGACACATTTGGGCACAAGCTCCCATATAATTTCCCACGCCTTTTGTCTCCGTTCCTGTGCCGCCCCTGCATGCTGAGACAATAAGCTGGGCGCTTCGTTATGAAGCTGACAACACCATTTTACAAAGAAGTCAGGAGGAAGACCATCATTCCTACTGATGCCCCCCTGCCAGTGCTAATAACACGCAAACCTATGGAGCAGCTGCTGACTGATCTAACACAGGAGTCTATTATTTGTTTCTATCAAGCTGATACAATTCATGAACCTCAGGTTTACAAAATAAAAACTCTGTGTGAAAGGATGCAGTGTTCCTCCCTTGATACGGTGCCATTTGCTTACTGCAAACAGTTATGTAATCAGTTTTCAACAGATAATGGCTCCAGGATAGTGACGCATCATCGATTGGGTATTCAATGTGGGATTAATTGTTGTTATGTTCATTTAACTAGCATATCTGTGACTGATGAAAATCTCAAATCCTCAGTCTGTGAAATAGCTCTGGGAGATTTAGTTCCACAGGTGATTGACGATTAAGACACGCTCCAACAGTTCAAGTTAAATGGCGCACGGTATGACGGGCACTGTGTAACTTGGTTACTAACAATTAGCATGGTGCATAGGGAGCGACGGGCACAGAGGGGAAGACAGTGAGGTAAACATATTGCAGGGTGTCTACAGGTAGCAGACACTTTGATTTAGTGCTTTGTAAGATCTTGTCAAGATCATTTTTATACAAATATGGATGATTTTTAGACGGATTATTTAATGATTGCCGGTATGTATAAAGAAGATAGTATATATGTGGTCCCATATGGGTAGGTTTTATGTAGGAATAGGGGATGTTCTTAAGAACTAATCTCCCTTAGGGAGGTTTAAACTTGCACTCTTTGACTAGTCTAAAACTAACAAAGTACTTGAAAAACAGTCAGAATTGGGCAGAATTTAATCTACAAAGTTAAACATTGTCCAAAAAAATATTATGTATATTATAAGAGCCATATGAAATAGTTAATCACATTTTTCAATAACTAAATTGTATTTTAAATGCCGCTGAAATGTGTGGCTGTTCGAACCATGCATTATGAAAATTCAACAACTCTCTAAACAAAAGTTATTAGTTATTGACTGTGTATTTAACATCTCAATCATTTTCATTAAAAAACACACACTAAGGTGGGAACTCTCTTGTGAATGAGTGCAAACAGAAATTGATACACACACACACATACATCTTCCATGCGCCAAAAAGCACCTCTTTTGTTCAGCATAGCGAGAACAGATCCCTCTGGCGTGAGTATGTGTGAGGTCTGGACATATTTTCTGCGTCGAACACCAACAGACTTGTACCAGTCTGCCGATTCAAACTCCTCCCCCTTTCCTTGGTGTAACAACAATTTTTTTTGGGTGCCGACTAGCGAGGGTAGCAACGTTTAATAACCAGTCAACTAATCTACATTTTGCCAACAAGTACTGTAAATGTAAGTATAAAGTAAAAAGACAGTATTAGGTTCAGTGTTAGCTTTAAAGATTTGTAACGTCAAAAATGTGGAGTTTCACAGAAAAAGGACTTGACGTGTATTAATGACACTCGTTACCTGGAGAGGTTGGAAAAAGATATACGTTTCTTCCCTGTTCCAAAACCAAAATCAAACCCTGAAAAGTGTAGGGTTAGCTAGCTAGCTACTGAAGATATAACCTACTGAATGTATACACACATGCTGCTTTTGCTTTGTAATGATTATAACAGTGCAACAAAGACCGACCCTGCTGTACAGGAACCAGTGAAGGGAAGCAGGGAAACTTTGTTCATATTCAACCAGCTGTGTGTCATCGCAGTGTGTGAAGATGAATGTTGTTTGGCTTCCCTCTGAGCCCCCGCCGTAAGTCAGTGGAGGTTTAGTGGCTGGCAGCATGGGGGGAAGCCAAACATCATTCATCTGCACACACTGCGATGCCACACAGCTGGTTGAATATTAGCAGAGGTTTCCCTTTATATTCATTGTCTGCTGTGTCGATCAGCAGTGATGTGATGGTTCACTTTTACGCTGTAATCTGTGTGTTTAGTTTGGTTTTTGCTGCTGAGCCAGTTTGACATTTTAAACAAATATTGTAGACTCCTCTGTCTGCTTCTCTCTGCAATCGCTTTTTCATTTTTCCTAAAAAATTTGCAGTATTCCTTGTTATCCGAAAGCTTGACGGACCATCACATGGGGCAGGGCTTAGAGCAGGGTCAAAAAATTACAAATTCAAATTTTAAGACCTCAAACTAAAACAAAATCAAGGACCTGCAGATAGCCTGTATAAAGATCTTTGCAAAGAAAAACAAATCGATTTACTTATAATATCATGATATCAAAAACTCCAAACTGACAGGTATATAGATTCTCCCCCTGCAGCTTGCACAGGCCTGAAATCTCCCTGAGGCTTCAAAAGTGGGGCTTCAGCGTGAAATTGAATAACTTTGAAATCATTTATAGGAAACGTTGTGAACCTCTATCAGAAATGACGTGCCATCAGTATTCTGGATGAGAACATGTCCTCAGTCAGACAGCCAGACACAGAGGCTTAGTTCCACCTCAGTCGCCGTCTACAGTGCCTGAACGACACAGACATCGAGGCTGGAGAGGCCAGCGCAAAACATCTGTATCCTAATTGGTGAAGTTTCATGACAGGTCTATTTGTCAAAGTCAGTATGGAGCAGTTACATTACACGCTCCTCGTGACATTTTTAGGTGCCCTTAACATAATGACACATCATCCTGTCGCTGCCAGGTACATCGGAGGAGGAAACATTTCATTATGCGCAGTGTTTCAATCCAGTAAGATGTGGGCACGAGCGGCAGGTCGAGGTGAACCCAAAAAAGGCTGATTAAACTGGACGTGGAGACACTGAGTGATGGTGCCCGACTAGTATTTCCTGCAATTTGGCTTTCGAGAAGGCCTGCCTGAGGGCTTCTGTTATAATGTCAACCAAGTCTGAAAATGGCAGCACTGAGACTTACTAGCTCTGATATTAAAATAAAAAAACACACAGCTTAACATACTCGCAAACAAAACAGTAATATAGAAACATGAGCTCGCCATTTTTCCTTTTTGTCATCTTTAAATGTGAGGGTATCCAAAGTGCTGATCAGCAGATCAGATTCTCCGCAGGGCACCACAGTGTGCTGAATACACAGTTTCTCTGACTCCATCTGATATTTTACCGCAGAGTCTTTGTCAGGTTTTGACACTGACAGCTGAAAGATATAAAAACACTACACAGAACTACTGGCTATCAAAGAGAGCAGACAAAAACTGCATTAACCAATTTTTGTTGGTTTGAGGAAACACGGGGAGGGGGACGCCACTGTAAGATATCATATGAAGAGATAAGTGCTTTATATTCAACCTGAGGGGGAAAAAGAGGAAAAAATAAAATGTACTCGGAATTCATATTAACTGATATCCATCTAAACACTCATACTTTTTCTGGAGAATCACCACAAGAGATCAACTCAGCTCGTTCAGACTCACATCCAGCCTTGGGATCGACTTCTTCCGAATGCTGACAGGCCATCTTTATTAGACATGGGGGAGTTCTCCCTTTGGGAAGTGTCAGAATCAAGTCAATTTAATGGAGGCACATATCTGCTGTACCAAAGAGATTCATTTAATAACTTCTGCAGCTCTGTGGAGAGTGTTCAAGCAGGCAGCTGCCATACAAGTACAGTTAAGACCTTTAAAGGGAAACTTCTGTATTTTTCATCCTGGACCCTGTTTTTCCAAGTTTTTGTGTCTCAGTGACTCATGGAGACAACGAGTTTTTGACACTGGACCAGAATTGAGAGACAGTGCTGTCTGTGAACATTATAGAAAGGACCCTACAGAGAGATTAAACATTTCACATTCTTACCTTTCGCAGATCTGGTGTGTTTGTTAGAGTGTGTAACAAAGTCTCGCTAAAGAAGAAGTCTTGTTCTGAAATCTTTGACTTTTCCACATTGTTGAAATCAGCTCACTATTCAGCTATGGCCCTGCCCCCTTTGTTTAGGCGCTGGGTCAATGATGTCACGGCTCACTTGAATATGGAAAAGCTCAGATATACCACTCAAGAATCAGTATGGCAACCATTCCTTGACTATTATAGTAATGTCTATACTTCAAGAAATGTGATATAATGCCTACGTATGCCTGTTATAGTATGGAAATGTAATATTGCCCCTAATTTTTTTTCCCTTTCTTCACTTGTTCAGGTCCATTCTGCTCTGTTGATTCACTTGCATTACCTGATTATTATCATCAGTCTATCTTGACTCTGTAGTTTGTATATTCATGTGTATTAAGCGGTGTCCATTTGTTTGTCTGTGTAGGGCAGCCTTAGGGAGGGGCAGGGTGGCTTTGGATGTTGTGGTTACAGTGTATATGCTTCATGTTTCCTTGTCATTCTAAAAAAACGATGAAAATAATTGAATAATAGTAATATTCAGCTATGGCATTGAAAATCTTTTAGATAACACTAAGCTACGCTTTGGCCCTGGTTCACCAAAGCCACCTGAAAATGACAGGCGCTCCTCGGGGAAAAGTTGAGCTGGGAGCGTTTAAGAGCGCTTTGGAGGCATTTTTTCAGCTGAGATGATTGCGGCTAATTGCTTTGATATTGAACAAAGAAAATGTAGAAGATATTTTATATTTTAATACTGTCCTTGGGAAGCAAACACGTCGGCACAACTTGGAGTACTTGCTTTGGCTGGGGTAAAGGCTGAAGCATGCAGGGAGAGAGAGGACAGAACCGCCAGTCTGTGTGGGTTCATGAGAGGAAACATAATATATAAGCAGTATATTAACAGATTTTTACTCCATTTGAGTGTTGTTCAGCACTTGTGCATGTAAGATGTGATGGTTGATCTCTCTTCCACTGTGAATAAATGTCCAAAGTGACCAAAATGAGCACTACACTTTTACCCAAAGTTTTTTTCAACTCTCTGGAAAAAAAAAACGTCCCAATTCATGCCCAGTGCCTCGTCGTCGCACTGCTGGCATTTTTGGCAGGGCATAAATACAAGACATTCCATGGCGAAGCATAAAAAAAATATGCCAGCCTCAGAAAAAAAAATAATTTTGGTGGATACAGCCCCTTTCTGTGCTCCAACAAAACACACTCTACCAAGCACTCCTTTCCCCAACTCTCATACCCCCTTTTTCACCAAAATTAGTGTGTATGAAGTGAAGAAGCCTCTTTGGGTGAAAGTCGAAACGTCTAAAGAGACTCAAGTCCAGTTGCCCACGATATAGCACTTATGATTACTATAACCTGGATGACTGAGAAATCTTCACGGACAATGTGTGTGTGTTTTTTTAAACGCAGGAACGTCATAGGTCACAAAACAGGCCAGTAAACAGTAAAGCCTGTTAAAATGTAACTGTGGTTACAGTCTCTCTTTCTGCTGACTAAATTTGGATTGATACTGGAGTGCTGCTTGGGCGGAGATGGACGGTTATTAGTGTCAACTCATCATTGCATGCACCTGTAAAGGGGCTAAAATGAGCGTGTCCACCTGGCTGTTGTATTTCCATCACTGCCGATCGGAGCTGGAGCCGATACGTACCCGTGGCTACTGCTGAATCATTTGCCTCCGGTGTGCTTGCCAATAGTAAACTTTCCAATTAAACACAAAAGCCAGATGTTAGTGGGTGTTTGTGGTTTTTATTGTGCCGGGGAAGAGGGGCTGAACTAAGATTTTTCCTGTAGTTTTTCCTTTAACAATTCACCTCTTGCTAGATTTCAGAATGAGACTTCTCCTTCTCCACTCTGGCAAAAAGTAAAGTAAAACATTTCATATCTCTGTAGGATCTTTTCCTTAACACTGTCAAACACCTTTAACAACAATCTGTCAGTGGCAAAAACAAGCCCTTCAAATGGACGTAAATTGACGGTGCACAATTGCTTATAGGGATTACAGTGCAGCCTGTTTTGCTGCTACAGCTGCTGCAGTCTCTTTCAATTCTGGTTCAAAAATTGTTGTCTCAATTCGTCACTTTGACACATAAACAAGGGAAAATAGGGGCCAGGTGAATAAAGCAAACATCCATGGGAATGATGCCGTCATCATCTCTGCACTTAATGTGATAAATCTGTGATTATCTGTGCATAAGAGAGGCAGAGCATTGCTGGTGTTCGACTTAGGCTGCAATAATTTCAGCAAGTGAGCAATACACACATTCCCACCTGAAACAAATTATTGGCAGCAAAGAAAATTACATCTAAATTGCAATAAATGGGCATTTAATGAGCACGAGCAAAATATGCTGCACTTGAGATGCTGATGTGCCCTGGTTTATATATTTCATTTACCTGAGGCCTCTTGAACGCACTTAATGGCAAATATCTTCTATGCAGAGCATGTGCAGTGTACATTATTCAGCATTACTGTCTCATTGAGATTTGAAGTGTCATAACCTCCTACACCTCCAATCCATGCTAACTTTTCAGCAATTGATTTTTCCCCCTGCCACAGAGGGTTGATTGTGTTTGAGTATGATACACAGAGGCACATACACACTCCACAGGCATCCCTTATCGCCCCCTGTGTAATCCAGAGTGAAATAAGCAGCCTAATGAGCTGAGTGTTTCGGTTTGGGCCACTGGAAAACAGCAGAAATGACACAAGAACGTAATCTCCTCCAGGTTCTCCTCCTCCTCCTCTTCTTCCTCCTCCCTCCTTCTGCGTCTCTTCATCTTTAACTCGATCCTATCCGCCCACAACCCTCCACCCTCCCCGTGTTTGCCGAACACTGCATCAGCAGCATCCCCTGGAGAAGGGAGACCTGTTCTTTAACTAGACCCTTACGAATAACTGCCACTTCAAAAACCACAGAGATGCACCGGCTTCATCTGCTCCCACACCTTCTGGGAAGATGCGACTCTATAATGTGATTCTCTGTTACGTAACCCTCCGTGATAAATAACTGCAGACACTCCAAGATTAATGAGATTCAGGGGAAGCCCCCCCACACCGCCTGATCTACAATAGATGATGGTTCTGCTATTTTTATTCAGGCATCTCCATAGGTACTATGGTTTTCTGAGGTCACATGGCTGCCCACCCCTCGGAGAAGCACACTGCTGCAGTGCACTATTTCTGGGCTCCAGGAAGAGACAGGTGTGAGCGCGTGTGGGGGGAGAAACCTGCTGAAAGGTGCTACAGCGCTCTGCTGCTTCAGGGTTGATGGTGGAAAGATACCGCATGGTGCAAAAAATAGCTGGGATCCCAACCCTCCCCCTGTTTTACCTCTACTGTGACGAAGGCAGTTTAAACAGTTCAAAGTCAAGGTCAGTGTTTGGGTTTCAAAAGGTAAAAGCTTGTGTAGCTTGCTGTTATTTTTGACCGATAGGCTCTTTGTCTGGATTGAGTCTGAACCGGCTGCATGGCCACTGCTGCTGCATGCCAATGAGATCAGCACAGCAGCAGTGTCAGTTACGCGCCTCATCATAGTGACAGCTGCAGGATGGCCGGCATTATGGCGACATCAGTCTCCCTTTCTCATAACCCAAGCTTAATTTATCTACTGAAACACAGGGCTGATTTATTCAGATTCATTCAGAGTCCTGATAAAGAACTTTATGAATGGCAATACAAAAGGTACAGATTTAGGGCATGGTTCTTCCTTTGTTAAGACACTGGAAAACAATTTCACTGCTGGACAGATGGTGTCATCACAAAACTGGACTATCTATGCAGCAGGAAGATGCAAATACTTTTGAAATTGGTGCCACACGACCAGAGAGAACAGAGAACAAGGGCTGTGGCATTTGTTTTTGCTAAAGAGGTGGAAAACCTACAACTACCAGAATGCACTGCGCAACACCAGACTAATAAACACTCCCACTGGTGGGTGACCAACCTGGTCTCACTCCGAAGTCGTCGAAATCCAGCGCTTGGGCAGTGACTTCCGGTGTCAGACACAGATGAAAAAAGCTGCCCTTTAATGTCAACATGATTCACAGCCAGTCGCCGCTTTAGTTTAATGGCGGCTGGTGGTGTTTGGGGGAAACGTGGCGGGACAAGAACGAAAGTTAAGGCGGTGAAACTCTGAGTGGGGTGGGTTGAAGGGGTGGTGGATGGGTCCAACAAAAATCCACTTTCACCCAGGAACGCAGGTTCATGTTCCGCAAGATTATAAAGCCAAACCCTGTTCTTTTTTCCAAAACAATCAGTGGTGTGTTTATTCTGAAAGAAACTGTGAGTAAATTATAAATATCCTGTGAAAACAGAAGTGTATTTTGAAAGAAGAAAGACAGAACTTGACACTGCGTACCAGAACATCAACAGCCAACACACCCAGGGTACCTTGCACGTCGTATCTGGACATGGAAAGTCCATGACCACTCACTGATATGTGACGAGGTCAGAGTGAGAATGTGTTGGGGTGCTTGGCTGTTTTGACACAAGAAACAATATGGCGGCCGCCTGGTAACAAATTACCCCAAGATGCAGATAAACAGTAAGCTTAAATTTGTTTTTAAAATATTTCAGTTGAGAATTAGGAAATGCAGTAACAGAATATTGGTTCATATTTGATCAATGCTACCTGGACTATCTTTTGATCTCAGTTTTTCCAGCCTCCGTTGCAATACAGGAAACAGTATGGCAGTAAATGCTTCCTGGTCACAAACTCTGGTATTACAGCCACACAGTGCACTGAATTATATTTCCAAAAATGTCTTAGGCAGGAAACAGGCAATACAGTAACATTATCTTGGTTTATATTTGATCAGTGCTGCTTAGTTTTACGGGGGAGGGGACATCTCTCTCTTGATCCACTTCTATAGTCTTTATGTCCGTGGTGGCAGCGGGTGTTTAAGAAATAAAGCACAATCTGTAGTTTGAGCCCAAGAGCCAGCGAAATTATTTTTTGGGAGCAAATGAGCATGGAGATCTGGGCGCTGGTAAGATGGAGGGAGGTTTAACATGGTTCTTTTTCACATACTACCGACACTGTTGTGATACAGAGCTGGTTGAAAATCGGCAAAGTATCCCTTTAAAGTAATCTGCTAAATAAATCTCATATTTTGAAACAGGTACCGTAAGCCTTTATGCAAGCAAATGCGTAACAGTCAGGATCCATAAGTAGATTATGTGACTAAACAATGATGATTTAAATGTAAATTGTAATGATACATATGAAGGGACTTGTGCCTTTCTGGTAAAATCCCAGTCCAAGACACAGTCAAAATAAGAAGCACACAGTTTTGGGACAATCTGAGATTAAATTGAGCTCCACTGAATTTATTATAAGCAAAGGCAAAATAGGTTTTCCCGAGGACTGTGTAACGAGCAAGCCCATGTCCTTTGATCTTGTTTCTTTGTGTTGGTACGCAGTCAGGCACACTATATGCTACCATCATGTACTGGGTCCCATTACACCCGATCAAACAGATGATTAACGTCCCTGAAAGCTAATAAAACCGCTGAAATAAAACAAGCACAAACAAGGTCCTTTCTAAATGATTACTGCAGTAAAAGAGAAGAACGATACCATCTTTCTATTCAACGACGCCTATTGCATTCTGACTGCAGCACACTTTATCATCAGCTATCCACTACCTGAACATCTACATGCGTGTGTTCAGGTGACATCACTGCTTTAATCTTGTCCTGACGTCAAGTGATAATCCCTCACCTAATGTGCGTTGGAAGACAAAGCCTGTCAAAGTTACCTGTCAAAATGAGTGACGATTTTAAGGATCACCTGAGAGGTGATCAGATAAAACCCAACTGATTTTACTCTAATGCACAAATTAAGGAAGTGATGATCTTGTGGACTCAAAGCTCCCAACTGGCGGATATGAATTCACTCCTTATTGAACACGCTGGAGACAGTGAGTCTAGGAGTAATGGAAATGTTCTTTTACAGTCCGCCACAGCTGCAAATAAAAGTTATTTCTTTCAAGGATTTTAAGGGCAACTTATAAAAGGTATAAAACTACATTGTGATGCTTTATCATAATAGACACCCAGCACGATAAGTACGTGAAAGAAGTGACACTGAAGAAAATATTTAGGAGAAACAAGTGATTGAGTGTATATAGTGTCAAGCTCGATGGTAATTTCCCGCTCCTCAAACTGCAAATTAACTTCCCGTGTAAACTGTGTAAGGAGGTAAATACATGTTTGCTTGCGAAATACTTGACAGATAAGCAGCTGCTCTCTGGGATTCAGTCTGATTTGCGCTGGCTTTCACTTTCGCAGACTTTGCTTTGAAAGCACACACTGAAAAAGTCATGACACATGCACATTTGGTACGAAACAAACACCACGGAGAGTGCATAACTTACACCGGGGCCGTACTTGCTAGGATCCTGCAGGGCAATGACCGTGGAGAAAAAAAACTCTCTTGGCTTTTCTAATGCTTATTCTAATAATAAAAATATGTGGGAGAAGGATTGCCAATTATCCTCTTCACATGTAAATAGCTGCCCGGTCTGCTGCAATCCTGTTCGTGTCTCCATATTTCCTAATGGTCCAGCAATGACTCATGCTGCAATAGATCTAAGGCCTGGGGAGACATGGATCCATCTATCAAGGTATTCAAAGCTTACTCACTCACAAGTAATGTCACCAATCACCTTGATCCATGTTAGCATTATAAAGTCAGAAATCCCTTCTTACTTTGTTGCTTCTCAGCAGAGGAAACGTCACAAATTTCAAAGCTGATGTGGCTCATGTGACGACCATCACAAGCGCAGCTTGAATGTTCATATTTGCTTCCATCTACTGTTGGTTTTACTGATTTGTGTGCTCTGCTATTGTGCCTCTCCACTTCTCAATGAGCATCTGTGTCATCAACAAACAGTAGCTCGGGGCAAAGTCACACTACAGCCCTTTAAAGCTAAGATGTCTGTAGTGATTATAAACTTCCTGTAGAATGTGACAGAAGCAGCACCACTGCACAGTAAAACTCTTCAATTTGAGAAAAGGACACCTTCAATTAAATACGCAGGTCACTGGGGGAAAGTGCCGTAACCGTCCTGGCCCACTCAACTGAAACCACAAAATAAATGAGAAATATAGCCAGTGAAGTGATAAGGACAGAGCATAATTCTGGCACACTGGCCTTTCTTCATATACTCCAAATAGACTTCCAGATCCACAGATAATAACCAAAACATAATAGCATCTGTGCACAGCCCCTGGAGAAGGGACAGCTGCAGGGAGTAAACAAATAGCTAATCTGACTTTAGCCAACGACTGAGCACTGCCTTGACACAATAAACGGAGGAGATTCATCTAAATCCCAACATAAGCTCTGCCCACGTACCGCGTAGAGACGGGCGCAACACAACAGACACCCTCTATTTCTGCGTCCCCTGGTACTCATGGGTAATACCATTTGTTACAGCGACTCTCTTAGTCTCACTTCAATTTGCTGCGGTGTACCTACTTTGTTCCTCTGTCAGCTGAATTGTATAAACAGAGTTTCACATCAGAGGTCAAAACTCTCCTGGTGTGTGTGTGTGTGTGTGTGTGTGTGTGTGTGTGTGTGTGTGTGTGTGTGGTGGCAGAGCGTCACCACAGGGGGTCACTGTTGCTGTATGAAAACGGTGAATAGATTTAGGCAGACAATCATGAAATTATTTGCAGCCTCTGTAACTGCTTGCACTGAGAGGAAATGTAGAAAATCTTAAAAGAGGAACAGGAAATACAGACACATATCTTACACACATATTCACAGCGTAACCACTGCTCATACTTTCTAAAATCCTGTTAACAGAATTTGGAAAATAAATATCTTTTACAGCTTTCAAGTTTTAAATTTCCAGCATACAAAACATGGATCTTAAACGTTAGCCATAGCAACACAATCCACCAGCTTGTGCTCACTGTGGACAATCCACCAGCAGCGTGCACTGAGAGGTTGGAAGACGGATATTACATAAGAAGCTCATCAGTGGGGTAGTGGCCCACGCACTCCGCATCCTCAGCGGAATCTCTCACTGTTGATCTCACTCAAAGTAAGAACAAAATGGCTGAGGTGACTGGCTGAGGGGGGAACGCAGCAGAGAGCCTGCAAATTTATGTGAATAATTAGCCATTGAAGAGATGCTACTCAAATGAACTTGGGGGGGCTATATGATTCAGGAGAAACGGCAGCAGACGTCCTCATACGCTCAACATATTTACACAGAAGATCAAATGCTACAAGGAGGGAATGCTAATTAGGCTCTCACAAACATTATTCATGCATTGCATTAATAAATGTACAAATGCAAATTGCCGTTGTTTCCTTGTTTAACCGCTGCCTTTTATAGGCGTTTCTAGTTAAGGCTGTCATTTCGCCACACAAACTGTAAACAGGAGTGTGGTCAGTGGGGTCTTCACTGTGGTTAGAGTGGGTACTAATGTGAAAACCACACGAGCCTTGACCTTTAATGGGAGGCTGCGTAGTTTTTGTAGGATTCGGAGCTCACTGCACACATTGGCAAGTGTCAGTGAGAGAGAGAGTCAACTGGACTGGTGTGGTATCATTTTGTTTGCATGGCGGTTAAAGGAATACTTCAGTCCTCCAAATAATCATTTCCATATCAATTACTCACCTTGTGTTACGCTGAATTTGTGAAGAAAACTTTGCTTTTTCGCATGCCTTCACAGTGAACAAAGATTTCAAACATGGAGAAAATCCATAATGAATTAAAGCAAATGGGGGCCACGTTGAACAACAGCAAAACTGTATCGACACATACATTTACAAATTCTCACACAACTCGTGCTGGTCTCATTTATCCAGTCAGATGCTCAGTATTTCCCAAACACATGCATTTTTGGTATAACGTACTATTAAAACACTTGCGCATAAACAGTCTTACGCACAGACAAGTAGTGCCCCTTGGCTCTGGGTGGAAGTGTTTTAAATAGTAACGTTTTAGCCAAAATGCATGTGTTTTTGGAAGCACTGAGCAGACGACTGGATTAATAAGACTTGGATTATTCAGCAGGAGTTGTGTGAGAGTTTGTAAATACATTTGTGAAATAGTTTTGCTGTTATTAAAAGCCTATTACTTGAATTCATCAAGAATTTTCTATGTTTTTGGATTTTTTGTTTACCATGGAGGCAAACGTTTTCTTCCCAAATTCAACATTTCACAGGGTGATTAATTGATAAAATAAAAAAAAAAGATAAAGTCCGTACACCAGAAGCTGCTCCTTGAAAAATTTATTTATGTGTTACATTTCGGGCTCATGCCCTTCATCAGACAAGGAGCAGCTTCTGGTGTGCGGACTTTATATTTTATTTTATACATACCTTTTGGTCCAGCACCCAGCACTAAGTTTTTTGGGATGTGCGTGCTACCTTTACCCTTTATTTGATTAATTGATAAACAAATTCATTTCATTTTGGGGGTGATGTATTCCTTTAATATCATAAGCACAGAGACATTTTCACGAGTAGTATGAGTAGGCCTGCAACTAATCATCACTTTCAATATTGATTAATCTTCACATTATTTTCCAAAATTATTGAATAATCCCAAACCCAGGGTGGGGGGTTCAAAGTTCGAGTCTGCATGTTCTCCCCGTGCCAGTGTGGGTTTTCTCCGGGTACTCTGGCTTCCTCCCGCAGTCCAGACATGCAGGTTAATTGGTGACTCTAAATTGTTGGCAGGTGTGAATGTGAGTGTGAATGGTTGTCTGTCTCTATGTGTCAGCCCTGTGATAGTCTGGTGACCTGTCCAGGATATACCCCGCCTCTCGCCCAGTGTCAGCTGGGACAGGCTCCCAAAGAGAAATCCAAAGAGATTCAGTTTAGAGCTAAAACACTCAAATGATTAATTAATTTGTTGATGATCAGTTCATTATTTAAGTCATTTTTCAGGCACAGATGTCAAACATTCACTGTTTACAGCTTCTTAAATGTGATGTTTTGATGCTTTTCTTTGTCATACATGAATATTTGAGGGGTTTGGACTCAGGATCAATTGTAATTCTTCACTGGGCAAATTTAAAGGGAATTATTCACTATTTCTTTTTTTAATTTTATAGCCAAACGATTAGCTGGGAAAATTATGGGCAGATCAATCGATCGTGAAGATAATCGTTACTCGCAGTCTACAGTAAAATAAATATATTTTGGTTTGGGCTGGTGGTTGGACAAAATGCTCTAGATGTATCAGGATAATAAAGCAGATGAATCAATAATGAAAATACAAAGACAAAGCAAAGCAGCAAATCCTGACATTTCATAAGCTGGAACCAGAAAATCATATGAAAATGTTATGTTTGTATAAAGACTTAATAAACCAATTATCATTTCTACAAATCAATTTATGGCCTGATCATCTCAGCACTAACTGTGAGGCAGTTACAACTCACAGCTTATGACAAACGAGCCTGAAGTGGCACACGACCTTCTACACAATGCATGCACAAAAGACAGTAATCTAAAAATCAACAGAATCCAAAGAAAGGACAAATCCTCTTCCACCAGGTGGTCCCTGATTGTGATGGTTTCACAAACCGCTGTCGGCTTCACGCTGCGGCGCGCCACAAAGGCAGGGGTGTGAGTACTCCCAACATGTCACGTTGTTGCCACCCTGCTCATTTCCCAGCAGATGGACGAGGGTCAACACCACTGTCAGATCATCAGCATTAAGCCCCCGTGCGGCATGTGCTGTGTGCCAACCGCCTGCCTCCGCTCTCACCGGCCCACAAACCCATGTTGACTCCACGCCCACTTGCCCATCCATTGCACAGGCAACCAGTTGCCTAGGCAACCTCAAAGCCCTCGCGCCTGTTTAAGTGTCAAGACAAATTCTGTTTTACATTTTACTTGCACAGCGGCTCATTTTTCATTCATCCATTCATTCATGAATCTATTTCCACATCTGCCTGTCTCCTCCTGTGAGCAAACCTAATGCTCAAATTTTAACTCTACAGCATCCAAATATAACTAATCTGACACAAAATATAAGAAAACACACACTCAAATACTGTTTTCCATCAATGTCTGTATCTAACACATCTAATAAAACCGCCACAGCCTCCTATCTTCACAAAGCAGGCCATGAGCAGCGAAAAAATGGATAGACATCTTCTTCAAATAGCTCCGATAGATGACTATAATTTGAATTCCAATTACTGTGTGCTGCTGCCACCAAAGCAATTTATATGTGTAGGGATGAAGCTGGAATGAAAAACAGCCAGAGTCATGATAAAAATCAATTATCAAATGAAAACAATAAGTAAACATGATATCATCAGATCTCAGTTACATAACAGAGGCAGGATTTTAGGAGACCGTCCTGTTGTGCAACTTACCTGTTAAGTAACAGAAATAAATTCGCTGAAATCAACTGATCGATTGTAATACTTTTGCATAACCCTACACGTTTGATGAGTGAGGATACGTGGCCGGCATTATCCAAAGACATGACCTGCAGACACATCAATTCTAAAATGAGCTGCTGCTGCATTATCTTAACTTGATTTGTCGACATATTCCATGAGACCATTCACATATTAATTCAGTCCACGGTGATTTTTGCACAGTCACCCATCACCCAGCAAGCCATGGCAGCCTCGACTCCACGCCCAGTTTGACTGCTGCACAGCCATCCGACTAACCAACACCACCTTCTCTCTCTATCAGAAAATAACCCGAGTTAGGAAATTGGAAAAAAAAAATGTCTATCTGCTGTTTGGTTTTGTGTCTGAGAAGAAGAAGAAGAAAAAACAGAGACACAGAATAACAAGTAACGTTCAGTTCAACCCAGCTGCTGTTGCATTCATCAATGCCAACGTTCTGTCAAGGGGGGTGTGACACACACAGGCAGACTCACTATGAAGCACATGCACACACAGCCGCAAACACACACACGTACACACACGGCTGGAGGCTGATGCTGTGCTCAGCAGTGTCACTGCTGCCGAGCCCCTCGCTGCACAAATCGCAGCAGGAGTGCAGACGATGGAGGGAACAGGATGCTTACATAAAGACGAACATGGAAACAAAGGATTTGTGGGATGCAAACATCCCCCTGGCATCAAAACACAGAGGAAATATACAGCGTGATAGCGAAGAAAAAAATATTTCCAAATTACTTTCAAATGTATACAACATATAAGTATACAAAATCAGCATCAATGGAAGACTTTCACTTCCAATTTAAAAAGTCTCACAATCCACCTTTTAACCACAAAATGGTGGCGCCACACTGACTAAAGGCTCGACAAATGCACATCCACGGCCTTAAAAACAAACAAGCACCTTTATCAAGACCGGCTCAGTGTTTCCATGGGTGTTGTATTTCTTAATTCCTCATTTCTAGTCTACATTCAACAGAGCACTGCTGTCATGGTCTGTACAGCCGCCCACGTTCACCCTTGCAGAGTGTGAGAGAAAGGAAAGAGAGAGAGGGGGAGACAGAGAGAGAGTGGGAGGGAGGTAGAAGAGAAAACCTTGCTTTCACAGTGAGAGACCAACGATACATTATGGGAGGACAAACCATATTGCTCCATGCTGTTTTTCTTACAAACCACTACATGACCAAACAATACCCGCACATATTGTACAAATCCAAGGCGGCATGCCAGGCCTTGATTTTTATAGCCCTGGTTGCACAGCTGAATAGAGCCGAAAAGGAAGTACAATCTAAATCTAAACACCAGTAAGTAGTGTTTATGTTCTTCATATAATGGGAACATGTTCAAACTCCAACTATTTCCTGGTAAATTAATTCAAATGGAAGAAAAAACCTCCTTTTATTTGAGAAGCTAAAGATTCAGGTATTGTTTATCCCTCAGGTCGGAGCAAAAATCAGCTTTTATGTGTTCTGTGTTTTTCTAACACACACGAATCTTCCCTGGAAAAAACGGCTGGATCCTCCTGTCTAGACAAGATTCAAATTAAAATCCTGAATACTGCAGCATAATTATAAATACCATGTTTCTGAAACGCAGCTTTCGTAATTAAGGAGCAGAAAAAAGAAAACAAAGTGCAGCCGTGTTATGTAAGACCAACAATTTGCCATCCTAAAACCTGTAAGATCTTAAAATGGTATCATGGAAGAGGTAAAAACAAGAGTTTAGCTACCGCTGAGGATACCGAGGTCATGTCCTCTGCATCTTTTTTGTTTTTTTTAATTTGGGGGTGTTAACAACTCTGCAAAAACAAACTTTCAAAAGGAGAGTACTGTATGAGCTGATTAGTACTTTTGTTTTCATATTTAAGAAATGTGTTTAACTACTTTTTGGGCAGACAAGAGACAAATTACTGGCATCAAGTGAGGAAAGGGCTTTAAATTACCATTCAGATAAATAAAAAAACTGTTGAAGGTCCAGTGTGTATGATTTAGTTGCATTTAGTGGCAGAAGGGGTGTGCAATATGAAAATAAATACCGTTGTGTTTTTGTTACCTTAGAATGAGCTGTTCATATCTACATACGAAGCGGGTCCTCTTCCATGGAGTCCGCCATGTTGTTTCTACAGTAGCCCTGAACGGACAAACAAAACGCTACCTCTAGATAGGGCCATTCTCGTTTTCACATCAGCCACTGCAGCGCTCCTATGCGCAATCTGCAACCTCACTGCTATTCATTCATTAATTTTCCATAATTGTTCATCCTGTTGAGGGTTGCGGGGGGGCTTGAGCCTATCACAGCCAGCCAGACTATCACAAGGCTGACATATAGAGACAGACAACTATTGACACTCACATTCACACCTACGGACAATTTTAGTCACCAATTAACCTGCATGTCTTTGGATTGTAGGAGGAAGCAGGAGTACCCGGAGAAAACTGACGCTGACACGGGGAGAACATGCAGACTCCGCACAGAATGGCTCCCCCACCCAACAAGAACCCTCTTGCTGTGAGGCAACAACGCCACCTATCAGGGAAAAGTGTATGAACCTTTTTGGTGTGTGATGAAGGGCAGTAGAACTGCATTAGCTGGACTCATGACCTCAATATCACTATGATTCTGGCAACAGTGCTAAACTGTTGAGGACACCTACAACTTAAAAAATTATCTGACTGAAAGGGAATCAGGTTGCACTTGACTGATCTGTGTTACTATCTGAAGATCCCTCATGACCGTGACCCATATTACTGCGGGGGGGAGGGAATCCATCAGAGGCAGTTCATCAGCGAGGATGAGCTCCTCTCCTGGGATGAGACTCATGGCTCATATTCAGGGCCGATCGTTTATGAGCACACACAAACACTGGCACCCCTTACTCCACCCCCTTAACGGCCTATTATAACTTCCTGTCCTCATCTCCTCTCCCCGCACTCCACTGAGCTGACAGGATATGAAAGGTAAAAGCCAAGCAGTGGCCACCAGTTTATTACAACTAATTTGCCTGGTAGTTACGAAGGAAAAGAGGTGCGGGAAAGGAGATAATCAGATGTTTTGGCACAGGCGGTCCACTGAGTGAGCAAAAATCATTTCTCCATGCAGCCTGAATTCCATCTGGCTTACCAACCGCACTGTCAGAGACAAAATGTTCCTTACTGTAGCTTGCTATAAGCATTAAACCTGGGTAGTCATGGAGAGGGGATTACTTCACTCTCCGTCTCTGTGCACATCACCAATTAGCCAACCTGCATTGAATCAAATGACAAGAGGGTCAGCGCTGACGCTATCTGATGCACTCTCCATTATCCGCAGTAAGAATAGCATTATTAATAAAGAGTACAGCAGCACATGGCAGACAATATAAAAGTACAGCACACAATATGAACACATGCTTAATGCAACTTTGGGCTTGTTATTTTTGCAGCCAGGTATTAGGTAGCTAGCTCTCTCATTACTTGGAGAAAGATAGCCTTCTGCAGTTCAGTGCTCTCAGGGGGAATAGAGCACAGAAAGAGAGTAGGCACCTCTGCCGCAATTTTGACCTTAAGTGCTTTATTTAGGTGGTCACTGCAAAAGAGGGAGGAGGAAAGAAAAGCCTTTTTATACTATCAAATGAGGCATGCACAGCATTGAGTACGCAATGCAAAGATTACAGAATGACTGCATTGATCTGGGGTGCAGCTCAACCGCAATACATCCTGAAGTGATGCTTCTCTGCGGCCTTTAACTAATCCACGATGAGGGGATTTGTTCGTACGGGCATGTTTTGGATGCCAGATGAGCTAGATGTTGTCTTGTTGAGAGGCAGGGCAGCCTACGTCAGCACTGCAGGCTGCTGTCCAACACCACAGAGCAAGGACGCAGGGCAGACAAGCGCGAACTGCAAAAAAGGCCTTTTCCCTCCAGGATTTTCCTCTCGAGCCTGGCGGCGCTCCGAGCCTGTGAGTCTAATTCTGCCACCAGGCCAGTCCTTGGCATCCTCTCCAGATGGTGGTGAACAGGGGGGTGAACAGGGAGATTAGGAAGAGAGTGATGACTGGTTCCTGACTACACATCCGGTGGCTGAGTCCCATTCTTCTCCCCCTCCTCCTCCTCCTCCTCCTCATCCCGTCATATGCCAGGCATGGCCGTGGAGGCCGGATGCTCCCCTGTCTTTGTGCTTCAGCAAGGTGTTGAGCTGTTTATTAGTGACATGACCTGAGGCTGTGGCAGTGCTATAAAGTCAACACAAACACTAAAGAGAGGCCACATTCAGCCAATCTAAAAAAAAAATGGGAAAAGTGTTGCGCTGCATAATAATGATTTGTTCAGTTCTGTGCTCAACTGTCATTTGTTTTATTCGATAAATAACAATTATTGTGCAGAACCAGACAGAAAACTTGTACGACTGTAATTAAAATTTAATTCTATTAGAGCAACATATTAACTGCTCTGGCTAACAGCATGCAAATCACAACATAATCAACATAAAAACCAAAAACAGATTTTACTTTTAAGCTTCATTGTAGACGATTATTGTGAACCAGAAGTTCAGGGCCTGAATATGAGCAAATCTCTGTGTGAGAACGAGAGAAAGGCACAGAGGACGACAAAAACTGATGTACGAGTGTGTAGCAGAGTGAATGAGCGTCGGCGGAAAGACAGAGAGAAAGACCATGAGAGAGAGGGAGCATGTCACAGCAAATTTCACACTCCCAAGACTGGCAAAGCGAATCTGGCCCAAAATGCTAAATTCAACTAGCGTGGAAAGAGTTGCGTCAGCTTCTATTTTCTCAAACTTCTGGAAGACTTTCAGGAGATGCTCCCGCCAAAATCCTGCTATGTGATGCTGAAAGAATGCAAAGAAAACAGTAGGAAACAAAGAGTCTGAGACTTCCCACTTTGTTCGGAAAAGTTGATGGGACATGGAAAAGTGGCAACTCTTGCAAAAAAAAGATTGTGTCCACAAATTACGGCCTCAAAGTGCACTGCAGTGAAGAAATGAGAGGAGCAGTGGTGACGTGACAAAGGACAAGACATGCATTTCTTTTGTTATTTGCAGGCAAATTGCTATCATTACCAATATGCATGCTCTGAGAGCCCTTAAAGCAGAACACTTCTGAATCATCAATAATGCCGCCATCATCTCCTTCACAGTCATTCCTATCTTCCTCAGGTTACATTAAGCTAAGAGTAAGAGGGAAGGGGGGGACAAAAAGGAAGGAGAGATGAGGAGCACTCAGAACAACTCAGGCAAAGGTTGCTGTGCTGTAGTGAATATGCAGGTTGATTTATGACCCTCCTGCTTTAAGTATGAGGCTGCAGTTCTTACGTAACTCCATTCACCTGGAGAAGCAACATCCACAGGGTGGCAATAAAAGATTCCTGCACCGTCTGCGCCCATGTTCCTTTGTCACATCTCTTGATTTTAAAGTCATTACCAAAACTGCGCTGGAAAAGTAAAGACGGGCTGGATCACAAAAGCCTCCCATCACCAGATGCTTTTGTCGACCCTCAGGTTTTCAAGCCAATTACAACACATGCAGCATCAGACATCACACAAAAAAGCATACTTAAAGTCATTTTCTCCTTTGATCTGACAAAGCTTTGTATTACCATGTGTTATTTTGTGAGGTAATTTTCACAAATACTACCTGAAGAGGTAAAACAGAATCCTAAATGGCATGTGATTACAGGCAGCGTTGTGCAGAGGTGTGACCATAAACAAAGGGCAAAAACACGCTTGGTCACGTCACATGGAAAAAACTGTAAATCTATGAATCAGATTTATCACTTATGGTCTTGTTACTAGTAAATCATAATTTCTGAGGCAGTAGGTTTTAGCATATTGACAGTTGTAAACTTGGATGTGTGCGTTCCTGGAGGTATGCGCAGATCAGCCCGGTCATTACTAATGCTCCTTCCCTTTCTGCAGTAGTCAACCATTCATTACAAACAAATCGATAGCCGGTGCTTAAATTTGCCAATCAGAGAAAAAGTGATTGCAAAGTCACTCAGTTTCTTCTCTGTATCTGTTAGCCTCGTATATCTGATTTAGGATTGGACACAAGCCAGTCAAGCAGTGACGTTATGCAGCTGCCAGTATGCTGAGGCCATGTGAATGCATGCTGCTAGCTAAAAAAGCTTCTAGGGATGTTGATGTCGGTCAGTCAGTCAGGTGGTCAACGTCTTTGGTCCAAACTGAAATATGATGGATTTCCAGACATTCATGTTACAGCTCAGTTGGAATAACTTTGGGGATCCCCAGACTCTAGCGCCATCATCCACAGCTGTTTTTGTGTTGTGTGGCAAATGTTAGCATGCTAACATTTAACATCCTCATTGTGACCTTGTTAGCATGCTGACATTAGCATTTTGCTCAAACCAAATACATCCCATATATCTTATCGACAGACAACATGAAAGCTCCCCAAAAGTCAAGCCGAAGCATCTCTATCGCCCCCTGGTGGCTGGCTGCAGTGTAGGTCATAAACCCCGCCCCCTCCATGTTAGTAGATGGGACATGAGTCAAATTAAAGCTAAAAGTAAAGGTCAAATATTTTTTTCCCAATGATAGTTTGTGTCGTTTTAGTTAGTTCTTACCACGCTGCTGTGTGTTCAAGTGTTAATTTTTTGTTGTTTTTAATTAGTTCTCTGATGCTATAAAAAGGGGTTTCATATCTTGACTGTGACTGGTGGGATGTGTGTTTTGTTTGGGCAGGAACGCGACAACATGGAGATCACTACTGCACAGACTCTCAGTGCTTCTAAAAGTCAAGAATGTTTCTTTGGTAGGAAGGTCCTTCCAAGTCAGGTCCTAATGAGGTTAGGCAAGACTCCTTCCCAGGATCCAGTGAACACACATTGGAACAGGCTAGCAAGTTACCAAGTGTGTATGCAGACTAGGCAATATTTAATTAAATATGTGCTCCATACATTTGAACAAAAGTCTGAAAATACGATGAAGCCAGGTTCAAAATTTACATTAAAGACAAAGGTTTTTGCAGAGGGAATATTGGATCAATTTTTATTACTCCAACAATAAGAAAATATTGTCAACAGCCATAAAAAAATCACCATGTTTCTAGGAATAAAGTGTTATATTTATCAGGCTATGAATGATATATGATCAAACCCCTCCCACCTTCAGAATATAGACAGGGTTTAAGATATGTATTGTAAAATTGCGTATATTTTTAGACAAAAAATAAAACATTACAAGTGAATAAATCAAACATATTACAAATATATGTCACCATGAAACTTACCCCATTGATTACTTATATTAAAATACTAAAGTTTTCTGAAATTCTATGTTTGAATATGCAAATGAGGCTTTATCTAACTAAATATCTGCTTTTTTCACACATTTCCAGAACAGAAATCTGAGCTAAAATAAATCTAAATGTGAATTTTGAGTGTTTCCTTTCCACCAGTCTGAAAGAGGACTCTCAAAATCTCAAAATTGACCAGTTCATGAGAACATATTTTCTGAGAAGCAAAAAAGAAAGGGACAGGCTGGTCCACATGCTTTATGAATGTGAAATGGTGCGGGATTTCTGGTCAGCTACTGTCAAATGTATTACCAATATACTGGACACAGACCGCACCGAGGGTCCAGCATTATGTTCACTGGGCATCTTACCAATGGAGACTACCCTGTCCTCAAAAGTATGTTCCTGGGTGAAACTAGCCCTCATCCCAGGGAACATATAGTGCTGACACATTGGACGTCATGAGAGAAAACCAGCCTCAAAGATAGTTAATAATAGTGTAAAGGTTTTCAGAAGTATTTGGGGTCCCTGTCTGGAGATGATCGGTAAAGATGATCAACGTGTCCGAGAAGAATGTGCACATCCTTTTCTTTTTTGCCTTATCATTATTCCTTCTTTTAATTTTGAATGTTGTTCGTACATCTGTAATATTCTGTTTGTTCTAATGCTGAAAAAGCGATTAAAAGTTTAACCACAAAAAAAAAAGTTCTCACTTGGAGTGTCTCCCCTTACAACAGATTTAATTTAATAAAATCAGGACCACAGGTTTGTACAGGTTTGGTCATATTGGTAACACCATGATAAATGCACTGGCCAGTTTATTAGTCACGCATCGTGTCGTCTGATTTCTATTACACACACCCTTTTAGATGTTGTTTGCGTGGCCACCTATTGCCAATTCCCCACTGTCAATGTCAATACGATGACAGCAAGTAATTAAGAGATGCAAACAAAGTCCAAATCGTTCTGCAGGTGCCAAGTGGAGCTTTAAACAGTTCCAATCCACAGACTCTCACCCTCCAACTGCGGCACGACCATAGGGATCTGTATCAGTCCGTGCAAATCAAAGCTAAAAGGGTGTAGGTGTTGTATTTCGACTGACACATCGCATGAGTCAGCGCACATGTTAAATGATAAATACTCTGAGACCAGTGCAAATAATTAATGATAAAGGGCTATCATATTCTATCTGCTACTGTTGAGATTTATCAGCCTAATTCTAACTTTACAAACCTGATTTTCCTTTAATGAGATAGTGTGGACCCTGCAACATAGCTGCACATACCTTGTTAGCATAAATCAGTACAATCAAATGAGTTAATTCCCTTTGGATACCTTCTTGAGCTTATATAGTTATTGTTATTACTGAAACAAAAGGACCAAGAAACATGAATGAACTTTGAGCTGGTGACTTAACAGTTATCAGACGTGACAGATGACTGAATCACTCACAAGTTGGGGTCAAATTACGAGTTGCAGTCAGTTCCTGGTACACTGTGGGTTTCCTTCCAAGTGTGAAGTGACTACTACTGACGACTGCCTCATTTTCACTGGGTACAACACGCCAAGCCACTTGTGATCATATGCATTTCGACTGCATCCTGACAGCGGGAAATACCTGGGAGGACCTGCAATACTGTGATCCTACTTGTGACAGTCTATTGAGCTTAATTGATTGGCTTAACATGTGTTCTCATGCAGGTGAGAAATTATCTATGAGTCGCGCTTTACTCATCTTTTAGTGCTTTCGCTGCTCCCGTGTGAAGTTGACTCTGTGGTTTGGAGTTTTATTCCCACTCCTACGTTGGTGCTCTTACTTTTATCTAACAGATGACAGCATCGCTGTTGGCAACACATTTCACCGTGCCATTCCTGTCACTCTTGCCGTGCCAGGCTCTGACCACGATTGCTCACCATATGGAAACTCTGCATAAGAAGAGTATCTTCCACTGCTGCAAGGCCAAGATGTACACAATAATTACATGGCTGGCTTAGCGAGAGAAGAGGCGCAGGCGGATTGGACAAATTGCTACGTGTTACGAGTGGCAAGGAAGTAGGGCAGCTGCGAGGATGGCATCCCCATCTGGGATCCTCTCTGGAAGTTATCACTGTGAGCAATCCCCACGCTCCAGAAGAAGATCCAAAGACCTCTTAATACATCATCAGTACTGCCCTGCTTCCAACCTGCCCTGGGCTATATGCTCCTCTCCTTACACAGAGCATATGTCAGAAACAAGAGCACTGGAAATCTATTCAGTACAAAAACCAAAGTGTAGTGTGTCCCCCTTTTTTGCACTCGATTCTTCAGCAGGAAGCCAAATCAGCCAAGTCAACATATTAGGAGGCTCATGGGTGGAATGGCTGCCTCGGCCTGTCATGATAACTACTTCTGCACGGATGATATATTGTCCCAGAGATAACTGCAAAAAATTATATTTTTATTTCAAGACCATTTTATGCCACCAATATAATGATAATATAACAGCATAATAATGCAAGTGTACCCTTTGAGAGAGAGATGAACTTTAAATTTAACCAGAAATTACAGCAAAAGGTGTCTTAGCATACTTCCTTTCCATTCATTCATCTTATGCAATGTGAAAAATGCTTAAAACCAAGACACACGAAACTGACATCAAAGAACTAGTGGCTAGACTGTTGCGTCACCTCATGTCGCCTGTGTCTTATCAAAATGTTGGCATTTGAGCACACCGCAAAGACTACAGCCAGCTGCCAGCTAGAGTGTACATTCGGCACCTATGTGCGGCAGTAGTCTGTATTCATTGTTCAAAAGGGAACTGGAAGACTGACGGACGGATTCAAGGCGCTAATTAGACAGTAAAAGAGAAATGGATATTTATTGTGTGCTAGCAAACAAAAACACAACATTGAATCGTTACTGCTAAAGAGCATGATGGCTAAAAAAAATTATCTTAGCTAATGGAACAAGTTTGTTTTGATCTCACGCCCTCTTATTTCCGTTTCTCTTCTTGTGTGTTGAGCTGAACTGCTAATCAGGGTGATTATATTCACCGATGGGCTCCGTCATCTCTAGCCCCTTTTACACTGCCAGATTTTCTGCGAATGTTGGGCCGTTTTGCCAACCAGCTGCGAGCGTTTAGACACACAGAGCCAGATTGGCGAGTTGATCCGAAGTGCCCAATTTTCCACCTCATAGGGTAGACATATTGGTGGAACCCTTTTAGTTTAAACAGACTGAGGCGGCCTTCCCTAATGGGAGGGGCTGTTAATGACTTGTGGGAGGAGCTGTTGATGATGCCGCACGTGCGACCCACTGGCGGTGGATAAACAGGAAACAGCTGATAGCAGGAATGAGCAGCTAGTAGCAAGAGGGAAACGCAAACCTGACAGACACTGTAAAGATGAGCAACTGGGGAGACAAGGAATTACACGCCCTCCTTGTCCTCACAAACGAAGAGGCCATTAACCGTCAGATGACGGGGACGGTGAAGGACGGATGATTTGATTTACGAGAGAATCGCCGCATGCCTATCGCCACCTGACGAGCCGCGGCTTCCCTCCCACGTCACTGTTTACATCACACGATGAGCCACACGTTTTGTTACTTGCTCACGCCCCCCATTGCCCTGAAAAAGACGCATTCTGTATAAACAAAAGCAGGCAGGCGGCATTTTGATGCACTCCCCAGTTTTGTTTTTATACTGCCAATGCTGAAAAAAGACTGATTGGGCTTTCCTGCTAATTTGCACAATTCTTATCTAAAAAGGGCTAATGACGCCGATTGAACATGCTGGATCGCCAAAAGAACAAAAAAAAAAGCCGACAAGGGCCAACTAGTGCCTATTGTGCAGGACAAACTGCAAAAACTAGGGCTACTGATGACCCAACATTGACCGACAGCTAACCGTCGGCTTGGTGTGTCAGGACCCTTAGGCACTGTGTCCAGGTTTTATAATGTTCGGGAAAACCCTGCTGATTATTCTGGCATTATGTTGGCTAAAATTCTGCTGCTACTCTTCCATCAACAAACACACAAAGTTCCATTGTATAACACACACACACACACACAAAGTCCAGATGGCCATGGCCACAAAGCACAGCCTGACATACAGGCAGATACACAGGTACTATTTGACAGCTGGCTTTTAAAACTACTGGAGGGTGAAAGGGCAAGAAGTCAGGGCTTTGTCTGCTTTAGGATCTATGGAGCAGACAGTGAAACTCAGCCCGGTATGACGGGATAGCTAACCCTCAAACTGAGTATGCATCCATCCAGTTGTGTCATCAAACAAACATTATTATTATTTCTCTAACAAAATGGATTTGACTGTGTGTTCGTAATGGCTCACCTGCAGAGTTGCATGATGTTGGGAATCCATCAAGGTGGACCAAAGGCAGCAGGAGCATGAGGGAGAGGGAAAAAAAAGAAAATCAATGAGAGGTTCAATAGATGTTAAGCTGCAAATAAATCAGTTCAGACCTCAGTGGATCACACAATAAAGCTGTGTCTTCCATTAGGAGTTGATTATATCACTTTGCCTATATGTATACCCTGTTCTAGTGGTACATGACCCTTGAGCCTCCTTACTGACATAAGATATGTGACCAAATTCAGACATTACATTTCATAAAGACATCACTGCACATGGCATGATAAAATACAAAATCTGTAGACAGAGCTGATATTCTGCCATTTTTGGAGAGTTGCTTCTTCAGGCTATGCTGTCAACAAATATCTTGTCACTGTTTATTCTTGTTCGTTGTTTTTATTCAAGCCAATATGATCCCAAGTTTGACACCTTTCAGAACAAATTCTCAACCAAGCACCGGATAGGTTTTGTTTCATTAGTATAATAATCAGTGTGCTCAGTTGATGGTTTGGTGTGTTGACAGTTTGTTGACACTTGCTTGTGACACAGCAATCCGTCTAAGGTAACTCAATAAAGGAGTTGAATAATGTATCTCAAAATATGAAATGAATAATTCATGGGAACATCACAAAGGAACACAAGTTGTCAGGATATGATACGACGCTTGACATTTTCGCATTTTTGTAAGACGACAAAGATAAGCCAGAAGATGTCAGACGTCAAAGCTTAGTGATAGATTCAACCTTTTTGTTGCAGACAGCATAGGCTTCGTGGGGTAATGCGTCAAAGTTGAATAGCTGCATTGAATGAACGTTAGGATGTATTTCAATTTCATATAAAACTGCAGTTCCTGTTCAGTGACATCACATCAGAAAGGTCACAGACATCAGAGATGCTCCTTATTGAGTTTAGATCATCGTGGGTAGTGCTGTTCGATCTCCAGCCGGCAAAATCTGCTGACGACCAGATGCTTAATTGAGTTAGTGGATTCTCCATCTAGCCAAGACCCTCTCCCCGCTGCTTCTATCTGACCTGACAGAAACAGACCTGTCATATGAAGAGGTCTCAGAGAAATGCCACCAGACATGTCAAATAACATTTTCGGCTTGACCGCAGTATGTGAGGCTGTCAGCCCTATAAATGCCAAAGTCTTTCCGTGACTGAATAAGTGAGCGAGCTATGAAGTTACACCATTGGTGGGCTGAGTGATGATGCAAGTGTTGGTGTTACCCCATTGGCTGTTGCTTGTTTGAAATGCTGACAGAGCCATTAGATATTGATGTGCGGGTCAGGTTTTGTAAAACCCTCACAAACCAGGGGCCGTGTTCACAAAGCTTCCTCGTACAAAGAGTCGCTCCTAGTGACGAAATTCTGAGAAAATTCTTAAGAGTAGGTCCTTGTAAAGATAACGGTTATTCACAGAGCATCTTAGACCTCAAAAGAGCTCCCGTGGTAAAAAACATAAGAGTTTCTTAAGCAGAGGAGAAAATGGTGGCTAAAATATTCTCCAAACACTCAATGACAGTGAGTTAATGAAATGCTACAGATTAGATCGTGCAGGGATATTTGTGGCCGATCTCATTCCGAATCCGCACACATTTACCACCCTACGCAATAATGTTTTCATGCCAGAAATAAAATGATCACAACAAAATGGAAAAATCCATCAGTGCAGCAGTGATGATTTGGGTCTGTCTTGACCTTCAATCAGCAGAGTGATCACACTAACAATGATACTTCCACAGTCAGCGGTTCATTTCATTTCCACTGGGTGTCCACACCTTGCAGCCTCACAAAGGGGTGTGTCTGTGACAACCAATCACATCTGTTAAAGGAATGCATCATACTGAGCAACAGGGTCAACCACACCCCCTCACTGAGGTAAAAGTTTCTGTCCCTTCCCTGCTCAGAGTTCCTCTGAGAACTTTCCTAAATCACTCCTCACTAAAATTTTGTAGGAGCTCTCTGAGAGTATTCTCTGAAGGTTGGTGAATATGGCCCCAGGCCCTTATGAGAGCCAACCCGCCCCACCTAACCAGTAAACATATGCATTAATCACTGACCTGAGCCCGAACCAGAAACCTGCAAACCTAAGTTGAAAGTCTCTGGTGAATGACCTTCTTACAGTTGGCTATACTGTATGTCATTTCCAGTAAATATCTCAATATAAAACCTGTTTCCCCTTTTAAAAAGTACAAACAAAAGAAGGATGGCTAGTACTTACCCATCTTTTAAGTGGTTACGTCTTAGGTCTATGATCTCGAGCGCACAGCTGATAACCTACGTGGTTTAACGTGATGTTACAAAAGTGCGTATTTAATGGGTTCAGTGTGGACAAAGAGACGCTTGCTTGCTGTTGGGACATGGTGTTAGACCTACATATTTGTAAAGGGATATATTTTACCACACATTATGACCAGAGAGGTTTAAATATGTAGGACTTGAACAGATTGTCCTGGTCAACGGAAAGCCTGAATGTAGCAGCGCTGATGGCAAAGCTGCTTGAGAGACAGAGAGAGCTGAATTAGACTACTGCACAATGTTTCTGTAAGTTATGATAACTACTTTTACTTTATGACCCGCCCGCTCAAAACCCATGGTATTCTCTAACAAGCTTAGCTGGGTCAACACGCAGGACTTGCAGACTGTGGGTCAACCCACCCATCACTACAGTGATACGCTGACAGTTCTAGATTACTTGATCCCTCATTTTCTGTGACCAGTGTGGCATGATAGCACCGTCTAATTAGCAAGCTAGATAGCTAAGTAGCCAGCTGCTACTTGAGTAAAATTTGACAACTTACTGCTTCATGGGAAAGCACGTTGCTAGCGTTAGCCAACTAGCCAGCCATGGTCAAAATGGCAGTTTTGGATTGGGGGAAAAAGAGGATCACCTCATCAATTGTATGACAGACAAATGAATCAGTTTGGCTGTTTAATCTGCACCCATAAGTTGTGTTACAAACTAATGTTATCGGCAGAACTTGGCTCTGATAGTGCCCGATGGCTGTGCAGCCTCTCCGGGTCACACGGGGATGTGCATCAGCAACCAGAGCAGAAGAGGGGAGGGTTGTGTTAACTGATCAGTGGGTACAGCTCCAGAGAGAGCAGGTCCCCTCTGCTGTAAGAGTGTATATAAATGTACTGTTCTTCTTTTTAAAGTCTATTTACATGAATTTTTGGGCTGGACCACAACAGCTGTGAATACCGCCACATCCTGTTTCAAATTAAAAGCCCCTTACCGTTTCATACACGACCCAGCCATAGGTTTTGACATAGTCTTGTTTGTAACTTAGAAATATTCTGTCCATCCAGGTCTGACAGACTCACTTAGAATAAAATAAAATCATATCGTAAAAAGTAAACCTCACTTCTTCACTTGCAGAATATAATTCATTTTGGGTAAATATAAAACATTTGTAACATTTTGTAACATCCTGAACATAAATCATTTTAAATCTCCTCCAAAGAGCTCTTCATAAGCAAAGGGATCCAACAAAAATGTTGGTTAGAGTGGGTGTTATTTTCTCCAGATGGACACAAGAGAACAAATTATTCAGGATATTCAAGTAAGGCTCTGTAGAAACAACCAAACAAACCTAAGTGCTTCCATGTTGGGGGAAAAATAATGTGTGTAGAGCTTCTTCTTGGTCGGACTCTATGTCCAATAACTCATAGTCATCAAAAACCACACCATGTTTGGCTTTGCAGTAGCTATCCCCGTCCTTGAGTCAGTGCAGGCAGAGGTGTTGCATTGCTCAGCACGGGTCATATGCAACCAGAAGAATTTTCAATGACTCATCAGCATACCAGTTAATTCACACTGTGCATCATATAATAGCTTGCTCAGTTCCTCCTGCAGTCAAGATGTGTTTTGAGACACTGTGAGCAGCAAAGCACATGTAACAGAAAATTAAAGCAACAATCTGTGGAATAAAAGTAAAACTGATACAAATGAGGTGTTGGAAGCTGCTGGATGTGGCCTTCAAACAATAGTTCAATTAATCTGCTGACTACTTTCTGAATTAATATTCATTCTTCTTCTAACCGCTTCATCCTCTTGAGGGTCGCGGGGGGGCTGGAGCCTATCCCAGCTGACATCGGGCGAGAGGCAGGGTACACCCTGGACAGGTCGCCAGACTATCACAGGGCTGACACATAGAGACAAACAACCATTCACGCTCACATTCACACCTACGGACAATTTAGAGTTATCAATTAACCTAGTCCCCAATCTGCATGTCTTTGGACTGTGGGAGGAAGCCGGAGTGCCCGGAGAGAACCCACGCTGACACAGGGAGAACATGCAAACTCCGCACAGAAGGGCTCCCATGCCCAGGATCGAACCGGCAACCCTCTTGCTGAATTAATATTTGTCTATAAAATGTCCACTATAATCTCTAAAGCCAAAGATAGCACCTTTTAATTATTTGTTTTATCCAAACATCCAGTTCAAAACCCAAAGATAATTAATTTAGCTTCATTTATAACAAAAAAAAGCAGCAAATACTCACATTTAAGAAGCAAAAAATTCCAACTTCCTAGTAGACTTCCTAACTTCCTACTTCCTACTGTTCCTTGGACATGGAACGATCTCAAAAAAGATCTAAAATTAGAAATACTTATATCCATCAATGAATTCAAGGGCATCATAAAGAATGTGCTTGTTTTTCTAGAGAGGCCACTATGTTTGAATAGTTGTTGTTATAGTGTGGATTTTTGTATCATATGTTGTATTTGTTGCATTTTAAATGTGTTCTGATTGGCTGCTACCTTGACCACGTCTCTGCTGTAAAAGAGATTTTCAATCTCAATGGGACTTCCTGGTTAAATAAAGCTTAAATAAAATAAAATATAAAAATAAACATAAAAAGTATAATGGAAGACTAAAAGTTGAGTGCCCACTTGTAAACTCAGAACAAATCCATCTATCCCAACCTCATGGAAAAGCAGTTGCCTGGCGTTAGGTAGTTATGATGGGCCCCAGTGTACGCTATCATCCACCTATCATCTCGTCACATGATCATATATAGCAAATGCCACTGCTTTTAATTTAATGAGAGTTCGCCTTTGAACACAGGCATATTTTGCAAGGTGGCAATCACAAGTCCTTTTTAAACAGAAATTGTGCAAATTTGCAGGAAGAAGGGTGCGCAATTCCTTGTCTCCCCAGTTGCTCATCTTTACAGTCTGTCAGGTTTGTGTTTCCCTCTTGCTACTAGCTGCTCGCTAATTCCTGCTATCAGCTGTTTCCTGTTTATCCACCGCCAGTGGGTCGCACGTGCAGCGTCATCAACAGCTCCTCCCACAAGTCTTCAACAGCCCCTCCCGTTGCGGAAGGCCGCCTCGGTCTGTTTAAACTAAAAGGGTTCCTCCAATATGACTACCCTACGAGGCGGAAAATTGGGCACCTCGGATCAACTCGCCAATCCGGCTCTGTGTGTCTAAATGCTCGCAGCTTGCCGGCAAAACGGCCCAACATTCGGGGAAAATCTGGCAGTGTAAAAGGGACTACACATAACGGCCCATTCTCCACCCAACACACTGTTGAAGGGCCTGCTCTCTGTATGGGCCCCCCACCTCACGGACCCCAGTGCAACCACACTGTCTGCACTGTCTATATTTACACCCCTGAATGGAAGCAAACATTGTTAGTGGTATACCACCAACAAAAAGACAACGTAAAGTAATTCTGCCTGTGTTTAGTGTGAGTAAATCTTGTCCTGCATGTAAACTGGTTTCAAAATATGCCGTCTGTTATTAGGCAGCTGGTTATGGTAAACAATCTCTGAAAGTTCTCTTCTCTGCACAAAAGTTATTCGGGAAAAGCCGTAAAATAAAATGTATGACTGCATCTGTTTCCTCATGCATCGTTTCTCCTCCTGTGTTTGGTTTACATATGCAAGGAGCCTGCGCTGCTGAGAATTTAATTGTGTGTATACTTGCCAGAGAAACATCAGTTTGTCACAGTCAGCCATGTTTTTTTGTTTACATTTGGCGTCGTGCACCTGGAACTCTTGGAAGTCGGAAGTCAGAAATTCCGACTTAAGTTAGAGGCTGTTTAGCATTTCTGCATGAAAAAGCAATTAAACAGTTCTCAAAATAGTTGCCGCCAATTAATCTTCTGTTTACTGATTATTAAATTATTCAACTAATCATGTAAGCTCCAATTCAGAGTCGGGAGAACATGCAAATCAGGCTGAAAGGAAATAACTTGTAGTCAGTGTGAGTGTGTTTGCCTGCAGTGTGTGGCTGTCCAATAAAAGACAGGCTCCCTTTCTATGCATTTTTCCACCCTGTGCATGCTGGGATGTGATCCACTGACTTAATGGATACATAAAGTGAATGAATTCATGTTCAGGGTGACTGAAAGGTTAAATTTCTCTCACGTGTGATTGCACAAAGTGCACTGCCGCGAACAGCCCTGTGTAGATGTTTTAGAGAACAAATACTGTGGTGAATTATCCCATCTGTCCAAATATACCACACCAGTAGCTCAGGCTCGGATAACCTCGGGTCGACCCGCCCTCTGGGGACTCTATCTGATGAGATCCGATCCTTTCTTTGTCAGAAATAAGGATGTCTAGTCCAGGACCAGCTGCAAACAAAAGGGGTCTGGGCCAGCAGTCAGTGCGATACGGGGCAATTATCTGCAGAGAGGCTGTAGAGATATTGAGAGGCAGGAGTAAAAAACAGGAGGTTATAATCCTAGAAAATGGTATAGATTGATTCTGCCAGACAAGCAGTGTTAAGAGGCTTCGCAGACTGCAAACTCACCCCCACAACCCCAATTCCTGACCTTCTGTCACAACATGACACTGCTCCAATACCTTGTCCCAACACCCCCACAGACCAAAACTCCTATTACATCCATCTCCTCGGGGCATTGCGCTCAACACACACCCATCCAGGTCAGGGGCAAAGGCCTGTGTGTGGGGAAATTCACACATCTAGAGAGTACCACATGCACACTACAAACACACACTCACTCAGAGCTACTCCAGCCACCTACTTGTGTTACATAACACATGCCACTGCCTACCCATCCACCACCAGATCTGCACTACACTCAGCCACCGACGGAGATGCATCACCAGAGCTCTCTCACTGCAGCAGTACAACAATGCACTTCTCCACTTCTCTGCCTGGAAGACACATAACTGACACGAGGACAGGCCCACTGGGCTGCCGATGCTAAACGTTTGTCCTGACGATGCAAACTGAGATTTCAGTCAAAACGTGACATCTGACAATCCATGAGGGTGAGCGTGGCCAAAGGATTTGTTTTGAGAGAGGACCACTAATCGTGCCCAAGCTCTCACTCGCCAGCCCACTAAACGTGGGGTCCTATTTGCTAAAAGCCCTATTGGCATGAAGAGACCACAGGAAGAATTGTTTTATTGTGTTAACAGACAAAATGTAGCTTTGAATTAGCTTGGGCCTACATTCGCCGCCAATTCTTTTGAAGCCAAAGCCAGATTTCATGCCAGATTCTGACACAACAAAAGATACCTTTTTGGAGCGGGAGGTCTCTTGAAGCCAAATGTTTGAAAAGCCACAATTTAGTAGTGTGAATATTTTCAGAGAGGCCCTACACAAACATTAGTAATGCGACTTAGACCTCACCTTTAGCATATTTCTGTCCAACTACTCGCAACTGGACAAATAACACAAAGCAAGTCAACAGCACGATTCCTCTCAGAAACCAGTTTTACTGATGAAATAAATGTTCTGTCAGTGTCTTGCAAAATGGATACAAATGGCTCACTATGCTTTAACACAGCAGCAGGGTGCCTCTCTAGACACCAGTTGGTCCAATTTCACAACAGAATGGGCCCAAGAGCACAACGGGGCCTGAGATGTAGTGTGTGGCAACACAAGTGTCATAATTCCTCCTTTTTAGCGGTACAGTATTTCATTTGAGGCCAGCAGTTCGTTCCAGTATGTGAACACAAAATCGAGGCAGAGCTCATCTTCTGAGAACGCCGTCAGGTTGCTGAACAGTGCACTTTTCACGCCAGACTCCTCAATGAGGGAAATCTCATCATCCAAACCCGAGCTGTCGAGAAGCTGCAGTGACACAGCCGTGAGCAAGAACGGCTTATATCAAATGTGCACTGCGGAGTGTCCATTCACACAGAGGACAACACAGCCGCTCCGTTTACAGCACTGTCTCATATCAGAGACACTGCATTTAAAAAAAAAAAAAAAAAAGGACCAAATGGTGCTCGGCAAACACTGTTGCATTCTGGTAGTTTTTTCTTCCAAATCTCCATAGTAACATCGCTCCTATCTGGCAGGGTATTTAAAACATGACTCTTATGAATGACTTCTGCAGAATATATTCACTTTGGCCGTCTTGTGTTTGATGTTAGCCTCTCGTGTCCTGGCATTTTGTGGCCTGCAATCATTTTGGCTGAACCCTGAGATAAATGAGCTGTCTTGCTGCCAGAGGCTCCACTCTTTTTACTTTACACACAGGGCAACTCTCCCAACGCTCTTTTGTAAAGGGATGCACTGATTATAAAATTCTGGGCCAATACTTCATATAAAAATTCATCTGATAGTTTTGTTCTTTTTGTTATTTATTCCCCTTTTTATGCCATGGAAACAGAAACATCTCAATCATAAAAAAATAACTGTTATATAGTTATTCAGTCCTTTAATCAATATGTGAGAAGCAGAGCAGAACTCACTAGCTGTGCTAGTGCAAGGAGCACATAGATATTTGCTCATTTGTGCCAGTACTCAGAAACAGAGGAGATTATTTCACCAATATCCAAAATGGAATTAAATTATTATAAGATAAAGGATATAAATTATTTAAGGATATGCCGTATGCACATTGCTTTAATATTTCAGCAAAAACATGCATGAGCCACCTCCAGGTACTTGTAGGTGTCATAGCAGTGGTCTCCAAACGCCGAGTTGCTGGCGCTAATCGTGCAGCTGTTTTTCCCGTCACAGCTGGAAAAAGAGCCTCTGCAATGAACATGTCTTACAAACTGTCAGCCGCTGATCATTTTTCAAGACAGTGTAATTCTCCCACGCAGAGGACATTTTCTTGTAAACAGACCACACGTGTACACGGCACCTGTTGCACTCTGACGTCATGCCAGTGTCAGTCGTATCCAGCCAGTGGCTCCTCCTCTGAATCAACAGCTGGGTATGCCAGCTACTGTTGTCCCAGTCTGAGCACAAATAACCGAAACATTTAGCCGAGCAAAGGAGCACTCGCTGGAAGGCTTAGATACAATGTTGACGAAGCAACGACCACATCCGTAGAAGTGTATTTTGATGTTGTATACGACACTGACGACCTCATTAACCTCATAACCTACACACACAAAGATATTAACCATTAAGCCTCTGGAAAAGTTGAAAAATGAAAGCTCAGTGTGCAATGATAAACCCCTAAAACCACAAGCGTATAATACAGGGGTTTCAAACATGGTGCCCGAGAGCCAGAACCAGCCCACCAAAGGGTCCAATGCGGTCCACTAGATGAGTTTGCACACCTCATATTGAAGCAGTCGTGAAGGCTAAGAGATGCAGCTTTCAGGGGTAAGTTAAATGAGTATCCTACTTAATATAAAATGCTGCTTAAGAGGCTTTTCCACCCAAACCAGAATACAGTTCTCTGAAAAAACAATAGATACTTATTGTGGTCATATTTAAAGATATGGAATATTGGGGCGTCGGTGGCTTAGTGGATAGAGCAGGTGCCCCATGTACAAGGCTGTTGCCGCAGCGGCCTGTGTTCGACTCCAGCCTGTGGCCCTTTGCTGCATGTCACTCCCTCTCTCTCTCTCTCTCTCTCTCTCTCTTTATCCCCCTTTCACACTTGTCTGTCCTATCAAATAACGGCTAAAATGCCCCAAAAAATATCTAAAACAAAAAAAAAGATATCGAATATTGCGCAAAAGATTGTCAAACAGAAGCTTCAGCACAAAAGAATCTGTATCAGACTTACATTTCTAACCTCAAAAGTTTAGAAATGTAAATGGTTTGTGAGGTGCGGATGACTTTTTAACCTGCTTCTTCAACCGCTTCCACTTAAATTCAGTGGTGTGGTGATGCCAGCATTACTGCCAAAGAGTGGAAATGTATGGGAAGATGTAGTGACAGCGAGTCGTAGATTTACTGAATGTGGAAAAACTGACACACTGTTTAAACTGCATTTTTTTCTTAAGATATCTCAGGCTGTTCATCATCTGTTATTAAATAGATAAATGTTTTTAAAATGTACTTGTACTCTTCACGCTAAAAGAAAAAGGAAAAATGCGAAGGTTGTTATTATTTCTAGGTTATTCCAGGATGGTTTTACTGCTCCGGCCCACTTCAGATCAAATACAGCTGAATAAGGCCCATTAACTAAAATGAGTTTGACACCTCTGGTATAATACATTAGCGCTATGATTTCTGCTCACTATAAGTTAACACTTGCTTGCAAAATGGAAACAAAATGTTTTCAAACTCTAATATGTTCCACAGTTTAAAAGTACTGTCTCATAAATAATGCAGTCATCAGCTATGGGCAGCATCTGGTCTATGCACCACTGACTGTAGGGCCCATTCAAACATAAACGTTAAGGCTCTCTGAATCTCACGAGGGAAACAAATACAAACTGAAAAGAGTGGACGACATTCAGCCAGGAATCCTGTGCCACAGGAAGTCTTTACAGCTTGGAGCCGATGTCCTGTGCTCAGATGTCGGGTCCAGAATGGGAACCATGCTTGTGTTCCTAGAGAGGCTGTTGTACATGCAGTTCACATACCCCACCACATGACATGAGTCCTGGGTCACGGCCAGTGGGGATTCAGCAGTGGAACAACTTTAGGTTATTCAAGTTGGGGGGAAAGCAGGAAATGGGGATATAAACAGTAAACGGGGGTCACATTACACTTCCTCTCCAAGTGATTCCCACAGAATAAAACGTCACTACAAACCCTCCTCTGAGTTTAGTTACGACTCACAAAACGAGTCACCAAAATATCCCAAGCTGACTGACAGATGCAGATACTTTATCAAAACCAACTGTCCACTGCAGCATTCTTTCTTCTGACGGTTACAACTACATGGCATGTGTTTTCCCACAATCAGCAACAAAATAAACTGGAAAACAAGCACCTGGCATGTTGCCTGAGCGAGTCCTTTGAAGACAGCGAGCGCAAGGCCAGGGGACATGCCATAACACCATCAAAACAATGACATCCACAAAAGGAATGTAGGACCTGGGTGATAACGCTCAGCTGGCACATGTTAAACAGGCTGCACTGACAAGAGGGCTAACCTCAGAAAAGTGGTGCTGACACTTACACTACTCTCAGTTCAATGGAAGTAAACGGAGAAGAAGTGATAAGATACATACAGTAAGGATATTCTATTTGCAGCCAAGTGTGAGAGCAAAATGTCAAACTGCTGCATACACACATCGAGACTTAACTACAAACACACCACACGATTCTACCCTTAGGGTGGCTAAAGCAGGAGATAAGTATAATAGAGCTGATTTTATCCTCACAAAAACCGGTTTATATGTCATGTTTAAAAAAGATTTGACTCTTAAGGGGGGTTTTCTACACTCACTTAGACTGAGGTGGTAGCAATACTGCCAGATAAGGAACAACACTCAACCTGCTGCTCAACAGGATTTATTCACACAGCAGAGCACTGACTTTTTTGAATAACTCCACCAACCTCATGTGAAAACAAACAAACTGGAGGCACATCCTTGAAGACTGACTGACGCAGAAAAACGGTGACATGTCCCTGAGCTGTTAAGGAAATTACATTGAGTTTCCACAGCCCTGAAACCTTTAAATAGTCCGTGTGTTCTCAATGACTACGCTCCTCAAAAGCAGGAGTAACTGTACTCTAGCACTAAATCTGAAGCTAGCATAGTGTGTGCTGTCATATTCTGCAGGCCACACTTCCTGTATCCGGCATTTTCCTCTTCAGTGAAGAAAATGTGCTCCCCGAGGGCCAGAAAAGTCCCTGCATGAGATTTCTCTTCGAAGGGCTTCTTTTCCTAAATAACTGGATAACTAAAACAAGATCACTGCTTGCTTTTATGAAAAAGAAAAGCTGCTGTAGTCCAGGTTGACTCTTAGACACAATTCTCCACTCATCCCCAATTAAAAGAGATCTGAATCCCTCCCACAGCTGAATTTCCAGAGACAAACTGGTCTCATAACCATTTCTATTCTAAGGACACTTCATTCTTCACCATGATCCTCTATCCATCCCCAACCTGGATGAGACCAGAATCTTCCCACAGTTAGTCACGGGACTGCTGGCAGGCTGAGGGGACTTGGAGGCATATGCGCCTTTCCATCTGTTGCTCAGTCACTGCTTTCCAAACCCCTTCCTCTGTCAGCAGCCATCTGCTTCCAGCCCTACCCCACTGGCAGGAAACATGAGCACTTCCACCATAGGATATGGATGCTGCACAAATTGAAAGGAAAAAAAAACAGGAGCCTATGGCAGATTTAATTGACCACTGTCTCAGCCGTGAGAGACAAAACAAGAAAATGTTAATACAGGGAATTATAAAAATCACAAAACAGTACAACCTTAGATGTCTGCAACTAATGATTATTATTATTATCCATTTATCTGCCACTTAGTTTCTGCATTCATTAATTAATTGTTTGTAGAGCTGCAGCAATTTGCAAGTATTTTCATAACTGAATAATTATTCTAGTCATTTTTTCAGCAAAAACGCACAACATTTGCTGGTTCCTGCTTCCTAAATTTCAAGATTTAACAGATAGTAGTAGATAGTATCCTGAATATATTTGGGTTTAGGAATGACAAAACAAGATATCTGGAGACATCACCTTGGGCTAGGGCCGGGCAATACATCAATATTATATTGATATCATGGCATGAGACTAGTCGTAGATTTTGGATATCATAATACTGTGGGTGTTGTCTTTTCCTGGTTTTAAAGGCTGCATTACAATGGAGTGATATAATCCTCTGAACTTACCAGACTGTTCTAGATGTTCTATTATTCACCTTCACCCACTCAGTCATCATATCCACATTAATGATGATTATTTATCAGAAATCTTGTTGTGTAAATATTTTCTAATAGCACCAATAGTCAACCCTAAAATATCATCATAATATTGATATCAAGGTCTTTGGTCAAAAACATGATATTTCATTTTCTCCGTATTGATCAGCTGCGCCTTGGGCTGCAGATGAATCGATAATGAAAATCTTTAGACGCAGCCCTAATTGTTGGTCTATAAACTGTCAGAAACACGTGAAAATGCCCATCACAATTTCCTACAGCCTAAGGTAATCTTCTAATTGCTTGTTTTGTCTGATCAACACTTATTATCGCTTGAGAGAAAGAAAAGCAGCAAATTATTACAATAGAATGGTTAAAAAATACAAATTCTTTATATTTAGTAATAGTAATTAGCAGAGGAGGGGACTCAAGTCATTGTGACCTGGACTCGAGTCGACTCGAGTCGCTGTTTTGATGACTTGTGACTTGACTTGACAAAAAATAAAAGACTTGAGATTTGACTCGGACTTGGAAGTTAAAGACTCGGGACTTGACTTGACTTGAGACACGATGACTTGAATGACTTGAGTGTTATTCACATCATGTTTTCAGTTTGAATATAAAATTAATAAATTAATTTAATAAATAATAACCCGGTAGGAGCGCAGGCTGAGAATGGCGCTGTCATGATTGGATCACTACCCTGTCAGTCAGTCATGCCCTCTCTACGTACCTTACGTGTTTATTGGAGAAACAGGCCCTCTTATATCAGATAGGCATCAACATGTCAGCGGGAGGGGTACCGAGAGTCATCGTCTTCGGCTTTCGGAATTACCATTATGACGGCAAAAGACGAACAGCACAGTGCAAGACATGCGGCATAAACATCTAGGACAGCCAGGCAACAACTTCAAACTTTGTTCATCACTTGAAGAGCCATTCTGCCCAGTAAGTGCTTGTCATTTAGCTAATATTATCTGGTTAGTCTGTAGTTAGCTAATGTTAGCTTGATACGATACGGGGGAGGGGTGAGGGTGGGGGTCGGTTTGGTGGAAGTTGTTTTTAATTTATTTGCTAACATTAACCCCAGAAAACGTGAGCGAACATTCTGACCAGTTCATCACAAGACCGGCTGTACGTTTTATGAACGAGCAACACAGGGTTAAATGAGCTAAATGGGTGATTTTGGCCGCTGCCTTGGTTAGTGTGTGTGTGTGTGTGTGTGTGTGTGTGTGTGTGTGTGTGTGTGCACGCATGGGGGTCGTCAAGTCAATGTTCACTTTATTAAGATCAGATTCTGCAGGTAAAATTACAATAATAAGGTGACTGGACTTGGACTTGACTTGACCTATTACAGGACTTGAGTTGACATGACATAACCTGTGACTTGACTTGACTTGACTTGACGTGACATAACCTGTGACTTGACTTGACTTGACTTGCCCAAGAAAAAATGACTTGGGACTTACTTGAGACTTGAAGGTTAAGACTTGAGACTTGCACATGTGTGACTTGGTCCCATCTTTGGTAATTAGTGTTGCCACAGTACTGGAACTTCCATTAAATACCTTGAAAAATATCAGTATTAAATAACATTTTTGATACCACGAGGAAAATTTGATATTGAGAGCATAAAACTTAAAAATTTTATCAAAAGATAAAAAATAAAACAAGGCTAAAACAAAACAACAATGCCTTTTCTTTTCTGGGTTAGTTGTAGAAAATAGGGGTGGGATACGATACCATATGATAAAATACGATGCGATATTATCGCGATACCTAAGTCACGATACAATATTATTGCCATTTTTATTGGAATTTCTCAATTGTGGGATCAAAAAAGGTGTATCTTATCCTATCTTATTTTATTTTCAATATGCTGTGATATGCTGAGTATTGCAGTAAAATATAATGTGAGTTATTACCTTTCCATAACTGTAAATTATGTTCCCATAGGAAATCTTTGTCAACATCTGTTTTATCTAAGGTTAAGTTTCCGTCTGTTCATCGCAGCAGCAAAATGTATCTCGTGGACCGGAAAAAAACAATTGATTATATTATTCTATTAGGCCACCTAAAGTTTAATTTGTATTTATAATATTAATAATTAAAAAAATAACAAAATTGATACTTGGAACTGTGTGACGATACAATATTGCCACACAAAAATATTGCGATACTATGCTGTATCGATTTTCCCCCCAATAACAATAATTACAACTTTTTTACTTTAATGAAAATAATATTCTTGCTGTAATACACACATTCAAAAGCCTCTAAAAAACAAAACAAAAACGTGTCGTAAAAACTTAAATACAACCACGGCGAATGAGATGAATGACGAGAAGACAGTGCTGTGAGTGAGTGAAAGGGGGCGGGGCTACAGGAGCACTGCAGCAGTGCGGTGCCAAGTCGCCACTGAGAGAAGACGCCACTGAGAGAAGACAGAACTAGAATGTAGTACTGATAGTATCAGTACTGGGGTATTGAAACCATTTCAAATAATAAGGCTCGATATGTATCTATAAATCAATATTTTTGACAACACTACTAATAATAAGCACTGCTGCCTCACAGCAAGAGGGGTTCCCAGTTTGAATCCAGGGTGGGGCGTTCCAACCCCAGGGTAGGGGTTGGAACGCCCCTACCCTGGGGAACCAACCAAACTGGGAACCAACCCCAGGGTAGGGGATCCCTTCTGTGCAACGTTTGCATATTGTCCCCATGTCAATGTGGGTTTCTCCACGTACTCCGGTTTCCTCCCATAATCCAAAGACATGCAGGTTAATTGGTGACTCTAAATTGTCCGTAGGTGTGAATAGTTGTCTGTCTCTATGTGTCAGCCCTGTGATAGTCTGGTGACCTGTCCAAGGTGAACCCTGCCTCTCACCCAGTGTCACTTGCGATAGGCTAAATCCCCCCGCGACCCCTAACAGGATAAGCGGTTACGTAAAATGAACATACTACTACAATGACTTATGATGACTTAAACTGAAAACTGATTGGTTCAGTTATACTTACATGGTAGGAAAAGACTACGGTGGTGGCGCCCATGCTATTGCTGACTGACTGTATATCACATATCCTGCAGTTCACCATCATTTTTAATTTAATTGTAAAAGTTGCATCCCCTCCGTTGGTAATGCTGGTTTTAACTTATTTCACAATATCCCTGCAGCAGAACAAGAATATCAACTATATTATTACATCACCTTATGTCCCCAGACACTGTCATGTTTGTTCTTCATCTAAATCTAACAAAGCTGCTAAATGCTGAACAGCCACAGATTCATGTATGGCTCGTACAAACACTTAGCTCTTATTCTGTATTGAAAACTCTGGGATTCAAAATGAACTGAGCTCAGAAATTCAATGGCTCTTACCTTCAATAAAACATTAGATCAGAACAGCTCCAGGCTACCCATTAACAATGTCAGAGTACGACAGAGAAAAAACAATCTTCTACTTTCTGTTCATAAGAGATTAGGATACTCTAAATTGTCCTTTTTTTAAAAAAAAATACCCTGACCAGCTCACCCCCGCCCCTCCACATTCAGAACACAAGAAAAAAATTAGCTGTCCATCAATGGGAGAGAGAGAGCCTTTGTTCAATAGCACAATGGAGGACATTCTGCTGTGGAGGATAGCGTCACATTCAATAAGCCAATGCTATGGTGCTGCAGCAGAGAGAGGACAGCAGGGCTGATGCAGAAATGGCACTCTGACCCCACAGACCTCCCAGGCCTTCAGATCGGGGCTCTGTTTACAGCTCACTAGTTCAGCTCATCTCTGCTGACCCACGGTCAAGAGTTGGGTACTGTGTTAAAATCCATTTCAGTGGGGATGGAAGGCACGTTGTGAGGCTGCACATGAGAGGAACTTTACAGGCTTAGCACAAAGCAGGGAGTCTTTTGACAGTGAGGCATGTGCACACCCTGCTATCTGCTGTGCATCTGTTAGGGGTGAAGTCTGTTACTACTGCACTCCCGAGAATAAACCTGTGACGTAAACGTGATGTGAAGTGTTTCTTCAACACTGACTCTCAAGGATTAAACAGGGCTGAAACCTGACACTTGCCACGAGGTGCTTCAGTTGCAACAGTTGGTTCAGAGGATCTGACAATGTCTTCAAGTGAACGGGAAATCAAAAGGAGGCTTATACTTTTATCAGTGCCCACTTGGACGAGTTGACACTGCACATTTTAGGTGTTGGGATTAATGCGTGTTGCATCACATCAAAAGGCTCAACTGAGAGCTTGACAGTGGTGTTGCAGACCACTGAGACATGAGATACAGCGAAGGGGCTCTTTCCGACTGCAGATATAAGATCGTTCACTTCTCCAACACACATCCAACTGAAGTGAATTTTGATTTTTTTGGGTGTTATTTACAACATCCTACAGAGGTCCATCGGCCTAAGAAGTTCAATTCCTGTATTGTATTTCTTACACTATAGTCTCTAACTATCAAGGGACAAAAAAATGATTGCCAGAATTGCAATTTTATCATTTATTTAAAGGAACAGTTAAACATTTTTGGAAAGTCATTATCTTGTCAAGAATTAAGGGCTGTCCACACCAAAAACGATATAAATATATATCATTTTAAAAAATTGTTCTAACCTCAGAACATTATCAGTGTGGATGCTCACATCATTTTTGTTATAGCTTTTGTTATAGTTATCATTCTCGGTGTGGATGGTTTCATGCTAGCTTAGCTTAGCATAAAGACTGGAAGCAGGGGCAAACTGCTAGCCTGGCTTTGTCCAAAGTTCAAAATTACACCTACTGTCACCACTAAATCTCACTAATTAACAGATGCTTTGTTTGTTTGACCCGAACACAAACAGATGTGTAAACTCCACTTCCACTTCCTGGAATCTTGACGTCACACCCCACTTGTGTTTTTTCACCTTTCTGTTTGTGTGCAAATTAAACCAACGGTGCACAACGTCTTGAATAGTCAGATCAAGAGCAGTTTCAAAACTTTGGAGAGCCTCAGGCTAGCTGTTACCTCCTGTTCAAGTCTTCATGCTAAGCTAGGCTAATCACCTCCCTGCTCTTGTCCAAACTGCACTAAGAAGAAAGCAAGGAACCGTATTTCCCAAGCTACTAATGGCTACAGTTTTAAATAAGAGGTTAATGTTGTGAAATACTCACCAAAACGGTGTGGTTAGCTTTAGAAAAGAAAACTACTTGGTTAGGTATAGAAAAAAAGGTCATGGTTTGGCTTGAGAAGGGAAACTGTTATGTTCACTTTTGATTTCACTCGGGACACAAACAGCTGTCTCCTGGCTGAAAGTCCTGTGTGTTTGACCCGACCACCTTCCTCTGCAGACTTTGTTGCTCTTTATACTATGTCACCTGACTTCCTCTTTGCTCCCATTATGATTTCAACAGCCATTAGAGGTCGCTGCCTTACAATGTGTTGGATCATATAAAGCTGCTTGCACAGACGACCTAGATTGCTGTTTTTTGGGTGATGACGGGCTGCAGGATGGCTAACTATTCCTCATAAATGTCAAAACCTGTCGATCATCTATTGTATTAACAAACTTGATAAGTTTGCTCAAGCGTATTTGTAATACAAAAGTGTAAGTCTTGTAGTTGTGGCATAAAAGAGTCTTTATTTAATGCTGCTGTGTTAGAGATAAAAACCTCGGTGTAAAGGGAAAATAACAACTGTCTACAAATTTCTGGAGATACCAATCTCACTGTGTAACCTTTGCTTTCATTGCGACATTGAAAACGAGTAACAAAAAACAGGCCCATGGTTGGACCTATTCCTCACTTCACAGATGTATTTACGTGAGGCTTTATTTAGGCACAAGATCTACAACTAGTAAATACTTACTGAGCTACTCTATAAACACCAGCATTCCACATTAGCAGCAATTTACATTGACATACCGTGTAAGCGACACAGTTGGTGGTATTGACTGACATTTCTAACTCTATAACAGTTTCTAATCCATATTCACAGATACGCTTTTGAAATATAATGAGCACATTGTAAAGACCTCACTTGGCAGAAGTAGCAGCGGCATTTCCCTGACACAGATGGCCCACAGTGACAACTGTAAGCCCAAATCGAATTCAAACACCACAACCACACGCACATCACAACCTTTAAACTGTTACAACTGACTGGAAAACCATGTAAACCCTGCCTGTAGTTTATGTTCAGTAAATTATTATTAATCAGGGTTATATTTCCCATCATGATCCTTGAATTAAACTACAAAAGCTGCATTACGCATAATGTCTGCTACATCATGGCAGCATGTGGTCAATGACAGTGTTAATTAAGATCGGCTCAATTCAGTGTTTTACATCTCACTGGTCAGGAGGAAATAAATCTTGCTTCAGCAGCAATGGAAAGATGCATTATCATCATTCTCTGCTTGTGATTAGCAGATGAGCTCTCTGCTTCACTCTCCTTGGCAATTGACTACAAGAGAGATGCAGTGTGTACCAGGGAGCTGCTTAGGTGCCACACAATGCCTATAGAGAGCTGTGAGGCTTCAGTCTGTGTGCTTTTTGTATCTCTCTGCGTCGTCCCTATTGCTATCTGAGCACACAATGTCCCATTGTGCGGGCTTATTAGTCCTTTCTTGAAATCCCAAGCACCCCTCTTGAGTAGCAGTGGATTCGGGTGACTGCCCTTGCTCTGACATTGGACTGTCAGTTGGAAACATGGAAGTCAGTGTGAGCTTTTGCAGTTTTCCAAAACACGGGTATTGCTCAAGATGCAAGATAACATTACCGTAAGGTAACATCTCAAGACCTGGCCAAAGGAAATCTCCACAAAATACACACAGGTCAGAAATCATAACCTGCTGGTGAGGCTTAAAAACAAGAATGAAACATGTATCCATCACAGATGTACTGTTCTTGCCCCAGTTTGTATGTGCTTCATATACCTGCATACATTCACATCTCTTTTCAATTACCTTCAAAATGTCCTCAGAAAACTACGTAACATTATGCAAGTCTGATAGGAATATAAATTAGAGTGGCAATCAGAACTCCCATTTCAAATAGGCACAAAGAAAACTATTCCCAGGACATAGTCTTGTTAATGGAACACTCCTCCACACTGAAATGAATATCTAAAAATATAACTGGAATCACAGCACAGATACCATCTCTGCAGCTGCCTGCATGTATCAGTGATCTGGATTTTATTCCACTTACAAATGCTCACAAATTTACTCCCCCTGATCAAATCCCTGACCACATCTCTGCTCCAACTATAGTTCAAGGTTCAAGGCATAATCTAGTTTTGAGTCAGTAAAAACACATTTACAAATAATATTAGTTTGTTCCTCTGAATAATGGACCTATCTGCTATTTCAAACAATTAATTATGCAGCAAGGACATGGTATCCAATGTCTTGCCAGATGACTGTTGGGTATTCATTAGCTTGGCTATCTGAACGAACTCTGGCGTACTAAGGGGACTGTTAAGGGCAAGCTTTAAGGTTGAAGTACAACTTGACAAACTGCCAGAAACCGTTTTGTCCAGTCATACACGGTAGGGCCTATGTGTTGTGCAACAGTGGTGATGTACATGTAAAGCTTCTCTTATTTATTTTTGCCCTTTTTCTCTCCCTCTGACAACAGCATGCTGGATGGAGTTTAACCTGATATCAGTTGATCACTGCTGTGGCGCAATCCTCCGCTGGATACTCTTGGCTGACAGCTAAAAAACTTTGGTCTGCAACAAACTTTCTGCAGCAGCATCAATGTCACTTCACGGTGAGGCTGAAAGATGGCCACTGGCAAGAAGACTGGCCAGTTTAATTGTAATGATTAACAGGGCAGTATCAGGAGAATTAAAAGATTGGGCTTTTAATGAAAAAGGTGGAAATGTCACTCATTAGACCCCTTTCCTCAACAAACTTTAACTTTAAAATTGATGATTCCAGTTGTGGTTGATTCTGTCCTTAGTTGCACTGTGGTCACTACGTTCAAGTCTTTGCTCTATTATTTCTAGCAGCATCCTGCAGTTAGCCTAAGTCAATCTGCTGGTCAGTGTGTCCGACAAGCTCCAAAAACTGCTGAATAACTTCCATCACGGGACACAGTTACAAAGAGTGTCTATGAACTGGGTGTTTACACAGAGATCGAGCCTAGTGCTATACTTGTTCCCACACTAAAGACACAGTTTAGCTGACACAGCCATCGAAAACATTTTATGGATTAGGCCAAATTGTTGTCCAGGAAATTGCTCTTTTCAGTTTAGCCTGATTGTTAAAGCACCGGGTTCCCACTCTGGCAGCCCCACCGTCTAATCCTGGGGATTTTAGAGTCATTTTAGCATTATGTCAATGAAGGTTTTCGGTCATTAGAGAAGTATTTCACTGCTGGGAAGATGGTCTAGTCATAAAACTGTGCAGTCTATGCAGCAGAAAGGCACAAATACTTTGAAATTGGTGCTAAATGAGCAGAAAAAAAGGCTGAGGCATTCGCTTTTGCTCAACAGGTAGAAAACCTGCAATGACCAGAATGCACTGCGCTGTTAGATACCAATAAAGGCTGCCACTGGTGCGTGATGTAACATGAGCTTGGCTGTTTTTCCACAGGAAACAATATGGCGGCTGGCTGGTACCAACTGATCTCGAATTACAGTTAAACAGTACACTAAAATATGTCTGAAAACACATTCTAGGAGAAATAGGCAGTGCAGTGAGAGATTTTTGATTTATATTTGAGTTTGGTCTCTCAATCCGCTTCTATACTCTGTGTCCCTGGTGTCAGGCATATGAAAATGCGGAAATACAATCTGTAGTTTGAGCAACAACAGCCCTAAAGCGTGAGATGAGCTGGGAGATCTGGGCACTGGTAAGATGAAGGGAAAATTACCCAAGTTCATTTACACATACTGCCATCATTGTTATAATGCAGAGCTGGCTGAAAATCAGCAAAGTATTCCTTTAATGTCATAGATCAAAGGGGTTTTGTGACTGTGATTTCCAACCAGGAAAAGTGGGCAAGTGCCCCAAAAGTCCAAGGTTCACTGTGTGTCTGTTGTTTTTGGCAATTTACTTTATATTTGTTTGGGAAGAGCTTCATTAAATTACCACAAACTGACATGTAAACCTAGGGCCAGGTAATAGTGCACGAGTACTGGCATACTGGTTGATTTCTGGGCCTCTGTGCAGTATATAATGACTTCTGTAGTGTGCTGTGTGCACTGTACCTGGCCGCCCTGAAACAGATTACCCAGCCACACTTTCCCTGCCCTGGTCATCCTCACAGCTTATCATCAGTTACATGCCTGTCAAATTTAGGCCAGCTTCAGTCCTGTGTTCACAAACATTGTTTTAAAAAAGATAAAAGGACAAAAATTATATTTGGAATTGCAATATAGATTTGCACAGAAACCAAGCGACACCCCAAATATCAATCACTGCAGAAGGAGTAATGTGAGACAAATAAAAATTAATACACACAAAAACCTGCACGGTGTGTCATCGTCATATAAAGGTCTTATTAATCAACTACACAACAGGGAAACCTTAGTAACAATGGGAATTCATTTTGTAAGAGCTGTAATTCATATTCACTCTTTCTTCAGCATTCTCAGCTAAATGCATGAGCCACTGGTTCCTTAGCAACAGACTCTGCAATGATGCAAGATTGAAGAGGAACAGCTCTGCAGTTCCACAGTGCAGGTGAAGACAAGTCGGCCAATGTCTCCTGTTGCGGCTCTTCAAAGCCTCTTGAAGTTACAGTCATTAAGGCAACTGCATCTCATTTAACAGAATGAAAAAGCACCAGAATGTACATCAAAGCTAATGCAATGTTTTTGGTGTTTATTTTTGTGGGAACAACACCAAAATCTGTTATGCCTCCTGACATACACTGTATGCTTAAAAATATCAATTCAGCACCATCCTTCATACACATAATGTCAATGTTACCCCAAGCAGGTTGACAATGTACTAAACAGACTTGTAAATAAACTGTTGCAGGGAGTATACTTTGCATTTCTGCGCCTATTTTGCTTTTTGCTTTGGATTTTTGCTTTGGGGTTAAACATTCCCCAGTTTAACATTTTCTATAAGCCTGCAGGTGTGGACACAATGCCACAACTATCATAGTTTTCTTTTTATTCCCAAGGATACCCGCCTGAATACAGACGATGTGCCATCCTACTGAGAGATTTCTAATCTCAAACATCAACAATAAGCATCAGGTTTAGCATGCAGTGCTTCAGAATCAGAAAGCAAGTGCTTCTTTCTAATCTCTTTGCTAATGTTCCACAATCACACAGGGAGAAACTGAGAAGGATGAGACCAGTTTCTGCACCGACAGGAGCTGCAGTAGACGGTAACACAGTCTATACGGTGTGTTTTGAGAACACTGAAAAGGTACAGTGGCCTTCAGACGTGACCCAATATTCATGAATTTGTTGGCTAGCTGGTGGTATATATTTAAATGCTAACACACTGTCTTTAGAGGGCTGTTAAAGGGCATTCTGGGAAAAGAAAAATCAGTAACTGAAGTCGACACAACAGCTTGAACGAAAATGAATGCACGATAAAAGTCAATCAACACCGCAAAATGACTCCACCAAGGCTTTTTACATTTATGACACCTAACACTGGAAGCTAAATGTGGAGGTTTCCTTGAGTGTTCACTCGAAGGAGAAACATTGGTATCAAAACAGATTTGTGAATAATGCAAGCAATAACCTTTCTGTTTTTAAGAGGCACATCTAAGAGATAACTCATAAAAGGCTCCAGTGTTGTCCTATCAAGATGGAGAATAAAGACGTGCCTTCATTGAGGAAAAAAATGCAACAATCCTGCATCGGAAAAAGGGAAAACCATCCTCTACTCAAAGACTGAACGCCGCAGGCCCACCAGTTGATTGCTTATTTTTACATGAGGATGACTCGGATCTGTCCTTGACCTTTGGACACTGCATGAAACTTTGATTCCACACCCTTTTATGATGGTGACGATTATGTTGAGGGATGTAACCACGGTCATATCAGAACTCAAAATTATTATCTAGAGGTATACTATGCATTATTTTTGCAGTTACTGATCGCAAACATGCTCGCCAGCAAAAGTGAAAGTAAAAGCCAACCCCAGATTCAGTCTTGGTTGGCATTTCACCGAGCTTTATGTGCGTTTTTGTCAGCGCTGTGTCTCTTGGATGCCTGCGGTTTATGGTCTGACACCTGGTTGCTACCTTTATATCAAGACCCAACCTTACCTGGGCGCTGTGGGGGCACCCATAAACAGAAAATAAGAAGAAAACACAGGCAGAAGGCAGCGTCTCTGCAGAAGAATACACCGCCAAACACTTCTCATGGGGCGGAGGTGATGATTGAGAGGGGTTACTTCCATTGAGTCTACATATACAGGAAAATAGGGCTTAGTATATCTCGAACAATCAGCAAAAGCAACACAAAACATACAGAATGTATCCCTGTCTGCATTGAAAGGTAAAATAGAATATCCTGAAGTATGTTCAGCATATTCAGAGTTCGCAAGTAAATATTGTCTAGCTTATCCGACAGTCAAACCTTGAGATATTCTACCAATCTACATTAAGGCCATCGTGTCAATATTTTCCTTTGAGTTGCATTAAAGGTATAGTATGCAGGATTCTCACAAACATAACAATGTATAGGCTCATACAGTAGAGACTTTGGCCTCTGCCTGTATTTTCTCCATATTTTGCTTTGGTTGGGACGTTCCTGGGGCACAGCGCGCAGCAGCTGGGGTCAGGACTAATATGAAGGTGGCCACCAGGTGCCAGACTGAGGGCCACTAGCATTCAGGATGAAGCTACGGGGGAATAAAGCGAATATATTGAGGCGAAACGCCAAGCTGGGTTTAGCTTTCACTTTCGACAGTATTCACAAACAGCTACAAAACTTTAAGCATTCAATAACATTTCCCATTAAACTCTACCATTGGCATACTGAATGCTAACATAATAACCATTGTTATGTTTTTGTTAAAATGATGAAATGCTTCACATGATTGGAGATATAAGCTTACATTTATTATCTCACTCTTTCGCTGTCAATTCAGAATTTCAGCCAAAAACAAACTAGTCAAGCTGATTTCACTGATCCTCCCTATTCTTTCTCAAATTCTAGAAACATAATTAAACAACCACACATGTTGCTGCTTTCAAGATAAACTGCAACTTGATTCCTTGCGTCTGACCAAACATGTTGTATCTGAATCGAGATAACGCTACTAAGATGGTATTGGATCCAATGGTGCAAACAAGTCAGACAGTTGCTGTAACACTCCTCCAGACCTATGACAGCTGACTTTGATGGACAGTACACTGCCTGCTGTTATCACACAGCCATCGATTGGATACATGGGTGGGTGAGTAGCAGTGAGAAACGCACAGGAAACCACCACTATAATTTAAGGCGTTCACATCTTGACAGCATCATGGATTTAACAAGCTCCTGTGGCTGGTTTACAGTCACTGTCATCCTTCCCCCTGTTCAGGTAATAACATTTGGACTTGATTTCCAGTGTGGCGGAGAATATACATGCTGAGTGGCTTTATAACAAACCCAATGATGTCTATCATGCCATCTCTGGTGGTACATCATTTCCTTTCTCCTGCACCCTGTGGAACTACTCTGTGTGTGTCTGCATTGTTCGGGGCAGTCACTAGTTTCGTGCAACATGTGACTGAACATTGGTTGGGTTCAAAATCTCAGACACTCAGGGGAGGTCAGACTGTGGTGCATGGGATGTGAAAACAGTGTGCCCTTCAGCAGATGTCATTACACATCAGAAACAATTCCTGACAGCTCATTACAATCACACAGGCAGACAACATTTTATTATTACCACTGCAGTGCATAGGAGCAGTTCACTCTTTGAGCTGGGCTATGAGGTCGGCTACGCCCCCAGCCTCCAACCTCAAAGTGTGATTGTTGACACTGTGCTATGCGCCCATGACAATGTGGACATAAAAGGAAGGAAAAGGAGACCCCCCTCTGAACAGACCCCTAACCCCCAACTCTCAATGAATGAGAAGCACCAAACGACAGAGCAAACCCAGTGTGACTCCCCCTCCCCTACTCACCTTCAATGGAGATTACATGCTCTCGGATCTGGTTCTGCAGGGCCAGGTCATCGATGCGCTCGATCAGGTCGTAGATTGCGTAAATGTTGGGGTGGACAGACTCGAACCGATGGATCTCTGCCCTGATGGCCGCTGAGTTGGACAAAACAAACTGCGAGCCCGCTGAGCCGGGTTGGGCAGCCTGGCCCGAAACAGTCCCCGAACCGAACTGGCCAGCCCCTGAGCTTGCAGACGATCCGGATCCGAACTGGGACGGGATGGACTGGGGCACTGGGACGGGAACTGGCGCCGGGACCGTGCCTGGAGTGGGCATGGCTGGCTGAGACTGCTGCGAGATACCGGACACTGGGACGCTCGACTGGAAATTCATCTTGTTGTCTTTTCTTGTTTTGTTTGTTTGTTTTGGAGCGACTAACTCTTCCTTTGCAGCGGCAACACAAATATGCAGACTAGAATTTGGGGTTGAAGCGATGCGAACAAAAGAAGTCCGCGCGAATTGATGGTGTGGAAAACGATCGGCGCAGAAGCATCAATAGTTGGTCGCCAATTGCAACAAAACGCGGCTCGTGTTCATATTATTAAAACTTGACTGTGATTCATTTTCCGTTATTGGCCAGATCTGTCCACGGCCCTTTTCTTTCTCTCTGTGCCTTACAAACCCGCAATGCCTACCACTTGGACACTCCTTTACGGGCTACACCGCTGTTCTGGTCAAAGCCGTTTTCCTTAGTTGCTCTGTTTGGAGGAGACAATGGGCTAGGCTTCAGCACGGCGCCCTGGTCCACTGCCTTCAATGCGTTGTTTCTGCGCTGAAATGAAATAGCGTTTAGTCCTCTTTGGTCCAAGTGGTCCCTGCCCAGCGCCCTCCTCCGCAAGCTGAAACGTCACCCAACACGTAATTGTACTTGAGATGGGGGAGGGTGTGATTGGATTTGGTGGAGGGGGAGAAAATCGCAACGTGCACATCATTATAATAACCTACCTGACAGTTATGCAACCACAAAAATTGGCTGCTGCAAGATACACGAGTAGATACTGCAATTACATTTGTTATTAGTAGTTCTTATAATAAAAAAACAGCTGTTATATCCTACATATAGGCTTACACACTCTCACATGCAGGTACAGACTGCACCATGGGTTTTTAAGGTGTACCAGTATCAACACTGACACATGTTTATCCTCTAAAATACACCAAGTTTAAGCACAACTTTATATCTCTGAGCAGATTATAGGTGGATTCAATGGCCAAATACTGTTTATCATTTTCCAGAGATTCTGTGGCAGCATCTCTTTGACACACACTATATATTATGAAATAGAGAAATAAATTATAGTCACAATAAGTTACATTTCACACTGGGCAAACCATGAAAAGGGAAAGACATAGCTGATTTATATCAGTTATACACACACCTGGATGTCACATTAGGCCAGCTCTCCCCACATCAAACACCACTGCATGTTTAAAAAGGGCTTACACTAAGGAATCTCATAAGAGGTGGTGTGATATGCATCATAGTGGATCTTCCCTCACTTAAAACAGGAAGAGCCAGAGCCACCTGCTGGTTTGAATGCACACTACAACAACAGCTGTTCAAGGCCAGAAGACTGTCATAATCAGTCAAAGTTGTACTGTTGGTGCAGCAGTGGGGTGTTGCGGATAATGACTGATTGCATAGCAGGAGACAGAAAAGTATGAATGGTAATATGTCACTTTCAGGTCAAGTGTCTTGAATATTTGATGCAGGAAAAGGAAGGAAAAACTGCCAAGATGAAAAAGTTTTATATAAAAAAGTCATTCAGATGTAATTTAGGGGGAGAAAAGTATTACAGTTCCTGATCTCTCAGGCAGCCTGCGGCTCCGAAGCTCTTTTCTCTCACATTAATAATACAGACAGCAATAACCATTTTTTATTATTCTTCCCAGTATTACAGTTGGAAACACAGCGTCAATCTGGAGGTTAATATTGGTTTTACCACCAAGTGATTTCCAAGTGACATAAATGTGGATAATTCAGAAAATACTCACCTGAGCACTTTAAGTTCAGTGTTTTTAATTAAAAGGTGCAATAAGCTGCCAGTAGTTTATTATACAATTTAAACAGCTGCCGTGGTTTTCACTTAATTCAGTGCTTGTGAAAGTCTGTTTTTCTTTCATATGTTCATTTAATTCATTATGTAACCAAACCTGTTGTCACAGCAGAGATGATAATGCACATCTCTGAACAGCTGCAATCTGACACATAACTTTATATTCTTTGGCGCAGCAGCATCATGACTGAGAAATTATACAGTCAGTAGCAAGACCAACCTGCTGTTTTGAAGATTGTGATAATTATTTATCATTTTCATGAACTAATGACTGGTGCCTGCATTGCTGTGTCTTTATTTTGCCTGTGATGAGAAGGTAGTTATCTTATAGCTGCTGATGAGGGTCTGGAAACTCACTGTTTACAATATATTGTCTGAAGACAGCAGACATATATACTTCTCTTTACGTAACAATGAGCCACCTCTGCAACATGCTGCACACCTCATGCTGAGCTTGTTATCTTCAGCCTTCTGCCACCATCTGTTGACCAAATTTGGAACTTCCCCCATCCAAACACATTACCATGCTCATCCTGTTGCACTCCATTTTAGTGTAAACAACATTTATAAGCGACGGTGATTGTTTATCCTGCCTGTAAAGATTTTGTCACTCTCCAACTCATTTCACAGCAATGTTCTATTTATTGACTATCTGCACAATTGACTGCCTGTAGGCGAGCAGCAGGAAGCTACAAGTTGAATGTGGTGGATCTTAAAATAACGTGCAATATAAGTTCACGTCTGCAGCTTGTAGGCCTTACTTAGTTTCACTCTCTGTGTAATGACATGCATTATGCAGTTAATTCTTTGGCTCATTGAGTATTGACACATGATAATGTTGGCACTGCTGATATGTATTATGTAATAAGGGATATGACACAGGAGTCGCCTGCAGGGCTCTGTTTTTTGGCAGATGGCCGACCTAACATGTTGATATAACAGTAACTAGTGAACAGCATGGCACACAGACTCAGTGCCATTTCTCACTGTATTACATATCAGAACAGGTAGGATATCCAATATGTATCGAAATATAATTGAGTAATCTTAAATAGGTTATTTAATTTTATTCAAATACACAAACATGGATGGATTGCTGAATGGGCCTACTGGGTACAGGCCCAGTGACTTAAAGTGTCTGGGGCCCACCTGGTCCTCACCTGCAAAATGTCACTCAAATTAAAATGTACCGACCAGGAAGAGACTCAAAATGACTACAGGGACACAAAAACACCATGCAGGGACACAATATCACTACAAAGAGATGCAAATAGTTGCAAAAAGACACTGAGACTCGTGATGACTACAAAAATGGGCAAAACAACCACAAAGAGGCTCAAAATGTATAAAAAATAAATGCAACAAAAATACTCAAAAATGACCACTAAGAGACTCAAAACAAAGAACTACTAAGAAACTCAAAATGACCCCTTAGAGATGCAAAACAACTACAAAAAGACTCATAATGATCACTAAAAGACACAAAACAACTACGAAAAGGGCCCGAACAACAACAGACACACAACTAATGACTGACAAGTGCAAAGTAACCAGAAAGAGACACAAAACAACTACAAAGAAACTCAAAATGACCCCTTAGAGATGCAAAACAACTACAAAAAGACTCATAATGATCACTAAGAGAAGCAAAACAACTACAAAAAGATTCTAAATGGCCACTAAGAGACTCAAAACAACTACAAAGACTCAAAATGACCACGAAGACACAGAGAAACTCAAAATGACCACTAAACGACATAAAACAACTACAAAAATACTCAAAATGACCACTAAGAGACACAAAACAACTACAAAGAGAAGCAAACCTTCAAAAAAGGGGCTAAAAAACAACAAAATCGCACAAATTGACAAAGACATGCAAAGTAACTACAAAAAGATTAACAATGACCGATAAGAGATTTAAAACAACTATAAACAGACTTTAGATGACCAATAAGAGACACAAAACAACTATGAAAAGAGGCTAAACAGATATAAGTCTGTGTTTTGCTGCTATGTAGAAAAGGTGGTGGGGCCTTCTGTGTGTCTTTGCCCAGGGGCCGTTGTCTCATTATCAGCCCATGCACACAATATCTAGTGCAGTGGTAGTCAACCCATGGCTCTGGAGCCACATGTGGCTCTTAAGCTCCTCTCCAGTAGCTCCTCATATAGTCATATAGAAATAATACTGTCATTCTTTAACATTTCATTTTTCATTTATCTTTGTTGTAGGCCTTGACAAATTTGTACAGTCTCCAGTTGTAAAATTGTGTAGCCTATACACTGAATAAAAAAAAACGTTTTAATACTTGGTCAACTAAAAGTGCATCATACATACAGCCTGGCACCTTGTCCTCTAGATTTTGCCAAACCTTGATAGTGGTGGCTAGTGTTGAGTCTAGCCTTGGCTAAGCTAGCTATGGATTACAGATCCATAACAGGAAAACCCTTGGAGGAAAATAGAGAATTTAATAGTGCATGGTCAGATTTGTTTGCGTTACCACAAATATTGCAAAGTTTAAGTACCAAATTACCATAAATAGTCTGCTGCAGGGTAGCCAACTTGTGGTAAAACATATTAATGTGTGCTTATTTAGACCTATTAGTAATGCTAACAGGCTAATTTAAACACAATAGGTTGTGTTACCTTCATTATAAGGCTCCAGACAGATTTTTTTTTTTTTTTTTTTTTTTTCAATTTTTTGTTCCAAGGTAGCTCTTTTGATAATAAAGGTTGCTGACCTTTGGTTGAGTATTTTCTTTTTTAGTTTGAACAAATGTCATTTTCTGAAATTAAGTATATAAGTAGTTTAAGTCACAAGGTACAATGACTTTAGCTATGTGAGCATTAGCCTATAATATCTCCCACTTGACTCATTTGGTGTCCCAGTATGATGTGTGTGAGCCCACGAGAGCTGCCCCAGGAAACTGGGAGTCGCCATGAATACTGGAACAGTCCAGCTTTACTGACACCCAGTGAGAAAAAATAAGGGAGAGCCAACATTTATGAGACCTGTGTAAATCATTGATTCTCATTTTAACTTGCAGAGGACTAAATACAAATCTTTTCCCCTTCTGAGACGTCCTTGTGGCCAAAACCCTCATGTGAGTCTTTACAAAGGCCTCACTATATATGCTGCACTTGAACTCTGGTCACATTACTTTACTGAAGACAAGATGGAGCCAGCCTCATTGTCGTAAATGGATGACCCCAGAGAAGCATGTACCATACATACTGAATAAAGTGGAGCTGCATTGTTATTGATCAGATAATAAACACATACAGTAGCTGCATATGGGCTGCTGAGCGATGGAGTTATAATGCCATCCAAGGAATGCAGGGAAGAGTTCACATACACACAGCTTCATCATCTTCATCATCATCTTCTAATAATTCAAGTATTATTAACAAAACAGGCAGTGACAAAAATATACATAAAGCACTGTAAACATGCAGTTAAGTTTGAGTTTGAGGGCCCAGTCATATGTAGTACTCAGAGTGAATAGGTCAAGCTATGCCTCACTAACCCTCATCTGACCTCTCTTATGTCATTATCACTCACAGGAGTCACATATATGTCAAACAACGACTCACTGTTTCATACATCCTGACGACTCTCCCATCATTCCTAATGAGTTGACTTTCCTGTTTGTGTTTTCAAAGCCTCTCATTCTGTTTGAAGATTTTTAAAACGACACCCAGGCTCTCTGACTGCTGCTTACAATTATTCTCTTTAATGTGGAATTAATTAGTCTATTGTTTATATAATTGTGTTACAATTGATTTTGTTTATCTGTGTTTTTACACTGTACGTGTTGTCTCTTGTACAAAGGTCTCTTTTTAAAAAAAGAGATCTTGATCTAATACTGGTTTAAATACATAATTAACAAATTAGAAGACAGAGCATGGGCGTTGGCATTGACCCATATATGCATGTAATTGGTCAGGAACTTTATATGAAAGCTCAGTAACTTAAAGGCTCTGTATGCAACATTCAGAGCAGTAATATGGCAGCAAAACATTATTGCTTTGTAAAATTAAAGTGAAGTAGTGGTGTTCTAAACAGAGAATGAAGTCACGCTCCCTCTTCTCTGTTCTTTGTTTTGGTGGACAGTCCGGCCTTGCGTGCATGTTAGTGCATATAAGTCCCTATGTGTGTTGGTGCATTTCATTTGCTCTGGGAAGTCTGAATTCCCAAGTTCAGAGTCAGAAATTTCAACTGGAACACCCCTTGAAGTTGGATTGGAGTTGTTGGATGTCAGAGGAACCTCACCAACTCTACACTCAAAATCCAAAATGGCTGCTCTGCAGAGGTGGGTAGTAACTAGTTACATTTACTCAGTTACAATTACTTGAGTAACTTTTTGGATAAATTGTACTTTTCAGAGTAGTTTTAATGCAAAATACTTTTTACTTTTACTTGAGTTATATTGTTTTAAAGCAACAATACTCTTACTTGAGTACAATATTTGACTACTCTACCCACCTCTGAGTACATAATTACATATATATATGTACAGTATATATAAGAATATATTTGTGTTTCTTGTGCCTTGATTTATGTTATGTTTGTAAAGATTTAATTTATTTTTGTTTTAGTTGAAGGGGTATCGTTTAAAATACATGAATTTGCAGATTATTATTTTTGATTGATTACGTTCATGTTCTTATTTTACAAATAAATCAGATGTTACTCAACAGTTACTCAGTACTTGAGTAGTTTTTTCACCAAATACTCTTTTACTCTTACTCAAGTAATTATTTGGATGACTAACAGTAGTAACTACTATTACTTGAGTAATATTGTTCTAAAGTATCATTACTCTTACTTGAGTACAATATTTGGCTACTCTATGCACCTCTGCTGCTCTGCACAAAAACAGCAGTAAAAGCCACAGTAATATACAGTTTATTACAAAGTTCTATCTGTGGAAATTTTGCGACAGCCTTTGTATGTGCAAAATACAGCATGGGGTGTTGCTATCAACTGATATTGCTAACAACAACTTGTTTTTCCGAATTCTTGTACTGGAATGCAGCTAACTCCGGTGTGATGTCATTCCTAGCTCTGACTTTGACTTCCAAGATAAATGGAATACATCATGTGTCCCACTGGCTAGCTCAGAAGTCAGCAACCTTTACTATGAAAAGAGCCATTTGTGAACAAAAATTTAAAAAAAAAAATCTGTCTGGAGTCTTGTGATGAAGGTAAAGCAGACTTTTAAGTTTAAATTAGCCTGTTAGCATTACTAACAGGTATAATTAAGCATACACTGATATGTTTTACCACAAGATCACTACTCTGCAGCAGACTATTCATGATTATTTGGAACTTTAATCTTACAACATTGGTGGTAAAGCAAACAATCCTCTATTTTCCTCCAGTGGTTTTCCTGTTCTGTTTTTTTTTAAATCCATAGCTAGCCTAGCCAAGGCTAGACTCAAGACTAGCCATTGCTATTGATGCTTGGCAAAATCTAGAGGAAAAGGCACCTGGCTATACGTGTGATGCACTTTTAGTTAACTAAATATCAAAAAGTGTTTTTAACTGGTGTGTATGTGCACAGTTTTACAGCTGGAGAATGTAAACATTTCTTAAGGCCTACGATAATGATGAATTAATATTAAAATGTTAAAGAATACAATATTATTTCTATATAATTAATTTTGTCAAAGCCACAGGGAGCCAGTACAGAGGGGCTAAAGAGCCACACGTGGCCCCAGAGCCATGGGTTCTTACCCCTGGGCTAGCTAATCGCTGCTGCCCTTATATGGTGGTTACTGCTGATAATGCTGTTCTGACCAATGGTGGCAGGATTGATGTGGTATAATAGCACTCAAACAACCCCCACCCCAGTTAATAGGCCCGTTTCCACTAAAGAAGTTCCTGGTAGTATTTGGGGGGCATGAACTTTACAGGAACGTCCTCTCGCTTGGCCCTCTAAACCGCCGTGTCTCCACTGTGCGGCGGAGTAGGAGGAAGGTTTCTGTAAAGTTACCGGGCTCTGGATGTGACGTAATCGTTGCACGACTATTTTGACACGGCAAAGAAACAAACAAAGAAGAACAACAACAAAGAAGAAGAAGCAGAAGTACGAAGCAGAAGTAAGAAGAAGAAAGCAGACATAATAAAGACGATTATCAACATGGAAGGAGCTGAGGTGGTTGCTGGGTTTCTGGCGTGTCTCTTTGTTTACATGGCGGTGGAAGCTATGAACGAGAGCTGAGTTTTAAAAATGCCGGCTATGTTGTCGCTTTATGTTGACGTCACATCCCGCCTTGAGTATATCCAATCAGCACTAAGTAAACCCCAAGCCTCACCCAGGAGTTTTTCGGGGCCATTCTGAGTACCTACTCCGAGGCAGGGACACGCACCAACGGCCCCGGCCCCGTAAAATTACTCCGAAGTTCCTGTGGTGGAAACAGGCCTAATGTCATTAGCTCTGTCAGCACTGTTGCTGTTGTTAGCACTGTTAGCACCTTTAGCTGCTGCTTGCCACTTAAACAGCCACCGCCATGTTGAGAGCCATATGCAGACAATCCTGGCTCAGACCCTAAACCATAGATATACTATGTAGGACGCATACAGCTCCTGCAGGGCACATGTTTCAAAATGAGTTATGCTCTGTTTAAAAAAAAAAACACAGAGCAAAGTAATGAAGGTTAAATGTCACCCTATTTACTTTTGTATTTGCAGTTTAATTTCTTTTCTGAACCTCAGTTTATGTGGTCACACACAAATTGAAGTAGTTTGTTTTCCATAGACATAAAGGTTTGGGAAAACAAGACCCTGGATGCACTTTGCACTGTGTCTGACTTAGGTCTCTCACACAAAGTTTAAAAAGAGTTTAAAACAGCTAAATAAATTACATAAACCTGAGATAAAAGGGGGAACTGGTTAATTAATAAAGGAGAAAAACACATGAATTTATCAGGGCAAACAGCTTATATAAGAGACAGCATCATTTCATGAGCAAACTGAACAAACTGCAGAAGGAAGAGATGAATCCCCATTGATTCTCTTTTATGTTGAGGCACTCAAGCGTGGCATCCAGACACATCAGCTTAAACTACCATCTAAGGATGTAATGAGTGCAGCACAGAGAGCTGCTGGCCTTCACAAGCACAGGCCTCTCAGAGATTTCAGATAGCTGTGCCTGGATCGGGGCAGTGACCTCGCGAGCTGTTTAGGCAGAGCTCCTCAGTCTTTTTCTATTGCTCAGGTTGAAGATATTAAACCATTTCTAATACTGTGAACAAAACTCCTGCGCCACAAGGTCACCTTCTTACCATACACTTTAATGGACTTCATTTTGAGCAAGAAAAACAAGTCATTTTCCCAGTGTTTGATTACAGCAGACCTACAAGAAACTAATCATCATTGCTGTGTGTTTGAGTGTTAGATCTGACTCAACACGTCATGTTTCAGTTCACAAGACTGGTTTGTCACAGTGCATTAGCACCCCCGAGTTTCTGACCTTTCTCCTTTTCATGAATGAGCTGGGAGGAAATTAGTGGACTACTGGACACTATGACTAAAGCAAGGAGTGTATCTTTATCAAAAAACGCACATCAAATTTGCTAAACACAATTTCCATAACACCACAGATTCACATACAGATGACAGGAGGATATTCCTACGTGCTTGCTGCAATGCTTTGTTGTAGGTGTCACCTTTGGAAATCTTGAGATCTTGACCAGAATGTAAAATCAGGTTCTGCAGGTTTTAGCGATGCTTGGCTACACAAGACATGTTTGATCAATGGGCATGCAGGCAGAAGACAATAAGGTCAGTGTAATGACATAGGCTCATGCTAAAAACATGAGCATGTTGTATTTGTGGGGAAAATGTGTCCAGATAAAGACAAGTGCTTTGTCTATGAATGCTGCAAGTTATAGTGAAGCTGATTTGTGTACTTGTGTTTGAAATTCTCTATAACCCAATGTTTAATGTGTGTTTAATGTGTGTTTTGAATCAACTTAACTTTACAGCACTTCACAGAAACCTCTGCCGCCGACTAGTGTTTTGGAGGTGTAACTGCAGAGTGACAAAGACACCACCGCACAAGTATAAATGCTGACAATGACGTAGGCTTCGGCATAGGGTCTGCTGAACAACTATAAATCTTGTCTGTGGTCTAGGAGACCCTGCACTCACCTCCTTTAACAGCTAAACAAACATACCTACCATTGTTTTATTGCCTTGCATGTTAGGACGTCTGCAAATTTATGAGAATGGTATTGTAGTTTTATCAGTTTGAAGACTTCTAAAACATGTCAGTCCTCAGTGGCGTCTAATTGTCAAACAAAAGTATTTACTTTGCAGTATAACACATTTCTTTGTCTGGGAATGATGTTTTTGACAACCAATGCAATACATATTTATTCATGTATAGCCCATGTACAATGTAATATATCAAATACGTCCTTATTTGGTGTGACAACAGCTCAGTTTAGGACTAGATGTTACACTCCCTGGTGTACATACTTAAGAAAATGAGTGGGAGTGCCATGTGGGGGTCTAAGTGGGAACCAAGGTGCTAGATAGATAGAAAATTAGGAAAGAGCAAAGGTAGATAGAAAAGTAAGAAGGAGCATAGAGAAGGCAGAACCCAGGAGAGACGTCTGGGCTGTACACTCTACCTCACCCGACTCGCTCATTTTGATGAAGGAAGAGAGACGAAACCAACAGGAGAAAAACTTACCGAACTTAGGGTTTAATTGGTCGATTGTTGTTGCTCATGGGTTAGAGTCAGAGCCATGCTCGAGGAGGGGATGGGGGTTTAGGGAGGGTAAAAGCTTCATAGGGGTCATCAGGTGGGTACCCTACTTCACTGGTGTTTTGATAATAGGCCCACAACACCTCCAGAGGGCTCATCGGCAACACCTGGCATCCCAAGTGTGTCCCCCTCTACTTTTACTCCCTCGTACCCTGCTGTTGTTAGTAGTATTTCTGGGCCCAAGTGGCATCTTTCCTCTTAATCCAGAGCCACTGGCTTGCCTGTTCAGCTGTGCCAAAGAGGGCTTTGATCGCCTGATGCTGGGCTTGGCCTCGAAATCCCATTTCCCATTTCCAGGCTGTCAGCAGGTCTTTCCCTAGTTGTCACTGGGTGAATCCAGATGATCGGTTCAGTTAAGGACTTATTGCAGTAGCAGTGGGTAGTTATGACGGGCCCTTATGCATGCTGTCATGGTGTTACGAGTTATGACTGCTCACTCTGCTCAGCTTGACAGTCTTCGCAGATTTTGAGCCTAAACTAGGTACCGTGTACCATATGGTCATGACACATCATCAAATAGAGACTTGACATAAGACAACATCAACATACATATAACCCAGGAATCGTAGGTGCACATTTGTACAAAAATATCAAAGAAAATAAATTATTCATTTAGTTGAATAGCTATTTAGGGCTTTTATATTTTACATAGAAAAATCAATATAAAAGTAGCAGTCTGTAAGAAGATTATCTTCTTACAGACTGCTACTGACTATTTTACAAAAAAAAAAAGAAGATGGAGATGTGTTCTGATTTTTTTAGGTCACACATGGCAAATTGCACTGTTTCTAAGTTAAAATAAGTTCTTCTTTCAACACAGACATTTTTCAAAAGTGGTAATCTAAATCACTCTCAACAGCCTGTCCCCTGGAAATTGCAGTACCCCTGTATGGTTAGCCACTACCAAAACTGGCTTCAGTGCCTGATGCACTTCCTGGGGGTCTGACCCATGGCTGAGGTTAGCACAACAAGTAGACTAGAGTCAATAGTCACATTATGGTGAAAACAAATGAAACACTGGAGCAGGAAGACATGCTAACAGCAATGGAGAGAGTTGTGTATACACATAAATAGCGTGTCAGCGTTTCTCTTCCATTGTAGGGTCTACGAAAAGAAACACATCCAACATAATGGACATTTGATGACATCACTCTAATGTGTCGATCACAGGGACAAGGAAAAACCAACCAGGGCTGAACTGCTTATCCCAGCTTTTGAGCAGCTGAAGCCACTGGCATTTACAGGTGGAACTAATTGTAACTTTCCACCTTATGCACAAGTTTTATGTTTTATTTTCAATTATTATTAAATGTTTTCTGTTTTAAAGCCTCGTGTCACCTGTTGCCTTTTGGGAAAGTGTTTGAAATGCTCCTTATTCTCACAGTGACAAAAGTTTAAACCTAGTTCTTCAAGAAAGTTGTAGCACACTACAGTCAACTTTAATCAAGTTAAATGTAATTCCCCCAGTAACAAAACAGTGGCTTGTAAAAGTGTTGCTGTTAAGTGGCTAGTAACTTTGGAAAACCACAAGCCACAGTGGCTGCTGAGCAAAAAAAAAAGCTAAGTCAAGCCCTGGTTACCTGCTTTGCCGTTTATAATTTTACAATAAGTCTACCAATTAGATTATTTTGGCCTTTAATACAAAGAGAGCGTACAGTAGTTTTGTCACCTCCATCAAATGTGCAAGCTCAAACTGTGAGGGTTAAACCACTACCATATGAGAATCATTTCTTCAGTTGCACCACTCAAACAGGAGAGATTTGAGCCTGGATCCTCTGGCTGAAGAACTGCTTCCTGTTTACACTGTTGCACGTCTGCTCAAGGTTACAACACAAGGGTGGACACTTTCTGAGGGTTACAGTAAACTTTTATACAGTGGCTTTGTGTAGTGTTCAAGAGTTCACTGCAGGTAGCAAATCTGAGACTTTTTGTTGGAAAAAAAATGACTGCAGTGATGTGGGACGGTGTTAGAAGTAATAAGAAGAGACAGAAAAAGGAAACACCCATTTGTTTCCATTTGTTGTGTTTGGGCCAAGTGAGTTACTGCGCTACAGTGACCTCTAGAGGGAGTTTATGTTATAAAACATTAAAAGGAATAAAGGATCAGTTAATAAATTAATAAACAAAATTGTAACATCAATGATCGTGCTGTTTGATTTGGGTTTTGTTTTAGAGTTTGTCAAACACAAACCATACCATCTCAACGTAAAGATTTGTTCATATTAATACACGATGTGCATAATGTACAGAGGTTACATTTGGGATAGGGCTCTACAGGCAAATATTAAATTCAGCCCAGACACTAAGTAGTGAGGTTTGTGCTTTCATTAATGACTTTTGGAGACTTGCAAATTTCTGTCATCATCTACTTGGCAGCAATTAGACTTTTTAAAAGGCGTTCAGGTTGGGATGCAAAAATGGGATGATTGTCAGCAGTCTATTGATTGTGGTCTGCAATAATAAAGGCACACTAAAAAAATAAACACTTAGGGATTAAACTGTATTGACTGTTTGTTTGGCTTGATGTAAGATATTTTGGTTGCACTACTGTCCCTCCCTATGTTTTTCAGATTTAACAAAGCAAAAGAAAGTTGCTGTAACTTTGCATGGGTGTTCTTATTTAGTCATTTTTGGCTGCTAAGAGCATGTTCTCAGTTTTAACTTTCCTGTCTTTAAACACTAATATAGTGCGTGATAAAGAATATGCAAGACACTGGAAAGTTTAAGTTTAATAACATACCACTAGGGCAAGTGGCAACCCCCAAACTACCTCCTCTCTGCAGGAAAATAGGATCATCCACACACTGCAGCCTTACATTAACCACACCCCTTCTCATGTTGCAGCAAAATACTCGACATCGTTTTTTTCTGTTATTTTCCCAGAATACACCTGGAAAAGTACAGTGACGAAAGTACATACTGGTGGGAAGTTCGACACTATTAAAAGAGCTGAAACTTTTGAACCAATTCAATGGAGTATGCCAGGAATGAGTCCTACAACTTGGAAATTGGTTAGCATTGTACCATTTGAGGTTCCCTCATCTCAGAGTCAATGAGTTTTGGTTAGATGCCTGAATTAAGGTCTGTGGTTAACACAAACTTAGGAGACTTTCATGTTCTGTTCTATGACATAAGATACATAAGTAAAATACTCCACTTGTGAACTTTACGGCATCTACGTGTCTAAAAAAAGGCAATTGCTAACAAGTGGCTAAATGAGACTACGGAACGTCATCACGCGAAGGTGTGCACAACACAGTCTTGTTATGGTGGTGATTTTAGGTGGTGCAACTATAGTGTAATTTGTTAATAGCCTAACATTAGCATTTTACTTCTTGAAATTGCATTTAGGCTTCAATAATCATGAAAATGGTGCTCACCTCTGAACAAACCATGTAAGTATAAAAAACTTTTGTTTGCCACAGAGGTATTTTCAGCAATAATCCAAAACCCAAAGGAAGCCTTCAGAAAAAAAATAAACTCATCCCAGGAGCATTCTGTGATTTGTTAATTTACCTTATTACACGGCTCTATTAAATGCTGTATTCTGATTGGTCAGTAGCGGCATTCTGCGGTCTGATATTACTGTGTAATGACCGCTGCTAGTAGCAACGGTCATTACACACAGTTGCTACGTGGCCCAGCGTTGCTAGGGATGCTGCCCTGCAACACTGCAGCTGTCAAACAACTTCCGAGGGAAAAAACAAACAGAAGTGGCTGATTTTAACGGATGCCACTGAAGAAAAAGAATACCTACAGACTTTCTCTGCCAAAAACAAAAGAAGACGGATTTGAATACACACTCGGCAGTCATGCTTAATGACATTTTACGCGAGTTTTATGCCTCGGTTCAGTCCACTAAGCCTGGGTGAGTACAAAACTTTCACCAAAAGTTGTCGAATCCGGTCGGTTTTAATGCACTTCGCAGAGGCAGACAACATTATTTATTTAACTGATAATTAGCCGTGTAATAAGCGGGATAATGTATAATGAGCTGGTGAATACTGGGAAAATAACTCCCTTCAGGGGAATGAAACCCCTCCGCTGCGCGTCAGGGTTCTATTCCCCTGTCGGGAGTTATTTTCCCAGTATTCACCGGCTCAATATACATTATCCCTTACGTATTGATTCTAGTAGGCTTATAGGTCATGTATGCAACACAAAAAAACAATAATTAAAGAATAGCTGTATAAATGACAACATGGAACAATTTTTTTTTCCATAGAGATTATATCTAATGCTCTGAAGTTCTTGATTTTGAAACACTGATAAATAGAACTTAATTTTACACTGAAAGCAGTATTATGACATAATGTAATATTGTAATAATGCAGGCTTATTAAGGCAGTGAATAAAGCAGTCCTTTATGACAGCTAAATTCAAATGCGCAAATGATAACATTAGACACAGGCAGTCAGACAAAACAATTTAACCAAGTTACTATAGTTTGTATGTGTAGCCTAATGAAAAACACAGTTTTAAAACTAGGCATAAGCATATGAATTCAGAATTAACAATATAGTATGAGCTTTAAAAATATATACAAGTATTAAGGGAGTCTAGCTTGCAACATGCTGGCTTCAGTTGAATCGCATTTGAACGGATCGTTTACGATCCGCCCATCAACAGATGACAACAACAAAACAGACAGAGCTACTGAGAGGGTGTTAGCGTAGTTAGCTACCTGAGATAAACAACTGGTGGTTTTGTCCGTGTGCTACACCATCTCCGCTTGAGTTCGCCAAATTAGACGTTTCTTTTACAGCACCATGGTTAATCCGTGCAACCAGCCATGGTTGTCAGCTATTCTAGTGTAGTTTAGTCTAGCTAACGTTAGCTGAGTGGCTTGCTAAGCTAGCTCTATGTATGCCAAGCCAAAACGGGTTAGCTAGCTAGCCTGGTTGCTAGCTTGTTAGCTAACCAACTCGCCTATGCGAGGTGGAGACCAAGAACGGGGAGATGCGAGCAAAGTGAGGTAAGGCCAACGAAATCACTTATTAAATTAATTCAATGTGGAATCCCATCCTTATACAAATATACGTCTTAGCAGGGGATGTTGGCTATTTAGGCTAATCTTATTACATCTGTCAAATTCAGCGACGTTAGAAATCGCTATCTTGCGCTGTCTTGACAGCTGTGTTAGCTAATAGCCAGTTAGCGCAGTCAGCGGGTTGTTATTGACTAGCTAGCTTGCTAGCAGCTGCTGGTGGCCCCTTGTTAAATTGGCACTGTAACCATGACTAACCGGAGTCCTCGAGGTTAACGTTAATAGCAACGTTAACGGCCAGTGTTCTCAGTCCTTTAAGCAGTAAACATTTGTACTCCGGTATCGTTAACCCTTAATGTTAAGAGGCCCGCAGAGGGACAGTTAATTACGGCAACGAGCTAACGTTAACTAACAGTCACATAGTCTGTGATAGCAACTTAGCGGGTAAGGTGTTTTATGTTGTCATGCTAACAACAGTTAACAGTTAGTGGGTAGTTGGCGCTGGCTGTCCTTTGTTTTATGTTTAACTTGGTGTATTACCAATGTAGCCTTCTGGTTCACCGCTAAACGTCAGCTATGTTAACTGTTTACTTCTTTAGGCAGTTTTGAAAGTTTGCCTTTGTCTTACATCAGACCAGCATATTTAGTGACTTCTTACATAATATAAATTTGACAGTGTCCAGTAACAAACGACATGGTGACTCAGCTTCCAATCTAGTTATTCAGTAGACAAGATAAAGGGCCTTACACGTTTGGGTGAAAGGGGATGATATATTGCCCTTACTTAAAGATTATGTCATAAATCATGTACCGGCACAGGCTATGATAATAGTGTCCTTACGTAATTATACATACATACATACAACAGGTAGTAATCAAGTGGCTTTATGGCATTGTAGTTTGAGTTAATGAAAGCATCACCTCAGCAGATCTTATTTAGTAATAGTAAGTTAAACTAAATGAAATGTAAAACTTGAGATTACTAGCCAAATCATGTTCATGTGTGTGTTATTTTTTCACAGGGTGGCCTTGAATGAATAAATGAGCAAGACAGGCAAATGCGAAGAACTCTGGGAGATTCAACATGAAGTTGTATGTGTTCCAGGTCAACAATGGCAGCACATTGACATTTGACACCGATCTTGCTGTCCAAACGTAAGAAGCAGGCATTTTACTGATAGTAGTCGGGAATAGTGGTCAGTACATCTTAGCTATTGTGACCTAAATATGTTCTTTCTTTGTCTCAGTGTACTGGAGCTTAAACATGCCATCCAAGCCAAATATAAGATTGCAATTCAACATCAAGTCCTTGTTGTCAATGGAGGGGAATGTATGGCTGCAGAGAGACGTGTCTGCAGCTACAGTGCTGGCACTGTAAGTTTCTACAATTTATTAGTGTGTTTTGTATTTGCCTTGAGGATATACAGGTTGCATTTGTGATGTACTGATTACTTATGTTTGACTGTTGCTCTTTAGGAAACCAACCCCATATTCCTGTTCAACAAAGAGATGATCTTGTGTGACCGGGATCCAACGATCCCTAAAACCACCTTCTCCATTGAGAGTGAGATTCAGGTTAAGGTGGAGGAGTCTCTACTGATGCCAGCTGTCTTTCACACTGTTGCCTCGCGAACACAACTTGCTCTGGTAGTTATCTTTTTCTTTCTTAAGCTGCCTTTCACTGGGGCATCTCTGGCCCAAGAAAGTGTGTTGGGATGTTTGCTTGTCACTGTGAGCCTAAGACATAAAATAATTGTAAGTAATCCATTAACTATGAAATGATCCTAACTTGTGTTGTCTTTATTTTTTGTCTCTTCAGGAAATGTTTGAAGTTGCCAAGAAACTTTGCTCTTTCTGTGAACGATTGGTTCACGATGAACACCTTCAACACCAAGGCTGGGCTGCTATTATGGCTAATCTGGATGACTGCACTCTGTCTTATCAGAAGTTGCTTGTGAAATTTGACACTTCATACGCAAACTATCAACATGACCTGGAAGAAATTAAAGTCAAACTTTCAAAGTAAGTATTGGTGTCGATGACATAATAATACAAAGTACTGTATGCTTATATCCGCATGTTGCCTTCTCTGACACGGTAACTAATTATTTAATCAAAATCTTAAATCAAATTCAAATCAATTAAATCAAAATATTAGCTCAGTTAAATAAGTGAAATACCAGTAAATAAATCCGAGTTGTAATATATTCCTCCTAAAAGGAAATTATCCTGATGAACTTGATGTCTTGCTTTTGTTATGGTTGCAGGTTAGGGACATCAGTGTCTGTCATGGCGAGGATACCTCTGCTGGAATGTCTGACCAGACACAGTTATAGAGAGAGCATAGAGAAGTCCAGCTCCACCCCAGGGAAGGATTCAGATGAGACAGAAGAAGAGAAGTCCACTGACTCTGTTCTCTGCGCTACTGATGCACAGAAGCCCTCCAAGTCATCAGCATCCTTCTCTGCTTCGGGGACGGCCACATGTGAGTCAACTGGAGATCAGGAAACAAATGAAATGACTGACAGTGGTGGGCTGAGAGCTGCGCTATTAGATGATGATGATGATGATGCTCCAGAGCTCGCCAACCAGCCCTCCTTCAATGTCACACTGTTAGACTGGATCAACGTGCAAGACCGACCCAATGATGTGGAATCGGTTGTGAGGAAATGCTTCGACTCCATCAATAGGGTGAGTCACAGATGTATAAATAGACACGTCAAAACAGTGCTCTAAATATGTAGTCATGAATTGTAGTGGAAAATCTCACAAGCCTTGACTGAAATGTTGTTTCTTTCAGCTTGACCCTCGGATTATTCAGCCATTCCTGGCAGATTGTCGTGACACAATTGCCAAGCTAGATAATCAAAACATGAAAGCCATCAAGGGGCTTGAGGACAGGTTGTACGCTCTAGACCAAATGATTGCAAGCTGTAAGAAGTTGGTGAATGAACAGAAAGAACTTGCTCAGGTACGTCAAGTAAAACACTATTAAGTTACTCTCTCTCTTTAATTTTTTTTTTTTTTTTATGAATTGTGCTCACATGTTATCTCCTGCAGGGATTTTTGGCCAATCAGAAGCGGGCTGAAAACCTGAAGGATACATCTGTTCTGCCTGACTTGTGTCTGAGTCACACCAACCAGCTGATGATCATGCTGAACAACCACAGGAAGCTGCTAGACATCAAAAAGAAGTGCACCACTGCCAAACAAGAACTTGCAAACAACCTTCAAGTCCGACTCAAGTAAAACTGAAAACCACTTCTTCCCCATTGTGCTTGTTTAACAACCCACTGGTTTCTGTACATAGTGCTATAAGCTTATGTGACTGACTTAAGACTTCCTGGTTTTTAAAAATGCCAAATTAAAGACAGTCATGTTTGTAACTTTAATTATTTTTCATTAGATGGTGCTGCTACGTGATGCTTCATGCAGACCAGGATGGGGAGAAGCTTCAGGCGCTACTCAGACTTCTGACGGAGCTAATAGAAAGAGTGAGGGTGGTGGAGGCCCTTAGTACCGTGCCCCAGATGTACTGCTTGGCGGTTGTTGAAGTCGTCAGGAGAAAAATGTTCATGCGCCACTACAGAGAGGTCAGTGCTGAACGTCATTATTGGACAGTAATCATGCTTTTAGACAGTGTGTTTAGCGCTGAGCACATAATTTACATATTTAGCTCGAACTGCTCTCTGACTTTGCCACTGTTATGAAGAGAGAACAGGCCTATTATGTTGTTTGCTGATGCTTGATAATTAAGTTCATTCTAATCTTTTTTTCTCTTTGTTTATTTGTGTGTTTTGGAGGGAATACTTGCTTTTCAGCATTTTTAACATGTAATATCTAACATTCCTAACAACAGGCGCTTGAGCTGGCAAAATAAACGGACATTGTGGTCTTGTATCTTTTTGAAATGGAACTGGTCTTTATGCCCGTTAATGTGGGGCATCCTATTTAGCAGGCTCATGGAGGACTAGGAGTGTACAGCTGTGCTGTTTGGGAGTTGCGCTATTGGTGGCCACTCCCATAGCATTAGCATAAGGCTAAAGAATAAGGCTTTATCAGCTCTGTAAATCTTTGCTGAGGGCACCTGCATATATATTACGCTTCAACTGATAATGACTGCTGTCTTACCTCTTTGTATTGCTGTGTCTAAATACACAGTAAGAGTGAGAAATAGTTGGAAGCCAACAATGGAAGTGATTTTCTGTTGCGCTTCTTTGCTTTCGCTTTCTATTTTTCCTAAACAGTGTCTTAAGTAGTTTCCTGATCTCCTTCTTTTTAATTTTAAGGGATAATAAGACATCAAGTGTACACTGATTGGCCAGTAATGAAATTGAATAATCTCCTTTTTTGACATACTCATAATATAAAATTGCACAGGACAATTAAAATCCATGCTAAGGAATGCCTCCAAGTTCAGAAAGCTGACATTGTCAGGCACACAAATATTACTTTGTTGTTGTAATATCTTTACTATCAATCTTTTCAGTGGGCCTACGCACTTGTGAAGGATGGGAAACGACTTTATGAGGCTGAGAAGTTCAAAAGGGAATCCTTTGGGAAACTCTTTAGTAAGTGTCTTTTGAAAACTCAGCGGACGACATTTGGGTTGTCACTGCGGAGCTCAATGTGCTTTTGATATAACACATAGATTCCAAACGAGATCGGAGTTTTGATGCATTCACTTATTTCCTTTCAGGGAAGTCTTTCCTCAGAAATCGTTTGTTTAGAGGACTCGATTCATGGCCTCCAACATCATTTTGTGTAAGTTACAACTGAAGAGCATTTTGACCAAGCTGTTTTTGTGTATATTGTTTCCTCTGTATTTTAAGAGGTCTTTTTTCTGCTCTGCTTATTATTGTTTACAGACACGAAAGCCCAGAAGGTTTGATGACGAACTTCCAGACATCTCACTTGATGACCTGCAGTACTTGAAATCTTGTTGTCCTGTAGAGGTGCAGCCTTTCCTTATGTAAGTCACTGTCCTCAGTTATTAAAATGGCTTTAGATATAACCTTATCAGTATTCGTAACACTGCCAGAACTAGCCCAAGATGTGGCCAGTGAAAACATACATGTGGAAGTTTGTGTCCATTTCTAAATCAAATTAATCAAATCAAGTCCATTTATGGTAACTGATGTGTTTTCTGTAGAAAAATAACCAAACATGCTTTGTCAGTGAACACAACAAACAACTTGAAAGACTCCTGATCTTGTTTTCAAATGTCTCACAAGTTTATATATACATCTAATGGTTATTTTCATTATCAATTAATCTGCTAATTATATTCTTGTTTAATCATTTTGTCAAAAAAAATGTCTGAAAATAGTAAATATACCATGTGTTCCTAGAGCCCAGATTTACAACTTCAAATGGCATGTTTTATCCAACTCATGGTCCAAAAATCTAAAGCAATTCAGTTTATTATCTTGTATGATTAAAAAAAAAGCATAAAATTCTCCCATTTAAGTGGCATGAAACGAGCCAATAATATTTCAGTGACCGAAATAGTTGCCATTTTATTTTCTTTTTATCAACCAATTGATCTATCAACTAATCTTTGCAGCTCTACACAAGTAATCCAACAGCACTGAGTATGTTTGATAAGGAAGGGCTGGGGCGCACAGATGTGCAGGAGACCATACATTAGACACAAGAGATGTACAGGCTGTTGATTTTAAAGCTCTAAATTACTGCATTTATTTATACATTTTTATTGATTGCTTTGAAGCCTGATCCTGTGGTGTGGAAACTGGCCTGAGTCCCAACCATTATAGCACTAATGAAGACTTTCTGCCCGAGGCTGTCAGCACTGAAAGATCTCTTAGAAATCTTCTGGTAGTCTCAATTCTGTCCTCAATGTGATTTCTAATATTTTTTTCTGCAGGGTTCCCACAATGTGTGACTTTGAGCCCTTACATCGCCATGTAGACACGCTTCACCAGCTGGTCCAAGCTGCACAGAGTGTGGATGAGATGTCCCAAACTATTACTGACCTGCTAAGTGAACAAAGGGTAATGACAGGTTCATTATGAACCATTATTTGTGTTATTTTATTTCCACTTGGCGTGAGCCTGGAGGGGATCATGTGTTTAGTTGGGGGTAAGCTTGCATGTGTGTATGTGTCTGTCTGCAGCTAATCTCACACTTTACTGGACCAATCAGCCTAATATTTTGTGTGTACAATAGTGACTGTATGCTCAGGGATCACTTGTGGTTTTGGTTATTTACTGTTTTATATGGTCATTGACTGCCGACTCCTCGCTTCTCTTAACCGGCTGGTAGGAGTCACAAGTCATCAGCATTACTTAGCAAAAGTAAAGAGCAAAAGGCATTTCTGGAAATGGTCTCGGCTGAGAACAATAAGTAAGCTGTCTGTTGCAGGCTATATTTTGGCCTTCATTATCGCTCATAATCTGACATCCAAATAAAAGTTTGGTTTTATATTGAACTGGAGCATCTGCAGATTAACTCAATTTCCAATATGTTCTGATCCACTGAATATTACATAAAGAAAAAATGATATTGTTATCTTTGCTGACATCTTGACTGTAAGGGAGCTGGGTGGGACAATTCTACAGGGCGCAGCTGGGCAGCGTACAATATCTAGAATGGCTGCGATCAGCTCTGCTGGCTGGTGGAGATCTAGTTTTTCTAGTTAGTAAGCGGAAATTTAGATTTAGTCTAGAATTAGTCAAGGTTACTGGTGTAATAAATATTTCATTCTCTCCCTCTCCTTTCATTTGTTCTGTCTTTGCAGGTATCCTGTAGTCAGAGATCAACCTTGTTGACCCCACAGTCCGGAAGCATACCTGAGACTACAACACCAAGGTCCTCCAAAACCCCTCCCTCTCTCAGCCTTCAGGGACCGAGCTGCCAGCCACTACATGTTCCCGTCCCAGCTCCTCTAGAGGACTTATCCCCAGACAGCATAGATGCGCAAACATTTGACTTTGAAACCATTGGCCACCCGAACATGGATCCAGTCCTACAGCAGGGCTCGCTTGACTTGGATTCTCTAGCGGAGAGCCCTGAATCTGACTTCATGTCTGCTGTCAATGAGTTTGTGATTGAAGAGAACTTGACCTCTCCAAACCCCATCAGTGACCCTATCAGCCCCGAAATGATGGTGGAGTCGCTGTACTCTTCAGTCATTAACGCTATTGACAACAAGCGTATGCAGGATACCACAATACTAGAGAGGGAGAACTCGAGGATCACTGTCCTCAAACAAGTTATTGATAAGTACCGGTCTGCTGCAGAGGAGTCTCATTCCAATTTCAGAAGTGTAAAGGATGATCTCTATCACTTGAGAGGCATGGTATTAAAAGAACAACATGACTTTGGCTTTGTTTTGAGGAATATGACCACAGAGGTGCGCAACATTGTGGACAACATCTGCCAGACCCACGAACTGGAACTGAAGGAGCAGCATCAAAGTGAGCTTCTCTCCCTTCGGCAAGAGCTTGAGAAGCAGGTTCAGACACTAACAGAGGAAAACCAAGTAAACCAGAATATCGTCAAAGATGTCCAGCACGCGATGCTCGAGCTGGAAGGCCTTATGGAGCGCAAGGAGAAAGAACTGACTCAGCTTGAGAATGAGAAAGAGCGATGGGCTGAAACAGAGAGTAACCAGACGGATAGAATCAAAAACCTGGAGCAGATGATCAGTGATCAAACTGAAGAGATCAAGACGCTCTCAGCTTCTAGAGACTCTCTGACCAGCCAGCTTGAGAATCTGCACTTTGAGATTGAACGTAGCCAGCAGAAGATCCGGCAGGAGCTGGAGGTTGTTGAGCAGTCCCACCTAAAGGAGATGGAGGAGAAACTGAAGCAGGAACACAAGGCCAAACTGGAGACCCTTACCAAGGATCACCAGGAGGCTCTGGAACATCTGGCTGCTGAAAAAAGTGCAAAGTTAAGTGAGGCAGCTGATCAACATGCCACTGCACTTAAAGAGAAGGACAACCAAATTAAGGACTTGGAGGCTCGTGTTACTGAGCTCGCTGAACTCCGGTGCAAAGTAGAGGTGGAGCTAGCCCTCAAAGAGTCAGAGACAGAAGAGATCAGGCTCCTATTTGAGGAGGCCAAGATGCAGCAGGCTGAGGCTGTTAAATCCCAGGTAGAGGCTGCAACCAAAGTCCTTGGCGATGAGCTGGCAGATATCAAAAAACAGCTTCATGTAAAAAATGAGGAGTATGAAGTTGACCTAGCAGAGCTGAGGACTCTCATGAGGATTGAGAAGGATCACTGCATCTCAGAGCTGGTGGACAGACACGAGGAGGAGACTATTTTGTTACGCAGTGAGCTCTCCTCCTTGCAGCGGCAAGCCCAGGATGCTGAGAGGAACCATGCTGAGCAGCAGCAGAAACTCAAGCAGGAATTTGACCAGCAGTCGTCGGCTCTAAGCGAAGAAAAAGAAACGCAGTTCAGGAGTTTCCAGGAACTGGAGCAAGAGTTGAGGACTGTTATCAGCAATTTGCAGGCAGAAAATGACCTGCTCTCCAAAAAGCTAGAGCAGGACAGACAAGCAGTCGAGAAAGATTTAGAAAAAGAAGAGGCCTCTAAGTTTGCATCACCAGATGCCTTTAAAGAGTTAGAGCAGCAGAAGGAGGACATGGAGAAGAGACTCTTAGACAAAATTAGACAACTTGAGAAAGAGCTTCAGGAGAGACAGTCCTCAGAAAGGTAAATGTTCGATCACAATGACACAGGACATATATAAATATAGCTTTGGTTTGTTCTTTTGAAGATAAGATGACTGTAGTAAATTTAATCTGCTTACATTTAAAATGACACTGAAACAACATCTGGGGTCAGATCAATAATCTAGTTAACTGTTAATTGAGAATGAACTGTTGAAGGGACCTATTAAGCTCATTTCTAGGTTCATACTTGTGTTTTGGGTTTCTACTAGAACATGTTTACATCCTTTAAAGTTCGAAAAACACTTTATTTTTCTCAGACTTTTCATGCTGTAAGACCTGTACTCACCCTGTGTCTGAAACACCTAGCACCTGTCTCTTTAAGCCTCCCTCCCGAAAAAGCGCAGTCCGCTCTGATTGATCAGCGTTTCTGTGTCTCTGCACCATTGTTGCAGTTGCAAAATGACTGTAACAGAGTATAGCGTTACTTTCTACCATGAAAGAACTCACCAGTATAAGCTTCTAAACACAGCTAGACATGTTCCAGCAGGAATCTGATCAGAAATTGGGGATAAATTAACACCATTTGGAAGTTTCCCTGAGTTTAGTATGTAGCTACATATAGCAGTGTAGGCTAGATCGTAGAGCCTGGAGCCGATGACCATATAAAGACATCACCAGATGACATCAGAAAAAACTAAAGTAGAAAAAACATTGGAAACAATATTCAGAACGATCTGAAGCCTGAGGTTTTTACATACTTTTACTTTTGTTATTGGAAACTTTGGCCACATTTAATATGAACATCCAACACTGTAACAGAAAATAAGGAAAAAAGCATAATAGGTCCCCTTTAGTATTCTTTGTCTCTGTGTGCTTGTATGTCCTCGTAATTCCTTCTAAGAATTAAAGAGTATTGTGTGCCTTTCAGCAATGTGGGGTTGTCGCTGCAAGCTGAGGGGCGTGCAGATGCCGGAACACCTCTGTCTCTGGACTCGGCACTACAGGAGCGGCTGCAGCAGGAGAGGGCCTCCCTGCAGTCCCAGATGGACCTCCTGGAGAAGAGGAAGAATGAGGAGATGCAGAACCTCAAGACATCACTAATCGCAGAGCAGCAGGTTTGTATTTTTGGGCTGTAAATTGCCGGGGAAGTGCTTTGTCTCATGATGTTAAAGTGTAGTGGTTACTAATCCTTTCTCTTATTTCACTGTAAAACAGTTTAGAGTAGATATTTGCCATAGCTGATGATATATTGTTCCTAATAATCGTAGACTGCTTTAAACTTAATCAACACTGAATTTCCAGCTGCATTGCACACAAGAGATGCAGCTAATGACTGTTCACATTTTAGTTGTGAGTGCACCGCAAGATATGTGAAGATCCACATAGCTCTGCAACAGATAGAGGTGGACACTGAGCTAATACGGTATCCATCCTGTTCATATCAATGAAGATGGACTAAATATTCAAAACACCTTTAGGTTTAATGCAATCCAATCCAACAGCACCGTAAAGTCTCTAAAATGACTTAAGTTCATGAAGGTAGGCTGTGTCACAGGGCTGGTGAAAAGGGTGTACCTAATAACTGGCAACTGAGTGTAACTAAGGTTAACTACATAACAGCACTTACTTTGTAAGTTCTTACTTTGTAAAATCTTTAACTTTTAATAGTTATTGACACTTTCACTCTCGGCCACTTGTATAAAAGCAACTTGATATCCATTATATATTTTGTTGAGTTATGTACTTAGATTATCACAAACCTACAACTTTAAATCCATAAAAATCTGTAATTTTATTCAAGGTAATGCGTTTCATTTGGTCATCTGTCAATGGCATCATGTCCCCGTAACCCTCTGTAGTTGCTCTAACTTCTGAAGAAAGAAGTTGAACACCATATGATAAGTTTGAGAGTCAGCATTAGCTAACATTAGCTTGACTGTTTCATTAGAATGAAATGCCACAACATGAATAAATTCAGTTCAATTCAATTTTATGTATAAAGCCCAATATCACAAATCACAATGGGGAAAAGAAATACGGTAGAAACGTCAGGAAGAGCAACTGAGGAGGGATCCCTCTTCCAGGACAGACAGACGTGCAATAGATGTCGTGTGTGCAGGACAAATCAACATAATAAATTTACAGTAATCCATAGAACATAATGATACATAAAGAGAGGGTGAATGTGAATAAGTGTAAAGTAAAAAAAAAACGGTAACACTTTACTTGAAGGTATCTACATAAGGGTGACATGACACTGTCATAACTATGACATGACACTGTCAGGAACTTGTCATAAACATTATGTACATGTCAAACGTTTATGACTGCTATCATTAAGTGTCATTTTTTGTAATGACAAGTTGACATTGTTTGGGTTGTCTTGATTATGACAACTTGACATTAATTAAAGTGACATTACCAGAAGTTGTCCTTTTAATGACAACTTGACATTAACATAAAGACATCTTCTGGTAATGTCATCCTGGTTAATGTCAAGTTGTCATTAAAAGGACATCCCAAACAAATGTAATGTCAGCTTGTCATGACAAAGACAACTTCTGGTAATGTCACTTTGATTAATGTCAAGTTGTCATAATCAAGACAACCCAAACAATGTCAACTTGTCATTACAAAAACCGATTGACACGTAATGATAGCAGTCATAAACATTTATGACATGTACATAATGTTCATGACAGGTTCATGACCGTGTCATGTCATACTTATGACAGTGTCATGTCACTCTTATGTAGATACCTTCAAGTAAAGTGTTACCAAAAACGAATACATTTCCACATCAGTAAACATGATTTCTGCCAGTCATGTCACATAGATTTTCATCGGCAGCAGTGGTTGTTTATCTCACACTACTTCACAACATCATCAAAGTCCATCTTTTGTTATTTTTTTGATTGATAAAATGATAGAAAGAAGGTGTTTAAGCCCTACACATCAACAGATCAATCTTCATCACTTGTCTGGCACTGATCTTGATCCGTCTGATCTCTTTACACCTAAAGATCCTCAAGAGGCAGCAGAAAGATTTTCTTAAGTTTTAACAAATTGCTTAGTAATGCTATTCATTAAGTTTTTTGTCAGTCATTGATTACAAATATTTCTCTGAATCTCTGTTATGGAGATATTGGACCTCTCTCTGTTACACCACCCTTCATAGTTTAAGCTGATAAGACTTTTGTTTTGCAAAAAAAAATATTACATAATTAATCTGTACTTACTGTAATTTGAAATAACATTTGAGCCCACATAATTATGTTTCATGTTGTTTTTTTTATTTGCCAGGTACAATAAATGGTGAAAAGATCAGACATGGAACAATACAAAAAAACAAATGGATTATTAAAAATCCAAAAAACAACTGTAACTCCCACGGCTGCAGGCTGATCTGCATTATTATTATTCAAACTTAGCAAATCATTTGTGCTTTGGTGTAAATTCTCTGTTGTGACCAAAATGGCTGTTAACCTTGTTCAAACTCTTCTCTCATCTCTTCTGTAGACTAATTTCAACACTGTTCTAACCCGAGAGAAGCTGAAGAAGGAGCAGATCATCAATGATCTCACAGAGAAGTTGCGGAAAGTTACTCAACAGCAGGAGAAGGACAAAGGTTAGTGCTGCATATACTGATGAGGGTTATCAATTTATGTCTAATGAAAGAAGTCATTGCTGCAAACTGTCTTTAAACATGCTGCTCATGTTATGTTAATGTTAAACCTAATCATTGGACTCTACTTCTTACTGCCATATTTCAAGAAAGAAAATTCTTTAGAGTTTTATGTGAAAATAAGCATGTTCTGCCTGTCAGTGGCCCTTATTTATCTGAACTTATTGCAGCTCTGATAGAGACACTTTCTGAGGACCGAGCCAGTGTCATGCAGGAGAAGAAGCACTTGGAAGAAGAGCTTAACCGCCTGCGCAGCACCGCACTGGTCTCCTCTGCCTTCTTCACTCCTAACCCCTCAGCTCAGGAGATCACAGAAGCTGGAGCAGCAGCGAGAGCTCTGCCTGTTGCTGGGGCTTTTTCCTCTGAGCCCATGGCTGACACCGACAGACTGGCCTCTGTGGCAGCCATTCGAGAAGACGAACAGGTTGATTCAGCAGTGGAAGCCAGCATGGTGACCGTCCAGTAAGCATCTCCTTGCAAATAAACATTGTTTTGTTGATACTTTCCGATATATTGTAGTGATTGTGATATAGTTTACTGTTACATGTTTACACACAAGAAACCAGGTCACTGGGAAGAAATCAGGTTAGGGCAACGCCTTTATCTGTTTTAAGGCCTGTGCTGACACGCACTTGTCCCGTCTCCACACCTAATTAACCAAGATTGACACATTATAAGTAAACTAAATTATATATAAGAGACCTGTTTAGTAGTGTGTGACACTAAAGCCAAAAAAAGGATTTTCTTTTTAGGTCAGAGCATTTCTACAGTTCACAGAGAGGACAGTCTGTTTATAGAGAAGCACACAGGTTTTCCTTACTGTGTGTGTGTGTGTGTGTGTCTGAATTTTATAGATAGCTCACTGTTCAGCTGTAGAAATTGAGTTATTTAGATTTAAGTTTTGGTTTATATTAATGTTCCAGCGTCCCCATTCGCGTTCTAGACGGTGCAGCTGTCGCAAAGACAACCAGATTGCTCTGCAACTACCAGTTCCCACAGTTACTTTAGTTGTTCCACCATCCGTCATTTCAGCACGTGGGGATTGTAATTACAAAGATCTTACATTGACACTCTTTGGTAACTGGGGATAGCTACAGGGGAAAGCGCTATCCTCGTCCTGTTTCGGTTGCACTTGCTTTGTGCTGTAAATCAAGCTTTCACTTTCCTGGGAGATTGTCCTTGCGTTCCAATACCCATACTACCATAGTAAATAGTATGCCAGAAAAAGATTTAGTTCTCCCAATACACAGTATGTCAAATGCAGTATGCCAGAACTACAGGATGTTCTACTGCGTCCAGACGCATTTTGCAGTACACAAGCCAGCATGCTTCTCTGGCCATTCTGACCCACAATCCTCTGCGCGGCAGAAGATACATGGCATCGACCACAGATAGATTATAGCTCAGCTGACAGAGGCCGCGATGGCGGATGGCGGCGCATTCAAGTGATGACCAGTGGAATAGATTGTAATAATAAGAAGAGGAGTTGTTTAAGTGAACAAAATAATCAGAAAGATAACCAACAGCAAAACGACATCACTATGACAGAGGAATGCAGGTAAAGTTTAACTTTAATGAATATAACATGTTAGAATCTATAATGTATGCAGATATCCCTGAAGGTTAAAACTACTGGCGAATTCGATGAATGGCGTTAACGTTAAGATCTTGTGCATTCCAGATCGCAAACTTTTTCTTTCTGCTTCAAATTTCACACTTCGGACTGCAACAGATACATGAGTAAGAGGGTCAAAGTGCAGCGTTATGACCAAGTAGTATGTCCCGTTTGTACACATATTCCACACAACAGTATGTACTTTGTCAGGGCAGCTGCACTACATACTGACAGTAAAATTAAAATGTATGTAACCAGGAACACAGGGTGTACATGGTGACAGACAGAACTGCATAGTGAAAGTGAGTCTTACAGGGACAGGTTTAAATGCTGATGGTGTCATTAATTTAAAGCTATTATTTTGTGCAAGTAACATTTACTTTATAATGATAACTTGAAACAAACTTTTCTGTTTTCACCTAAAATATTTTGATGCAAATACACACCATTTTTGATCTCTCCACTGCTCTCACTGCAATACTTTTGAGTTTCTTGTGTTCGTCATGTACATGCACATCTCTGTAGAAAACTGTCACATACAATCTTTATACCTAGTCAAGATATCAGGTCTTCAGCAGAAATGTAGCTCTGCTGAACCAGGTTTCTTTTCCTCCTTGTATGACAGAGGATATTGTGTTGTTTACATGATGTTAAAGAGATTTGATAACTGCAGAAAGCTGACAGTCATCAGGTAGCCATAATGACTGATAACTTACTGTATGTGTTGTACAATCAAAGGTGAATGCCACTGAATTACAGCAATCAGTCTTCAGTGCAGGGGAGTTCTCTTGTCATAATATGCTGCCATTATCTAATGTGTCATTTTGCTCGATCTACCAACAGTAAAAATAAATTTGAAAATTGTACTATAGGTGTACTTCGTTCTTTCAGAGGTTAAGAATATGTTTGGTTTTTTTTGCATCCCAACACTTTTGCTTTTACAAGAAACTAATACATATCATTGTGTCACTTTAACGTGCCCAGCTATTATCTGGAACTGTAATAATTGGAATATGAGCTTATTCAGATTGCTGTACTTTAAGAAAAATGTGATATAGTATTCTTTGCACATTTGTTATTTGCAGTATACCATTAACAAACTTACAGCAGACCTAACAGTGGCTGCGTTTATACACAGTATCAGTTATGACGACATGATACTGGTTGCCAGTTGCTGACAGAAAGCTGCCTTTGCATTTTTGAAGAAGGAATTAACAGACCATTGTTTAAAATATCCAAAAAATGGATGGAGAGAAAGGACATTTGACAGTGGAAGGAAGGCAGGCTAGGATCAGACAGTGTAAGTTTTCCATTTATAACTAATTAAGATTGAGAACTATTAAGTTTTTTCAACAGTATAACATTTCTACATAATACATACAGCTTTGCTAGCATGTCTTGAAGGACATTAATCAATAATCTGATGTTCTCTCTTGTAGTGACAACATCCTGATGTCAGAGGAGAAACAGCGGATACTCCTGCTTGAGAGGGTAAATACACAAACGCTATCTATCACATTGAATTTGAGAGCATAAGACGCTGTGTTTCTGGATGTCTGTCCTCTTTTTAATTGATGTGATGTATGTTTCAGACTTTACACATGAAGGAAGAAGAAAACAAGCGCCTCAGTCAAAGACTGGTCAGTTATTATCTCTGTGGGCTATGTAGCACCTGCTCCACTAGGTGGCAGTAGCATCAAAGAGTAAAATCCTGACCCAGGAGGCCAAAGAGCTCAGAGAAGAGAAATAATTTTTCAGGAACAGTGTTATTAGAATGTGCAGAGGGATGAATTTTAGTGAAATGTGCAAAACAAAAACATGTATACAAATACACATATTAAAAAAGTACTTTTGTGTTTTGATATTTTATTCTAATCAGCCCTGACTTTACATAATTCACAAAGGATGGTGACACTGAAATTAGAGTATAATGTCAGGGTAAAAGTGCTCTTACTAATTACTACACCTATTTCTAGCAGATGCCCAAAATGTTAGAAGTCTGTAGCCAGTGTTGTTAACCATTCAGTGTAACACGTGTAACGTTGCCCTAATCCCTCTCTTTGTAGATGTCTCAAAGCATGTCGTCTGTGTCGTCACGGCATTCAGACAAAATCGCCATCAGAGAGTAAGTGAATAAAAAATAAAGCGTTGTACTGTTGTGATTTTTGTGTTTTAGCTGTTTTTGTTTTTATCTAAAACTCTGACCATCATTACATGCGGTGTAATTATACACATTATTGTATAATTACTTAATGTGTTGTCTTTTGTGATTATCATTTTGCGGAAGTCGGTGTCATCATCCCTTTGTGTCTTTGTGTGTCTCTTTTTCAGTTTCCAGGTAGGCGATTTGGTTCTAATCATCCTGGATGAAAGGCATGACAACTACGTGCTGTTCACAGTTGGTCCCACCCTCTACTTCCTCCACTCAGAGTCTCTCACTGCACTGGACCTCAAACCAGGTCAGCTATTGCCCAAATGTTTTGTGACAATGATGAGAACTGTAATGAAATAAATATGTAACAGTGGTAGTTGGTTATTAGATTTCATAAATCAGGCATGAGTGGATCTATAACAAAGATACTTTATGTACAGGTGTTCTCAAAAAACTGGTTTATGCTTTATTTTGACTGCAGTTTTCATTTTGGGTTTTATGTTACACGCACAAGCATTTATGTGTGGTGAACTGAGTGTTGAGTGAGTTTTTGTTTTTAATGAGTCGAATTGTTTTTACTGTTCAGCATCAGGGACCTCAAGACGGCCGTGGGTACTTGGAAAGGTGATGGAGAAGGAATATTGCCAAGCAAAAAAGGTACAGCATTTGCCAAAAGTTTTAATCTGTTTTTTGTTTTTTTGTGCCTTTAATTAATATTCAAGAACCAGTGTACTGACATAAATTAAATATGGTGCTGTGATTATTATTATTTTTTAGTTAAAATTTCCACACTGGGTTTAGATGTATTTATTTTTGATGTGTTAAATTGAGCCATGTCAGTGATGCTGTAATGTTCATGTATGCACAGTGTGAACCTTCTGTCTGTCTAACGAAGCTTTATTTTCTTGTCTCTTTAACTCCTCCAGGCCCAGAACAGGTTCAAGGTTCCTTTAGGAACCAAGTTCTACAGAGTGAAAGCTGTTCCATGGAACAGAAAAGTATAATAGCCAAGTAATGAGCTAAAATGTATATTTATATTGCTTAATTTTTGAACAGAAACTTCACATCATAATTCATAACTTGAAAATCGAAAGACCTTAAAAACGAGAGAATTAAGATGGTCATCATGCTATTTTCAGTTTGAGTTCAATATCCCACCTGCTACCACATTTTTTTGTTTTCTTTTAAACCCAGATTTGTTATTGTGGACCAAATGCTATTAACTTTATTAGGGCATCGCCCTATACACTGTGGCATTATGCCATTTGACCTGTGTGTAAAATTGAACAAAATTTGGATGTTAAATATTAGTTCTCATTATCAGCATTTGTCCTTTTGTGGAAAATACTGTGTCATTATCAACATAATTAAATAAAAAATATACATTTATTATAAATGTTTATGGAGGAATGTTCATGGCATGCATATTGATATATTTTCTTTGATTTACTTATCCAGATAAATGTTGTAGTTGGAAATGTAGTTAATGCTGTTTGTTACTCACAAAGCAGTGTGGCCCTCTGTCAATACTGAAATGTACATTATGGCTGACTGATGGAAACAGTCGTCTTTGCAATCCTTGAAATGCACTTTCAAAAACAATGCTTTTGTTGATTTGAAAAGGGAAGTTAATTGAGCTGTCAGAACTAAGTAAATATATCAGCACAAACTTCTCACTATCATAGAATATTGATATGTAGAAAGGAATACTTTGTGACTGTGTTTCATTATCGGACGACATTGTACATTATCCATCAGATCACACATGTAACAATAAATGACTGTATTGTAAAAGATAGAGTTTTGAAACAATAAAGGATTGATCCCAAACATATTCTGCTGTTTTTATCATGCCCAATTATTGTTGTCTGTATTTTGGAATTATATGTGATGCTAAGAAATGTACATGATGCTTCTGAGCTCACCGTTACAATCATTAGGGGGTGAAAAGTTTTCCTGGTTCACGGATAAAAACTAATTTACTACACCAGCAGATATCTGGTATTTTTCACCAAGACACTCTCCTCTGCTGAGATTTCTGTATTAACTAGCGAGAAACCATTTTATTATAGCTTGTTACTATTAAATAAAATACAAATAATAGTGACTTTTAGTGCATATATGATAAATAGCTTTTTAATGATGCTTTTAATATTTTCTGGGGGATTCAGGAGTCAACGTGGAATAGCACAGTATAGTGTATTCATTTGATTTAGCATTTTTGCTTTTGTGGAAACATTAATGTTGGCACGCTGCTGCAGGAAACAGACTTCAAAAAGGCTTCAAATCGGGGCCCAAGAACGATGCGGCCCTCATGGAGAAGGAAGCCCACCAACATCACTTTCCCAGTTCACAGCGGGGAGCATAGCAGCTCTCCGCCGAGCACTCTCTACCATGTGGGTCTAGGGGTGTTTTAACAATGTTTAGCTCTATTTTCTCCATTTAGCATAAGCCTGTTGTCACATTTGGATGGCTCCTTCATAAATTGATGGTGTGATTCCTACAATTTCGGGACAGGCCTGAATGACAAAATATGCAACACAACATTCGATACCGAGGTGGCTGGCAAGCACCAACCATGTGCACTGGACAGGCTCTTAGTGTAAATGTTTACAACCCCCCACTGAGCTCAGTGCTGCTGGGAGTCACTCTCATCAGGCTGAATGGGATTTAACATTGCCATGTGTAGTCTCTAGCTAGTTCCACCATTAAAACTGCCTTTGACTTGCTGTCAAACTTCTTTCTATAACACTTGACTACTTATCTTTAGTACTGTATCATATAATTGGCTGTTGTTAGGCAGGATGCATGGCAACTTACAACGTGGTGTGCATCTCCGTTTTTGTTCTGTGGTATTTATTTCAACAGGAATTTCGCATTTAATTTAACAGGAAAAGTAACAATAGTGTTATTTAAAAAAACAGTACATTACAATCCTCTGTTGAGTGTTTCATAATAAATAATAATTAAGTTAATTTCATGTAGAAGATCAAACGTAGAGATTATAAAGTGCCCAACAAGGAAATTAAACAAAATTGTATGGCAAAAAAAATCAGATGATCAAAAACAGAAACCTATACAACATGCATACATATAGTAACGTATGGATACACAGACACTGAAACATATCGCGCAAATTAAATTTTAAAAAAGCCTTTAAAAGAAAATACAAATTTTGCAAGTACGTTTACCATAGAAATACTTTTAATGGACAAAACAATAAATTATACACTATTATACTGACTATCATGCGGACTATTTTCTTTAATTTGTTTTTGTTGTTGTAAATATTAAAAATAATGTTACTGTGTGTTGAATCCTTGGAATGATCTAATTTATGAGGAAAAGCCTCACTAAAATTTTAAATTTAACTTTATACTGATTACTAGCAACATATCTTCATACACGAGTTAATTAAAATTAATCTCTTCTATCAGTATTGTGCAAAAAAGTTAAAAGGCAACCTGAAGTTTCTTACGTACGCAAGCATAAATGCATCACACACATACTCCAGTAATTGTATAAGGACAGGTATATTAATGCAGCTTTCAAATGCCATCAGCTGAAATCCAAAGACACATCATAATGGCTTTTCTTTGCATGTCAACATATGCTGGAGGCACTAAATTAAGGTTTAGACGAGTAAATGTGAAATATCAAAACGATGTCAGAGACAACTCGCAAAGAATGCCATGCAGTCTCAGATCTCGCCCTTTGTCACTGATATCCCCTGTATTTCAAGATAATACACAAGTTGTATTTGATTTCCCAATATCTCTGACACTATACTAGATAGACGGAGCTGCAAATAAACAAGCATTATTCGCAGAGTAAATATATGCATGAACTTCAAATGATGGATAAATGAAAATAAATAGGGAAGCCTTAACATAACATTTATATTTTCGAAATCTAAATGGAACGAGTGTGTTGAAGAAGAGCCAAGAGGCATTAAGGCTGAAACTGCAAACCAAGGAGTAAATCGACTTAATGCCATCACATTTCCACCCTATTCATGCCTAAGAAAAGGGTTAGGGAAAGAGATTAGGTTATATATCTGCTGTCAGGGACTGAAGAGACCAAGAAGAGAACTTCACCTAAACAGAATGATGATCAAACAGACATGCTTTAACAGACATGCTTCATAATCTCATCCGTTATTGTCCCCTCTCTGCCTTGACTACAGGTTCAGTAGAAAATCTTAGACAGGGGCAGATTAAATGTGTGATGAAATGTCTGAGAAATATGTGAGAATGCGCAATATAAGGATGGTTGATTTTCTACCCACATGACGAACATAATCACTATTAGTAACACATATCCACATAAATATGATAATTCAAATTTTAAACACATTTATTGGGTTCATATTGGAAATCATCACCATCTGATGGCATAGTTTTATGGATAATTACCGCCAAAGAGATAATGCAGCATATGAAAGGAAAGCTTTGAGGCTTCTCCACTCACTGGGAGGAGAGTGCGTAGGTTTAGTTGTGCATCTGAGCTGTACCCAAAAGGCAAATATGTGGAAAGTTTGGTGACAAGCATCCAGGCATGTGGTTAACAAGATTGCATCTGGTGAGCAGGAAGTGTAGGATATAACTAAACTACGTATTTAAAGGGCAAATTATTTTCACATTAAGTTCAATGCCATCGGTAATCCTTCCAAATATAGACAGAACTATTTCATTTTCAGTAGGAAAATAATTATTCAAATACCCTATAGTGCAAATCCCGTTAATTTAGTGCATGACACAGTTTTTGATTTCCTACCACAGAACAAAACGGAAAAAGAATCCACTAAACATTAAAATCTGTTGTCTTATTTTGGTAATCTGGCTGCTTACTGACAAGTAAATAATCAATACAAATAGTTCTGAAGTGTCTGAAAATAGACAGGCGATTTAAACTGTAACTAACAGCCATGCATTTTCCAGCTGCAGTGCAGTGTTGAGGAAATGACACCAGCTTTGATGGGTTGTATAGCTTTTGAGATGAGCCTCTTTATGCCGCTTGCAGTTCCATTATGGCTTTGTTCGAAAGCTTGTTTACCTGCTGATAACATACACTGGTGGATTCAGGAGCACCGATCCAAAATCTGCTGCCAAAGTCACTCAAGTCTCATTGTACTGCAGGAGGGGAAGAATGAAATGTTTATGCGGAGGGGAATGCAAATGCTAAATGTGAAATCAAACTATGGGACCAATAAGGGATCAGAATAACTTTGCCAGGTTTTATTTTTAGCCCAGTTGCAATGCTAGCTTTGTGGAACACTCTTCAGTTTAGCCTCTGTGCATCTGTGTGCTTAGGTTTTACTCTGTGGAGAAATGCTGTTCCAATTTTACCAAAATGTTCAAACTGCAGATTATTATTTTTTCAAATAGGTCGAGTCGAACATCATCTAATTCAATCAAGCCGCTTATTACTTTAATTAAACCGTAATAACCTACCTGGTTGAGGAAAATGCCTGATTGTGCCACTGTTTGCCTCTGATAATATTCAATATCAAATAACCAGCAGATCAAAAACTGCTCATCAAATCTCATCGTTGTACATCACTTGAATATTTTTGGATTTCACTGTTAGAAAAGCTATGGTCTCAGGTCAAAGGAATAGCCCCTTGGTTTGCATATTAAAGAGGATTTGCTAGACCTCTGTTAGCCATGCATCCCCATGCAGGCAGGTCTCCAGGGGGCCAGCAGGGCCCCACAGACGGGCAACTAGGGGGCCAGGTGACCCTGTCTCTGAGGTTAGCAGGAAACACTAAAGAGGGATGGGCAGGGAGCTGAGGAGCCACTGAGTGCGAGTGTGCAAGGCTGGTGATGGCAGCTGTCAATGGTTTGGAAGGAGAAGCAGACAGATTGTGCGTTCTGTTGGTGCAGCCAGTTCGCCACCTGGCAGGCTTTTCCTTGTTAGAACTTCTTGCTGTTTCTGTTCTCATCAGAGAAATGTTTTTCCTCTTATCCTCTGTGTTCAGGGGAAGTTAAATTTGTCAAAATGTTTAAAGATGTTTAGTGAAATGCAATTGTTTAAAGTATGCTCTGTGTATTCTACAGAGCTGCTGCTGCTTTTGTTTTTTTAACCAACACGGTAAAGAAGATATATTTATGAATGTAAACGCTGCTTTAAATTACGCACTACTTAATTAAAAAAAAAAAAAGTAGCCACATACAAAATTAAAAAAATACAGAGGGTACGCCTTGTGAGTGTTGACCCTGTGCTACATTATTTAACTGTGCTTGTAAGAAAAGGATATGTTTTAAGGGGTAGGATTTACTTATAATAAATAATCTGGAACTTTCAAATCCCATCATAGCCGTAAATACTGCTCCATGTTGTTCACTTGTTAAGAAGAAATGCAAACGTAAACCATGAAAAGCTTAAAAGTACATTTAAAAATCAAATTTGGCAGTCAGTCCTTGTTCCAACAGGATTAAAAAAAGTCTTTCATTTGATATAAATATATGCAAAGAGAGTGGTGTGGTGATCTGGGTGCCAGAGGTGGCGCTTTACTCTGGATATTCTGGCTTGGGCCTGTAAGGGACATAAATTAACATGAATTAACACATGCATGCAATAAGAAAATAATTAATTCAAGTTATCAGTCACCTCTTCCATTCCAGGAATCTGATTGACAAGATAAAGTAATGTGCAAACTGCTTTTCAAAGCTAACAGCCTGGAGCACCCCTCCTATTAGTTAGTCATTCCCTCAGTATCACACCCGGAATCTGTCATTTCACAATTTTCTCCTATAATGCATATGTGCCGCTCTCACCACTCCACTACAGCAACTGCCATCTAACAAGTTGACACAGAGAATGATACAATTCACGTCCAGTATTCAGTTCCATATACAGCAAGCATCTGAGGCAGACGGGTCAAGAATATGGTACATTCTGTTCTCTCTCAAAATCGCTTTTCCAGGACTCTAGAGAAGCTAGATGAAGCTCCCATGATATCCTTCAAACACCTTCGGCAGTTTTTAGGATTTAAAACACTCAACCAGGTGTAAAAATAGTCTGTGTTCATGAAATTATGCAACATCTCACACCTGTCTACTTTACAGAAATCTTACTGTGATTCCTGGTCGTCATGCTAGTTTTTTTTTTAGTTTTTTTTTACCATTATTAAACAAACAAATGCGTTGTCTATTTTACAGGCCAAAACTAGATGTCACATAACACTCAAAATAAATGCAAATTCATATATAGCATATACGTAGCATCCACAGTAAGACAGGTCCTCAAAGACAACGAGAAAGCTTGACGGTTTAAAACAATTAAATTCCTCATGAAACATGTTTTGAATGTGACCTTTGAGCGCTCGATGCAGAGGTTGTGTTTGCCTATAAAACGTAGCCTATTTTGCAAATTATTACAAATTTTACAAACCCAAACTGGGACGTACGAACATTCAGTTTTGTGGAGTTGCTATGCTACGGCAAATAGCTAACATTAGGCTAGGCTACATTATTGTCTCCATGCTTTTGAATCAATATAATGACATTTTTTATAAAAAATGTTTTTATTAAGAATTTACAGCCACAACAAATAACATGAAGTTCGATCTGTAATCAACACATCTTTAGATAAATAGGTCAGTTAAAGCATTTTCGTCCTTTAGCATGTTGTGTGCTGCATTAGCTAATTTAGCCTGCTAGCATTAAAGAAGAAGCCGGGGATGTTTTTATTTTTTTATTTTAACATAATGGCATTTTCTTATCAATTGTATAAAAATGTTGTAGGGGAGACTGGGTTTGGTTAGCACACAGCGATTTTCTGGTACTTAAAAGGTCACAGAAACAGAAATGTAACATTAAAATGTTTGCTTTGAGGGTAACATTTATTTGTCATAGTATCAAAAGTAAAAAAGTGGTCTTTAAACCAAACGGCGTTAGACAGAGATATTAGAAATGTGTTGCTTCTAGTTAATAGACAAAGGAATCAGCTATATTTTGAAATAGTATTTGAAAGTCTGTGGTGAGTGATGGTTAACATGGCTAACATAATTTCATCAAAAAAATTGGGTCAAATTTTAGCAGGGTTTGGGGGTTGGCTGGCAAATGTGCCAAACAATTGAAAAATTAAGAGTTGTAACTATAGCCTAACAGAATTTTTGAGAGGTTAAAGCAATTTTAAAAGAATAAAAATATTGCTTATATGGTTAGCTAATTACTATTGTTTTGAATGGTCATTAGCAAAAGTAACCGGACATTCCTACCAATAGGCTACATTGCTTAAAAATGTTTGCATTTAAAAATGAACAGCTACTGTATTAAATATTCATGTTTTCTGGTTGTGGTTGAACTAAATGTTCAAATTCTTTCTACTGTCTGCTTCATTTTTTGTGACTATAGCATTTTAACATTGTGCCAGCCAACCCCAAAACGTGTTGCAACCAACCCTGGGATGGGGCTGGTTCGCACAAATGCACAATATGACTTTAATTACAAATTTGCAGCTAAGACTGTACCCTTTAATTTGCTGCTTGTTAGAATATTATAAGATAAATTATACCAGAGAAATATGTACAAGAGTTAACAAGAGTTAGCAAAGCATTTCAATTATTTCTAACATTGTCTGCTATGTTAGCTAGTTTAGCCTGGTGCTTGAGTCGACCCTCGCTAATTGTTCTATTTCTAATACCTGCATTTTTTTAAGAAGTTGGATACGTTAAAACAGCCTTTTTCTGACTTATTAGGCTTTATTTAACCGATCTGGTTACAACGATTCTTGAGTTGACTAGTTTAGTTCAAGTTAAATTAAGCTAGTTAGCAGCATAGCATTGTTAAGCTAGATGGAACATCATTTAGCTAGTGAGCACAGTAGCAAATTAAAAAAGTTATACATTTTGCCAGTTATAATTGTGCTTAATTTGTATTGTCTGGGTGTTTGCTTGTGTGCATATGTTTTGTTAGCTATGTGCAATGTTTTATCATTATGATAATTATAATGCCATTTAAAGAGTATAACGCAGCTATGAAATTAGTTTGCAAAAAGGATTAGTTTGTCAATATGTTTATGAAGTAAGAGCAAAGTGGCTGAGGTAAAGCAAGCTGCAAACCAAACAGCACACTTGTCCAATTTGGGTAGAGAGGAAAAAAAAACTCCAGAGGATGATAGTGTGCACAAAAGTTGTTCTGTTGCCCGTGAGTGTGGTGTCAGCCAGTCCCAGTCCCTGCGGCCCTCACCGTGCACTGTGCAGGCCTGACGGGAAACTGACTGCAGCTCAGGACATGGCCTCGTTTGTTCACGGTCCCCCCTCTCTGAAAAGAGTTATGCTGTCTGTTTTGAATGGACAGCGTTTTTCTTTGTGTGCTCGATCAAAACAGAGGGCAAAGTTAGTCAGCAAGTTGCATAGCTTCTGCATTCTGATTCTTCAAGCCTCTTTTGTATGAAGTTTAGCACAATGTTTTACACTGTGTTTGACCTGAATGGCATGCTGGAGGTAGGAACCTTTTTCCACACTACAAAATAGAAAAGGGTAGAATGTAATTTTGCTATCAGATATTACTCATTCATGCTTTTTTTGCTGTAGAACTAAAGTAAAAATGATCACATGGGTTAAAAAACTCAGCTATAATACAGAAAATGACAGAGTGCAGTGTTGCTGAAATATTTATATGCTTTTATCTGATCTATTTCCTAACCACAAGGTATTTGCCTGCGAATCCCTGGCACTTTTGATATTACCTGAAGGCAAATGGTATATAGATTTATACAAGTTATTTACAACAACAGCCAAGCCATTCCTCTGGAAACTAGGCTGCAGATCAAAGGATTGTTTTGATCTCTACTTAGCATATTTGTTTAACCTAGCCAGTGATTCTGAAAAGTGCACAAGCTTTTCGGTGATATGCAGAGCACCCTTTATCCGTCTTTTTCTTCTGTTAGCTCTGGATTTAAGTACTTTCTGTATTTAGGAGACAACTGGATTTGCCAGCTTTTGAAATTTAGTTGCCCACTGCTAGCAGTCTTGGCACTCAGAAATAGATAACTAGGTATGTTCCACTGCTAATCCTGATCGGCCTTGTAATAGTATTTGCGGACTGTACAGCACTCAATTAGGGCATAATGTGCTATTTTTATTTCCTTTAAGTTGGATTAAATGTGAAAACATGTTTGTTTTTTTTCTCAGTTTCCATCCACTGTTTACCGTGTGGGTACTTTGCAAAGTATTGTTTTATACTGTTTCAATCAGTACCACTCTCTCCACACAGGATTGCAAAATGTCAGGAGGAAAACAATGTCCAAACGCTCTCTAAAAAAGGTGCCAGGGCAATCAGGAAAATTTCTGGAATGCTTAAGAGAATGCATATGCACACAATGCCCTAATTCTCTCTTACTTTGGGTTTGGGAAAGATGAGCCCAGGTTTATTGAGAGCCAAAAAAGGGGGCAGATGGCTCACAAGAGGGATAAACCTGGGAAGTCATGCTGTAAATGTGTTTTACAGAAAACAATGAAAGGAGCGGACAAAGCGATTGTGGCAAAGTCCTTTGGAAAATGGAAAAGCAGCTCTCTAAGGTCCAGGACCATGGAGAAGCCGGATGAGCCGTCCGAGGAGAGTAAGGAGGAGAGCCTTTCCAACTGCACCTGTGAAGCCCCCCAACTCGGCAAGAAACCAGTTGGTAAAAGTACCTTATTTTCTTATTTCAAATCCATTCACACTGCTGTGTCTCTCAGCTTATTTTTTTCTTGTGGCAATTTTAATTATTACTGTGGTGACTTTTTTTTTTTTCATTTGACTCTCTGGCCTGCCATATCCGGTGAACAAACAAACCACATTGTTGGGCAGGAGAATTCCTTTTGAGGCAAAGTGTGTCTCCGATGATACAGTGTTGCCAGAAAAAGACAAAGCAAAAAATAGCAAACACAAAAACAGTCACAGGTGCATGGGAAAAAGAGAGAACCGAGTGAATGGTCACTGCGGTCCCCAGGAGGTCTTTCAGTGTTAGCCAGTGCGGTGGGTGGACTTCTGACAAGGACGTTGGTTAGCAGCCAGGTGGAGTGTGTAACTGAGAATGCCTCTGTTTATTCTTTTCACATGCTAATGTGGCTCCTATGTGACTTTAATGCGGCAAAACTTTTTCTTGGAGTTAACATTTTTGTTGTTTCAATACCTGCTCTTGTATCACAGTGGTGGGCTGATTCAAAGGCTCCACGCTCTTTCATATAGGCTTGGGACGGTGCCAGGGATAGAGATATATTAACTGTGCTGTATGTAAAGAAAGATTTTACACCGGTGGAATATTTTCAGTACAAACGGGTACAAATTTGGCTTTTAGAAACATGAACAGGACATTGTCATTTGGGTTAAAATCATGATTATGGGACATTTTTTTAAAGCATTAACATCACTACAGATTCCTGGAGGAGGCAGTTCTGGTGGTTCAGCGTTTATGTGGTGATAGGTATGTAACAAAGCAATATGGTCAGGCAAAAATGGCTTTCATCTGCTCTTTATGATGAATATTAAACCACGCAAGATTTGGCTCTTGTCTTATTTGCAGCCAATTATGCTCCAAATAGTATAAAATGTGTACTACAGTATCTTATAGACTCGCATCCATCCAAATAAGAGAAATGAGGCTTCTGACACTGCAATGAAAGACTACATGAGGGCCCAAGTCCTGAGCAAATGCACCCCTATGTGGACAAAGTAAGAACAGTGGGGTATTTAGATGAAACACACCATGCAGTCCTTATAGTGCAATTGTATCTCTTTCCTACATTGCTATCTAACTTGTTAGTATAATGGGCTATCAATATTGCAGTAAACATGCTCTAAAATATATCTTTCATTAGTTCGTGAGCCAGCCTAATGTCTAATCCAGGAGCACAAAAGAGCAATATGGCCTCACACTATGGGTCTTTCCATACCTTGTAGTGTACGATCTGTAAATAGCTTAAAAGGCATTGCATCTGCCATCTGCACTTCTAGGAACTCTTCTGCATAACCATTAAAACAAGCTGTCTCAGAGGACATCATTCGTATTTCAGCCTCAACCCTGAATTACTGTGTGTTCATTATAATTATAAGGGAGGAGTGTTGCCAGGCTAGCCTGCAGAATGCCAGGTGCACACTTCCATAATCTACCATTTTAAACAACTCAGAGCATTAACAACAGTATCTACATGCTATTCAGCCATTAGTTCACTTTGGCTTTCATGCTCAAACTCACATCAGTCATCCGAGCATTTTGTTTGCCGCAACAGACATACAGGAAGAAAGTGCAATACTTTGTAGTGTTCCATTTTCCTAAGCCTGCTTAGGTTATGTGACTGAGCCATGCCGCTGTGTGAAATTTTATCCCGATACTGGCACTGTATCCTTGTGAGGGAGTCTTGTAAAATAGGTTTACTTAGCGCCTTTGCTGGCATTTTCCGAAGATAGCAAATGCACAAACACTGTCCATGATCGGATTAACTGTTCAACAAAATGATGTAACTCTTTGTCTTTCTTGTGTGGCATAGGTTTCTCTGCTTAAGTTTAGTGGTCATCCGGAAGAGAATGGAAACATTTGAAATCCAGTCACATCATTATAATCCATATATTATAAATGTAATAGATGACAACCCTGGTTAGTCATCCTTTGTCACATAAATGTGCCATGTGACTATACCCCAGAGTGAATCACTCATCCACTAAATTCACTAGATTTTCCAGATACTGTCTCAAACTGCACAACAACGATCCTTAATTAACACAAGTCCTAATTTGTAAGGCATTTAATTTTGAACTTAGCCTGATGTTCCTCTCCAGTGTTGAGGCACAGGATTTAAATTGCATGTGATAAGTGTGAAAGATTTTTTTTAAGCATCCATATACAGTATAAAGTACGCTATGCCAAGTACACAGAGAACAGGAATTTGCACCTGAGGACATATAGCTATACATCCAGAGTCACAAGGTGTGTCAAGACAAAATGTTAATTACACAATTTATGACAGAAATCAGTTGAAATATCTCCACGGATCTCGCTTATTTACATTTTAATTACTACTATTACTTATTCTTATTTTTTGGATGTGACCTTAGCAAGCCCAATTCCTCCCCTACACTAGAAAGGAGCAAAATGACTGTTTTCCACTGGAGGTTTAGATGCTTGTTTATCACTTTTAAATACCATCATCTTTGCTGAAATCCCCTCTCAAAAGAACCTTTCACTTGCTGGAATAAATTCAAATTAAAATTTAAATCCCTCTTTGCATTTCTTCAGCCTTTTTTAAAATAGCTGCCTCCTTTTAGAAAGCTGTTTATGTAGTGATCTGTTCATAATCCAGTTTGTTTCTCAACAGCGAAAAACACAGAAATCGTATTATCACTATCTTGGAGAGATGATGCGAGAAATCAGGAAGTATAAATGTCTGGATCTGTGGAAGTTTTCAAAGTTGTAAAGCTGAAGAATGTGGCAAAAGCCTTTTCAATAAAGTAGTCTGTAACACTGCGATTTGACTTGCAAATATGCAGAAATATAAAGTACATTGTGCCGATAACTCAAAAAACATTTCACCAACCTTTAGCAGAGCTAGTGTACAGATAGACAATGTGTGCTCATTCAACAAATCCACAATATTTTGGCATGTTTCAGACAATGTAGACAGTATTCCTCACATGCTGCAGATAGATGGCTCATCAGAAATGTTGATGTGTATGACATACAGCTATTTGACTGAGAACTGAGAGATTAACCCTTGGCACTGAGGCTGACAGGTCACGCAGATCTCTGTAAAGAGCTCTTTTTAACCTCTTCTTAATCTTAGGAGGCGCTCACCTTCGAATACACAGAGAAAAACAATATCTAATCAGAAATGTAACAAATATAAACAAAATAAGCAGACATTTACATGCAATGCCTTTTGATAACAATCCGTCTCAGATGTAAAATGACGCAGAAGAGGCCATAGGGAAATTTAATTTGCTCAAGCTAGATTGGATTTATTGTTTGGAAACAAATTATAATTGTGTCTCCAGAAAGTTAACCAAGATCTAAACAAAAGGAAATCAATGACCCACCCCCATTAATCACTCAAAGCCAGCTACTTGTGCTGAAGAAACTAACTTCATAATCAATTTCTTTGTTTTGCTCAAAGGACATTTGCATTTTAGTTCATGTCAGCAAGCTTCCTGTGTCTGGTGCAATCAAAAATTGCAAGCCATCCACATTAATGGAGTTTTTTTTTTCTATTTATTCAAGTGCATATCTCTGAATACTCAAGATGATTTTAGCTTATTATGCAAACTACCCTACAAATATTTTAAAGACGGAGGAAAAAAATATCCTTTTGAGTGGCAGACTTAACTTTTCTGATGCTTCTCATGCTTCCAGTGTCACAGTAAAACATGCTTTCTGTATGCTACATCCTCTGACATGTTTTCTTTTGGTTTTAATGACTAACCAACCAATATCTGCGCCTTAGGATCTTGCAATTGAGCACCCACGGGACTTCTGAGACCAGACAGAAATGCCTCCTGTTAGTTGTGTCTAGACATACTATTACGGCCACCAAGGTCATTATCAAAGCACGCATTATACACACCTGTTACCATTGTTTAGATGCTCGTTTTTGGCTGAACATCCAAGCTCTTATCTGGCCATTTGTAGGCGTGTCTGCTTCATTGTCTGCCCGCCGGAATAGAAAAGATGGGCAGGGACCCCTAGAGACGCCCAGATTTGGACCTAACCTCTCAATGACACAACACAATAAGTCCACGGCCTATGAACTACAAAAGCCAGACATCGACTGACCGGTCATGCATTGATTCCTGAGATGTAAGCAATCAGATGCTCTCATGTGAGGGCAGTAAATGTAAGGAGCCAGCAGTGACCACTAATGACTGATGCTTTTAGTTGTTACTGGATCATTTGAACATGCAGTAATATGTATAATTATGACATTTAACCATGTTGATTAACATTTTTCTGGATCAGCGTGGTTTAGGGAATTAACAGTGAATGCTTATCTTCCATGCACCGTCACATACAACTTTTCATGTGATTTTTACACCACAAACATTGAAGCTTCGTAGCTTGTCACTGATCTGTGGCCAGTTAGTCTCAATCAGATGCTCTCATTTCAGGGCTGTTAATGTAAACAAGTAGCGACCACAGATAATTTATGCTTTTAGTTGTTACTGGATCATTTAAACATGCAGTAGTATAGATTATTATTAGTTTTAGGGATTACCAGTGAAAGTTTGAGGGCGGTAAATGTAGAGAAATAGTGCTGACCACTAATGACTGATGCTTTTTATAGGTACTGATAAATAATTGAGATAATTACAAACAACCGCCATTTTAATCAACTGTTTTTCTGAAACCATGCAGATTTAGCAACTGCAAGTAGACGTTTATTACCATGAACAAAACAAACAGTCTTAATTGTGATTTTTACATAACTAAAGTTGAAGTTTGGTCATTTGTCGCTGATCTTCGGCCAGTTAGTTGCATCAGATGCTCTCGTTTATGATAGTAAATGTAAAGAAGAAGTAGTGACCACTTGTGATTTATACTCTTCATTGGTATGGTAAATAATTTATACCTGCAATTATACAGATACTTGTGAAAGATGACCATTTAAATTAGCCATTTTTCACACAATGTACAACTTTAATTGTGATTTTTACACCAAAAAAGTAAAAGTTTGGTCATTTGACCACTAATAATTTAGGCTTTTACTTCTTACTTGATCGTTCAAACATGCAGTAGTGTAGATACAGAGTGCTGTAGACATAGTAGTATAGATTATTGTGAAATTTAACCATGTTCATCATCCTTTTCCTGTATCTGCATGGTTGTAGGAATTACCAGTGAACGTTATTTACCATGCACACAGTGTACGGCTTTAGTTGTGATTCTTACACCACGAAATTTTGCCATTTGTGACTGATCCTTGGCCAGTTAGTCACAATCAAATGCTCTCATGTGAGGGCAGTAAATGTAAGGAACCAGCTGTGACCACTAATGATTAGTGCTTTAAGTTGTTACTGCAGTAGTATAGATTATTATGAATTTCAACCATGTTTATCGACTATTTTTCTGGATTCGTTTGGTTGTAGGAGTCACCAATGAGCATTTATTTCCATGTGTGCAACATACAGCTTTTAATGTGATTTTTACACCACTGAGGTTGAAGTTTGGTCATTTGTCACTGATCTTTGGCCAATTAGTTGCAATCAGATGCTCTTATGTGAGGGCAGTAAATGTAGAGAACAAATAGTGACCACTACTAATTTATGCGTTTTAGTTGTTGGTAGATCATTTAAAAATGCAGTAGTATAGATTATTGTGAAATTTAACCATGTTCATCAACATTTTCCAGGATCTACATGGTTATAGGATTTACCAGTGAATGTGTATTACCATGCACACAATGTACGGCTTTAGTTGTGATTCTTACCCACTAACTTCTTCACCATTAATGTTGAAGTTTGGTTGTTTGTCACTGATATTTGGCCAGTTAGTTGCAATCAGATGCTCTTATGTGAATACAGTAAAATGTAAACTACACGTACTGACCCTCAGTGCCTGATGGTTTCCATTGGTACTGATGAGGTCAATAATTTAGACCTGTGATTATTAAAGATAATCAGTGATTGTTCTAGCACCACAAGGATTTACCAACTTCAACTAGACTTTCATTACCGTGCAATCAACAAACAGCCTTAATTGTGTTTTTTTTTTTTTTAACACCACAAACATGCGTGTTCGGTCACTTTTCACTTTTAGTGAAACTGTGTCCTTGGCTACCTATTTATTATATCAGTTTTTGAGGACTACCCAAGTATGTTATACCCCATGAGATGACGATTTCATGAGTTTGGACAACAAACTCCAACATAACAGAGACCTAGTTCCAAAAGGCATCAGTTGAAGGCAGAGATAGAAGACATCCTATATTTGTCCATAAAACATTTGAAATGTTATTGAAGTGTCTTCAAAGGACACCGAATAAACATATTGTAAGGTTGCCCACGGTCACACACACAAATCGCCCCAAAGGGGATTGCTGGGAAGTAATCTAATCATTTCTTTTAACTGAGACACAGTGACATGCAGTGTAGATAATGATCCCCATGAAAAATGTACTGTATTTTCAAAAGAATATTCCCTGTCTGCTGACATTAACATAAAGATAGTTCTACATCCTGGAGCCATATCAACAACATGTACTTATGTTTGGTTCCTCATATTTGCATATGCAAATATTTTTTTTAAATTTTAATTCAGTCCTTTTATGTGACTTTGTGTGATGAACAAGCGGCATCAAGTGGTTGCACAATGAGGGTTCACCACCACCAAGAAGAAGCATTTATGTCATTTTAGACCAAGCTTATAGCATTATAGCTGAAATTAACCACAGTTTAATATAGATTTTTACACATCTATCATATTCAATGGCACAGTGTGAATATGCATTGTTGTTTGGGTGTATGGGCTGCCATGCGAAATTAGTCGCTTTGCTTTGTTGGAATAACGGGGCGGGGTGTTGAGTGAGGGGGTTTGTTGAAGTTATACCGCTGACATTTTGATCTCTGCAGTGCATTAGAAGAATTCAGTTAAACATATTTGTGTAGGTTTCACGGGAGGAAGGTATAGTGCTCGAAACAACAGGGTGCCGTGACCCTTCACTTTGCTTACATAATTTGCAGCAGAATGCAAAAAGCTTTTAGACACAGATGTGACCCATTGTAATACCTTTCTAAATGCAATCAAACACTTTCTACAAATATGAGCAGGACTTTTTAAATGTGAACCCTTGTTTGACATGTAATTTTGTCCAACCCACTCCTCTTTCATTTCTCCATCAGCTCTCTCCAGTTATGCCCACATTTTCAGTTGATGAAATAGCTTGACAAAACACTAGTTTGTGTTCTATGCCTGCTTTGAATGAGGTCTTTTTTTTTTAGAGATTTAAACAGATGTTGGGGCCAAAAGAAAATGTAACATTTTGTAATGGCGGTGCAGTGTGGTTCTCAATATGTTCCTCTCTCACAATTTATCAAGATTGCTTTACATGAGTTTTTTGTGTGTGTGTGTTTTCTTCCTGATTTCTAGCTCAGGACATAAAATAATCATCCCCAGAACAAGCTGTTTGTAACCTCGCATGGAGATTGTCTGCATCAGCAAACAAAGAACATGTTATTTGATAAGATGCTTAGATAGATGATTCTTTACTTTCATATGTCTGCACGATTACAAGGCACAAATGGTGAAAAGAGGGGGAAACCAAGCAGGTCGACTCTCTTTGTATGTCTCTTTCACAGTGTACCATGAATTGCCTCTTGAAGACAGTTAGAAATTAGACTTTCAAATGAGGCATTAAACAAGGTGATGATCAACTGCCAAACCTTAAGTAATGATATTCTCCATCCTCAAGTCCCCAGCCTTGCATAACCAAATGCACAAATCACAGAAAAAAGAACTGAAAATACATTATTATTACATATTGTGTTCACACGTCAGTCCCCGGGGACCGGGGGGGACATCACCGACAGATAAGCATGTTTGGGTGGCCCCTACCATCAGCTGGGGAAGGGCTGCGCTTGGATCTTGAGGGGGGCCCCCTCATGGGTATCACTTATTTTAAATCCTGAGCCACACCATCTCACCCCCCCTCTCTTTTGCCCCCCTCGCCCCAGGCTCCACCCAGAAGTGTGGTTGCCTTTGTCATTGTAATCTGGCCCTGTTTGCTAAACGCTTCCACTGTTTACTCTCTGCTATGGGGGCTTGTATGAACAGGAGTCAGCAGGACGCAGGGTGACATCACTTTGGCTGGGGGGGTGTTTGAAAAGCTGCATTTGTGATTTCTCGGGGCCCCTTTCTTCTTTTATTCTTCCCTGTCTCTATCCAGGCCTGTCGAACGCATGAGCTAACTCAGGAGGCTAACATGGCCTACAGGGAGGAATTACACCTAATTACTTGAATAACTGCTAGGCAGCAGCCTTCCGTAGTCACCGAAAATCATTTCCAGGTCCCTGCCTTTTACTGATAGCCAGACTTCTTGTCACAGAAAAGCCCAGACAAAGCTTTTACATTCAAATGGTCCAGGAGAAATGAAACAGACTGACAGGTACAAACATTAAAAAGGGGGGAAATCAAATTAACAGACAAGGATTTCATATCATCTATTTTTGTTGTTGCCGTAGCGATAAAGTCGCAGACATTGAAACTGGTCTGTTGAGCCATTGTTATCATCCCTGGCCATCTGCTGCTGAGGAGTGACATTCCCTCTCATTTGCATGATGAGTGATGTATGAGGAGCTTGGGAGGGCATATGCCCTGGTCTTATGACAAAGCAAGAGAAAGTTTTTTTTAAACACATAGAATAAGGATTGATATATATGAATAAGGCTGGAAGAAGGAGCAGCTAAAAAAAGGGAATAAATCACCTGTGAGTGTATATGTGTGTGCACACGTGTGTGTTTGCCTGCATTTATGTTGCATCTTCGCTAAGCGCACACAAATCTGTGGTGTCTGTGCATGTGTCTGTGTGAGTGTACGCGCGCATGAGTAGAGGCTAGTGCGCGCATCTGCCTTCTTGTGTGCCTGTTTGTGTGTTTTGCGGATGTGGGAGTAGAGCGAGGAGGGGGGTTGGTGGCTGTTGATGTGCAAATGTGCATCATGTTGAAGGGCTGTGAATGGGGAGGTGTGACGTAAAAAGGGACCCGAACGCAGGTGCTTATCTCGAGGCTGTCAAAGGCACAGTATGTCATATTCCTGGGGACTACCTTTCAAAGCCACAGCACCAGCTCAGCTATCAAGAGACTGGGAGAAAATCAAACTTTTTGGATCACAGCACTAGGTTGGTGTCAAAGTTCTTTTTATTTAATATACTGTCAGTTTGGTCAGCATTTATCATCACTGATACTCTGTGTCGCATACGTGAAGCCTTTTAGCTCATGCTGTTAGATGCTGTCATGTGAAAACAGGAGTGTTAAAAACTTAGATTTGCACTGAGATTTACTCAGCTGCTAAACTTGTGTTCTGCGGATTTCACGAGCTTATGTGAAATAGCATTGTGCTGGCAATTGTTTTCAACTGTGTCAGGCAGTATTTAGAAAATATTGCACTGCTGATGAACATTGTTTGCTTGATACAAATCAGTGTTCTTAAAATCTTTGCTGGAAAGCGAGCGCAGCTTCAGTGCAGGTTTCAGACAGTTTGAGAAGAGATTAAATGGCTCAAACTGTTTTTTGAGAGGCATGACCTATTTTTGATCATCCAGATAGCATGAGATACTGTCTATCTAGATTAAATTCACAGCATTTGTGTGGAGTATAAGCTTGTCTTAGAAGAGCACATGTTCGTATTGTGTGCAGAGACAAAGCATTGTCAGGTTGCCTGTGGCTTTGACAGTGACAGCTGTACATACAAGACCACTGAGCCTAATGCACTTAAACATTGACTCTGTGTTCCAATAACATATTTGAACAGTCAGTGAAGTATTTTATTGCGTCCTGCTCTGGCTTTCTGTAATTTGCATTGTAAGTCTGGTAAAGTTAGAAAACTACATGCTAATGTTGACTGTAGTGTGGCAGTAATATTGTCTACAAATCAGATTTTGTGTTATAATTTGCCTTAGATTTGTCTTAACTCATCAAAGCATTACATCCTGATCTGAATATCTGTAATTATCTGCACTGTGACTGTGGTAAAGTTTAAAAAAAGATATGCTAATGCTACATGTAGTGTGATCACAGTCTACCAGTGAACTTTTGTCTTATATGTTGGCAAGTTTGAACAAATTCAGAGGGGCAAAAGCACTCGACAGTCTCCAGAGCAACTATTGATTTAGGAGGACGGATGTTGGTTGGAAAAGTTCATCATTTACTAGTAACGTGCGGCACACTAATGGCTCAGGAGCTGCTTTAATATCCAACTTTAAGTTGTGAAACACAAGTAGGATATTTTTAAATGAGAGCAGATTTAGGCCTGAGTCTTTTTAGATTCAGATTATTCTTATGAGCAGCAGAAAATGAACAATCTAGAGTCTATAAGTGAGAATATGTACGTAAACTAACATCTGCCAGTCATATCTATTGCCATGTCTTTCAGAGACTTTATACTCTGCGACTGAGGTGTTAAATCATTTTTAGGTTTGGAGAATTTCACCGGAAAATTTGGAAATTTTTCAGTGCTAAAATAAATTGAAATGCCGGTTGTCATTCTGCCTGTTAGCCTCCATTTAATCACAACTCTGATCAGCTTATTCCAGTCAGCTCGCATCTCTCAACAAACAAGAAAAGAGCAACAAAAGACATTAGATAACGCAGCATTGTGTAACAGTGTCACATCTCGGTAATCCTTTGAGAAAGTTTGGCGAGTTATTCAGAGGCGATAAGAAGACAGGACCTGTGAGCGAGGTTATAAAGTTACACCTCGACTCTTTGTTTTAATTAAAAGCAGCACAGGCTGCAGCAGGGCTGTGTGGTACAGCAGTGATAAGTGAGAGGCATTATTCCTCTCTGCTCCCCGCCCTCTGCTTCAAAGCACAGGGATGTTAGTTGCTACACAACATATAAATGTAACCTCTGCTCGCCTCCAGGAACTGTCCATGGTACCTGCTGCAAAACAAAACTGGAGCCACTGACTTATTCACACAGCTGCAATGCACACGAAACTTCTGTAGTGGAAAATAAATATTTTCACCTGTTTCTATCAATCTTCAAAAAATAAATAAAATATAAAGTTATTCAGATTTCTAATACCTTCTTTTAATTTTAAGTCAACAGCCGTCGGGTGCACACAATGTACACGACAAAATCACGCGAAAATGCTCAGCATACATGTCAGCCTCTTATATATTGTGTTACCTGCTTTTTTTTCACCCTACTCAAACTTCAGTTAGTTAATCCAGGAAAATGAATTATGTGGATTTAATTCAACAAGGTCTCAGAAATGATCCATCTGCTGTTGAGCAGCTGGTGAAAGGATAAATGTAATTAATTACTTAACTTTTGAACAGTATTCCAGACAAAAACACTGCTGTTTATGTGTCCTGCTGGGAAAAAATGTAAAGCAACACTGTGATATATATACACCTTTCAAATTATTATTTTCTCTCTTTAGTTCTTAGAAACATATTTTAATTAAATAGTCTGTTCAGGTAGCCTCCTATATCGTTTAAAATTAGTATTGTGTAAATGTATAATCTATGTATGTTTAAATATTTGTTATAATATATGACTTTAAAATGTTATTAGTAAGATTGCATAAATTAAATTTCAGCCATAATAAAAAATTAAAATAAATATTAAAATATATAATTAAGTGTGTAGAATTGTAAGTAAAAGCAATCCTTATTATATAAACGATACAGATTTACACTGTAATTTTTTTATTTTTTTTTCTAGTTGTTCCTTTAGAAGTGGACTGATCCTGTGCAGACACTAATTATTACTACAAAAATCATTTTAAAATCTTAGTTAAATGTTAGTGTTGTATAATGGCAGTCATATTTCGTAGCTTGGTTCTTCTTTACAGCAAAAATGATGTTAAAATGTTAACAAGGTTAAAACAGGTGGGATTTTCCTAAAAAAGATAATTAAAAAAAACAACAACACACACATTAAAAAAAAAAACCTTTTTAGTAAATACTTATATTTGCTTGACAGGGCAAGACTATGAAATGTTCCCAATTAATATTACATGGGATTTTATTCCGCCTTTCTTGTTTTAAAAATATATTTCAGAATTTACCTTGATTGTAATATACCTCATTGGCTGTGGTTTTGTTTGTTGGCCTAACTATAAAGGATCTGCTTATACCCTTGTGGGTTGGGAAGAATTAGGATTTATGAATTTATTTCCTCTGTTGTATTGTTTAAACAGCTTTGGTTTAGTTTTGATCCCTTCCTCTTGCCTTTGAGGCTGTTCCACGGTGTCAGCTGTTGACTGATAGTAAGAGAACTGCCTCACAGTGTGAATGAAAGAAAACTAGCGGTTGGTAAACACTGATAAGGGATAAATAGAAAGCGGTCAGGCAGAGATAGTTCTGTGGGAGCCCAGATTGTGTGCGGTCTGTTAAAATGAGATTCTGAGCCTGTCCTTTTTATTCTTCCTCCCCTCCCCTCCCCTGTGCGGCGTTTGTCTGGAAAATCTCCAGTGACCCGGCTCGGCAGTCCCAGGCTGCAGTATTCTCTTTTTGTATTTGTTTTGTTTTCTAACAAGGGTCAAGTTGGCCAATAGACACGTCCCTGATGCTTATAGACAGCTGTCATGACTTCAAGTACTTACAGTAGTTACATTTTACACAGATTCATGGTTCTGCACCAACAAGCACTGCAGCAAGAGATTTGGTGAAAAGCTAAATATGCACTTGATTTTGAAACCAGGTTTTCACGTGTGTTTATTACATATCGTTTCATAATTTACCTCCAAAATCCTGCAAGATTTTTTTTTTTTAAAAGCTGAGTAGCAGCTGAACATCCATCTTTTCTTATATCACCTATTACATATGTGCTCAGAGTATCATTTTCAAGTCAAAGCTACATGTATATATATCACATGCTATATTAATTACAGTCACATAATTACACATTTACACTCTCTTCACTACAGACCCCAAGGAATATAAATCTTATTTCTCAATTAGAATCACTCTAAATGACTGTTTTATTCAATTCTTTTTTTAGGAGCAATCTGTCCTATCCAGTAGTCATTGATTTTTTTTTTTTTTTTTTTTTTTTTGCTGGGGTGAATCTATCTTTTATGTGATTAAAAAGACCTTCAGAGGTCTTACCTTGAGGATCACCATGTGGTGTATTTACACAGAAAATAATTCAGCCCATTGTAGCCCAGCAGCTAATGAGATTGGTTGTTAAGTGAATGACACAAAGGCTACAAAAAAAAAAAAAAAAAAAAAAAAAAAAAAGCTTAGCGTTTCGGGTGAATATCACTGTGTCCCTGTACACACACATACATACACACACACACACACACACACACACACACACGAACCAAACACACTCTCTCAGCAGCGAGACTCTGAACTACCCTGTACCCCACCTCGATATCCTTCTGCTCCGTCTCCTCCCCGATGTCACTATGAGATGCAAAACAAAGGCTAAAAAGGGCATGGTAAGTCGAGCTCGCGCATTCTGCCCTGTCGGACATGTTAACATGGGTGCATTTTAGATGCAGGAGACAAGTGATGCTGTTTGTCTGTGTGAGGATGTGCTGTGTTGTGTAAGCCTCAGGCTCAGATAAGTAGATTCATTGAAGGGTCAGTGACAGTGATGCTGTTTTATGTGACTCAGAATAAGATCGCCACGTTTTTTCTTGACCATTCTTAACTTCTGAATTGCTGCTGAAACTTTTCTCTCCATTTCTCTCTGTGAGCCACTTGGACTTGAACTCCATGTTTTAAAAGTAAAAAGGTTAATTTTTGGTGCCTGTATTTTTGTTAATGGTGCAGGCTACTCACATGTAGTTTATTGTTGTTGATCCTTGAGTAAAGCTTGACTCAGTGTCGTCCAAGGATTTATCTAAAAAGCACTGAGAGGCAATAATAGAGGAAGGCATGACAGCACGAGAGAGGGTCTTGTTAAGCACCCAGACTCAGTTTGTATCGATTGCTGAGCTGTTTAGATACTCACTCAAAAGTGAATTGATGTTGTCTCGACACAACGCTGTGCAGATATCTTGCACCTTCCCTCGGACTCCTCGTTTTGATCTCTGAATAGCAGCATCAGTGGTGATTGCTGAAACACAAACATTTAAGTGCATTAGCTTATCATGCTCCACTGTCAGGCTGGAAACTGGGTTAAAGTCCATCGCGTATATTAAACCCTGGACTTAAGTCAAATTTACATTTTGTTAAAGATTACTCCTTTTATTGATGCATATAATCATATTCATGGACCATCTGCTGATTTGGCAAGCATGGATCAAACTCACAAAACAGCCCTGCTAACCTTTTAAGTACAAAATAGTCTGGCTTAACTCTGCTAGCCCAGAAGTGTGTGTGTGTCGTGTGTGTGTGTGTGTCGGAGAGAGAGTGTGAGAGATTGTATGGATATTGGATAATACTTAATTTAGATCCTCCAGGCTGCTCATGCCATATTTTATTTTATCATGATCGCTTTTGGTGGCAGACCAGCGCTTGTGTTTGAACAACTGAGCAAATAATGTTTGTCTGACAATAAGCAAAGCGAAATCTTTGTATGGCACGAGGAATCTGATTAAACTCTTGACCACAGCGTACAGCTCTGAGTTTATATCCGTCGCCATGGTTACGCGGATTTCACAGTGCAGCGTTGCACACTTCCACCTGGTTGTGAACAGCCATACGGGCCTCACCTCTTGTGGTGTAATAAAACACCGCTTAAGGCTTTTTTTTTTCTCTCCTTCTTCTTGTTATTTTGATAACTGATTTAGTCCTGAACTATCTGCCAGTGTGTGTTTCACAGAAATAGGAATTCACCATTGGGCATCCTTACTGCATGAAATACTTATGTTCGACTCATTCCAAACAAAGCTTACGCAGATTGAGAATTCATATGCCAGAGGTAAATCCGAGTTAACACGGATTTATACTGGCATGAGTTAAAGGACTAGAGTTTGTAATCCAGGTGGCCAAGGGATTTTACCATACAGTGGCAAAAATCACTTAAAACTCCCCCAACATCCTAAGCCACTGAGCTCAGTAAGCAGACAGATTGTTCAGAATTGATGACAGCACAACTATATCAGAGCTGGACTCTGTGTTTGTGTGTGTGCATGTATGTGTACCCACGTGTTTGTGTGTATGCCGAGTGTGTTTGTGTGTGTGTGTGCGCATATGTGAACATGTTTGCTTCCTATATATAGTCAATTAGTACTAAATGGGCTCTTTAGAATAAGACCTTGACAGATTGGTATTATTTTGCTTCAACAGGGTAGGGGAGGTGTATTGGGAATACTGCCTTCTATCTGCATAAACATCAGTAGCCTGAATAAAAAGGCAGCAACCTCTGACTGATTAGCAAAGTGATCAAAGTCGCTATAATATTCAAGTAATCAATGTCTACAAAGTCTTTTGCTTGATCGCCATATCCAATACATTAAAGATACTGGAAGAAAAACAAAAGTGCGCCTCTATATGTGTATGGGTTAGTGTGTGCATGTGTGTGTGTGTGTGTGTGTGTGTGTGTGTGTGTGTGAACGCACGCACCCGTGTGCACATGTGTGTGGAGGACAGAGGAGCAGAGATAGAGTGGAGTTGTTTAATGACAGGAACAGCTGACTCATTTAGAGAGAGCAGTGAAAGGTAATTAACCCTGGGAAAACTACAGCTGCCATGCGAGCTGTTCACTTCAGCGCAATCTGATTAGGAATCACTGCTCGAGTCCCTGACTCCTTTCAGACACTGTGTGTTCGAGGTAAACTTTTCCCTTTGCCCCGGAGAGCCCCGGAGCACTGGAGACCTGCCTTTTGTGACGGGGGGATTAGCTGGAACGGTTACTACGTTTCTCCAAATTGCAGACCACCTGGTAGCATTCATGCAACCTCCTCCATGAAAGGGCCTCCTTGGGCAGGAACAATGAGCAGGATTACTCTGCTCATTGTTACACCAGGGCTGGAACTTCTTTTTCCCCAAACACCTGTCCCCAAATTAGACAGGTTTGAAAAAACATGTTCATGACAGAATTCAAAGATTCAAACTAACATGAGAGTGGTTTGGCAGACTGGAGACTTGCCAATGGACGGATTGTCTGCCACTCCATTTATTATGCTATTGATGCATAGTGTAGTGCAAGAAGATACTAATTTTATTTGTCTCAATATTTTTGGTGTTCTTAATTGGATTGAAATTCACAAATAAAATAGCATATCATCTAGGCCCCTTTCATACGATAAGGGAACTCAAAGCACCAGAAATTTGGTCAAAAACAGAAATTGGCTCTTTGATGTCAGAAGAAACAATCTGGACTTGGTGCCTTTGTGTGGTCCGGCTCCAGATGAACTCAATTTAGAGGGAAGGCTTTGGGATGACTTTGGAAAGCGATTACAAGATTCATAAATCACCTCGGCAAAGGTGTCACCATCTGACTCTTTTATGGGACTCTTGCTAACTCCGTCCAATAACAAGTTTCCCCTGTAGTTATGCCATCATAACAAATCATTGAAGCGATAGCGGCTAGCCAGGCTCCTAATTGTCTGTTAAGAATTCTCTGAGCTGTGTTCTTTTATTGAAGCATCTCTGTCTTGGAGAAGTGATAAGATGCCAATACGCTCCTCTATAAAAGTACTCTTTGGCAAAAGGCACAAACACTTTGCTTGGCCGTCAGGGTAGCTGTGAGGCTGTTATATCTGAAATCGCAGTTGACTTCAAGATTTTTGACTGTGTCTGCATGAATCCAGAAACCTCCATCAGAAGGAGGAATGCTCATAAATTGCCGGCAGAATAATTTTCTTTTACAGCATTTTTTTTTCTCTTTTATTTGAAAGGGCATATAAGCACAAGTAAAAGTCCGATATTTTTCCTTGGTTAAAATTTTCACAACACTCATCTTAATATTTAAATCATTCAAGGTATAAAGGACTATAAATGAAGCACATTTTCCAGTGTTGATTAGCTGTCAATTTTACTATGTAGGTGACTGATAATTTAACATAGTAATATAAAAAATAAAGATTTTATGCCAAGTTTTAGACATAAATTAGACATACTAAACCCACTTTGTGCCCCCCCCCCCCTCCTAAAATATATCTCAGCCATTATTCTAATGTCCAGCTGGTATTTAGGCACACAGGGCGTCTGATGGCTCCCTGGCCACCTCACAAAAAAGACAAAAAAAGAAAAGTTGTTTATCTAAATACTCTCTGAACAGAAGTTGATTTTAATCTCTGAGCAGAGCTTAATTTACTCACCACGAATTCCATTTGCATCTCAATGAAAAATGGCAAAAGCAATCGCCTGCTTTCTGCACACAATTCTACCTGCTTTCCACAGAATAGGTGTGAGCACAAGCAGGTACGCTCCTGCCAGCTCACCTTTTGCTTCATCTAGAGTTTATGTTTGGCATGCTTCTCTGCACACCTCAAACGTCCCATAGGGTAAATATAAATTATGATCAGTTCGCTCTATCCTCAGACATTCATTACAAGGAAATATGAAAGTAAAAAGGTGCTATCTCCTTGCCGTTTGCTCTTTATTATACATAAACAGAAAACACTTAGCATGTAAAATTAATGTGAAAATTATTCCCGGGGTAAACTATAAACACAGAAGTTACCCCGCACATTTACCCTTTTTTTCTCCTTCCCCTAGATCAGAGTGTAATTGCCAGTAATCAGGTCTGTTTGCTGCTGATAAAACCACTCTGAATGCGAGGAACCCTCTTTGTGTGATGACTCAATTATGCCAGAAGTGGCTCATCAAACCTGGCCCATCAGCTGCTTTAATAAATAAGGAGGAAAACTTGCTGCAGGCGCATTATAATTCCATTCATTCCATAATTAAATCCATTCCAGTTTTAACCCTTCACTCAGTGTGCTTCTGGAAGAGGAAACAAAAACAAGGAGAGAGGGAGAGAGAAAGAGAAGGGGGGGGTTGATACACACCAGACAGTGACCTTGCACAGAGCACCCATCCGTTCCCTATAATTCAAAATGATACTGTTGAAGAAAGGTTAAGAGAAAAAGGCTCGTGGAGAAAAGGATGGGAATCAGTTAAGACGTGGCTCCTGTTTTTTATGTATGCATTGTTTCCACACACAGCCTTAGACAGTAATTATATTAAAGGAGTAATCTAATCATAACAGTTGGTTGGTTGAGTGTGCAGCACTGACATTTTGAAATCTTATTTTGTGTAATCTCATTTGCCTCTATCATCTCGCCTGCACCCCCCACCCCACCCCCTATCTAAAGGAAATGTAAATAATGTAATTAATTTTATGGTCTCCAGAATCTTACTTTGCGACTCCGGGCCTGCTTTATTGGTTTCAAGATGAGGTATCAGCACAGTACCACTGAGTTTTTTTTAAACTCACATCACAATAATGTCTGTGTTAATTACATGAGAGCGTCCCAAGTGCGCGGATAAGCTGGGAACAAGGGGACACAAAGACTCAAGGTCAGTGATGAATATCCACAGCAGCTGCACGGCATTAATAAGGCATTATATGAAAATAATAATAATAGCATCACTTACAACAAAATGTGGTTAGAGTGTGGTTAGAGTAATGTCAGGAGCGCCGGGGTGTTTTACAGATATTTCCTCACCACCATCTCAGCTTGGATCCAGCCTTTCTGATAATGGTGCGAGGCAATGGTTATTCATGATTGCTGGACTGGGAAGGTCCCTCTCTTTTTCTACCCCCAGTCGCAGCCCATTCTCTCCTCTGTGGTGGGAATGCTAGCAGATGGGGTTAGGGGGGAATGGGCTGGGCTCAAGGACAGCTAGCAGCCAGATTAACACATAGAAAATCTCATAGACCCTCAGCATCAGGCTGCCTCCTTTCCCCCTGAGAAATCTGCCCTAGACGCAGAGAAACACTCCTCTGAGAAGCATTATTTGTGTTGGACTTGAGGAGGGGTGGGGGGTGCATAAATATGATTCAGCAGATGACGAACCAGCTCAAATAGTAGTGAGTCTTTTTTCATATGCTAATGAAACTGAGTGAATAACCCTCCCTCGCTCCCCCCACCTCCTCTTTTTTCCCCCAGTTTTGTTTTTCCGGGGAAGCGCTCTGTGAGCTATAATTAAGAAGATGTTTTTTTTTTTCAAAGCTAACAGAAATAAATAATTCCATAATAAGATCTGTGAAGTGAAGAGGCTTAATGTACTCATTGTGTTCATCCTTGTTTTCCCTCTTGGATGTTTTGTATTAATTAGAAGCAAGCAATTTGATCTCTGTCAAGCAATCAATTTGCATCGTGTTTCTTATTCCATGTGAGGTATTAATGTGCTCTTTCCACCTTTTTTCCTGACTGCATGTTCACATCCATGTCTCCAGATTAGGAAAATGCAACGATAGAAACCCCCAAAAAGACAAACCAATGATTTCAAGATACACTAAAAAAAAAAAGTTGCAGATTTTTAAACACATGTATCTGGTGTTTTTTTGTCTGTTATAGATAATGAATTACACGATCACCTCCTGAGAGATAACAAGTGTGAAAGCATTAACCGGGGTGGACAGTGCGGATCCGGCATCTTTTCCTACAGAGCGCTCGGAAAACTACAATCAAAGGTAAACAATCGGACACAGACGGAGCTTAAACGCTGCACACAAAGTGAGAATGACTTCTGTTAGGGACACAAAGTCTCTAAATGGTTGTGTAACAGTGTTTTGGATAAGTAGCACGCTAAGTGGTGGAGTGTCACTGCACCTTTGACCACAGTGATCACAAACTGAGCTTGTTTTTTTTTTTTTTTTTTTTACTTATGCAGAGCTGTGGGTGGCAGCCACATAATATACTCTTTTAGAAGGCATTGCTGAGTCTGCGTTTTCTAACATGTTGGTTGATACTCAGGTCGTCTCGGCTGGATCTGTAGCTCATGGAACTTTCTTTGAAATCATAATAAAGAGTTTGGAGAGATTTGCTACGAGGTTTTGAGGTTTAGACTGTAGCTTTGTTTTAACTAACCCACTACAATCATTTTAAAATACATCAAACACACAGTAAAATAGAATATACGAGAGACATGTACCCTTCAATATTCACGAAACTAAACACATCGTACACCATAAACTGATGCAGAAAGACACAAATATGTAAATAAAAAGTGTTTGATGCGCAATTTTTTTTGGCGGAGGACCCCAACATCCACCATTTCACATGTGCCCCCTCCAGAGTTGAAACCTACGCCTTTGAGATACAAGATCTTGTGTTTTGGAGGCAGTGATGTAGAGTGAAAATGTTCTGTACTGCTATCAACCCATGAACAACAGCCCCAGTTGTGTCTTTACAACATTTTACAAGAGTTGTTGGCAACTACGCAGAATTTAATGCCAGAGAAGACGTACAGAAATCACAGGAAATCTAGATGGGGATACGCATTGTTTGAACACTTACATAATTTTAGGTGAGAGAATTACTTAAAGAAAAGAAAAAGAAAAAAGTATTGTTGTATGTATGTTGAATGTATTTTTAATTTCCACTAGCAACACTGTACTATGACTTCCCTATTTAGCATACATACATATTTGATATATTACATTATCATGTAGCTGTATGCAGACAGAAGTAAGTTTTAAGTGTTTATTAAGGTGTGTGGTATAACTTCTATAAATTATTATTACACCTGAATATTGTCACTATTATCTGTTGGTCGACCAGTTTCCACTTCTGGATGTCCACAGAAGGAGCTGTATTTGTTGACCAAGGCATTAACACACACTTTTCCCACTGTTCCCTTTCATATATCCAGGATCTAAACACTTTATTTCATAACACCACACTCTGTATAGAAAAAGAATGATACATTGACCAAAAGAACTGCCGCACAATAATAATGAAAAGGTAAATTATATAAAGCCCTCGGCCAGATTGTGTAGGGAATGTCAAATAAAAGCTCTCGTTTGACCCTGAATGCATCTATTTGTTCTGCTTTTGTAAACACTCTGCGTCACATGTTTGTCCATGTTGTTGCCATGCCAGGACTACCTGTTAGTACACCAGAGCATCTACGGAGGCCTTCCTTGTTCTCTTGTTACTTGTCACTTCCTGTTATGTGAATTAGAAATACAGTAGCCTCTGCTTTGTCCGAATCTGCTTGTAGCTTTTGTCATAATTATGTCAGAAAGGCACAAGTGACGCACTTTAAAGGCAGCGTGAACAAAGGAAAGGTCGCAGTCTGCTCGTCAGTCTTATATAATATGTGAAACTGGATATGCAGCTCGCGGTGAAATAATATGCTGAGGTATAGTCGGACGTATAGCGCAACATAATTGTGTTTCATTGGTTGGACAGGCACCATAAACCACTCATTATTTGGTGTTTTTTTTATGACATTATTCTTAATGAATTCAGAGAAATAAAAAGACACATAAAAGAAAAACAATCTGTGTTGTAAATGTAACAAGTTTAATGATAAAATACTGTTTTTAAAACATTTGCATGAGAAGGGCACTTCTAAAATGTCAAATAAAAAAACCACCGTGGTAATAAACACGTGTGAGTCAGTGGTGATATTTCGGTACACTGATAACATCATTTGAACTTTGATTAATGTCCGTGTTACAATCTCAGGTTGCAGCATGTAAGAGCAGCATTTTGCCTCCAAAACAACAGATTTACACAAAATGTTGAAGCATGTCTGTGTGGAAAAGTGTTACAAACTAATGAGGTACATTCGTTTTTACAGAATGTAATCTATAGTGTTTGGGAGTTGTTTGTCTCAATAGGCTGTAGTAATCAAAAGTAATGAACCTATTATGAGCAGGACCTCTGAGGGCCCGGCGTGGCATTAAGAGTGTGGCACATAAAAGGTTTATTAAAGGAAATTAAGGTCCATCACTGCCACACCTGCTCCCCTATTATAAATGTATGACAGGTCAGTGCCTTCAATCACAACAGCAAACGAGAGAGAGGAGTCATGTTTCCCATTACCAGGGAAAAGTAACAGCATATCCTATGACTCACAGATTTCACTGGCCTGTGACCACTATACGCCACCATCAGCCTGGAATAATTATGTTTAATAGGTTTTATTTGGGACCCACAAGCAACAGCCAGCGAGAGTGGATGGATTTTAGCAACTATTTTTGTCTAAACACACACAGCGAGGTGCTGTCCGTACTTTAATGTCATTATTTAGTGTCATTACATTTTTACTCACCTTTGAAACTTTCCCCCCCCCCGAACATTATACTTTATGTGTTTGCATATTACTGATGTTTTAGGAGCTCTTTGTGATGTTGCACGCAAATTGATTTTAAGGCTCTCTGGCTGACAAAAAAAATCTCCAATGATCTACGAAGCCTTTTCCCATTTCTAATAAAAACAATAAATACATTTAAATCTGTGCGTTCAGCGGCTCATGTGTACATTGCGTGTTGTGTTTGCAGATGGATTCTGAAGGTGAGGAGCAAACCCTGAAAACATGTAACAGTAGCACAGGTGAGTGCAGCTCTCAGTTCTAGTTTGCTTTTAACTAAACACACATGCATGCACGCTCACACACACATACTCCACTTATCGCCATGGGTTAGGGGTATCAGTTCAACAATCCAACTTTATAACTGTCAATTTTATGTATTATCTTACCGGTCTGAAGAGCACTGCACTGCCATTTCATTATTCAGAGGGGAATAACTTCATTAAATTGTGAACACTGGCTCAAATTAGTTAAGGAGTGTGTATATATTGTGTGATTGAAAACCTCTAGACTGGATATGTCATTATGCAAGTGTTCAGGGCCTCTGAGGCCCGCCTGCTCACGCTGGAGCTATTACTACATCTGGGGAAATTCATGAAAAGTGTTATTATTGGTTGTGCTTCATGGGAGTAGGGGTAGAACTTGTGAATGAGATTTACGGCGGGCCCCTGGGAAAATTGATTTACCCTTTTAGATCATGTTGTCAACGTTGTCAAAGGATGAGCTACCGATGGTCTCCCGGAGAATGAGCAGACTGAATGAAAAGCTTTTCAGATCAATGACGAGACCACTTCTCCATCCTTGTGCTGATTATACCCCATGGCATTATAAAACAGAATAAAATCTATGGCTAAAGGCTGCGTAACACAATATTAGCCCAGGTGGTATCATCCCTAAATCATTATCCAAAAAACAAATATTTGCAGAACATTGTAAAATATTTCATTAGCAATAGCCCAAAAGTCGTGAGTCGGCTTGAACCTTTGATGGAGAATATGTCGACAGATGCTGTGCTACTGTAGTGGAAATGTAAACACCACGTTTTATCTGTTCTTTTTTGGCCTTTATTCCACAGGGCTGGCCAACTGCATCACCGAGACTCACAGGTGAAATTTTATGATGTGAATTTACTAATTTACTAAAAAAAAACAAAAAAAAAGGAAACATTTCAGATTATTGATGTTATTCATTAGAGGGGTTTTAACTCCATAAAAGAAAACCTCCAATTTTAATAGTTGCACCCTTGAAATGAGCCAACTGAGGCCTCTGTTGACCCTGCTGTGCCTTTTGTCCGTTCCCCTCTTCCCTCCAGCCCATATGGGTCCATGGCGAGGAAGAGGAGTGCTCAGGAAGGGGTGCAGGGCGCCCCCGTCAACAAGAGAAAGTCCCTGCTGATGAAGCCCCGCCACTACAGCCCCAGCGAGGCATGTGAAGAGGAGAGCGAGGACCTGGCACCGCCACAGGACAAAGAAGAGCTGAGGAACATTGACACTCCAGCAGGTAAACAGATGTCCTGTTGTTTTGTCTGTTTTGATGAACAATTGACGCTGAATTTTAAAATCCCATCTGTTGCATTCATATTTCCCTCCCTCTGCCATCAGCCAGCAGCCGCAGTCATTGTGCAGTGGAAGTGAAAGACTACACTGCTGGGTCCACATTAGTTGTGTCTCACGTCCACAAATTGAAGTTTTGACAGCTGATCTGCCATGATATTTTTGGCGTGGCTTTACCCTCTTTTGATGAGGCCAGATTTCAGACCCCTCATCTGTCCTTTTTCAATAGCCAGTCCAAAACCCATTGAATCCATAGAATGAAACACTGAATGGGGGAGTGCACCAGTTCACTTTGATTTAAATTAAACTTCCTCCATTCTTTTGAACTGAATTAATATTGAAGTCGCCTATTGTGAGAGACAAATGAGGCGTCAACACTGCCTGGCGTATGTTCTGATGTTTCACTGTTTTTATTTTCTACCAAACCATAAAAACATTTTCATCAACAACAGTTAAAAATTGTTTACTTTCACTTATGCCACTGTCCTTTTCAGGAGCAAAAATGTTTTCTTTTTTTCCTAATGAATTGAATTTTGTGCATTTTGGCAACAATGCTCGTGGTGTACATGTGCATTCTCGCCCACTATAATCTGCACTGATTTGGTATATTTTTAACGATGTAACTAAGCAACAAACGTAATTGTCCCTTTCAAAAGCTTTTGTTAGGCCCTCTAACACAGTCTAATACATAATTAGGCATAATGTCTACAGCTCATTATAGTACACATGTGTGTAGTTAAATGGACCAGGAGAGTAGCTCACTGAATTGTGTGGATTCATTGGAAATGGAATTTATTTGTTTCCTGTGTTCATATTACATTACAATTATCTAAGTAATTCACTGTGCATCGTCAGTTTTTCCTTTTGTTGTTGTGTATTCCTTTTCTTTTTATCATCCAGTGTTGATTGACTGCCGTATATTTTCCTTAGTTGAACCTGATATTCAGTGGACGAGCTTTAAAACAAAACAAAATGCTGCCAGAATGAATAAAAAAAAAAAGTCTGAAGAGTGTCAAATGAACATGGATATTGATAAACAATTTCAGAACATATTTTGCTGTTATTGTCAGATTCGGGGGCTATTTTCTGTGGGAAAAAAAACAAAAATTGGAAAAGTGGACTGGAGGCAGTAAGAATTTTTTGCTGTGGGAAGCTGGTCATATCTGCATTTTAACAAAAAGGGAGAAAAATAAGCCTCTCGTTTGGTCGAGCCACACTGCGTTCAACTCCAGCCAACTGCAGCCCTGCTGCAGAGTGCTGGTAATGGCTATTCTGGAGTACAAACTGTTCACCTGTTCCAACACACAAACCACCGGAGGGATCCAAGTTTTTTTCCTCCATCTCTTTCCTTTTTTCACTGCACTTCTGTGTCCCTGTGTTTGTATGTGTGTGTGAGTGTGTATACGTCTTTGTGCTTGTCTGACTGTATGCGGCTGTGTCAGGCCGTGGAGTCCATCTGGATGAAAAACAAAACCCTTGTTGCTCGCCTCATAAATGTAAATACGTGTAACTGGCTTTAATTTCTCATTCAACAGGGTTTGTCTTTAGACACCTCTTTTATATTTCACAGCAGGGAACTGATAGTGAAACACTGTAATGTTGCAAAAACGCGAACCAGACATGTCGAATCCCACTGCACTTGAACAAATTCACATATTCACAAAAAACAGTCTCTTTATTAGCGCCACATGTTTTATGTTAAAGCTCTTTTGGTGAGGATTAAGTTTTTGTGCCGCTCCCATTAATAGTAATGCCTGTATCTGTATCATCCTCAACACTGTGTGATCTGATTCTCACAATCCATCTCTATCTATCTGTCTTCTATCAAATATCTGATGTCTGGCCACTTAAGAGGATCTGGGCCCACAGTCCAGCCTACTCAAAGTAAAAACCCTCGCAGCCCAAAGAGCCTTAATCGAGCATAAGTTTGAATGGTTTTGGAGGATCAAGAGAGATTTTGTTGAATCAATCCAGATGATAGCTTTCCATTGTCCATGACTTAATATAATCAGTGGTGTTAATAAAGTGTTGTTTCAGATGCACTTAGGATAACCCTCTTTGTCCGTTCCACTGATCAGACTCTCACTGCGTTTAAGGCTTCCCACAATCTTGTGGCTTTCTGTGCATGTGACCCGGACTCCTGGAGTTATGCTAAAAGATAGACGCCAAAAGGTCACTGCAAATTAAATTATAGAGAGCACTTGGCAAAATAAGCGAGAGAAAAGGCATAGCATGAAATGAGTGAAATGCATGTTATTAATTGACAATAATGATGCTACATGTGTCGTGTACATGTATGTATGATATCTTATTACATCTGTGAGGATTTTAAAAATCAAAAGCTGGGAATTAAAAGAGTCATCTTCCTAAATAAATCCATGACAGTATTAGAGAAGCTCTTCTAACTTTGATGAGCCATTAAAATCCATGATCAAAACAATCCTTTCCTGCAGCATCTTGCATTGTAAAAGTCTATTACGAGTTATATACTATATGTTTACACTAAGCAAGACTAGTTACTGTTTAAAAACACAGAGCTTATAATAGAAAGAAAACTGTTTGAAACATTACAAAGCACTGTTTTATGCACACTGATAAAGTTAAATTAATTCTTAATACCTTGACATTTCATTTTTATTTAATCTCTAAGCTGTTTTTCAATCACTGTTTTTTCATAACCATTTTTTTAAAGAAACTGCAGGTGAACTAAAGATACAAGCTCTTATCAAATTTAATCCAAACACTTGTATTTTTCAGTAATTTTTTTGGTTCATGTTCACTGAACAAGCCATTCATTTCTGTGGGCACTGTTAGCTGTTGTGCTTTTATCACTTTTTTGTAACCAAAAATTGTCAGTTTTTTGACTGAGGTGTATGGTTGGCTTCTCCTAAACCATGTCCTGCCACACAGACAGCAGCAGCTAACAGAGATTTCTCTCTTTTATCTGCATGTTTGTGGTTTCCTCCATCTGTGTTTTCAGGAATCCTCTTCACTTTTCCTCGTTCACATCTCAATTATGTGTTTTTAAATCAGTTTTTGTGTGTGTGTGTGTGTGTGTGTGTGTGTGTGTGTGTGTGCAGATGACAACATGCTGCTGCTTAGTTTGCACTTAAAAATACACATAATTAATTAATGATGTTCACTGTCCACCGCACAGTAAATCCCTCCGTAATCTTGTCCTAAATCTTTGTTGGGTTGTTGCTCCAATTGGAGACAGAGAGGAAGAAGAAAACAATTTTGTTTCTCATTTCCAGGTTTCATGTTCAACTAGCAGACAGCAGGGTCGTGTATATGTTGTCTAAAACATACTTGAGGAATTGCTTGGAAATCTTGCAACCTTATGATTATTATTTCTATTGCAGCATGTGTTCTTCTAAATCCTCTAAAAAACATGTTTTTCTCAAGATATTATTTGTAGAAAAGTAACACAAAATCCAAAACCTTTAAAAGGATTTGGAGAAGATTATCGAGGACATAACAATTCTTATCCTGCATGTGACCGAGGGGTCATAAAAGAACATGTTTGGTCTGTTAAGTCTTGAAAACACATAAAATAATAAGTGTTTTCTTGTTGTTTTAGATGGAAACTTAAGTGCAATCAATGGAGTTACCTACAAAAATGGCTGCCACGACGCGGCAGCAAAGTCCAGTGATTCTCTCGGATGGTCAGAAGTGACATCCGATGGCTCTCCGCAGTGTGAGCCGGACACATCTGAACCTCTCATGGATGAAGATGAAGAGGAGCTCCTTAACAATGAAAGAGAAGACCAAAGTCAGGACAGGATGAGTGGTACGTCATCGCCACAGAGTCCATATGAAAACATGAGGGAGGCCGAGTGGGAGCCTCTGTCTCTGTCCGCCAAGGTGAACGGCTCCAACTGCAGCCCCTCCGGAGCCTCCGAAGACCTTTCAGGCAGGAACGGCATTGTGAAAGAGGAGCCTCAGTCAGAGTTAGGTGGTCCGATGGGTAGGGTGAGTATTTTTCAAGCTGAGGCTCTGAGATACAGGCCGCTCCCCACAGAGGAGGACAGTGAAGGGGAAGCAGAGGCGGAGAGGCCACCTCAGCTGGACGGCTGGGCTCTGGGCCTCCACGAAAGAGGCCTGGACATGGGCCGAGGGAGGGTGAACTTCAGCCTGTTGGAGCAGGCCATAGCTCTGCAGACAGAGCAAAGACAGGTCCTGCACCATGCCTACAGGGAGATGGACCGGTTCCTCATGGAGCAGATGACCAACGACAGGAGGCACCATAGGATGATGGAGATGGACAGTAGACTAAACTATCACGGAGGAAAAGGTAACAAAATGGCGGGAAAAGACCTGTGATGTAAAATTATTTAAAGACTAGAGGAAGTGAAAACATCAATAAATATCGTCCAATCTAGTCTTGCTCCCAACTTGTCAAATACTGACGCTGGTCAGTGACCCTCAGCGTCAGATACCAACGCACAGAGGCAATCTTTTAGCGCCTGTATGAGATGCATGGGGCAGCAGCATTTTTTGACGCTCTCAGCAACTGCCATAGTACAAAAAGCGAGACAGTCGGCATAGGATGGAAGGAAGGGAAGGTGGACTCCGGACCAAAAGCCAATTGACTTATTTTAAGTACAGCTTGTGTACTAGTATATACTTATTGTCAAACCATGCTGTTTTTTTCCTAAACCTAACTACGTGCTTTTAATGCTTAACCCAAGGAAGTAAATTTAAAACCACAGTTATGTACCTACGTTCTAAATTTATTTTCAAAAGACACTGTATGCATTTAATAAGTAAAAACTGCATTTCCTGTGAAAATGGGAGTTTATTTTGAAAAGACACAATGCATGTATGGAGTGTAAATTGACACGCCAATCCTGAACGACCAACACCAACACTGGAGGTGTGTCTAGAGTGTCATAGTTTGACTTTTAGGGCCACTGATCAAGCGCCCTCATTTGACGAGAATGTGTTGTATTGTCATCTTTAAGATGCGCTTTTATGCGGGAACATTTTTGGCACGTCTGTGTCACTATTTCCGTCCAAGCACACCTCCGTCTTAAACGCTTAAACAATGCTTGCGGCATATCGCCAGACAGACAATGGCAAGCAGCCAAGAAAAAGACAATGAGGATACTTACTGATGTCGTCTCATATCAATCGCAGGTTCCTGAACTGCATGAAAATCATATCGTCGCACACTTTATGATATCACTAAATATCACATTGCTGTCCAAAGCATCACCATAATATCGTATCGTGATGAAACTTGTGATGTACACCCCCAGTAAAGACAAGCAGTCTTAAGAATCAAAAGTGATCTTTTTTGGGAACGATCACTTTTCACGTATGTACCTTCATCCAGCACAAATCAGATAGACCACTTGTGATTTGGATGATTGGGCGCTTTGAAAAACATTAAAAGGAATAAAAGAAGCATACGCACGGGAGGGGGGAAATCAGAGGGAGGAAATCCTCTTAAGTATTAAAAACATTTTGGCAACAAGTGAAGTAATAAATAAACAGACTAAAATAAAGAAGAACAAAATTTTCTGATGGAATTGCTACTACTCAGAATATTGGATTTTGATAGGAATCAACTGGATATTTAACCATGACCATAAGTCTTAAATCCTCCTAAAGTACCTCTCATGTTTCCCTCTGATTCTTCAAATGACTGCAGCTAAATGTGTAATCCTAGATGTAATCTTTCGATGGATGGGCATTAAGAAGTGAATGTTGAACTGCAGCCTTAACTAAAATGACAGATTAAAAGATGCATTTTGTGAAAAAAAAGTATTTAGCTTTGCATGATATTTCAATCTGTTGACCTATGTACAATATATTCTCACGAAAGTGCATTATGTGTGTTTCACTTCTCCATTTCTTGACAGAGCACAAAGACAGAAAGGCTTCAGTACGTTAGGGGAGTGGTTGTATTATTTTGATTTATTGTGATATCTTGTTTTACTGTGTCCGCAGATTCTCCACGCACAGATAAAAAGGACATAAAGTGTCCAACTCCTGGCTGCGATGGCACTGGTCATGTGACCGGCCTGTACCCACATCACAGGAGTTTGTCTGGGTGTCCTCATAAAGTCCGAGTTCCTCCAGAGAGTAAGTCACACAGGCAGTTCTGTGTATACATGCTGTATAATGGATGATTTATACTTACTATACTTACTTATACTATACTATATTTATACTACTTACCATTTGTAGGATTTATAATCAGTCGGCGTAATTGAAATCCTCTTAAACCCAAAGACAAGAAAGACCTGCTTATACATTTAGTTCAATTCAAAGATGTGCATGAAACTTTTCAAATAAATTTAAAGGATTTTTTTTCTCTCTCTCTCTCTCTTTCTCTTAATGTGCTGTAATGTGTGAATATTGAATTCTTCTCTCTCCCCCCCCCCCCCCCCACATTGGCGATTGTTAAGTCATTTCAATATAACTCAACAAACATTCGACATTAAACAGTAATGTTACAAAAGGAACAGAAAAAGTAATTAACTTTTTCAAAAAAGCGCGTGCTCTTAGACTGGAGGCAGTATTTGCAAATCAAAGGGCTAGCTAACGCAGCATTCAAAAATAAATAGACAACTCCAACAAACTAATTGGAGAATATGTACAGAAAAGAAGTTTCTAAGGATACAGAGCGGACCTTTAACGACGCGTTTGTTTTGAAGAATATAATCAGCTGTCTTGTTACGCTCCTCTTTGCACTAAGCTATTTACATTTCAGGCACATTACAGCATTCCTCACAATGAGAGAGCCTTTTGCTTCTTTTTCTCCAGCGTCTGTCTCTGTAGGATCTTTGCTCTATAGGCACTAATGTACCAGCCAGTTACATAAATCCCCATTTAATGTATTTTTTTATTTCCAGAAGGCTCAGTAGATATATATATATATATATGTATTTAGCATCTTATAATCTTTCAGCTTGATTATGTCTTAAATTATTTTGGACTCTGTCTGAGCTTATCTCCTCTCTGTGTCCTCGTCCCCTCAGTCCTGGCCATGCATGAGAACGTCCTCAAGTGCCCTACACCCGGATGCACAGGAAGAGGCCATGTCAACAGCAACCGTAGCACCCACCGGAGGTACGACCACAGCAAAAAGCCATTAGAAATCTGCACCCTGTTCATAGATGGGTTACAGTATTAGACTAATGTATTTGTTTTCCTCCCCTTCCAGCCTCTCAGGCTGCCCCATCGCTGCTGCAGTGAAAGTCTCCAAACCTCAGGACGAGAGCCTGAAATGCAGACAAACACCTGACCGCTCACCGAGGTACAGCACACTGCCAGATAATGCTGTGGATTTTCACTGCTATCAATGTGGTCACATGTGCAGGACAATAATTACAACAAGCACCCAGAAATCATAATCAGCTCTGGAGTGGACTGAAGTTGTAAAAGCGTAACTGAGGTTATGCAAAAAAGTGATAAACACTATTATTGTTGAGGGGGGTGTGGGATATTTTTATTCACTGATCCCAGCAGAACGCACAGTCTATTTCGAGCTTTCCAAGCAGACATAAGCAATGGTTGCTAGTCCTGTGAGTTCCTCTCTATTAGAGATGATAAAAGAGCAGAACTCTTTGTTCCCTGTGGATATATCATGGGCAGGATGCCCACTCCTACTATATTAATTAGTCTGGCAACCTGGCTGTGGATCTACAACACACATCAGATCCCAGACTCTATGTGTACAAAAGCACTGGCATCCCTGAATGGTTCAAAACAACGTCTATACTTAACCGCTTAATATGAGCTTGTTGGGCACTTGTTATTTCACGAGGTTTGCACAATAAAATGAAGCCTTTTTTCCCAATTTGTTCTCCTTGCAGAGCCATCGGCTTGATAAAGAAGTTCGAGATGAACCAGCTGAACTACAGGCTCTCTCATCCAGTAGCAGCCTTGCAAACGAGCCTCACAAAAGACATGGACAAGTACAGCAGAATCCGCTTTGATTACGCCAGCTTTGATGCACAGGTCTTCGGCAAACAGCCTCTGATGGGGACCAACCAGGACCAGGAAATGTCACATTTCCCCGATTGTAAGTTTCGTTCATTTTACAAATACGTTTTTTGTGTGTTAACATGGTATTAAAGGTGAATACATTTTTTTGTGTCACGTTTTAGGTGTAGAGCCTTTGTTTTGGCCACAAATAAATATTATTCCACAAATCTACATGCAAACATTTTAACATTTTTAGGACTGCATCAATCTTTTTGTGTCAGTGCCTGTTATTAAACCGACAAATATCAACCTCCACCTTGCTTTCTATGTTCTATCAAGTTTGGATAGTAACACCTGGTGTCTCAGTAACTATATTATCCGCTAATTATTTGTCTTTTAGCACCTCAGCAGTATCCTGGCTTCCTTGGTGCTCCAGGTGGCCGCTTGCCCACCTCTGGTCAACACAGCCCGCCGAGTCAATTCAGAAAAGAAGACGGTCTCCAAGCGGCAGCAGCGACAGCCGCCATCCTTAACCTCTCCACTCGCTACCGGAAGAACATGGAGGCTGTCGCCGGCCGGCCCTTGGCAACCTCCACAAAGGTAATCAAATTAGACCACTTGGAAAGGTATTTAATGTGGTCATTTTAAAGGAACTCTGATTTGTGTATAAAAAGGGAAGACATCAAAAGACAGAATTTGGCAAAGGGAGCTTGGCGCTCTGGTGGCAGAAAAACAAGGAGGTTTCCTCTCCATAAAGCTTTAATGTACACAAATGAAAATTTGTGTAATCACATCAAAAGAAGAAATACAATCAGCCTTCTTTCCCAATTACAACTACTCGTCTATTTTTTTAATAAAACATGTGGTACTGTATTTTGTTTCGACATCAGCTGGCATGTAAAAACCCTGAACTGTTGTCTGAAACTGCATCTTGCCCGCTGCAGATGGCAGAGGATATTTTGCTTAGTTATATGATCCAGGATAGGCTGTGTGTCTACACCAGACAGCATTTAAAAGCATTTCAATGGATTAAGCCAATCAGCTAAAGGAGTTAACATCTGAAAAGTTTAATTCACACAAAATCCAAACTTCTTGGAAATGTGCGCAGATCCAAAATCTCTTCTGCTGTCGTTTTATCTCCAACGTGCCATTGTGTTCGGCTTTTTCCAAACTTCATGATTAATATTGATCACATTCTGTGGGTTACATACGTGCACACTGTACTGTAGATGATTCAAGGTTTCCACACCTACACAGCACAGATCCTTGTCTCCCAGCTTGTTGAGCTGAGAATGTGGCCCCGTACCAGGTACCAGCCCACTGAATGAATAAAACAGTGTTAGCAAGTTAATCATCTGTTCTCATTTACAGCTTAGTTGTCTTGGAGAGACGTACAAAATAAAGAACAGCTTTCAAGTCTGAAAAAAAGGGGCCATATTTAGAGTGTTATATGTCGTCGGATGCTTTAACTTATCTGCATATGTATATTATGTGTCGAGATATCGCACACAAAAAGCACCACATAGCTGGCCTTTGAAGTGTGAATACAAGCCGATTCTACTTATTTAAAAATGTGAGACACTTAAATGACATCATTGGGAAAAAGCAGAAAAATAAATATATAAATCCTGACTTTTACTTTTTAGTTGCAGCTAAAAACAACATTAAAATCTGAATAAAATCATGAAAGTCTTGCTCATGCTTTACACTGGTGTTATTTTGAATAGGTGCACACGTCGACGAATGGCTGGATAATTTAAGTGGACAGCCACGTCCGATGCTCATGTAAATTATCCCCTTTAATTAATTTTAAAAGCTCCCTTTTGTTTTTAAAAAAAATAATGATGTATAGGGTTTAATGAAACATATGCGTTGAATAATTGGTTTCGTTTATGGAAAAAGGATTTCAGCATTTAATGAGGTAAAACTTTTAATACCATAAAACAGCCATAAGTCATCATGCTATTGCGTTTCAGCACAAAAACGACAAACACATCTGTCAGCGGGGAAACTTATGCCACATTAAGCTTTTTAATTTTTGCTATAATAATGATGACCTAAAACCAGCAACCCCCCCCTCCCCCCCCAGCTGCCATCATAGTTGTGTGTCCTAGAAAACAGATGACACAGCTGTCACTGAAAAACCACACACCAGTGATTATTTTTTTGTGTTCAGCAGAATTAACGCTGGCTTAGTTTGGTACTTTGTCTGGTGTGAGATAACCACTGTATGTATTATTTAAATATGTTTGTTTGCTCTGCGTTTCAAGTCATTTTTTTCATGTTTACAGAGAAATGTTGTTGGGTTCAAGTTTACCATATCGCTGCTGTCATATTAATAAGACATCGTACTGTTTTATTTACACTGTAATTAGAAAATAAGGTCTATTTATATCCCCTGATTCATTTATTTTCATATGTTAGCATGCCCTGCACTGATACGTGAGGCATACTTTGTTTATTGTACCCATCGACGACATGCTGTAATGTCTGAATCCATTAAATGTTGCCTCTAGGACATGCTCATAGAGGTGGATGAAAATGGCACCTTGGACTTGAGTATGAAGAAGTGCAAGGAAAATGTAAAAGCCCCGACAAAGACACCTTTGGACGACCCGCTGTCCCCTTCTGAGTCCAGCGCGGCCAAAGGCGGGAGCGTGCTCATCAGCCCCGCCTTCTACCAGCCGCTGTGTGAGAGAGACAGCTGGGAGAGCCCCGTCCCTGTCAACTTCAGCAAAGCACACGCTTTACAGGACGCAGAGGTAAAAAAACAAACAAAAAAAAACACACAACAACTGACACTTTGGTTGTAATCTAAAAATGTAAGATATGCATTAAGTGCAGACACAGCAGTGAGACTGAGCAGCACAGTAACAGACTGACAGTTAAAAACTAAAGATGGAGATTATTATAGTTTCCCTGGTAAGCTGGAGTTTATAAACACTGAGCCTACAACTGATTTCTCATTTTCTATTTATTCAGTTGAGCTGTGCAAATACATCTTCTCCAAGTATCCTCTAAAACAAACGTTCATTCATGCATTGATTCATTATCCGTAACTGCTTATCCTATTCAGGGTCGCGGGGTGGCTGGAGCCTATCCCAGCTGACAATGGGTGAGAGGCAGGGTACACCCTGTACAGGTTGCCAGACTATCACAGGGCTGACACAAAGAGACAGACAACCATTCACGCTCACATTCACACCTACGTGCAATTTAGAGTCACCAATTAACCTAACCTGCATGTCTCTGGACTGTGGGAGGAAGCCGAGGGACCCTAAGAAAACCCACGCTGACACGGGGGAGAACATGCGCACTCGACACAGAAGGGCCCTGGCCAGAAACTACTTATTAAAATAACTATTTTAGAGCTCTCTCTCTCTATTGTCCCTATCATTGTTACCACATTAGGATTTTATTTGAATTTATAAGCACAACAACTCAAAGGAGCAACATAGCACAAAACACTTGAAAGCATTATTAAAAGCACTGAATTCAAAAGTGGCCCTATATGAATATAACAACCATAATATATGGAAACATACACATCGACGGAAACAAACAAGTTGCAAATAAACCTGCTACTCCGCCCTGCATCTCCACGTCCATTCCTCCCTCAAAAGCAAACTGACAAACTCACAAAGCCGCCTTAACTTTTGTTTTTAAAACGGCCTTTGTTTAATATGAAGATTACATACCTGTTTTACTGTGCATTACTGTTGACAAGGACAAAGGTTTTATGTCAGTACTGGGGGGACATATATGAAACGGGGATCTGGGGATCCTCCGCCAGTAAATTTTGAGAATCAGACATTTAATTTTCCTGTATTTTGGTGAATTTTCCACACCGTTTCTGCATCAATTTATGGTGTAAATGTCTTTAATTTGGTCAAAATAGATAAATAAATAAATGGTCTTTCAAGTTTTCAGGGAGGGGACAAATAAACATGTTTCTAAATATTGAGAGGGCCATGTCCCTTGCGTCCCCCCCACACCACCACCAAAGAAAATCTACAGCTTTGACTTACTTTTACCATTTCATTTCCAAACATGAATGTCTTCATGCTGTTTCAAAGCTTAAATACTTAGTTCTCTATTTATTTCTTTACTTTATTGCCCAAAAAGTTGTCAACTTTTGTCCAGAAACAGTCCAAGTGGTCAAATTCAGTCCCAGAATTACTTCAAGTAAAAAAATGTAGTCTAAAAAAATGGCTAGTGTAAAATATTAAATCACCTTATGTTGCCAAAATCCCCTAATTTTAAATTTTGTGACATTTTCCAAGTAGGGCTGGACGATATGGAGAAAATCAAATATCATGATAATTTTTGACGAAATACCTTGATGCCAATATTGCAATGATACTGTAGGGTTATTGGTGCTTTCACAAAATATCTGCATAATAAGAACACAACCATTATTTTGTAGATATAATAACCAGTCTCATAAGTTCAGAAAATGACATCACCTTACTGTAACGCAGCCTTTAACACCAGAAGACAAATGAATGATGCACGATATCCAAATCTACGACTATATCCAGGCTCAATATCAATATATTGTGCAACTAAATTTCCAAGGCACAGCAGCTTCTCCAGTCAGATCTTTAAATCTATAAATCATATTAATATCACACTGAGTTCTGGTCTCTATGTGTCATTCAAGTACCTGGATGGATCTTTCCTTTATTACACATGTGGCATTCATTTGTAGTTGAGGGGTAACCACATTTGACCTGCTTTTAGAAACCATACACAACATCTGGTGACTGCACAATCTTGTTTGTATAAAAAAAAAAGGAGATCCATACGTCATGGCTTTACCTCATAAATACTACGTGGATTAAGTATGACTTTAAATGGATGTATGGTTTACTGCAGTATAAGTATCCTTAAGCATAATCGCACTTTAACCCCTCAGGGCTTGTGTTTTAAGAGTATTATATAGTGCTTTTCATTAATTATTCACTTTTAGGTCATAGCAGCTCAGGTCAGGTTTGATGTTTCGGACAGTAAAAGCCACGTTTTCACTTTTTTTTGTCTTCGCCAGGAGGATTACGATCATGCCTCCTTGGAGGACCAACACTACCAAGGAGACGGCAGCATGATGAGCCCCAAAGCCAAGCTGCTATTACGAGACGCAAAGAAAGAGCTTCTGAGGTGCGTTATGTTAAAGAATGAGGCGACTGTGTGTGATGTGAGCATCGCTGTTAGCTGGCAGATGGTCAGTATTAACGACAAAGCATACCTTTGTTTGAACAGGACGGTTTGATGTAAGTGAGTCAAAACTAGGGATGGGACGATATACGGTTTTATCGCGTATCGCAATAAAAAACACAGTAAGCTGACTGTGTATCAAAAAAATCATTTTGTGATTATTTGACTGACGTGACTGCAGTATGAGTCAAAGTTTTAATGCAATGGAACTTTTGCATTTCATTTTCACTAAAAAAAAAGGTGATGTGATTTTTGCTGGGGTCTGAACCAAGCATGTTCCCTTACATTTAGATTATGACTTGTAGGCCGGAGCATCTCTGTAGCACCACAATGCTTCATTTTACCTTTATATAAAAAAACTGTAGCAATTATTGCGATTTCGATAATGTCTCGATTTATTGTGCAGCCCTTTTGAGATAATCGTAAATATCATGTCCAGCAGCACTCTCATAAACTGCTGGGTAACAAACATTTAAAAAGAGACTCTACAAAAATAGGCTGCATGTGCACTAAGCTCAAAAAACACAATCAAGATGCTATGTTGTTATATTTCATATCAAATAATATGATCCCATTTTAAATAGCAAGACTGCTTTCTGCTATAAAAAGATGTCCCGTGTGTGATGCAATAAAAATATGTTTTTCTTAATAAAATGTAAGGTAAAGTGAATCCAGTATGTTTTACTGCCATTTTTAGTGCAAAGCATATTTCGATGATTATCGCGATAATACTGTGAATCGCGATTCTCTAGACCTGAATAATCGTGACATTAAATTTTCATATTGTCCCATGCCTAGTCAAAACGCACTGAAACTCCCTGTGTTACACATCATTGTAACTGGTATGTCTGCAGGTTCATGTGGAGCAGAAATGTATCTATTTGAAAGTGAGTTTCCTCCCTGTACATCCCGTACAAGCTTTGACTCTTGTAGTTAGCGTGCATGCTCTGCTGGGTCTCCTCTTGAGAATCACGCCGCGACAAAAAGTAGGATCCTCTATAGTTCCGCAGCACAGCAACCCCCCCTCCTCAGTGACATTCAGAGACATTATTAAAAACTGAATGTTGAGCAGTATATTAATAAAAATTCTTCTACTAAACTTCCCGCTGTACTAACTCAATTTTTTCTAGTTAATGCCCGTGAAAAGGTGCAAAAGAAAGATTCAGTTCAAGCTGTGGGAACCAGAGTAATCTGTGTATTAAACGCTTTGTGTTCTCCTGCAGCTGTCCGACCCCAGGCTGTGACGGCAGTGGCCATGTGACGGGGAATTATGCATCACATCGGAGGTACTGTAAATAATTACGCTCTCATTAACACCGGCAAACAGATATAAAGACAAGAGAAACAGTGCTGATTGTTTAATCGTGTTGAAACAGTTGAATCGTAGCTCATAGAGTTTGATTTTAAATGTCATTTTTTTAAAACACGGTGACACGTAAAAAGCTTTCTCACGAAGAGAAGGTGGAATTGTGTTTTCAAATGATTTTGTATAAATATGCTTTGAGACATTGTATTAAGATTATTTAATTCAGCTGTGATCAAAGAGTGCATTAAAGTGACTGTTAGCTCTTTATCCTCTCCAGTGTGTCTGGATGTCCCCTGGCTGACAAGACACTCAAATCACTGATGGCAGCCAACTCTCAGGAACTAAAGTATGTGTTTTCAGAACTGTTATTGTTACTAAAGGATTTTGCACATTAAACTAGGCAGCTTGTTTTTCTGCCTCAGTTTAGGTCAATGCTTCTCCTTTTCTTTCCCTTCTACTACACATTATGCATGATTTCTATGTACTCCACATGAAGTTGTTTGGTATTTGTACTACCTTTCTGCATATTAGCATGAATGCAGCGCTCTGCTCGCAGTCTTTGCTGTAAAAAGCACCTGGTCTCTGTGTCTCTCAACCTGCAGGTGCCCAACACCTGGTTGTGATGGATCTGGACATGTGACTGGGAACTATGCTTCGCACAGAAGGTAGCAGAGAAAAATCATCGCAACTGAGCATGAAATACATTTGTCAGATGCATGACATTCAAACAGATGGTGAAAGTCTCACTTTATGCTGCAAACATGCTGCACTTTTTGAATTCTTGTTTTTATTGATTTATTTGGCTGCCAACTTCTCCAGTGATTAAACATTTATTTATGTAGATTTATAGATTTGCTTGTGCAAATTCAAACTCAGCAGACCCTCCTAGCTGCCTGTAACAATTGAGCTTTTATTTTTACTCTTAAATAGATTTCCTCCATGTTAACCCATACTGTCGCCAATCATTTTTAGCTTGTCAGGATGTCCACGTGCCAGAAAGGGAGGTTTGAAGCTCACACCAAACAAGGATGACAAAGATGAGCAAGAGCTTAAGTAAGAGATTTTTTTTTCTCATCCCATGCTGTCATGTTTTTTTTTGTTTCAAAAATAAAACAAGAAAACATTGTGATAATGTGTCATGCTTTTGGGCCCGGGGCATTATACCTGGAGGCCATTAAGTTAAACAAAGAAAATAATACTTCTCTTGTCGTAACATTAGTGAATTATTTTCTGAGGATTAGCAGTGTGTTTTTGTGGGATTTTTTTTTTTTATCTTTTCCTATTTTCTGAATGGGATATCTGGCTTATTATTCTTCACTGAGTGCTTTCTTTATAATTATAGTATATTAAGAAAATGCCCGCTCTGATGGCATTGCACTCATTTGCAGCTTAATCATTGTCTGTGAAAGTGTTATTGGAAAAAAGAATAATGTAATTGATTTGCAGTTTAAATCCAAAGTCAGATATATGAGCCCTTGTTTACTTATACATCTGGACACAGATTTTTTCTTTTTAATTACTAATGCAAGGGCATGAGCTTAGGAATTAGACTGGAATAGATCTCATACACATTAAGAGAGAAAGGGAGAGAAAGGGGGAGGGTAGCAAATGTCCCTAGATTATTGTAAATAGTGGGCCATATGGCATGCCTCCATTGTCCTGGTGCCTTGCATCAAGCTACCTACCTGTAGTAGATGTAAGTAATGGGGCTGGTGTTGTTTTGTCCTCTAAGTGCTGCTGCTGCTGCTGTCGAGTAACAAAATGCTGAAACAGGCTTTTTGCAGCAGCACTCTACAGCATGTGTGCCATTTGTATCATCTCAGGTGACCTTTCACCTTTATCAATAAGGGAAGGGGTGAGCCACCTCCAAATTACATTCTTTCGCATGAGGGGATACATGACAATTATCTGTAATTCATGTCACTCCATTACTGACCTGCAGAAAACAGGCCCTGAAAATGCAACTCTTAATGATATTCAGCGTGACTTGTGCTTATGTTTTCAAGCACAAACATCAGCAACCTCCAAACGTATGCGGCGAACACACAGAGCGCTCGCTCAAACTCAAGTTTCACTGGATTAGTAACTTGTAGTTAATGCGATTATTTTTAGTTTTGGCGACTTCAATTTTAATCAGCATTTGGCTGGATTAATCAACTTAATGGTTAACAAATCTTCCGGTCTAGTTATTGAAAGAGAGTTTTTTTTGTTGTTTTTTTTAATGATATTGTTATTTTATGTCTTTCTCTGCGGCACAGAAATGTTATTAAACACAAGTTAGTTCTATTTTTCCTTGTGTGAGTCAGCTGTGTTTACAACATGTACGACTGTCTGTGTGTTTCTCTGGTAGGTGTCCAGTAATGGGATGTGACGGACAGGGCCATATATCGGGAAAATACACATCCCATCGCAGCGCAGGCAGTTGTCCGCTTGCTGCCAAAAGACAGAAGGAGTCGTCCATCAATGGGCTGCCCTTTGCCTGGAAGACCAATAAACAGGAACTGCCCCATTGTCCCTTGCCTGGCTGCAATGGCCTTGGACATGCCAATAATGTGTTTGCCACTCACAGAAGGTGAGGTCGCCTGTCCTCCATTTTATCTCTAAACAATACTGCTGGTCGACATGTTGCATTCTTTACTCTTGTCCACAATCTCTACTGATGCTAAAGTTCTGTCCCAAAAATTGTCATTCACGACCTGCTGAACTAGCTTGTCGGGTTGCCCACTGAACGCACAGAGCATCAAGAAAAAGCACTCGGAAGACGAGATGATGACCATCAAACTGAAAGCCAGCAGTGGTAAGCTACTCTGACATGCTGTGTGGTATGAAATCAGCATTTTGCAGTCATATGCATCTTGGCATGGACAGCATCAGTATTGTCAGCTTGAACATGATAAATTAGATTATATGCTTCAACTCAGGTGTTGAAAACAAAGAAGATATTCAACATTTGGATCATGAAATTAAGGAACTGAATGAATCCAACATGAAAATAGAAGCAGATATGATGCAACTTCAAACCCAGGTAAATATCTACTCCGACAAGTTTATCTTTTAGAGGACAAAAAGGTCTGAGATCTCTGCTCGCTCAATTTGACGAAATTCCTTTCCTTGTACACGAAAGCAGATCTCGTCTATGGAATGTAACCTGAGGACAATTGAAGAGGAGAACAAGATGATCGAACAGCACAACGACAGCCTTCTGAAGGAGCTCGCTCGCCTTAGCCAAGCTCTCATTAACAGTCTAACAGACATTCAGCTGCCTCAAATGGTACAGTAAGCCTTGACCACAGACTGCACTACAACTCATTATATCTAACCTGTCCTGGAAGAAATCTAATTTTCTATGAATTGTCATTTTCTGCTGTGCTGTTTTCACTAATAGTCAAACATGTTTTTGTTGCAGGGACCCATCAGTGAGCATAATTTTGAAGCCTATGTGAACACATTAACTGATATGTACAACAACTCGGAGCATGAATACTCTCCAGAGTGCAAGGCCCTCTTGGATAATATCAAACAGGCTATTAAGGGCATCCATGTTTAAGCTGTAGAGCTACCAAGAGGTTTCTTTGACTTGGGATAATGGCACTAGATAGCTCTATTTTACTGAAGAGTGCTGGCTTGGCTGCATGTATAAGACAAGGCTTTTGGAAATGTGTTTGGCATTTCCCGGTAAATACACTGCACTGAGAAAATTACCAGCCAGATTTGTAATGCTTTTACTGTTTCTGCATTCACTTGATATGTTTATCCTGGTGAGATTTTTACCCCTCTTGCACTTAATTATTTTGTATGGTTTGCTTGATTTTAATCTGTATGTGTTCATGTCATTCTTATATTATCGCTATTTATTATTATATTTGTTCATCAGTGTATTTATTTCCTCGATTTTTATTTATTTCTTGAATTGTAAATGCTTAATATTTGAGAAAATCTGTTTGACTTTCTGCACATTGTAAATTTACATAGAAGCACATTCCAGTTTCATGGCATACTTTCGCCATCTAGTGTTGAAAAACTTATATTATTATTATTATTATTATTATTATGATTATTAAACCATGAGTTGGATCTCTCTTCAAAGTAAAAACCTACCAAAACGACTAAGCATCGATATTTTTAAGCATTGCTTTTGCTTTCTTTATTGGAAACTGAATGTATGGCAAGACAAAGTGAACACTGAGATCAAAAAAAAAAAAAAAAAAAGATGCAATGCACCTGTACTGTACCTTTTCCTTCTTAACCAATAACAGCTGAATGCAACCGGGAGGTGACACTGAGCAAAAAAAATGCAACATCATTCAGTGAACTGAATGTCAGATTCTGCTTTGCATAGCGTGCCACAAGAAGAGTGCAACACAAATCAAAAATCCACTTTGTCAAGATGTCTTTTTTTTAAATATAGATATTAAACTGCCTTCTGTGCACACACTCTGGAGTGTGCATATAGTATGTGCCTAAATGTATATGAATCCATAAAAGTATACGAGTACTATGTTTTGTGGTAGGACAGTATTATGTGGATGGTGTCTAATTTATTATACAGTACAATTATTTTCATAGGAGGTTCCTGATGACTGTTTAAATACCGTTGTCTCAGTAGCTGTGATCTCAGAGTCAGGTTTTGAAATATCACGACTGAGATTGAAAAGTCTGGTGATTATTTTAACTTTTGCTAGCATGGAGAGGAGGAAAAAGGAAGGAGGGAATTTAAAAAAACAACACACAACAGCATCTATTCCTGTTTTATCTTAAACTGCTTACAAGCCTTAACATTTCAACCAGTCTTACAGTTTGAATATTCTTGTAACGCTTGGGGCAGATTTGAATAGTAGCTATTTCAAAACCGAGCTGACTACCACGACAACTCGCATTTCGGTTTCAATCATTAAATGCAACAGAAAAAAAAGGAAGACAAAAAAAAGAAAAGAAAACATAGACAAATGGTAGTTGTTGGCTAATCAGTTGTTTGTTTGCATCAATTGCACTTTTGTATTATTAATTATTTTGTATTTTTAGTTCACCGCACTGCCCTTGACTTCAACGAAAAGCGGGGAATGGGATGCAGTAGTCGCATCACCGTGCTACACAGCACATGTCTCAATTTTAAGTTAAGCCCACAAGAAAAATAATTCATTTGAGCAATACATTTTTCATTTCTGCAAAAATAAAGTCAAAGACATGTAGCCTAGGACATTTCCAAGAAGAAAAAATATAAAAGCAAAAGAGCCAAATTAAAGAAAAATGAGACCCTATTTTATCCAAATACTCAATATGTTTTAAAGAATTTTAATCTTTCAGAAAATTTGAATCAAATTCTTTAAACCTAACAATCCTTTATTTATAATTTCTTATATTTAATTCCTATACCACACATTGTTTGCTCAGGAAGTTTTGTGAATAATATTTATTTTTTCCCTGTTAGTATTTGATGTTTTGTAATGTGAAATGCTTTTTTGTGGAACGATATTAGTATGATATGAAATTGTATTGTATTTTCTTTTCTTTTACATTAAAATGTAATGCTTTTTTTCAGTTGGAGTAGTTTGTAAATTGAAACTTCCTATTACTTTTACTATTTCATAATAAACAGATATGCGCTGTGTTGTACAGTTTGTGTATGGTAGAAATAAACTTTTCAAATGGTGGTGTGGTTTCTCAAAGCTTCTCAAGTCCACCATCAGTCAGACGTAGGTAGACCCAGTTACCTCTGAGGTACCGGGGAGGCATCATGTTTCCTTAGGCATTAGCATCACCTTGTGGTGGATATGAGGTATTACATCTACAGTAACAGGGAGTGGCCAGTAGAGTCAACATACTGAGAGCTGCTGGGGTTAGAAATTAATATACAGGTTTAATATGATGACCATGTAATCGTCCAGTCTAATGTCACCTACCTTCATGTTATCTCTCTACACTAATAAAGGCAGAAAATGACCAAAAAAATACTTAAAATAGATCAGTGCACTTTACAATCACCCTCACTGCTTTCAGTTTAAGGCTGCAGCTAGGGAGAATTTTCATTATCAATTATTTTTTTCGACTAATCATTTGTACTATGATGTGAAGAACTGTTAAAAATGTAGCTCACAATTTCAAAGCCTGAAGATATTTAGTTTACCATAACATAAGACAAATAAAGACAGCAGATCCTCACAGTGCATTACTAATGTCAGGTCATTTTCTCTAAACATTCAATCAAAATTTCTGTCCATACACTAATCAATTAACTGACTTATTCCACTTTAAATAGAATAAAATGGACTAAACTTTGTCATCCAGCCGAGGCAGGAAAATATAAACATAAAACACATCCATAAGACAAAACCATCACATTAACAGAACAAATATATATATATATATTCATACTATGGTGTACAGCCTAGAGTTTCATAGTTACATTTAGTTTGTGCACTACTTCTAACTCAGATAATTTTATTAAAGGGGAAACTAGTTTGGTTTCCCATGTAGGGATGCAGCAGTACACCGTGAAACCATATAATGTAGTATGAAAATTGACGGTTATCTTACCATGTATGTTAACTTATCTCTGGTACTTTAAAAAATTGCAAGCCGGACAGACACCTAACATTTGTACGCACATCTCCTTTACTTCTTCATTTCCTGTCAGACTTTTAACTTTTAGTCAAAAAAATATTTTTAAGTTTAAAAGAAATTAATTTGATTAATTCCTTTTGGATCATAGTAACTGATAATAATAATAATAAAAAAAACCAACAAATTTACTACTACTACTACTACTACTAATAATAATAATAATAATAATAAAATAATAATAATTGTGTGATACTGCATGCCATGAAACTGTGATATTATCATTAAAACGCTTAGGTACAGTCAAAAGTATTAAAAGAGAAACAAGTCAGACAACATAAAACAGACGGCCACAACAGCATCAACACTAACACACAAACTAATAAATATTCAAAAGGATTTTAGTCCAGTTCAGGAGCCTGGGCACTACATGTAATCAATAAATCAATGCATAAATAAAAGACTGACGAAATTTGGTGCACTTGAAAATGGGATCAATAGAAGTGGAAATAAACATAAAATAAAGCCTTAAAAATGAACTTCATAAATGTGCATAAGTACTGTCAAACAACCGTATCTCAGGAAACAAGAAAGTATCACATGTCCTTTGCTAATGTGGGCACAAGATATCTTCAGCACACTCAAAACACTTTCAAGAATACTGGTGGACAACTTTCAAACTGAAGTGCAGTTTTAACTCCAAACACTTTTTTTTAAAAACTTAGTGGGGCGGGGGTCATTAAAAATCAGATAACATGTTATATGGACCGTCTGCCTACAGATAGTTTATAGAGTCTTTGTCGCATTTCACGCATTTATTAGCTGAAACTCAAGTGTTTTACTTTATTGTGTAGATGTTAATCTGTTTGTGACAACAGTGGTGTAGTGGTAGTTGATGAGGTGGATGTACTACTAGGTAGGTTACCGATGAGGAAGTGGGAATACTCTCCTATATTACAATGGCTGTTTTGCTGATAGGTGGGTATACTGTCACTGGATAGAAAAAGAAGTGGGTATACCCTGTATACCTGAGTATACCCTCCACTACACCACTGTTACAATTTTGACAACATATTCTCAGAATAATTGAGGAAGTAGTTCAACTGAATCATTCCAAGAACATGTAGTTAAGCTCCTGAATCGTCACATACACTCAAAAGACAATCTCTTAAACATCAAAGTACAAAGTGAAACAGTTAAATTGCTGAACCTCAGCTAATGTCATTAATACTCCATGAACTATCTGTAGGTGGACTGTCCAAATAAAGTGTTAACAAAAATCTTCCTGTGGAGCCTACATCCTGTTTCTTTATTTTATTTAATTGTTCTCCAGCTGTCTTCATCAATCTGAAACCAACACAACAAATGTTGACGATGACTCATTTTCACTCCTGCCACTTAAAAAGAGCCAAAAACGCTCTGATGTTACTACTTTTAAGTCACATGACATACGTAGAGTAGGAATCTGGCGTGAACAGCATGACTGATCTTGAAAACTATTTCTGTTATACTATGCTGCAGTAGAGTTCACAGAACGATCGAACAATCTGCTTCATTTAAATCCATCCCAAAATAATCTGGGCTGCTCTAATTGCACATCAAGGATCCCCTGCAATGACAGTTAAATGTATTCTTCAATATTCTGGATTGAATATTAAGGCAACAGATGAGCATTTACTCAATTATATTAGATTTCTTTATGGAATCGCATAGAAGGATAAACAACACTCACCAGCCACTTTATTAGGTACACCTGTTCAACTGCTTGTTAGCGCATATAGCTAATCAGCCAGTCACGTGGCAGCAACTCAGTGCATTTAGACATGGTGAAGACGAGCTGCTGAAGTTCAAACTGAGCATCTGAATGAGGAAGAAAGGTGATTTACACACGGGTTTTCTCACCAAAACTGGACAATAGAAGATTGGAAAAACCACATTCAGATGGAAGCATGGATCCATGCTGCCTTGTATCAACGCTTCAGGCTGCTGCTGGTGGTGTAATGTTGTGGGGGAGATTTTCTTAGTACCAACTGAGCATGGTTTAAACACCACAGCCTACCTGAGTATTGTTGCTGAGCGTGTCCATCCCTTTATGACCACAGTGTACCCATCTTCTGATGGCTACTTCCAGCAGGATAACGCACCATGTCACAAAGCTCACATCATCTCAAACATGACGATGAGTTCACTGTACTCCAATGGCCTCCACAGTCACCAGATCTCAGTCCAATAGAGCACCTTTGGGATGTGGTGGAACGGGAGATTCTTATCATGGATGTGCAGCTGACAAATCTGCAGCAGTTGTGTGATGTCATCATGTCAATATGGACCAAAATCTGTGAGGAATGTTTCCAGCACCTTGTTGAATCTATGACACCAAGAATTAAGGCAGTTCTGAAGGCAGAAGGGGTCCAACGTGGTACTAGCAAGATGTACCTAATAAAGTGGCCAGTGTGTATTGTCATCTGAATGACACAAAGTTGAAGATATTCTAAAAACCTTAAAGCCCATGCACACCAAACTGACTGAAATAGCTGGTGCCGACACAACAAATCAACAGAATACCTCGAGTGAAGAATTCTTGAACATGGATCCGACTTGTGGTGGTTTGGTGTCTGCATTATATGACACTATTCAAAAGGGTTGCCTCCCATCATTTAATCACTTAGCAGGACAGTGGCAGGGTGTAGATAATAGCGGGCAGGCCACAATCTCATTGGCACACTCATCATCAATATGTTTTAGACACTGGCTGTAGCAGTTTAAGAGTAAGCTGGGCAAACTCTAGCCTGGATCAGACCCGAGCTGCATCAGGTGCAGTCGGGACTTCTTAGTCCCCAAACTGACCCCATTACAGACATCCACCCTAACCCTTAAAATGTGTTGCTTGGTGTAGTCCACTGTGGAGGATATAGCATTCTTCCCTGTACTTGCTAGATGTCCGATTCTCCTAAGCTGGGGACAGGTCAGACCACCATCTCACAGATGTTGGGTGGAGGAGGTAATGTCCCCTCTCAAGCTCAAACATCTTAATACACTGTCTGAGGCTCCACCCAGAAGTACTATATGGTTTGGCAACAATCTCCCTCCCTTTACTAGTTTATTTATTCATGTATGCACTTCAGTGCACCTTCTGCACCTGCGTGAGAGGAAATTACCTGTCCATTCCAGCAGGTGGCAGTAGCCTGTATTCATCATTAAAAAAAGGGAAACTGGAAGACCAACAGGACTGATTCAAGATGCTAGTTAGCCAGTTAGCACATTATGAACACAAACCAAAGTTGAAAGAACAAATGATATTTACTCTGTGCCAGCAAACAATAACACAAACAATTACAAAATGTTTCTGCTAAAGAGCTTCATGGCTTAAAATAACAATCTTGAATAATATGACAAGTTTTGACTTTAGCTGTTTGTTTACTTTCCTCACTTTGTTTCTCTTCATGTGCACTGAGTTGACCTGCCAATCAAAGTTGTCTCACTCATGGATGGGCTCCACAATCTCCGACATCGATTTAAGGGTGCTTTCACACCTGCAGTTTGGTTCATTTGCTCCACACCAGAGGGACAAAATCATAAATTCCTGTTCACACTGACCTCTTGTAAATGAACCAAGAGGAGTAAACATAAAGTCCTACTGACTGACATGTAACTCGTTGGTTGGACAGTTTCGGTGTTTGTCATCCTGAGGAAATTTAATTCCAGTGACTGACAGAAGTTTATGCCGCAGCACTTAAATGCTTCCTAAGTGTTCATGTCTATATTCTTTGGTTTCACAAAGACTTCACAGAGAAATAACTGATTATAAGCATCATTAGTTGGCTGTTATTAGACTGCAAATCAATGGCATGTTATACTTAATGACCTACACAGAGACAGGATGAAAAGAGCTCTTGTAGAGTAGATTCGTGGCTCATGTGTTACCATGGTTACATGTAGGTATAAGCAAAAATAGGTTAAAGGATATAAATGGCCTTCATCAGGGTCAATTATGAGATCACGGACAGATTTCACTATCAGCAGATGGATTTATTTTGGGTTAAGCTGTCGAAATCATGCTACAATCACATATCTGCGATCACAACATCATTTGGTTGGTTCTTTTTCTTTTCACACCACAAACTAACCACACTAGAGTTTGTTTGGAAGCGGACCGAGATCTACCTTTTTTAGTGGTCGCAGCTCAGTTGTTTGGTGCGCACCAGGGTTCATTGACAGCTTTCACACCAGCCCAAACGAACCGTATGGACCGCTACCTGAGCTCCTTTCACCCCAACTGAACAGGTTAGGTGTGAAAGCACCTCAACATGCTGAAATCATTAATAAGAAGCTGACAAGGGCTGATTAATGCCAAGAGTGTGGGAAACACAGAAAAACTAGGGCGACTGATGCTCACCAATGGCCGACCAAGCTTGGTGTGTCAGGGCCCAAAAAGATTCTGGACTTTTAAGAACACATTCAAGGCCAGGATGCAGGATTCAAGCTACAACTGTGCGATATAATGACTATGTACGATATATCGACATATTTTCAAGCAAGATATAAATTCAGACAACACCGTTTATATCAATATAGGGTCGCAACGACAACACAGACGTTTCATATACAATACGTACAGGCCTATAACGCAGACAAAGTATCTCTCGCTCCTTCCCTCCTTCGTCCTCTCTGTTGATACTATGTGTACAAATTAGATTAATAGCCTACATAATTTAAAAGATTTAAATCATTTTCCAGCTCTAGATTCATTTGAAAGGCCTGAAAAACCTTTTAACTCCCCCCACAAAGATTGTTAATTGTTATAAACTACAGTGGATTTCGGCCTCCTTGATACTTTTATACTCATGTCATAGTTTTGTGTCCTGTGCGGCAAACCTTTAAACCTCTGTAGCTTCAGTGCTGTGTGCAAAAAAGTTTCTTTGCATTTTATTTTGATCACAGTCTGTTTTTATAAAGTGCTTGTGACATCTCAAATGTGGCTCTGACTTGCAACTGAACATGTAGCTCATTTCATAGATATATATATCGTGTATCGCCAGTCAGCCTGTTAATACAGAGATATGAATTTCTGTGCATGGACAGCTGAGAGAAAATGGTTAAAGTTACACAAAATGATCTCCTCCAGTACATATCTTAAACCCGGGATTAGTTTTACATAGGTACGTGGGGTAAAGTAATAATTACCAGAGATTTTAGTCCCGTCCGAATGTGCCATGTCAGTAATCATTACCACACGATGTCAGAAAAGATTACCGCGACTTTTACCTTCTGTAAAAGGGTCCCGGGCAATTACCTCAGGTAATACTAATCCCGTGCGAATACACCAGCAGTAAATATGTGTGTAGATATTTCGTCATATCCTGTTTACAAGTGGTTTGTTGCAGATTTTCAAACATGGAGGCTCTTGAAGAAGCACTCAGTTTTGCACTTCACAGTCGGACAAGTCTGTGTGAAACCTCAGGTACTGTGGGCCTTCGACGAACACGAGTTTGGTACGCATAGGAAGCAACATCATACGCACATGACGGCAGACGGGGATGGCAGTGCGTGAATGGATTTACCCCTCCCACATGTGGTAGCTTTACTGATATTTCTTATCCTTTGCGAATTGGCCATTAATATTACTGACGTCCTGTGGTAAAGTGACATTACCCCACGTGCCCATGTAAAACAAATCCTGTCCGAATAGTGCTTTAATCTCTGTATCTTTGATGTAGTCACTGACCTTCATTCAGGCGAGTAAAATTATAGTCAGAATATTCAAGTTGCTGCTGAAACAAAGGCAGCATTTCACCCAGATACTAAGTTTAACTCGTGGTATACTCACAGTATTCAAAATGTGAAACTGTTGGCTCACACTCAACACCACTGCAGACATAATTTCCGTCATGAGGCCCCGTCTTCCTGTAATGTATATGCTGTGTGTGTAGACTGTGAGAGCGTCAGTGCAGATATATTAAGAAGCTTGACGGCCACATACATACTCTGACCTCAGCTAACCCTTCTGTAGACAACAAGTCTGTTTACATTTATCTAATGATGCAGACGGCTACAAAATATTTGGATTCATGGAAATAATATTAGGAGCAAGTGTGGCCAGATCCAGGATCCTGTTTTGTGTGAAGTATTATATGCTTTCACAAAAGGCCTTAGCTTTGGGAACACTGAGGTCATGTCCTCACTATAATGACCTGAGGAGGAGGTCACACTATACAATTACACAAGTTACACATAGTCTTATATCTGTGCTAGTGTTTCTAAAATCCTGGTCCTGGTTCCTTGTATCATGTACTAATTATGACGCTAAAAGCAGGCCGTGCTAAGTAGAGATACTGATCTTGATTAGTCAGGCCCGATTGACTTGAATGAACCCACACTGAAGTCTGCAACCTTGTGTATTTTGTGGTCATGCAAGTCGGACTCAATGCGTCTGTGTTATGCAATGAAACCACAGAGAGCGGAAGTCAACAATGTCTTCACCTTAGAAAGCAACCTGCTGGAGAATAACAGCGCACACTGCAAAACAAGGTCAGGCATTGTGCTACAAAAACATTCACAATAAAAGAAGTTGAAATAACAACACCCCACTATGACTCCTGATGGATTTTTTTATCTACTCTATCAGCCACTTTGGCAGCTAATGAACCAGAACGCTTTGTGCTCTAAAAACAATTTGGGCTGCAGAATGCAAAGAATTGACTCATAATATTCTGTATAAATGCTACTATACTATCCATGCTGTTAATGTAGGAAAATACCGGCAGACATTCGGGCCTCAGCAGGCTGAGCAAAAACCGTGAAAACAGGATAAATGCGGCTTGGTTTGAAAGTTAATTTACTTGAACTGACTGCATATCTTGCACGCAAAACCGTCCTTTTAAAAAAACAAGTAATATATGGGATTATCAAAAGACAGGATGAAGTGAGGTCCCCTGAAACCTCGCCTGTCTGCTGGCAACTGTCCATTCCCACACTTCTAGAAAACCAGCTGCAGGCTAAATATAAACCTCTGCTTTAGGGGACCGTGTGAGGTTACAAGGTGGGTGAAACTTTCCAGGATCTTTACAGAGTTGTACTCGCTAGTGGTCACTAAAGGACACTATAACGAACAGGCCTGAAACAGTGAGGTCAGCCATGTCATTCCACAACTACTTAGTCTGTATGTTTTTGGTCAGCTTTCCTCTGCAGAAAGATAGATGGTATTTTGAGCTAATCTAAGCTAAGATACGCTACAATAAGATATAAAATATACAAGTATAGATAATAGGTATTATGTATATAGAACTAAAATCAACAGAAGCAAAAATATAAACTATACAAAAGCACTTAAAGACAAAAATAACAGTGGTGTGATGTGATTAACAGCAGCAGAGTCACTATGCAAATGTGTGTGTACATCAGATTAATGTATAGTCGCACTATAGTGCAATATATTACATAATAAATCCTATAAATCAGTCCAACAGGGAGAAATTAACTTCAAATGCCTGAAAGGAAACATCAGACTAGATTGTTTTGACAGAAAATTTTTAACATAAACTACACCAAATATATGTTTTTCCCTAAGCTATTTGCTCTCTGTAATGGATGTATGCACTTCATCCACTTCATCAGAAATACAGCCTAACTCTCTGTAATAGATGTGCTTTTGTCTGTATACTTTATAAAAAATGAAAACATAATAATAACAATAATAACAGGCCTATAGCCAAGCTACACTTCACTCTAAAACACAGATGAAAAAGTAGAGTATGTGTGCCTTTGATATTGTAAAATCCAAGGTAGAATTATTGTGTAATAGTAGTAAAAACTATTTGATGACTAGCACTGAAACACACTCCTAAAAGTGCATTTATACAAAAAAGGTACAAGATAGATAGATAGATAGATAGATAGACTAAATAAACAGTGCAAACAAAGCCAAAATATGTGTATTTTATGTGTCTTTCAATACTATTTTCCACTCTGATAACATCACTCTCTGTAATAGATGTGCTTTTGTCTGTATACTTTATAAAAAATGAAATGAAAATGAAAAATAAAATAATAATAACAATAATAACAGACCTATAAGCAGCTACACTTCACTCTAAAACATAGATGAAAAAGTAGAGTAGCCTATGTGTGCCTTTGATATTGTAAAATCCAAGGTAGAATTATTGTGTAATAGTGGCCCCTAAAAGTGCATTTATACAAAAAGGTACAAGATAGATAGATAGATAGATAGATAGATGCCTGAAGGTGAAAATTCAAACTAAAGATTGCTGTAAAAAAAACCCTAAATAAACAGTGCAAACAAAGCCAAAATATGTGTATTTTATGTGTCTTTCAATACTATTTTCCACTCTGATAACATCACTCTCTGTAATAGATGTGCTTTTGTCTGTATACTTTATAAAAAATGAAAACATAATAATAACAATAATAACAGGCCGATAGCCAAGCTACACTTCACTCTAAAACACAGATGAAAAAGTAGAGTATGTGTGCCTTTGATATTGTAAAATCCAAGGTAGAATTATTGTGTAATAGTAGTAAAAACTATTTGATGACTAGCACTGAAACACACTCCTAAAAGTGCATTTATACAAAAAAGGTACAAGATAGATAGATAGATAGATAGACTAAATAAACAGTGCAAACAAAGCCAAAATATGTGTATTTTATGTGTCTTTCAATACTATTTTCCACTCTGATAACATCACTCTCTGTAAAAGATGTGCTTTTGTCTGTATACTTTATAAAAAATGAAATGAAAATGAAAAATAAAATAATAATAACAATAATAACAGACCTATAAGCAGCTACACTTCACTCTAAAACATAGATGAAAAAGTAGAGTAGCCTATGTGTGCCTTTGATATTGTAAAATCCAAGGTAGAATTATTGTGTAATAGTGGCCCCTAAAAGTGCATTTATACAAAAAGGTACAAGATAGATAGATAGATAGATAGATAGATGCCTGAAGGTGAAAATTCAAACTAAAGATTGCTGTAAAAAAAACCCTAAATAAACAGTGCAAACAAAGCCAAAATATGTGTATTTTATGTGTCTTTCAATACTATTTTCCACTCTGATAACATCACTCTCTGTAATAGATGTGCTTTTGTCTGTATACTTTATAAAAAATGAAAACATAATAATAACAATAATAACAGGCCGATAGCCAAGCTACACTTCACTCTAAAACACAGATGAAAAAGTAGAGTATGTGTGCCTTTGATATTGTAAAATCCAAGGTAGAATTATTGTGTAATAGTAGTAAAAACTATTTGATGACTAGCACTGAAACACACTCCTAAAAGTGCATTTATACAAAAAAGGTACAAGATAGATAGATAGATAGATAGACTAAATAAACAGTGCAAACAAAGCCAAAATATGTGTATTTTATGTGTCTTTCAATACTATTTTCCACTCTGATAACATCACTCTCTGTAAAAGATGTGCTTTTGTCTGTATACTTTATAAAAAATGAAATGAAAATGAAAAATAAAATAATAATAACAATAATAACAGACCTATAAGCAGCTACACTTCACTCTAAAACATAGATGAAAAAGTAGAGTAGCCTATGTGTGCCTTTGATATTGTAAAATCCAAGGTAGAATTATTGTGTAATAGTGGCCCCTAAAAGTGCATTTATACAAAAAGGTACAAGATAGATAGATAGATAGATAGATAGATGCCTGAAGGTGAAACTTCAAACTAAAGATTGCTGTAAAAAAAAACCTAAATAAACAGTGCAAACAAAGCCAAAATATGTGTATTTTATGTGTCTTTCAATACTATTTTTCACTCTGATAACATCACTCTCTGTAATAGATGTGCTTTTGTCTGTATACTTTATAAAAAATGAAAACATAATAATAACAATAATAACAGGCCGATAGCCAAGCTACACTTCACTCTAAAACACAGATGAAAAAGTAGAGTATAAGTGCCTTTGATATTGTAAAATCCAAGGTAGAATTATTGTGTAATAGTAGCTGCAATTTTCTCTGTAGTAAAAACTATTTGATGACTAGCACTGAAACACACTCCTAAAAGTGCATTTATACAAAAAGGTACAGACAGAATATACAAGATAGATAGACAGAAAAATTGACTAAATAAACAGTGCAAACAAAGCCAAAATATGTGTATTTTATGTGTCTTTCAATACTATTTTCCACTCTGATAACACCACTCTCTGTAATAGATGTGCTTTTGTCTGTATACTTTATAAAAAATGAAATGAAAATTATAAATAAAATAAGAAGAAGAAGAACAGGCCTGTAAGCAGCTACACTTCACTCTACAACATACATGAAAAAGAAGAATACATGTGTGAAACCCAGGTTAAATTGCTGTACTGTATAACTGTATAACTGTATAACAGTAGCTACAATTTTCTCTGTAGTAAAAACTATTTGACTAATTAGATAGATAGATAGATAGACAGATAGATAGATAGATAGACAGATAGATAGATAGATAGACAGATAGATGTGAGCAACAGTGCCTCCCTCTATCGACAGCAGCACTTTAAACCACGTGACCTGTGTTTACATCCTCTCCTCAGCTGTTTCTTTCTTCTTCACTTCGACACCACGGCTCGCCGTTACTACTTTACCTTTCCATCCCGACCAGCTGAGCACAGTTAGCACAGCTAGCCGGCAGTTAGCTTCTGACAGGAGGCTGCTAACGTCTCAGTGTCACTGACCGTCGCGTTGCACAGAGCATCCAGCAACAAGGACTGAGTTAATGCGACACGGCATTGTGAGTATCTTTATTTTCCTTTCAGCTAACTGCCGCCTGTGTGCGTGTGTGTGTGAGTGTGTGTGTAGCCGGTTTGCACGGTCGGCAGCAGCATTGTGTCCGCTTTATTAAACGTGACAGATCCAGACTGGCTGTTTGTGTGTTAGCTAGCAGGCAGGATAAAGATGTGAGCTTACCTAACCTGGCTTTGTCTCTGTTTTGATGATGGCGCACTCAGGCCCACACAAGCTAACGTTAGCCAGGTTCACTGGGAACTCACGCGGCGTTAACCCGACACTTGACGTCAACTTACACACTTAAACACAACAATATGTAACGTGTCAGTGTGAGCGACGTTTGCAATAATACACCCTTTGTTTTGCGTCTTGTCGTGTCGGTGTGTGCGCGGGTTGGAGGAGACTTTTCTGTCACAAACGTTTACCTCACCAGGCGGAAGAAGCTCCGAGAAATCAACGTTATGTTTGTTTGTTTTGGTGTTGTTGTTGTTGTTTTCCCGCAGCGGTTATTGCACACGCGCAGGGATGTGACAGCCTCTGTTTTTTCAACAAACCGGTTTAGCGAGTCGCTGCCGACAAAGATTGAGGTTAATCGCACTGCAGAGAGAGCTGGCCAGCAACTGCGTTTATGGTCGACAAGTGGGAACAAAAGCTGGATGCGCACACACACACACACACACTCACACTCTCTCACACACACACAGTGCAGTGTGTTCAGTGTGTGTCAGCTCGTGTCACGGATGCTGTTCGTGTCTCACAGATGTGCACGGGCAGGATTTTGAAGAAACAGCCGTGATTAATAACGCTTGACAACGTTTCATGAAAGCGCTGTTGTTGTTTTGCTCCATCGTCACACGCAGTGCGAAGAAAGTGTCCGGGCAGCTGATTGGCTGACGGGCTGCTGTCTGTGTGGCAACTGCAGCACGTGACCAGGTAGAGAGCTGATTGGCTTCATCAGGTGTCAGTTGTGGGGATATAGGAACATCTGTATGCGTGTATAAGGAATGAGCAGGAATTAAAATAACATCTGTGTGCTGTACTAAGCACAACTATAATTAAGTTTACTCTGAAAGTGTCTGACTGAAAAGTGGGTTAAACAATATGAGAAACACCCTGGAAAATGATCAACTACTACAGATTATACTACTAAGAGGGTGAGGGGTGCAACTACTGATCACTGTATCCATTAATCTGTATGACAATTGTGAAAAATGCTCATCTCAGTTTGCAAAATCCAATAGAAATACTTAAATTTTGTCCTATCAGCAGACTAAAACCTAAATATAATCAGTCACCTGTCACATAAGACAAAAACAGCAGCAACTGAAAAGCTGCCAATCCAGGTGTGCCGGGAGATTTTGTGATAACCACACATTATTATTATTATTATTGCAGTATTCACCTGGGTCATGAATTAATTTTTAATTGACTGTATCAGTATGTTGTGTGCACCCATTTCCTTATAAAGAGGCAAGAGGGATGATAACAAGTAACCTCCTGAGACCTGAAGTTTTGTAATGTGTCCTAGCTATTTGGGATCAGTAGGACCTGATAAGTGTGAATAAAAACCTCAACATTGCCGATGATAATTACGTCCCAATGTCCTCCAACAAGTACTTCCTTGTTGCTAGAATTGGTCAAACTTGTTGCCATATCAAACTATAAACATTATTAATCAAAAATTACAAGTTTCAATCATAAAATGTGATCAGGTTTTGAACCTTTGACTTGAGATGGCTGCCATCTTGTTTTTCCATTGATAGGTGTATTGTGCTCTTACTACCACTAGATGGCACAAAAATGTGTCGATGAACGAGGACAACAGGTGGAATTTAAATAGAAGTATAAGGGTCAAGTAAACCCAAAATGTGTTGCCCTCATATGAGGACACAGGGTCGGTCTCAGGAGGTTAAAAGGAATAAGCAGTGAGTGGGACAAACGGATTGATTTATTACAAGCACCAGCGAAGACGACCTACCACCGAAAGAAAAGAGGAAAAAGTAGAAAGTATCATGAAAGCTACCTGTCTTATTTTTTTCTTATTTTTACTGTCTTACGTCATGATCAGAGTGATGACACATGTTATAGAAGCTTGTGTGTGCAGATAGAAATTGAGGTGTGCCTTGAGATATTGGCTTACCCTGTGGTGTGCACAAAAAGTTTGGAAACCACTGATCTACATGATGGCAAATCCTAATGACTGGGCAAATCATTTTCTCAAGTAATGTGGCCACAGTGGCATCCTCAGATGTCTTGCTTTGTCCTATCATCATTTCAAAACCCACGTTTTAAGTCTGATGTCATGTGAAAAAGAAAAGCAGCATATATTTATATTTCAAAAGTAGAACCAATACATTTTTGGCATTTTGGTTTAAAGGGGCAATAAGCGGAAATTCATAATTTCTAGATTGAAGGAATTAAAAAAACACTATGTGAAGAACTAGAGGTGTAATTTCATCTGGAGTATAGCATGACCTCACACAACCTCTCTCTGTGTTGATCTCCAGCCCCTTGTTTACAAGCTGGTCCGGCTGCGCGTTCATGTACATTCATGTGAACCCCCCCCCCCCCACCCCCCACCCCCCCACCCGGAGCCCTTGGCCCTCCCTCTCTATAAAAGGCTACAGCCAGTGAGCAATGGCAGCGCGTATTGTTGAAGCTAAATGGCGGAGAGCAGAATGAAACATTCACCTGAAGACGACCAGGATCCGACATTACCTTTAAAGAAACAAGATGGCGAAGAAGTTGTCGTTTCCAAGGTGGAGAGCACTGCGAGAGCTAAAGGGGCTACAATTTGACTCGGAGCTAGCTCTTCTTCTCATGGACAGGTAGCCTAAGTAACAACATAAAGTCAAATAACATTAGGCACATGTCGCTACGTCTATGTTACAATAGTAGCATGGGTTAATGTCCGGAGCTTTAGTTATTAGCGGCTCGGTCCCAGCAATGGGTCAGGCGTTACGGTTGTGTTAGATGAGTAGCCCGGCAGCCTAGCTAACATTTGCAATTAGCATTGTAAAATGTGGCCAGGCTAAAACATCGCTCTCACTCATGGAGAAGAGTAGGAACGTTAGCGTTAGCTTCCGGTGTTAGCACTAGCTGGGATCCGGCGATGGCTCTAGCCGGGGTGTGACTCATGACACACTTTGTTTTGGTCTACAGGCAGTGCACAACAGCAAACCTAGCGGTGAAACAATTTCGCTTTTTGCCCCTTTAATAAATATGGGAGGATTAATTCAATTTAATTCAATATAACTTAATTTATCCCAAAGAAAATTGTGCCAGAGAATGCTTCACATTCACAACCAGTAACATTACAACCAGACAACCAGTGGGTTCCCTGGGTCAGGGTCTCTCACTGGGCCCAGTTTTAGAACAATATAGTATTAAATATCTGGCCAAACATACAAATATACAAGATAACAAGTGTTTTCAAGGAGCCAAAGCAAAACCAGCGTCTAATACAGTGACAATAAGCCTAAGATAAGCACAAGAGTTACTAAAAATGAGCTAAAATGGTGGAAAATAACTGACTGCGCTTGATAATTTGATACAATAATGTGCATGAATATTGTTGTCAGTGTCTTTCATTAATTGAAGTTAACAGAAATATTGGCAATCAATTTTCTTTCGATCTAATAATCAGTTACTCCCCTATAAGCTTCAGGTCTGGTTAAATGAAAGCCCCTGTGACACAAGAGATCCATGACAGGGCTGCATTGAAGTCTCTTTGCAAATTTACCCAGAACCAAACAGCGGTGGCCTCATGCTGCCCCAGTGTGTAATTTTAGACACACACTGGTGTTCTGTGTTATGGGTGTGACGTGTGACACAACCGTGTTGGCCTCCAGTGTGACATAACATACACGTCACACAGTGCTTCAGTGGCATGAGCTGGCCATAACAATCATTTACTGTTTCTGTTATGTGACTGTTAATCTTGTCCTCTGCCTGGAGGGTAAGAAGCTCCCCAATTTGCGTAAATTTTCATCTGCTGTTCTTCTTCTTTGAGTTAGCTGACAACTGTTGCTTTCTAAATCTCTTGTGGTGAGTCGGACACATAAGACATTGTCCAAATGCACACCTGTCCCATCCTACCAGCTGTCCCTTTTACACAGATGTCAATTAGGCGGAAGACCTTCACAGTGAAATTAGTATGCAGAATTTTTGTTCAGGTGTCGACTGAAAGCAGTGCACAAGAGTTAAGTTCATGGCCTCACTGTTATCATTCTCATCACACATCAGAAAAAAAAAAACGATGAATAAAATGTATGCAATGCAAGACACAAATGTTTGCAGGTTCATTTAGGTGCCACACATTTCAGGAAAGACACAACAATGTTTATGTTATGTCTTTCCCAAAGCTGTATGACCTTTTTTTCTGAATACACAGAGACAATAGGAATCAAAGTGACAGGGTTCAGAAGAGAATAAGTTAAACAACTAAAGTTCTGGTAAATTTTGAAAATCTAAGATGTTTCACACCCACCCACTCATGCAGTCGGTTCCTGTTGTTCGCCTGGTACAACAAACGCCTCTAATCTCACATCCTGTGTTGTCTGTGGCTAATTAATACAGAGTCCAGTGGTCAAAGTCACATAAATAAAGACGGAAGCAAATGCATTTTTCATTAGGCCTAATCGCACCATGACACTACCCTGCCCTTTTGAGGTACCTGGGGACTGAGTCAGAGCAGAAGCCATATTGTTACCTAAATGAAAGGATTTGTCCACTGCTGAGCATAAAAATCTTCAGAGGTTTTCATGGCAGTCTTTCTTATATTCTTGTCAGATGATGGTACGAAGGGAAGGGGTCATTATATTGAGCGACTCATTAGACTCTGAAATGAAAGTCTAGATCTGATAGTACCACTAGCATTGCCCAAAACTTTATGTCGGGAGAGGAAGACACACCACTGTAAGAGCAAAAATGTTTTTTTCTCAAGTAGAAACTGGTCTTAATATAGTGCATTATCAAGAAAATCCTGTCACACAGGACTGGATGGACAACTGACTTGAACCAGTTAGTCCAGGGGTTGGTGACCTTTACAATCAAGAGACATTTATAAAAACTAATAGTCTGTCTGGAGGCGCAGAACAGTTTTGAGCCTAACAATGAAGGTAACACAGCCTATTAAGTCTAAATTAGCCTATTTCGTACATAACAAGCCCAGATACACCAAACTGACATCAAAGGACAAGTGGTGACGAAGGCTATTTGTTGTGTTACCTCCTGTCACCTGTGTCTCTGCCAGAAAGTTGCACTTGAACACACCACAAAAACTACAACAAGATGGATTTAAGACACTAGTTAGCCGATTAGCAGATTAACAACACAACCTGGCATTAAAAGAACAAATGATATTTATTGTGCACTAGCGAACAACAACACAAACCATTACAAATTGTTTCTGCGAAAGAGCTCAGTCGCTAAAACCATAAACATTAGCGGGCTCTGCTGGCGATTCAAAGTGCTGAAACGGCTGAAAAAAAGCCAACAAGGGCCAACCCGTGCCAACATTATATATTTCCATGTATTTTTTTGTCCTGGCCAAAGGCAGCTGCCGTGAGGGGCTAAAGAGCCACATGCAACTCCGGAGCCGCAGGTTGCCTACCACTGATATCTACAGTACAGGCCAAAAGTTTGGACACACCTTCTCATTCAATGCGTTTTCTTTATTTTCATGACTATTTACATTGTAGATTCTCACTGAAGGCATCAAAACTATGAATGAACACATGTGGAGTTATGTACTTAACAAAAAAAGGTGAAATAACTGAAAACATGTTTTATATTCTAGTTTCTTCAAAATAGCCACCCTTTGCTCTGATTACTGCTTTGCACACTCTTGGCATTCTCTCCATGAGCTTCAAGAGGTAGTCACCTGAAATGGTTTCCACTTCACAGGTGTGCCTTATCAGGGTTAATTAGTGGAATTTCTTGCTTTATCAATGGGGTTGGGACCATCAGTTGTGTTGTGCAGAAGTCAGGTTAATACACAGCCGACAGCCCTATTGGACAACTGTTAAAATTCATATTATGGCAAGAACCAATCAGCTAACTAAAGAAAAACGAGTGGCCATCATTACTTTAAGAAATGAAGGTCAGTCAGTCCGGAAAATTGCAAAAACTTTAAATGTGTCCCCAAGTGGAGTCGCAAAAACCATCAAGCGCTACAACGAAACTGGCACACATGAGGACCGACCCAGGAAAGGAAGACCAAGAGTCACCTCTGCTTCTGAGGATAAGTTCATCCGAGTCACCAGCCTCAGAAATCGCAAGTTAACAGCAGCTCAGATCAGAGACCAGATGAATGCCACACAGAGTTCTAGCAGCAGACCCATCTCTAGAACAACTGTTAAGAGGAGACTGCGCCAATCAGGCCTTCATGGTCAAACAGCTGCGAGGAAACCACTGCTAAGGAGAGGCAACAAGCAGAAGAGATTTGTTTGGGCCAAGAAACACAAGGAATGGACATTAGACCAGTGGAAATCTGTGCTTTGGTCTGATGAGTCCAAATTTGAGATCTTTGGTTCCAACCGCCGTGTCTTTGTGAGACGCAGAAAAGGTGAACGGATGGATTCCACATGCCTGGTTCCCACTGTGAAGCATGGAGGAGGAGGTGTGATGGTGTGGGGGTGTTTTGCTGGTGATACTGTTGGGGATTTATTCAAAATTGAAGGCACACTGAACCAGCATGGCTACCACAGCATCCTGCAGCGACATGCCATCCCATCCGGTTTGCGTTTAGTTGGACGATCATTTATTTTTCAACAGGACAATGACCCCAAACACACCTCCAGGCTGTGTAAGGGCTATTTGACCAAGAAGGAGAGTGATGGAGTGCTGCGGCAGATGACCTGGCCTCCACAGTCACCGGACCTGAACCCAGTCGAGATGGTTTGGGGTGAGCTGGACCGCAGAGTGAAGGCAAAGGGGCCAACAAGTGCTAAACACCTCTGGGAACTCCTTCAAGACTGTTGGAAAACCATTTCAGGTGACTGCCTCTTGACGCTCATCGAGAGAATGCCAAGAGTGTGCAAAGCAGTAATCAGAGCAAAGGGTGGCTATTTTGAAGAAACTAGAATATAAAACATGTTTTCAGTTATTTCACCTTTTTTTGTTAAGTACATAACTCCACATGTGTTCATTCATAGTTTTGATGCCTTCAGTGAGAATCTACAATGTAAATAGTCATGAAAATAAAGAAAACGCATTGAATGAGAAGGTGTGTCCAAACTTTTGGCCTGTACTGTATATGAAAGGTACAATGGGGGACAGAGTTGTTTCGCATTAAAGGTGGCATCAGAGGTAGTAACAGTTAGGGGTGAGTTCCTGTAAAAAAACCTCTAAATGTTTAGAGTGGGTCATTTTTATAGTGTAAATGTGTACATGGGTTTCACCGCTGGGTGGTGCTATTGCATTATACCAGTAAAGCCCCAGTTATCTGAATACCAACCGAACAGGCCATTTAACCAACAGTTACAGGCCACCACTCCGAAATATCTCCATTCCGACGGTCCACCATCCCGAATTCCGTGTCCTCTCACTGCGGATGCTGTGATTTGATGGCCCAGTACTCATTGTAGCCCACAGGCGAACAACCCCCTTAACGACCGTGCCGTTTTAATAGAACAGAGCACGTAGGCTAATGACCTGTTGCCAAACCCGGTCTCACACCATTTTTTTGTCATATTCACACTCTATCACAGTTAGTCAACAATTAGTATCACCCCCCTCCCCCCTAAAAAAAAAAAAAAGTTTTTCGTGTACTAATTTTTCATAACCGTTTATGATCTCAAACATGTGTAAACATGTACATGGACTCACCCCTAGTAACAGTGCTGAAATGAGGTCTGTATAAACAGGACAGTCAGCATTACGGGATCATGGACGGCACGGGTGTGACAATTTAACAGCATATTATGTGTGCAACCCACAGCGGGAGATTTAGAAAGTAGCTGCTAGCAGTTAGCAGCTAACTCAAAGAAGAAGACGAACAGGGGGTGACAAAGTCTGCAAATTTGGGAAACAATGAGGTCCTGGAGCTCCTTATCCTCCAAGCAGAGGATGAGATCAGCCACCATATAACAGGGACCATAAATGATTGCTATTGGTATGTGATGTCATTGTTATTGTTTATAAAGCACTGCCAATGTGTATGTTATATGTCACATTAGAGGCCAATGCTGTTGTGTTATGTTACACTCGTCACATGTATTTTGCTTCTGCGATTACAAATGCAAAGGCGGCACAAAATAGGGATTTCGTAGCGGCCCTATAGCACGACCTCTGTGTAAAAATGGCAAGAGTAGATCAACGTGGCCCTTTAATAGAAGTGCAAATATGGTCTATGATCATGGGGGTCAAAAAAATTAAAGCATAATCGTGCTACAGTGACTATCTGCTCTTTAGAATATGGAAAGAGACATTATGTGTAAATGGTTTTCTGTGGTGGCGACACTAGAAGAAGGGTCAGTAGGTCATCGACATTCAAAGGATGTATCCTCTGAGGACCATGAACATATTCAGCAATCCTCCCCATCATACTCCACTGTTCAGATTTGTAGGTATATAATGAAAAATTGGACTTCAGTATAACAGTGGTGCTGGAAAAAAGGTCATTGGGTAACCTAAATCATTATGATTTATCTTCTGCGTGCCATGGATACCCACAGCAGATTTAAGGGGAATTGGGTCATTAGTTTCTGAGGTATTGTGTCATGAAATAAAGTGTTGAACAAATGAAAGATTTTCACTGCTGGTAGAACTAGATAAGGACTCAGCATGGCTAAAAATTAATACAAATTTCATAAAGGGTCATATTTATCACAGGAATATTATTTTGAAATACAACACCATGTACAGGTGTTCTTCATCTCACTTGGTGTGCATGGGAACACAACACAGTTCCTCCTTTTGTAGTTTGCACAGAGGAATATCCTGATGTAATATATGACTCCAATAACAGCGAATGAGCATTTGTAGGAAATTTACATTTGTAGAGTGTATTTGCACATATGTTGTATTAATAATACATGTGACACTGCAGAGAAAATTGTCACTTAATATAATCCATACAGCCTGATCTCATTAATTACATCTTCTAAAGTCATTTATCGAGTGTTTTATCCTTCAGTGTGAACTCAACATGCTCACTTTTTTGCTGCAGTGAATATGGGACAAAGCTTTCACTCACTGGCCTCAAGAAGTGTAATCTCACAGGCAGGATCTGCATATTCACAAGCAGTTAAGAACAAATGTGGAAACTGATAATATTTTTTTTATGTCTATTGTAGCTTTAACCACAAATTAAAAATGCTGTAATCTGTCGTTACGACCTAACAAATGGAAAAGATCTGTGACTGTAGATTTTTTATGTGATTATTTTCTCAGACCAAGAGTCATATCCTTCTGGCGTTTTGCCACAGAGGTGTGGACGTCCCTTCCTCTGCTGACAAAGCTGCAAAGGAGCTGATAAAATGTCTTTACACTGTAAATGCTTGTAACCATGAGGATTATCAGTTCACCTCACACTGCCTGCTGAGCAGCACTGTGTACATGCCGGTGTGCTGCCTCGACTGGCCCTTGGTTTTTAGTTACAGCACCAGGGTTGATCTTGTGTTGCCACAGGATCTGTTACGTGTTTCGTCATCCTGTGTGGCTCAGCGAGTGAGTCCTTAGCTGGGTCATAACAGCAAGTTATGACCTGACATGGCGTCAGTGCACTTTCTATACACACCAGGGGTCAAACCAGGACATCCACTGTGTGTTTACCAGTGGGTTCCTGTTTATAAAGAGGGTTTGTTTATCTGTACAGGAATAGCTTCACTATAGCAACAAATGTTATTACCTAGCTGGTCCTTTTTATTTGTCTTAAAGGAGTGGGTGAATGATGACCCTTGTTTCTAGACTCTGGATTATCATTGGTAAGACTGTACAGCAGTGCCCAAAAGCAATTTGCTTGTAGAATACCTTGCCTGACCCATTTTCCTGGATTTTCTTTCAACTGCAGGCAACTCAAAGGACTGACAGAGAGGGTGGAGGGGGAAAAATGGGACAGAAAAAAATACACTGCCATACAATCAGTGATGGTGAGCGAATCAATGATTCTTTTCGCCTGCAAGAAAGAGCCAATGGAAAATTACCTTACCAGGCCTCCCACTACAAAGTCACCTCTGAATTTAATCTTTATTAGCTGAGTCAGATGTGGAGATGCTGAGGAGGCAGAGAGGGAATTCAAGACTTGTCTCCCTCGGCTGAATCTCCAGCTATACCCTCTCACTGTGTTCCACTGTGGGGTATTTTTGTCATCAAAGCATTTATAAAATGCTTAAAAACAAGCATGTGGTAGGACTTTCCTTTTTATTGCTGCGATGTGGCTCGATGTGAGCCAGTAGCTCAGTGCTCGCAATGTAAGTGACTTTCACATCAGCAGAGATTAGTTTTAATTGACCCAGAGAAGTGAAGCAGTGAATTCTTGGCATTCAACTAATCAGTTTAACTAACAGCATTATGTACAGCATACAGCACAATACACTGTGCATGTAGGACATAACATGACAAATAGGGCCTTTTCACAACACATGTCATGTATATGCAGGAAAATCACAGATGTACCAAACTGCATTAATGATGGCTTAGTTCCATAAAGCCATGCTAGTGAGCCAGCATGTATTATACCAGGGATCTTGAACCTAAATTAAACGGAGCCATCTTTAAGGTTATTAATTAAACTTGGGCTATCAAAATGTCTGTTGGGAAAAGGGCCTGTATACTCAGGCTGTGCACTGGGAAGAATCTGGCAATACAATACGCAATGTTAGGGAAACTACTTTTAAATCAGTAGCTTACCAAACTACAAGCTACTTCACAATGAAAAGTAATTAAACTACATTGTAGCTACTCTCAAAAAAGTATAGCTTGTTAAAGTAAAAGTATTTTCAAAAAGTTGCTCCACTGCACCCAAACTACATCACGGCAAATGATCACAATCTGATTCTGCAATCTCAACGTGTTACACAGAGATACAACTGAACTGACACTGAGTAAATGGTAGGTGTGTTTGATTTAGGGACTAGGGCAGCCAGTCCTCACAGTCCAAGGACATGTTTTAAGGAGAGGGTAGGGAGCAATTTAAGGGGCTGATTCAGAAAATTTGCTTTACCTCTGGGGCAATTCGTAGTATTCGATTGCAGACATCTTGGTTGCAAACCAGAAGTGATTTTAGTCAAGTAGCAGTTTATTAAATGTCATTAAATTACAATTGTGGCCAATGAGCCGTAGCATTGCACCATATTACATGGCAAGAAATATCATGAGAATACTATGAATATGTAGTTTGTAGTTAACTACATGAACTACATGACATAAATCCAACTACTGCAAATTGTAGTGAAACTAGAAGTTGAACTACATGTAGTTAACTTCTCCCCAACACTGACGATAGATATCACGGTACAGGGGTTGCAATTCAATACGCTGCTCCAAGCAAGGTGAAATATTGCAATGTTTTTTAATCTAATTTTAGGAAAACTGTCATAGTGGGTATGGGCCGCATCTATTTTTTCACACCTTAATACCCTCCTGACATTTTACCGGGGTATACAGTATATGATGGTATTAGTGTGCAGCACTACTCCAACCCCACCCCTCCAACCGGCAACTTTCCGCAAGCACTCTTAGCCTTTTTTGGTCTAATAAATACACAATACAAACTCGCAAAATGACAAGAAAGTTAATACTCTGATACCCATTTTCCTTGTTAAATGGATATATACAACCGTTTACTGTCTGAGTTCAAGTTTCTCTCTTTCACTGAATTAAGACTACCTTAATCGCCTTGATAAACATGTACAAAAACACAACAGAACTCACCAAAACCATATTGGTTTGTCTTGTTAGTCATGTAGTTAGTTAGTCCAATATCCCAACAATCACCAGTTCTGGTTTGATTGAAATGAACCCTTAAAGGGATAGTGCACCCAAAAATGAAAATTCAGCCATTATCTACTCACCCATATGCCGAGGGAGGCTCAGGTGAAGTTTTAGAGTCCTCACAACGCTTGCAGAGATCCAAGGGGAGAGGAGGTAGCAACACAACTCCACCTAATGCAGGCTGACGGCACCCCAGATTCAAACGTCCAAAAACACATAATTGAAACCACAAAATATCTCCATACTGCTCGTCCGTAGTGATCCAAGTGTCCTGAAGCCCCGACATAAAAAGTTGTTTGGAAAAACGTCATTTGAACTCTGTTTTTAGCCTCATTGTAGCCTGTAGCTCTGACTGCCTCTCTGTGCACCACGCTCACTTCACCTGAGCCTCCCTCGGCATATGGATGAGTAGATAATGGCTGAATTTTCATTTTTGGGTGCACTATCCCTTTAATTCACTGTATTAGATGTGTGAATATGCTGTTTTCTCCTGAGATCTCTCTCTGCTGCTAGCTAGCCGGGTGTTTACAGTCCTGTAATGTAATCCCCAACACTCACAGTCTCCACGTGTCTTAGCTCAGCTGCCTGTTCCACCAGTAGAGACTGACCTCTGGTGGTGTGTGATGTGCACTGCATACAGTACATCCAATACAACATCTCTGCATGAGTTGAACAGACAGAGGAGCGTCTGTATTTTTGACGGTATTGAAAATCATACTGTTGGGTGTGCAGGTATAACAGTGGGGTCTTCATTTGTATTCATCACAGTCCCTTTACCACACTTGTGACATGCTGTTATGTGTGAGTGGAAAAGTCAAATGGCTTAAGATAGATTACAACACTGTTATCTATCACAAAATGAACCACTGCCACAAATTTTTGCTTGTAAACTATTAAAAATCAATAGTGTTTTTGAGAATCGATACAGTATCATAAAACATAATATTGTGATACTTAAGTGTATTGATATTTTCTTACACCCCTACTGTATACTTTGAATAAAAGTAAACAGCTGATACAAGGGAAGTGTTTGTTTGGGGGTTTATCTCTGTTTAGTGGAGGCATTGTGATATCTAAAATCTTGAGGCCACAAGTTACATTATCAAATCAAAATGCCTTAATGTTGTATTATTGGATTGTTTTCAAATATGACATTTTGGTGAATATAATGTTTGTAATATATTCAGATAGACCCGGCTATAATGTTTCATTAAGTCTTTTATGAAACTGTTTTCATTCGGAAGGGAATTAATTTGGAGAAACACTGCTGTGTAATTCTTCATTCTGTTTCTGTCACAGCTGTTAATTTTTTCATCAAAAGATAATCCCAGTTGTGTGAGAAAATGAATAAATCTTAACTTATATCAGAGAGTCTTCAATCTGCACTTTACTTGCAGATTAAAACAGATGCTGTATTCCCCGAGCAGACATGTTGCCATAACGTGTTAATGTAATTTCTCTCAGGTCACTTGCTGCCTGGACATGACCGTAGTCTGAACTGACGCTTGAGGAGTCACTGCAGCAGCATCCTTCAGGTCAGCCATTCATCTCCATGCCACTGTGAGGAGGAATCACTCATCCTGAGCACGAGTTTGGCCCTTGTGTTTCTCTACTTTTCACCATGGGGGGAGCCGTGAGCGCTGGGGAGGACAATGACGACCTCATTGATAATCTGAAAGAGGCCCAGTATATTCGCACAGAAAAAGTTGAACAGGCTTTTCGGGCCATAGACCGCGGTGACTACTATCTGGACGGCTACCGGGACAGTGCCTACAAAGACTTGGCGTGGAAGCATGGCAACATACACCTGTCTGCACCGTGTATATACTCCGAGGTGATGGAGGCCCTCAAACTGCAGCCTGGACTTTCTTTCCTCAATCTGGGCAGTGGGACTGGCTACCTGAGCACAATGGTTGGCCTTATCATCGGTAAGCATAGTGTACCCAGCTGTGTTTTTCATGTGTGGGAAGTGCTCAGATGTTCTTTAAAATCTAGGTTAAACAAATTTACAGCCTAAGTACACCGTGTGCCAACAAATCAGCATCAGAGACTACGTCTACATGCACAAGATATTTTAGTTTTTGCCTTTATTCCAAACAAAAAACCCAAACATTTCCTACTAAGCTGTTTACATGGCAAATTGAAACAAATATTCCACTGTTATTCCTCTTTACATGCAGCTGTGTGTACTCTGATTAACATGTCCTAACATGTTTAGCATTTTATGAAAAGGAAAAGTGGAAAGGCTGGAGCTGCCTCCACCAGTGGCGGACTTGTTTGACCTTGCTAACACAGCCTCCCTCTTTAATTCCTCCCACCACCCTCTTGAAAAGGTCAGAGTTGCGATATTTGTGCATATCAAAAACCTGTTGATATCCAATCTTTCATAATGTTTGAATGACCAGAAATGCCTCTCTAGCCCAGCCTTGCAAACTGTTGGCGAGTTGGTTTGTGTACAATGCATCCATGACAACGCACAGAGTTGGCCTGCAACAGGGTGTGTCCCAAACTGTGGTTAAAACCCCAACTGAGATGCATATTCAGAATATGCTGTATCATTGTCCAAAGAATGCTGGTGAAACCCAAATGATATCGGCATATCCAACATGTCTTAACTGGAAAATGCCACATTCAGAATATGGGGTTTGATGTTTACATGACCCGTATCAAGTTCAGAAATATTGTCATATTTGGAATATTAGTAGAACTCGTCCATACCCATTGGTAGCTTTGTCACCTTCTACCTATGCCAATCCTCAGTGCCTATGTGTAGTTTCACATAGATTGACCACGTCAGTAGCTGTGTTTCCATCCCAAAGTTATTGGAATCATTGGGAAATGCGCATTAAAAGAAATAAAAATCCTGAGTGTTTCCATTAAATGTACTACGAACTCGCGCACGTTTTCTGCAGAACTGGAAACAAAACAAGTTGTTGTTCTTCTTCTATGTTTTCTGGTGGTTGGCAACCAGCTTGTAAATACATTACCGCCTTCCTGACCCGGAGTGTGGATATCACCATTGAGAGAGGTGCGCTACGTCAGAATTAATTCGAACATAACTGTTTCCATCCCCCGTTTTGCGAATCAACATTTTTTCGAATCAACCAAAACCCGGCTAAAGCAAGCGTATTTTAGTTTGTGTGAATCAGGGGATTTTAATTCGAATTTTGGTGTTTGCATCATAATTTTCCGATGTGATACTTCTAGATGCGCATCTAAACAGGCTGATGGAAACATGGCTAGTGAGTAGAAAAACGTGGGACAGACAGAATGACTGACTGACAGAATGATACACTGACAGTTTCCGTGATTATGTACAGCATACCATACCATGACTTAGTCATACCAAAAATTTGAAAAAAGGAAAACATTGGTCCACAGGGGGAGCCACAGCGATCGGTCACATTTTAGCCATTTTTAAGCATTTTGAAGCATTTTTCTGTTGTTATAGCGCCACCCAGTTGCCAATTACAGTTAAATTTCTCCAGTCACCTTGAGGCGTCCTGTTCTACGTATCTACCAAGTTTAGTCAAAATCCATATGGCGGTTAGGCCTAGATAAGAAATGAGCTCTCTAGCGCCCCCATTTTGTTTGATGGGGTCAATAATGGAGGGGTCCCCTCAGATTATGTGTGGTCATATGCCTACAAAGTTGCGTGGTGATGGGTGAAACCCTTGAGATGTTATACACCTTTATGTGATGAGCCACGCCCTCCGCAATATTCATTGCCTTATAGAAGCTCAGTTTTAGTAAGTTTTCCAACTTTTGCCAAGAGAGAACTTTAGATATTGGTCCCTAGATTATGTTCACCCAGTTTCATGCAGATCGCTCCAACTTCCTAGGAAGAGATCCGTTTGAAGTGTTTTTCAAAAAAATTCAAAATGGCGGAAAATCTATATAAGCGGAAGTTATGGGTTCTTGAGGCAAATTTGTTCCTCATGAGGAGAGGCATCTCTGTGCAAAGTTTCATGTCTCTACGACATACGGGGCATGAGATATGCCCATTCAAAGTTTGCAATTTCAATCGGTTGCTATAGCGCCCCCCTTTGGCCAACTGATGTAATATTGCTTCATTCACATCCTCCCATGACCCTCTACCACTGTGCCAAATTTCACATGGATTGACCAAGTCAGTGAAGAGAAAAATGTGGAACAGACACACAGACAGAGTTTTCGTCATTATATAGTAAGATATTAGTGTGCATGTAAACGTAGTCAGTGACAATAGCATTGCAAGGATTATTTTTCATAATTGTTTTATCTGCAGATTATTTTCCTGATTTACAGAATAATTATTTCGTCTGTAAAAAGGTGGAAGCTGCCCATCACAGTTTGCTTAAGCTCGAGGGACAATCTACAAATTGCCTGTCTTGTTAATGTCCAAAACTCATAAAAATTTAGTTCGTTATTATTTAAAACAAACAGACTCGGTACATTTGGCAGATTTGCCAGAAAAAAAGACTCAAATAACTATTCAATTGTCAACATAGGTGCAAATTAACTTCTTGTGTCAATGAAAGCATTAAACAGTTGAGCTCAACATGACATCCCAGTAGGAAGCAGGTAATGCTATGATTGTTCTTCAATGAAAATATTGTTCCTGTTGTGTCTTTTTTAACCAGGGCCATTTGGTGTGAACCATGGAGTTGAGCTCCATAAGGACGTGGTTGAATATGCCAGAGAGAAACTGGATGATTTCATAAAGAATAGTGACAGCTTTGATAAGTAAGTACATGCTTTAAAGGAATGTTTCATTTTGGCAAATACGCTGATTTGCTGTCTTGCAGAGAGCAGTGTTTCCCACAGAGTTAAAATGTGTGTGTGTGTGTGTGTGTGTGTGTGTGTGTGTGTGTGTCGGTAGCTGATGACAGGTGGTCGCTAAGTTTCTTATGGTTCCTTTTTTGTTTAATTGCCTGTTTGTCTTTGTGTATCAATCTGTGTCCCTTTTAAGTTCTGAGGTTTTTGCAGGTCAATGAACACAGCACAGGTGGAACTGTCCTCATGACTTCTTTGTTCCCTCTGCAGCAGTTTGTGGTGTTCGATATATGATCAGTCAGTGTGATCAGAGCTGATCAGATTTATTGATGAGAGGAGCAGTTTGTGAGTGAATGCAAACTTTAGACCCGGTGCACTGAAGGTTAAGTTTCACTTCACTGCGCCTGTCATTCTGCTGCTCCATCTTTGCTCTGCGCTCCGCAAGTATGATGCAATAAATAACCGAACAGTATAAAGCCCTGTTTCCACCAAACACTTTCAATATGGTACCTTTGGAACCAAAAGTAACCTTTCAGACATGGTACCTAGACCCTAGCGTTTCCACCGCAAACAGTTACATGTGGGCGGGGTTGTTGTCACTCACTGCTCCGTCTATTTCCTCATCAGCGGTGACACCGAGGGAAGTCTGCACCTTGTTTATTGTCCACAGAACGAGGCTGCACGCTGAGATTTTCAGAACAAAATACAACAGGCTGCAGTGAGAGTCTCTCTCCATGGGATATTTAAAGATATTGGGTTTGTGCATTTAGTCCTTCTAAGACAAGCTCAGGGGTTCAAAACCAGACACAACTCAGCCCTGAGCAGAGTGACCGTCCTCTATTGACCAATCAGACTGCAGTGTTCACAGCTCCACCTTTTAGTGCCAGATCTGTGTGCTAGGTACCCCAACAGAGGGGGGACCAAACATGGAGACGGTACAGAACGGTTACATTGGTACCATCCACAACTTTTCACAGTGGATACGGAAAAAAGGCCGTTCTGAACTGCTCGGTGGAAACGGGGCTTAATGAACAGTCCAGCTCCAACATGGCGGCCGATCTTTTAACTGTGGCGGCCGCCACAAACAGCTGAATGTGTCAGAAGTCCTGGAGAGTTAGATGAGAAGATCGTCAGAAATCCCAAATCTGTCTGTAAATTATAAGTCAGCAGCTAGTTGAACTGGTTGGCATAAAGAGTGGAAACAGGGAAGCAGCTAGCCTGGCTCTATCTGAAGGTAACCAAATCTGTCTACCAGCACCTTGAAAACTCACTAATGTTATATCTTGTTTATTTTGTTTAAAATAACAATTAATTAACAAAAGATATAAGGTCTTAAATAGCGAGCCTTATTAGATTATTAGCATATTCCTTTTTTTTTTTTTTTTTTAAACAAAAACTGTATGTGTTCACACTACAGGCAGTTTTACCTGCTGGTTTTGCTGTTGTGGACCATAAGACTTTGTCTTGCAAATTAAATACATTTAAACCTCTCTAATTATACTCATCTCATCTGCATAATTCAGTCACAGCTCACAAATGTGAGGATGAGCGTGAAAGAAAGAAAAAAAAAACCTGTTCTCCAGTGTTGCTTAATGCATTTTTTCCACTATACTTGTTATTCTTTCACAGGTTTGAGATCTGTGAGCCTGTCTTTGTGGTGGGGAATTGCCTTGAAATCTCAACCGACAGTCACCAATACGATCGCATCTATTGCGGTGCCGGAGTGCAGAAAGACCATGAAAATTACATGAAAGTACTGCTCAAAATTGGAGGCATTCTAGTGATGCCAATAGAGGATCAGGTAAGTGCTGCGAGACTTCACAGTGATACAGAATCAACACATCGTGGTTGCTATTCAAAATGCTAACAAACGAGGGAAAACACGGTAAAATGGCTTTGACCTACAAGAGTGGTTATGCAACTTTCACATGCATTATTGAGCCACAACTGTCCCTGGATTTGAGCACACACGGGGCTGTATAAATAAATGTTTTATTTAAAATGGTGGGTGTGTGAGTGTGGACAGACTGTGGGGCATGTAAGCTGGCATTTTGAATATTCTGGGGAAGTGGTGGAGAAAATAGTTGGCAAGAACTTTTTCCAGTGAGAACCTGACAGATTCATGGTCAAGGATTTGGGGAAATTTAAGCAATTCAAAGGGAAATGGAGCTGAAGTGCAGCAAAGCTTGACTAAGATTCAATAGTGTGACCTGAGATTTAGATATCTGGATTATGTTGTCAGTTATTTAAGGCCTCAGTGTATTCTGGAGTTCAGAGAGTGCAATATACTTAAAAGAAATCAGTCAAATGGTATGCTGTTTTTAAAGAAGGTAGAAGGCTTTAGTGAAAATGAAAACAGCCTGCACACACTTATGAATCATGACGGAGAAAATAATTACACATAATTTTGATCAGAAAACTTTGTAAGATCTAAACAGCATGAAAGCCCTGCAAGCCAAATCCACTTATGCATGTCCACGCTAATGCTAATAATTTCAGCTTTTTTTTTGTCATCTTTGTTGTGGCCTTTCATCAGTCCCAAGCCACAGCTCTCTACCACCAAAAAAGAAGAGCTCTGTAAAATTACTCTCCAGAGTACACAAACATGAAACATGTTGTATGAGGAGAACAGAGCTTTCTAAACATGCTGACGTACCGTATGATTGAGTATCTTCAAAGACATGGCTGGGAACTAATGTGAAGAAGTAACACTCATCTTGTTTGTCATATATAGTTGGAATCATAGAGGTAGATAAAGTAGAAAGAGCATTGAACTGTTTGCTGTGGTCATTTGAGTAGTACAGAACAAACTGGTGATAGTTGTTCGTTGCTATGGTGACAACGCACGTCAGTAGGGCCGTCAAGTGTCGCAGTCAACAGTTTGAGAACTATGTTTGGCCAACGCTTACACCTATCCAGTCCAAGTTTCTTGATTTCCCCCGACTAACTTTAACCTCAGCTTAACTGCCTTGTTAACTCACTTCATGTAAAGTCGACAGAAACAAAATAAAACTCACTGAAACAGTCTAATTTAGTCTTGTTATTCATCTAGTTCGTTAAACAGTCTGTGTGTCGTCCGCATAGCAATGGAAAGACACGTTGTGGCGGCGGATGATCTGACCGAGCGGAAGCATATAAATAGAAAATAAAATTGGACCTAAAATTGAACCTTGCGGTACACCACAGGTAATCTGAGTTTTCGAGGATGTGTTATTACCTATGGTGACCGCAAAAGTTCTATCTAAAAGGTAGGAATAACATAAAAAGGATCTTAATGTGTATCCTCAGGAATGCATTTATGACCCTTAATCAAGATACAATTTTAACGTGCCCAGTTTAAATAGAAAAAAAATGTATACGTCTATATTAAGGCTTTATCGAAAGAAAAAAGAGCAGTATCGTGTTAAATGAAGTACATTAAACATGACTATGATCGGATAAACCGTACATTTGCCTTCAAGGCATCTTCAGTATCTGCTGATATTAATGGACCTGTTGTGTGCCACTTGAATGCTCCCCCGAAACCACTACACCTCCCCCTAAGACACACGCTCCCTTTATTACTATGCATGATGAGTCCATAGCATCATGTGCTTTAATTGTGTTTTGATAACCGTCATGCTGTGGACTGGTAATTACTTGTTATGGCCTGAGCCACCAGATATTTGTCGATTCCTCAGGACCACATCTCACATTTTCTCTCTCATGTTGATGATGCGTTTGATAGGGGTGGGTGATGTGATGATGTACTGTGTAGTATGACTTAAACAGTTAGTTGGATCATTAATTAGTCAATTGGCAGAATTAATTGGCCACTCTTAAAAATTGAAGAATCGTTTCGGTCATTTTTCCAAGCAAAAATGACAAACATTTAAGGCTCTGGCTTCTCAAATGTCAGTGCTTTTCATAGTCTTACATTATAATAAACTTAATAACTAACTGTGTGTGACAAAACAGGACATTTTAAGACGTCACCTTGGACTTTTGGAAAGGTCGTTGCCTTTGAAAAGCAATTTCACTGTCTTGTTGATGCTCAGACTTAACTCAAAGCCTGTTAACATTGTTCCTTAGGCCCATTGGCAGTAATTTGCTCACGTACAAAGCAGGTGTGGAAAGAGTTTCATGCACCAGTTTGATACAACAGCATGTATGCAAATGTAAGAGTGCTCATGTCTCCTCCAGGGGTACGATTTATCTTTACATTGTGAACTGAACAGGTGGATTTTGGAGTAACATCATTAGAGGTGTGAATGTTTAATAAGCAAACACTTTTATTTATACAGAGATAATTGCAACAGTGTATCTGTAGAGAATCAAACAGACACGTCCCCAAAAGAATCATCTCTACTCAGGTGGCAAATTCCCAAAAATGCACAGTAAGCAATAATAAATATATATATATTGTGGAGAAACTGTTCTGGTTTAGGCCCCGAGTTCTTGCTCCCGAGTGTCACACAGTATTTCACATTTTATTTTAAGTGTTGAGTTCAGGTTTTGTCTCTTTATGCAGCTGACCCAGATAACCAGGACTGGCCAGTGCACATGGGAGAGCAAAAACATCTTGGCGGTGTCCTTTGCCCCCTTGGTCCAGCAGAGCAGAGCTGATGGAGAGAAGCATGACGCTGTCCAGCTGCGTAAGTTCTCCAACCTCAGCAAAACAAAAACAAAGACAAAAAAAACTTTGTGTTTTATTATGCCTAACTGGTCTTGAAGTGTAAAGCAGGCAATATTTCAAAGTCAGACAGTACATTCAAAGTGATGTGACGAGACGATTCCTGCAGCAGTATTCGCTTTGACATTAGAAGCTCGCCCTGCAGCTGCTCCATAGAGCCAGTTGTTCCCTTTTCCTTGAAATACTGAGACACAGTTCTCTCTCTGACAGCTTCACTTGTTTATGCTGCCCTAGTTGAAGGACTGGTGCAGTCATATGGACTATTCTTATTGTTGTGGTGCATTGCCCTGAAGGACTGTGTCATCTCTATTTGTCCTCAGCCCCAGTGACTGTCCGCAGCCTTCAGGACCTGTCTCGGATCTACATCCGCCGCACTCTGAGAAACCTGGCCAACGAGGACAGCCAGGGGAAGGGGATGGTGCAAAGAGTTCCCCAGAAGCGCAAACGCAGGCGCTGCCGACGGCGACGCATCAACACCTACGTTTTTGTAGGCAACCAGCTGATCCCCCAAATGGTGGAGAGTGAGGAGGAGGAGCACGCTGAGGAGGAACACAAGGAAGTGGAGGAGGAGGAGGAAAGAGACATTGGCGACATTGAAATCATCAAGCAAGTGAACATGTTGAGAGACCAAATAATGGCGTTACCACTGCCTGAGTCACTTAAGACATACTTGCTGTATTACAGAGAGAAATGACTGATTAACTCGATATCCACTCTTACTGGGTGCAGCGCCTGCTGAGATGCTTTTCTTCACCCTTTTCAGTACAAATGTAGCATTATTTCCATTAAATCTTGATGGCAAAACTGTAATAGAACGAGACGTCATAGATAATATTGGATAATAATGTTATGATTGTCACAAGTTAGTTTTTGTTGACATTTTCTTTTGATTTGTATATCAAAAAAAAAAAAGATGTAAAAAGTATACTAAATGGACATAGTTTCAGAAGCCCGTTTTGAGATTCAGATTTTATCACAATGTCAGGATTTCTGCAGAAATGTGCAGATATAAAAAATTGTATAAAAAAACAAAGTTCTTATTATATTTGTTAAAATATGATCATGCTAAGATGAAGACTTTTATTGCAGCCTTTTTAGAAGCTTTAACTTACAATCAGCGTCTGATGATTTAATGGTCACCAGAAAAGGAGTTAAAGACACCTAAGGGTAAATAAGGCCACATCCTCCCATTCTGAGTCAAAGGTATACTCTGCAGGAAGTGTTGTTACTGGTTGTAATAGGGATGTCAATGGTTAACCATTATTTGGTTAAGAATATTTTTGACCGGTTACGTATGTTGGTCTATAGGTTAATTTTGCTCACCATTCAGGTTGGGTGGGAGCTAGCTAGTAGCGCCAATCATTTGGCAGTTAGCGCTAGTAATGCTGTCTCCACCTGACAGTGTTGCTGTGGAAACATTTTGCCTAACATGGATGTATAAGGTACAGTGTTGAACACGGTACATTCCTATGAGAGTTGTTCAGTGGTGCATGAGGCCAAAATGGTTCAACTGCTACATATGTTATTGCCCTGATGATCCGCGGCCGAGTGCGACCAAGGCACAAGACTTTCAAAGTGATATCGGACAGAGTGAATCAAATCCTGAAAGTGAAATTTTGCCGTGGTTGTGATGCTAAAAGAAAAAGTATCGACTGTATACAGGTGTCTCTTTTACCTTGTAAGTCAGTGGGAACAAGTCTTTATGGTCCGCAGGGCATCATGTGACAAACCCCAAATATTGCAGTACCACTGTTAGGCCACTATGAAAATTGGCCTCAAAGTCTGGCGCACTTCCTGGGGGCTTGGTGCCGACCTTCCAGTGTCCCCCCAGGTCGCTCCAGTCTCCCTTCAGGTCACCATTTAGCATTGTTAGCAGTGCTAGCAGTGTCAGCATGACTAGTGTTGATAGCATAGTTAACAATGCTAAAGGCGCTCAAAATGAAGCTGCTTACTCACCGGGGTGATCTTGGGGAGCACTTAAGGGTGGCTACCATGTTTCTTTAGCAACACATCTCACCTTTGGAATAGCATATTAGCATTAGTCGCTATATGAGTGGCGCTGCTAGCCAGCTCTGTTAGCTAACCAGTGGAGAACGGAGGGCGGGCAGTGGCAGTTTCCGCATGTTAGCACAGCTAGCCGGCTGTCTGTCAGCAAAGCCAACAGAAAATAAAATAAAAGGCCAAACTTTTATAACACAAAACAAAAAAATTTCACCATCTGTACATGAAAAGCACTTCAACATGCAGCTCTAAATGGAGCACAATGGAGCACCGGACTCGAAAAAAGGCCTCTGGTTTTTCCCATATTTAGGGCTGTTGAACGCAAACGTACCAAAACTGACATCTGTAGTTTGTAAATAACATTCAAGCTTGGCCACTCCTCCATACACAGTTTGTGCGTACACTGCAGGCTACTGTAGGAACATTATTTGTTGTAATGATACTTTAGCATGCTAACTAAGCTAACTGCACCACCTACCTGTCCAACAGAAAACAGGCCAACTCTACATTGCCTTTCATCCCCATCCCCTCCTCAAGTGCTCATCAGTTTAAGTTAAAGTTAAGGCTAACCACAGATTTACTTTCACTTCAGAACGAGCTTTGTGTACTTGCCGTTTCCCCTCTTTATATTTGCGTCTTTTTCCCCCCGCGGTACTGTGTCCACGATCTTCTTAGCTTCCTCTCGGATGCATGCTGCTACTATCTGGTCGCCACCTTTTTATAAAGTCCCGACCTCACTTGTGCGCTGTGCTGAGGAACGCCTTGAAAACAGCAAAATAGAAAGAAAATACAGGCAGACGGCAGAGTCTCTGCAGATTAATACACCGCTACACACTTGTAGTAGGTCACGAGTGATGATTGAGAGGAATAAGACTATATACATTGTTTCATAGGAAAATCCTGCATAGTATACCTTCTTAAAGAGTAAGACATTCTTGCATAATCATGAATTGGGCACTTATGTCATTACTCTTGTTGATATTTTGTTTCCGGTCTACGTGTTTTGTACCTTCTTATTACGAGAGATCATTCAGAGATATGATTCATTTTTCTACAGGGCACCTTTTAATGTAACTTTTTCTACAGAGTGTTTACATACTTGTTTCCTCACTTTGCATACGAGTAGCCGACATCCTACTTGATATGATAAGGTGTTGTAGGCCCTCTCCTCTCCATGATTTCCCTTCCATTGTTGATGCGAATAGTATATTGATTAATCATATCAGAGGTTTGGGATAGCGATCAAACCGTTGACGGGCGTTCACTGGTGGGTCACATTTTCAGCTTTGCTTTAGAGGGAACTGGTAAAGGGGAGATGTTTGTCAATAATGCATGAATATACTGTATATGTGTTGGGTGTTTCCTGACTTTACTTCACATCTTATGGTCACTGGAGGTGATGTCCCAGGTGATCAAGTGCGGAAATGTTTTGACTAAAGGAGAGAAGAGTTTAAATTTTAATCAATTAGATGGCCTTGAGACAAATCTCAAATTCTGTATAGTACTGCTTTTTTTATCAACAGCAATGCAAATCAGAATCACTGAGGATTTTGAAACCTTTTGTATCCTGGACTTTAGACGTGTCCAACAAAGCACCTTAAGTCGCAGTCCTCGTGAAAAAAAAAAGAATATAATTTGTACAGTGGACTGGATTTGTTGTAATGTAAATCCTGTTTAATCAAAGTACAATTTGCTTGCAGAACTTCCCTGATAGTGATGGCTTTTAAGTGCCAACATACCCCATCACATTAGGACTTCTGTGAGCTTCCTGGCACAGCAGATTTACCCAAACGATGGTATATTTCTACAAAAAAACATTCCAAGGTGAAAAAAAAAAAAAAAGAAAAACAGCACATCACTGATAGATGTCACTTTTTCTTCATGCTTTACAGTCACACAGACTTTGAAGATTTCGTTCATCTTACTTTGAATGCGTCATTTAGTATTCCAAAAGCTGAGTTGAATGTTGTTGATATTAATTCTATTCAATATAAAAGTGATATATATGTATTATCATATGATTCTGCATACAGTTTAATTTGCATTTGGTTTGTTGTAGCGCCCTCTTGCTGTACTGTATCTTGACACTGGGAACTCTGTAGATCAAAACTCCACTGCTGTCTGTTAAATAGATAAGATATATTAGTGCTATAGGTCTTCATTTTGTTCTGGTGTAATGAAAAATATTTTGTTTGAAAACGGGAGTGATTATTCTATTAGTAGTTTTTGTGTGTGAAGAGGTAACATTTACTTTATGTAAGGTTTTTTGTTTTATTTTATTTTTTTTTTTACATTCATCGGAAAGCTTTGCAAGTAAGCAATAATGGAATAATAATTTCTCAGCTCATAATTATCAATAACAACATAGTCCCATTTGATTTGCGTAGTATCCATTAAAATTCTCATGAGCGATCACAGGCATGCAAAAGTTTATATACCATTATCTAAAATGTAATTGCTAATTAGAGAGCACATTAAATATTGAAAGCAGGGGACCTACAACCTCGACTCTCAGGTCACGCCTTGCACCAAAGTTAATGGGACTGCTGTGATTACGTTTAATGTGGACGAGATTCGACTACAAAAATGGCACCCGGTAAAGACCAAGTCATAACCAATTCTGTGCTTTTATATTAAGTTAATTTGTTAAAAGCCAAAACAGTTCTGTTACTGTTTATCAGGCCTAGGATGATTTCTCATAGTGTGTGCTGTTCATCTTGAAAATGTGTTGTTTCTCCGTAAATGTTTGGCACAAAATAAAGGTCACAATCACATTATGCCTCCTCTAATCATTGTAAATGTTTTGTGTGTGTGTGAGAATGTGTGTGTGTGTGTCTTGTTTTGTCAGATGGTTTTGTTCCCCGACGTGCGACATGGTCAAGGAGTCAAATGAGTCGTTATTGCGAGCAGATAGGAAGCACAAACAGCAGTTAAAGTGCCAGTCTGGCATTCTTGGCAAGCGTGCAATGACCTTTTTTGTTTTTGTCACTGCTACGTTTTATTGATAACACAGAGAAAGAGTTTCCATTGACCCTCACTTAATGGCTTTTCTTACAGATCTGTGGATTTGCCGCAACGACCTGAAACAAGTAAACAGGCCTTTATCTGCACATAAAACCCAAGGCCATGTGCATTAATAATTTATAGTGTTATGGGCTTGATGTCTGACATAACTCTCCCACCTTTGACTGCAGGAAACAGCGAGGTAACATGAGCAAAATAATGTTTTGATGGAAACAGAAGCTGCTGATCCGGCTGTTTTTATAGTGCAACTCAATAGCTTCTTGCATAAGATGCAGGTTTCCTGTGGTTTTAAATCTTAACCCCAGGCTAAGATAAACCTGATGACACCCAGATGACATCCTCAGGGTCATATTTTATTATTTTTAACACTAACATTGCACTGTGTGTATGCATTAGTGATATATGAGAGGTACAACTTAATGTGCAGTGTAGTCACGCATGGAAAGAGTACTAGAATATTCTACTCAAGTACACAACTGTTACTTTAAAGACATTTTACTAAAGTAAAAGAAAAAAAAGTACATGATGATGATGTTAAATATGATCACCTTGACCCATGATATAAAAAAGTGCATTAACATGACACTAGCACAGGCTATAGACCACACATCAAAGCACAGAGCCCCTCTGTCACAACCAGCCATAGATTTCTTTACAGACATCACTTTGCACACAACTGATTATCATTACAACACAGCACAGAGGACAAAACTCAGTCACACAAACATGACAGACGACAAAGAGAAACAGTAGCAGGACACCAGGGCAGGCGCATCAAGCAATATTAAGCCACATAAATTAAATAGGCTGACACTTCTTGTAAAATCAACAGCAACATAAAACAGCAGCAAAGCAGACAGCACAGACATAGCATCAGTATAAACTACACATCGTGACCAGTCACACACACACACACACACACACACACACTGAGCCGACCCAACACTTTAAGTGATCAAAGCAGTTTCTTTGGGGCCCTGGTCGAGGACAATTTTTTTTTTTTTTTTTTTAAACGAACAAAAGGCAATGAAATAAAAATTCCAACACACACAACATTTTGTGCCATTTTTGCCAACAAATAATGACAAACAACATGCCCAGAGACGGGCCCAACAGACAATTTAAGTAATAAAATCAAAATAAGTAATTTACTGTCCCCTATGAAACAAGCACTCCAAGCCACACACAAACAAAATCACATTTTGTGGCTGTATTAGATATAACAAGTTAAACAAATTTAACTTAATAAAAAGAACAACCAGGAAGTCACCACAAACTGGAACACATCTGCACAAGCTATTCAACAGTTTGCAAACACTGCAGCCCACTTTTTAAATGCTTATTTCTTCATTATGGGTGCTTAAACTTGCATTTAGAATACACAAGTTGGCTCAGTGCCACAAGAAAGGGTCCCCTAAAGCAAATCCTGCTTGGGGCCCCAATAGTCTAGGAGTGGCCCTGCACACATTAAACAAAAACAGACCTGCACTTTTTTTTTTTTTTTTTGTTACACATTTAGTGCACACACGCACGTGCACAACGCTACGTTGCCCCTAGCAACACTGAAGTCCTCCTCTGCAGAAAGTTCAACATCACCATGAGTGTGTTTATGGTACTCACCTGTGTGAGGACACTCTGTGAGCCACGTGCACCGCGAAGTCCTCGACAGTCTGCCCCAGGTGCAACTTCCCTGCGTCTTCATTCCCAATCCACATCCAGGAACATTTAGATATAGTTTCCTTGATGCATTAGTCCACTCTGCCTCTCTATCGCACTGTAACTACATAAAGTTTCCAAACATGCTGAGCTGAAAGACTTCCTGCTGTCACACACCTCAACAAAGGTAAAAGTTCCCGAGTGAATTAATAAATTACTGCTGGAGGATCCATTATCGCTCTGAAAGCGCATTTAGCAATTAGTCAGACAAAACGCGCACCTGTTAGTGACGCAACACGTAGGTGTGCTTGATGTGGGTCACTTCACGTGCCCCCCGGGTGGTGCAGTAAACCGGTAATGCAACTTTTTTTTTAAAGAGATATAAGGCTTATCATCGAACTGTGCATAAGCTACAAGACTCATCCTTGTTGCGACCACACCTGAGCACCCCCATCACCTGGCCAATGAGCTCACACATTCAACTATGTGGAGCTCCATGTCCTCCTGCAGCTACAGACAGACAGAGACAGACAGGTAAATAGTCACACCTTCAGCCTCTTCTCTGCTGCAGCTGACTTATCTCCTTTCTTTTGTTCTCTTCCCACAAGGTGAAACCTGTCATGACTTTTCCACGGCACTTTTGTTTTTACTCTTACTTTTTCTGTTGTTAAATATTTTATTTAATTTTTTCAAAATATACAAAAGCACACAGTCACAAATTGTGAACGTTTCAAAAATAAATTAACGGACAATAAGATAAATTGGCATGTAACAATGCAAATAAAAATGTAACTAATAAAATTAAGTACTACACTACAAAAATGGGGAGTGTTTTGTTTGAGAGATAGGGTAGTGTTATCCACAGCTGCATGGTCTCTTAAAAATAGACAGATCATGCAGACAGTCATTCGATCATATGTGATGGGAGATATTCCATATAATCAATAAAAGGTCGCCATATTTTATAGAAAGAGTGCAGTTTAGGAGAGTAAAATTACAGATTTTTTAAATGAGTCGAACAGTACAAGTATGCCTACACACACACACACACACACACACACACACACAACTACTTTGTATCAGTAACTGTATTTGATTATCTCCTGCACATAGTCGTCTTAACTTGACGTAGACTGTGCTACTTCTGAGAAACCTTAGGTTGTATTTAACTATACTTAATTGCAATAATTACGAACTTTACCATGTATTTAACTCAGTATCATACTTAAAAATCAGTTTGAGAACATTGAAGATATATCATGTCTATACTGAGTACAAATTAAATTATTTAAATAGACCTGAGTAGAATTTAATGGTGTCTCATGTAAGTGTAGTCTCAGTCAAGTATATTTGAAGTCTTTGCCTTCATGTCATTAAAGCAATACTTCTACATGTCGGGCACTTATTTCATTTTTTTGCCGAGAGTTAGAGAAGATCATTACCAATCTTCTCATCTAGTGAGAAAGTGAATTAGTGTGTTTTTCAAAATGTCAAACTCTTGCTTTCAGTGTAGTCAAGTATATTTTTAGTTGTATACTTATCTATCATTATCTGCAAATCAGCAGGTTGAAGACAGCACCATTTACAGGTTCAGCGTGTAGAATTTAGAGGGATATCTTGGCAGAGATGGAATATAAGTATTATTTCTTCAGTGTGTAATCACCTGAAAATGAGAACTGTCATGTTTTTGTTACCTTAGATTGAGCCATTTATACTCACATAGGGAGCGGGTCCTTGTGCATAGAGTCTAACATGGTGTATTTGCCGTATTTCTTCAGTAGCCCAGAACAGACAAACCATATATTCTTAACATGAAACTGCTTTATTAAGTGTTTCAACCATTTTAAATCATCAGGATTGTTTGTTTTAAAGAGAAAGAAACCTCTGCAGACAATTCGGCTCCCAGTAAAAACCTCCTGCCCATCTGTGGCTGATCCACAAAGCTTCTTAATACTAAGAGTTGCTCCTTGTGATGAAAGACAATTCCTTGAATTATGATATTTTCTTAGAATTTCTCCTTAAAGTTAAGACTAAGTCCTGGTAAAGAAGTTAAAAGAAAAGTTATTCACGAAGCATCTTAGACATCTTAGACTTTAAAAGAGCTCCTAAGGTGAAAAACTGTTCAGAGTAGAGAGGAGGACTTTTAAGAGGCTTAAGAGTTTCTTAATCAGAGGAGAAAATGGTGGAAAGACGAAGAAGTTGGAGGAATATTCTCCAAATGCTGGATGACAGTGAGTTAATGAAATGCTACAGATTTGATGGTGCAGGGAGAATATGTGTGCTTGAACACATCAGGGATACACACATTTCCCACGCCAGAAAGAAAATGATCCCTTCCCGTCCTTGCTTGAGAACTTTCCGAAATCACTCCTACGCTAGGACTCCTTACTAAAAACTTTAAGGCTAAGTTATGAGTTCTCTGAGAGCGTTCTCGGAATACAGCCCCTGGATCTTGAGTTATCAGAGAAAGTAGGTGAGCACACATTAGCAGGTGCTGGGCTGGTGACCTTAACAGTGTAGGAGAAACACTGATTTGTAACATGAAACTGCTTTATTAAGTGTTCTTACAGGTTTAACTCACCTGCTCCGTTTGTTTATAAGAGGAAGAGACCTCAGTGGATAATTCACCTCCCACTAAAAACCTCCAGAACAATGAACGCTGAGGGAATTTTAATAAGGATAATTTTCAGCTGGTTGCAATCTTCAATCCTCACCACTAGATGGAACTAAATCCCCTTAAATCTTACACACTGGATCTGGCACACTTTAAAGTCCAATCATAACACACTATACATACGTCAAATTAGTGGAACACCCACACATGAGAAATAAAAGCCACCACACATGAGCCATGTTATAAAAGGTCTTATTTATTAATTTATTACACAGCATATTTGTTAATAAAACATCTGCAAAAAATAAAATAAACCTCACTCTCTAGGTCCGGTGTTATAAGGGTATATGCAACCGAGATCATTTTAAAGCACAAAAGCGTCACTCAGACTTTCTTTGCATAGACTGCACCACCATTAGTCTCCCTCAGACACTCATGTCAGCTTAACAGGCCCACACAGTACGAAGCACTTTACTGACCCCATTTAATTTACTATCCTCTAGAGTTTACTTACCCACGGGCCTCTTCTGTTTGGAGTCTACTCTGTAAATGGAAGGTAAGAGCATGACTAATTGCGCTAATTGACCTGAACTCTTTTGAATATGATAGTTTAGTTGTCACTCTGCTGCATTTATAAACAGTTTAATGCAGAGTGAGGTTTAAAGGGGCATCTCAAACCTTTGGAGGCCATGACGCTACATATTTCTGTTTTCCTCGCCGTGTGTTTCGTTATTGTCAGTGAAAAGTCTTCATATTTACAAGCTGAAGGAAAAAAAACAAGGATAAAATCTTCCAAAAATACACCATAGCTGATTTTATTCTTCTGAATTGGTCCATAGATTAAATGATGACAAGAGCACCAGGTCATGAGCTATCTACCTGGTCGTCTCCGGTACACATCAAATTAACAAATGCCATAATCCCTACAAGTAATCCCTCAAGTAATCGCCATAATTCATAACTCTTTGAGTTCATCTGAATGTCAGTGTTTATTTACATAATCCAGTTTTAGGGATAAAAAGCTATAAACATTATGGGAGGTGTTTTCTAATCATCTTTAGAGTTGTATTGTCAGATAATGGTAGTGTGGATGGTGATTATCAAAGTGTCATTCTGTCATCCATACAGTAAAAACTACACCTTCATTCAGCCTTTCAATCCAATACACCAGGAAATGGTTATATTCTGACCATAACCTGCAGGTATACTTCATATACAGAGAAAAATAAACGAGGGTACTCAGTATATTCATACACAAATACATCTAAAGTGTTCATTTCAGTCACTGCTGCCAGCAAACGTCTGTGTAATAAAGGAATACTTCACCTGCAAAATGCCCATTTGTGGATCACTTACTCACCGTGTGTTACACTGAATTCATAAAGAAAACTTTGTTTTTCTCTTATGCCTCCACAGTGAATGGAGAATCCAAAAAAAGGCAAACATTCTTTATCAACTGCAGTGACCAGAGTTTATGTTCAACAACAGCAAAACTATATCAAAACATCCATTTATAAACTCTCACACAACCTGTGCAGTATAATCCAAGTCTCATTATCCAGTCGTATGCTCAGTACTTCCCAAACACATGCACTTTTGTGAAAACATATGATTTAAAATGAATAAAAACAGTCTCATGCATGGCCAAGTAGCATAGCACAAATACATGTGATTGGGCAACACATTCTCACTCCCAACTCGCCCTACACGTCAAAATATGACCAAGTAAGTAGCCTTCCAGCCTCAATTTTGGACGCTCAGGGACGGTGTGTCAATTTTCACTCATAACATATACACTGTGTTTTCAAAATAGATGTACGTTTTCACAGTAAAGGAACAATTACCCCTTGTTAAATGCATACAGTCCCTCTTCAAAATACATTTAGAACAAAGGTAAAGACTTTTTTAGATTTTCTTCCTTGGGTTTAGGCAACAAAACCACATGGTTGGGTTCAGAAAAAAAGCCATCATGGTTTGCCTCAAAATAGGTCCTTTCCTTACTGACGTCACAAGACATACATCATCAGCATAGAAGGCTACACATATTACCTGTGCCTTTGAGTAACTTGTGTACTTATCTTACTCGTATTGTTACTCTGTTAGACACTGGTTTCACTTTTTGCTCCTTGAAAACACTTCCTATCTTGTGTATTTGTATAATTCTCCAGATATTTAATATTGTTTCTAAAGCTAGGCCCAGTGAGTGACCGTGACCCGGGGAACCCACTGGCTTTGGTTGTTACTTCATGAACGTTAAATTGCGGTCATTGTACATTTTGTTAATGTAATTTGAAGCATTCTCTGGCAGAACAATTTCCTTCAGGATAATAAAGTTCTGCTATATTGAACTGAATTGTTGTTGTTATTAAAATGATTTGATTGACTTTAGTGCTGTGTCTCAAATCGCGTACTTCTGTACTTACACTTAATATTGTGAGTGCATAAGTGGGTTCACACTGAGAAGTATGGGAAAATGCAGTGCACTATGAGTACCCGGATGGTGCACTCAAAACGGTCAAGAAGTTGAGTGTGGAACTATGGACACTTCTCGTCCTCAATGGTCGCCATCTTGGCTATGTAGCAGAAGGGGAGGGACCACTTTTCAAACTGGAAATGGCGGCCGAGGACTGTGCGACCATGAACATCCCTGCATCATACAAATACACGTATACTGTTGCTGGGTATAAGCCAGCAGTATGTTTACTGGCTTAATTTAGCAGTCTGTAATGATTTGGTACCGCGAACGATAACACAAATGCTAATGCTAGTTTGCTTACTAGATAATTTGCAGTTGTCATTTACGGTGAGTGCACAACGGCCGTGTTTGGTTTGAGACAACACTACCGTGTCGAAATTCGCACACTACGCCAATGAGTACATAGTGCACATAGTATACTACACAGAAGTGTACTAATGGAAGTATGTGATTTGAGACAGTGTAGGTTTCCCACTGGACAAGAACAGCAGTGTCACAGATGACAGTCCGCAGTTTGTTTGATCCATCAACCTCCCCTCCTGCCTGCCCTGTGCTTTCTCACTTGTTGTATCACAGTCATTTCCCATAGCATCAAATAATGACACTGTCGGGTGCGTTTCATTCCACCACTAAAGGGTGCCTCGGTGCGTTGGTGTCTGATGCCGTGGGCCATTCACCAAACATCTGTATTTGACAAGTTGGGATTGAGGCTGGTTGGTTTGTGAAGTACTGAGCATGTGTGGATAAATGAGACTTGAATTATGCTGCACGAGTTGTGCGAGAGTTTGTGAACGGATGTTTTGATATAGTTTTGCTGTTGTTAAACGCAGTCCTCAGTGACTTCAGTTCATGAAGAGTGTTCACCTTTTTGGATTCTTCGTTCACAATGGAGGCATGAGACAAAAACAGTGTTGTTCATTAATTCAATGACCACACGGTGAGTAACTGATATACAAATAGTCATTTTGCAGGTTAAGTATTTTTTTCTATTTTAGTCAAAATTCAGATTCAGATTTGTGTCACTGTTTACCTTTTAGTTGATCTGATTACACTCCAGTGGAAATTATATTTTACTGCTAATTCAAGTATGAATGTTGGTTAAAGTTTTCACCTCAAAATCACACAAAGAAACTGAAATAGAGAAAGTGTTATCATACTCCGTCATTGTATCCAGTGTCCAGACAAATCCTTGCAGAATTTCAAGTGATGTGGAACAAAAAGACTAAAATCTGATTTATTTTAACTCTCCAAACCTTGAATAAAATTACATAGAAAAGCAGACTACCTTGGGAAAAGAACTGCATTTTTCTTTGTGATGTGATCATAAGGATGTCTGAGGATCAGGAGGACAAATTCACTTAAAAACATTTTTTAAATCACACATTTAGTGTCCACAGAGTCTTTTTGTGAAGTTTCTCAAAGCAGAGGTTCGTGTTTAGGTCCACAAGTATTTCAGAAATCCCAGAAATCTGAAACTTCTTCATGGATATCAAGTATATAACTCTCAAAGAGGTCTTTTATTCCCCAGCTATCCTCAATAATGTCATGATTTGAGCGTTTTTTAGTTCTCCTGTCCTCCATTTCAGGCCACAGTCACAACTTCAGCATCCCTTTCAAAAGGGGTCTGGAGAGAGCAGCGCCTGTCAGGTGGCATATTTGAGTTTAGGTGTCTGTGAATTACATGAGATACTGGAAAGAGAAGGAAACCCAGTGGTGGTCGCGGTGCCTTGGCTCTCCACAAACATCGGGTCCAGGCAGGCGACTTTGGCAGCAAAAAAAGCGTGAATACAATGAAGCACGGCGAAGAGGTTTGAGAACTCCAGCTCCTGAGGGCGAAAGAGAAAATCAATACTCAAGTCAAACGTAAGTAATTTATTTTCTATAACCTTGTTGCTTTGAAATTCTTGTTGAATAACCTTTTCTCTGACATGCAGCATTAAACATCTCTCAGAGTGAAATACCTTTGCTTCAATAGATTTGGAGTCTTGATTTTGGAATAAAAACTTGATCTTGCTCTTTCCATCATCAGATGACCCTTTTAGTTGGGAGAACTTGTATCTCCACAGCACTGCCTGAAATATAGAAATTACAAAGGTCATAAAAGTCTTACATTAATCTTTAAAACACAACCTAAACACAACCATAAATCTTGATTTACTGAGTTCCTTCTTATGTCACAATTTCATGAATAATTCACAATAAAAATCCACGTAGATCCAGTGAGAAATGGGCCACGTCAGCTGATCAACCAGATAAAAGTTATTGTGAGATATAAATGTGTTATTTTTTGCCACTGGGAAATGTAACAAGCCACAGCTTATTTCACCTGAAATAGCAAAGCTTCAGTGATTCAATTAGTGTTGAACTGAATAAACAAAAGCTGCACAGTGAGCCAGACGACAGTTTCCAGACTGACTCCTCAGGTAGACAGCTGGCACCGCTTTCACATGAATATGTATCTGTAAGTGTTCCTGCCACTGTAATAATTACTGCGACGCCAATCTGATTAATTATGGCATAAGAAATAATGTTTAACATTCCATACAAAGGGAGTCTCACTGAAATGTTTTAAAATCAGAGCAGACATTTGTGGAACATTTTTAGAGTGCATTGTCCTCGGAGGGCTTTTGTACTTCATACCAGAGCAAGAGAGGCAGCAGGAGCCACAATTTCTTTGTTTTTGTTTGCTAAATAAACCACAAGATATAACAATAAAATATTTGAAAGGACAATGGATTTGTTTGCCTGTGTTCACTATATAACCTTGACGCCTTTTGGTTTCAAATTCGATCCAAGGTTGATTTTGCTTTAGGTCAAGTAGCTATCAAGCAAAAGTTTAATGCTGGACTTTTAAGGAACACGGAGTACTTTTCAGTTTGGTATTGCTACTTTTATTCGAGTGAGGGATCTGAGTACTTCTTCAGCCGGAGGAATAATGCATCTTACAGCATGATGGGATGATTTATTATTTCTGCCAATCATTCAGGTGCATAGATAAAAACTAGAATTACTGCCTTGCGATTCTATGCCTCTGTGCACCAGTCAAGTTGCACTTACAGTTTATTTCCATGTCTGTGGAAATATGGATGCTTCAAACACATCCTCCCCCCGGCAGCATAGGAGATCTATACAATCAGCACAGTTTCAAGGTCAGCACCAAAAACTAGTGTCACCAATTCAGTATCTGACCAAATGTCTCCACTTCTGTTCCTGCGTTAGGACGTAATAGCCAGAAAAGTGTTTTTTCAAAACATTATGATGTCACAGTGAAGCTGACCTTTGACCTTCACTTCATCATTTTATCCTGTTAGACATTTGTATGAAATTCTGTCATAATTAGCATATGAATTCTTGAGTTATGGCCAAAAACAAATTTCGTGTGGTCACATTGACCTTGACCTTTCACCCTCAACCACCAAATCCTAATCAGTTCATTCTTGAGTCCAAGTGGACGTTTATGCCAGATTTGATGAAATTCCCTTCAGGTGTCCTTGAGATATTGCGTTCACCAGAATGAGATGGACACAAAGTCACAGTGACCTTGACCTATGACTTCCAAAATCTAATCAGGTGATCCTTGACACAAATGTTCGAACAGTGTACATTTGCCCCAAATTTGAAGAAATTCCCTCAAGGTGTTCTTGAGATGTCATGTTCACGAGAATGAGATGGATGAGGTTACAGTGACCTTGGCCTATGACTACCAAAGTCTAATCAGTTCATCTTTGATACAAATGTTCAAAGTGGACATTTGTGCCAAATTTGAAGAATTTCCTCAAGGTGTTCTTGAGATACACAAGAATGAGATGGATGAGGTCACAGTGACCTTGGCCTTTGATCTATGACCTCCAAAATCAAATATGTTCGTCGTTGATTCTAAGTGTATATTTGTGCAAAATCTGAAGACATCTGTGTGAAATTCTGTCATAATTAGCATATGAATTCTTGAGTTATGGCCAAACACACGTTTCGTATGGTCACATTGACTTTTGATCCTCAACCACCAAATCCTAATCAGTTCATTCTTGAGTAAAAGTGGACGTTTGTGCCAGATTTGATGAAATTCCCTTCAGGTGTTCTTAAGATTTCGTGTTCATAAGAATGGGATGGATGGATGGACAACCTAAAAACATAATGCTTCCAGCCTCGGCTATCCTCGGCGCGAAGGCATAAAAAAGGACATTTCTACCTTTGAGTTGTGGCCATATTTTTTTCATATTCCCTCTAATGCAGGTAATTTGCAAATTCACATGAACTCTTTAATGTTTTATGCTTGCTCTTTTTCTCTTTCAAATGTGTACCTGATGATTTGGCCTGTTAATTCAACAGCTCAGGTGTCAGACCTCTGGGTCTCTACTGAGCGGCATGTTTGCTCTGTGTAAAAACCACAATTTGATCCATAAAAATGTTCTGCTTTACATATTATTTAATTTATATCCAGTAAGTGCGACGCATGAGCGAGTACACTTTGATTTGTATCCGTTCAACCAATTCAGGAGTTTACATCGTCTGGAGATATGTTAAGCCTGAAATTGATATGGATTGATCAGAAATTGCTATGTTTATTATTTATTGGAATAATATTCACAGAACAGCCTCAGAATTGAGCTTCAGATAATTTTTGATCACAAGAGCAGCTACGCAAATGAGAATTTTCCTTCATCACGAGTACGGATATTGACACATTTTCCTCGAACGATACTTGTCCTTGTAAAGAAGTATATTATCCGCACCGGATGCTCGTTTCATCTGAGTATTCAGCTCACGCTATTAAGTGCTTTATCCATCATCTACACCAACTTATACTATCAGAGGAAACCATAGGCATGAGAAGTATGTGCAAACTCCACACAGAGAGGTTACAGCCAGCTGGCAGGTTCGAACTCAGAGCTGTCTTGCTGTTGTGCTTTTAAATATTATAAATAATCATACAAAATATATGTCTTGGCACCGTCATCCTTGCTCTATATGTTTCAGTTAATTTGTTTTCCTTAATACGGTAGAGATAAAATCTAGAGCCACGACTGAACATCACATCCCGAGCCTGCAGATTACAGCTCAACTTGTTGAACAGAGTTATATTTGTTCTGATTGAAACTAATTCAAACATGCTTTCTGAATTTTGCCAATAGCAGCTTTTAATTACAAAGTAATCCCGCCCAGTGTATTGTGTGCAACTGCAGTTTACATATGGATTGTGTTTTGTGCATTTCTCTCTATAAACAATACGCTGGCAACATTTTTATCATCCTTGGGGGACATTGTTGCTACACATTGTAGGAATTAGGGCCAAAATCTTAGAGAACAATATGGCAGTGCTTGTGTCCTGCTCATCCACATAATGTGCACCAGCGGAGTAGTCTGCATGGCTCTCAGATTTGGGGAAAGGCCAAAATGAACTGCAGGAAGGAGTGAGAGGTTTGAGCTGGGGGGGAATAGCTGTCAAAACAAATGTGCTCATACTCCCAAAATGCACACAGTGCAGAATAAGTTAGCAGCACCAAAAAAAGAAAAAGTGAGGCTGAGGCATCGTGATTAGTTTCATCACACTGTGTGCAATCCAGTTGTCTGAAATCTCCCAACTGAAAGCATCTCACTTCCATATTTTTATTGATGATGAAGTACTCTCAAATGCTCACCTTTGAAGCTGCATCAAAGCACACAAAGCCCATGCTGAAGTCAACTGTGAGTCCCATAAGGTGGCTCTCCATGATACAGGCATATGTTTTACACTGCAGAATGAAAGAACAAGATGTTACCCACAAGTGCTACACAAGGACACAAAAGCCTCTTTTGCTCTGCAGAAAATGTCATATGAGCGTTATCAATCTCTGTACTAAAACGACTGAGCTGGAACCGTGCGCTGGATTAAAATCATCACAATGCCCCGCACGTTGCCTACTGTTTGGGTGCGGACCTGTATCCTCTCCACCTCCAGGAAAGTGGCCATCTGAAAAGCCTTTTCCCAGATCAGCAGCTCGCACTCCAGTTCCACGCTGAAGAACATGTCCTCTCCGCTCTCCGTCTGGACGCTGAAGCAGTGCTTCCTCTTGTCCAGAAGGTCATTGTCCTAAAATAAGACAGTACAGCTGCCATGCTGATCAGGTACAGATGGGAAGAGTGACACGAACATAAGACAAAGCAGCAGCAATGCAGCTTCTTGACACTAAAGGGCAGTTTCTTTACCCTTACGACAGAGTAAAGGCTGCAGCTTAAAGTGCACTACTTAACACTCACATGAAGCTAATGCATAAATGTGTAAGCTGAACCATGAGATGGTTTACCCTAATGCATCTTTTTATAGCTTTACGTAACCCAGTATACTCGGTGCTGCAGAGGAGGTCAACTTAAATCTGATTTAATATGTGAATCTATATGAATCCAATTTGCCTTAATGAGTTTCCAGATAATGAATTGCAGTCAAATTCTCACGATTAAATTCAAAGTGACTTCGAACCTGCAGAGAAAGAATGCGAGCTGAACCCTGAGTGTCTCTGAGGGATTGAAGTAGAACACATGCAAATAAATCAGTGAGTTATGTAAGTGCGGTTTTCTACTTTAAATTCTCTCAATGTATCCAGTGTGAGAAGGGTTGCTTCTCTAAACGTTTGAGAAATGAAACAGCAGGGGCTGACTTACCTTTAGAATCTTGCACATTATCTCGTACACAGTAAAGCTTTTCTCCGCTCTGGTCCAGTCCCAGGTCGTCACCTGAAAGATTTCACGTTTGATTAGAAGAATGGCTCGATTTAAGGGAGAAGAAAGCAGAGGAATGGTCCATAAGAGTAACACTGGTGTATGTTTTTGTGCAGATAAGCCATTTGGAAAAAGTCTGTTTGCTAAATCCCACAGCCCACTGATTACTGTTGCTTGCTACGCCTCACTTAACAGTGATAACCAATCTGATGTATAAGATCTAGTAATTGAAATTAGCTCATAGGGACTTGGGTTGGGAACCAGAGGGTCACCAGTTCAAGTCCCCATCCGGATCAAATACAGACTGTGGACTGGTAGCTTGAGAGGTGCCAGTTCGTCTCCTGAGCTCGCTGACGTTCAGGGTGCCCCCTCCCTCTGATATCTCTCCATTTAGACCCTGTTTGTGCATGTGTGTGTTTCAGGCCTGTGTGTTCATGACAACAGAGTGAAAACATTGAATTCCCCCTCAGGGATTAATAAAGTACATCTTCTTCTTCTTCTTCTTAATTTAATTTCACACTGAAGTAATTAAAAGCAGCTTGCTCGGCCCAGAAGCTTTTGCCAGCTATCGTAAGCTAATGCTTACGCTAAAACGAAAGCAGCATGATAGCTAGATTTGATGCTTTGTTACAAACAGTAGCTATGTCTTATCTTTTACAAGAGAAAAGGATTTGAGGATGAGAATAATCATTTGCTGGCAAACAAAATTATTTTTTTTTGAATTGCTGAGGGGAAAACTTTCCTTCACCAAATGAAGAGGACAAAGCTGCTATTGTTGCTCTAAAGCCTGGGTCCTCAGGGTCACTTCAGAGGGGGCACTATTGTCCAATAATTTAACTTAAGTTTTAATATAAGTTGGGTTTGTTTGTGGATGTCCCGATCCAGCTTTTTCACTTCTGATACCGATATCACAGCCTTGAGTTTTGGCCGATACCGATACCGATACCTATCCGATCCAAGCGCATATTATACATATTCACTTATTTTGTTGTCAGTCATATTAGAAAAGGTTTGATCAAGCAAAGAACAACTACTTAATCAGGTTAGTTAGAATGATCCACAACAATTTGTATGAGAACTTGACCTGTTTATTGTTAACAGGGTTAAATAAACAAACTTTAAACTTGAACATTAACATTAAATAAAAAATATAGCTGGTTTGCTTTGGCTGCTTTGGCCCCTTAATAAATAGAAAATAAATCAACATAAGAAATCTTTAAAATGTCTAACACTGAAATTAAAATAGCAGCAAGACTTCACACACTTGTGCTTTGCTCCCCTAATAAATAAAAAATAGATTAACACCACAAGACATTGTTGGCATTTAACAAACAATGCAGCCTTTCCTTTTCAGCTATTTTTGTAGTGTCAGTGCCAGCCTGGTGCTGCTGTTTCCTGTGTGTCTGCATGCTGGCCTGGTGGATTGATAGTAAGTGCTGGAATGGATCACTGGCATGGACTGCTTGAATCGCGGAGCGCTGGGCTGGCCGGAAAACCTGGATCAGATTCCATGAAAAACTGGATCTGAGTTCTTGGATCGGCATTTTTCCATGCAGTCCGATCCGATGCCGATGCACGTTTTTTGCTAATATCGGCGGCCGGATATCGGATCGGGACATCCCTAGTTTGTTTTGTTTGTTTTTTCAAAATTATAATGTCTGAAAATACACATTAACAAGAATATTAACAAATATAAATGGGTATAATCATAAAAAAAAACATTTGATTTACAGAAGACAACATTAATGATAGGCCGACTGTTACCCATGAATCCTTGTGTAGAGGTTGAGGCTAACGCATCTAGCCATGCTACAACTGCTGCCGACTTGTGTCTGGTTTTGAGGGTCATGTAACCACTGTTTATACTGTGGAGAGTTTTATTAGTAAACCGTAACTACCCAGCAAGCGATAGTCGTGATTTAAACGTATTGGCTATATTTAGCTCCGATTTAGTCTAGCTACATGTAACCCAAATCTAGCCGATTTAATTTTGAAATTGATTAAATGTAATTTTTCGCCATAGCAGATGGCGTGCGGTATGATATTCAATCACGTATGGAGAGTCAACAGTAATTAAAATATGTTTATCTCCATTTTTTGGACATGGTCTCTACATAGCCGTATAATTGATGACTTCTACACTTTGGCTATGGTTAGACGTCTACCAAATTTTCACTGACAGCCCAAATTCAGCCGTGATTTAGCCTAGACGTCAGGTCTTCATGTAGACGGCTATTAGAAGTTTTTTAAACCAAAAAATGCTTGCTGGGTATAAAATGAAAGGATGTTTTGCTGCCTCACACTGCAGCTGGAGTCAGAGAAAATATAACTTCATTCAGTGGGCCGACTGCCGGCAACTTTTAAGGTGGAACCTCAACTTGTAATGTTACTCAATGCATGAGTTGACAACATGAATCCATCAGCACACCTTAAATTTCACTTTAAAAACTGTAACCATTTCTTTGGTTTTTAAGTGACAGACACTTTTAGTAATGGAGTGGATCTTCAAGTGTTTATGTATATTCATTTTGACCGGGTTATGTGAACTGCATATATTCTAATCCTCACTGGGAGAAAAAAAAAGTGTCGTTCCCATGGGCTCCGGCAACACTAAACCCCCGAGCTTGCCTGAGAGGACTAACTGCACAAACCCGCTATTTTTAAATATCTGTGGACGATAAACGAGGTGCACGCTTCCATCTTGTCACTGTTAATAATGGAATACAGTGAGTACTGGACAGAGCAGTGAGTGACAACTACCTCGCCCACATTTAAGAGGACTGTTTCAGATGGAAACGCTAGGGTCTAGGTACCATGTCTAAAAGGTTACTCTTGGTTCCTAAGGTATCATACTGAAAGTGTTTAGCAGCTACAAGCAAGTGCAAAAAAGAGAAGGCCCAAAAATATTCAGAGATTTATTTAAGTGCACCTCAGTTTTATACAATATATGTTCCGTCTTTCTTTCAGCTAAGGTATCTTTGGTTTTTGGTTTGGTCTTCGGCCTTAAAAACACTGACGACCCCTGCTCTAAACTATGATCTAACTTCTAGCATGTTGCCTGCACACAGTGGTGTAGTCTTGTTTATTGTAGCAGGTAGACTGTCACCACAGTGTCACAGATACAATTGCTGCCCCCCTCACAAAAATAATCAATAACAATTACAGGCCTCTGTGTCGTGTTTTTAAGCTTGAGTAGGCCTGTTCCCCGTAAAAGTTTTGTCACTTACAATCAATGTACTTCTTTAGATTAAAGATGTATATTTGTCTTTTTAAGGAAAATGACAATTATAGCTTGTTTGAAGAAAAATGAATCACCTAAACATGTATATACAGACACATCACATTAAAACAGGCTTGTTGTGAAACTCAAAATGTTAAATGTTCCAGTACATTAGCTGTAAAATAAAAAATCAACCATTGCACGAGCAGTGATCTACACTGTGCTAAAGACTCCTCTTGTCTGATTGGTTGTTGTCGTTCAGGTGCGGTGGATGCTTGCAAATGCCATAAGAAGCACTAGGAGGAGGAAGAGGAACAACACGCCCCTTTCCTTTGGAAGAAAAGCTAACGTTATGCTACTGTAGGCAGTAAGCTAGTTAGCCAGGCTAACGTTTCCACCTTATGTAAGAGCAGACAAACACACTGTTTGATGCATTCATTACACGCTGGCACTTGTGTTGTTGGTTTTGGAGAGACAGTGATAAAAGACACCACCTACATACTCTTCACTGCAGCCTTATGCACGGTGCTTCCACATATGGAAATCCAAAGCCTGACCAGCCTGCCGTACCTAGTTACAGTTGCCAAGTTGTGATTGGAAAATCACTATTTTAGGGCGGGGTTTAGCAGAGCGTCAATTATTGATAAATGGTTCTTATATTCAAAACTCTTGCCATTTAAAGGGAAATATTCCTCAAACTGTAGGTGACTAGTCTTAAGTAATGGGGAAGCTTGTCACATCATCTGAATAAGCAGGCTCCTATATTCCGCCATCCACTCACATTAGCATATTCCATTTATATCAGTACATTCAAGTTGAGCAGGCAATTCCAGTTTCCTATCAATCTCTTCGCATCTCCAGTACCATCGACAGCTTATCCCTCTTGTCATAATCACTTAAGTGGCTGGCAGAATGTAAACAGATTTAATGATCGTCATCAATCAAGAGGAAGATCAATGTAGCACAAAGGGATTATGAGTGAGTTGCTTCCTTCTTTCTTCTAACAGGAAAGCGTTTTCTCCTTCAACAATACATTAACATGAAATGAAAAATCTCCCGTGGAGTTCAACGACATTCAATTCAAACACAGACGTCTGATGGTTTAAAGAGGGAGTTGGAAACAAATAAGGACTGAGTGGAAACTTACAGGAGGTGCTGAAAACTTGAAGAGGGAGGAACCTCTCAAAGCGAGGAACTTTGGTGAATACATTCGGTCCTGAACGGAGTCCTGCTCCTTCTCGTCGACCCAGCCCATGTAGATAATCTATCAAACAGTGATAAAGAGACGTGGTAATGAGGGATGTGGAATGTACAGACGCAAAAAAAGATCTGTGATATGGGAAAAAAACAAATTACATTTTTATATCATGCTGCTTTCTTTGCATGAGCAACGGAGTCCTACATACATTAAACACAGTTTTGGTAAGGACTGAATTGATCTTTACCTAAAGTATCAATACTACTGACACTAAGCTTTGTGTTACTGGCATCAACAGGATCAATACTACATAAAATGCAGGGTCTTGTGTTAGATTAATTTCTGAGACTCTTCTTTTTAGAAGCTGAAGAGTCTGCTGCCGTTTTGTGCACATGTACAGCGACTGCATCATTACTTCAAAGGATTCACACAATAAACATTTGTTATTTACCATTAAAATTATTTGTTTTGTCATGTATGCAGTTAAGTAATTAATTGAGAATAATAATTAAGGAAAAAGTGATCTCGCCCACCCATAGTTTTGGTTATTTCACACATTTCAAATTGAATTATCTACGGTTATCAGCCACATAGATATGGGTTAAAAGGGGCCTATTACACCTACAGGCAGCTGGGGTAGGCTGTTATCATCCCATTTAATTTCATTTATCAGTTGTCATTGGTGTGGGAGCAGTTTCACTTTCAGTTTCGTTAGGATTAGGCCCAATACTACAGGGTAAGGATTAGCAAAAAGACCACGGTTTAGATTAAAATAAGTATATTTGTTACATGACGTGATGTAATGCAATATAACGTAACCTGACGAACTTCCGTATATCACTTAAAAGTCAATGTTTACATTTGATTTCACACTGGACACAAATCCTGGACTCCTGGGTCAAAGTCCTGTGTCTGTTTGACCCACCATCCACCACTCTGACCTCTTCTACATGCAAACTTTCTCGCTCTTTATACTTACATTATGTTACATGACTATCTCCTTTGCTCCTGTCATAATTACTATGACTACGAGAGGTCTCCACCTTCTAGTAGGTGTAGCAGGCACCTTCTAACCCATATCTATGAGGCTCCATCAGGGTGATTCAAGACCTCCTGCATCATCCAGTCGGGTATCATTTTGTAATAATGACACTCACTGTACCTAATCCTGCTTATTATACCAAATTATACTAAAGATATATTGAATAAATTAATATTTTGACACAAAATATTAGTTTAAAAACGATTTTATTGCTTGTGCTACGCATCTTTCAGAAGTGTGTCTATAGCAAGGGTCTGTTATTTATAGCATTGATCTGCTCTTCAGAAATAAAGGCCAAAACACACCGGCTGCAACGCTTTGTGAAAAAAAAAAAAATCACGCTTTTTAATTTAAATGTACAACCCCACACTGCTAGTGGCTAGACGTGAGTTGGCGCTTCTGGATGCGCCGCCCTGTGGCACTCCACTCTCCCATTTCCAGCCTCGTCGCCCCCGGCATTGAATGCATTTTTTCCCCTCAACCGCTGTCTGCTTGTATATACCATCATCCATAGCAGCTCTTTGTCTCTGCTCCTACAGCAGCTCGACTCCTCTCCTCACCATTGATTCAAAAGCCCCTTTTAGACAGGAATTGTGCAAATTTGCAGGAAAGCCCAGTCAGTCTTTTTTCAGCATTGGCAGTATAAAAACAAAATCGGGGAGTGCAGCAAAATGCTGCCTACCTACTTTTGTTGATACAGAATGCGCCTTTTTCGGGGCAATGGGGGGCATGAGCAAGTAACAAAACTTGTAGCTCAGCGTGTGATGTAAACAGTGATGTGGGAGGGAAGCCGTGGCTGGTCAGTCCTTCGGCAATTCTCTCATAAGTCGGCCCGTCCTTCACCGTCCCCGTCATCTGACGGTTAATGGCCTCTTCGTTTGCGAGGACAAGAAGGGCGCGCAATGCCTTGTCTCCCCAGTTGCTCATCTTTACAGTAGCTATGTTTCCATCCAAAAGTGATTTGAATCATTGGGAAATGCGCATCCTGTGTGTTTCCATTAAATGTACGGACTTTGGTGAAAACTACGAACTTGCACGAGTTTTCCACAGAACCAGAAACAAAACAAGTCCCGCATTCTTCTTCTTCTACGTCTTCTGGTGGTTGGCAACCAGCTTGTAAATGCAACCAACTTGTAAATGCCTTCCTGACCCGGAGTGTGGATATCACCATGGAGAGAGGTGCGCTACGTCAGACTTAATTTGAACATAACTGTTTCCATCCCCCGTTTTGCAAATCAACATTTTTTTGAATCAACCAAAACCCGGCTAAAGCGAGCGAATTTTAGTTTGTGTGAATCAGGGGATTTTAATTTTAATTTTGGCGTTTCCATCATAATTTTCCGATGCGATACTTCTAGATGCGCATCTAAACAGGCTGATGGAAACATGGCTAGTGCCTGGCAGGTTTGTGTTTCCCTCTTGCGACTAGCTGCTTGCTAATTCCTGCTATCAGCTGTTTCCTGTTTATCCACCGCCAGTGGGTCGCACGTGCAGCGTCATCAACAGCTCCTCCCACAAGTCATCAACAGCCCCTCCCGTTGCGGAAGGCTGCATCGTTCTGTTTAATCTAAAAGGGTTCCACCAATATGACTACCCTACGAGGCAGAAAATTGGGCAACTCGGATCAACTCGCCAATCCGCCTCTGTGTGTCTAAACGCTCACAGCTGGCCGGCAAAACGGCCCAACATTCACAGAAAATCTGGCAGTGTAAAAGGGGTTATAGAGAACTCTGTAGCTGTTGCTGTTTCTTCTGTGGCGAAGAATGGATGAGGAGAGACTCATTAAGGTCGAGAAATATCCCGAGCTAAACAACCCACAGTGCTGTCATTATTAAGACAACAACCAAAGATATTGCCTGGTGAGTCATGGCTCTGGAGATCAGCTGGTGAGAAATCAAGTTTAATAAGGGGCTCTCTACAGATGATTTTAAGCTAAGACAGAGGTGACAGAGGTACAGACCTTGTGGTCGTCTGTTGACGAGATGCAACACAACGCGTCCAGTGTGTGCTAGGGGTAGCACTTGACGCGCGTCACATGAAGCACTGCATCACGGTACTGCCGGTGTGTTTTCAGCTTAACAGACCGTAGAATGCCATAATTGACCAATCAGACTTGACTATTGAACACAGCTGTGTAATAACCCCAATGACACCCATTCAATTGAGTGGTAACATCCAGGTGGTGGATTTCTGTATCTATGTTTCTGCATATTACTCAGTCAGATAAAAGGATAAAATATAAAATATTCAACAATATTTGTATGAAAATTTGTTGGGTTATTTGTATACATTACAAGGATCAAACAACACCCATTAACAATGCCCACAATGGTCTAATAAAGGTGCCCTCCTCTACATGAAGGCAAAAGGTTTAAAGTAGGAAACAGATGGTGAGAAGAACAGAAAGAAAGCCTCCCCTGCAAATGTTCTGAGACATTATTTCAGACATCAGTACTCATTAAATTCAGGGTGATTGCAACCTGAGTAAAATGTTTGCTTGTTTTTCTCTTTGCAGTTTTTTGATGGATGGCAAAACAAGACAATGAAAGATTCGGGACAAGCAGGCGCGTCTCATGGCGTCGTGTTTCATAAAAGAATCGTCAAGTGAATTCACACGTGTTGTGTGCGGCAGAAACCAAAATAAATAAGTAACACAAGAAGAGAGCCCACCCTTGCATTAACTCCCATGTTTAGACTGAGAGATGACACTGCAAATTAACTGACTGAAGGCACTTTAAGTTGTTTTCTAATCATTTCTCGCTGGATGGACTTAAATGATGCAAACATTCTCCTTGTGTTGCAATCGCCGGCAATGTGGTGCTGTGTCCTCGCTGTGACTCACTGACCTGGTTAGATTTACTTGTGATTTAAGATAAGGATAAAACACACAAATTAAAGACAGCACAAGCAAAAAAGAAAGGCTGAACAAGCAGCAGGAGCTCGGCCGCTGCCTGGAGAAACATCTTACCTGCTGGTTAACTGGAAAATTTCGGTTAATCTTCTTCACCTGTTAAATTTAACAAGAACATCAATAACTCATTAAAAAGTCTCCTGCTAACAATCAGACACCAATTACTAGTAGAATGTAAAATAGTTGCGGGACCCTGTAGAGATTGACAATCAGTGTCTAAGAACAAATAAACTATGAATCACAGTGTCTGTGCGAACATGTTAAGCACAGCACTGAAGGAATATTGTTAGAGCTTCTTCATTTATTCAATGCATGCAAATTACAAAATGAGACAGATAGTCATTTCCACAAGGACCCAAGGCTCTTCCTAAAAAAAAAAAAAAAAATCCATTTAAAAAAATCCATTCTCTGTGATAATAAAAGCGAGGAAACTACTGAGAGAGCAGTCAGGCTTTAAATTAAAACATTCTGCTCAGATCACAGGTATCACTCGCTCCTAATCCACACTATACTATCGATATAACTCTTTCCTAGCAGCAGAGCACCAAATTAAGCTGTCCAGGCCTGAGCCCGTCCTCCTATAGAGGCGAGGACAAGTCACAGCTGCTTGTTTTGAAATGTTACAGAAGTTTTGGCCGAGGGAGAAAACAAGAAGTGTTTTTTTTTTTTTTTTATTTTGGCGGAGGAACTGAAACGAAACAGCCAGATAACTGTCAAGATGTGAGCAGGGTTTGGATGTACGGGAGCAGTGACAGTGGGTTTGTTCAGATTCAGCGGGTTGTTGTGACCAGGCACAGTGACTGCAGGTCTACCCCACCTCTGACACAAATATGGAAACACTGTGGGGTTTTTCAAATTCTTTTAGATACAAAACAAATACATCTCATACTTATAAAGTACATACAGGAGAACTTGGTTCACAATATACAAAAAGTAATTAAGAACACTTACTCTACAAGAGCTGTACTTACTTCCTGTATTCAGCAATCTATATATCATGTTTTACTCCATTATATTAATGGCAGCTGCAGTTATTGCAACACAGATGAACCTCTCTGTTCATTTGTTTCATCATCAACATCGTCCTCAATCCACTGTAGTCAACTCCTACACTGTTTTACATATCTGCTACTTGCAGTGCGACGCACTTGTTATTATAACCTTTGCTTTATCAGGTAAAACCAATTAAGATTAAGATCTCGTTTTCAAGGGAAAACTGAGGACATCATATGTTTGCAAGTCACTGAAGGACAATGATTAGGGGTGTAAAGATTCATCGATTACATCGATGCATCGATTTATTTTCCTACAATCTAACTGCATCGATAGAGCCTTGGCAAGTTGTCCCTCACTGATGACGATATTGCTGTGAAATCGATTTACAAGGTCAAAAATCGATTATATCGATTACTAAGCATTTGTGCGTTGTATTTAAGCACGACAACGTTATATACATGTATTTTTATCACTTCTAATCGTAAAGTTGCTCGATTCGCTTCACTCTCCCTGAGTGTGACGTCATCGGCATGTGCCGGTAGTGCCAACTCAAAACAAAACGAAGCATGGCTAACAGCAAAGAGGAGGCGGACGAGCTGGAGATTTTCAAGCCGAATTTGAAGTCGAGTGTGTGGAAACACTTTGGTTTCTGCGAAAAAGGAGGTGTTCTGGACAAGTCGGTGGCTGTCTGTTGAATGTGTACTGACTGAGTAAAATGACAGAGAAGAACCAGGGAAAACTACTGTCCATTCAACCTGATAGGTAAGGTTGCACTTTATTTTTGTATATTATTGTACTCCTTTTATACTGAGTAAAATGACAGAAGTAGCAGGGAAACCTACTGTCCATTCAACCTAACAGGTTGCACTTTATTTTTGTGTATTATTGTACTCCTCTTATACTGATTGAAAATCACAAGAGAAGTAGCAGGGAAACCTACTGTTCAGTTGTAATTCAGCCTGGAGGAATGCTGATCACACTTTTTTTGTCTTTTGATCAGCAGGTTCTGAACTTGTGATAATTCTAGTATTTAATAAAAGGTGAATGTTTTTGCCATTAATCGTTGTGTTTACTTATTTATATCCAAAATTAGTTAATCCCTGATTCTCTTTCAAGAAAAAACTCCCCTGCACTGTCCACAGTATTCAGGTATGTATTTCACAGTCACACTGGTTCAGTTTTTGGCAAAACAAAAAAAGTTACTGAATCGATTTATAGCCCTTGAATCGAATCGAATCGTATCGTTCTAGATGAGCCAAATATCGTTCTTGAATCGAATCGGAACCATGGAAAATGATATGAATTGAATCGTTGTAAAAATTAATCGTTACACCCCTAACAATGATATATGCTTAGAATTAATAAAAACAACTGCAAAACAGAACATGAAATAAAGTTAAAAGACATAGACATCACTCAGTTCAACAACCCAATCGCCAGAATAAATGTTAGCACTGTACACTTCTGGAAACCATGGGTGTGTCACATTTGTACATTTCATATGTAGCAGATGTGTCGACACTGTCTGTTTCGTTACATTTCAGTTTTTAATTTTATGTTGTGACAATGCAGCAGGTAACGAGTAACATGTGAATACAAACATGGTTGGACAGCTCATCAAAAAATACACTGTTTGGTTGCTACAAACACGGCTGGAATTTCCCAACCTCCCGTTGAAAAAGATCAATTTTGGTTGTTTCAAACATGGCTGGGCATGTTCTGAACTCTCTTTAATGGTAGAAAAAGATTAATGCACACTTACATCTATGCAGTATTTCACTTTATTGTTGAGCTTTTGGTCTATTCGACCTTCATCAGAGCTGACATGAGGCAACAATGGACAGGGTGGTAAAAATAACCAATCTCAGTGTAATCACTGGCTGTATCCTTTCACTTTGCCATCCAGTATTAAAAAAAACTACAGCTCCCAGAAGGTGGAGCTCCTACCACCAGGGTTGCACACAGGTGTATTGCATACAGCCAGTGATTAGACTGAGATTGGTTACTTTCACCAGCCTGTGCATTGTTGCCTCATGTATGCTCTGATGAAGGTCTAGTAGACCGAAAGCTCAACAACAAAGTGAAACACTGCATAGATGTAAGTGCACAGACATCTTTATCGACCAATCTGGACTTATTGATGTTTCCAGCACCTTGCCAAGACCAAGCCGGGTGGAGTGGTAGATATTCTTTAAAAAATACAGGTTTTGGTTGACGGCTGGAGATGTTTTGAACTCTTGTTAAAAAAATACCAGGTTTGGTCTCTACAAACATGGCTGAATTTGTTCTCAACTCTCCTTAAAAATACTCAGTTCAGTTGCTACAAACACGGCTGGAAATTTCCCAAGCTCTTGTTAAAAAAACACACCCGGTGTGGTCCCAAATTACCGAACTCTCGTTAAAAATTCCCAACTGAGTCACAGTAAACATGGCTGAAATGTCCCAAACTTTCATTAAAAAAATGCAGGGTTTGATCGCTACAAACACGACTGGAAATGTCCCTAACTCTTCATAAAAAATACTGGCTGAAAATTTTCCAAACTCTCATTAAAAAATCGCAACAAACACAGCTGGACGTGTCTTAAACTCTCATTAAAAAAGAGATGATTTGGTCCCTACAAACACGGCTGGATGTGTCCCGAGCTCTCATTAAATAAGACTTGCATTCATTGCTACAAACACAATCGTAAAAATCCCATCTCTTGTTAGAGACTGCCCACTTTTGTTGCTCATTTACCTGTAATATAGACAACTTCATAAGTACATTTAAAAACAGAGAGACTTAAGGGAGAAGTCAGCGATTCTGGAGAAAGAATATTTGCTGGAGTTCAGCACGTTAGTTAGCATGTGCCAGATTTACCGTCCCTCTCCGCTCCCACTGCCTCTCTCTTTATACATTCATGGCCTTCTCCTGTCCTTTGCACGAGCATCAACGCCCCCTGTTGCTAATTGGCTGGAATAGTCATGTAGCTCCGTCCAAGCCACTTTGTTTGTGTCTCATTTACAGAGCCAGGACTGTGTTTGAACACCAGATATTTTTTCAGCGCACACACAGAACTGACAGCGAGCAGAACATGAGATATTTGCTGAATCTCACATTGATTAGAATCGCTGAGTGAACCTTGGAAAGCATGTTCCTAAAATGCCCCAAAGGTACCTTACTGTGGACTTTTAAAGTGCATTTTAAGTTCATACACACGGCACATTTTTATGCTGGTAATTTGTAATATGGTAACATTGATGCACTTTTCTGTCCTGTTTCTGTACATGTTTATCTTATTTTACTAGTGTGTATGTACATGTGTGATTTTAGGGTATACTGAGCATCTTTGGCACAACAGTTTCTTATTTTTATCCCTTCTTATCTTATCAGAGTTACTAGTGAGGTTGCAGATTAACGTTTTAAAACTGCAAAGAGAAGAGTGGACTATCTGCTTCATCATCACTCAGAGAACGGGACTCATTCTTTCATGACAAATGGTGAAATATTTGACTACAATCAGCTCTGCCCAATTGTACAACAGCCATCAAAGACAGACTGAAGCTGCTCTGCGAGAAAAGGATGACCTTACTCTTAATGAGATCCTCGATATTCGTATGTTTTTTTTAGCAGTTTGTGCTATTTTGGTCCACTTGTACATCTCATTTGCAAGGTTTCCTGTTTAATAAGTGGGGCTCATTAAATTGCAGTTTTTAAAAAGGTCTAACTATGAATATTTATTTTGACTTTTTAAAAAAACGGGTGAACATTTGATAAAACAAGCTCCTCAAATACATTTTCTAGTGTCACAGTTTATTGTTGTTTTTTTTTTAAGCTCTTTGTGGGACTCTGGCTGATCCTCAGCATGATAAATAAATCAATAAATCTCTTTATTTGTCCCAAAAGGGCAATTGGTTGTGTCGCAGCAAAAATGAAATCACGAAGCACCAAAACACATCACATAAACAAATGACACATCATATTACAAAAAATAAAAGTGAATACAGAGTGTCTGAGTTAAATTTAGAGTAGAAAATATTAAATAATAAAATGTGTAATTTAGTCCCTAATTGGGGAAATTTGCTTAAAGATAGCAAATAAAGAGCTCTGTTATCTGTTATCTTTGTTTTCAGCCTGCCTGACAGCTTCATGTCTGTTGGTCCGTCACTTCGGTTCAGACTGAAATATCTCAACAACTACACGATTGATTGCCGTGAAATTTTGTGCAGGCTTTTATGGTCACAAGAGGATGAATCCTATTGATTCTGGACATCACCTGAACTTTATTTTAGTGCCACCACGAGGTCGACAGTTGTGGTTTTGAGTGAAAAATCTCAGTAAATATTGACTTTCACTTTTCATCCAGTCTCCGACCTCTGATGACGATAAAGCTGAGGGGCAATGGTCAGTATTCCAGGAGATCCAGGGCCGTATTCACAAAGCTTCCTCATGCTAAGAGACTTTGGTCTGTTTGAACCGTCCATCAGCAAAGTGATCACACTAACAATGACACTTTCACAGCCAGCAGTTCATTTCATTTCCACTGGGTGTCCACACCTTACAGGCTCACAGAAAGGGTGTGTCTGTGACAACCAATCACATCTGTTAAAAGAATGCATCACACCTAGCACCAAGGTCAACCACACCTCCTCACTAAGGTAAAAGTTTCTGTCTCTTCCTTGCTCTGAGAGCTTTCCTAAATCACTCCTAAGCTAAGACTAAGGCTAAGTTAGGAGCTCCAGAACAAGACTTCCTTTTTCATACAGTGCTCATTATTTACAGTTTGATTAGCAAGCTAAGACCAGTCCAAACAACATTTTGGCTAATTTCTAAAACCAGAAGATGATAGCCGATGGGTTCTGAGATTAGATTTCTGCTAATGCATTTCGCCTCTTTTGCTCTCCAGGTGGACTTTTCCCCTGTAGATGATAGGGGTGTACCACATCATCTCGTTCACGATAATACCGGTCTAATTTTTAATATCATATGAAAAATTCCTATTGTGATACCTGCGATATTTTGACTTGTTGACATATTGACATTGTACTGTTACCCATGGCAACAACAAGCATGGCTGAATGTTAAATTATTACTGACTCCCCGCTGGTTCCAAAAAGAGGAGCAGCTTCACAAGTGTGGAATAAACTGTGGCATCCTGAATGTTTTATGAACAGCCCTGGACTTCTCAGACTCTTATAGCAAGTTACCGCTCAGAGGGAACTCATTCAGCGGCTCCTCTGGCAGCAGCACAGCGTCTCTCCCTCTACTCTAGTGATTTTGTCATAAACCTTTGGTGATGTAAACCTACGTGCTGCTCACGGCAGACAGAAAAACTCCATAAATGTTAATGTGTAATAGTTGCTGTATCATAACAGCCTGTCACAGGTTACAGCGTGATGATTAGAGGAGAAATGGCAGAGCATAAAGGTCCAGGTGGAAAAATAAACAACTCAGTCATTTAGGATTTTGTTAAAAGAAAGAAATCACCTACAGATTTATATTTATAGATCCCAGGGGACATTTTTGTATTTGGGAGCTGTTTGAATGCGTAATTTGTGGTAGATTTTATTTTGTTGAACAATTAATATTGTAACAGAATCTGAATCTCACTCTGAGTTACTGTTGTTGTTCACAAACTAAAGAAATGACAGATCATTTTTCTTAAGTTTTTACTGAATATTTGAAGGCAAACTTATTTTGTTACGATTCTATTTTTTCAAACTAATTATATATATATATATTTTTTTTTACTAATTTGTCATGTTGTCAAAAATATTGTTCTCACAAAAATACCCTGAAATACTGTGATCTTATTTTAAGCCCCCCCCAATTGGAACAGCTGGGGTGAGGAACACAAACATAATTAATTTCATCTCCTATGTTTTTGACTCATGAAAGCCCCTCTGTGAGTTTTCTGTCATCCATTTATCCCCCTACCCATGTGGAGGAAGTGGTCATTGGTGGCCTTTCTGGTGACCAAAGTTGCAACAGTTCTGCTTGCTCTGGCCATTGTTATCCCGTTACTGTTGCGTTTCAGTAACTTCTAGTTGATGCCAAAAGTAAGGATGTTACTGTAACATTGCTGTCACAGAAAAAAATGTGATTTTATTTTGGGGCCATATCACCTGCCCATTGTAGACAGCCAAAGCCCGCTCAAACCTAATTGGTCGATAATGCTCGGACTACAAACGGAAACCAGATGCATCCAATTCCAACACCTGTCAACGGATTCTGCAAACAGATGTCTGTTACAGAGATTATTTTCCATCTTGTGCCATCAGTCGGTCAAAATTTCCAGTTTGTCCAACACACTGGTTTATGATAAACCTGCGTTCTCATCCGTCTCTGTTGTGCTTTGTTTTAAATACTAATTAGCAATGTTAGCATGCTAATAAACATCATAACTGCATAACCTCAGCACACTGATGTAAACACTTATCTTGCAGCACCACTGTGCCCGACTACAGCCTCACACAGCTGCTCACAAGGCTGTAGACTCTTCATCTTGATGCATCTCTCTTTTGAATTTTCTTTTTATGTTTCAGTTTATTTTCTATTACTGGAAGAACATTCTGAACTGCCACAAAAGGGACTCTGTTATAAACTGAGGTGAACAGTGTGTGCTTACTCTGAGCTGCAGGAAACATAAAATCCAGAACATCAAATAAAAACAATGCACGACAACATAAAACTCACACGACAATAACCGATCTACTTCTCTGAAGAGAATCCGGGTAATTGTCTGAAAAAATGTCAGAATCATACCGTATTTACAATTAGACATCTTGGGGTTTTTTTAAAATCCTGCATCCATCTATGTTGCTCGCATACTCGGTAAATGCCAAGGCCAGACAGAGAGAAACACACTCTCCATTGTCGAGGCCATTCTGGCAGTGAGCAATCAGTGCTATGATTCGTATGTCCCTCACTTCGTCCACTCCAATTAACCAGGCCTCCATTATTCCCCGGAGACTCTCCCACACACACACACACACACACACACACACACACGCACACGCACACAAAGCTTCGCCAGTGGACACATGATAATTACAAATCCCTGTTTTTCACTGCTGTTCACTTCATGTCGTATCATGTCATGTGGAGAACCGACACTGATGTGTGGCTATATATTTCTGGATGGCGGCTTAGCAGGCTCTCTAGAAATGTAACTTATAGTGTGCTGCATGAGAAAACACCTAAATATACTGATAAATGTGTCAAAATTGGACACTTCTGTCAGGTTTCGTATGAGCCACCACATATGATGGAGCTTGTTCGCAGCATGTGTATGCGACCCCCCCCACCCACCCTCCGCTGAGCATCATCACCCATCTGGAAATTTTTTTTTACAGCTAGAACAATATGCACTCGACAAGAGAAAGAATACAGCATGTTGTTTCTTTGTTTGTTGCTGCTGCCGCTTTCTATCATTACTGTATAACATTTTATGTTGAATTATAGATAATAAGCACAGGGGTTTGCTTAGAGGGAGTAAGTGTAGTACAGCGCAATTGCTGTTATCCTGACCTGGGGCTCAAGTGCGTGCTTTACTCATCGTGTGAAAAGACATTAGTATGTGTCTACTTAATGCCGTGACATTTGCAAAGGAACTGTTAGAAGATCCACAAACTGAAAGTATTTTGCATCAGCTCCCCACCCAGTGTCTTACTGGTTTACATAGGGGACCGTGAGAGGCAATAGAGCAAACAAGTGTTATTCTAAACTCACATTGTGCTTGGTGAGACTGGAAATGTTGCTCGCTATTGCCTGAAGCCAGTCCAAGCAGTCTTCAGCTGTGGGGAACTGTATAACCCCGCTGCAAACTCCGTCTACAGCTATGACCTGGAAAGCATTTTTCCTGAGAGAATGAAGAGAAAAACAAAAGATTAGGGGGTGTTCAAGCAACTTTCAGCTTCTGAACTACAGATTACATTCAGGCTGTAACTCTCTCACTGATTTATGACGTTCAAGGAAGCCATTAGTTTCCATTAGATGAGAAACAAATGGCAAAGACCGGACACTTACTTGAAAGATGTAATTTTCTCAACTTTGCTCTATTTTCGGGTCAGGAAAGCTAGTGTTGAATTTCATTTACATGTAAAACTCTGGGCAGACTCTTCGAAAATTCACAAATAACACTTCTCATGTAATGTCTTTACTTTGTTCAGTGGATTTTCAAAGTAACCAGCAATACCAAAATAACTGCAATTGCAATTTATCTAGTAGGAGTATATAGCAGCACACCAGAAACAACAATAATTTCCAGGGCTGGTACCTGCGGTTATTCCACAGGCTAGTTAATAACATGTCGGGCAGGAAATCCAAAGTGTGGGATCATTTTGAGAAGGTGAAGGACAAACCCAAGGTGATATGTAAACTCATCTTCATTGGTCGACTACAAACATGACATATCATCTGAAACATGGAAGTAGCTACATGTCCATTAGCCCACAGCGTCATTAACAGGCGGCTCGCTCAGTGTGTGACGTGCACTTGTAGATAAAATATAGGCCTATATTAATGAAGGTTCATTAGTACGGTTTTGTATTTCTCTGTAATGTAGCACAGTGTTAACAATGTTACTGATACTATTCTTTCTCACACCTTCAACTCAAACCACCAAAATATATAATATAATAGTTAAATTAATATCGTAAACACGCGGGTGACTAGTCGACCAATGGCCCTAAATGATGACTATTGGTCGAGTAGGAAAATTATTCTGGGGGCAGCCCTACCACTGAGAAAAGCAAAAATGGAAAAAGTATATACAGTATAGAGGGAATCGCCTTGTTGACTAATCTGATGTTTGTAAAGTCTATAAACACAGTGATTGAACAAACATTACTATTTTTGTGTGCACGTTTTGTAATTAATAACATGGTTATCGTAGATTAGCTGGGCTAACCGTTAGCTGTTGTGGAGTGGATGTCTTAGTTACAACATGATTGAACTAGCAAAGCAGTTTTGTGTTGCTATGTGTGGTATTTATTCAGTTTTGTGAAAGCACGATGTCTAGAAAGCATCAGTGGCTGCAGCTGACAGGGACAGCTAACAGCAGCAGCAAAGCTAACATCAGGACGTCATCTGTTAAAAGCTTCCCGTTGTCGGATACGACATGAAACTACTCCAGTTAGCTCAGTCATGTTGTAACTAAGACATCCGCTGGAAAAAAAAATTATTTCACGGACCATTTATTAAGTTACTGAGTTATTACAGACACCGCTAATGGCTAACAGCTACCGGTTAGCCCAGCTAATCTACGATAACCATGTTATTAATTACAAAACGTGCACACAGAAATAGTAATGTTTGTTTAATCATTGTGTTTATAGACTTTACAAACATCAGATTAGTCTAAACGGTGATACAGTGACGTGAACCCGGAAGTATTTGTAAACAACAAGGCGATTCCCTCTATATAGAAAGTATTTTCCAAAATGTTCAACTATTCCTTTAAACCTACATCAACTGATTTTTTGGCCCCTTGGGGGCAGTAGAAGCACATTGTGATCACAGCACTTACATATTATCTCCTTTAAAGTATATTTAGCTGACTTGTTTGCAAAAAGTTGCTTGTTTACACACCCAGCCATTACAGAGCAACATTATTATTCATCTAGAGTCGTGCTTCTGTCCACTTGATGAATGTAAGCCCAATATTTATTCTCTTTAGCTCTGTTTTTGGTCTTTACCAACTCCCAAGGAAAATATCTGCCTCTTTAGCTGCTACAGGCTCCACTATGTTCAGCAGCTAGTCTAAAACTGTGTCTGTCTGCTGTTTGGTGCTGAGCAGGTGGTCTACAGTTGGATTTTAGAGGGTTTTCCTGAAAAAAAAAGCTGCCTGTTGCTGCCAAAAATGACACTATGAAAGCAGTGAGAGTGAAACAAAACAGTAAAGCTGCAGCCTGAAAGTGAAGTAGAGCTGCAATTTCAGGGGATAATAATTAGCAGGTTCATCACTATTTAGCTTTAAATGCATCAAAAACTCACAATTCCTGGTCTGTTTTGAGTCTGATGTCATTAAAGATGTGAAGTGTATCACCGTTGTGTCATAAAATATACTGAACCCAACACCCACTGCACGGCTAATCAGTCTAAAAATGTTTAATACCATTATGCAACTTTCAGTCAATGAGCTAAAACATGCCAAACCACAAGTGCGGTCCATTAAGAGTCAATTCACAAGATTACTGTTTCTATCATCCACAGTGTAGCAAGATAAAAATGTATTATTGGCAGCTTTTTGGCTTCTTACATCAAGCATCCACTATTCAGAAAGTCTGTCTCACTGCAGAACTATTTCACTTATTCAATTGTATTTAAAGGGATATACTTAGTAACAGAAAAATTACTATAATAATAATAATAATAATAATAATAGTAAGAATAAGAGTATTTTTACAGATGAAGGGTGGCAATCTGCTCCATTTGTAAACCCTCGAGCACTGAACAAGTAAGAGATCCTGGCACTGCCGGCCTGCAGAGTCTTTCAGGGAGACACCAGCCCTGCAAGTGAGAACAGACACCACTGACCCTTCAAGATGAAGTCCCACAGCTCACCTGCAGACGTCAGAGCCCGGGTTGTACTGTGACAGGCGTGAGTGAAGCAGTGGAATAAGGCGCAGGTCCACCCATCTCTTCTCCCAGCGAAGCCCCGGGGACGTGGGCCAGGACGAGCAGGACAGCGTGTCCTGCAGAAGTGTGAAACGCAATTTAGAGGAGCTTGTCGTTTCCCACCTCGCGCATTTCAAACAATCGACATGTCAGGAGCTTGAATCCTGCTGCTGCTGCTGCTGCAGGTGCACAGGCAGGCCGAGTGAGAGCACGCTGCAGAGGAAAGCTGATTCACCCTCCTCAAAAGATAAAGATAGAGCATCCCGGTTATCAGCAAGCAGTGACAGTTGCATGGAAACTACTTTCTGGCACCGGGAACGCTGCTGCATGGTTACAGAGGGACAGTTATAGAATCAGTCAGTCAAAGAAGAGGAGGCTAATGAAAAAAGTACCGTGTTGTTGGGATGGTAGTTCAAGTGCAGGCCGCTATCACACAGAGGAGAGGATGTCCCGCTACTCTGGTCGCTGGGGATGCCTGAATGTACAGCGGGGACACAAACAAACAAACAAACAAAAAAAAGCCAATAAACCCTCTAAACTCAGAGCAACACCTCCATCTATTTCAAGGTTTCCAACTGCAGTGAATCACAGTTATCAACAAAAATGTGTTACTTTGTTCTCCTCCAGTGTGGGCTGCTGCTCTGTGCCAATTTGTATTCAGTTGACTCGTTGGTTGGCCAGTCAACCTGGCCTATATACGCGAATGAAAGGATTTTATGAAAGCTTTCATGTCTGATGATGGGGCTGAAGCTTCCCCATGCAAGAGCAATCAATTGCACCACAATGAGCAATGTCAATTCTTTCAGTTTAGTCTTTAGCAGATTTTGTGAAGCTTGAGATCTGTCCGTTCCCCTCTTCAACCCCCCCTCCCTCATTTTAGCAAAGCTGCATCTTTATTCAGTGCTCGTCACAATGAGAAGAAAGTGAAGCAACTGAATTTATATTTCTTATTCTCAAAGTGGCTCTTCAGGCTCGAGTTTATTGTCGCCAGGACAACCAATCCTAGACTGAAAATAATACCAGCTATAAATACTCTTTGTTAATTATTTTGCACTGGTGATTATATACTTTAATTAATGAGTGTGCTCAGAGGTTTCTTACATGTGCAGTCCTCACACAGGGGCAGTTTCAGAAAGGCTGGAGTCTTCTTCAAGAAAGAGACAGTAAGAGTCACTTCTTCACCAGCATTTCTCAAAACCTGGACCTGGAAAGAAGAAACGCGATATTTTTATTGCAGGAGCTGTAAACTGTGAGGTTTTCTGCCGATTGCTTGCTGTGATGAAACATGGTGCGCTAACGTCACCCTGAGAGTGGAAAGCCAAGATAAGAGATTTACACAGACTTACGCATATTTTTTTTTTTTTGCAGTTACATTTAAAAAAAAGCATGAAACAGAAACAATTGTCTTTACATGTCAAAGAGATACAAATCCTAAAGTGAGACAAGATAAGCTGTTGAAAGAGCCGTTGCAGTGTAAGAAAATATGAGATATGAGATGACAGCTTACCACTTCCTCGTGGCGATAACTTCTAACGTTTATTCCATTTATCTGGAAACAACAGTAACAGGGTTACCCTATATAAAACTGCTGGCATCACATCACTGTAGCTCCATCTTCAAAATGATTAATGAGGGACGCACAATAATAATGTTATGGCATCTGCGCTGAAAACTGTAAACAAGATAGTCACATCCACAGTTGCCATGAATACAGAGCGCCTTTGGCTGGCTTGTAAATGTTTCCTCTGCATCAGATGAGCTGAGACAGATGAGATGTGGGAGACTTTTTGTTGCTGGTGTACATGTAACAAATGAAAGCCTGGAGATGTGACATTTACCTATACGGATGCAGTTTTGTGGACATGTGGCACATGAATTATTAAAATGTGTGTTATTTTGCAGGGTAGGGTGAGACGTGTAAACAGGAGTTTTGGCATTTTACCTGAAGGATGCCGTCGCCGATGAAAAGTAGCCCAGAGAGTTCAGCTGGAGACAACAAAAACCACTTTAGTAAAAATAAACCAGAGGGGCGAGATGGACGAGGTGATAAAAACCAAAAACAACAAACCTTTTTGTTCTTTTGATATTTTTGATATCACGACGGGGATTTTATGCTCTGCTCCACCCTGAGGAGATAAATTAAATAACACTAAATTACAAAAGGTACGACAAACACAGAACGAGTCAAAGGCACTTGAAAGCAACTCAATTTCCTGCGAATCCCTCAGCTAAAGCTGTTATTGCAGTTTGACCAAAAAATGATCAATAACACTTGTTCAGACTTAATTTAAAGCAGTTGGGAGGAGCGGCGTAATCAGCTGGGATCTAAATTACCTTGATGCTCAGGCCAAACCCTCCAATTGTCTGCCTCCTGATCGTTACAGTCCTCTCCTGGAAGACATTCAGTTTGAAACAGAGAAATGACTTCAGACTGATGCTGAACCTGTGGGAGCTTTTACAGCAGAACAAGTGGGACTGTTTGCTTTTGCCAGAACTTAAATCTAATCACAATTAAATAAAATGCCACAAGATGAAAGCCTAAAAAATGAAGTTATAAATCCTTATTTGTTTCTGTAGGGTACATTTAGAAACGGCAGCGTAGCCTATCTTACCAATAACAATTATACAGAAAGTAGGGAGCAGTGCTAATTCAATATTATCATTTTTAGACTCTCTTTTGTTCTACAGATGTTTGTTTGTACAACTAATGAGCATCTTGAGCTACATTTCTGTAAATTAATTATAAATAGACATTTTGGCAAGCACGCTTTTCTTTTCTTTCACTCTCCTGGCGAGAGTTACATGAACACGGTCCTGTCTCAGCGTTAAACATGAAGCTGGAGCTTAGCTTATTGAGCACAAAAACTGGAGACAGAGGGAAACAGCTGGCCTGGCCCTGCCCAAAATTAAAGAAATATGCCTACAAGCACCTCTAGGCTCCGCATGGGGGGAACTACCACACCCTGGGTTCGAAGCAGGAACCCTCTTTGCTATGAGGCGACAGCGCTAACCACCGTGCCGCCCCTCATTGGTATTCGATGTGAAATTCAAAGTGCGTGACGCCCCTCCCACTGTCTTGGAGGATGTTCCAGCCAACCTCATTAGGCAGCTGGCTGACATGGGAGGGTTGTTGCCTTGATTAAGCTCACCTGGCCCTTCAAGGCTGTAAAAGCTGCCTCATGTTTTCATTTACTCTCTCCCTTCCTGCAGCAGACATCCACGCTGCTTGGCACTGGTTTGCACCCTCAACACCTCCACAACACACCTGACACACATCCATGCATGGCTTTCATCACTGACTGACACACTCCATTGTTCATTTGAGTTGATTTTAGTTTAATAAATCGTTCTTGTTTTAACTACATCTTTTGTGTGGACTCCCTACTTGTCACATTCACTGAGCTAGTTGGTGACAAGTGTATGAGAAGTCAAGACATGTTCTCAACATGAGCCGCCGGCTAGCAGCTAACAGAGCTAACTCGATAAATAGCGCTAAACAGCAGCAACAGTGCTAACAGAACCCATGGTTTTAACCAGGGGGTAAACTGGAGGGTGGATCCTACGCTTCTGCACTGCCCCAATACCAGCATTAGCCGCTGTATGAGAGCAGTGCAAAGTGGCAACGATGAGCTAGCCAGTGGGATACACATATACACATATACATGCATGCACAGCCAGACTGGCTTACCACACCAAACTACAGAGAAGCTCGGATTGCAATGCCATTACTCCGCTACATCTTTACACAGCAGATAGTAGCTTGCTGCTGTATTAATGCCTTGAATCTTAACACACTGTCTGGGCCTAATAAAAAAGAATAATGTCTGGGTTTTGTGGGAGGCGTGGGGGGGCGTTACAGGCTGTAACTATTTCTAGATGAACAACACTTACCACTGAATGCCTGGCAACCTCACAGTGACTGTTCGGCTGCAGACTGTTACACTACGTAAACCCCAAATTGACATTTTTACTTTTCAGTTTGTGTACTGGTGAAATAAAAGAACTTTATAGGCGTAGTGAGGGTATTTTTTCACTTTCGACAGAGCCATGCTAGCTGCTTCCCCGTGCCTCTGATCTTTATGCTAAGCTAGGCTAGTCACCTTCTGGCTCCAGCTTAGCGCACAGACATGACGCTACTGACTTCACCTAACGTTTAGCAAGAAACAGAATAAGCGTACTTCACAAAATGTCAGACTAAGTTTTGGAAAGTGGAACACAGCTCAATGCTTTCAACACAAGTTGTTTGATTTAGTATAGTTTTGCACTGGGAAATAACCTTATTCATGTCATGAAAATAATTACAGCCATACTAGCCCCAGCTGTAGTACAACGATGTCACTCAAATGTCAATATTATTATTTATATCCACCCAAAACTGTGAGACAACATTTTAAACAGTTAAGTAACAAAGGAACTGTTGGCTGGTGCACACCTGATAACATCATGTGAAATAAAATCTTGGATTTCTGCACACAGTAAGCACTATGTTCGTTGAAAATACAATGTCTTGGTCATACATATTCCTCACACTGCCTTCTCTGTGCTCGAGTATAAACTGAAAAACCTTGGGTGTGCTGTGAAGGGGACATTTCCACCTTTGTTTGCACTGATTTAAGAGTTTTGGGTGGTTGTTCTGAGCAGCTTTAATATTGATCGTGTGGGGTAATTATTTATCTAATGGTATCAAAGTCAAATCTTTAAGGTGGTGTAGAAAAAAATGTGTTATTGAGGGTGACTATCATAATTGCAATCTTGCATGGCTATATTTGATGTTTATTTTGTTTTGTTTTTCTATTTACTAAAGTACAAGCTACCCTTTTCCCCACAATCATACTCTCCTGAGTTTTCATTAAACGTTGTCTTCAGTGTAACTGTTCCTCTTCATGCAGTATCCAGAATCTTCTGGTCTATTTATTCCACAGGATGATGTTTGGTTATCCTACTGGCTGCTAGCGATACATATAGTATTCTTCATTTTCAACAACCAGTCAGTGTTGACATCATGAACACCTGAGTCAATGACAATATCAAGTGCGGATATGAAATTTGGACTGGTTATTATCCAATCCTCCCTCCCTTTAACTTTTCTTGTTCGTTAAAATCTATTTTCTTTTGTCTTATTTCCTTCTAATTGTACAGAACCTCGGATTTTCTGTATGTTGCCTCAACAACACTGATTCTGTAACGCCTCAGGTGTTCAGGATTTAGCTCTAGTATAACATGCTGTTGTTTCATATTGTGAACTGCATACTCACAATATGTTTAGTGCTGACGGTGTGCAGGAATCCCACACTTTCTTTTCAAAGGTAAAAGTGTAAATTGGTCACAGAGGCTAAAAAAATCTGCACTCCGACTCCCTGACATGCAAACGTTATCACTGCAGTACATCGTCGTGCTTTCCGTTCATTAGTATTCGTGTTTCAGCGGACGCTCCATTCCTCTTCCAAGATTTATCCAGCAACATGTTACTGAATTAGTTTTTTTTAATGAGAAACAGTGAATTAATAAATGTGCAGAAAAAGTCGCCAGACATGACGACAAGTGCGGCTTAAAGATTACACTCTGTACATCGTGATCCATTAGGTGAATCATTATTCAACAGCTACATTTGATTCATGAGGAACAGATTAACTGATGTAGATTTGTCATTAACAGAGACATTCAGTGAGCATTCACAGTATCTTTGTGCCTTAACCTTCATGTATTGTGCAGTGCATGTTACTTATTTCAATGTATGAGCGTGTGAAGTGCGGCACGGCGGTATTGGGAGATAATGAGACGGACTGGGTTACTTACACTTGAATAAAAAGGCTCTCCTGACACACAGATGACATCTTGTTCTTGAATGGTCAGAATATCTTTGGCCAAGTGTAGTCGAATATTAAATGGCTCCTCATTACCTTCTTGCATCAAATAAATCCCAGTCTTTGTCTGCGAACAGTCAGAAAGATAAAATCATTCATCATCCCTTCACGACTAAATTAACTGGCCATGAAATGAAATGTCGTTGAGAGTACTCGCTGCAGGATGAACATGGAAATTAGGATACAGAGTTTTGGCGTTGTCTGTTATTTTCCTTTTTTTTCCACTGCTCTCCTTGTTAAAGCTAATGTTGGAGCAAATAACCATAGTCAGCACTCTGAGTAATAAACAAACATATAGATTAAAAAAAAAAACATAGAACAACTGCTGATTTATGGTTTTAAATAACGAGCAGACCCTCTGAGAAACAGCTTTTTTATGAGCGGAGTGCTCTGTATACGTTCACGCTGAGAGAAAAAAATTATATCATCTCATTTGTTCTACATGTAAGGCTGATGGGGATGATGGCAAATTAAGAACCTGTGAAATTAAGTGGCTGGAACCAAGCTCACCCTCCACATTTGAATTTCCCTGCTTCATACAAGCAAGTGTGAGGACTGTTTCCAATGATCCATTTAAAACATGCTAATCCGCATAAATTTGCATTCTGCATATCCTTCCTCCTCCCCAGCTAATTGCAATGCCTGGCCTGTCCTTGACTTAAAAAGGTCTAAATAAAAGAAGCACCTTCACCTGACAAGACTGCTAATAGGAAAAAAAAGACACCAGTGTCAGCATCCTTGTCACCGGGGATACGCTGCTCATCAGTTAACAAGACAGAGTCGGTTGCACGGTTGCTATTCTTAGACAGAGTATCTAAACTGCAGGTCAAACTTGAATCAAAGTCAGTTTATGGAGCATATTATCTTTTGCCCGTAATGAGGAATGTGACGAAATGAGCCTCCGCCTGCAGCTGCAGTGTGAGAAATGAAATGAGGGGCGCATTAATTCACATTATTTGAAGTAATGTGTGTGCGAGAGTCATTAGCCCAGCAAAATGAGGGCAGTAGTGCCGTAACTGTATGGAGCTGGGTCAGACAGTGTCTCACGTGGTTGAGCGCTGGTTGACCCACTGTAGCACTTGCACTGTACATAATTAGCCTTATCTCTGATCCTATTGTATGTTTATCTATTACTCTCCCCTCCGAACCCCCCTCCCCGCATCATTATCTACATCATCGTCTCTGATCTGATCTGATACCATGCGCATAACTAGTTCCACTGCAGGGTATGCAACAAGGACATCTCTTTCCAATTCAGGGGTGTTGTAGTGACGGGAGTGGTGGAGTTAATGGCTCCAACATGGGGAGGGCCTTAAAAAAGTCTGTGCCTGGTTGCATGAATTACCTCGAGGCTCAGTGTGTAGGATGTATTGGCATGGAATATAATATAACGAGTATGTTTTCTTTAGTGAATAATAGGAATCATGGTTTTTATCTTGGAATGAGCTGTTTATATCTACATAGGGAGCGGGTCCTCGTTTATGGAGATCACCATCTTGCACCACCATGTTTCTACAGTAGCCCAGAATGGACAAACCAAACACTGGCTCCAAATTGAGCCATTCACGTCTACGCATCCACTGTAGTTAGAGGCCCACCTGTGCAGGCTTTTCTCACAAACTGTTTTTTATGTTTTCCTACGAAACGTAACCAACCTTTAGTTCAGGCTCTCGTCGCAGGCAACGGCACAGTGTCTCCTCCTCTTGTCAGAATGATGTCAGTGACTATTTAGTGTTGATTTGGGATGAGTAAGTATTGAGTTAAATGGCTATTAGTGTGAAATATAAGCACATACTGTAGGTAGGAACTCTTGGGGCCTACTCCGCCCCCAAGTAATCAACCTAAATTCATACATATCCCACAGATTTTGAAAGGCTGCGGTCACGTCACCAATGCGTTGAGGGAAGTAAACAGGGAAGCAGTACTGAGTGGACTCGTAAGGAGGCAGGATGGGGTGATGGATGGGTCACAAAACCCCAGACTTTCCTCCAGGACTTTCATCTGGAGTCGCGTCTTCGGAGCCATTTGTATTTTGAGTGAGCTTCAAGTCCTTTCAAGGTACGTCCTCGCCATGTTTCTTTTCCTGAATCTAACCTCAGTATTTTTATTTGTCTAAACCTAACCTCCATAACTTTATGTCAATTACATAACTGTACATTAAGGATGTCACATCACTCGTGGAATATCACACGAGAGTACGCTGATCTGTGACAAGCAGCATTTGAAAAACACAGATTTTTTTTTGTGTGTGAAAATGCCTTACTCATTGTTTTCACTGGTTTAAATCACTGGGTCTGTTTGTTTTGGAGAGGAAGAGACCTCTGTGGATAATTACGCTCCCGGTAAAAACCTCCTGCGTGTCTGGATCTTAAGTTACCAGAGACAAAAGGTGAGCACACATTAGCATGTGGTGGGTGAGCCGCCTGTCTCTGAAATGCCAAACACTGCCTGAGAAACATTGATTTGTAAAGTGAAACTGCTTTATTCAGTGTTTCTACCCGTTTTAATCACCTGGTCGGTTTGATTTCGAGAGTAAGAGCCCTCTGTGGATAATTCAGCTCACTGACAAAAGACTCCTGAACAATAAACACTGATGGAATTCTTGCCAGGAGAAGTTTCAGCTGGTTGCAATCTGCAGTTCCCACCACTAGACGCCACTAAATCTTACACACCAACCTCTAAGTTTCAAACTTAAATTTGTCCCTCATGCAAAATAATTCCCTGAGCTGAAGGGTTCATTTAGGAGCGTCACATAAAGCCTCTAAGGTTGTCTCCTACATTTAACCCAGCCATAATGAATATGCACTATGTTCCACAAATTATTTCCCTTTTAAGAGACTGGTAGAGGACACCTTTAGGTCCCCTAAAATCCTTACTAAGGACCTTTTAGCAACACATCAGGGAATATAGTTCTTCAGTAGCAGAGACTCAGAGATCAAAGGATTTTCCCTTTAAAGCATCCTAAGGTAATGCTTATGCTGACTTTAGGCAACTAATTTATTTGTAAGGCATCCTTAAAAGAACATTTACAGGCAACCTTAGCCTAAGGGGTTTTGTGCAACCGTGTACTGGTATTAAAGAGTTTTTTAGAAAACATTATTAGCGTTATACAAAAACTTTTGGCTGACTAAAAAGCTTTTTGTATCTAAAACAATGTCAGACCTGGGTAATTGTGCTGCTGCTGGGGAACTCAGGTGAACTTTTTGAAGCAGTTGTGTAATTAAAAAAAGAGAGAGAGACAGAAAAAAAGGAACAGCCAGGAGCGATGGAGAAAACAATCAAAGGGAAAGCGACTTGTTGGCAGTGTTAGCTTGCTGATAAATGAAGCAGCTCTGGCCTCAGTTTGACAAACAGCCACAAAGAGCGGATCAACTGCAGGTCCATCACCATCATCTTCTCATGTTACTGAGGATGTGAGTTTATAAAGCGGCGACTAAAAGTCACTTCAAGCGGTCAATTACTGCGGTTCACACTGAAAGGAGCAACATTCTCACTCCCAACTCGTCAAACACCGACATGGCCCACATGAAAAAACTATTATGCGCAAGGGACCGGTCCAGCATCAGTTTTGGATGCTCAGGGGCCACATATTAATTTAGGTTTGTTGAATACAGCACCATTAAAAGACACAGTTACAACACTCCTTGATTTTGTTCTCACTCATGTAGTCAAATGGTTCACTTGGCTCTCAATAGTTCCAAACAAGTCTGCACTGTCATCTTTTTGAATGGTTTTCAGCGGGACAGACAGCAGCGCCTATATTTGCACTGATTTTCGGAAAATATTAACGTATAATGTGCATCGACTACTATGTGGTCACTTATGTTCAATAATGTTATTTTTTCTGGGGAGGAGGGAAAAGGCAGCATTAATCTGTTTTTCTGTGCTTTATTTTGAAGGGAAAAGACTCTTTAAAAGACTGTTTACATGCATTGTGTCTTTTCAAAATAAACTTCACAGAAAAATGCAGTTTCTGCTCGTTAAATGCATACAGTCTCTTTTCAAAATAAACTTATTTCCTTAGGTTTAGGCAACAAAAGCATGTTTGTTTGATTGCATAACGCACAACCTATGTCACATATGTCACCTGACATATGTCACTGGCATAGCATGCTACACATTTATTGTTACTTTTGGTTTCGCATGGGACATAAGCAGCAGTCTCTCCCTTTAAAGTCTGAAATTTGTTCGACCCATGCACCTCCCCTTCCACCCACCCTGTGCGCAACACATTCTCACTCCGACCTTGTCACATATTGATGTTTGGCCATGGACTGTCCACGTCCAGATACGACGTGAAAGGTCGTTGGTTGTTGACTTTCTGGGACGCCGTGTCAAATTCTGCCTGTTACATGCGTTGTCTTCTTTTAAGATACACTTCAGTTTTCACAGGAAATTTACTTTTTACATACAGTCTCTTTCAAAATAAACGCACTACGTCAGTACAACAACGCAAACTGATGTTTTTTTCCTCCAACAGCAGACACACATGGTTGGGTTAAGGAGTAAAGAACAGGGTTTGGCTTTATTATCTTGTAGGATGTGAACACCGGCCTCCCGGGTGAAGGTTGGCATTTGTTGGACCTATCCACCAACACTCCCTTCCACCCTACTTGGACTTTTGCCGCCTTAACTTTCGTTCTTGTCCTACTGTTAAAGTTAATTATAACAGTGACCAGCCGTGTGTCATGCCAAGGTTAAAGGATGCTTTTTTCTTCAGTGTCTGACGCAGCAAGTCACTGCACAAGTGCCGGATTCCGACTTGGAGTGAGACCGGGTTGCTGTGCAAACTCTCTCGCTCCTCATACGACAGCAGTTGCTATTTGACAAGTCGGGAGTGAGACTGGGTTGAGAGGAGATACTTGCATCATAGATCTGTTTTAATCTCAGTGTTTATTTGTCTATTTGTGCAGGTCATGTACAGGGCCCCAGATTTATGTGCTGTTCTAGCTGCATGCTTTCACCGACGTTGTTTCAGGCACTTGAAAATGCCAAGGCTGCTTCTATAATCATCGTCAATTTACTGTCAAAATGTTACATTGATTGAATCCTACCAACCTCTTCATTTGAAGTCTTGAAATCCATGTGCTACTACGCAGTGAGGGATACTGCAATGGAGAAAAACAAGATTGAGTTAGACTGTGGAGGAAAATGCTTAATGACACAACTGACTCACTGCGGCAAAACCGTATGGCTGATTTAAAGCATTGTTAGCAGGGTACCTTTTATCATTATAATTCAGCCTTTCTCCTATAGAACTCAGATAATGGAAAGAAATAGATTTTTCATTGAAATGTGCCTCTTATAACTTAAGTGTGCAAGGGGAAAAAAACCATTGAGCAATCCCAGGAGAAAACCGGAGACCATTAAATGATAATGAATAATTCATTATCAAAGGTGAGAACCCAGGTATCCTAATAAATGTTTCAATATCCAATCCAGCGCTGCCAGAAATGAACTGAGCTGCCACATCTGATGCCTTGTCAGAGAGTTAAACTGGGCCACAGTAAAAAAAAAACAAAAAAAAAAAAACCTCACAGTAAGGTAGGTATTGTGGTTTTAAAGCAAAAGGAGTGACAGCACATACTTCTTAAATTATCTCACTTGCTCTATACAGACAGATACACAAGTGTAAAGTCTTGGGGAAATGTTATGCGAGAGCCTCATTTACATAAACCAGTTCCACTCAGTTTTAATCAGACACGACTGCCACTTGACTCAGAAACAAAAATGGCTCACACTTGAACCTGTGCTGCAGAGGGACTCGGACACTTGCCTCAGTAGAAAGGCCCCCAGCTCTTTGTACGGTGAGATCTAGCCATCGAGCAGTGAGTTGATCCCTGATCTGAGCCGTGGCAGAGGGCGTCCCCGAATCATGGCTGTCAGACTTGGGTGGTTGGAGAGCAGTGCTGTCACCTCTCCTGGCTGGCTGTGGGTGTTGAAGAGCAGAATGAGGCTATCGTGTAGTGGTTTCACACCTGGCAGTCCCCGACCGCTGGACGTGCTGCAGTAAAAAGGGGAGGATGCAGTTAAGGTATCGTTCTAAACCAACGTGCAGGTGAGGAGCTGCTCTTCAACACAAGCAAAAAGATGAAATGTTAAATGGACAGTTCACCCCCAAATCAAAATTTTTCCTGTTGCCTGTAGTGTTATTTATCAAGGTAGGTGTTGAGGTGTGAATTGCCGAGTGTTCGGCTGTGGAGATGTCTGCCTTCTCTCAAATATAATGGAACTAGATGGCACTCAGCTTGTGGTGCTCAAAGCGCCAAAAAATAAATAAAATAAAAACTCACCAGCAATGTCTCTTTGCAGAAATCATGACTCAGCTGCTCAAGATAGTGAGCAGTTTCATGCAGGAACTATTTTACCAACCAAACGTTTCACAGCGCAGAAGGAAGCGTGCAACTACTGCTAGCTCACCTACGTAGCACAACTGAGCTAGCTAACGTTACAGCTCAGCCAAAGAAGACGCCATTAATGTTTTCATCTCGTGATGTCATCAGCACAAGCCTCTCGTACCATTGGTGGCTGTAATTCGGTAAAAAGATAATGGGACCTTCATGAAACTGCTCACAACAAGGCCTGTAGATTATCTTGAGTAACCGGGTCATGACATCTACAGTAGAAAGAGACCAAGGACAGTTCGAAGCAGAAGCACAAGGTGGCAATGCTTCACCAAATGCTCCGCCTCCCCCACCTACACCAAACAAAGCCGTCATTAGCCCTGAATAATTCCCCACCGAGAGCAGTTAATTGTCACTAAAGACAGACAGCTGCAGGTGATGGAGAGCTGAATGAGCTGTGTCTGAAACGGCGTGTGTTGGTGACAGAAAACTCATTTAATATTCCAATAAACACATGTTAACGTTATCAGTGTTGGGGAGAACGTACCATTAGTTCCATGTAATTAAATTATAAATTAATACTACTACTACTGCTAATAATAATAATAATAATTTGTTTTATTTATAGGCGTCTTTCAAGACACTCACCTTACAGGCAAAGATAGAGAAAATAAGAACAGATTATTAAAGTGAACGAGATACAGAATAAAGTAACATAAAAAATAAAAAAAGCCTAAATAGTGAATACAATTCTGTGGATGTGTGCGGCTAGATGGACGGGAGTCAAACTGAAAAGGCTATATGAAAGAGATGAGTTTTGAGGTGGGATTTGAAAGTGGAGAGAGTTGATGTTACAAATGTCTGGTGGAAGGACGTTCCAGAAGCATGTAATCAAATTATAGTTAATAATACAAACTAGTGATTACAGAGGATCCAAAATCTTATATGTAGAATATAACATTCATTCTGTTGCTTTGCATCTTTTTGGCATGAAGGAATGCCTTCTTTTGGTGTGATCTATTTCCAGACATTTTTCAGCTTTATTGGTTTGGTTTGGTTTAGGCACAAAAACCACTTGGTTAGGGTTAGGAAAAGATCATGGTGTGGGTTAAAATGAAAAAGAAAGTGGCAAACACATTGAGCCTACTTCGCCTCAAGCCTTTCCCAGCTGACCCAGAGCCGGTCGCGGCGCACCATCAAGGCAGAAATACGCCCGCCGGGAGCCGTTCAGCACCGCGGACCTTCAGACTAATGGAATGTCGGACCAATGACATGGACCCGTCTCTGATAACCCCTGCTCAGTGGGTGAGTGAGTGTTGTCATCTTGGAGGATAGAGTTTGGAATCTCATCTCGATATCTCTCTGCATTGAGAATGCCTTCAATGAGGTGCCAATCAGGCACCTGACCGTCAACACCTGGGGGTACCAGGAGCTCAAAACAAGAGCCAATTGCAAAAAAAAAAAGTTTGGCACTGGCAGAGAAGATTTGGCAAATTTTTCATGGGCACAACCCACATAGCTCTGCTGCTCATCCCACAAATGCATGCTCATTTCAAATGTGGCACCATTTAAAAGGGAAATAAACAGGCTTTCCAACGGTGTAAGATTTAATGCCAAGAAGCATTGTTACAACAAAGAAATAATCTACCAACACAAATTTCCTTACTTTTTGTGCCTAGTTTAGGAGCATTACTCATTACATTTTAACAGGGTAACTAGTAGTCAGTAACCTATTACATTTCAAAAGTAACCTTACCAACACTGGTTAACATATAGTGGTGGACATCTCCAACATGCTCCAACCCCTCCATTCAAAGCAGTCTAGAACAGGGCCTGAATGAGACGTGGCTGTTTTTTGGCACTTTGAGCACCACGAGCCAAGTGCCATCTAGTTCCCTTATATTTGAGAGAAGGCAGACATCTCTACAGCTGATAGCTCCAACACTCACACCAAAACAATCTAGTTGATAAATAGCACCTCAGGTAAGAGCAAAAATATGTATTTTTGATTTGGGGGTGAGCTGTCACTGTCAGTCTTCAAATACAGCTCAAAAAACAGAGCTGAATATTGTTCATTGAATGCTTCTGACTATGACTGAAAAGATGTAATTTACAGTTGGCAGCAACACAGATGAGCGTGATGTCAATACTTCATGTATGTGGGATGCTGAATCAGAAGCAATTCACAGCTTCGTCCCCCCAAATAAGCACCTGGTACAAAAAACAGATTCAAAAGCAAACTCAAAACCCTGAATCCCATTCCTCAAGGATCCTCTCAAACACCTCACTCGTAAAAAAAAAACCTGTGGATTCCTGTGCACGAATGCCAAAACGCAATTAACTCATATTCTTCCATTTTTGTATGCCGCGCACAAATGACTCTTTTAAAGTGTTTATTAAGTTCCAAAAGCATACCCTTGAGAAATCCTCCTCGTTAGTATGCATTGTTGGCTCCATGCCACTTTTTTTGTTGTTAACCACTGTGATCGTCGTTCCAAAGGAATAAAAAAAACTTACAGTATATGTATTTCAAGATACATTTCATGCATAAATCATGGACGCCTGATTATACAGTCACATTTGCCTTAATAGAACTCAATGTATTTGTTAAAGCACTGAGAGGAAAGAGAGTGATGCCATTATATTGTGTTACAACAATTCAAGAAATCTTCAAGGTGATGTGATACCAGATTATTCTAATAGCTTTTCTTTATGCACAAGAAAAACGTACATATCCTGAGGCAAGCTGACTCTTTGACGGTAAATCCTTGGCCCTTTTTAAAAAATATATATATATATATATTTTAAGCATGGACTTGTCTGTGATATGTGTGTTGTTTTGTGTATTTTAATATGCTCAGGTTTTATTCTTAAGTTATATGTTTTTGTGATGCTAAAGGCTGTCTTGAATGTTGCCCTGTGAGTTGTGCATTTTAAAGTCTAAATAACATTTTTTGTTAATGCCAAGACTAAAGTAAAGTCAGCTCATTTATTGGGATCCAACATGTGTGTGAAACAGTTCCTTTTAAACATTATAATTTTCACTTTGTGTTTTGGAGAAATTAAACGTCATGGTCAATAAGGAGGCTGCAGTTTTGCCCACCCTATTTATATGAATGAAATTAGACGTAGTAGACCGCATTCATCGTACCTAATAAAGTGGCAGCTTAATGCACATTTGATATTATTTTTCACGGTAGTGAGGAATATATCATGTTACAGTTGCAGTGTGCTATAATTTTGTATCAAATATGTCTGATCAAATGGTAAAACTAAGCAGTCCTTCTAAAATATGATGAACCAAGATTCTGTTACCGTGTTGCCTATTTTTTGCAAACGTTTTCAGAGACATGTTTTAGCTTAGCGTTTAACCATAATACATGATTGTTTGTCACCAGCTGGAGGCCATATTGTTTCCTGTGTAAAAACAACAAAGCTCGCATCACTGTTGCGTCCCAAACCGCATACTTTTTACTGTCTAGTGGGTGCTGCAGCTTCCCTTAAAGAGTACGTACTGTTGCATGCAGTATGCACACAATCAGGACATTCTTCTTTTTCATAACATTACGCCCTGAACTTTGATCGTCTTTTTCATATATCCGTTAGCCTGGTGTTAAAACTCTATTTGCTGAGTTTGCCAGCGACCTGGAGAGCTCTGCTGTTGTTACTTTGCGATGTATGTGGTTTAACTTTAAGGTCCTTTTAGGCTGACACTGAGGATTCTAACGTGCAGTTTTATATTCACAACAGTGAAATTACACGTGCACTTCTCTGTCAATTATTTACGTAGTTATTTCTTTTCGTTGTTGGTGATCTTCATGATTATTTTGTTCATTTATTTTCTATTTATTTTAGGCTTTTTACGCCTTTATTAGATCAGACAGACCAAGCGTGAAGGGGGAGAAAGGGGATGACACGCAGCAAAGGGTCGTGGGCCGGAATGGAACCTGCAATTAGTGTGAAACAATTAGTATTCCTATTATTACATTCGTCATACATTTGTCATCTGTCATTGCAACTTCTGAGGGTTGTCACTCAGCTGTCAACCAGCTGTCATCTGTGTGCAGCTCAGTCAATGTGACGCATCTTGCACTGTGCAGAGGATTGTGGGTGAGAACAGGCAGAAAAGCATGCTGGCCTGCATACTGCAAAATACGACCGGATGTAGTAGAACATTCTGGTAATTTTAGCACACAGCATTTGACATATTATGTATTGGGGCATGCTAAAACTTTTTTTTTTTTTTAGGGGGCGGCTGTGGCTCAGAGGTAGAGTGGGTCGTCCACCAATCAGATTAGTGGTTCCATCCCAGTCCTCATGTCAAAGCATCCTTGGGCATAATACTGAACCCACAAACTGCTCCCAGTGGCTGTGTGAATGTGTGTGTGAATGGGTGAATGTGACATGCAGTGTAAAAGTAGACTAGAAAAGTGCTATGCAAGTGCAGCTCCATTTTACTGGTATACTACATAGTATAGCAGTATGAGTATTGGAACTCACAGGATGTCACCAAGCAGTGGGAGTGTTTATTGGTCTGGTGCGGTGCAGGTTTTCGAAAGCAAATACCACTGCCCTTTTCCTCTGTTTTCTCTGTTCATATAGCACCAATGTTAAAAGTATTGCATCTTTCTACTGCAAAGACAGCCCACTTCATATATATATATATAAAAAGACCATCTTTCCAGCAGTGAAAACCCTTTTTTTGTTGGGAAATTTCCAAAAATCTGTCCAGCTTTAAAAGATTTTCTGCTTTTCTTTGTCTTATTTGATTCTAATCTGAAGATATCATGTTGAGCTCTGGCAAAATGTGATTTTCATTTAATTCTTTTTTTGTACAATAGACTGACATTTTGTAAAACTGAAAAGAACTGATTTATTAGTCAGCTAATTGGCAAAGAGTTCTGCAGATAATGCGTAAAGAAGATAATCAATAGTGCGGCTCCAGTTTAAAGGTGCAGTGTGGAGGATTTAATGGCGCACCAACTAGCTGAACATCCTCTGCTCACTCCTCCCTAACTAAGCATGGAGAGGGGTGGCCTTCAAGTAAGGTAAAAATGTGAAAGGCCCTCTTGAGAGTCAGTGTTTGGTTTGTTTGCTCTGGGCTACTGTTGAAACATGGCAGTGCAACGTGGCTGGCTCTGTGGAAGACGACCAGCTCTCTATGTAGATATACACGGCTCATTTGAAGCTGACACAAACACAATTCTTTGTTTCGAGTGATTACACACTGGACCTTTACTAAATGGTAAAATGTTCATGCATCAGTTAAGTTGTATGTTATCCCCATGTACATATGAAAAATAGATGATGCACATGAAGAAACAATTATTGATGTGCATTCAGTCCTTTTTTTCATCAGTGATTTTGTTTTTCTCTATATGTGAATGCATGCGCATCTCTCAGATTATTAATGAAGTTTTATTGACTTTAGAAATTCAATTTGAAACACCAGATCACAGTTTTCAGCCTCTCTCCGCCTGCCGCTCCCCACATCGAGCTGTCTGTGTTGCAGACGAGCCAGCCCTGTAATGGATGTCAGAGAAATCCTGACATCATTTGTGGACCTGCTTTAAAAATGAATGTCTTCACGTGGTCAGCTGAAAAATGTGTCTGCGGCTCTTAGATGAGCACTTTGTCTTAGCAGGTGCCCTCCTGGAAGACGCCTGCACTTCCCCTTTTATTCCTGTGTGAGAACCGCAGATTAAATAGGCCGAACCTTTTGTGCCTTTTACGTCGAGTCAGCGTAACTGCTTTTACAACCACGCCATCAGATAGTTTCAGTCCTACCAATTTGCCGAGCGATGTTTTTCAAAGAATGCTCTTGTCTTTGACACAATGGCAGGAAGCAGAGTGGGAGAGGAGCAGAGTTAGATTGGCTGGATGATGTGGAGATTGTAACGTGACATCTCCATCTCTTAGACCTGAGGACAGCTGTGGCCCGCACAGGATGATGAATGGCCGCTTGCGAGCGCAGGTGAAGCAGCTGCCTGTGGAGTGCTCCAGCAAATGTAGTTTTACCACACGAAAAATTGAGATGGGTTTCACTTACTGTACCGTTCACTTGTTCTGCGACCTGGAACATATGGCGCCTGGGAGTGCAGCTTTTTAATTTGGCAAGTGATGATAGCAGATATTATGTTACTCAAATATTACGGCACTCCCTAAAGATCCCAGCTCAACATCAACAGCTGACAAAGTTTCACAGGATCTGCTCAGTTTATGTTAGAAAACATAATGACATTTGTGTTGCAAGCTGTCAGCCTCCTCTGTTGTGAATAATGAACACCTTCCTGTTTCTACCCTTTTAAATCTTCAGTCTTTCTGTAGTAAACACACGATGAAGAATACTAATTAAGATCAGTTATCTATTGTTCTTATCTTGAGAGGAAAACACTCCTCCAACAATTACGTTCCTGATCATTTATCACAATTCTAACCTTCCAGGAAATGAACTCTAAAGTGTGGGCAGTTTTCCTTCCCTTTCATATTTCCAGGTATGAGGAGTTGAGGATTTATCTTAATCTGGAGGGGAAGATACTGAATTGTTTAGCAGATTTTGTTCAAGGTTGCAGGATATGCTTGGTTTGTGCTCTTTGTGTGACAACATAATGTGATTTTTTATTGTTTTTGCTTGTTTTTGTAGTTGCTTTATACTTGTTTTGAAAAGAAACTGAGTGTTGCAGAACTGCTCAGGGGCTTTGTAGAAATGTTAGCCAGATATACGTAGGCTTCTCTTTGTCTCAGCGCTCAGAGCTGGAGCTGCCTTTTGTTTTTTTGTTTGTTTCAGGTACAGGAGGTGCACAACGGGAATGGGTTGAAATGAAAAGTTTTAATTGAAGTGCATGTGCAGTGATCTGTTGTATCACCAGAGAATAGAATATGCCCTATTTGATGAAGAGAAAGGAAATGTACATTTTCACTCTTCCTCACTTGGTCTCAGGGCTGCAGCCAACAATTACTATCATTACTGATTAATCTGGTAATGATTTCCTATAATAATCAGCTGAGGGTTTGGGCTATAAAATGTCAGAAAACAGTGAAAAATGCTGATCACATATTTCCAAAGCCCAAGGTGACATGTACAGATTGCTTGTCGTGTCTAACCAAAGATATAAAACACACAGCAAATATTCACATTTAAGATGCTGGAGCGATAGCAGCCATTGGTTTGTGGACTTCTGTTTTAAAGCTTCGAGATCAGCGTTTTAGCCATCGCCATCTTGGATTTCTGGAATCAGAAGTGACCATATATGGAAGAGAGGGTGGAGCGAAAGGTGGATCTGATTGACAGACTGGAGTGACGCCTCACAGGCAGCCTGTCAGTCAAGCAGCCCCGCCCTTAAAGGGAAATTTCGGTTTATTTCAACCTGTCTCCTATCGTCCTAAATTTGTTTCAAGTGACTAGTGACATAAAAATAATAGTTAGCATGTTAGCCGTTAGCCTAGATACAGCCAGGGCGCATAGTAGCGTCAGACCTGTTAAAACATAAGTGAAAGGGCAACCTTCAAGTGCAAAGTTAGTCCACTAAACAAGCTTTTTTCCACAAAGACCGCCTCATATCGTTAGGATAAATGTCAGAGAACATATAGAAAACCACATGTAAACGTGTTGTCTTATCTTACCGCTGTGCTGCCATGTTTGTTTACCATTTAGCTCTGCTTTCCAAAGCGTGGCCGAAATATCACGAGAACAAGCAGCAGCAGCTGGAAGGCAGAACCGGACAGTAGCCTGAAAAGTTCATTCATTTATTTTATGAAAGATTTATAGAATAATGGCTGACTTTTTGCCAGACTTCGACTTTGTGGAGGAGGAATTTGATTTTGCAGAGTTTGATGGCCGCCCTTATTTATTTGAGCCAGAATACACTGACGAAGAGCTTTGTGGAATTGAAGAATGGAGGAGAAGAGAGAGAGAGAGAGGCGCAACAGGTAGAGGACGAGAGAGGAGGAATGGCTGCTGCAAGGCTGCGTAGCTCTGGAGATTGGTGGTGTACCTGTGAATGCTGTGCCCCAGTGCCCACAGAAGAGGAATGCCTCTGTTGCAAGGAATGGGACCGGTTGCAGCCTTATTTTCAAGGTCTGGATGTGACCGAGGACGAGACACCTCCACCTGGAGTAGTATCCAGCTGGACTTTATCTAGAGCTCGCGAGATTTCGGCCACGCTTTGGAAAGCAGAGCTAAATGGTAAACAAACATGGCACCACACCGGTAAGGTAAGACAACACGTTTACATGTGGTTTTCTATATGTTCTCTGACATTTATCCTAACGATATGAGGCAGTCTTTGTGGAAAAAAAAGCTTGTTTAGTGGACTAACTTTGCACTTGAAGTATGCCCGTTCACTTACGTTTTAACAGGTCTGACGCTACTATGCGCCCCGGCTGTATCTAGGCTAACGGCTAACATGCTAACTATTATTTTTATGTCACTAGTCACATGAAACAAATTTAGGACGATAGACAGGTTGAAATAAACTGAAATTTCCCTTTAAATATGTGAAAATTGAAGCCTTAATAAAGTTTACAGTTGTCATGAATGAGGAAAGCAGCTCCAGATGCAGGCAGTGTCTAATCATAGTTGGGATGTGGCTGTCAGAGGGGCAAACAGTCCTTTCCTCAGCCTGTAATTGCTGAGGAAGCACATTTTTTAAATTCACATTAGCGACACTATTGCATTTATCAAAGATATGATTGATTAAACTCACCATAATATCAGTACCCTACTGCCATGAACGCTATGATGTGATAGACTGTATCCATGCATGTTTCAAGACAGTATAGCAGCACCAATGTTGAATGCTGATGATGTGCTATAAAGTTACCACACAGGGATTTGGGATCTTGAGAACTGCAGGTCCTTGGAGGCTCAAACTTTTATACCAGTGGCTAAGCAATTGAGCACTTTAGATAAAACATCAGATCCATTTTGTTTAACCAGAAACAGCCCCAAAAGCACCATCACCAAACCCATCAGACTCCATTTAAATAAAGAGTAATTTAAGTGTGTATAGGGTCAGCACATTTTCACATCTAAGTTGGTTAATTAAATTCAATTTCAATGATGTAGATGAACCAAGATGTTTCATGTGAGTTGTATTTGTTTCTATCAACGTTGAATGAAGTGTGTTATACGATGATTAAACTACTGTTTATTCAAATGGAGTCTGGTGGGTTTAAAGATTTAAATGCTGTGTCTGGTTTAACGAAAAGGATCTTACTCTTTCACATGGAGGTCTGACTCTGTAGGGATCCTTTCAATAATCTTGTCATGCACTTTTGATAACAGTCTGGCCCTGCTGTGGCAAACAGAGGTAGCCTACTTTTAGTTGTGATAAATTGACGGTGCGAACATGCCCTCAGTGTTTCCATTGCAGCCTGGCCGCTGCTCTCTCACAATACTGGACCAATTTCAAAAACTGTTATTCCCATTAGTCACTTAGACATAAAAACATGGAGAAATAGAGTCCAGGTTGAAAAATACCTTTTAACTCTGGATTTTTTTTTAAAGTATTTGACGTGCAGGAAGCCACACAACAACTCTGCAGCATGGGAACAAATGCGTTGTTATTCCCAAGTGTTTACGGATGTGGTAGGATATATTGTAGGCATTTCCATAAATACAGACTGTATCTATAGAGACTAAAACCACTTATTATATCAGGCTGTAAACATGTTTTTTATGCTGTAAAGTCAGGCATGTCAACATGTGTGTGTATAAGGGGACTGACTTGCTTCTAGAGACAGTTTCAAATTGCCATTCAAGGAACTGCAGTTCCTGGGGCTTCTGCATTGGCTTCATTTGTCAGCACCAGAGTTTGACGCTTCGCTGGAGCCAGTGGAACAATGCAATGCCCTCATGGTTTCCACTGCGAGCTGGTGAGGCAGAGGCTGCACAAGAATCACTAGCCCCTTTTACACTGCCAGATTTTCTGCAAATGCTGGGCCGTTTTGCCGGCAAGCTGCGAGCGTTTAGACACACAGAGGCAGATTGGCGAGTTGATCCGAGGTGCCCAATTTTCCGCCTCATAGGGTAGACATATTGGTGGAACCATTTTGGTTTATAAAGACTGAGGCGACCTTCCGCCATGGGAGGGGCTGTTGAAGACTTGTCGGAGGAGCTGTTGATGACGCCGCACGTGCGACCCACTGGCAGTGGATAAACAGGAAACAGCTGATAGCAGGAATGAGCAGCTAGTAGCAAGAGGGAAACACAAACCTGACAGACACTGTAAAGATGAGCAACTGGGAAGACAAGGAATTGCGCGCCCTCCTTGTCCTCACAAACGAAGAGGCCATTAACCGTCAGATGATGGGGACGGTGAAGGGCGGGCCGACTTACGAGAGAATCGCTGAAGGACCAGCCGCGGCTTCCCTCCCATGTCACTGTTTACATCACACGCTGAGTTACACGTTTTGTTACTTGCTCACGCCCCCCATTGCCCTGAAAAAGGCACATTCTGTATAAACAAAAGTAGGTAGGTGGCATTTTGCTGCACTCCCTGATTTTGTTTTTATACTGCCAATGCTGAAAAAAGACTGATTGGGCTTTCCTGCAAATTTGCACAATTCCTATCTAAAAAGGGCTACTGGCTATGAAACCAAGATTTCACAGTACAGCTGAAACTGGTAAAGGCAATGCATACTAGTCTCCTTGTACAATATGCAAAAAAAAATTCAATTCACAATGGAGCCTTTAGCGCTTACATAACTTTGATATTTTTGGCTGTTAGTGATTGGTGAAATGTTGTACAGACATTCATGGTGTCCAGGAGGTGAATCCTACTGACTTTCAAAATGATTATTTGTCCAATAATTTTGTTTCTGAGCACGTACCTGCAAAACTACTGGCGTTCCCATCAGCCTGAGCCGTACTTTAGTGTTTACCACTAATTAGCAAATTTAAGCATACTAACAAGCTAAACTAATATGGTAAACATTAAACCTGGTAAACATCAGCATGCCAGCATTGTCATTATGAGCAGGTTAGCATGCTGGCATTAGCAGTTGGCTTAAAGCTCCACTGTACTTCAGTGCAGCCTCACTGAGCCCACAGCCTGGCTGCCTGTTTTTAAATGTGCTTTTTTTTTTGCTTAAAAAAAAATACATTTTTGCCAAGATTTTTCAGGAAATTATAGGGTTCAAATGATATTAATGATTAGTTTGCCTATTATTTTCTCATTTAATTGTTTGGTTCACAAAACGTTCGAAAATACAAAAAAAAAGTTCCATCAAAAGCTCCAAGAGCCCAGGGCGCCATCTTCAAATGCCATGTTTTGTCCGACCGACACTCCTTAAACCAACAATCAAGTTCACAATAAAAAGCAGCAAATCCTCACATGTTAGAAGCTGGAACCAGAAAGTGTTTGGTGTTTTTGGTCTCTGCTGACGATACATCTCAGCTCCACATGGCTTTAAATTAAGGAATAGTGTGTAAAGTTGTGTTGTGTGCAGATTCCTCTTCACCTGACAATTCCTGACACATTAATACACCCAACCGTCAGTCTCACTGCTGCAGTGAACGGCTCGTGTAAAGAGGCGGCTGTTTGAACAGTTTTGTATTTACAGAGCACATCTTGTATTCCACGGGGCCTGTTTTGTGTGTGGCTAGAGGTGCTACTTCTCCTTTTCTTTCAGATTGAATCCGAGTTAGATCATTCAGGCAAAATAGAAACAGCATCTCATCAAGTTTTCAATTCTTTTAAAGCTTTTGTTAAAAAAATAACTCTTTGATTACGTCATGGGTCAATACCTGAGCCCTGGACACAGGCAGTGGAGCTCTTGAGGCCAGATGCTCATGACTGATTGGCAGCGGAGTAAATTAGTGATGGACACGTTTATAGACTGAGCTCTTGACCTTCCTGACTATGATATATGTTTTCTGGCAACAGGAAGCCACCAGATATCAGGTAGGTGCCAGCTTAAATCAGCCCGAATCATTTCACAAACTGGTTTCCTGTTATATCACCAGATATCAGTGAACAGAAATAGACGCAGGACATTAAGTGATAGCGAGAAGACACTGGTCCTGCAGCATGTTTAACACTGATGGGCTCTTTAATTGGATTGTATTCTTTTTTTTTTCTTTAACATGTGATATAATGGCGCCTGTGGATAAATGGATTGAGCAAGTCAAGCATGTTATCTTACACGAGAGTCTTAATGAGACTCAACAGATGAACATTCAGCCTTTATACCACATTGAATAACATAATTCACTCATTTAATTAAATGATATATGTATAAATACATAGTCATTTTTGTATTTCAACCAACGAGGCCCGAGCAGCCTTGCAGGGGAAGGCTCGGGGGCCTGGAAATGGCACCATGCTGTGTGTAGTGTACATGAAAGGATTAAAAAGCTCAGCATATTGCTGAAGGCTACAGCTACATCGAAATGAAGCTACACAGTCGAGGGACACATCTGCTCACTTACTAAATATAAAGTAGGAAAATATAGTACTGCCTCTCAATTGCTCAGGCGAATTATTAATGAATTGAAACTGTGTGACATGAAACAAATGACTGTCTTAGGGATATGAATGAACTTCTCTGGATAATGAACCTTAAACAGTTGTAACATTTTATTGCAGATAAAAGCAGCAGTTAGAAACTAATGATGATCTCATATTTACTTTATGTCTTGGAGGATTTGCATTGTTCCCTTAGGGTCATTTCCAGCTGCAAAATGTGACGTATTCACCTGAAAACTGCCACAAAATACGACTACACATACATGTAGGGCTGCAACTAATGATTATTTACATTATCGATTATTCTATTAATTACTTTTTTAAACATTTAGTCTACAAAACATAAGAAAATAGTTAAAAAACGCCCATCATAATTTACCGAAGCCTAAAGTGACGTCTTCTTTTGTTGAAATAAAACACAAAAACCCCAAATTCACTCAACTTGTTGTGATATAAAACAGAAAAAAAGCTGCAAATTCTCACATTCACACTCATCAGAGGTTGGGAACTCCAGTCACATGACTTGACTCAAGTCAGACTCGAATTGCAAATCAGAGGACTTGAGACTTGCTTGATAAACACTGATAAAAGACTCGACTTTGACTTGGTATTCATGACTTACTTAGACTCAAGGCAGACGACTTGAGAAGACTTGACTTTTTATTGAATATTTGCATTTTTCTAGATATTGAGAAGTTACGTTTTGTCTTTGAAACATAATTGGAAATTTTCTCGTGCAAAGCGTGCAAACCTGGCAACCTACAAGGCCACTACAAAACCCACAAAGGAAGATACATGATGGTGTCCTTTTAGTACGACTGCACCCGGCTCACGATTATGCCAATCAAATCAGATTTGACTGTTCACTAAAAATATTAAACTATTCTATTACTGTTTTTCCATATAGAGTTTAAGAGTTTGAGTGGGGTTCGGCTGAATGTTAAGTTTGACAATTAAAAAGCTAACTGCGCTAACAACGAATCGTAAAGGGCGACAACATTTTTTGCTGACACTAGATATCAAACAAAAGTCAAAGACTGTATCGTTAATTTGCAGCGAGCTGTAAATTCACCACATGGCAGAAATTAGAATATGTTTCTTGGAGCCTGACGGACAAAGCCTCTCTTCCTGCCTTGGTGTATGCAGCTGCTTACAACAAAGAGCAGCGCAAAAGCAAGGAGCGCTCACTCTCAGCTAAATCTGGGGACCGAAATGTCCCCAGATTTAGCTGCACACTCAATTGAAGGAATTTCAGTCAACTGAGGAGAGTCCGACTGATGATCTGAATCTCCTTCTTTGAGGGGGCAGCTCTACTTTCCAGCTTATACTTATTAGCTCATTGGCTGGTCAAATGTTTGCTAGAAAGCTCGCCAAACATTTGACCAGATCGTCCTTATTTCACAGGACTTTTGACTTGCTTGACTAATAGCAGTGACTCGACTTGACCTGCCTGATTCTCACCACAGTGACTTGAGACTTGCACATATGTGTCTTACTCCCACCTCTGGCACTCATGCTTGGATTAATCAACAAAAGATTAGTTGATAATCAAAATAGTTAGTGATTACATTTCTGCCAGGACTCACTGTCTAATTGTTTGAGCCCTGCTTCACAAATGCTTTGCAGTGTTTTTACAACTGTTACAGTAAACAGCAGCTATGATGGCCATACAGTCTGTTCTGCTATCATAAGCAAAAATTGTGAAGTGGGTTAATTGCTGCTCGGGGCTATTTTACTATTCACAGGTTGAATGAATTGCAAACGTTCCAGGGAAACACAATAATGCAATTTACACCGTGCAAGACGACTGCCTTCCATCAGGGCTGAGCCGCTGCTGTAGCGTGCTGTCAAGGCAGCAGTGTTTAACGAATAAGCAGACTCTCCACATTAATCAAATGTGACCTAAAATTGTCCAGCCTGGGCTAGTCACACGCTGCAAAGCATACAGGAATGAACAGAAATGCAGTGTTGGAGGTATAGATGTTATCTCTTAGGGTTTTCTTCTGTCACCCGTATGTTAAGCAGTGTGCTAGTATCATAAATCATTATGTGTAATCTCAACCCTTATTGCTTTACTCAGGGCAGTTATCACTTCCGTGTAGCTTTCAGTGCGTTAGTCTGTGTTGCAATCCTGAACCTCTAAATCAGATGGGCTGGTATATGAGGCGCATATAAATGAGAGTTGTGTCTTCTGTCTTCCCCGCCATGAGACTTTGGTGTGCATTCGCTTCATTAGCCATCAGTCTCTGCTAAGACAGACTAATGGTTTTCTTGTTGCATGACAGTCAGTGACTTTGTGGCACAGACCCCTAATATTTCTCTTGCGCTGTCTCCGAGAGAGAGAGAGATATCTAGAGTTTCTTTTATTTGTGCTGCTCATACATCACGCTGCGATAAAAAGCATATGGCTTCCCCTCTGTGAATTCAACATCTGGAGCAGTTTGTATGGATGGTCGACCAAACAGTTGCTATAAAAGCCCCACGGAAACATCAGGTGTGATACATTTTCCTCCCTGCTGCCGGGCTCTGGGGCTAGATTGTAATGAAGATGTCCAGCCTTACAGTGACATACTGTAGGCTCTCCCAGCTGCCCTTTAGATAGAACAATCGCTGCAGGGAAATGTTAACACACCACTCTATTTTGAGAACTGTTTTCTTTACATACGCCTAAATCTGCACAATCATGTTTTAGTTTCTTGCTTTTACTTCCCCTGAACCCATCACTATTGTTCCGTTTTTTCCTGCCAGGCTTGTCAAGTTTTTTTTGTGCATCATTTTCAGCACAGTGCTCCTTTTCATGATCAAAATAGGTCAGCGAATAAAGCCACATGACATTAAAAAAAACGAATTATGCCTCACTCTGAGCACTGCAAGTGTAACCCTTGAATATTCAGAGCAACACTGTTACATATCAAGCTGCTGGGTGATGCTTGGGGAGTGTAACAGCCTTTTGAATGTGTTAACATACATAATTGATGTCAATGTGTACATCCACTGCTTGCAGTAATGCCTTAGGACAAGTTATCCCACTTGTGAGCTTCAAGACGTTTAACTAGTCCTGCTTCTTAAATGACCCGATGGGATTCAGTTTGCAGGAGAAAAAGCGGATTATTGATTAATTAAGTAGGGAAGATAAAGTGTGGGGGAACTCTTTGTTGTGCAGTGTAGACAATGTTTCCAGACCATGATCGATGCCAGCAGGCTTTAGATGGTGATTGTGTCGGCTAAAACTTTGTGACAGTGTCCTTTTTTTCCCAACTATCAGCAGATCCAGACTGCGACACAGTATGGAGGATTCAAACAAGTTGTCCCTGGCTGTCTCTCCACCCCGCCTGACATATTGACCGGACATGACTGACACCATTTCACTCAGGCCTGATTTTCTGCCAGTCTACCTCTGTCACTTGGCCAAACTGCTTTTTGATTTAGGACATAAGCAGAAATAGAAGGGGAGGGGGATGCGTGTGCCAGGGCATAAAATCGTCAATGACATGTCAACGTCTTTGCCTCTGTAGGAAGTGAGACCTCCAGTACATCAAACAGATTGCTGCTGACCTATGACCAGCGAATGGACCAGCTCAGCTCGGCTCAATATGCTTGCATGAGCATAGAAATCAATGATGTGGAGTCTGGATTCTACATCTCAGTGGGCTTCTTAGATACAAACTGCACTGATTGCCTGTCATCCTGCAGCCCATAATGAGAAAAAACAAGCCTGCCCGTGTGCCCTGCCACACCAGTTTACAGTTCAAGAAGCAACATAAATTCAGTGAAACACTGGAGAATTCAGGAGCTTTCTGCGAGGCTAATAAAACACAGTGGACCACCAGCAGCAGCAGCAGCAAGCTGTGCTGAAATACTCCTCAGGTTTATCACTGATGGACGTCGCCTTGGTGCTTTTTCCAAGAAGAAGCTGCAAATGAGCGATTTGTGAATAGAGTTGAGTGACGTTCGAGATGTAAAATGGCCTATTTTTGTAAAGAGAAAAGGTTGTGGATTATTGGCATCCAGTGCAGAGAGAGTACTTTAACGCTGCTGAATAGCACTATGGATGAAAAGAGGTCTGCTGCCACTGCACTGGCTGGAGGAACTGCGGGTGCTGCTCGTGTACCTGCACTGAGGCAATGTGAAGCTTTCTGCACATATTCCCCTGCAAACCATGCAATATAACGAAAGGCTGTTTTAATCACGAGGCCCATTATAAGTGAAGTGTTCAGCTTAGTGCATCAGCGAAATGTGACTAATAGAGGATGGTATGGTTTATTATGCATCGGATCATATAGGTGATTGCTACATAAATCTTGGTGCGCAGCATTAAGGCAGAATACATCTCAAAAAAGTACATTGTAAACGGATTAATGTTGCGTTTCACGGGTGTTTGGCATTATAATTAACTACCTGCGTTCGTAATGTGTAATGCGAGGCACTGTAAATGTAAAACCCCCAAAAAGGGGGGCTTACCTGATTTTCTAGTAACAGGTGGTGATGTCTTATTAGATCCCTTTGGACTCCGATCCCTCATGTGACGGGCTTTCTTATTCTAATTTATGCAACGGTTGCTAAAACATCTCTGCGAAATCACAATGTATCCCTTGTGGCAGCATCGCCCACACGGCATCCTGGTCCACTATACTCTGTAAGCGATGTGCAAAAAAACCGAGAGGAAAAATCAGCCCGCACTCGCACAGAAAACAACATTTGTCCATATTTCCTGGGCAGCGGTGGTTTCAGGGATTCCTCTCCGTCGACATCTCTGGCAGAGGGTCCAGTTTCACAGCTCCGTGTCTGTCTCTCTCTCGCATCGTGCTGCCAAAATGACTGAAGCTGGAAATCACATGCGGCTGGTTTAACGCGCGCGTCAATCGACTTGGTTTACCCAAGGCACCCGCACAACTCTGGATCCATTAATATTACATGCTTCTACTTTTTCACTGTTTCCAGGGACGTGCGCTGCGCTGTCCCACATCCTGCGCTAAAGACGCGCAAACATCTCACAAAGCGTTTTCTCCCCTTTTCTGCCAATTACATTTGCGTGCACTGCGGTCCTGTGTGTGTGTGTGTGTGTGTGTGTGTGTGTGTGTGTGTGTGTGTGTGTGTGTGTGTGTGAAATCACTTGGGATTCATACCAACGTTTGCCCGCTTTACAGATGAGATCTGCGGCAAAAGAAAAAGAATATTAGATTTGTTTGAACGCCCATAACTTCAAAGTTATGTTCACATTAAAGGCCATGTGTGTGTGTTTGTGGTTGTGAGTGTGTGTGTGTGTGTGCATGTTCCAACTTTCCTGAGCTACATAAATGGTATATAAGAGAGAAAACAGGCAGAAGCATGAGTGGATTTTGTCAGTCTTTGCACAGTCAGACTGTGATGACTCAGTTTGTGTTGTCAATGAACTTGCATCTCCTCAACAAACACACACACACACACTGTACATATGCAGTCACTCGGTAGTATCTGGACTATTTCCCCGAGGCCCTCGCGTGAGCAGCTGCGCGACTTGACCAGGTGCACCTCATTTCCCATGCTGTCATTGTGCCAGCTGAAGAGTCCCTGCTGTTCCCGCACATGATGCAAACTGACTCTTCTGACGTCTCGTGTCCCCGCACCAACCTGGTCACCACGTCATAGGCAGCCCTTATTCACAAACTGACGAGCACGTGCAGCATTACAATCTGAAATCCAACACAAGGCTCTTATTCTGAAAGTGTTTTTTTAATTGAAGGTGAAAACCTGCAGCTCTGGACCAGTCTACTGCCTCCTGTCGGTCCTGCAGCCCACAGCTGTGCTCAGGGTGATCTGTTGCTATGATTAAATGGAGGTGCTCAGTCACATCACACTTTGCTTTACAACAGCAGCCTCTCTAAGTGTAATTCCACTGTGAGGCTCTCCATCCCTGTCCTTCCTAATGGCTGCTTAACTGTGATCCATCAGCAAACCACAGCTAATTCACACCCAGATTATAGCGCTTGTATAGCCTCCAGGTCTCACCAGAGGCCTTGTAAGAGTTCCACATTTTACCTTATTGTACTATTAACCAAACTGAAATACCTGTACCTGATGCTGATGTGCTTGCTTGGGATTAGCACCAGTCTTGGTACCCATTAACCTTCGGCTGATGACGATACAGTCCCTGGGGGCAACCATGGATGCATACAGAGAACTGAATACAGCGTTGGAGGCAGAACCCTGTTCATTTGCTCAGTGATGGATGAAGTAAAAAAAGTTTGATACTGGGTATAAAATTCTGCATCCATGGGCCCATTGAGCAAGAGCACCAGCGTTTGCCTTCAACCCCACCTCCCAACTACCTGGTCTCAGGTTCACAGACGTGAATGACAGCAGCAAAATAACTCTGGCTATTAGTGAAATTCACAACTCATAGGGACATAACTATATAAATAAGGGTTATTTAAGTGTTTCACTGGGAACCTAAAAAACGTATCCATTGATTTGCAGACATCTCATTCACAACGTACAGTAGGCTAAGTCTATGGGAAGTTGTGATTGCTCAACATGTCAAATAGGCTAGGGTTAATATTTCGGGAGCACTTGGCTACATTCAGCTTGGACAAAACATAGCAAAACGTTCATTTAAACAGAAATAGTGGTGTGTTGAACGCCCCACTGTGTTACACAAGTGGACCGGCTTTAAATACGGTGGGGGTTTAATTCAATTTAATTCAAAGGGGCTTTATTGGCATGGAAAACATACGCTTATATTGCCAGAGCAAGTCTTGACAAAAATTGAATGCACAATAAGTAAAGAGCTACCACAATTTGGTTTGTATAGGCTACACGTCGCTGCTGATTGGGTGACACCTCTTACACACCCACTAAATGAGAGAAAAGCCCATTGCACATGTTTCACACTGTTTCAAGGAATCACGTACCCTGGAAATCCAGAGTTCTCGCTAGAGCACAATTTGAATTTGCTCAGCGAGTCACTCTGGCAACCAGTAATGATGCTCATTACCCATGCCCTTGGATGCGAGCTGCACCAATCACATAGATGTATCTGATATAGGCGGGCCAGAGGCGAGCTAAACAGATGACGACAGCGCTGCAACGATGAAGTCCGGAATCAGTCAGTAAACATTGCAAGATGGCTTACGGATGAACACCAGCTGTTTGAAACGGTTTTGGCCGCTACAATGAACGAGTTAGACTTGGCTTTTTCTCTAAAAGAGGAACAGAAGACGGTGCTCGAATCTTTCCTTTGTAAGAAGGATGTTTTTGCTGTTTTGCCAACTGGATACAGCAAGAGTCTAATCTACCAGTTAGCTCCGCTGGTAGCTAAGCTCTGGATACGTCACCCCGTGTACTGTTCTGACTGGTCGTAGTGTTATCCAATTGCGTGCAGTGATATTTTCAAATGCATGCTTGGTGCCGCCCCTCGAGTTGGGCCATTTGCATTACTCATAGCAAGACCCTAAATCTGTCTAGATTTGGGTCTGGATTTCCAGGCTAGGAAACATGTCATCCAACCCGGAAACTATAGCAACCCCCAGTTGATATCTGGGGCAAGACTTTCCCTTTTATGCGCCACTCATTATTTACAGTTTGGTTTGCAACTGGACACAAGTCTAGACAACATTTCGGTTAATCTTTATAATTGCATATGAATGCAGATCAATTCAAAAATGGCTGATAAAAAGCAAAATCGTCATCCAGTGATCACCAATGGGTTCCAAGATTGCATTTTGGCTGATGTGTTCTGCCCAAGCAGCAACCTCCACGGCTGGAAGATGAAGCTAACATGAAGTGCCAAACACTGCAGTTCTTTGAACGGCCACTAGAGGCTGGCTGCAGGTGCAAATCAGTCCCCATAGATACCCATGTTAAAATGCTCACCTTAACAGCAGAAATAAACACATTTACAGCCTGGTACAATAAATATTTTGGGGCTCTGTAGCTAATTTTAACATTCATGACAACTGTACAAGGAGTGGATTTTTATAAATTCACCTATTTACATTTTTTGAAGGCATAAAGCTACGCATAATTAAGGGTGGGCCGCTTTGAGTGACAGGCTTCTCAGTCAGATTCACCCCTCGCTCCTCAACAGCACCAGCCTCTCACCCAAATATGGTCACTTCTGGCTCCAAAAAACCAAGATGGTGACGACTGAAATGTCAAATTCGAGCCTTCAAAACACGAGTCAACAAAGCAGTGGGTGACGTCATAGTAGCTACATCCATCATTTTTACAGTCTGTGGCTCTATTGCTCTCCACATGAACTGTTTACCCACGGGCAACAAAAGCCTGCTCAAACATGATTGGTCAATATCACTCAGACTACACACTGATACAGATTCGCGTACATGCAGACGTGTTTATAGAGGTTAAACAGGCACCAATCCTGAGCCCTAAAATCCTAAAAGCCTCTACTACATAAAAATAATTACAATGCCTTCCACACAGTGAGATATACAGATTTTAAATTGGAGTACTTGTTGTTGGCACACACCTTGAGTTGAGGTATAAAAATGGGCACAAGAAAAGAAAACAGCTGGATCAGTGCATCCCTACAAGAACATATTTCCTTAATCAGCCTCTCACTGTGAGTGATGGGGAGCTGTATTACCAAAAATTATCTGCCAAACTTGGATTGGTTTTTGTTGTTTCACATGAGATATTTTTATATTCCTGTCTGAGCTTTTATCACTGGTTTAAAGTGGGCGAGGCTCAAATGGAAATACAAAGTGATGTCACAAAAGCCCCAATCAAAAATTAGCCACATGCCAACACTGTCAGGCGAATCTGATCAAACTACACCCACACAGCGTTGAAGAAGCAGGTTTTTAAACTCTTGATAAACAAGTTGCTTATTTTGTCATCAATATGTGCAATGCCAGATTTTGGCGGGCTGACCTCGCGTGCATACTGTGCACCTTTTGTACATTATTTATTTTATTTGTTTGCACATTAAAAATGCGGCTATCATAAAAGACACACAAAGCTGAAGCTAAATAGACTCAGAGATATGTGGATTAAGAGTAAATAAAAGCCCATGCAGGAGCGGTGGGGGGCTAAAAACTTCTACTGTACAAAAACTCCAGACGAGATAAGCGGGATTGCATTAAATGAAAATAATAAGGAATGGAAAGGCGATTACAAAACAAAGAAAAAAGAAAATGTGAATTTAAGATATTTGTTTAAGATGATGAGTGATGGACAATATGCAAATTTGAATGAAGATCTGTTTCTAAATAAAAATGTGACCACAATGCTGGAACGCAACAGATTAAGACGCTCAGACTGTGTAGTGGACAACACCTGGATGTTGCACTGAGCTGCCGCCTCTCAGAATAGCAAATCCTTTTGTCTGTGCTTGACCAGATATCAAAGGCATGTTCATGTTTTAATTGACCACATTTTTGCTGGTGTTACATTATCCCGCCATGGTAACACAACGCAGGGCCAAGGAGACACGGCTTCCTCCTGTTAATTAATTTCCGACTACAGACTCACAGACTACAGGCTCTGCGCTTCAGAATAAGTGATATGATTTGAATCGGCACACCGTGCTTTCACTCCCCCTTCATTACTGTCAGCCAAGCAGCATCCACATGCTCTGAATGCAGAGAACAGTACTGAAGCATGAAAACTGCAAGGAGGCATATTTTCACCTGGCCATGCATGGTCTGCTTCTCTTGGATACGGTGGATAATACTGATGTCAAAGCATTATCTTTTATGGTGCACAGTGTTTTCTGCTGGATCACCACCAAACACCAACACTCCTCACACATCCTACTTGCCATACAGCGCTCCGAATGTGTGACAGAAGCCCGGAGTTATTATGCACAGATAACCTTCCCTTCCCTTTATAATCCAAGCAGGCACAAAGGGAAACTATTCATGATCTGCAATTATGTTTTCCAGATAAGATAAGCAGTTCACAATTAACTTAAGGCTTGCCCCAGACATAAGGAGCTTTTCATATCTGCTGACCCAGCCAATCAGACCGCTCCAGGAGCTGCTTTTCAATATAACCATAGCTAAGCTTTTGCCTTTGTGTGTTTCTCTTTTTTTTCTGCCTTGTTACTTTTAGATGTTCAGCTCTCACCCCTCTCAGAAGAGCAGAGTTGAACACAAGGGGGCGTAGACTGCTAAGTTTGTCTCCTCTTGTCCAGTTGAGCAGCAGCAGGAATAAATTTGATTATGGTATCATGTCTGACCTTGAGAGGGAACTACTCTTAAATTTACATTTCAAGGAGGACTGCCTTATTGCATTAATGGCGAGGAAATGTGTGGCTTTCTCCACACACAACTGCATTAGGAAGGGCCATCCTCTGGCAAAGCCTCAGAATGACAATGTGGACGGCAGCATGCAGTTTGGTCCACTTGGTTTGATCATGAATTCACAGATACGTCACTTCAATACATTTCTATATCTAAAGAAAATGTGTGTAAACGCAGACGATAAAGCTTCCCTCTGCCTTCACTCGAGTCATTATCATCATCATTTGTAGTCTTGGTTATTTTCCAATTCAAATATGCCACCCATACAGGATAATCAAGTCCCCAGAGGTTTGTAACACAACAATCATCAGTAACACCATGCACACTCTGCGCAGTGATTGCATTAGCAATGGCATTTTAAATAATCCTGTCTATCTCACCCTCTCTTATTCTGTTCTTGCGCCTCACTTTTTCATCTCTCTGAAGATGCAGGAATATAGACAGATAAATGTTGGTTCCTCAGCGGTTCTTTGTCGTTGGTTGAGGTGTTATACAGCACCGCTGCCACACTTAGAACTTTTAAAGCCCCTGTATGGTTCTTTAGAGGTTCTCTGTCAGTTTCTTCCCCCAGTAAACTAAACTAAACTAAGCCGATAAACCAGTCGAGGACCTTTACAGCCTCTGTATTGTTCTTTAGAGGTTCTCTACTGGTTCTTAATCGTAGTTGAGTTTAATTTAGTGAGGGGAAAATAAAAACACTACATTAAGATAACCTACAAACTGTGGATTTTAAGAGAACAACACATTAATACAGTTGCTCTCAACCTTTTTGCCCTCATGTGCTCGGAAATATTCCAGGTTTGAAAAGTGGATTCTGAATCTTTCAAACCAACATTTTGTTAGAAATTATTAATAAGTAAAAAGTGTAATTGAGAAGCACATTGACTCATCCATGGAATCATCTTGAATCAATCCAGGCTCCCCTATGCTCAGAAATTTAACAACAATATAATGCTATATGGGCTCCAATGGATTTATATAGAACTATTTGACAAAGACACTATGTATGAGTAAGTAATGATTAATAGTGATTCATATTTTAAATAAAAAGTGTCATTTAGAAGCACATTGACTCGTTCACTGTATTATCTTATATCAATCAAGGCCCTCTATGCTCAGAAATTTAAAGCCAATATTGTGCTATATGGTCTCAAATGGTTCTGTATAGAACTATTTGACAAAGACACTGTATGTATATGTAAGTACTGATTAATAGTCATTCATATTTCAAGTAAAAAGTGTAATTTAGAAGCAAATTGACTCGTCTGTGGCATTATCTTGCATCATTCAAGGCCCCCCATGCTCAGAAATTTAAAAAATACATTGCTATATGGTCTCCACTGGTTTTATATAGAAGTATTTGACAAAGACACTGTATGTATGTGTAAGTTATGATAAAGTTATGATTAAAAATCATTTATATTTTAAGTAAAAAGTGTAATTTAGAAGCATATTGACTTGTCGGTGGTATTATCTTGCATCAATCAAGGACCACGCTCAGAAATTTAATGCTATATGGACTCCAATGGATTTATATAGAAGTATTTGACAAAGACACTGTATAGCCCCCAGATTAGTGCCATACAGCACCAAACAGGTTAACCGTATAACTGCTTTGTGTACTGTTCAGCACCATTTATGTTAAAAATGCTCTGCACTTTTTGTTTTATTTAATTCAGTATCTTACCCTGCTCCCAGCAGTATGATGCCATGTACACTTGCATCCCTGCAGCACACACACACGTCTAACACAAGGCACCTGTCTGACTGGAATAAATGGCACCGACCCAGCCCCTTGGGGGGGGGTCATGCTCCTATAGGCTAAAAGCACATTTTGAAAACTCTGTGGTAAAAGCGAGATTTAATTGGTTTGAAGTCCCAGTATATGTAAATGACAGCGCATGGCTCCTCCCATGCACCTGATAGGGAGTATTTACAGCTCTTTACAGCTACTCACTCCACTGTTTCCAAGAGCGCTGCGCTGCACCATGACACTCCACTGGACTTAAGCAATAAGGATTTCCGTCTCCACATATTAAACTCGTCGGTGTATTTTTCCAAGAGAAAAAAAAAGTTTGCCAAAAGTTGTCCACTTCTTTTCCAAGATGCCGCGCTCGTTTCTGGTCAAGAAACACATAAACTCCGCAAAGAAGCCAAATTACAGTGAGCTGGAGAGCCCGACAGGTAAAGGTTTTAAACTTGTCTACAAAGTTTTTATGTTTCTTACAAACAGTCGCGTTTGTTTTTAAACTTTGTAAATACTTTGTAAAAGTTTTAAAACTTATTGACCGACTTTGAAATCTGTGCTCCTCTCTCCTCGAGCGATGACAGGCGTCACATGATCACTCATTTTACTCTCTTTATTTCCAGTGTTCATCACGCCGCACATCTACAGGGGCCTTCCCCTGCCTGTCATCCCCCAGCCGGAGATCCTGAGCCCGGCAGCCTACAGCCCCATCACAGTGTGGACTACCAGCAACTTGCCGCTGTCTCCGCTCCCCAGTGACCTCTCCCCCATCTCCGGATACCCCTCATCGCTCTCCGACACCTCCTCTAAAGACCACAGCGGCTCTGAGAGCCCGAGGAGTGATGAAGACGAGCAGATGCTGCCCAAACTGACAGACCCTCACGGGGTGGAGGCAGAGAAATTCCAATGTAGTTTGTGTAGCAAGTCCTACTCCACGTACTCTGGACTGCTCAAGCATAAACAGCTGCACTGCGACGCCCAAACGAGGAAATCCTTCAGTTGTAAATACTGCGAGAAGGAGTACGTGAGCCTGGGAGCTCTCAAAATGCACATCAGGACTCACACTTTGCCTTGTGTTTGCAAAATATGCGGGAAAGCTTTCTCCAGACCGTGGCTGCTCCAAGGACACATCAGGACGCACACCGGTGAGTGGATGGGGAACAACAGAGGGGCCTTCTGTGTGAGGAGGCAGCATATTTGTTGTGGGCTTTAAGGCACAGACTAATTGTCTTCAAACTGGTACATGATTTAACAGCCTTTAGACCATGTTTCACAGCCCACAACAGCTTTGCACTGAGGCTGATATTACTGTGAAAATGTTCACACTGTTATTACTTCCTAGGTTTGCTGTTGGTGGTGTGGTGAAAAGAAAAATATTGCCTTTTTTTGACAAATGTCTGTTACAATACATCAGCAGCAGAATAGAGTGCTTTTCTTTTTGCAACCTGCCAAATGCAATAGACCAAGATGCCTCGGCCACATTTTTATTCACACCTCCGTGTACTCTCTGTGACAATGTCTTCTTTTTCATCTTGACAGGAGAGAAGCCGTTCTCCTGCCCTCACTGCAACAGGGCTTTTGCGGACAGGTCCAATCTCAGGGCTCACCTACAGACCCATTCGGATGTGAAAAAATACCAATGCAAGAACTGCTCCAAAACCTTCTCCAGGATGTCTCTTCTGCACAAGCATGAGGAATCTGGTTGTTGTGTAGCACACTGAACTGGGATACATTTCCACCACCAGAAAAAGAAAAAAAAAACTCTGTTGCTTCTTTATTTTTCCAGGAGAACTGTCAGGGAATCACATCGAAGGGGGTTTGTTCCCAAACATGCAGACTTTTTTTTTCTCTACGAGCGGTCCATTTCATTTCAGAGTGAGAAAGAGCTCACGTGCTTCTCGTCTGAAGCAGTGTTTCTGTGACTGCAGGCGGTGTCGAGCTTTGTCATGCCATGTACTCACCTACCTGTGCTATTCATGCACTTTTCTGCATGTCTAGAATGTTTTGTATGCCTTCAAAATGTTATCTCCAGTGTTTTGTACCAGTGTCTATCAATGGCTGTTATGCAGTCCTCCACTTTTTTTTTTTATACGCACCACACAAACGATACCAAAAGGCGCATTATGAATGACAGTATACATGTAACCAGAGGAATACTGAAGCCATTGTTACTTAGGGAACAAGTGCAAACTTAGTTTTTAGGGTGAAATTATTTTAACTTTTGCACAGTCATTAGAAACAGTTTGCCAGCACTCAAATAGCAAAACAAATTCTCTCAAGTGCCTCAGTTTTACTTGGCAATAATATGTATTATTCAACAGTGTCCTGTTATATTTTTATATATTGAATGTAAGCGTGACTGAGATGATTGTATATTGACAGTGAAAACTGTGATGCTGAATGATTTTGATATTTTCATATTTTCATGACACTTTTAGAAATAAAGTTTCATGACATTTTGTATAATTTTTGGCATCTTTCAAGTCGCTTTTCATCTTGTTAAGCCCCTGGTGTATGAGCAGCCCTTCCTGCAGCACTCGCTGATTGTCAGACGCTTCAAACGGAATAACTTGCACAAAAGTAAATGATATTTAATCCGGCTTGCACCATCTCATATTATGGAGATGTAAAAATGAGCAGAGAGGTGACTCAGCTCCGAATCAGGCCTGAACCTGTTCCCTGTGAACCTGTCCAGACATCAAACAATCTTGAAATTTAACACATACTAGCTATATTGATCTGCACTCACTTGTTATACCCTTTGAGGGCCCATGACTTTCTTTACCCATGTGTGTGTAAAGTTGAGGGCGTAGTTCGTCTTAGGGAGTAATCTCATGTCATCCATGTATGTAACTTGAGGAAAATGTGTTTTTTTAATCTCTCTGCTCAATCATAACAATCTCGGCAGGAGCACAGGGCACTCAGATATCTAGATTTTAATATGTTTTCACAAAAAGTTCAAATTTGCATTTGCTTTGACAACCTCCTTGAATTTCTGGGATGCTTGCCATCAAGGATTAAATAGACTTCCTCGGGCTACATTTTGTTGTCTTTTACCATATGCTGTCTACTTGCAGCAGATAGAGATTAGAGCACAAAAAGTGCAGCGCCTTAAGGGATACAGTCAAAGTTGAACTCTTTCTAACAAATCCCAGAGTGTGTTCCCGTTTGCCCTAATGCCCAAAAGCTGCTGACCTGAGAGATGTGATCTGACAAACAGACACTTGTTTTTCTGGCTGCGAGGGGCTGAGCTCCCCTGTAGGTAGATTCTCCTCGCTGTGAGTCATCGCCAAGCTATTCCAGGTGCTCGCCGCCGCCCGCTGGGTCGGGCCAGGTGGCTCGGGGGCTCTTCAGCAACTTCGCTGGAAAGCAGGTGCAACCGGGAGGATACAAACCACAGCCACAGGTCCACTGACACTGTGGAAACCTCAGCCATGACCTAATGTGGAAACATTACAAGCAGCAGGTCCTATTATTCAGATCATTTGCCTCGTAAAAACAAAGTGCCATCATGAGGGCACTCTAAACTCTAACACTGCTGAGACAGTGAAGGTGTTTGTCCTCTCTCACTAATATCTTTTATTCCATAGGCAACATTTTATCATACTGGTGTCAGAGAGGGAAACAACAATGAATGCATAATGCCAATTAGCTTCATAATCTTGCAAGATTTCCCCTTTTACAACAACAATTAGCTGCATGGCTGATTTCTCAGATAACAACAACATGTTAAATGCTTTCCCCTCCAACATGAATATTTGATTTAGCAGTTGTGATGATAGTGGGAGGAGAAGGGGAAGGGAGGGAGCAGGAACTCATTTGTTTTAAAGCATATGGCTATTAGAGGATGTGTTAAAGAATGTGAGATCAAATATTTGTTAGGTGTGGAGACTGTTAATAGTCACACTGTTGTGTTTAAGTTGCGAATCCCGTAGACGCCAAACGCAGGTAGATACCCTGTGGGTGTTTATGCAATTAGATTAAAAGAGAATCTCCATGTTGAAATATTGTGAAGATAAGGTTAAATTTGATTTGTTCATTCCCAAGAGTCAGCCGGAGTGAACATATTCAAGGCCTGAATCAACTCGTTAATCATATTCAGTGCAAATAAAATATGATTTTGCCACAGCCAGCTTTACTTTAGCTGTGCATTCATTTAATTTGGCTGTGAAATATTGTAAAGATGAGATGAAATATGATCAGTTCTTTCCTAAAAGTTGACTTAAATTAACATATTTGAGGCCTGAAGTAAGTCATTTATCATTATCAGTGCAAATCAGACTAATAATTCATTTCATTATCGATAAATCTGCTGATTATTCTCTGAATTAACTGATTCAGTTTTGTCTATAAAATGTAAGAAAATTGTGAAAAATACTTGTAATACCTTCCCTTCGCCCAAAGCAATGTTTTCAAATCAAAGGCGTAAATTTTGAGGGGGACACAGGGGATACACCCCCTTAATTATTTAGAACACTTGCATTTTTACTCCCCCAATAAAACCATGAAAGTAGCAGAGGACTTTTACTTCAACAAACAAACTGGTAGAACATGACTCATAGCTGTTAACTATGTCTCCGGTAACGTAGGTGGTGGCGGTATGCAACCTCAAAACCAGTGGTTCCCAGGAAACAGAAAGAAAATGAAACAACTGGATGAATAAGTTGGATGAACAGATATTTTTTATGATGAAACAGCTGGATGGAATTTCCACCATAAAGTGATACAGAAAATGCACAAATTGGTGCAGAAAAATGTACCTAAATTCAGGAAATTACGTTTTTAATGCTTAATATTTCTAAGGGAAAAACCCCAAGACCTCCCAGTAAAAATTACTTGTTACATCTGACAATCTGTCCAAAACACCCCCAAAAATTTCAATTACTTTCTTATATGACAAAACAGAAGAAAATCCTCACATCTCAGAAGTCTGCATCAGAGTGTTTGGCCTTTTTACTCAAAAAATGACTAAAACTATTAATGAATTAATAAAACAGTTGCACATTAATCCTCTGTCAATCAAATAACTGATTCATCGACTAATTATTGCGGCTTCACCGCAAATAAAATAGAATTTTTCCACTTTGCTTTAGCTTTTTATTTGGCAGCCCATCCTTTTAGTTTTTTACTTTTTTATAGCCTGAATTCATAATACTCTTCATTTTATCAGATCTTTTACATCATGTGTAAAATAAATGTCCTCACTCTGCACACGAGTGCTTGGGGGCGACTTAAAAAACCCAGAGCAGCCTCAGAGAGCAGTGTGTTAGATGTAAAGGAGGGCACAGCTCTCACAAAGCTGCTGACTTTATGGTGAATCAGGGAGTATGATTCCTTTATGACCATCAAGTGGAACAAATAAAGTTAAGGGCGTCCTCTGAGGTCTGATTGTCCTAGCCGGGAAGCGATCCCCAGCCCTCCTCTCTAACCCCGCCACATCAGAAAGGAGATGATTGTGTATTCCCCTTTACTCCAACCGCCCGGAGGAATGTTTGCCTGTTTATTGAGCTCCCGCATCTTGTTAAAGACTATTCTCTTTCATTTCTGTTGTCTCCTCAAGTGACTGAGTAGCTACTTAGAATGGCGCTGCTTTTCAGCTGGAGGTGCATATTCTCCAGATAATACTGTTTGCCTCTAATTGTGTGGCGTCCTTTGCATCGTCGCTCTATTTGTTGATAAATTGGATTCATGCAGATCGAGCGAGCATAATTTAATCACCAGGGAAGATGGATTCTTCTGAAGTTTTGCTGCTGTTTTATAGTCTTATGAGTTTATCTCACTAAAGTAAACAGGTTTAATGCAAAGGGGTTGAAAAACTTTAAAGACATTGCATTTCAGTCAGGAAAAAACAAGGAGGTGACCGATTGTTTGATGTGTGGCAGGCTGCAGTCGCGCACTGAGAAATGGTGGCTGACCCTCCATGTAGGTCAGAAATGATTTTTGTTCGGCATGTCATTACGAGCACTGAAGTGAAGAGTCCAGCAGAGACAGACGAGGCTGTGTTGTCTTAATCAATAGCTCTGTGGTCCGTTTTTCTGCTGCCTCCTTGTCGAGCAGAGGTCAGCTGTCAAAAGATCCTGTGATCATATTTACTTGATTGTGTTTCCTCCTTAATGTTCGACCCACAAAACCCCATGACCGCAGCTGTAAAAGATCATCTCTGTAAACAATGCAGCCCTTTGTGACCATAAACGATTTGACAGACTGGAAGTCGTCCTTTTTATGACAGGTTTTCACTCTCTAACAGATTCATTTTAAACCCCCTATTTAGTATTTATCTGCAGTATGTAAACAAACAATAAATAGTTTATAGCACATAGAACACACTTTACTGTAGCTGTAAGGAGCTTAAATGTATTCAGCTGCATGAGAGAGTGTCAACTACAGAAGCACTGACGCTAATTGTTAAAGGTCAGAGTTTATTAAATGTATGCTATCTCTGTTTTGCTAGCAGGTGTAATATTGGAATAGAAATCATTAGGTGCAATTATTTATGTGGTTTAACAAACTGGAACACATCAACATCAAGGTCACTTAGATGTCAAAATGTACAAAATTCAACTCAGTCACCAGAATAAATGTTGGCATTGTGTGTCCCTACAAACCACAGATTTGTGCGTTATTCTGTAGTGGATGTGTTGAAACTTTACCACCTGGTTTGAATGAATGTCTTTAGTGGTGGTTATCAGTGCTGCAGATATAGGTTAGAGGGCCCCTGCTACATTGACGAACATGTTTAGAATGCTGTTATCAGCTTTTAAGCCGATGTGTTTGTTGTTGCCGCATCATGTGTATGAGCAAAGTTTGTCATCAGAAGGTGGAGGGGATGTTAGATGGTGTGACACCTAGGTGAGACGGCTGCCAAGCTGCAGAACACTCTTCAAGACCAACAAACAACACTGGTTTGTTTATTAGTGAGACATCAAGGCATGTCCAGTGCCCTTTCTGCCCCAAACATGGGTGCTTTTTTAATGAGTCATCACTGTGTATCCAGTGCCCTTTCTGCCCACAAACGTAGGTGAATTTTAACAACCCTTTGCTGTGTTTCTAGTGACCTTTCTGCCGACAAAGTAGGTGATTTTTTTAGCAGCTGTGCCCTGTGTTTCCAGCGGCCTTTCTGCTCACAAACGTAGGTGAATTTTAGCAACCCTTTGCTGTGTTTCTAGTGACCTTTCTGCCGACAAAGTAGGTGATTTTTTGCAACCCTTCCCTGTGTTTCCAGTGGCCTTTCTGCCCACAAACGTAGGTGATTTTTTTAGCAACTGTTCCCTGTGTTTCCAGCGGCCTTTCTGCCCACAAACGTAGGTGATTTTTTGCTACCCTTCCCTGTGTTTTTAGTGGCCTTTCTGCCCACAAATGTATGTGATTTTTTTGCAACCCTTCCCTGTGTTTCCAGCAGCCTTTCTGCCCACAAACATAGGTGATTTTTAGCGACCCTTCACTGTGTTTTTATTGGCCTTAGTGCCCCCAAACGTGGGTTCTTTCTTAGTGAGTTGACACTGCATATCCAGCTGCCTTTCTGCCCCCAATAATGGGTGTTTTTAAGCAACTCTTCCCTGTGTTCCCAGCATCATTTCTGCTCACAAATGTAAGTGATTTTTTTGCAACCCTTCCCTGTGTTTCCAGCAGCCTTTCTACCCACAAACGTAGGTGATTTTTAGCGACCCTTCACTGTGTTTTTATTGGCCTTAGTGCCCCCAAACGTGGGTTCTTTCTTAGTGAGTTGTCACTGCATATCCAGCTGCCTTTCTGCCCCCATAATGGGTGTTTTTAAGGAACCCTTCCCTGTGTTTTTGGTAGTCTTTCTACTCACAAACATGGGTGTTTTTTCAACAAGTCATTACTGCTTTTCCAGTGGCATTTCTGCCCCCAGACATGGATTCTTTTTTACTGAGTTGTCATTGCACATCCAGCAGTATTTCTGCCCACAAATGGAGGTGTTTTTTAGCGACCCTACCCTGTGTTTCCAGCACCCTATCTGCCCCCAAACGTCGGTGCTTTTTCAGTGAGTTGTTGCTGTGTTTTCAGTGGTATTTGTTTAGCTACCCTTCGCAATATTGTCTGTGTGCTCTGCATTGGTTGCCGCTGGGTAGCAGTCTCACTATCTCATGGTAGAAATGTTAATATCTTGAAATGGACAAATGTGATGTATCCCTGGTTTGCAAAAATGGACAATGCCAACATTTTTTTCTGGTGACTGGCTGCACAATCATCTGTTGTGAAATTGTGATGAATCACACTTGACATGGATAGTTAGAGTCTTATGGTTCACTCATGTCTTTCCTATTTGAATGCAGCATAACCCCTTGAACTTCCAGAGATTTTTTTTCATAATTAAGTATTCAGTACTGTCACAATATATGCAAGATGAAATGTGCTTTGCATGTAGAGCGATTTTTAGAAGGTGACTGGCATATAATCACATGATTCGCTGCCGATGACACAGATGGCAATTCATTTGGATTTTATCTCCCTCAACATGCAGCTCTTCAGAGTCGAGTCTCGAGTCCTTTTCCTTCACATCTCAATAGAGACCATCAAAGCAAGTGATGTTTTCAGTCCTCTCCGCTGCATTTTCAGGTGATGCTGGACAGACATCAGGGTTATCAAATAATGTTCTGACAGATACCTTTGAATGGTTTTTCATTTTCACAAAGTGGTGCAGGAGAGTTTGATGTGAAGCCGCTGTCACACTAAGTGGGCAGAGACTCCTTTTAATTTGAATAATGATGATGTCATTCTCTGAGAAGCGGATGTAGCAAGTTGCTCATTTTTAATCCTTTCAGGCCTCAGAGCTGCCTTTGACACAGTTGATCATCCAATTTAAAATTGAATGCCGTAAGCCCTGGGTGGTATTACCTGCCCTGCGCTTGACTGATTCATCTCTCTGCACTCAAACAGAGATTTGTCTTTCACCAGTGGAAACTCATCTTTCTCTTGAGCAGACATCATATCTGGAGTTCCTCAGGGTGCTATTTTTGAGCCAATCCTTTTTCTCAAACATACCTTCCCCTGAACCACATAATTTGTAAACACAATGTTTATTCTCTTGATGTGGCCATGATTAGTAGCTACACTTTCTGTTTAATCCTAATAAATCATTAATATCCATTAACAGCCTTGTTAGACTGAACAACTGCCCTTTGTTGGTCCTCTGACTAATTCTCTAGCACCATTAGAGGTTCACATTCAAGGTTTTGAGTAAAATGTTGTTATAACAATGGGATGGATTGCCATGAAATGTAATACAGACATATACGTTAGCGATTATCAGGTCAAAAATTTAATTTGCCAGATACTTTAATTATAACTCAGTACCTGCAAAACTGTCAATGACATTCCCATCAGTCTCACTTCCACTTTACTGTTAATTCTAATTAGCAAATGTTAGCCCGCTAACCAGCTAAACAAAGATAAATAACATGGCAAAAATAGCTGCTATACATTTGAATGTTAGCACTGTCATTGAGCCTGTTAGCATAGCATTAGCATTTAGAGTGCAAACATAGAGTGCATAAAAATAATGGATGTAGCCAAATTGACGTCAACCGTTGGATATTTTGGCTGTCGCAATTTTGGATTTTAGGAGCCAGAATGGACCCGAGGTGACTTTATTTGGACAAGAAGGTGGAGCTGTGGAGGAGCGAGGAGTGAATTTGACTGTGAGCCCAAGGACATGATCCAGAGACAGCCTGTTGCTCAAAGCAGCCACACCCTTAATTATGTGTACCTGTAAGGCTCACATAAATTAAAACGGTGAGTAATATAGAAATTCCCACCCGCACAGTTGTCAGGAATGGGGAGATTAGCTACAAAGACTAAAAACATTTTTTGTACCAGGCTGTAAACGTGTTTATTTCCGCTGTAAAGTCGGGCATTTTAACATGGGTGTCAAAGTGGATTGACTTGCTTCTGGAGCCAGCCTCAAGTGGTCATTCAAGGAACTGCAATGTTTGGCACTTAGTGTTGGCTTCATTTTTTGGCCCTGTAGGTTGCTGTTTCAGCCCAAAGCACCACTAATATGGCTGTTGACTCTTAATTTTGTCACAACAAATTTAGAGTTAGGTAAAAGGTTGAAAGTTCATTTGTTGCCTTGGAAACAGTCGCTGTCAAAACGATCTGCCATCTGCAGAAGCTAAATTCAAGAAAACCCAAGGACATATCCGCATTTGAATGTCTTGTATCCTCTATGTCGGTCTTTAGAAAATGTATCCTTTCAAAAAGACTGGGTTTGCATTTTAGCATCAACAGAAAAAAAAAACAGTTTTTCAAAAGTTTTCTTTGTGGTCTTTTAGAAAGTAAAATATTCAAGGTAAACTCTTTCTGTTAAACGACACTTCTTACTGAGGAACCAAACCATATATCACCATTAGTTGTGTACCACCTGTTCTACTTGATCACCATGAATAGATCATGTTGAGGTATTTCCTTTCATTTTGTATTCACAAACAGGAGGATGTTTTGATTGTTATTTTCAGCAGCAGCATTTTCAAAACATGAAATATTAATATTTTTCTCATTTAGTAAGACAGCACAAAACCTCGTTTGCCTCTTTCAGAGGATGTTTTGACAGCCATCTGAAGTTACAAGTAAATTGATCCCACTGGAGCCACACATACTGTCTGGGTTCAAACGGGATGGTAGCTTAGTAATTGGTTATCATAATGAATTTTAGACACCAATACCTCTTTGTCTTATTCCAAATTTAAAAAAGAAGTCACAGTAGCAGTTAATGATGAACATATACGAGAATTTAAGACAACAGTGAGAATGTAGAGACATAACAAGCTTCAGAATCTCTAAATAAGCAGTAAATGTTTACTTTAATTACAGCACACATGGTTGTTTGTCCTCCAGTATCTTTAAGATAACTCCATCCAGCTTGTGTGTGCTACAAGCTGGGCAGAGGCACCACATCCTCACATTGAATCTCTGCTTTTAGAGGTGATTATACTATTTCACATCACATTCTGCTCTGAGCAACAAATTAACGGTGGGGTAGGTCTATGCCAGTTGCATATTTACCAGCTGTTTGGGTCCAATCGCAACTGTGGCTGCATTCATTCACATCCAGATAAGGAGGAGAAATTACAAAACAGAACGCACTGGACTTTAAAAGACAAATAATCATCATGGAAATGGGATTTACTTTGTAATTGTACAGCTGTGTCCTAAGTCATTTATTCAAATTAATTTCCTGACTGTGTTTACCTGTTGTGGAAAGTGCTGTGCATCTTAATGCATTTTTTCCCCAATCCATTACATACTCTGAATATAGAAAATGTTACGCGGCACTTTTCAATGACGACCACTGATGAGGCTATTATCCTTAATTGATTTCACTCTCTGAATCTATACCAATCACTCAGGAGGAGGCAGAAAAAGAGCAGCAGATGAGCGGGAGAAGGATTCTCAGGAAAATAGACATGGATTGTGCAAGAAGAGGATGATAAGTACTGCGAATGTGAGAAATCCTACTGCGCATCCACTGCATATTATTTTGATCGCTGATTATCTCTGAGCAGCATCGGCGGTGCACAGTAGTGTGAGAGTGTGAGTATGAGATGATCCCTGAGAGGCCAGCAGACCGAGCCAGTGACCTAATTATGATGAATCAGAGCTGGGAAAATCTGTCTGGCCACCAGCCGTTTCTAAGTGCTTTTACAGTCCACAGCAACAACATGAACAGCCTCAACAAAGCAGCACAACACAACAGTGATGCTCTGAGCTCTACAGGGGTTGCTGGTATGTTGCTCAACACACAGTCTTGTTGTATGAGCTGAAAATGGAGGACGAGGAATTACTGCATGTTTTAGATCCAATGAAGAAGACAGGATGGGATATTTTTGTGCCATTTTTAAGAGACTATTTTAACATTTTGGGAACTATGCTTCTTGCCAAGAATTAGATGAATAGCTCGCTATGACTCCTAGATCTGTATAATAAATATAAGCTAGCAGATGGCTAGCTCAACTTAGCATAAAGACTGGAAACAGCTCTAAAGTAGAATGTGTTAGGCTTTATCTAGGGCTGGGCAATATGGAGAAAATGAAATATCACAGTATTCTTGACCAAATATCTAAATATCAATTTTTTGATAAATAAATAAATAAATATGTTTTAAAATCAGGAAAAGACAACCCATATAATATTACGATATCCAAAATATAAGATGACTAGTCCATCCCATTGGTAGCTTTGTCGCCTTCTACCTATGCCAATCCTCAATGCCTATGTGCAGTTTCACATAGATTGACCACGTCAGTGAGTAGAAAAACGTGGGACAGACAGAATGACTGACTGACAGAATGACACACTGACAGTTTCCGTGATTATGTACAGCATACCATACCATGACTTAGTCATACCAAAAAGTAGAAAACATTGGTCCACAGGGGGAGCCACAGCGATTGGTCACATTTTAGCCATTTTGAAGCATTTTTCTGTTGTTATAGCGCCACCCAGTTGCCAATTAGAGTTAAGTTTCTCCAGTCACCTTGAGGCGTCCTGTTCTACATATCTACCAAGTTTAGTCAAAATCCATATGGCAGTTAGGCCTAGATAAGAAATGAGCTCTCTAGCGCCCCCATTTTGTTTGATGGGGTCAATAATGGAGGGGTCCCCTCAGATTATGTGTGGTCATATGCCTACAAAGTTGCGTGGTGATGGGTGAAACCCTTGAGATGTTATACACCTTTATGTGATGAGCCACGCCCTCCGCAATATTCATTGCCTTATAGAAGCTCAGTTTTAGTAAGTTTTCCAACTTTTGCCAAGAGGGAACTTTAGATATTGGTCCCTAGATTATGTTCACCCAGTTTCATGCAGATCGCTCAAACTTCCTAGGAAGAGATCCATTTGAAGTGTTTTTCAAAAAATTCAAAATAGCGGAAAATCTATATAAGCGGAAGTTATGGGTTCTTGAGGCAAATGTGTTCCTCATGAGGAGAGGCATCTCTGTGCAAAGTTTCATGTCTCTACGACATACGGGGCATGAGATATGCCCATTCAAAGTTTGCAAATTCAATCAGTTGCTATAGCGCCCCCCTTTGGCCAATTGATGTAATATTGCTTCATTGGCATCCTCCCATGACCCTCTACCACTGTGCCAAATTTCACATGGATTGACCAAGTCAGTGAGGAGAAAAAGTTTTTGTCATTATATAGTAAGATAAGATATCTAGTTTCATATAACAATATCAAAATAACATCAATATACAGCCCAGCATGAGTTATATCTTGGGCAGCCCAGTCGCAAGAAGAAAATGCTGGCATTGTATATTTCTGCAAACCTTGAATACGTTATATTTGCACATTTCATACCAAAGCGATGTAGCATATGAGCTGACTTTGTCAATGGGAGGTCGAGGGGATTGTGGATGGCGTAGCACCTTTAAGACATCTGCCAAGCTGCAGACCACTGTTGATGACCAAAAACAACAAAACCAGCTTTAGGGGCCTATTACTGTATTTTCTTTTCTCTTTCTTTATCACCAAATGTGGGTGACTTTTTTTGTGACCCGTTGCTGTTTTCCTATCTGGGAAAGTGTCATGAAAAGTGGTTGTTTTTTACCGAGACATCTCCATATTTCTAGAAGGGATTGTGCAACTGTTGAAAATGTTGAAAACCGCCACTTGGTCAGTGACTAACGCCATCAGACGTTGACAAAAAAAAGCAGTCCTTTCACATAAGCATGATATCGCTGTGCGCTGTTATTACTTAACAGCACCTGGTGGCGTCAGGAGTAGGCAGCAGAAGTCCAAGTAAGACGGGTGGGAGGTGTGGTAAATGGGTCCAACAAACACTGGCTTTCACCCGGGAGGCTGGTGTTAGCTTCCCATGAGATTGTAAAGCCAAACCCTGTTCTTTTTCCTAAATCCAACCCCGTGCTTTTGTTGCTTAAACCCAATCGTGTGTGTGTTGGCAGAACGTAACCACGTGTTTGGAAAAAAAAGTCAATTCGTAGTGCTGTACCGATGTAGTGCATTTATTTTGAAAGAGACTGTATGCAAACGGTACATTTCCTGTGAAAAGGGAAGTGTATTTTGAAAGAAGACAATGCATGTAACAGGCAGATTTAGCACAGCGCCCCAGAACATCAACAACCAACACACCCAGGACACCTTGTACGTCATATGTGGACGTGTAAAGGCCATGACCAAACATTGATTTGTGACAAGGTCAGAGTGAGAATGCGTTGTGGCTTGACCTAACCACACATTAGCCACAGCGTTGTTGAAACGTAACATGATATCAACTTTATCCGCTACTTGCTAACATACATGTGTAACATATCCATGGCTCTTTGGCTGTTTGGTTTATCTTGGGGGTTATGCGCGGGACTGTTTCTTGGCCAGAGGCATTGACTTCCAGGAGTCTCATCACCATGAGGTTGCTAGCCAACCAACAGAGCCTACAGGAAATAACCCGCCAAGAACAGTTCCAGCCATAACCCCCTGAGAAACAGATTAAAGAAACAAGATATAGAGCACTTCAGGGATGATATTTTTCTGTAGGCCAACATGGAAGTCAACGTCACCCTGGTTCCCTTGTCAAAAACCTTATAGGATTTTTTGTTGGATTTTGGATTATTGCAAAAATTCTGTGGCAAAGAAAAGTTTGATACTTACACCTTTTGTTCAGCAAGATAATCTTTACATATGAGCACCACTTTTATGATTTTTGAAGCCTAAATGCAACCACCACAATTAAAAAGCTAACATTAGGCTATAAATGAACTACACTGCGGTCGCATGACTTCAACGTCGCCACCATAACCGTAAAGCCGTGTTCGCCATGATGACGTTCTGTAGTCTCATTTATCCACTTGTTATCAACAGCCTTTTTAAAAATAGAAGCTTCCAAATTCATGAGTGGGGTATTTACTGATGCATTTTAAGTTGCAGGACAAAACGTGAAAGTCTCTTAAGCTTGTGTTAACCACAACCTTAATTCAAAAAAACCCTAGGTAACCAGGAGTGCTAAAACACAAGCTTATTTCCTGGTTTTAGGACTCATTCCTGGTGCACTCTGTAACACACTAATCAGTGATTACAGGTGCTGGTTAGCAGATTTTTTAAACTCTGGACAAAGACAGGCTAGCTGTTTCCTTCTGTTTCTAGTCTTTATGCTAAGCTAACCCACCTTCTATTCAACAGACAAACATGAGAGTGGAATAACTACTACTCATCTAACTTAACATCTAATCTCGTATTATTCCTTTAAGGCAAAAAACTAACTGGATCTATACTGTGTGAGTTTGTCATTGAGATATGCGTATCCCTGTTGAGTCCCAGGTACCGACATCAAAGAGCAGCTGTTCGGGGACACACACATTACTGCATGACCTCTCTTAACTTATGGGTAAATAGTGAAACTGAATACTCTGGGGGCTTGAGAAAAGCTCGCCCTGTAGTTTGGCATGACATTGGGCCTCCAAGTGGTATTAGGCACCATCCACAACACATATAAGACTTGAATATGTTGCTTTGAGGAATTCTCTGGGTCTCTCAGATGGATGTGTTAGCCCTAAACCATGACGCAGTGTGAAATCATTCCACAATATCCACTGAGACACATTCTGAAAAGAGCCAGTGGCAGCTACGGCATCTTGAGAGATAGTTTGGAGGTTTTTTTTCCCTTCCGTCTGGTGGTTATCTGATCATCAGTAAAGGGAAAAGGTGAGTATGGAGCGCAAACAAAAGGTGCTTGAATAAACTAGCTCCCGGCCACATTATTCAGACTCTGGGTATTGTACTCTGCTGACAAGCCTCAACAGGACGTGAACCTCCAGAGAAGCTTCTCCGGGGATGGGTAGGACTCCTTTGCTCGACTCAGCGAATATAAAAAAAACAAAAAAAAAAGTCACTTGGATAGTCGGTATCTCTACTGCTGCATGATGCATATCCAAGTAACAAATCACAAGTGTTTTACATCTATATAAAATGTCACAACTATAAAAACAGAAACACCTGTAAGATGTTATGCAATGCAGCAGCAGCAGCCCTGCAGAAAATACTACTTCACATATTTTCAGACCACAGACTTAGTTCTTTGGTGCATCTAGAGGCTGTACCTTATGGTGTTTTGGACTGCATCTATTTAAAGGTATTTTGTCCATTTCATTGTAGAAATGTAAATCAACACTGATCACACCATGTAAACAGCAATTAAAAATGCATTAAAGTTTCACAAAAGCAGAAAGTAGAGAGTAAATAAAGGTTGTATTGGATTATGTTACAATATACAGGCGTTTGCATGTTTTTCATTGCTTATTCTGTTTACTGAAGTCGTGTTTTTACTTTTTAAACCACCTTGTGACTGCACCTATAGGTTAATGTTAATATGGTCTATTATAATCTTTAATGTATCTTCTTTTTATCAGTGGTTTCCAGCCTTTTTCCCTTGCATACCTTTAAAACAAAGTTTACTCGGGACACCTTATCACATTACATATATCCACTGGTTGTGACAAGTTCAATCAAAATGTAGCGCTGTAATTGATCCCTTAATCGATTAATCAGCTTGACTTTTTAAGGAAAAAAAACCTGATTCCAGCTTCTTAAATGTGACTATTTTCTGGTTTCTTTCCTCCTTTGTGACAATAAACTGGATATCTTTGGGTTGTGGACATAAAAAAAAGACATTAGAGGATGTCATCTTTGGCTTTGACATTTTTCCCTATTTCTTTACATTTCATAGACCAAACAACAAATCGATCAATCAAGAAAACAATCGATAGATTCATCAACAACAAAAATAATTGTTTGTTGCAGCTCTATCAAAATGTAACTCTTCCCTCCATAGGTCTGAAAAGTCATCCATTAATTCACAATTAATCAGTTAAAAATTTTCTTTCTCACAAACATGGTTTTTGTTCTGCATTTCTATCCTGATAATCACCTCTTAATCCCTCAGCTTCATTTTCCAACTCCCAGTTTAGGAAACACTGCTTTAAATCACATATTAGTAATGATATGCCTGCAATCTCTAACTGGCTTAAAGTGGAAAAAAAAATTCAGATTGTTCTTATAATATTGGAGATATTGATTATTTGGACAGTTTGTTAGTTCGTCTGGCACCTTGTTCTGGAGAGAAATATCTACGGGCCATGAAATGCATTAATGGGTGTTCATGGTTTCCAGAGGATGAACTTAAAAAAGCCATCAGGTTTTTAATTTTAATAAAATGGTAACAAAATGAATGCTGTTGTCACTATGACTGGATATTGTGTTGCAAAATCAACTATTTTAGTGCAAAACAACTGGTGGCCTAACAGACAGAGGGTTCCTGGATTGAACCTGGGGTGGTTGAGCCCTTCTGTTCTGAGTCTGTATGTTCACCCTGTGTCAGCGTGGGTTTTCTCTGGGTACTCCGGCTTCCTCCCACAATCAAAAGACATGCAGGTAAATTGGTGACTCTAAATAGGTGTGAATGTGAGTGTGAATGGTTGCTTGCAGGAAAGCCCAATCAGTCTTCGTTCAGCATTGGCAGTATAAAAACAAAATCGGGGAGTGCGGCAAAATGCCGCCTACCTACTTTTGTTTATACAGAATGCGCCTTTTTGGGCAATGGGGGGCGTGAGCAAGTAACAAAACCTGTAGCTCAGCGTGTGACATAAACAGTGACGTGGGAGGGAAGCCGCAGCTGGTCAGTCCTTCGGCGATTCTCTCGTAAGTCGGCCCGTTCTTCACCGTCCCCGTCATCTGACGGTTAATGGCCTCTTCGTTTGCGAGGACAAGGAGGGCGCGCAATTCCTTGTCTCCCCAGTTGCTCATCTTTACAGTGTCTGTCAGGTTTGTGTTTCCCTCTTGCTACTAGCTGCTTGCTAATTCCTGCTATCAGCTGTTTCCTGTTTATCCACCGCCAGTTGGTCACATGTGCGGCGTCATCAACAGCTCCTCCCACAAGACAGCCCCTCCCGTGGCGGAGGGGTGCCTCGTTCTTTTTAAACCAAAAAGGTTCCGCCAATATGTCTACCCTACGAGGCAGAAAATTGGGCACCTCGGATCAACTCGCCAATCTGGCTCTGTGTGTCTAAACGCTCGCAGCTTGCCGGCAAAACGGCCCAACGTTCGCCGAAAATCTGGCAGTGTAAAAGGGGCTATGTGTCAGCCCTGCGATAGTCTGGTGACCTGTCCAGGGAGTAACCCACCTCTCATCCAATGTCAGTTGGGATAGGCTCCTGCCTCCTGTGACCCCTAACAGGGTAAAAAAATATGGAAAATGAGTGAATGAATAAAGTGCAAAACAACTGAAATATATCGTCAGTAAAACATTTTGCTGACACATTTGGTATCAACTTTTTTACGATTTGGCAGATATGTTAATCAACAACATTTCCTCACTACTTTAAAAGAAAACGTACTTTGCTCCGCATTGCATTTCCCTCAAAACATATCTGCAGTTTTAGATTAGTCGTCTTTAAATGTATGTTTCTTTCTTTGCCTTTATTAGACAGGACAGATCCAGGGTGACTGGGGGAGACAGAGGGGGTATGACATGCAGCAAAGGACCATGGGTTGGAATCGAGCCTGCAGCCTCTGCAGCAAGGACAGTGCCTTTGTACATGGGAACCACTCTACTAGGTGAGCGAGTGGGCGCCCCATAAATGTAATTTTGAGGAGACAGGGCTGTAAAAAACTAAACACATTCCTATTAAACTAGCTGCTGATATTCATAGTCCCCTAAGCATGAATTTTAGTGTTGTGGATCTTTCCTGTAGCAACTTCATCAGGCCAAAATATGAGTTTGTACACAAAAAAATTGGAATTTAATGGGCAGACTGACATTAAATTTATGGAGCTTATTTGTGCTTTCCAAGGACCCAACCATTTTGGACCCCTATGTGAGCACCTTGTGTAAACTTTGTGTGAAATATCTGATAGATTCCCATAACTAAAGGATGAACCTCTGATTGTAGCGACCCCTTCATCTGGTCATTTTCATGTGTACATGTCTCACTAAACTTAACAGGCAAATCATTGTTTCATTTGTTGAACACTTTCAGTTTCCAGTTGGGTTACTCATCCAGTCTCTGTGCTTTAGGTCCTATTATCAGTTTGATGGGCCAAGAAGAAAAGGCTTTGAGCAGTCTGAACCTGGGCCAAAGTTACAAGAGGTTTATCACACAATAAATTATTCTGTTGATGGACATCCTTTATAGTTGTTTTTATTTAAAGAACAAAGTGCATGAAGTCTGTTCTTGTTTTAATTGCCTGGGAAAGATTTTATGAGCTACTTTTACTTTAACAGATTTGTAAACCAGTTCTTTTGTGCAAGTTTGGGAAAGGTAGCTGCATTCATAGTGTGATTCTTTTTGTGCTCATTCTTATAAAAATAATAAATCCAGTGCGGTGACACATTTCAATAGGATATGCACCATGAAATACCATCTGCATACATAGCCAAAACAGCAGAACATCATCAGTCATTTTAAAAGACAATTTCAGTGTGACTAGTTTTTTGGCTCAAATTGGATTTCTCTGTGATCACTGGGACAAAATAGACACAGAGATATTCACAACAGTATCCAACAAAGCTGTCCACAGTGAAGTGAAAACTCCCCTGGGACTGCCACATTTTATTTATGTTGAACAGAACTTGCTATTGCTGTTTTCCTGTTTTTCAAGAGGAAGTGGAAATATTTTCAGCACTCTAGGATTTCAAACATTACCCACCAGGCAGCCGAATACTTGTATGGAGTGATATTTTGCAATTATGAGTCTTATAAACACTGCATCAATATTACAATCCCCCTCCGAGAAACAGATTGTTTGTCTTTCCAAGCTAGTAGTCACAGTCTTCCCTGCCATAAATATCCTCTGTCAATGGTGCATTCCTCTGCCTTCACCGCAGCCTTTGAGTATTTACGGAGATTGTCTGGTCTGCACTGATGCTTTCATTCCAGTGGACTGATCACAGGAGACCTGATCCAGCTGTGTCATGAGCCGCAGAGAAAACCACAGCTGATAAGAGACTAAGACGACAACGAGTGATGTGGGATAAGGCGTGACTTTAAAGGCAACAAGCAGCATTTGGATTGTATTAGGAGATCATGCTAATGACGCTCAGATTAACACTAATTCAGGCTTTTGGTGATTGAAGTAACACTGAAAAAAAACCTCTGGCTTGAGATCACTGATGATAGCATCAATATGAGACATGCCACTGAGCACAGGAATGGATATGAATCAATGGCCTGTGGGGGCAGACACGTCATCATCCCACAACAGCAGTGTTAGTTGCCACAGACAGCTGGAATGTTCCACTGGGATGACAGAGGGTGTGTCTGATCACACAGCAACATCCCCCCACCTCTATCAACACCACCCTTCCCCATCAACATGCCTCCTGGTTGAACCCCCCTCCGGCTCTAATCCCCTCAGTCCGCGCTAACCGGTCAGTCGAGACAAATGGCGAGGCGCTGCCTGGCAGTGAAGACGCAGCAGGTGCTGTGCTGTCAAAAGCCACTTCACACCTCCTCCCTCTCTCTCTCACACCACCGCCACTACTGGCCCCCCCACGAGTCCCAGCCACCCTCTCCATGGGAGGGGAGAGGGGGACTCTCCAGGGTGTGCTTTGTTATCAGCATGCTCCAGCTTTGAAGTGAGCAGGGCCAGAATCTGGACTGTGTTTACTTGAAGGCATCTCTCTTGTTGTGTGTGTCAGGCTGAGGTAATTATGGCTCAGCAAGTAGCCCTGACCGTGATGACACGGTGGGGTAGGTGTGGAGAAATAGGCAGGGCCCGGAGTACATCAGCGTCTCGGGCTGCTCTTACTCACGAGGATGTGGTGTAGACAAGGGAGCTCCCAAGGGGGGTCTGCTTGCACGGGCATGATTTGTTAAAAGAGGCAACGACCATGGCCAATAATGTCCTATAATTGTATTATTATCATGAATTGCAGGCTGTGCTTTTTCCTCAGCGGGGTGTCACATCAAAGACTTGTTAAGCAAAGCAATACATTCGGAAGTACAAATTTTGTTGCATAATTCATAGGAAGCGTATGTTTAGGTTGTTATTTTGCCACATTAATCTATGGTAATGCATTTTCTATTAATTCTGGTTCAAGACTTTGATTGAGTTTGAAGTGAAGTTTGTGGGTGTCATTTTTTCTTTTTACGATGTGAGTTAAAGAAACTTCAGTATTTTGGGGGACGTGAACTTCCTTTCTTCTCAAAAGTTTGATGAGAAGACTGATATCCCTCTCATGTTTTTTTGGTAAATAAGATACGATATGATGATGTCTTTTATATGTTCTAGGGGCCCGGCTGAAAACTAAAGGGGACAGAGTGTTTGCTGTCAGGGCCCCGAGGCTCTGGAACAATCTGCCCGAGAATATCAGGCCGGGGAGTCAGTCATCTCCTATAAATCCCTTCGCAAAACATGCTTTTATCGGAGACACTTTCCTGATTTTACTTGAGTTAAAAGTTCATTTAAAATGTCTTTTATTTCCTCAGTTTTTATCAGTTCTTTAAAAAGTTGTGTTTTTTTTATGTCTTGTCTGTTTTAATTATTGACAACTGTAACTTGTAACTCTGTTTTTAAAAGCACTTTATAAATAAAGATTATTATTTTTATTATTATATGAAGCTACAGCTGGTTAGCTTAGCATAAAGAGGGGGAAACGGCTACCTTGGCTTTGTCTAAAGGTAACATAATCTGACTACCACCATCTTAAAAACTGTTTTATCTTGTCTGTTTTATCCACTCAAAATCAGTGTTTGGCAAGAACATGTTGTGGTTTTAGTCATCTCTATTTCTCAATTTATTTCATTTATTTGTCATGTGAAATCATACAAAGTATGATTGTCATCATTGTAATTTAGTCATTTTTTGCCTCTTACACTGTCGGCTGCTGCATCATAATTTTTTTCATGTTTTCAGACTGGTTGTGATGTGAATGTGTTTATGGCATCCTGCACGGTTCTGGTAATCCATGGTTTCTGGTTGTGGAATGATTTACCTGTAGTATCTGTGTAAAGTTGCTTCTGTAGTTTTACAAATTAAATCCACCGCAGAGTCAGTGAATTCATCGATATGGGATATCAAGGTCCTATGTTCCCCAGCTCGATAAAGCACATAATGTGGGCCTGAAAAAGATGTTGCCCAGCTCTGTATTCACTTAATATGACAAGGGCCAGAGTTAGATTAGGGGACTATAATCATGAATCTTAGGCCCAATCCCAATACCCCCCCTTGTCCACTACCCCTTAGCCCTTGGCCACTACCCCTTAGCCCTCAAAATGAAGCAGCGAGGGGTAGGGGTAGAAATCTTCCCCTAGGAATTAGGACACCACTCACTATGTCACTGCGTCGGTTACGTTCACGCATACGCAACTATTTTAAACAGGAAGCTGCGAGCCATGATTGATGAACGACAGACGACAGGGGACTTCTGCTAGCTAGCTAACCAGCTAACATTACGAGGCAGCATAGTTATACTAGCTGGCGTGTTATCGTAATGTGAAAAGTCCGACAATTTTGCAGAACAGGATGGATGACAGACGCCAGATAGTGCGAGCTAGCTAGCTAGCTAACAAGCAACCTGACGACGATAACGTTAGCTATGTATGAACTTTTTACCCCGTCTCTTGCTCGGTGGTAGCCATGGCGACGTCTACCCCTCACTGGCAGGTCAGCATCTGAAATCCCTCGCTCCAAAGGGCTAGTTTCATACCCACTACCCCTCGTTATGCCCCCTACCCCTACACGCAAAAAGGAATTGGGACACCACTACCCCTCGTGGGAACGCGCAAATGTAGGGGTAGGGCTAAGGGGGGTATTGGGACGGGCCCTTAGAGTCGTGAGATTGCATGGGACTCGGCCTTAACACCTAGTTTCCACTTATGTACGTATAGACGAGGCAACTGGAAGTCTGTTCATTCCTATGGGAATCTCCATGATATCTGATATGCCTGCAAAACTCCACCTCTACATAATATTCCGGTCCAGAATTTGCCTCGAGTAAAAACTGAACTTTAGCGGTGGATTTCTGAGAGACCAACAATGTGCTAGCTTAGCTAACAGGCTGCTAACTGGCTAACAGGCTATTTCCTTCAATTCATTTGCTTGTGTTGATCGTCAAGTGAATTTGTAAGATTGAAAAGAACCTGTTTATCAAGTTTTAACACACTGTGATTCTGAGTAACAATATTCTGCTAAAATTTTATACACAGTTAGATCCTCATTATGACTCATTCAGTCATTCATATGTCTTTTAATTAAATATTTCACAAAACTTCCCACTTACCTGGCAGGTCCTGTTTCTGTCTGACAAAATTAGCCTATCCTTGATGGCTACAGGTGATTCTATCAGAATTCTGTCCATCTGTAAAGAAATGCATTTCCTTGCGTTGGACAATAGAGGACTCATCCGTATATTTACGGATCCATGGACACTAGTCACATACGTTATTCGAAATGAGGCATAATGGTACATGCTTTACCCGATGAGCTACAGGAGTGCCCTAATAGGTACTCTGTTTGTAAGGAGAATGATTCCCAAAACATATTTCAGCCCAAAATAAAAAAAAATAAGAATTAGTCAACAAATTAATTAATCGCTTACAAGGACAAAACTGGAAATCAGTGGTAGACTATTGCCATTTCCAAACAGGTTAAGATTAGGAGAGACATTTAGGGTCAGGTTAGTTCATTTATAAAAATATTTTAACTTGAAACAGATCACGTGATATGAACACAGCAGGAGAGTTCATGTTTGTAAACAGAATACTGAACTTGGTAACACAGATATCATCATCATCACCCACTGATGTCATCTGTGATGTCAATGTTGCTGTCTAAACATGCTCCAGACTCTACCTGGCTTCACCTCACATCACTGGGGGCATGTGTTGTAGTTTGTTTACATATCTTGACCTCAACAAGATGGCCACACAGTTGCTCCCCCAAACACAGCAACTCTCACCAAAGTCCAGATTGGCACACAGAAAAAAGAGTCACTTGGCTGGATGGTGCCGTCCGAAGTTTTAGGGAAACTAAAAATATAACAGTTCCTGATTGCTGTGCTTTGACAACACAGGCTGTACTTATTAATATGATCAGTTCATTGTTTTGTTTTGTTTGTTTTTCTTATAATAAAATGTAAATTACCATCTGACATATTTTTAATCCTCTATGCAGTATAGTTTCATAACATGTCCATCATATTTGGATATAGAAAAGTAACAGTGAGTTGTAACTGTCAATCAAAAATATCCGCAAACTGGAAATTAATAGAGAAGTTGTTGCTAGTTTTGCATTGCCAATTAAATTTCAGCAGCTGTACTTTTAAGTCAAAAACAAGCCAAATCTATCAATGTCACAAAACACTGGTCACACATTGCACAAGCTCACTGGTGAGAGTTTGATAATGAGATTTCCCCTCCCTACGGCCTGCTCAGTAGCCAAAACATGATTTCTGCAGCTTGTAGAATATCAATTAACTGCAGAAGCATTCAGACTATATAAAAAAAGAGAAATCAGCATATGTATATTCATCAGGTCTAAATGTCAAAACACATGACACTGGTTTCTTCATAGATCATGTTGTACAATCTTGTATCTCTGGGCTCCAAACATGTTGATGATGTCAGTGTCAGCATGAAGTCAAAGGTCAGACTCCATAATGCTGCTGAAGCCTCTTAGAGAGCCGGCGCTGCAGATAGCGGGTGCATGGATTCTGTAATGTGGAACTAAAATGACGCTGGAGATTGGTGCATTGCAAAAGGCCAGATATTCCCCCTGCAGGCCTGCTGCAGTTGTCAGAGAGGATGTGTAAGCGCTCTGTCAGAGTAATACCACAGAAAATAAGTCTTGCATCATCTGTAATATCCTGTGAAGTGTATTTTATGATCATGTGCACCATTTCAATGTATTACAAGGTGACATGTTATGAAATCCTGTGCTCTTTGTGCTGACTGCCTCTTTTTATTCTTATTCACATCACATTAGGCACATCTCAAGAAAAAGGCATCTAATCTCGGATATTTATCTTGTCACTCTCTCTTTTAACTTTCTGCAATTAATTTGAATTGTTAGGGAGATTTAATAGATGTTTTCACTTGTGAAAGAATAATTGCCCTGCTGCTTTGAACACATAATTTGAGAAAAAAAAGAATCAATTCTCTTTAATGACTAAAAGCTTTCATTAAGAAATAAATAAATAATAAGAGCACAGATTCCCACACAGACCGAGGTGATGAACTACATATGGCAGAGAGTAAATGTGACAGGGAAAGCTTTTTTCAAAGCAAGTATACACACAGATTAGGGAGGATCTACAAAGTCTATCGCAATCTGATAAGACTTCTGGTGTTTTCATTGGTGAGTGTCTCTGCTTTTATCTTCTACAACTGCTGAGCTTCTCTTATCATGTGCAGCACAGTCTGGAATTCCAGCCTGTGATAATTGTCTCGTAATCTTTGGTTACTTGAGCGAAAAGTTAAACTAACATGGACTGTTAAATATTTCACAACCTGACTCACAACTTATACCTGTAAGTCATTACAATTGCCACCAAGATGATGGCTCTTCCTGTGGAACGCCTTTATATCATACCGAACTTCTCAGCTAGAGAAGCAATATCTTCTCTTTATGATCAACTGGGAAAAGGTGGGAAATGGAATTTGGCTATAACAGAGGAGCAATGGGAGGAGGCTACAGAGGGAGTGCGCACAGTGTGTCAACGATTGCATTTCTCTTAAGTTAAAGAAATTGTTGAAATATGCTGATTCGCTTGGGGAAATAAGCTTATTCAAGATAGATGGGAAGACTGATACAACTGTCAGACATCAGAGTGTTATTGATCCTGTCATCTCTCTTAGCAAGAGAATGAAAAAGTGAATAAGGTTATGTATTATACATTAAATATAAAGCTGGAGCCAAGAGGCGGTTACCTCAGCAGAAAGACTGGAAACAGAGGGAAGCAGCTAGCCTGACTCAATCCAAAGGTAACAACAGGTGTTTGCATTGGCTAAACAAACAAGATACAACAAACAAGATACAACACATTAATTAGTGGGATTTTGTTACCTGTGGACAAGCTTTCTGTTCCCAGTGCCGTACCATCAGATGCATTTCCACCCACCTCTGTTTATATGCATTTTCAATATGTGCATAAAAAACAACCCGATCTCACTCTGAAGTCGTTGAAATCTGGCACTTGGGCAGTGTCTTGCAGCATCAGACACTGATATAAAAAGCTGTCCTTAACGCTGGCATGATACGCAGCCGAACGCGCTCAGTGGCGTCGGTAGGAAACGTGGCGGGACAAGAATGAAAGTTAAGGCAGTGAAAATCTAAGTAGGGTGGACTGGAGGGTTGGTGGATGGGTCCGACAAACACCAACTTTCACCCAGGGGAGCAGTGCCGCGTCCCGCAAGATTCTAAAGGCAAACCCTGTTCTTTTTTCCCAAACCTAACCACATGTTTTTGTTGCCTAAACCCAACCATGTGCGTTAGTGGTTGAAGGCAAAAAACGTCAATTTGCAGTGTTTTAGAGACATACTACATTTATTTTGAAAGAGATTGTATGTAAATGGTAAGTTTCCTGTGAAAATGCAAGTGTATCTGGAAAGAAGACAATGCAAGTAACAGGCAGAACTTGACAACATGGTACCTTTCACGTTGTATCTGGATGTGGAAACACCATGACCAAATGTTTATATGTGATGAGATCAGAGTGAGAATGTCAATGGAAACGCCAAAAAAAGTTAAATGTGACTAAGTGCAATGGAAACCGATTCAGCAAATAAATGATGACGTACTGTCATTGCATAAGCAACCGGGAGTGCATCATCTTTAACCTTTAACACACTTACATATGTACAAAGCAACCAGAACTCTTCCAAGAGCACATAACTCAAATATTAGTTATTCAAAACTGTCTTTTTCCATCGTCCAGTGTGCTCTCCATTAATACACCCTTTGTCTTCTTTTGTTTGAAGTTTGACTGCCGTTCCTCTTCTGCAGTAATATATATTGGCACCTGACTGGATAAGTGCCAACCAACTCCAAAAATTCACAGAAGTGGACAGTAGTGGATAGAAAAAAAAGATTTGCATTTTCTGATCAGGCTGATTTCCTGGAAATTCAGTTAAAATTTGTACTATATTTGGATAGAAACCCAACGAATGTACCAGTGGTTCATAATTCTTAAGCCCCAATTGTCTGAAAAAAGCCCCATTGGACCAGAAGCCCATTTGCCTGGCATCCCGAAAAGACATCTTTTGTTCCACCTGAGGGATGATTCTCAATAGTGTACGTAGTCACTGGACCTTCCAGCTATGGCAAAGGCAGACCCGCCCTTACCCTTACATTCTTACCTTAACTGTAATCAACCTCACTCCTCATGCCTAAACCTGACCAACCCATCCAATGAAGGCAACAAGTAACAGCCAATTAGGGTGGATCACGCCTTCTAACTGAAAGGAGAAATGGCCCTTCGGAGAAATGCAAGTTTTCAGGATAATGGGCTGTTGGACAAAAGCTCTCAGTCCAATGGGATATTCCTGGAATACTGGGGATTTGCAATTATGAGCTGTCAGAGCAATGGGCAACTCCCCCCCACTTTGCAGTCTTTATGCTAATCTAGGCTGGTGGTAGATTAAAATCGAACATAGCAGACTGTTCTCAGGCAATGCACTTACAGAAGTAAAGAAGGAGGAGTCTTGTGAGGTCCAATTAGGAGGCAGGTTGGGGTGGTGAATGGGTCACAAAACACAGGACTTTCCCCGGGAGACCGTTTTTCAGAACTGTGTGAACTTCGGGTGAATTTTGAGTCATTTTAAGGTACGTCCTCACCGTGATTTTTTTTTCCTAAACCTAACCTTTGTAACTTAATTACATGACTTAACGGTAAGGAGATAACATCATTTGTGGGGCACTAAATCGTAGGATATTATACGAACCGTTGCATGAGGAAACATTGAAGGTAGAGACATGAGAGTGGTATTGATCCTCTCATCTAACTCTCGGCAAGGGAAAGAATAAGTGTATTTCTCAAAATGTCAAGCTATTGCTTTAAATTAGAGTCACACAGGTATGCTTTGTGGTTACCCTGAAAAGATGAAAAACAAATATACATACACACACATAAATATGCAAAACTACCATGAATTCATTAATTATATTAACAGTGAAAAGAAGAATCATTATCATGCATCACGTTGTAATACCTGCTAATCTTTGAAGCAACTGCCCCTCCCCCATCCATCCCCACTTCTTTTTCTTCTGTTGTACTGTCATCCCTGTCTCTATCTTCCCCTGTCTGCGCATTGTTGTGTTTTCGTTCGATAAGAAAGGCAATTAACAGTGTTTAAAAAAAAATGGCTCTCTTTGGCCTGATGATTTGATTTAATGAAGTGCCTCTGTAAAAACATATTCTGAAAGTTTGTTAAAGCCATCTCTCACAGCAAAATAAATCCACCGACATGAAGCCTGGAGGAATACAGCTTGAGGGTGAGGTAAAGCTCCTCTGCCTTGATGCCAAGAGAAAGCAGAGGCAATGGTTGACCTTGTCCTTCTTTGCTGTTGGTCTGTGGGTTTGGGCCAGGGACAGGAACTCCCTGTACAGACACTGTGTCTGCGATCGCTGAAACTACTCCACAGTAGAACGCTTTGTTCACTGCCACCAAGGAAAGCCTAGACAACAAAAACACACACATTCTGGAAAAATGAACACTTGAGAGGGGTCGTTTTCTCCTCAAAACGTCTTGCTTGGGTTTCAGCGGTAAATAATATTCCCTTCAGAAGGGGAAAATCATGCAGCTTTACAAAAATGCCTCGAGATAATACATACAAGACCTGTTGTTATCAAACCATTAATCTAAATTTACAAGTAAAGAAGGGTTATGGTGGCTTGTGTTAAACTGAAAAAAAAAGAGCCTATAACCACATTGTGACCCAAGACTTAAGTTGTTTAACTGTGTGTGTGTGGGGGGAGCTCATAACTCTCCGAAAATTAAACAGTTTAGAGGTCATGCGGTTATTTGTATCACTTAGAAAAATCTGAACATGAACCAGCCAATAAAAATAACAATGTAGGAATGTTATTTTAAATCAGAAAGATAAGTCAATTTAGCAGTTTATATATAAACATAAACATATATATATTACAATGCTGGATCTAAAGTTCAACAACTCTTGTGACAGCAAATTTAAACACAGGATGTTTTGCAACCACAAAACATGCAAATAAAAGATTAATGCTACATCACAGGGATGTCAGTGATTAACTGTTAGTTGTTGTATTTTTCTCTTAGAAATTAAATAGTTAATTACCAATAATATGTTAACTGCAGAGAATAATTTTGACTGGTTACGCACGACAGCCTATTGGTTAATTTTGCCACTGCTCAGCACCTGGTTCAGGTAGGAGCTAACGTTAGCTAGCAGCGCTCCTCATTCAGCAATCAGCTCATTCAGCCCAAACATGCACACAGTTCAGTTCAATAGGAGCAGGCAGGAGACATCGTCAGGGAGGCAGAAGATCGGGAACCGGGTAAGCACACAGTCCAAGCAGACGAACCAGGAGGGGACAGGCAGAGAGTATAGGGCGAGGCCAGGTGGAGGATTGAGAAGCCAGCAGGTTAAGTACTCAAAGGATGCACACACAATGGTAAGTGTGGCAAGAAAACCACAGGTAAGCAGATGAGAACACTCAACTGTTGCCATGTCATTGGATGGTCACACCAAGCAGCAACAGGCAAACAGGCAGAGCAGCAGATCTCAAGTCCAGGGACAGAAGGTTGGTGTGTTTACCAGGAATCAGATGAGACGGGTAGGTCAGAGGCAGGCAGGGTCAGTAACGGGAATCAGTCTGGAAAAAAGTGGCAATTTGGCAAAGAGCATCTGTGAGGCAGGGGTATATATACTGGCTGTGTGTAATCAGGAACAGGTGAACTGAGTTGCCTTGTTGAAGTGGGCGTACCTGATGCTGAGGCACGAGAAATCCAGGGTGGATGGAAAACCACTAAATGAGAGCTGGGTGATTGGGCAGGCAGAAGTGAGCGGGTGACCAGTATTGCAGAACTGTGACACAGTCGCAGTCACCTACTTCATGCTCACTCCCGTCAACTGACAGTTTCTTTAAAAATCAAAACAAAACAACAAAATAAAACTGATTAAAACCTGACCTGGGGAAATAAAAAGAAATTACAGCCCAGCCCGAAGCCAACGAGTCAGGTGAGGCCCAGTTGGGCTCAGGCAGAGAATCAGAGCTCTAGGGTGGTTACAGTTTCTGTGTTACTAGTGGTAATCACCACATGAGGGGTGCTGCTAGCCAGCTCTCATCTGACCTGATTGGTAAGCAGTGCAGAACGGCTAAGGCTAACGTTAGCTTACCAGTGGAGACATGGGGGTAGCAGTGGTCACTATAGCCCCTTTTACACTGCCAGATTTTCCGCAAATGTTGGGCCGTTCTGCCAGCAAGCTGCGAGCGTTTATACACACAGAGGCGGATTGGCGAGTTGATCTGAGGTGCACAATTTTCCACCTTGTAGGGTAGTCATATTGGTGAAACCCTTTTAGTTTAAACAGACAGAGGCGGCCTTCTGCAACGGGAGGAGCTGTTGAAGACTTGTGGGAGGAGCTGTTGATGACGCCGCACGTGCGAGCCACTGGAGGTGGATAAACAGGAAACAGCTGATAGCAGGAATTAGCGAGCAGCTAGTAGCAAGAGGGAAACGCAAACCTGACAGACACTGTAAAGATGAGCAGCTGGGGAGACAAGGCATTACACGCCCTCCTTGTCCTCGTAAACGAAGAGGCCATTAACCGTCAGATGACGGGGACGGTGAAGAACGGGCCGACTTATGAGAGAATCGCCGCCTGACCAGCCATGGCTTCCCTCCCACATCACTGTTTACGTCACACGCTGAGCTACACATTTTGTTATTTGCTCACGCCCCCCATTGCCCCGAAAAAGACATTCTGTATAAATGAAAGTAGGTAGGCGGCATTTTGCTGCACTCCCTGATTTTGTTTTTATACTGCCAATGCTGAAAAAAGACTGATTGGGCTTTCCTGCAAATTTGCACAATTCCTATTTAAAAAGGGCTAATTTTTCCACGTTTAGTTTAGTGAAGTTTATTAGGATCCCCATTAGCTAACGCCCAAATGTCAACTAAGCCCAGTCTTACTGGGGTTCAACACATAAATTATACAATTTAACAAACAATTATAAACACTCACATCACATACATAGAAAAGCCACAAATCAAATGTTGAGACACTTTAAACAAAAAACTGCAAGCAAGATTTCAGAAGCTACGTCATTTCGTTTCCTGTTCATTCATATAGTTTACATTGAGTACTATTTTAATGTTTTCTTTTAGGTGATTTGGAAAAGAATTCCTTCAATGGCTCTGTAAATTACAGTAGCTTTGAGGAGATCTGTCCTTGGTCCAATCAGTATTTGCACACCCTAAACTAGCCTGTCTTGTGAGATGTTAACGCGGCTTGGCAACTGTCTGTCAGCAAAGCCAACAGAAAATAAAAGGCGAGACATTTACATCATAAAACATGATGATATTACCACCTCAAAATGGGTAGTGCTTTAAAATGTGGTGCTAAAGCTCACTGAGTCACTGGTGCGCCAGACTAAAAGGAAAGGCCTCTTGTACCTCATGTCATTTTGTGTTGTTTTTTTTTCTTTTTCTTAAGAATTAGCCGGTTAGTTAGCACCTTGTGGATGTCAGGCTATCAAAAGTGAAATTAAACAAAACTGACATCCCTACCACAGCAACAGTTGATCCCTCACAGCCAAGGAGCTTCTTGGCGTTTGGCATTTTTTATTCACTTCCAATCCAGCTGACCAAATATCACTGGCAAATAGTGTCACTTCAATCACAGTGCCCCCAAAACTGATAGGTTATCCAATTATGTGCGTTGATGCATTTCCTGTGAAGCTGGAACATTGCTCATGACCTTTTTCTTGATAGAAATGAAATTTTCTCTCCCTCAGGCTAAACAAAATCTCACAGCACTCCACCCTTTCAGTGAGTCATGCTGGGATAGTCAAACAAGCCTACACGATGATGAATCTACAGACGTTACTTTTGGAGAAGATCTGTTTAGAAATCAGCCACCAAGCTCGCCAATGTGTCACACGGCCTCTCTTTCTCTCTGTGTGTATCGGCACGTCTCAGGGTTTTAGAGATGTGTGGACGAAGGGTAGAAAGTCGCTCACCGCTTTTAGCTCGGTGTCTCAGAGCAGGTTATCTCTCCCTGCAGCAAGCTGCCACGCGCCTATTGCACCTGATTGTCTCATCGGCACATTCCAGGTGAGAGGGCCCGACAAGCCGGGACAGAGCACCCAGACAGTGATACACTTGTTCAGCAGCCGCAGGTGTAGCTGTCCTCTTTTTTCCTGAGGTATTAGGCATCATGGAGGAGCAAGAGTAATCTGAAGGCGAGGCAGGGAAAAATCAATGACAAATGACTCGGCTCTTTTTTGTGAAGCACAGTAGGAAAAGAACAGCCTCTTTCATGTGGTCATCTTATTGACCTATATCCCGTCCATCATTCAGAGTAGACTCTGGAGTAAAAAATACAATAAAGTAACAGACTGAGTGGTGACAACACCTGAAGCAAGTCATTACAAAAGGGAATTTTTCAATATCTGCATTGATTGAGCCTCAAGTAGGCCAAACATTGTGAATGTACTCAGTCTGGATATTGGCTGTAGTGGTCTGACAATAGACTTCAAGAACAGGCATAAACAGGGGGTGGACAAAATAACAGGAACGTGGCATTAAAATCTATCTCAATGCCACAAAACGTCCTCTCTGATCCATATTTCCCACATAAGTTTATACTCTGAATCAACGAATGCATTAGATTTTATTACCGTGTCATGCAGGCAGCTGTGGCCAAACCACTTGGGCTTACAAGACACCGCAAATGTGTACATTTTCTAACAACACTACTATCAGTACTGCCAGTACTATCAATATTTTTCAGACATTCGTGTCTATGGCAAATTTATAAATCACTGACAAAGCATGTACTCTATAATTTCATGCATAACACTGACAAATCAAAAATAAATACTCATTAAAAAGCCCATCTTGGCTTCCTTTCCAGGCTTTGGAGACAAATACATGCAGCAGAAACACACACACAAGAACCACAAAATATAATAAGTATACCCAAAGAGGTAGATACACAACAACATAAACACATAAACTACAAACTGGGACCATACTCCAAGTGTAAATATAGAATATTTCATTTTTTTCCAAGTCATTACCATTGTTCTTTCTGTGTACTCTGATATGAATACAAGCTGTTGAACACATTTAAGTCCTTTGAGACAAATTAGTAAATCAGAGCTCTATTTGCATGGGACTAGTATTACCAGGGGACCTCATGTGGTTTAGAAATTAACCCCGCTGTGTTTTGTGCGGCACATTTGCATGGGATAAGCGAAGTCTGTGGCTGCGTTCAGCCCTGACAAAAACGTTTATTGAAATAAAATGTTCTCGCACCCTGTTGTGTCACACAAAGGCGCACCATTTTTTAGTGTGTTAGGGTTGAATTCAGCTCAGTTCAAGGGTTTACATTGCCAAAGCAAGTGTGAAATATGAATAAAAAATGTGTGTGCAATAAGTAAAGATCCACTAGACTTTTATCCACATGTCGCTGCTGATTGGGTAACACCTCAGACACACCCACTACATGACAGAAAAGGCACGTCAAAGCTTGCTGCATATCGGATATGATGTCAAGGCTCTGCAGAACATCTGCTTCCTGAATCACGATGGCAATGGGTGCTAAGAAGAGGCAGTGGTAGCATGACGAGGCAATCAGTTTAAGTGCTGTGCAGGGTGTTGCAAGATGCTTTCAAAAGTTTCATGCATAAAATAAGCGTCCATAATTCTCAGCTGGGAAAGAGGCAGAAAAAAAGGTATAGAGAAAACAAAAAACTAAAAGTAATACAACCCCAAACCTCCAAATCTCAGATCCTGGACAAATATTATCACATGACCTCTGTGTTTGGTGAAAGGTAATTTTAAAGCCGGAATTTTTACTATACAATTTATGGACATGGCAGAATTGCATGGCATAAAGATCACAGACGACTCCCGCAATTATTACAAATTACTAGAAGTCCTGAGGTCGTCTTGTGCTAACAGGGCTTAGGTCTGCAATTTACATTTATTTTCATTATCATTTAATCTGCACATTATTTTCTTGATTATTCTATGGTCTGTAAAATGTCAGAAATAAGTCAAATTTGAAAAGCCTAAGGTGACGTACCTGTTATTATGTCCATCACCTGCCCTAGAGAATTCTCTTTAAGCAAATCCTCATTATGAATTTATTTCCAGCCTTTGGAGCAGAATAATATACATTTGCTGGAACACGAACTGTATCTCCCAGACATTAATAACTCCCCTTCATCCATTCAGACATACACTAATACATTTACCTTCTAAATTTATTCCTCGGAGGGTCTGTTCGGCTGCCACTGAGGGGGAATCAGCCATTCAAGAGGAGGAAACAGGAACTGAAGCATTTTGATGATGTAATTGGCAGCAGATGCGGAGGAAGATAGAGATAAAGGAGGAGGAATTCAAAATAGTATCTGTTTGGGCATGCATAGAGGGGGTTATCATGAACACAGAGAGATCATGTTTTGACTTTTGTCTCGCAGATTCACTGTTGCTCAAGTGCTTTCATTTTACAGTGGTCTAAGCTATGGAAATCTGACATTTCAATGCAGCAGCGGCAGTGATATTGTGGAGGAATACTGTAGCATCTCTGAAAGAAGCCTTTAATAAAACATAGCTATCCCCACCTGATCACAGCGCACACAGCGGCCACTACAGAAGACAAATTGGATATGCTAATGTACAAGGCACAATGTGAGCTGCTTGTAAACAGTATTATCTGCGCAACTCATTTTGTGTGCCATAATATCAGCTGGGAGGAGGATTTCAAATTCTCGGGGAAAGCTTCCTAACGCTGGAGACAATCCAACAGTTCCTCCAGAATAAAAAGTTATTCTCTCATGTGAAATTCATGGCAAAGACAGCAAGCAAAGAAGGTCAAGTAGTCACTTTTTCCTGCCTTCCTTGTGGTCTGACAATAAGGTGGTGAGAACAACAAGGCAGGGCTGGGTGAGAGGATGCGGGGGGGTAGGATGCAGGCTGGGACCTGCTTCAGCATTAAGTTATGCCTTTGTAAGGCAGAAGCACTTGCCTGTGGCAGGTGCAGGTAGCAGACGTGACGCTGCCGAGGTGTTTCTATTGAGAAGTACCCAACCTGCCGAGTTGTCAGGACAAGTTGGAAGACTCAGTCACCACCCTGCTCTGAAAGGCTAACCAGATCCGCATACTATGACTTGCACTTCTAAAGATGTGATGGAGGAACTGGAAAATCCCAGGGCTCGAACATAAAATTATAGGATTGTTGTGATGCTTGTCATGGAGGCTAATGTGGAAGATAATACATCATAACAGCAATTACAATCCCAGCGATTGTCTCTTTTATGTTACGCCCTAAAAAAGCACTAAAAGCATTTACAGACTATAAAATAAAGTCATATATCACTGACAGAGTGCTCGGCATTCATATTCAAAATTCAAAAGGTTAGTTTTAATAGGAGTGGATTAATCCGTGAGATAGAGTTCAAAAGGTTTGAAATAACTGGAGCACTTATAAAGCTTTACATCATACATATTCTGATTTTCTACTTAAGACTTCCTCAGAAATGTGACTGTATTTCTCAATAAAGTCACATTTTCCTTTTTATTAAGGGGATACAACCATCTTTGTATCATAACATTGTGGGTAGTATCTGTAAATGAACTATGTTAAGATTCTCTCCATCTTGCCAACGCACAGATCCCCCTGCTCAATTTTGCTGGCTTTAGGGCTGTTGCTGGAAATACAGATTATACTTCCTCATTTTTGTAAGCCTGCTTCCACTATGAACACAAAGAGATAGAAGCGGATTGAGAGAGACCCGCCCCTCTCTCTATCTCTCGCTCTCAAACACAGACCAAACTTTAATCAAACTATAAAACTAGGCAGTGCTGATCAAATGTAAACCTAAATTTTGTTCCCGTATTGCCTATTTTTTTTAGACTTGTTTTATTGCACTGTTTAGCTGTATTATGAGAGTTTGGGAACAGGAAGTGGGCACCATACTGTTTCCTGTATTGTTTAAACAGAAGGTGAAAATATTGAGATCAAACTAGGCAGAGCTTATCAAATATAAACCAAGATTTTGTCACTGTGTTGCCTATTTCTCACCTAAAATGTCTTTGTTTTAGTGCACTGTTTGGCTGTAATATGAGAGTTTGTTAACAGGAGGTGGGTGCCATACTGTTTAAACAGAGGGTGAAAATACTGAGTTCAAACGTACAAACTATGCAGAGTTGATCAAATATGAACTGAGACTCCAAAAATGTTTTCAGAAACATATTTTAGTCCACTGCTTAACTGTGATTTGAGATTGTTTCCTAGCAGATGGACACCTGCCTCCAGGAACAGCACTGGGCTTTGAAGCCAATTTTACACAGCGTCCAAATGTGGGATGCGAAATGCGAAAGGTGCAAGTCATTTCATACTGTTGAAATTGAGCCCTTTTGGCTTCATGTGCCACAGAGAAACTTTCTTGGAATGAATGAGGGCCCACCTTCAGTGTTGTATCCAGTTCTCTTTGTACACCTTTGGTCATAAAAGCCAGGCTGCATTATGTCACCATTATGTGTTTTCAGGTAGTTGTAGGTTTTTTCCTCTGTTGTCTCTGGTCATATAGCACCATTTACAATTGTTTTTGCATCTTTCTACTGCATAGAAAGCCCATTTTTTTAGTGAAGAGACCATCTCCCCAGCTGTGAAATACGTCTTTAAGCCCTAACTGCATTCAGCGGTGTGTAAGGTGGACCGTCTGGTGTTTACACCACAGAGGCACCTGTAGCTGCCTATACAGCACAGTGAATCACCAACAAATGTAAGCTTGCAAGTCTGGCCATGTCATGGTATTCCTGTCATCACAGTGCAACAGTGCTCATCTGCACAGAGGAGGTTGAGTGAGGAAAAAAGCGAATGAAAAGGTTCAGTGTGAAAAATGTAAGAAGGAATCTTCTGAAGGAGACGTGACTCACCATGTGCCACACTCGCTCAAAACATTTTCTTGTTGTAGGAGGGGCGATGGAGGGCCCAAGGCAATCATTTCTCAGGTTCAAAGATGTTCCATGAAAACTTATTTCTGACATACTGCAGAGAAAGGGTGCTTCCTCGCTATGGTGGTGTGTAACCAGAACTTATCAATCCAGAGCCTGTTTCAGCCTGCGTTAACAAAAAAAATCGCTGAGTGAGATGATATGGAAGATTTTTAGCCCTCATGCTGGTTGGGAAAATCAAAGATCACGTCAATGCCCACCAACATGGAGTCACAGGAATTTAAATAAACCTCTTTAAGCTCTCTTTAAGCCTTATAGCTTGGAAAATGTTATCAGCAGGTAATTTCAGTGTGGACTTACACTGCATGCTTCTATTACAATTTTTTTTATGTTATTCTCAGCAGCTAGTGGAGCAAATGTGATGATATGGATCTAAAAACAAAAAGTTTAGCTGCAATTATCACCGTAGACACCTGAAGGAGTGGAGGGTTTTAACAATGAGGGCAGAGGAAGCAAAACGATCTGCCTCCCCTCCTCTGTTTGCTTTGCCTGAATGAATAGCAGATCCACCAGCATGGCAGTGTCAGAATAGATTAGCACCACGGTCCATCTCCCTGGCTTCACAAAATAAAATCCTCTTAAAAGCAGGGGATGTCACTCAATCTCCTGAGACATGTACTTGCACGGTGGACTTAGGGAGCTCTGACTACTGGGAAATATACCTGCACAAATAGAGGAAGTTTAACTTAAAATGAGATGCCAAAAAAGTATTTGCCAGGGTACATAAAACCCCCCATACCAATTTTCTCTCAGACAGGAATGTGCACGCTATTAAAGTTTTTGATGCATTCAAAGAATTATACATCATAGAACTACACATAGGCATTATCTCATACATAAATGTCCACTTAGCCTTTTATTGAGACACACTGGATGTTCAGCCTTGAAGAGAACAGGTTCAAGTAGCTCTTATCTTAAAAGTATCTTCCCATTGCCTACAGCTATCTGTTATTTTATAATCATAGCCTAGGGCTAAGAGCAGAAGACAGCTTTTCAAAAGCTATTTAGAGTTTTCAATCTGTGTAACTAAGAAAACAACAGGAAGTTCCTCTGTGAAGAGCCCAAAGGCAAGAGGTTAATAGTTCATCGCTCACAATATCTCTCAGCGACTCCTCCAGAAACACAAGTATTTATTTATTCAAGCATATTGTGTAATGACTTCACTGAAAGAGGGTTGTTTTAGGGTATATATGGCACAATTTGACTCAAAAGTGTCAAACACTGAAAAATATAATGTGACAGCACCTCAGATATTTTAAGTTGATGCCAACATCTTTAGAACAAAATACAAAAACTGTAACACAAATTATTCCTTTATCACTATTTTTCCTAAATGCAGTTATATTCATTGTGTTGTAAGTTTATGAATTATTGAATAAATTAAATAACAGAGCCAGAGGCTGCCTAGGAGGCTAGATTTAATCGGTTGTTCTTGTTGAATGCTAAAAAGGCACCCTAAAAGCAGAATATTCACGTTAAAACAACTGTTAAAGGGGATCAGCCATGAAAATATGAATGATCTGATGCTTTGTACTGAGTTGGTGGTAAATTCATTGTATTGTTGCTTGTGTTTTTTGCTGTTTTGCATACATTTATTTAATTGAGTTTTGTGTATTTGTTTAAAGGGCTATCTACAGGGACAGTCCGCTCAATGCTCCTCTACTGACTGTTTCCTGCTGCATAAGAAACCAACTGGTCATTTGACCCAGATTTTTTTAGGACGTATGAACAGCTGCAATATTGTAATCCTGAAATACAACAAAAATAAAAAAATATGATAAGGCATGACATGTATTGTTATATAGCCTACTATTCAAAATCATAGGACTAGCCTACTATTACTACTAGATGATATTCCCATTTGCAAGAAAAAAAAAAACTACAGTCACAGTAAGTAAGTTAGTTTATTTATTTAGAACCTGTAAAGAGCAGATGTCACAAAGTGCTTCACAATGAAAGACATTAAAGTTAATAAATGACAGAGCAACAGAAATGAAATCCAGTATAATCAAAATTACATTCATCATTTCGCAGGAGGCAATTGATGATTTTTGGGGACATAACGATCAGATGTCATTGAGAAGTAACCAAAAGGGCCTAAACTACGCATTGGAGGGATGAAAAGCTTAAATTACAAGCCAAAATTTACAGGTCACAGTGTTCGCTTGTGAACCACATCTCGTTGCCGTCGCCATCAAAGACAACAAGTTAAAGTGCCACTGAAGTTAAGGTTTTTGGCTCAGAATATGAGAAAAGGATAACGGCCTTTTTACCATCTTTACCAAGAGTGTCTCTCCGTTAGTTTGGTGCTACAGTATTTACACTGAATCATTCAGCATAACGTTTGTCAACCTTTATTATCTCTGCCATTACAGATAAGTTAATGAAGCTAAGCTCCAGAAGTTAACGTTAGCTTAACTAGAGCCCTTTGGACAACAGCTAACAATGATGTACGATCACCAAAGTACAAAACTAGAACAAAATAGGCTAATGAACTCCCAGCAAACAAGGTGACATGATGAACAATGCAGCTAGGAGCTAACGTTAGGCTAACTTTAGCTAACGTTAGCTAGAGATGTTAAAGATAAGCAAAGTGACAATATGTTGCCTCAAACACAATGTTGACTTACCTTAGAACAGATGTAGACATCATTGTTAATCTTATTCACGTTGAGTTGATGTTGTGGTCTAACGTTACCACACAACTTTATCCAAAGGAGACACTTTTCTCGGTTGAGATATGGTTTAGGAAAGGGTAAAAAATACTCCTTGTCGCCCAGCCTCTGAGGATACCTTGTGTCGGAGTTGCATGTACCCCATGCACACCGTTTGACCATTGTTAAACTTTAAATATCAGAAAAAAGCTCATAAAACCGAACAAAACTGACTTTCTGTAATGCATTTCAATGAACGTCCAGGCAGAGTGTATGGGAATGGCTATACGCACTGTGATTGGCTCATCGCGTTTGAGGGCGGGGCTTAGCCATAGGTCAAGTGGAGCAGCCCAGTTGCCAGAAAATATGCTGGCATTTTACGTTTCAGCAAACTACGAATATGTGCCATTTGCATTATGTATATGTGTATATGATAAAACTTTATGTTTCAACACCGCTGTTTTGAAGGGGCACAATCTCAGGACAGCTCACATCCCAGCTACATCAGCTGATCTCAAACAGCCCAATCAACTGATGGAGCAGCTGACTGATGAAGGGAGTCAGCTGATAGATCACGTGATTACTTTCTATGCAACCAATTGGCAAATGTAATTCAGGGTGCCCTATTTAAACTGCTCTGGCCTGCCTACTGTTGCTGCTTCCTCTGCAACCCTCCTCCACCCCATATCCTCCTTCATGCTGTATTTGACTTATCAATGTCATTTCTGTTTGTCACTGATGCTGCTCTGTTCTGTTCCCTAGGGGTCTTTGCTGCTGCTTTGCTGCTGCTTTGCTCTCTCTGCCTCAGGCTTTCCTCGTTTGCACATGGAAGGGCAGAGAGGTGTGCTTTCTTTGCCTTAAGGCTTTCCACATAGGTCTAGGAAAGGCAGAGAGGCCCCAGAACAGAGCCATACCACCAAATATAATATGCAAATGGGAATAAAGTTTTCTTTGACTGAAGTGTTCCTGACTGACCAGCCTTTCATGCCACTATCCCGGTGGGAAAAACAGCGACAGGTTGCTATGAAACACCCATGTTTGGTGCCTATAAAGCTGCTGGAAGCACATTAATCTCTCTCTAAAAAGCAACTGGTTTTGTTGTTTGTTGGTCTCTAATGGTGGTCTGCAGTGGTCGGCAGGCATCTCACTCAGGTGGCACACCATCCACCATCCCCTCCACGTCCTGATGACAAAATCAGCTCATATGCTACATCACTTTAGAAACATTGGCATGGTGTGTATGATATGTGCAAATGTAACAACACCAATTCGAGGGTGTTCACAGTCTCTTTTCATCTTGAGCCACCTTGCACATGTTTTACCCTCCTGTGTCCTCTTCAAGACTGAGAATAAATCTGACGTCATCCAATCTGCTGCTATCTCCTTTCACCTCAGGATGATAATGCACACAGAGCAAAGACAATACAGATTGCCCTCAGAGATATCCAGAGGACGGTGACCTGTAAGGTGGCTAACATGTCCAGGGAAGGAGATGCAGTGTTGGCCAGTCAGCCTAATGCCTACGGCAATTTCAAAATCTGTCAGAACAATCGTGTCAGTGCAAACACATGCTTACACATTATGTAGATTCCCCACAGAAGTGCATTCACACGCTCACAGCGTCGTCGTACCCTTTTGGGTGAGGATAAAGGATTTTTTTCTGGTCAGGGGTGTAAAGTTTTCACAGGAGCTGGAGGGGAGTCAATGCTTTTTTCCCCAGAACTTCTAAGAAAAGATCAGCTGTCATTTGAGGTGAGGATGTAAAAATCTACATTTCCAGCACAACGGCGTGTGTCTCTCCCCTCAAATTGATTGGGATCATTTTCTGTACCGCAACAAGAATCCTCTCCCCTCTCCTTTTCATCTCATAGTCTCATTGATCATTGGAGCTTCTCAGATATAGAGAACAGGTGTGATCATCATCCTAATGCATCCTGTGTGTGTGTGTGTGTGTGTGTGTGTGTAGGAGTGTTTTTGTGTGTGCTAACATTTCAATGAATACACTCTGGTGTGGTCTGAAGGTACAATGAATGAGTGTTGACACAACATCCGTACTCATCCATAATTTATTTCAGCTCAAAACACTTTCCCGAGCTTTTTAAATGTTGATTTTCTCCGTTCATCATAATATCATGTTGTGAGGACTGTTTAGCGCTCAAACTGGGCTAAATCTTTGCAGGCCAAAGTTTACAATACGATACCTCGCAGTGTTTGTGTACACATATTTATGTGTGCATGTGCGTGCATGCACGTATGTATGTGTTTGTATCAACTCTGGCATAATGATAGACTGACAGTGGGAGCGACAGCACCACCCCAAGCAAGTAGAAAAGCCCTACATTCCTGGGCTGCGAGCTGTGAATCTGAGCACAGATTACAAGTTAAAACACGCAGCCAGGAGCCACCACTGTTTTAGTAAATACTTTCAGAGCTAGTGTTTAGAGATCATAGCTTTAGGACAAGGGCGGGATTGATTTCCCAAACAAGGATTGTGTGTTGTGGTTGTCCAGTGTTATTGAAGGGTGGAAATGGAAAATCGGCTTCACCTGCTGAGGAAAATGGGGCTGGATATTCTTCAAGGTTTATTGATGCTTTAAAGAAAGTGTTTAATATTTGACGAAATGCTTACACAGGCTCTTGCTAAGAGTTTGATGAGATCGATGCACTCTTGTATACACGTCTAATATGAAGCTACAGTTAGCTCAGCTCAAACACCAATTAACACAGATAGATGGGGTCCAAAAGTCTTAGGCCACGAGCCAAGATATTTGTATTTTGCATGCTTTTTTCATCACAAATGACTTTTTTTACTCTTTGGTTCTTGTAACTGCCAGTTGGTGCACTTAGCTTAGCACAAACACTGGAATCAGGCGCAAACAGCTAGCCCTCATTGTTTTAAAAAAAAGTTGTGCATATTCAAGGGTGGAGCCGCTTGATTGACAGACTGTCGGCGAATCCTGCTACCGGTGGCCGCAGTCTGTATGTCAGATCCACCCCTCGCTCCTTCACAGCTGCAGCCTCTTGTCCAAATATGGTCACTTCTGGCTCCAAAAAATCAAGATGGCGATGACCAAAATGCCAAACTTGAGTCCACAAATCATGGGTAACGTCACGGTAGCTACGTCCATTATTTATACAGTCTGTGGTAAAACAACAACTTGTGGTTTTTGCACTTCAGTTTTAAAGAAATGATTCTAATAATAAACTTCAATTATATAGCACCTTTCAAAATTTAAAACACAAGGAGAATAAAACAAATAATATGTCATAAAATGTCATCTAAGTAAAAGATAAAATAAGGAAGGCCAAAACTAAAATCAAGATAAGAAATGGGAAATAACATCAATAAGGTAGCAATAAAATAGACAGCTCAGATAAAGTCAGGATATGCTTTCCAATAGAAGTACGTTTTTAGGAGAGACTTAAACAAAGCCAGTGAGTCAGACAGTCTTATATCCTCGGGCACGTCATTCCTGATATACGTCAGTTTGTGAGGTGTAAATATGTAGGCAGATTTTATTGCATTGAGACTCTTACTATCTCTGTACTATCTCCCCCCCGTCACCTGGAAATCATTCCCCCTATGCCATCATGGAGGATCGTCTAAGTCCCCATGAAATGAAAAATACATTTTCCCCCATTGTAACCTTGTGTCCATGTGTGAAATGATCATTTATCACTTCTTATATGCCACATATATTAAAAGAAAAATCAGTATCAGAGTATTTTTGCATCAAATCCCTGTCTTTTCTCTTCCAAAAAAAAAAACAGGTAAAATGGTTTTATGTTTGATAACTCTTCCTGCGCTCAGGGGCGTTTACGAAAGTTCATCCGATCGACAAAGACTTTGTAGGTTATAGTCGCTAACAGGGCAATATGGAGAGATAGGAGATAAGAGATGTGTGTTTGGATATCAGTGGGTAAATACGTTAAATTTGACTCATTCATCTCTCCCTCGTCCTCCTCCTGAGCTAACGGCAAGGGAGGTGTTTGTCAAGGCAACAGCACCCTGCAGCTCTTTATCGCGCAAACCTCTAAGCCCGCCGACTTTTTAGTGGTCCAATCAACTATACACTGCTCAAATATTCTGTTTCACTAATATGTCACAGTTCAGAAGCTAAAGAGACTTTAACTTCGGTTTCATGGCGGCTTTAAATGCACCACAAAGAAAAAGGAGAGAGATGATGAGAGAGAAGGCTCCCATTGGCCCTGATATCAAGGAAACACAGGTGTAATCTGCTGGTTTCTTCCTCGCATGTCTCTCTCCCGTCCTTGCTGGGAGGAGCTAAGACGCGAGGAAGAGACGTGAGTGAACAAGGACACTTTAGCATATTGAAAAGCACCCTCTGTTTCCAGTCTCTATGCTAAGCAAAGCTGACTGGCTTCAGCATCATATTTGCTGTACAGACATGAGTGTGGTTTCTATCCTCTCATCTCACTCTCAGCATAAAAACCAAATGAGCATATTTCCAAAAATGTCAAGTTTTTCCTTTCAACTAAAAATATAATGTTTGCCCTTTTATTTATGTGTGTTTGCCTCATTTGCAACATAAATGTGTATTCACCAATGCTACGAAATAAAACCCACAATACAGAAGTGGCTCTCATCAGATTTTTGCATGCTGTAATAAGAAATTATGGATTTATCCGGTGGTTCACTCTGGCTGCATAGATCTGCATAGATCACCACCTGCCACTCAAATCTGAAACACCTGCTTCCTCCACAGTATCCACCGCCAGCTGGCTCACTGCAGAAAACCCTAAAATAGCCATAAAAAATACTAACTCAGCCCAGAGCCATATCTTTCCCACATCTGTGTTAAAACTTTTAGTCCAATAAACATTCATAAGAATATTTCATAGCTCCTGTATATGCCCACTTTTCTGCTATTTATCCCCGTCTTTTTTAACCAGGGTCTCTTTTTTTCCATCTTCATTCCAGCTGTCCAGGGGTTGCTTGAGCTATGAGAGGAACTTTCCTGAGCTCCCATCCAACATAATCAAATAGAAAATGTTCCCAATAATAATACCCACTCCCTGCATCCACTCAGTAACCTTTCTCCTCTTTCCTTTCTTTAATTGAAACATTAATCAGACGGACTCGGTAGTTTGACCGTGTAGGGCTCAATATTCCCAGGCAATGAAGAGGAGAACTGGTGATTACAGGCGGACATATCAGTGTGATTTAGATGGCCGACTGATGATCATGCTTGCTGGGAACATACAGGAAGAAGGATCCACTCCACCTACAGGTTTCCACCGGACATAACAGATTGTGTCTCCACTCGGCTGTGTTAGCTCTGCCCAGCATGCTCTGCTGATCCCCTTTTGACTTGACTTGATAACAAGCGTATTTGGCTGCTCTGGTCCTTCTCACTCCGCCTCGCTGCCTTTCTCATTGTAATTCACTGCTGTTTTGCAGCACTTTGGACCCGCTCTGTTGCATACAATCCTGTCTGATGCCCGTGGTTCATTTGTCCACTTTTCACATCTTCACATGACATGCAGAGAGTGTGACTCTTATGCTCACTTTGTCTTGTTCCAGACAGCAGCTTTTAGTTTGATTATATTTTTTTCATCTGTGGTGGAAGAATTATTGGGATCTTAAGTAAAAGTAGCAATACCTCAATGTTAAATATACTCCATCACAAGTAAAAGTCCTGCATCCATAATTTTACTTAAGTAGACGCACAGAAGTATTAACAGCTAAATATGCTAAAGCATTACAAGTGGGCGTCCTTATCACACAGCAGACTGACCTTCACCTTAGTGTTATATTATATAAATGGCATGTAACTAAGTGCATTAACTCTCACTCTGTGTTCAAGTACACATTTGAGACCCTTGTACTTGAGTTTCATCCTTTGATGCCACATTATACTTCCACTGCACTACATTTCAGAGGGAAATGTGCTTTTTATTTCACTGTATTTATTTTACTGCTAGAGTTACTAGTTGCTTTATAAAGAAAAGATTTTACCTGCAAAACATACGGTGAACGCATAAAATACAACACTCTGCTAGGTTACCCAAGAGCATAAAATGTTAGAGCTGAAACAATTAGATATAATCCATAAATACATGGACAGAAAAATAATCTGCAATCTGCAATTATTTTTGTAACTGACTGATCATTTAAGTCATTTTTCATGCAAAAATGCAGCATATTATCTCATGTGTAACGTCTCAGCCCAGTCTCATTTCCAGGTCTTCAAATACTGATGCTCATGCCTCTTAATGTCTTATAGTGACGCACAGGGCGCCCTTTTGCGTATCTATGTTATGCCAACCCAGTGTCACTCCGAAGTCGTTGAAATCTGGCGCTCGGGCAGTCCTTTATTGTCAGCATGATACACGCCCAGCTGCTGTTATAGTTTAACAACACCCAGAGGCGTCAGGGGGAAACGTGGTGGGACAAGTATGAAACTTAAAGGGAAATTTCGGTTTATTTCAACCTGTCTCCTATCGTCCTAAATTTGTTTCAAGTGACTAGTGACACAAAAATAATAGTTAGGATGTTAGCCGTTAGCCTAGATACAGCCGGGGTGCATAGTAGCGTCAGACCTGTTAAAACGTAAGTGAACGGGCAACCTTCAAGTGCAAAGTTAGTCCACTAAACAAGCTTTTTCTCCACAAAGACCACCTCATATCGTTAGGATAAATATATAAGGACCGGTTGCAGCCTTATTTTCAAGGTCTGGATGTGACCGAGGACGAGACACCTCCACCTGGAGTAGTATCCAGCTGGGCTTTATCTAGAGCTCGCGAGATATATTTCGGCTGCGCTTTGGAAAGCAGAGCTAAATAGTAAACAAACATGGCACCACACGGGTAAGATAAGACAACACGTTTACATGTCGTTTTCTATATGTTCTCTGACATTTATCCTAACGATATGAGGCGGTCTTTGTGGAAAAAAAGCTTGTTTAGTGGACTAACTTTGCACTTGAAGATTGCCCGTTCACTTACGTTTTAACAGGTCTGACACTACTATGCGCCCCGGCTGTATCTAGGCTAACGGCTAACATGCTAACTATTATTTTTATGTCACTAGTCACTTGAAACAAATTTAGGACGATAGGAGACAGGTTGAAATAAACCGAAATTTCCCTTTAAGAGTGAAAGTCCAAGTACAGTGGGTGGGAGTGGTGGTGGATGGGTTCAACAAACACTGACTTTCACCCGGGAGAGCGGTGCTCACATCCCGCAAGATTATAAAGCCAGACCCTGTTCTTTTTTTCTTCAACCTAACCATGTGTTTTTGTTGCCTAAACCCAAACACAGGTGTTTGTTGTTGGTGGATAAAGAAAAACTTCAATTAGCATTGTTGGACTGACGTAGTGCTTTTATTTTGAAAGAGACTGTATGTAAACAGTAAATTTCCTGTGAAAACAGGAGTGTATTTTGAAAGAAGACACTGCATGTAACAGGCAGAACTTGAGACGGCGTCCCAGAACATCAGCAACCATCGCACCCAGGGTACCTCTGATTCATGACGTATGTGGGCGTGGAATGTTTAGATTGTTTAAATGTCGATATGTGATGAGATCGAAGTGAGAATGTTTTGCAACTGGTCAAGCGCAACTGAAACACATCGCAACATGTTATAAACATTGTGAAACACTCACAGTTAGGTTTAGGCAACAAAACTCCTTAGTTAGGTTTTGGAAAAAAGATCATTGCATAATGTTACGTTAAAATGTTGATTCTTGGTTTCAAATGGGATGTAGGTACATAATTTATATAGCATTACATTGAAACAACATCGACTTTTGGTTTCACATGCGACGTGAATTGTCTCCTGGGTGAAAGTCCAGTTTTGTTTGACCCATCCACCTCTCCACTCTCCTGCCCTATATGGATTTTCTAGCTCCCTATACTACGTCAGATGCTTTCAGTGTCACTTACTGCTGCAGATGGGTTTACGTGGAATTAGTTAAAAGTCTGGTGCACTTCATTAAGATGCTAAAGGGCACCTTTGGCATCTAATCACACGCTTAGGGGCATGAGAAAGCGTTGGCATTTGATGACCTGGGAATGAGAGCATCATGAATGATTTTTCTTTGTCATAAAAGATGGTGAATTAAACGAATTTGACTTTCGGACCATTTGTTGGTGTCACGATGTGGTGAGGGAGAGCAGCAAAAAGAGAAGGACCCGAATGCAGCAGAGGCAGCAGGTGCTGATTTCAGTGGTTTATTGTGAAGAAATATCTTGAAGGAAGGCAAACAAGGAAGGGAGGCAGCTAACAAGCAGGAGTGTAACAGCAGTTCAAAAGCAATGACAAACAGCACACTGCAATCTTTGACAACCTTGACAGAGGAAAGGAAAGGAATGGATCTGGGCTGTTATATTAGCAGAGCGGCTGACTAGAAAATGAGATGCAGGTGAGGAGGTGAGTGGGGAGAGCATGGCAGAGCAGCAGAGCTGATGGGGGAAGTGGGAACAGGTGAGCAGATGGGCGGGGCAGTGAGGTGATGGGGAAAGTAGGGAAAAGTCTGAGGGCATCTGGTGGATGGAAGGGAAACGGCAATGGCGGGGCCTGGGTATGGAGAATGTGCCTGGAGAGGAAGACAAAGACAGACAGAAAATACTGGATGTCCCTGCAAACCACGAATGCGCAACATTTGCACGTTTCATATGTGTGATGTTGTATAAGAGTTGACTTTGTCACTGAGAGGTGGAGGGGACAGCTGATGGCTAGTCACTTAGGTGAAATGGCTGTCAAGCTGCAGACCACTGCTCTGAGACTACCAAGCATTTTGTTAGCGAGATGTTGCTGCATTTCCAGCAGCTGGAAACGAGCCTGTGGCTGCTGTGGCAAGAACATTGCCTTCGTATATTGGACATCTGCTCTGCACACTAAGCCACTGGGTGCCCCGTAATACATACTTAAAAAACATTTTAATGCATAACGTCAACTTGAAATGGAGTATTTTTAATTTAGGGACCTGAATACTTTTTCCACTGATCACTAGATTATTATTGTGAAGGATTTTAATGTTGGTGACGGTCAATGTAAAACTAATCTTAATTTCTTTATATACTGTTGGGCAGTATAATCAATAACAATACATTATATCTACATAGGGTGATTATATATTATATTTTAAACATCCATCCTCAAAGTAACCCATAACTACAGCTGGAGTAAAAAGTACACGTTTTTATGTTTATGTATATACACAGGCCTATATATTTTTTAATTTCTTTTTTCCTCTGCACTAATAAATGTACATCTGTTCGGAAGGAGATTATGTACTTGTATTAAAAAAAAAAAAACAATATAAAAAAGGGTTGTAAAGTAGCATTAAGTGGAAATACTCCAGAAAATTATAAACTCCTACATGCAATACTTGAGTAAGCATGTTCAGTAACTTGCCACCACTGTGTTTCACATACAGTATATTTAAACCAGGATCAAAATAATGCTCTGTGTGCCACATTACAAATAAATGTACTTTCGGTTAAACTGGCATTTAATGGATGAACTGGAGGAATAAATCCTCTCAGCCTGAACAGTCACAATTCTGGATGCTGCGTGTCTAACAAAGCCGTTGCAGCTTGTCCAATCCGAATGACGCAAACCCACTGAGTGGAGGATTTCCAGGAAGACGTCAGACCTGCTTCAAACTTCAACTGACTGGACAAATGTCAGCAATTGTTTGCAAGAGGGTGTCAATTAAGTCCAAGCCATATGGTGATGTATTGACTGTCTAAAAATTGCCTGTTATTGGCTGTTTTGTTGGGGGGGAAAAGGCAGTAAGTTTAACAGCTTAACCACAATTAAAATGCAACAATGCCAGCATTAAACATCTTTGATCAGACAATATATGCAGAATTGCTGTAATGAGGCTCTTTTAACTCTAAACGGTGGTTAAACAAATGAATTGAACTGATTACAGTAACTTTATTCAGTGCCTATTTTCAGAGCGAAATGAGAAACAGTTTGAGGCTAATAAAACGCTTAATGCTCATATGCACAAAGAGACATTTAACATTTTAATGCAGACGTTTTGGGGCATAGGTATTTATCATACTGCCTGTAGACAACTTAAGCTTCCCATTATGACTCAGACAGACCTGCAGGGCGTAGGAGCGTAAGGTGGTTGTTGCACCTGATGAAATAAGGGCCTGTTGCCACCAGCTGGAGCAGAGCTGCAGTGCATCATCACCTGCAGGGAACACCTGGACTCCAGACAGACAGGTGTGTTCATTCACTCTAATGAGCATGTGCTGTTTATACACACACACAAAGGTATTTGGTCGGTCACAGAGAAAATGTGGAATTAATGTGGGAAATTTGTCTGAATTCTGCGGAGCTTGTTTATTAGAGAGAAAAACAAGCTTTTTAATTAAGAGCAATCATCCCACAATCACGGCTGTGATGTGTTTAGCAGCTCTGTGTGATACTGATGAGCATGGCGTCTTACTGATGGCATTTCACATGAAACCTGACAGATCCTTCCCCATGTTACTGCGTGTGGTGTTCGAGTGCATGAGTGCCACAAGTAATGATTCACATGGTCGTTAGTGATGATCTGAAGAGGAGGAAAAGGATTAGTCAGAAACAGAGATGGAGGAAGTATCCAGATCCTTGACATAAAAGTTGCGATACCACAATGTCAAAATACTCTTACAAGCAAAAGTCTGCCTTTCAAAATATTACTCAAGGGTAACAATGCAAGTAAAATACATTATAGATTCATAAGCATTTTTAATCTTGTATCTTGGTCTTATTAAACTGTACAGTGTGGTGTAAAGATTATGCATTATATTTCAGTTTGCAGTCTAAGGGCACGGCGACACATTTCAAAATGAACACTGGGACGGATAGGATATTCGCTTCTGGTGAACTTTCACAGTGACTGGAGAGCCAACAGCAGAGGTCAATGAATCCTCATAGAGTGATTTGTTTGATATGATACAAATCAGTGCCCAATGGATGACGTTACATCCGTAGCGTAAAGTAAAGTAGGCCTAATTAAGGTAAAGTTATGGAGATTATGTTTAGAGAAAAGAAACATGGTGAGGAGGTACCTTAAAAGTTCACTCAAAGTTCAAACACCCGTTTGGGGAAATCTCGTGGGAAAAGTCCTGTGTTTTGTGACACATCCACCGCCCCAACCTGCCTCCTTCACACTCGATACAGCTTCTTTGTTAACTCCTCTCAGCACATTGGTCATGTGATCACAGCTTTCCAAAATACGTGGGTTATACACGAATTACTGCCTCATGATTACATGGAATATATACAAATTTGGGTGCTGTACTTTGCAAAGGAAAATATACGAACAGTTTATGAGAACAGCCTGAAAAGGATTGTTGTTGTGTGTAATCAGCTGTAATTATGGGATATTAAACATGAAAAATTCACATATCTTAGATGAGAGATGCTGCCTGACTGGCAGTGAGTCAGGAGACAGACATGGAATGTAAGAAAATAAAAAAGGTACCAATAACATCATAATTTGTGGTATTTATCAGCAAGATAGCTACCATCAGCTAGCGAGCTGGGTTCATTTAAACAAAAAACAAGTCTATAAATGCAGATGCACCAGAGGTAAGCTCACTTCTTACTTACTACCCCGCAAAATAATGGACGTAGCCATTTGAGACATCTATTTTGGCATTTCGACCTTTACCAGTTTGGATTTTTGGAGCCAAAAGTGACTATATTTGGACGAGTAGTAGCGCTACAGAGGAGCAAGGTTTGGATCTGACTGAGAGCCCACAGACACTATTGGAGGACATCCTGTTACTCAAAGGGGCCGCACCCTTTACAATGCGTAACTTTAAGCCTTAATTAAACGGAAATGGATGAGTAATACAAAAATTCAACCCCGTACAGTTGGCATGAATAGGACAATTAGGTACAGAGACCAAAACTGTTTTTGTAACAGGCTGTAAACATGTTTATTTCTGCTGTAAAGTTGAACATTTTAACATGGGGGCCTATGGGAATTAAATCGCTTCTGGAGCCAGCATCAAGCGACCATTTGTGGCACTACTGTGTTTATTTTTCAGCCACCGGAGGTTTCTGTTTGAGAAAAGATGTACAATATTTTTCTCAGAAATGTAGTGGAGTGGTAAAGTTGCACAATAAGGAAACATTTAAGTACCCCAGAACTGTGCTTAGTACTTGAGTAAATGTACTCAATTACATTCTATGACTATTCAGGGCGGCCATGCTGTCAGCGGAAGCAAATCTCCAAAGATCAGTGGTCAGTGAAACAATGGCACTGTGAGTGAATGTAACAAGTGGCTGTGAATCAAATTCCAGTTTGTACAGGAAGCTGTAGAACACCAGGAAGGACACTGCCCTCGCTCTTCCTCTGCTACGTCAAAAATACACCAGCCACAGGCACCAGACGGTGCCCGATCAGGAGCCTGTTTTCACTCTTTTCTTTCTGTTAGACATTCATAGTTTCCAAAAAGGAGGAGGGTCGATGTGACATGACACGAGCTCTTTGTCGCACATGTGACCGAACGTGGCTGCTACTCTAAAGGTAGCTTGAATTTCCTCAGCATGATCATGGTGTTTAATTTTAGAGGGAGCATATGACCAAGTGGGCATAACTGATAGCTGATCACGTTATGGACTGTAGATATTCAGGGGTTTGAAGGTTTGTTGTAGGAGGAAGTGATTTTTGCAGCACTGCAATGACTCACTGAGCTATAACTAACTTCTGAATCTATGTCACAATATCAAAGTGACAGTGATTCATAAGTCACTTGACATTATTAAAAGTGCTTCTGAAAACTCAAGATTTTCTCTTGGACCTTTTAATCTGATATATGTTGTGCATTTACTGTGCAGACTGTAGCTGCTGTGTTTAAACTGTGTTGGGAAGTATATTTACCCTGACACCGTACCTGGGTACCATTTTGAAATTACTGTTTTATGCTTCTGTGTCGTTTTATATCATCACATGTCAGACAGACGGATTGCTTTTATTTCCTCTTTGGTTTGAGACACTAGCAGATATTAATGTCACTGAGTGATGTGGATGGTGTTATTATTATTATTAGTGTGTCAACACTGAGATAATACCACAGAGTCTGGTGGCAGCTACTGAAAGAAAGCATGCAATGAAGAAAGATAAAAATGTTTGCATTTGCAGTATAGCTAAATTTCCTCATCAGATCACAGATTACAGTGTAACAACTGTTTCCACTTTCCAGATTAAGACTTTACATTAAACAAATATATAATAAGATTATAAAATACCAATTATTCACATTTCAGCATTCATACTTGTGTTTTTGGTTTCTACTACAACATTTTTACATGCTTTAATGTTCAAAAAACACTTCATTTTCCTCATACTGTCGGTGCTGGAACACCTATATTCTCCCTCTGTCTGAGACGTTCTGTTTCAGCGCCTGTCTCCTTAAGGCCACCTCCTGAAAAAGCCCAGTCTGCACTGATTGGTCAGCATATCTGTGTCCTTTGTATCTCTGTGTCACTGTACCAACCATGTAGCCAAGGGAATGACTGTGACAGAGTATAGTGACAATTTCTACTTGTCTAGTCTTGTCTACTGTGGCCTCATTTAGCCACGTTTTCTGACACCGTAACATATAAATGAAAGAAAATAAGAAACATATAATATGTCCCCTTTAAAAATTTAACTAGTGTTTAGGCTTTTGACCTCTCACAAAAAAAACTTGTGTCTAGTTGGGGTCTTGTGTCACATTAGCCCCTTTTCCACCACCATTTCCAGGAACTTTTATTACCAGGAATTTATTTGGGTAAAAGAATTCCTCGTAATCTGTGTGGTTTGTGTTTTCACCGCACCTTAAAGTTCCGGAAAATTTATCCAAATCAGGCTGATGACGTAAATGATTCAGCGTGTGTCTTGTATTTGGCTCCACCAGCTTATTGGCTGGTTAGTTGCTGGTGCAGAGAGTTGGGGCTGTTTGTCTCAGCCAGCAGCTAAGTTTAAGAGTATATTAAGTGTCAAACTAAGTTAGTCTGCATACAGATTTATTAGTAACAATTCGCTATCAGCTGAACTAGCGTGCTGTCCTTGTGTAAGACATAAGATCTCTCTTCTTACTCTCTAAGGTTTAATGTCACTTACAGTAATGAGTGTAGCTGCCGTCAGCTCGAGTCACTTTCGAGTTATCTTCACTTTGTTTCCACCGCGGCCGCTCGGCTGTTCACTGGTTGCCATATTGTGTAGGCGTGCGTGTGTGGATATGTGTATGTGGAGGAGTTCAATGGTTTCAGTACCCATCAAAACACAAAGTAAAGCTTAGAAATGAAATAAAGTTTGCAGCGGCTGCCCGTACCAGGAAGTGCAGAATGCTGCAAGTGTGTGTTCCACCAATCAGCGTTCTTCAGCAAACAGCCCCGTCCCTCAAGAATTCCTGGTAATCTGAAAAGTCCTACCCCCATACTAGGTACTTTTTTCAGCGAAAGTTTGGGGTTGAGGGAAGGTTTTTTCCCTGGGTCATTTCAGTGCAAATGCGCCAAGGTTTTTCAAAATCCCGGGTAAATGAGAAAAGTTCCTGCAGTGGAAAGGGGGTTATTTTAGATGTCCATCAGTCACACCAGATACTGTTCAAGGCCCAATTGATCCCAAACTTCCCCAAAAAAGCAAAAATTAGACTCCACGAAATGTATGCAAATTTGTGTAGCAGAACTACTCATCTTATGACCCCTCAGATTAATGATTAGTGACCCTTTCAACAGGCCGGATCCCTCGGTTGGGAACCACTGGTACCAGGTCTAGCTCCACTTTAATCAGCTGCAACATTTAAAAGCTGCTGATGCATTGATCAGCAGTGTAACAAGTAATAATGTCACATATAACATATCAGTTACAGAGGGTATTTTACTGCAGCACAAGCACTTTGATACTTGACATACATTTTACTTATGTATTAGTACTTTCACTTCAGTAACTCTGCCTACTTCCTCCACCCCTGGGAGCACAGGAGCAGCTCAGCCAACAACATAAGTAATGAAACAGAAATGGGAAAGTACCATGTAATGTAGTATCTGCATTCAATCTCCATAGCTCTATAGCTGCCGAGCTGCGCTGCTGCTAAGCACAGAGGCTGGACTTCCAGCTGGAAATGTTCTATTGGGCTTTGGGCCCATTTCCTATAATCTTTGCTAATTAAAAGCAGCCCGTCCTGCTTTATTCACATGCTCTGTGCAATGGAATACCATAAATCCTTGTAAAAGGCCGAATGAGTGAGAGAAAGAAAAGGAGGGAAGCCGAGAGGGAGAGGATGAGAGAGAGAGAGGGAGCAATGATGAATAATTCTTCACCATCATCATTATTATTGTAAGAGGAGATTTATTTTGTAATTATCTTATTTTTCTCATCTTTATTGAGATAATTTGTATAATTTGATTAATGGAAACTATTCTGTCCCTTCATTTAGATAGGGAACTACATAACATGGTGCACCTTGTAATGTTAACAATGGTTATGACTGGCAGAGTGATATGTAAGACAATGAAGTGATGTTCTTGTTTTACCCACACTATACTTATTGCTGTGAGTAATCATTTTGATTTATTAGTCTCTTACTTACTGGCTCTCTAAAGCCAGAGAGGGACAATTTTGGAACACCAAGCCCAAGGTCAGCCATTGGTCCCAGTTTTAGCAGGGTGACCTGCATCATTGGCACTAGTCGGCCCTTGTCGGCTTTAATTATTTTATTTTTTGAGCCGATTCAGCATGTAAAGTCAGCGTTGGAGATGCCAGAGCCTGTCGCTGAATGACATTCGCACTTAAGCTCGGTGTACGAAAGGAGAGACCAACACAGTCTCACTCTGAAGTTGTCAAAATCCAGGAAAACTGGAAAGTGACTTGCGGCATCAGACCATGCTTTAACGTCGGCCAGTTGCCATTATAGTTTGACAGCGCTCTGCAGCGTCAGGGGGAAACGTGGCGGGACGAGAATGAAAGGTAAGGCAGTGAAAGTCAGAGGTGAAAGTCCTGACTTTCACCCAGGAGAGCGGTGTTCATGTCCTGTAAGGTTATAACACATGCATTAGTTGTTGGAGGAAAAAAAAAGTTAACTTGCATTGTTGTACTGACGTAGTGCGTTTATTTTGAAAGAGACAGTATGTAAACGGTAATTTTCCTGTGAAAACGTAAGTGTACTTGGAAGAAGACAATGCGTGTAACAGGCAGAACTTGACATCCCAGATCGTCAGCAACCAACACACCCAGGGTACCTTTCACATCGTATCTGGACATGGAAGGTCCATGAACAAACATCGATATGTGACGAGGTCGGAGTTAAAATGAATTGAGGAAAGTAAACAAACGACAAGTTGAGAGGGCGTAAGATTGAAGGCTGAAACTAAGACTAAGATGTTGTTTTTTTTTTGCCATCAAGCTCTTTGGTAGAAACAGCTTGTAATTCTTCATGTTGTTTGCCGGCACATGGTAAACATCATTTGTTCTTTCAACAACTGGTTGTGTTGTTAATGTGCTAACTGGCTAAATAGCATCTTGAATCTGTCCTGTCGGTCTGGTTTCCCTTTGTGGATGACAAATACAGTCTACCTCCTCCTGCTGCTATGGAGACTCATTTCCTCACACTGCAGCCAACAGGTAGTTGGCCTTTGGCTGTAATCTTGGCGGTGTGTTCAAGTGCAACTTTTTGGCACTGTCAGGTGATGCAGCAGTCGGCCTTCTTTGCCACTAGTTTTTTTTATGTTGTATGTGCTTTTACACTCAATACTCCACAGAGGGGATTCTTCATTTATGGGACATATTTTACTGAGAAAATGTATGTTATTATTAATTTGCTGGTAATTAGTGATACAAAAAGTGCTGGACAAACACCATCAACTAAATGTAAATCCTGTAAGTTCTCATTTCTTGATGTATTGCTTTGATATTTGCCAGTGATGAATGGATACGGGGTATTTTTAATCAGATTCCGACACAATCAAGCTTTTGGGTGCTTTTCTGTGTGTCTGAGAAATGAATAAGACCTTTCTAACAGGAAAAATATGTGCTGTTAATTAATCTTCTGGGGGTCTTTTATTAATGTTGACCGTGGATCACTGCACAGACATCAATTTACAACATCACAATGAGGAAATACTTTATTTTTTTCTAATTATTTCAGATTTTTTTGTGTTTGCTTTAATATACATAAATTGCATTGCATGTGAATGTTAATTAATTGAATCCATTTAATTAGAATTTAATCAAATGTTTGTGTAAACTCAAGCGCTTGTTTGTCAATTATGTGTCACCATATTGCATGTCATGTCTTTGCACTGATTTATTGAAGGCTAGGACGAGCCAAGTGATGCAGACAACCAATCAATAACACCATGATGTAAAGTGACCTCTGTGTCACTCCTTGCTTCTTTGCAAGGGAAACCCCTTTTCGGAGCTGTCATCAAGCTGAGCTGCTTTAAATCCCTCTGAGGCATGTTGGAATTACACAGGCATGGTTAATGAATTTAAATTTATGGTTATTTATGGCAACAACAAAAAAAAGGTTAAATGTGATCTAAAAAAAAAACACCACCCAGCTTCTTTTCCTTTTATTGTTTTTACAGGCATTTTCTAAATTTAGATTTTATGTCAGCAGTTTTCATGAGCGTGAGTCAACATGTGGACGGAGGTTACGGGAGCCAGTTTCCCTAAATAAAAGCGAGGTGCAAGTCACCCCATGAACAATGCAAAAAGATCAATAAATAATGTTTGTTGGTACGCGTGGGTGGTGGGTGAGCGTGTCAACCGTCTGTGAGAACAAAAAAAAAAAAAAAAAAGGGTCATAAATACAGAAATAGAGACAGTAGATGAAAAGGCAACACCACCCTGAAAGCATAAGTGTTTGTGTGATAATTGTGTGAGGGTTTTTTGTGTAGTACTGAGTTCGCATTTTCTCTAACAAGGGTCTGGCGTCCCCACAGCCGTCAGTGGGATCCACGCTGGGCCCTTTCGCAGTAATCAGCCAGACTGTCTTGCTCTAATTGTTTCCAGATTTGTGTGGGAGGTCAGAGCCCCGGAGTGCTGATCCTTGCCAAGTTTATAAACAGAGCAGTGTTTCCAGATGGCCACTGGCTCCAGACTGGCTAGCAGGTTGATTGGGACCAGAATAATAACAGGTGGAGAACAGACAATGAATTCCTTGACACTTTTTACCTCGCACACACTCACAGACGCACCGACACTCTCAGAACGCACAGTAACACACTTTCAATATGGTGAACAGGAGAGACTCCTGACGCCGTCTCTGTGGTTTGAGCTCAGCAACAGCCAGATCTGAGAGTAATACAGGCAGGATGTAGAGCACATTTAGCGAGCTGAGCAGAGCCTGTTTTACACATGAGAGTATAATGTAACAGTCCACAAAATCCGACCAATTTTAAGCTCATCTTGTGACACAAAAGCACAATTATTGACAGAATCTTTTTAAAAAAAAGCTGCAGACTTGACTTCTCCTTTGCGTGACATTTTGACATGTTACAGTGTCTTTTTCCTGACTTGGCCTGGTCCCAGCTTTATGAAACCTTTCCTTCTTGTGGGGAACAATGTCAGCTGTGAATTGCAAAAGACAAGATTACAAAATATGAGGTTCCTACAGGAAGCCAACTGCTTTCTTGTGTTGTTTTTGGATGCCATGTCAGATTGTGAAATCATTTTTTTGAACCTCCGAGGCATTTAATTATTTATGTTTTCACATTCTGTGATTTTTTTATATATATATATATATATATTTGTATTTTTAGGCTAAACCCCTAAAAGTCAAATAAAATGAATTCGTCGGAAATGTAAAGAAAATAAATGTGTCACATATAATCTCATTCAAATCTCTCTCTCGTTTTTCTCCCTCTTTTTAAGTTGTCACTTTTGGAAATGTTCCTGTAGCAAACTTTGTCAAAGCTGAAGGTTGACTGTTTTTCCAAGAATCGACTGCGCTCACTGTGACGTGCACACACACGTACATACACACACAGTCACACTTTCAAAGTGGAGATTTCAGCAGCTCCGGTGAAGACATTCCCACCACAATCACATCATTAGCTCCACCATGTCTCTTAATGCCTCTCTCAAGTTTTTGTTTACAGAATCCAGTCCTTCCAAGGTCTTTGTAATAGCTTGAGAGATCTGGGCTCTGGAGAACGGGGGGAGGTTTCGAGGATGTGTGTGTGGAAGGAGGGGGGAGCCTGCCTTTCATCGGTTTTGCTCTGCTACACTTGTTTGGGCCAAGGTTGGCCCCTGTTTTTCAGTAAGCGTACTCCACTCCAGATGTGCGGCGGCTCCAGAGTGGCTGCCATGTACAGTAAATCGGCATCTGAGGGCTCGTCAATCTGTGGGGTAGAGCACTGCGGTGTCGTCAGCCCCAGCCACTGGTATAAACGGAAATTTGTACTGCTGAGCTCCCATGAGGCCTTGGGGGAGGTGGAGGTGGGTGGTGTTGCAGGGGAGAAAAAAAAGGGGGCAGGGGAGGATATTTGGAAGTGAGAACTCAAAACTGAAAATGATGAGTAGCAAGGGACAGAGACTGTTAACGCGCACAAAAGGTGCAGCAAATGTCTGAGTATTCTCGTCCAAAGGGATAATGAGCTCAGTTGGCTCGGTGGCGGGACGCTAAATGAGCGGAGGAGAATGACGTCGACATGAGAATAAATGATGAGTTTCCCAGGGAAATTTATCCGCTGCTGAAAATGGAGACAAGAGTTTGAAAGCAGGTCACAGCCGGGATATTTCAACATGCTTTAAATCAAATCAACCAGCTCCAAGTAGATAAAATGATACAAGTTCATAAAAGAAGACTTTGCCTTGAAATCAAACACAAAAGGATTTTAAAGAGCTGCTGATTACAAGAAGTCGCCAGAAGCACCAAAAGCAAAATATGAATAGAGAGAATGTTAATAGCTTTAATACAACCTCACTCAGTTAATGTAAATATATGAGGCTTGAGTCATAATAAAGGCAAAGCTCTTTTCGAAGAGGACACAGAGCAGACTCTGGAGTGCCATCAGGGCAGACAGTGTTTCCCCCGCACATTCCTCCCTTTACATTTTCCCATGCTCAGAGCTCAGGCCCTGACTCAGCGCCATTATCACTGGGAACAAGTCATAGGAAAGCTGCTGATGACTTACAGAGTGAAGCCCTCATGTCCAGACGAATGTTTTAGCTCTGTCCTCGATGTGGTTTCCTCCCATCTGATGTTATTAGAGGTCAGCCATGTTTCTGTCACACTGAGCAGCCCGGGGCATGAGACAAGCCGCAGATAACGAAAGAAATTAAGTGGCTGACTGATCACTCTTTGTTTTAACCGTCACCTGTTTAAAAGCTTTATTAAGACAAGTGTGTTTACTTCAGTGAGTGGGTTATTGCCTTTTTACATGGTGCAATTTTGAGCTGTCCTTTACAAAAGCTGTGAGAGAACTATGGTGAAAGCCTTGGTCGTCAATCAGAAACAAGGGTCTCTGATCACACCACAAGACAAGTCCAGCAGCACTGTCCAAAATTTATACTCCATGAAAGGATGGAGAATACACTGCTAATGTAGGCAGATATGACTTACCAAGAAGCCCAGCTATAATATTCATTGAACAAAAAAAAAGGTTCACTTATACAAACAGATGCAGTATAGTATATATACGTAATATAAAGCAGTGGTTCCCAACTGGATCCAAAAGTGGGTCATGTGTCCGCCCTGAATGGACCACAAGTGACTCGCAAATGTGACAAGTTTGTAAAAAACACTTTATTTCTAAGTACAGTGAATTTGTGGCACAGAGCTTTTATTCTGAAGTGCCATCAGGGCCATTTCCTGCTGTAGACTGAGCGACTATTGGACAGCTACTTGACAGACACAGCAAACTAGCTCCACGATGCCTAATATCTGAAACTGTGTGGACCTTGAACTAACGACTAAGTAGAAATCTGGACCCTGGGGCTGGACCAGTTGGGAACCTCTGATATAAAAAAATCGAATGGTGGAGACAAGCCAAGTACAAGCCACATTCATCATGTGACATATGTCATTATCGTAGCATGCTACACATACTAGCACACTGCATTGTTACTAACCATTGACTTTTGGTTTCACACAGGAAAAAGAACAGTGGGCTCGTGGGTGAAAGTCTGATGTTTGCTTGACCCATCTACCTCCATTCCTGCCCACCCTTATGGTCTTTCTTGCTCTTTATACTTCTAGCTTCGTACCGCCATAAAGGGTGAGAGCGTCTGACGCTGGCGTCCACTGATGACGTGTTGATCACTTTTCTGAGGAAGCTGATTCATTAAAATTAAAGTCTTCATTGAAGAAACCCGCAAAAATGATACAGGAAGCAGTCAGCAATCAAACAAAAAGTAATGCAAATGACCCAATTAGACAACATTGTAAACAAGCTTTGCATTTTGCAGAACGGGCATTTCATGTTGCGCAGTTGCAACTGGGTCGACAGTCTCCTCGTCTTCCTCTTATGAATGTTTTGGGTACAAAAAAACACTATGGACAAAGCTTGTTTACCAGACAGTGTGATACAGACTGTAGCCAAAACCTGATTCCCATGACGTAGTGTATAGGTGCTGTTAAAGATGGCTTTATGCAGTAACCTGATTTTTTAAAGATATATGCAGGATTTTCCTTAAAAAAACAAAACACTGTATAGACTCATATAAAATAATCCCTCTCAATCACCACTTAAGACCCACTAGAAGTGTGTGGCAGTATTTATCTGCCACACACATGTTTATGTTCTTCTCTTCTTCTTATTTTGTTGTGTTCAGGGCGTTATGGGCACAGCACACAGGTGAGGTCAGGGCTTTATAAAGAAGCAGTGACTGGGTGCTAAGCAGCAGCACGCATCCAATCGTGCACACAGCGCTGAAAGAAATTGGCAATACTGTTTACAAACAGCAACCGACTATTTCTGCACAATATACCTTTAAACATCACGTCTATGAGACACCCAGCGTCCATAATAGGAGTGGAGAATTACCTAATCTCCTCAGCTAGATTTCTCCTGGAGAACGCTGATTTCTTGGCCACATAACTGGGCTTCTTATCGCCTTGCTACATGCTCATGCATCCAGTCCAACATAAACTGAAACTTTAACACCAAACTGAATATATATTGTAATGATACCCGTGTTGTTATCCTTGTGTAGGCATGCCCATATCATGACCTTTTCCTCTCCGAAAGACAGACCTACTGCCCGACCCCTGTCCCTGGTTTCCTTTGGGATCCCCCACACTCGACTTTGCCCCCCCCCCCCCTCTGCCCAGTAACGAGGCAAGGCGTCAGAGGCCTGATTATTTGCACTGACCCGGGTCTGTCTCCTCGGGGCGGCTGCCTCGGCACAGTCGCACTGGATCCCATTGACACGGTGAGAGGGAGAAGAAGGGGGGAAGAAAACAGACCCTGGCTCCAGTCAGTCGGCCCTCCTCGGCAGGTTGATGAATGTCCAGGACTTCACGATCTTTGCCACCCAAGCCAGCGGAGTCAAGCTACAATGAGTTACAGTCTCCTGGTTAGAAAACCCTCCTTGCCGCCACCACCGCCATCCACCCCCCCCCAGCTAGCCCACGAGCCCCACAGTCCCCCCAGAACCCGAGCTGGCCGGCCTCCCTCCCTCCACAAACACTGGAGGTCTATCCTTGACTGCTCCGCGCCGCACTCCTGCCACCACCTCCCTCGCCCTTTCAACTCTCGGCACTGACTGCGCCAATTCTACCCGGCAACACACACTCACAGGTCCAACCACAAGCTGGCACAGGTCACCTCAGCGTGCCATTTCATTTCACCCCTAGCTGCTTATGTCAGTTGCCTGCTGCATCGATGCACTCGTGAACCTGCCACCTGACAGCCTGAAAACATACGATGAAGTTCATTATGTAGTTCTCCCTGCAATGCAGACTACAAATAGAATATTTTGTCTTCCAGAAGGTGACGAACGCTGCCACCAGCCAAACTACACTAAATAATAAATGTGCTAAATATTTTATTGTCTTTCCTCACTCCTTACATCACGTCTCCACTGTCTGCGTACCTTGTAAATGCAAAACAGAGGTGAAAACGTGTGCTCAGGATGGCCATAAAACTGAACCGCAATGGCAGGAGGAAAACAACAGCATTGTTAAGATCGGCCTCCTGCTGCTGCAGCTAATTGTGCTCCAGTCATGGACGATTCACTGTCACAACTAGCTGGAGGCAAGTATCAACTGACTGAGAAACTCTTGCTCAAGGGTTTCTCTCGTCATTTGTGTTTGAATAATGGAGAATCAGCTGATGATAGTGGTTCTGCCAAAGGATAAATGTAATCACAGACTCATAGAGCCACTGTAATGTTCCGTGGCACTTACTGTCTCATGTGAATACAGTCTTGTAACAATAATATGTCAGCAGGCTGAAAGGTTACTGATAAACTGAAAACTAGAGAAAGAAAGAAAGAAAAAACAGTAGGAGGCATGATGAAACTACACAGAGCCGAAGTCAAATATGCCGTGCCATTAGAATTGCAATTATTTGTTATTACGGCAAAGCACACTCATTATGTTACCCTACAATTGAGACTGGCAGCACTCGAGGTAATTTGATGACGCAAAAGTCGTGGTGTGTTTGGCTGCAGAGACCGAGTCTGAGTGCTTCACGCCATTTTTCCATCTTCATCCAGAAATCTCGTCTGACCCCGTTAATCATTTGAAAATGTTCCTTCTTTTGACTCCAGTGTGTCATCATAATGTTTCTATGAGCACATTAATCTAACTATTGAAACCAAATCTAGAGTACTTACAGTAACACTGAGTCAACATTTAACCATTGGTGGAGAGTATTTCAGCACATTTACTCAAGTACTTTAATACTTTACTTAAGTATTTCCATTTTATGCTGCTTTTTTCTTCTGCTCCACTACATGTGAGAGGCACAGTGGCTCTCCACTAGCCTAGATTTATTTGATAACTTTGCAGATTTAGATTATTAATACAGAATATAATTCAGATGATGAATTATGATGTATTATTACAGATTAAACTAAGCAGTATAGAGCATTGTTAAAATTAGCTCCACCTTCACCAGCTGAGACAATAAAGTGATGAGCACATTGATGCATCACTAATTATTCTTTCATTATCCACAACCACTTACAGCCTATCTCAGCTGACCGTGGGCAAGAGGCGGGTCACACCCTGGACAAGTTGCCAGATTTTCACAGGGCTGACAGATTAGCCACTGCCGTTCAAGGTGGGAATATCACACCGATATACCGCCTCATTGTGCTGTCTATGAGGTATGATAGCAAAATAGAGGGACAGAGTGGTCTCGCTTTTAGTCTGCCAGGAGAGGTAGTTACAAAGCCGAAAAGGTGTCTGTACAAACAAAACAGTCTGCGGGATGGGATCATGGGCAACATGGCTGTATGTGTGCAACCCACCATGGGGGATTTAAAAAGCAGCTGTTAGCAGTTAGCAGCTAACTCAAAGAAAAACAGCAATCATAAATGTCTACAAACCCTAACCCTAACCCTCCGAGAGATCAGCCGTCATGGGTAAATTATTATTAGTGACATATTAATGCCATTGTTGTTGTTTATAATGTGCTGCTGATGCGTATGTTATGTGTCACACTAGAGGCTGATGCTGATATGTTATACGTCATGCCCGTCACACCTCTTTCAATTCCGCAGAGCCGCGATGCAGTGTATGATAGCACACTGATGCCACCATCGTTTGGTTCTGTGTAAAAACGCAAATGAGGCATAAAGAAGGGATTTTGTAGCAGCTCTGTAGCACGATCTCTGTTTTAAAAGGGCTATAGAGACACACCTACAGGCAATTTAGACTCACTAATTAATCTAACCTGCATGTATTTGGAGGTGGCAGTGGTAACCACTGCACCACTGTGCTGCCATCATTAATTGAAATCCAGAAAAACACTACATATGATTATGATATGGGTTATTCGAGTCCTGCCAACAGTTTTGCAGACGTCTCTTTTACAGTGGTGGTCTATGAGGAAAATGCTTTTTTGGCTGCAGAGGATTTTTTTTGCTGCAATACCGCAAGTGGCCACTGGGAAAAAATTGGAAGCAAACCTGAGCAGCATTCCTGGGGGTCTGGCTACAAGCTGTCAGTGACTTAAACAGACTGTTGATTGTCGTTAGCTAATTGACATTAAGAAAATAAAACAGATATTTTCCAGTGATACACGAGCAATGTTGGGAGAAGCATTAAGATCTTTTACCTAAATAAAAATGGTAAGACAAAAGTCTTAAATTACTGTGTCACAAGTGAAAGTCCTGCATTCAAAATTTTACTCAAGTAAAAGTAAAAAATCAGCAAAATATACCTATCAAATTTTAAGGATTATTATGGCTGTTATTTTATTGGATTATTATTACTGACGCATTAATGTAAGCAGCATTTTAATGTCATAGCTGATTGAAGTTTAAACTGTTAAATCAATACATCACATTTTCAAGGCAGACCTAGATGATATTTTAAAGAGGCTGAAATCTCAAATAAGGACTTCAATATTTACTAGGAATATAAACTAGTGTAAAATGAAGTACTGAAGTTCAAGTAAGTATAATATACAATAGAGTGTTACTCTGCAGTGTCAGTGATTGGAGTGTTTCAGCACATTCAACACCACCAAAGAGTCAAAGGACTTGTAATCAGCTGACACAGTGGCTGTCAAAGGATTCTTTGAATGGCTTTTCAAAGGAAACACTGTCCGCACACGGTTCATCCGTCTGTTCCCTTTAAACCACATCTAACTTCCGTTCAACCCCCCCACTGGTGCAGGAGACATTCCTCACAAGATGGTTGAATGGCTGCCCTGTTGCAGGTCAGCCTAGGCGGCAGCACCAGGCGATTTACAGGGTCCCTGCTGTGTGGAGCTGTGACCTGGCCTCAGAGCAGTGCTCCCAGGTGACAAATAAAACACTAGCCCTCACAGGAGCGCGGCTTCAGGCTCCACAATGCTAATTCAATACAATGCGTCTAATTGTGGCCTATTTCAGAGAGGCTAGCAAGATCCTCTGCCAGCCATTCAGAGGATTACTGCTAATTGGGAAATAAACGTGTGGTAAAAGAGTCTGGGATGAGGTAGTTAATGTGGAACCCTCTTAATGGACACTTAGAGCTTATTAGCTTCAGTCTCACAAAGCATTGTTTGATCAGAAAGGCTCCTTTATTTTCCCTTTATGGTGTTGCATCAGATCCTGTGTTTTTCTTAAAATACACTGATTGTTTTGTTAGGCACCACCAAAAGTCAGCATCAAAGACACTGTGCAGTGTAGCTGTCGAATATCAGGTCAGTTATCTTGGCAATTTCATGTCATGCATTGAAGCATAATTCATACAAAAGCATATTTCAGTAATGGTCTGTAGATATGGACTGCTCACTACCAAACCCAAAAACCAGACGGCCACAGTGCTTATCTGTGATGGCTTCATTTGATATTTTGTGGAGACGCTGACAACTGAAAGACCATTTGTTAGAGCTTGTAAACCAAAATACACTTGGATTTAAAGTGCTACTAACACTTGAGATGTATACCAATATTCCTGGATGAACTAGTCCGCACATTGCAATTAGATGCTGTTGTTGTAAAACCTTGTTAGTCAGCCAATAATTTACCTTAAATCAAGTATGTTTTGTCTAAAATATTGCCCTTAGCTACTTGTACTGTATTTTTTTAGCTGTACATTGTCTCTGCGGCTTCAATCATGTTCAAGCAAATTGTGTTAGCGTTACAGTTGAAAACTATAATTCATGATCTAATCCATCTGTATAGTTAATTTCGGTGAAAATAGAGCATGCCAGGGCTGACGTCAAAACCCAGAAGTTTAGCATCGCGCTGGTTCCCGGAAGAGAAATTGAATGTGATTTTTGCATTGTGTTTTGGATTATGTCAGAAAATAAGCTCTGTGGCTAACACAAGTTTATGATACTTACAGGTTTTGTTCAGCGAGATAATCTTCACATATGAACACCTTTCATACCGCATTTGAAGCTTAAATGCGATCGCCAGAAGTAAAAAGCTAACATTAGGCTTTAACAGACTACATGACTACTCCACGGTCGCATGACTCCTGACATCACCGCCACTAAGCTTTCAACTGATTTCGGCCGCTTTATTTTAAAAACATTGTATAATGGGGAAATCAGACTGTTTAAGCTAAATAAGAAGCTGTAATGGCGGACTGCCAGCACTCTCGCCTGTTCGGGGGTGATGACGTTTAATGTCCCTGACAGGGTTTGTAGTCGTATTGAGCAACTTGTTAGCAACCGCCTTTTTTACAACGCGTAAATGCTTCAACATTCACAAGTAGGGTATTTACTGACGTGTTTTATGTCTTGGAACAAAACCTGAAACTCACTTAAGCTTTTGTTAACCACAGACCTTATTTGAGGCATTTCGGGTTCGGGTTTACTGGCACACTCTATGGAGCTTGTGTCTGATGATACTCTACACATCAGATCGTTAAAGGAATACTTCACCTACAAAATGATCATTTGTATATCAGTTAATCACCCCATGTTATGTTGAATTCCTTAAAAAAATCAGTGTTTTTCTTGGACGCCTCCACAGTGAACGAAGAATCCAAAAACTTTGAAAATTCTTGATGAATTGAGGTAAATGGGGTCCAGGTTTAACAACAAAAAAACTATATCAAAACATCTGTTTACAAACTTTCACACAACTTGTGCAATGTAATCCAAGTCTAATTCATCCAGTCGTATGCTCAGTACGTCCCAAACACATGCATTTTTGCTAAAACCTTACGATTTAAAACCCTTCCGCATAAACAGACGAGTATCACGCACAGGCAAGCCTTTGAACTAGAGCTCAATGGAATGCACAAGCAGATTTCAGATGCACGTGCTTGCCAAGGTGCACTCCTTGTAGGCAGAAGTGTTTTAAATAGAATTTTCTCTGTTTTTTCGGGATTCTTCATTCACCGTTGAGGTGAGCGAATGTCTAGCTTGGCTTGATTTTTGTTTTGTTAATGTCTGAGGGCGAAGTGGATGGTGGGAATGACGTTCAGAGACACACTTGAAGGACTTTATTAGTCTCTAACACAGACGCTGATGACATCAGCACGCTGGCTGACTCTGTTGTCTGTGGACATTCCCATAGGAAAGTTGTAATAGAACTAGCGCTGGCTCCTAGCGGCAGTGATGTGATTGGATCCAAATCCGTGTACTTCCTCGACCAACGGCTGATTAGCTTTGCCTTACACCCACCTACACCGGAATTGCTGTTCCCCGAATTGTTGTCCGTACAACTCCAAACAAACCCGACAAATATCCACACGTTTCTTCGGTGTAGTACCCTGAGCCATGACTGACTACATTTCGAATCTACATCACAGTACCGCACACCGGTAACCTGCTCTCTGTGTTTCTGGTACGTCTCTGTTACATGTAACACACGTGCAGTACCTATGGCAACGCCGCCAAGTGGTCTGGATATCCCCGCCCATTTCTATTACAAAATGAAAGACAAATGTCCCCAGACACCCATTCCGAAGTAAGGGAGGCTGGTCACACGAGACTAGGACTTTATGAGCTTTGAGAACCACCATTTTGTTTTCTCTTCTGTCATGTTACACTTTGTACACTGTATTGATGCATTCTCTGTTACCTTTACTCTTAAAAATAGTTTTCACGGCGTGACAAGAAGGAGATGCTTCAGAGAGACAAATGCCCGAATAAATGCCTGTTGTTATTGTGAAAGGAGCAACAGGGGGTGAAGTATTCCTTTAAGAAATGTTGACTGTCCAGTTGACAGTGCCATTACTGTCCGAGCAACAGTCCATCTCATCAAGTTAAGGAAAAGTTTGAGGGCAAACCTCAATCTGTTACCCTTTGAAATATCTTAAGGCACAGATTGGTCCATTCGATAGGCAACAGAAAATGAATAGATGGATGGATGGACAATATTATGTGTAATTATTCTATCAGTAACTGAAACATGGATATTTACCATAATATTATAACTACTTTCAATCCAGTACTATGCATGAAATCATCTTGAGTTCAAGTGATTTATAGCTTCAGGTTCATGTATTTTCCAGTCTGACCCAGAGGGCATCTTGACCTAGAAATAGCTGCCCCATATGTAAAAAGAAAAAAAAAATTCTATTGCCTCCATTTTAGAGGCAATATATCTTGTTGAAATAACACCTATCTATTGTGCCCTCAATTTCAACTTTCTGACATCAAATCGAGGGCTTAGATATTTTGGGCCATCAATAAGACAGATGGTCTATGAAGCGAGACTCACTCAGAAGCGCTGCAGCATCACATTTGTTTCAGCCTGGCACAACATGGATTTCTATCTCAATTAAGGAGGCGGAAATGATCCTGAAAGCAAATTGAAATCAAGTGTTAACTGTCGGTGGGGTAAGAGGGATGCCAGAACTGGCCCCTGACCAAATATGTTGTTGTTTCAGTGGCTGATAAGATGGATTCCCACATACTCCCATTCATTCATCAACAGAAAGTTATGCCATGTTGTTGCAGTCGCAAAGTCATTCCATATTTTAAAAACAGGGGGTTTTGGCTGCCATGATGACAAATGTGCTGCGTTACAAATCAGTTGTTGCATCAGTTACTCAGATTATTCTGGAGTCTGAAAACACTGATTAGATTATGGTCAGCGTCCACGTTGCAGGAAACTTTTTAAGCTTCTTTAATTGGCAACATGCGTTTCATGATGGTATATTTTCTAAGGTCTAACTTGTCTGTTACAACGTGTTTAACACACCACACACTGAACTCATTTGCACTGCAGGAGATAGTTCATATATAACTTATTGACCTTTTACATTCATAATAAGCTGCCTCTCACTTTTACCCAAAAGGTCACAGTGGTGGTTTTGCATAATTATTCCAATTCACTAGAAGTCACATATACTTTACATTCTGATGACCGTTTTACAAAGAAAACCAGGCTGCATTTTGGTGTATTAACGCTGCAGTTTATGAAATCCAACACGGAAACATCTGAAACTTAATTTACCAAAGTCAACATTTAGTCTGTTTTCTTTATTTGTAGGTTATGTTATTGTTGCACGGTAATACAACTGTAAGCACGGGCTGCTTTGTGTGTGTTCATGTGCTGTTGTGACGCTGTGACATCCAAGACCTGTGAGTCAACTGCTGGACAACAAACTCTGTGATTAAAGTAGCTTCCAAATGCACATTATCCTTTTCACAACATCCGTATTTGCTGTTTGTTTGTCCAAAGAATTCAAACAAACAAAGCTCCTATTGATTTGAAGAGTCTGCACTGCATTACACAACAGTAACATAACCCTCGCTGACAAAGCAATGCTGTTCACTGTCATACTGACCGTTACTGGAGAATTTCCATTCCATGCAACTTCATTCTTCTTCTCCAAAACATTTTGGAAGCAGCAACTGTATTGTTTTACTTCACTACATTTATTCAATAGCTTGGGAGAGGCTCCAGCCCCCCCGCAACCCTCAAGAAGATAAGCAGTTACAGAAATGAATGAATGAAATGAGCGAATGGATAAATTAACAAATAAATGAGGAAATATTATTATAGGTTAAGACAGCAACTCCGAAATGGTCCAGCCCCTGGGGTCCAGATTTCTCCATAGTCATTATTTTAAGGGCCGCACAGTTTAACACATTAAGCGTCACACTTGTGTTTGGCCATGTTGTTGACCTAGTTTGCTGTCTCTGTTAAGTAGCTGTTGGTTTGTTACTCACTCTGCAGGGAAATGGCACCATAAAAGAAAAGAAAGAAATTCACTGTACTTAAAAATAAAGTGTGTTTTTTTACAAACTTGGCATGTTTGCAAGTCACTTTCAGGCCATTCAGAATGGACCCACGACCCGCCAGTTGGGAATCACTGGGTAAAGGTAACCAGCAGTGTATATGTAACGAGTGTGACTGAACCCAAATGCAGCACTCAGTGACAGTTGGTAATGACTTTTAAAAGCAGAAACCTGCTGACGAAGGTATTCAGGTCTTCGGGCTCAGAGCGCACACGCAGGCTCTGGGTACAGGGGTTGACAGGTAGGTGAAAGGAGGACACACACACACAGTGTGTGGTGTCTCACAGACGTCTCTGAGGTGCAGCAGGCACCTGACAAGGAACTCAAGGTCAGGGACAGAAGGCTGAGAGGCAGGTAGGGAGTGCTGGAAAGTCTTGCATGAGGTTGAAAAGCAATCTGGCACTGATGGAAAAGCAGCAGCTGCTTATATGTGTTGATGAGAAGCAGCTGCGTGCACAGGTGAGTGGAGTTGTCTTGATGAAGGGGGCGTGGCTGGCTGGCTAAGGGAGAGAAGGGGAGCAGAATGCAGGCTGTGACAATATCAAGTAATTAAAATCAGGCCCACCATTACCAGCTGCAACATTAAAACATTGAACACATTAATGCATCACTAATTATAATCCAGAAATATAATAAATGCGCAATTTTGTCAAATTTGTACTTTTTCTTTTAGTGCTTTAAATGTATTTTAATGCTCATACTTTTTCACTTTGACTTTGACTTAACTTAAGTAAACAATCTGAATACTTCTACCACCATTGATTACCTACGCTGAATTTCATACTGAGGTGAAATTAGTAGAAACCAATGGCTGCCTGTAAAGTCAGGATTAGTGTAAAGTGTACATGCAAACTCATCTGTGTTAAGGGTCAAAGTTATCAGCCAGTGTTCAGTGGACAGGAGAAAATCAACAAGGCCAATTTTATCCAATGTCACAGACAATCTTTGAACAAAGTCCTTCCCTTGTGTGACCACTGGTTATCACGTGACCAGAGTCCTGCATTTAGGTCATATGAGATGACAACAGAGCCCTGTCCCTGACAACAGAGTAAACTGTATCTGTTTATGACGACTGCGTAACGCAGCTGAGTGAAGATTTTTGCTGGCCTTTTCCCTTTTACCGCCTTCTAATAAGGCACTGTGTAATCAGTAAGTTAGCATTTACAACTGCAGATGAGATGAATTATTGTAAAAACATTTCTTAATGAGTTATTAGCATTTCCAACTGTAAACCTGGTGGCATTATTGAAGATGAGAAACCCAGAAACATTTATTAATGGATTACATTATAAATAAACTGAAAAAACAGGCATTAGTCAAAGGGATTTGCTGAAAAGTTGGCTCGTTACTGACAGATAAAACATTAAAAACTAATATATTAACCCGTAATAAAGCCACTACTTCTTAGAGACTCAATATAAATGTACTGTATTAGAAGGAGTTGCAGTGAAAGTTATTTTTTACAACTGTGTCAAAGGCCATTCATGAGGAAAAAAATGCGAGGAGGAATTGGCATTGGCATTATGATAATACAGGAGAAATGTCAGGAATAAAGTCAGAATGTCAAAACTGAAGTACAACTATCAGTATTTGTGCCAAGCATAAGGAAAAATAAATCAGGAAGAATTGGCACATATGGCTGCCTATAAAAAATGTCTCATTTAAATTAATTTGTGAAATTATACTTGAGAATCAGTTTTAGTAGCAAGGAAATGATTTCTCTTGTAGTGCATTAAAACAGTGTGGTGACTCTCTCAGAAGAAACCACCCAAACTTGGAAGAAGTGGACACATTGATGCAAACTGAAACTGGTGATGGACAGATGCAAGGATATCAATAGCTACACCTGTGTGCATTACAGAGAAGATATAGCAACACGTTCTCACCCCAAGTTATCACATATCATCTGTTTCTCAGTGGACTTTCAGGTCTACATATTAGTGCTAGGTATCCTCCTGCATCTGCTGTTGATGTTCTGGGCGCCGCAACCAATGCCAGGACGTCAACAAAAGCACATAGTTAGGTTAAGGCAGGCATGTCCAAAGTCTGGCCCGGGGGCCAGTTGTGGCCCGCAGACCAATTTTAATCGGCCCATGTTTTGACTTTCAAAATATACCATATGTGGCCCTTTACACAATAATGGTTAATCGAGCAAGATCACTTCGCATTTCTACCCTTCACCTCACAATGATAGGACTATCATACAGTTTGTAGACAGGCATTAAGTAGTAATGGTTCATTAAAAGATAAAAATGGTTGCAATTGTCTCCCTTTTTTAAAAAAAACAAACAAACAATTCATGTGAGAATCAGTTGGCCCCCAGGTATTTTCACGTTGTTTTATCTGGCCCCCATTCAAAAAAGTTTGGACACCCCTGGGTTAAGGCAACAACAGCATGTGGCAACCAATGCCAGAACGTCATAAAGGGAAAGCACATGGTTAGGATTCAGCAACGACAGCATGTGCTCAGGTTTAGAAAAAAACATCATGGTTTGGCTCTATTTTCACATGGGAAGCAAACACTGGGCTCCCAGGTGAAAGTCCGGTGTTGTTGGACCCATCCACCAGTCCTCCCTCTCGGCCTACAGGGACTATCCAGTTCCTTATATTATGTTGTTAGCAATGTTTAAAATTGATGCCGTTCTGTGGCGAATCATACCACCCTGACAGCCAGCCGTGTTATGAACTGACGCTGCCAATCCGCGAATCATACTGTTGCGACAAGTGCCGTCTGGCTGACTGGTGGCGTATATTAACACTGCTACCAGTACTGTCCAGCTGCGTTACAAACTGATGTTGCCCCACCGAGAAGGGTGGCTTCGGGCGTTAGTGTCTGACGCCGAAATCACTGACCAAATAGTGGTATTTGACGACTTTAAATGAGAACAGGCTGGGTATGTTGTGTGAGTCACAAGACATAATTTGATGGACCAGGGGAGTTGACTTCATCCTCGAAATAATATTTTAACTTCCCCCTTGACATTTAAACTTTATTTTCAACATATCAGCTTTGTTTTCGAAATGCAAAATTAAATACTCTTCTGTAAGACAATTAACTGTCACACTTATTATTATTATTATTCTTGAAATAAACTCTTTTTTTTAAGTTAACAGACTTTGCCTTGCCTCAGCTTTCAGGATTGTAAATGTATCAGGACATTAATGCTGTTCCCCACCCATAATAATCACCCACACACCATGCTCACACTGGGCGAGGACCCCCCCCCCAGTTCATCCCCCACTGAGAAGTCCCAGAGAGTCTTTTACGAGTACATCACAGAGCACTGAGTCTGTCCTGCCTTGTGTAAAACACAGAAAGTGACTTGTCATGTTTATACATCCTCTCTGGTCTAAGATTATACAGGAAGTGTTGTCGGCGTCCCATAATTGCTGGATGACATTACCTACCACACTTAACTACAATCTTGACTGTGGAGCAAATAACGTGTGTTATATATGAATTCTTGAATGTAGTCCATGTTGTTGTGTATCTGTAATCTCTCATTTAGGCTGGATGACAACATGGATTCATGGAAATGGAGAACAAAACATTCACGTGGTTATCTACAGGATTATAAATGAACTGTTCTTTGATAATCGACTGGATGACACGGGTTGTAAAACAGTCCAGAGCGGGCAGTCTCCTGGATCAAATGGGCAGGTTCTCTGCATGCTATCAGCACTGTTAACTCCGGCTGTAAACCAAACCTCCCATGAGGTCAGAGGTCAAAATGTTTGGGCTTCAGAGAGATGCCATAGCCTGAGAATGGCCAGGATTTAATATGAAGTCTGACACACAGTTACTGCTTGTGAATTAGTGACCCTAACTTCCACCCTCTGGATATTGTAGGAAGACAATACAGAGGAAGTCTAGATGTAGATCATCCAGGCATTAGACAGGTTATTATGAGGGCAAACATACCCTTATTTTTTTTGAATAATACTGTATTCAGATTTATATATAATCAATGTTTCTGACTGTTTATTCTCTTTTTGCCTGAATGTTCATTTTTCAATTTCATTTCTATTTCACTGTCCACAGGTATGATTCTCTATGGACGCCTGTCGATCCACCACATCTCAACAAATATTGGGTGGATTGCAATCATACTTTCTACAGACATTCATGAACCCTAGAAAATCCTGACCTTTTTATCTAGCGCCACCATGAGGATGACATTTTTGACTATTAATGAACAGTATCGTGCTTTGAAGCCAATTTGACACAGTAGCCAGAATGTGAAATTACAAATTCTGGGTCTGTCACGTGATACCATGGGGCCCAAAAAGACATTTCCCCATAGACTTACATTGTGAAAGAGACGTCTGTAACTCAGTTTTCACTTTTTTATTTCAAAGTTGTAAAGTTCACTCACTGCTGAGTTGTTTTCCAACTGTCATTCATATGAGCAAGCCCAAGATAAGCGAACGGGACGTGGTGTTAAAGGAAAAGCTAGTGCGCTGCTCAATGGACGTTAAAAAAAAAAAAAAATTGTTAATTTTGTACCAAGAAACGTTTTGGGGCATTATGTGACACGGAGCAACTTTCAAAGGAATGAACAGGGCCTCGCCTCCAGCGCTGTATCCAGTTACCTTTCTAGATCCACGGTGTACATGTGTGCATGTCCTCCTCTTGCGGCATCATCAGATCAAAATTTTTAATTGTCTAATACTTAGGTTAATAACTAAATATTTGCAAAACTGTCATTCCCATCAGTCTAATCTGTAATTTGTGTTTACTGCTAATTAGCAAAGGATAGCATGTTAGCATGCTAAAAAGCTAAATTAAGTAGGATGACCAAACATCCTCTTTTGCCTGGACATGTCCACTTTTCACGTCCTGTCTGGAGCGTCCGGGGGATGTTTATAAATTGATGATAATGTCCGGTTTTCCTTGTGTGTGTGTGTGTGTGTGTGTGTGTGTGTGTGTTAGAGTGCAGCACGGGCCGCATATTTCTGTCCGAACCCGACAGTCATTCTGTTTTGTTATGTCCGAAATGACTAAAGCACTGAGTTTGTGTCACACAGTTGTTATGGTTACAGGCTATTTAACAGGCCAGGCGTGTGCCGTGGGTGCTCTGCGGAGAGGGAGACCTCCGTGTTTGAGACGGGAGTGAGCGGCGGGAGGTCCGAGGCTTCCAGCGAGGGGAGAGGGAGAAATAAAACAAAATAAGATAAAATAGGAAAACTTGTCTCCCTCTTTTATTTAATTTTCAGCGTTTAATTGAGGTGGAGGCGGGCGGCGGAAGGTCCGAGACTTCCAGCGAGGGGAGAGGTAGAAACAAACAGCCAATGTGTGTGTGTGTTCTGTTCAGGTGTTGTCACATAAATAACAGTGCCCAAGCAATAAACAGGACAGACAATAGGATTTTATTTATTTTTACACTACATTTTCACTGAAAGCTGACCGAATCCGACCCGAGCCCGAATACAATTTATACATTAGTGACCAAACCCGTCGGGCTCGGATCGGGTAGCCACACTCTAGTGTGTGTATGTGTCCCTATAGGGGCCTATCTGAATTTCTGTCTTTGAGAGATATGATTTTGTAATATAACTGAATTTTCTATCCATACATATAAACTTTAAATATATTAAAATGATAAGGCATCTTTGAGTAAACTGCGAGTATCATTTAAGTAGGCTATCTCGTGGCCGGGCCGAGTGTCCTCTTTTTTGGAAATCAAAATATGGTCACCCTAAATTAAGATGGTGAACACACTGATCACTGCACATTTGCATTGTCACTGAGAGCAGAACCTGTTGTTTTTTTGTCCATTCGGTGCCTGTGTTAACAGGTAAGAGCAGCCACGCTGCCCGCGTGAACAGCGCTGCTCAGGTTCGGATTGGCTGCTGTTTAGCTGCAGCACATCGAGAGAGTTCCAGGCTTGCTGATTTTTTCCGCATGATGCGTTCAGTTCTCAGAAAAAACAGACAGTGAAAATGGTCTTTTGATAATCATACTGACATTATAATACCTTTCACTACAGATTCATAGTCTGGATCACTGACAGACATGAAGAAATATAAATACTTGTTTTACTCAACCTTTCCTGTTTCAGCTTCAAAATTAAAGCCCTCTGACAACGTTTCTGTGACCAGAATCTCTTCATTTGTTAGCACAAGGCTTTTTATTGTAAAATATTTGCATGACTGTGTTGCTGATAATGCAGTGAGTATATACAGTAGATACAGCAGCAAGCAGCTCTGCAGCAGCGCCATAGCAACAACACTGTATGTCTGTATATTAAAATTTAATATATTTAATGTTTGTTTGCCAAAAGGCTTCTTGAACTAATAACGATCGCTGCTACTGCTTTTCAAAACTAATAATTACTACAGAAAACATGCTGATGTAGATCATACACAAACAGACAACAGAATCACGCAAGTAAATACACAAGTAAATAATTTCATGCTCATAAATTATAAACAGGTGACTATAACAGTCTTCTCCTTTTGAGACAAAAGGATGGAAACAGTTTATTTTATACCTCGTAAAACCCGATGATACATTCGTTCTGACGAGTAAGAGCAAAGTCAGAGAGGTGACGTCGGATGAATGAACATCATATCACATCACCAGTGTGGAAATGTCTCTCATCTGTGGGGTGTGCGTTTGGATTAACCCTGTTCAAACAGACTGGAGCAAGTGTGTCATGTTGATCTGTGAGGCTGCACGGCAAGCTGTGCTGCTTTCAGACACACTAAGGTGAAGAGCAATTTCTTTGGTTGCATGAATTGTCAATGATCTAACAGAGTAAAAAGGATTTAAAAGACGTCAATTGGATTTCGCTGATATCATATATAAACGTCTGACAGAATAGTTTCTGGTTACAACGAGATGATCCACTGTGGCTGGCTCCACAGTGACAATAAACAGAAATAGAAGTGTAAATACTAATGAAGCAGACATAAACAATATGCCTGAGTTGTTTTATGAATACCAAGAAAGCAATTTGGGCAGTGAAAACAATAGATAACAAGCTTATAATTCATGTTCGTGAATTTAAAGGCTCCATTAAGTTAAACAGGAACTCCCTCAGACAGTTTGTTGAGAGGACAATGTTGATTTAAAGCACAATAGGTTTTTTTTCCATCTGATATACTTATATGATAAGGCAGATAGTGAAAGTGCCTTAACACAGCAGTCAAATGACTACACTTTTCTGTGCACAGCCTAATTGAAGGATACTTCAAATGATTTATTTCTTTAGAGAAAATTTCAATAACACCCAGATAAGAGACTTAAAGCACCCTCGCCTGCTTCCCCTTCTTGCTCTTCATTTGGCATGCATTTTGGCAGGCACCTCAATGCACTGCACTCCAGGGTGGTACAGATGATAAAGTGAGAGAGAGGCACAGAGGGAGAAGGACACACTCGTGGTGGTGGGGGAGGGGAAGTGGTCCGTTATCAGGAGCTGAGAGCAGCAGCCTTTACCTGAGACGTGCACCTGCTGGCTCAGTGTGTTCTCAGGGAGGACAAACCCCCCGCAACGGTACATCTGGATACACTGGGAAGTATGCAGGCCAATTACTGCAGTATTAAAGTGTTCTTGTCTGGTATCGCAGAGATTTGTCCGCACAGCACTCTGCAGTGGCACAAAGCCTAATTTTCACACATTTGGAGGTCAACCAAACTAAGCCTAAGACATCCAGCTAGATGAGCAATGAGACACTATGGAGAGATAAATCCATGGATACTTAAGAATAACCCATTTTGAATTATTACTATAGTTAAGCATTCTGGGAAGTATGAGTGTTCCCTTACCTGCCAAGCAGTAGATGATTATTACCTCTCATTGTATGCTAGGCCAAAATATGCTGCTAGGGAGCTGGTTAGCTTAGTTTAGCATAACAACTGGAAACAGGAGGAAACAGCTAGCGTGGTTCCGTCTGTAGGTTACAAAATCAACCTACCAGCACCTCTCAGGGCCTGTGTCCACATGGCGTTGTTTCCGAACGCCAGCATCTTTTGTACACCGTCTATTTTCAGGACAATACGGGGCTCTGATGACATCACCAGAGTCTGAAACTATCACAACAAAGACAGAACAACCCATCTATGGGAGCAGGGGCCTGTATCACAAAGCGAGATCAACCTTTCCTGGGTTACCCAGACCTATCCTGGGTTGACTAACCCTAACAATAGCAATCAGGATAATCGGTATCACGACACTGGATATCAACTCGGTAACTCAACCCAGGGTTGCTTTATTAAGAGCCGTGAACGCGCACGCAGCGGACCAATCACAATCATGAGAGAAGCGCAGCGTCACTGAGCGTCACTGAGCGTCCTCACAGAGCGCCGTATGTGAGGGGAAAAAAGTATTTCTCATGTGAGGATCAGAGATTAATTCTACTAAAATATGAGGAGGAGAAAAGCAACATTAGAGAAAAGGCCAACACTGTGGCAGCTGCAGGAGGAGGAAACATGCGTGGCAACGCATAACAGGATGAATAATGTTTAGCTTTAGTTTAGTTTATTTGCACATAATGTTAAAAACAGACAGTTTAAACAAAGAAAAGTGCCGGAGAGGTTAGAAGCCACTAAAAGCTTATCAAAGAAATTCCACTGTCAAAACATCAATGAAATCACATAATAGAGAAGAAAAAAAAAAAACGGGTGAAGAAAGAAGAAATAGAGGAGGAGAGAGGGAAAAATCAAAACAAAACAAGGTAGCAAATAAAATGATGTGTAGGTTAAATTACTCATCACTGGTTCAAGTAGCTACAGTACCTGTACCTGTACATCTGACACTGATCACACCCTTGAATCCCATGAAATCAATGCTGCGCAGATGAACTGCGTGTATTACAATTATCGTCTAACATCATTGCGTCTGATAAACTGGTCTTCTTTGTCATAACGTTATATATGCTACAATAAAGCTTAAAGCTGACGCCACAATTAAATCATATCAACACCAAATTGATAGTCTGAATAAAATCATCCTGATATTGAGCTGTGTTAGAAATTAACAGCTGCACAAAAATATACCTAGTGTCCCTCTTTAAAAAACAAAAAGGAAAATCCCTCAAACACCATGAAGTGTAGACATGATAGGCTACTTTCCACATTTCCAGCAGCAAAGCTGTCAATTAGGCCCATTATCTTTAACAGGGATCATTTCCTCCGACAAAACAAAATGTTGGCACTAATTAATGGTGCTATTAAGCGTTTGCAAATGATCAGTTTCTTTCTTATGAAGGGGTGGGATGAAAGTTCGACTTCTTTCCACTCCTTTTTGAACAATCTTTTCATTGTCTGTTGTTGTTGCTTTCTTTTCTTTTTTTAATGTCCAAAATAAACTTTCAAATCAAAATCAATCAAATTAATTAAACTTCCCGTCATGACTGGGCTGCATTTCTGTCAGCGGAGTCATTTTTTTCCGAACAGCTGAGTGGGTGGTGCTTTTTGAACTTGCAGGATAGCTCCGGAGCAGGATAGCCGTTCAGAGTAAGTTACCATGGTGATCTATCCTCATAAGAACTGAACCGGCTTTGTGAGACCGAAAACCCAGGGTTAACCCTGAAGTTACCTCGCTAAGACATTAATCCTGCTTCGTGATACAGGCCCCTGATTTGCTGATACTGCGTGCTGCTGTGAAGTGTTTTTCATTCATCACCTCACGCTTTGTAAGCTTGTTGTTAACTTCTGTTAATGTTGCATTATGTTAGCTACCTAGCTAACATTAGCATCAAGATATTGTTGTCATGTAAACAAAACCCATGTGTAACACATCATTTAAAAAGGAAGCGCTCCCCACTGTCTTGCCACTGCTTCTATGCTGAAGAACAGTAAATGGACTGCACTTGCATGTTGCTTTTCTAGTCTTCCCACCACTCAAAGCGCTTTTACACTTTATGTTATTCACCCATTCACACACACTGGTGGCCGAGACTATCATACAAGGTGCCACCTGCTACTCAGTAACCATTCACATGCACTCACACACCGATGGAACAGCCATCAGGAGTTTTTTGGGGCTCAGTATCTTGCCCAAAGATACTTCGACAAGTGGACCGCCAATCTTCCAATTAGCCGCCCCGAAGAACGCTATGTGGACACGCGCCCAAAAATTCACAAAATAATGCATGATATCATGTTTGTTTACTCTGTACAAACACAAACAAGTGAAGAAAAAATAATTTGTTATGTGACGGACTGTTTCTTCCGCTACCAAGAGCGGTAGCCTAACTGTGCTAGCTGCTCTGCAAATTAACATTTTTACACTTTTTTGGAGAGAAGAAACAAACAAAATATAAGCAGTGCAACATTTTGCGAAATAAGCTAATTTGCTTTCTTACCAAGAGTTAAATAACGACGATGTCTGTACGGTATAGGTGAAGCCACAAGGTACCTGTTAGCTTAGCTTAACAGTGACTGTTAAATGGGGGGGGGGGGGGGGGGGGGGGGGATTTTGTACAGATTAAATAGATTAAAAATAATGTATTAATTAGCGTAAGAGGTGCTTTAAGGCCTTTACATTTATTCGGGGTGTGACAAATTATTTGGCACAATACCGAAAAGATTTGCCTGTGAAAATTTTGCATCAAAACTATTCATACAGGCAGCGATGCAAATTTATGACAGTTGCAACATTTGTTAAATAAAGGTTTTGATGGTAATAGAGTCGCAGGCTGCAATGCAATTTTGCAACAACTACTGGGATCCTGTTTACATGGTCAGCATCTGGCAGTCTGTCTGAGGTAAGTCATATGAGCTACAAGCTATTTTATTTAGTTTCCTTTTAGCAAAATGTCCTCTCTTGAGTTCCCTCTGATAAACAGTTAAGAAGTGTATATGTCTAGGGCTTTTATTGTGAAAGGTAAGAACGGAAGGAGAGGAATATTGAAAATACTCATGAAAAAAAACATGGTGTCCCCTGGTGTGTGAAGGCCCTTAGAGGCAGACTTTGTTACCTAAGACGCCAAGCTCACTGTTCACCTCTGCTTCCTGTCTTTATGCTAAGCTATGCTGACCGGCTACCGACACCAGCTACATATTAATCATACACAAGTGAGTGTGGTATTGAACTTCTTATCTTTCTCTCGGCAAGAGAACAAAAAAGTATATTTCCCAAAATGTCAAACTATTTCTTTGAAGCAATTGTATCTCATATTAAACTTAAGGTAGCTAATCATTTGTTCACATGTCTAAATACCAAATAATGTTTCTGTTGGGACTGATTGCCCTCTTGTCCCTCCTGTGCGACTGAGCCCAAGATGAGAGCTATTGTAGGGAGCGTTAATGCAAACCAGATGTTAAACTTGTGTCCTCAAAATGAATGGGCCTATTGGGAAACCAAGTCGAGTCTCAGGGGACATTCCACTGGAGGCTAAGCTGATTGGTTCATATTGAAACAACATGGCCAAGATAAACTGGGATTTCAAGAAAGGGGGTCTCTGGACGCTGGAGTCTAAAATAAATCGTTAGGGCTAAAGGAGGAGCTTAGCTCATCCTCTAAGGAAAACAGTGAGTTTTGCAAGTGACTGACACACATGATGACTGTGGCGCCAGGCAACCTCGGTCTACGGCCCAGTTGTGGGCTGCATGGGAAGTGGAGAGCATCGGGGGCCATGCTTCTTTTGTGCTGATGTCACAAAGCTGCAGGGTATTACTTTTTCCAAATTGTTGTATTTATTTTCCCCTCACGACTTGACTGTTTTTGGCAGAGGGAAACTGGAGCTGAAATGGTCTTGTAAAGGCAAATTTAAATGCAGCTCATTTGTTTAATCTTGCATAAAGGCATCAAAGATATCATGTTTGAGTCGAGCTATGCGAATACAGCTACATCTTGATCTATTTACTTTATAACTCAATTCAGTATTATTCGGTTCAGAGGGCTGAGATAATGCACTGCAAATAATATCAGTTTGAATCAGTTTTCTTCATGTGTGCTTTTTCATCTGCTAATTATCATTTAATGCAGTTTTATCTCACAGCTTTCATATTTTCAAGATTCAAAGATTTATTTCTCACATGCACGGTCATACAGTGAAATGCTTAATTACCGTGTCCATAGACTGTGCACAGGGAAAGAAAAATTAAATGCAAGAAAATATTTAGACACTGAAAAATTAGAACATTTAAAGGAGCAGTGTGTAGGTTTTAGTGGCATCTAGCAGTGAGGACTGCAGATTACAACCAGCTGAAACTTCTCCTGTGTGCCAAGCATGAACTCCTGGTTAAGATTCCTGCAGGGTTCACTGTTTAGGAAGCTTTTACCGGGAGCCGAATTATCCGCAGAGGTCTCTTCCTCTCCAAAACAAACAAATCTGGTGATTAAAACCTGTATAAACACTGAATAAAGCAGTCTCACATTACAGATGTTTCTTTGAAGCTGTTTGGCATGTCGGACTCAGGCCGCTAGCCCAGCACCTGCTAATCTCTGCTCAACTTTTTCCCTCAACTTAAAATCCAGATGTTCAGGATGCTTTTTATCAATAGCCGAATTATCCACAGAGGTCTCTTCATCTCCAAAAAAACCAAACAGACCAGATGATTTAAATCAATAAAAACACTAAATAAAGCAGTTTCAGGTTCCAGATCTGTGTTTGTTTTCCAACACTGTTTGGCTTGTCACAGAGAGATTGCTAACTATGGTGGTTGAAGGGATAAAGTGAGTGGCCCTTGCTACAGTCAGTGTTTGGTTTGTCTGTTCTGGGCTACTGTAGAAGCATGACGGTGCAACATGGCTATCTCCATGGACAAGGACCCGCTCCCTATGTAGAAATAAACAGCTCATTCTAAGGTAATGCAAAGACAAAGACTATTATTTTCAGGTGATTTTAGACGCTTTTAAAGCTGACCTCACAATGACATTAGATTGTTAGCTGGAGACAAGACATGACTCGCCATCACAGGGCTGTAGGCTACATAGGAGTCTTAAATGTCGTCTTGTAGTAATATTGGATTCTCTGTAATGCTAACTTTTTAGCGCATTAGCTAACGTTAGCTTCGATAGCAAAATGAAACAGAGGAAACCGTTTAAGTGTCGTCCTCCTTTGTAAGATTGGCTTCCTGTGACATCATCCATCCACTGAGTAAGAACATTTTGGTAAGTGTCTACGTTTTAAAGTAACACTTGCGGTCTCGGAGAGTGAGTGACCTGACATGGTGCGTTCGTAAATTCAGTCTGACACTGTAGCTACACTAAGGGCCTGTTTATACGGTTCCGTATATTTCTGAAAACGGGTATTTATCTTTGCGTTTGCACCTATCATTTACACGTAACCAGCGTTTTTCTCGACGAAAACTGAGATTTTCAAAAATGGCTTCCAAAGTGAAAGTTTTTAAAAATATCCATTTCTATGGAGACGTGTAAACAGGATAGATGGAGATTTTGGAAAACGATGACGTTGCAACCCAGCTTGCGTATACCCATTAGGCGCCCAGGAACCACAACAACAATGGCGGATATATGCCAGGTTGTTTACGTTTTGTTAGCACTTTTCGGACTACTTACGAGCTTACAAATAAACTTAGCACTGCTGCATCAACATCACCACTACATCGGCAAACAAAGACATGTGCTGTGCCAAATATTAGTCAGTGCATAGCAGCTAACTATGCTACATAAGGTTAAAATGATTTTTTTTTTTTTAACCTTATGTTAAAAAAAAAACTTATCGGCGCTAGTGATAAATACCTTACGTTTTTATCACTAGCGCCGAGAGGAAAACAAATCACTGATATCACTCGATAACCGAACGGTACATTCAGACAGCGTTATGAATTTACAAATGGTAGCATCATCTTCCTCTATTATCAAAAACAAGCCAACAGAACTTGCTAGCTAGCACTAGCTAATGTCTGTGGAGGATTGTTTTGCCTCCAGCTAAGCCCCGCCCACCAAAGAAAGTCATTCTGTAAAATGATCTATACACTAAATAAAACATAGTTATTATATTCCATTTCTGCCAATATATCCCCCTAAACCTACACACTGGAACTTTCAAAGAGCAATACGGGCGAAAAGGTTGAGACCAGTGATGTAATGTTAAGTAGCGCTGAGAAGAATTAGATGAGTACAAGCACAGCAGCCCTTTTCACCTTGTATGACAGAGAACAAACAGGCTGTAACAGCTTGTTCTAACTCGCTCCAACAGCAGTAAGAGGATATTTTATTTCACTTTTATAAATCAGTGGGGATGTTGACTCTCATAAAAGACCATCAGTATCAGCAGTGAGGAGATAATCAGACAGCAGCCCTGTGACTGCATGGTTTTGTCAAGTGGCAGTCCAGTTGTTTGGACCTCCTGTGTGCAGCCCAGAAAGCCTGGGATAAAAAACAAAACTCCCAAGGTCACAGTAGTGGCTTTTTAATTACCATCAGCCAGTCATGGAGGTAATTGCTGGTGCCATGTCCTTCGGTGCTCTGACTTGTCAGGATTTACAAAGAAAGATCTAAAAAGAGAAGCACGCTTCCACACAATAGCTGGAAAGCAGGAGTGCGGCGGTGCTTTCCTCTGTCAGAGGGCTGGTCGGCCTGTTTTGTAAGCACTTCCATCCTGTGAAAGCCCCTGGTAGACCTCCACCTGCTAGCTCACTACTAGTCTGCTGCAAGTTCTCAGAGAGAGAAGTGAGCCAGCCTCTCCCCCTCATTTCACTGGCGCCAGCGCTCAATGGGCCCTGCACTTTGATTATTTGTGTTAACAGTTAATTTAGCACCACAGACACATGTGCCAAAGCTGGCTTCACTTCCTCATGCATCACCAACAAATGTGACTTTTATGAGTTCCTTTTCACAGGGGCACCCCCCTCTCAAGCTAAGTTCTCGCCTGTCGACTCACTCTGCGAACCCTCTATGGACTGAGTCCCCCCCCAAAACACACACACACACACACACACATACACACACACACACACACTCACACTCACCCCTGCAGACACCATCTCCTCACCTCCTCTTACCTCTCCTCTTTCCCCTCCTCCCCCATCTCATTTTCCAACCTCCCGCCTCCACTCCTCGCTTATTTCGTTGGTTCAGCCTTAATCTCTTCCACATCTTGCCTGGGAGAGTTATTTCTGGCTCCTCTGTTCCCAATGTTTGCATTATCAGGAATACATTTCATGTCAATTTATTCGTTGGTTAAATACCACAAGAGAGTCACTCTTTGGGAGATTTGAACTGCATTTGAAAAGAATGCTTATCCCCCAAAAGAGGGTCTTCTCAACGCTTTCTGATGCCTTTTTTCCATTTGGATCAGCGCTTACAAAAATAACTACTGAGGGGGAATTAAAGAAATAACAGCTTCATACAGTGAGCTCACTTAAAAAGACATTACGGACCACAAAGAATGAATACCTTATTGCATCTGATGATAAATGGCTATATCATCCCGAGGATGACCACTGTAAGTGTTTCAGATATTAAGTCAAACCTGAGAGCGTGACCTGCACTCTGTCAGTATTAGGTGACACAAAGATATAATCTGCCTTTATGAAAACCTCTACCCTCAATACCGAGCGGAGCCACAGTCTAGTGGGTAGTGGGAAAGGGAGCTCAGAGGACTTTGTCAATGCCTAGTTAGCTTCGACATTGATACTTACAGACTGGGAAAGAACAGTGCTGAGGGAGCACAAACTAGCCGCACGCCGATGAGCTCATGCCAGGACTATGCAAGCAGAAGGCCACAGGAGCCATGGAAATATTTGGACATCTATTTTGCTCCCCCGCTTGTCTGTAGTGCAATCCAGTGCATCATCTTTTGTGGTTGAGAGACACGTTTTCAAGTGGCCAGAGGCAGAACCTTAAAAGGTCGGGCCTTGCATTTTTTTTTTATTGTGTGACTGCATTTCAGCCACTCAGCAGGAGCAAATTGCAACCGCATCCCAACACCGCAGATTCTTCTTCATTAATTCTCCATCCGTGCCATGTGGTCTATCACTGCTCGAGCATTGATTCATGCGCAGTGGTCCATAATGGCACGGCCACGGTGACGGCCTGTTTTCAGTCAGACAGAAATGGTCACTGCTGGTATGATGAAGCAGTGTTGTATGTGGTGAAACTGCCTGTGGAAACATGAGAAAATCTTATGTAATTGGTTTTTCTTTAACATGAGCTCACAGGGCCTGGGTCTCTGCAGTCAGGCAGCTCGCTGAGCTCACAGAGGTGACATTAAATCTTTCATCTGGATTATATTTCATCTCTTAAGAGGTTCAACTTTCGGCTTTTAACTAACAGCAGGTGAATTATAACACTTTAAATTAAAGGGGCAGTCCACCCCAAAATCAAAAATACACATTACTCCTCTTCCCTGTAGAGCTTTTTGTCATGTCTGGATTGTTTTGTTGTTAATTGCAGAGTGTTGAAGATATCGGCCGTAGAGACGTCTGCCTTCTCTTGAATATAATGGAACTAGATGGCACTCAGCTTGTGGTGCTCTAAGCGTCAAAAAAATACATTTGAAAAACTCAACAGCAATGTCTCTTTCCAGAAATCATGACCTGGTTACTCGAGATAATCCAGAGAACTTGCTGTGAGCAGTTTCATGTAGGAACTATTTTCTTTCTACCAAACTACACCCGCCAACTGAATCACCACGCAGAAGGAAGAGTGCATCTACTCACGGATAAGAGACTTATGACAAGGCGAGATGTAAACATGGCGTCCTCCCCGACTGAGCTGCAACGTTAGCTAGTTAGCTAGCTCAGTGATGCTAGCTGCACACTTAGCACTACACTGCAAAATATTTGATTCGTGTAACAATCTTTTTTCATACTTTGGAATAAGTTATATCACTAAATTGATAGCTGTTTCACATAACACTTGCAATGATTTAAAATTACGTGACATAAAATTAGTAATTATTATTTTTAATAGCTACTAACATTTACTTGCTAGCTAACAATACTGTAGCGTGCAGTTTTGTGGATATAGAGCGTAGCTTTGAGATAAAAATAACGTCAAAAAATGTAAATAATGCAGGTGTTGTATTCAAATAAGCATTTTGAGCTAAATTATGAAGAAACTATGTATTTATTAAAAACAAAAAACACTGATTCTAGTCATTTTTTCACCACATCTGAAGCGCACTTTCCATACATCAAATGCAGTGGTGAAAGGTAACAAATTACATTTACTCAAGTACTGTTGTTCAGGACAATTTGGAAGTACTTTTACTTCACTTCTACTCGATTACAATTCAGACACAGATATTGTACCTATTTACTCCAATACATTCAATTGATCAATGTAGTTACTAATAAACAAAATATTATCAACAAGTAAAATATGATATTTTATTATAGGTTAAATTACTGAGAATATTAAGCAGTATTTTTACTCTGGGTTCTTATTCTTGTGTTAATACATTTGTACTTGATTAAAATTTTGAATACAGGAATTTTGCTTGCAGCAGTAGTTCTACACTATAGCATTGCTACTTTTACATGATCCACCCAACCTTAATGTTCTTATATCGCCATAGAACCATATTTTTTTGTTATATAAGGACTTATATGCTGCTTATAAATGCTTAATAGAGGGTTAAAATATTTCTGCTAAAGCCAACCAAATAAAGATATCACCTCCTTAAACCTGCAACGAAGCTAGAAAAAAAGCAATCTCCATTCTCATTCGCTTCACATACAAAAGGTGAGAGGATGACAAAGTCTATCCTCGGGGGAAGAGGGGGGAGAAGTCACGGGGGAGTGCTCTCAGAGACACTCGGCTGACCGGGCTTCTGCACACAGCTCCGGGATTCCCTCCTCTTCCTTCCCAGTATTGTCTCACATCCTGCAGGGCCTGGCTCTCCTGTCCACTGCAGCCATCGCTGCCACAATAGCATCAGTGGGCACCGGGCACTGAGGGGTGACCAGAGGGACACCAGCAGTCAGCCTGACAGGATGTGACACACTTCTCTCAACAATTAATGAGTACAAAAGAAGTGGATGACACAACATGACAGCTTAGCGTGGCACTTCAGGCCTTAATGGTTCGCTGAGTGGCATCTTCACACCCGGCCTTCACACTCTGAAGCAAAAATGGCCAATGATGGCAAGACGGAAATGACTTGCTAGAATGTTTAATTCAACAGGAGGTCACACTCTTGAAAAAAGTGATGCACTGATATGAGAAAATCATGAAAACACTCTCAGGCGCTCAGTGGTGGAAAGTAGCTAAGTATACTGTACATTTACTCTTGTACTGTACTTAAGTACAATTCTGAGGTTATATTTTTCTCTAGTATTTCCATTTTATGATATCATGTACTTTGACTCCTCCACATTTCAGTGGCAAATACACTTTTTACTCCACTGGATTTATCTGACAACTATTGTTATTTGTAACTTGGCAGATCAAGATTATAAAGCCACACAGCAGTATATAAAGTAGTCAATATTTGCTTCACCTCAACCAGTAACAACAAAGAATGGCCTACTGCATAATGCAGTATTATCATGTAACACTTACAGATGCCATGCTGCTGCTTAATGAGATATAATAATAAATACTTTAAAGTTTTTCATATGCAACATTGAGAACATGTAGCAAGCAACTATTTGCCATGTAAAGATATAGCAGAGTAATGGCATCCTGAACGTCATGCTCCCTGGCTGAGTGTTGTAATCCGAGCTTCTCTGTTCTATGTTGTGGTAGACGGTTCGGCTGCGCGTACGTGTTGGGGGCTATTATTGTGAACACTGTTCACCATATATAGGCATAGTATGCCAAAGTGATCTGCCATTAAACTCAACCACAGGGAGTTTTTAACCACTAATGAAAAAGCCTCAATTTAAGATGGATGTCTCTATATCAGACGGCATCACGGCCTGTTGAAGACAGACCCAGATTTGGCTTTGCTGCCACCTTCGACCTGCAGTCAGAGCTCTAACGAGTGGTGGAGAGCTCCGTGTCCAGGAGCAGCCGTTCTACTAAAGCTAGGAGCAGCTTTTCCGAGTTGCTACGCCGGTTCCAAGGGCAGCACTGTCTGTCTGTGGCGTCCTTTCCTACACTGCAGCACAGAAAAAATGTCATGTAGATGGCGCTAGCATACTCCGATGCGAAACAACATTCATGTAAAAGATGAGGGGGCGCAATCGTCCTCAGCCGTGGTATGAATCAATTGTACCTAATATGAAACAGTCTTAGTATACATGAGTCTCTGCGTGTGCATCCCATTGGCTAGCTAATCACTGTGGCTACACTGAGGTCATATAGCAGTTATCGCAGATAACACTATCCCGACCTACAGTGTTGTCACAGAAGCGTTAACACCTTTACCTCTGTCAGCACTGTTGCTGCTGTGAGCACCATTAGCTGCTAAAATGGGTGAATGACTCGCAACGCTGCAGGACTCTTTGCAGAAAAAAATATAATTTATTGCACCTTGCACAGGCTGCATAACTATTCCGATAACGAACGAGACCCCGGCATGCTAACTAGTTACGCGGCCCCGTGCTCGGTGCAATAAATTATATTTTTTTCTGCAAAGAGTCCTGCAGTGTTTGGAGTCATTCACCCTTTTTTCATCTACGACTATCGACTCAGCACCTGCCCTCCCACGGTGAGATGTGCGTGCCTTTGGTTTGATTTTTGACACCATTAGCTACTAGCCACCGTTTCAGCCGCCTCCATGTTGAGAGCCGTGTGCAGACAATCCTGGCTTGGACACTGAAGCATGGATATGCTCTGAAGGTCATATACAGCTACTTTAAGTAAGCTATATGTTTTATACCGCAGCACTTCTGCTTAAGTAAATCTAAAAAGCTTTTCCCAAAGCTCCTTGCTATCTGTAGCTATAAGGAGAATTACTGCAACATTGTCCCAAATCTTATAAAATAACAAAGAAAAGCAGCCTTGTCATTAATAATTTTAAAGCAAAGACGGTTTTCTGTCCTTGTATTTGTCAGGAAGAAGTCTGAGAACCGCAGAGACAAAACATTCAACAAACTTGTATTGATATCCTTCCTTCCCAAGTGACTTCTTTGGCCTCAGTAAATGAGCAAAAGAGCTGAATTTCTGCCTCCTCTGGCGTTTGCTGACTGTGAACAGCAGCTTTCTCAATATTAATAATAATATTACCGATGGCACCACTGAAAGAAAGGGATTAGTGCTCATACTGCTGAATGAGAAGTCACCGCTTGGCTGGTATACATGTGGGATTTGACTTGACTTTTCTTTAAACACAGCAAATGGGAAGCCAAAAATCTTTTTCATTTAAGAGCAATTAAGTGGATCCCAGAATCACTGGCTCCAGCACGCCGCCGAGGCTTTTTTTTTTTTTTTCTGGTTTTATTACCCATTTCCTCTCCCTTGCGCCAGCAGAAGGAATGCTCACTTTTCTCTCACAAAGCCACATTTCCAACGCCAGAATCACACAGGGACCACCATGATTAAGTGCAAGCCAGTGCTTCCCTAAACATGTGAGACATTATAGACCCCCCTCCTCCTCCTCAAAACACTGGAGAAGTGTTGTGTTCCAACATTTATGTGAAGTAATTAAAAACATCCACCAGTAATTTAATAGTTCTCACCAAGTAGAGACATGAAGTCTACACAGTTTTTTCACTCTGTATAAATAACCTGGAATGCAGTGAGTACACAGACAGACGATTTGCTCATTTTTTTTCTCTTCCTGCTCTTTGCAACATTTTGTAAGAAGCCCTGTTCTGTGTCGCTTTGACCCGAGACAAGGTTGTGCAGTTACAAGCGACACGCTGACTTTTAAATTCATGTTGCAGATAGCGTGATCCATACATCAAATGCTGACAGCAGATTCATATCAAAGCTTTCCTATAACTTGAGACTGTCATTCTGCACGTCTTGCAGTCTAACATCAGTGAGCATGAAAATGACCTCAAGCGCTCGCTGCAGCAGCGTATCCGAATGTGGATGGCTCTGTGAAGTGCATGTCAATAGCCCAGAGAGCCGGCAGTGCAACAGACATGTGGTTCCAATCTGTCTCTTTTCTCACAGTGAGAGGAGGCCATTCATTTATCTCACTGTAAATACAGCACTTAAACACTCAGCAGACGCACTGTTTTCAAAGCCCCCAAAAGACTGTCCGTGTGGGTAATTAGCTTAAGCAAACAGTGTTATCGTTACTGATTTTTTTTTTTTAATAATGGATAAAATATTAAGGAGTACCTCATCCTCTGCCCCACTTTCATTTTCTTAAATTCTATGAATGATTTGGATCAAAACAAGATAAAGTGAACCGGTGCTGTCCCACATGGTCAGATCTGTTTCTACCAAATCCTCAGTTAGTTATCTTGGATGTCTGTTAGACAGTAATCTGGGTGGAGAAAGCACAACTCTAACGACCCTGGGGAAGGTGAACGACTGAACAATTCTTGAGGGGAGCTAAGAAAATCTAATAATTGACAAAGGACTTTGAAGACTGGTAAGACCCAATTTTGCTTGCTTCTCAACACCTAAAGCTGCACTAATCAACATGTTTTATTAATTAATAACTATGTTAAATGTGAATAAACTAAGTGTGTTGAACCCAGAGAGAGGAAGCTACATTTTCCAACAGCTGTACAGAGCTTAGTTTGAGCTGCAGCAAAATAGCTCTGATCAACCTGCCGTCTACAACCCTCTCAGCAACATACGGCAGGCAGACACAGTTTGTGGCTAGCTGGTGAACATAGCAGAGCATTTAGCAGCTAAAGAGCCACATGTTTCCCTCAGGAGCTGGTTGAGACCAAAACAGAGCTAATAAAGAATGAATACTGGACCTACATCAGCCAGGTGGCCAGAAATGGGACTCCAAATAGAGCGACAACCTCAGAGGGGTGAAAGATGAAGCCATCGCCAAAGTGCCTCTGACTGTAGTTCCTCAAATGGCCACTTGAGGCTGACGACAGAGGCAAGTCTAGACACATAGACCCTCCATGTTAAAATGTCCAATTTTACAGCAGAGATAACCATCTTTAAAGCCTGATACAAAAAACTGTTTTTGTTTCTATGTCCGCGTTCGTTATTAAGGCTTAAAGTTAAGCAAATTTGAAGGCGTTGATTTACAGGCTGTCTACGAGGCATCGCAACCTCTGGCTCCTTAACAAAGCAAGATGGCGACAACCAAAATGCCAAATTTGAGGCTTTCACACGGGAGTCCACAAACCAGTGGGTGACATCACCGTCGCTACATCCATCATTTCATACAGTCTATGCTCAAAATTAGTGCTCATGTTGCTCCATGTCTGCTGGATATTATATAGACAACTGTTTGCTTGATGAACTTTATAAAGTCATACTAATATCGTGATGTTGTGTGATTAGAGCCTGTCGCAAGCAATCTATTAATGCAAGTTTAAAGACCAACTACACATCACTCCAAACAACATAGTCAGAGGAGTTGCTGAGTTTAAATCCGAGAGCACATTTTAGCAAACAGTGACACCAACAGCTCGGATGGCTTCCAAGGGTATGTATATAATATACGTATTTGGAATTGACCTTTTCCAATATGCATTTTCTTTTCACAACACGACACAAACACCACAATCAACAGCTGGCATCGGATAGTAATATAACATCGGCGCGACATTGAGCTCTTGCGTCGGCCAGACTTAAAATTTTGGGTGGAATAAAACTCAGGTTGACAATATTTTCAGTGTCTAACAATGTTACGTTTTGCAGATGTTGAGTTTTTTTCTCCAAACCTTAAAACTAAAAGTAGTTATTCTACATCAAGATGACGTTAGCATGAGATATTTGGAAGACATTGGATGTTGGTTACCTTACAGCACAAGTTAACCAACAAAATATCAATGTCGTCTATCGTCCTTATCTTTACGTCAAATTAACGTTAGCATTAGAAATTTGGTCACACGACGTCACAACCTAAATTAAACCAAATGTCGTCTAGCGCCCCCGGTGGCCAGCTGGGACAGCTCAACAAAATACACTAAGCCCAATGCACAAATACAGGAACAACACAAAGCAGAAAAGAACACCACTCAACACTCTGAGGGAGGGGAGGGAAAGGTTCAGGGAAACTATAATGTTTAAATACAAAATTTTGTTTTAATTAGAAGCAGAAATGCTTCCAGAATTTAAGCCAATACATATCTTTACTGAGCCCTGTGTGGAGTATTTAAGTCTTTCAAGCCTGAGATGCTGGTTACCAAAAATAGAGCAGTAAAATTACAGTTCAGTGAAACACATCATATTTAACAGCAGAGTATCTTGCAGACCTGTATCTTGTATGATTGTGGGGAATTCATGCCCATCAAACTAAAGACTTAGTTCGTACCACAATTTTAAAAATAGATTGTCACATTCTGGTTCACGGGAAACGATTAATAATTTGTATGTCGCTTTTTTATCATTAATTTTGGGGTGTTCAAATTAGAGTGATATTATTGCTGCCAGCATCTTTCCTATCCTTACACGAATACATACCAAAAAGGAAACTTGTGTGTTGGCCTTTATGTCAACTAAATATTTTGACATATCCAGCTTTATTTCTAATCTGAAGCCACAGACTATACGAGCTCTCCTCTCTGTAAAAGTTGTAGTGGAAGTTCTGACAAGGACTTAAAGAATGGCAACAAATGTGGTTTCTCAGGAAGACAGACACATTCTCCCTTTAGTGGCCATAAAGAAGACAAAGCTTTTTACAGTATCAACAGACGCAAGACGTGACCTTTTGCCCCAAAGGGCCAAAAGGTGAGAGCTCTGGGAGCGGAGGCCTGGTTTCAGCAGTCTGCCGGCAGACGAGACGTATGTCCTCCGCACCGCATTCCTTCCCATCTTAGATCACTGAACAGCTCTCTCCGGCTTTCTGCCTTCAGTCCCTTCCAACCCAAAGCAATATAAGTCTTTATTTTTGCCTGGATGGCACCTTATAAACGAACCAAAATAAACCGGGTGGTACAAGAGTAATAAGCTCAGCGAGCTTCCAGTGCGGCTTCAGCTGGAGCTTTTGTGCAGGTGCATGAGTTTGAAATTCAGATTAGTCTGATGGGGCTGGAGGTTAAATAGTCAAGGAAGGATTTCCTACTTCCATTCAAATGAGATTCTCAAAAAAAAAGAGAAGCCATCGTGAGAAAAGGTTCAGAGAAGTCTGCTCTGGAAATACATGTGGTGAATAAAGGAATAAGCCCTATGTAACCTGCGGCTGTGCCTTTTATATTTGGGGATGACTGTGCTGCTGAGTGAACTGGCTGCAACACAAGCCACTTCTGATTTCATATTCATGACTTCCGAGAGGAGTGGGGGAAAAATAAACAAAACAACCAGCAAGTAAGGAGGGTATAGCTGATGGAAGCAAGGCCCGTATACTAACTGTCACATCCAGAAAGTCAGATCTCATCTTGCTCAGAGTATTGAGGAAGAGCGAGGTCATCCTCCGCAGCAAACACTGACTCATCTCACACCCACACGCAAGCACACAAATTGAAATAAGAAATCTTGCTTGCACTCAGAGATCTAATGGCTTCATAGTACAAACGCTGCCTTAGTTATCGAGCAATGTGCACAACCTCAATAGCCCCGTGAGGACACACAGGGACACCAGCTAAGAGCCTTTGGAACAGTGGCCTACAAACGGCCGGGCTCTACTTCCCTAAAGCAAACTGCAAAACACGTCACTTTTCTAAAGGAATAATGACAGCATGAACAAATGGAGCCTGGAAGCATCACAGTGGCCCTGCCTTTTCAGACAAGTCATGTCCTCTAAACAGAAGCCCCTTCACACAGCCCTGCCAAGGACATACATGAGTGTAGAGCGCCCTCTAGGGGACGGGACTCTGAGCTGATTGGACAAGAGCAGTCAAGCATACCAGTGCAGCCAGACACATCAAAGCTCACCCTATGCAAATGTAGCTTGAAAATAGAAATAGTTAACAAATGTGACTTTTGATATGCAAATGCTGCACAAATTCACAATCCAAGCATGTTTTCTTTCTGTTTATATGTCTTTTGTCATGCAAATGTATCATTTATATTCATATAAAGTGAAACACTGAGACAAGATGCCTTTGTGGTTCATCTTTTATGTGAGTCAGCTGTCTTGAGATTAAGTAAACAGTATGTGACCCCGGTAAAGATCTTGTTTCAGGGGGCATTTTTGAATCATCAGAAAAGGCAGAGTTCTTGCCATGCCGCAGTGACAAGTGTTGTGGTGCGGAGTCAATGTGGCCGACAGACGTGTGCTCATCTCAGCCCGGAGAGAAGACAAGCTGCCCGGAGTCGGGCTCTGCTGCAGCGAGGGAGATATATGTCCAGGAGGTCACGCAGGTCGAACGTGGAAGCCACCGCAGTTCATCATTTTTAGATGTCACACACTGTCTTGGAGCCTTGAATGCTTTTGAGGATAGAGTTGTGCTTGTTTACAAAGAGGGCCAAGCAGCTTTCAAAATTCATCATCCATCATAAAAGGTACCCGATATATTACGTCAGTGTCACAAGCTCTGGGTGGAAGACAAAAAAATCGGATGATTTGACTGATGGTACATCAGCGTGTTGCGGCTGGACCATCAAATATTAATCCTTCCAAAATAAGTTGAGTCTGGTGCCAGTGGATAATGAGAATGTAAATTGCCAGAAATCCCCCCAAAATACACTATTAACCCTCCCTCACAGACCCAACTACTTTCCCAGGCCATCACCGGAACAAAGAATGTTGTCGTGCTCAATTTTCCTGGTAAATAGGGTTTTAAAAATTTACATTCAAAGACGCTTCCGCAACTTAATGTTTAGCAACAAACAATTATTCTAAACAGATAAACAAACCGAGTGTACTAAATACAGAAGATTACACCATCTGCACTGAATTCCCTTTAAATGCCCATTTGGTTAATTAAACTTTGTGAGTAATCAAACAGCTGAAAAGCAACAAAAGGTCACATTCTCAGAGGGAACAGTACCCCGGCTTCTCACTCCCACACTGGATATCTACTACCAAATACTGTGCAGCGTTCACGGACTAAAACAAGAAGAAGAATGCACAGCATAACAAGGTTTGGATTGTCGATCAATCATAAAGGAACAGGCTTGTTCGTCTAATAAATATGCCACTTAAATGAGAACTGCGGTGTAAAATAAATGGCGTTTTGATTATATTATTCTAATGAGCACAAGTCACATATCAAATATCCACAGTGTGTTGTCACCCGGCAGTTTCATCAACCTGGTTTCCATTACATGGCCCAACAGGGACAGTGAGAGCTCCCTCTCAACATAATGCATGGCTCACGCATGCAGTTGCCAACAGAAGTCAACTTGTCATCTGAGGCCCTCTTGTGTGGAAAAGTGGCAAATGTTGGTGCGGCTGTGGGAGTCAAATAAAACTTCAACCTTTGAGTTTGTTTTTTGTATTGTTTTTTTTTGTTTTTTTTCGCAGACAGTGATTTTAATTTCAGAAAATCACAAGTTCATACACCTGCCATTTTCACTAGAAGTTAAATGCAAGGGTTTCAGAACAGAACAGGCTTCAACGTCTGTTACATGTCAAAGAGCTGCAGAACAGAAACATATTGGTATCGTGTCAAATACAGATATATATATATTTATATATATATATATATTTATAAAAAAAATCTTTCTTACCTTGTGACACTACTTTTAGACTACAGCCACAGCTCAATATTTAGTCAACTGCATGATATTTTTTAATGAACCTGCTAAATTTGACTAACAAACTCAAAAATGTGGCTTCTCTTTGACTAGGTATTAGTTACAGAACATGCCTTCATACACACATCTTGCCGTTTACTTCTGTGATCAGTCATTTGAACTTAAAACTACTGGGGCTCTTGTACAGCCTCTGCGTGGCGTCATGCTTCCCTCTTCGAGCCCACTCAAGCTGGAACACGTCGAACATAAAAGTCATTGTCAAAGTAACTTTATTAAAGGCGGGTAACTGTGGTCTTGTAGTCTTTTAACTATCTATTCAGTGCTTGACTGCAGGGACATTTTCTTTTTGAATGAGCTATGTAATAAAGTCCAATCTTGCTCTTGCAGACGATACTGTTGATGTGTGAAGTGAGCCTCTTGATGATTTTACACGATATTTCTAAGAGAGTAAGGTTTAAGACAGAGGGTCGAAACAATCCATTGCGATTAAGTGCTGTAGGTTTGTCCTTCTGGTGGTTGTGGAAGCTTCATATTATCTTTGGACATCATTAGACGCCTTAACTCTTGAAGAACAATTTTAATGCTATAAGAATTCTGCCATTTTGCTAAACATGGTATGCTACGTGAATCCACCTGTGAGAGGAGACAAAACAGAAAACAGCGAATCAGTCATTGTGACAGGGCGGCTGACAGTGAGTTATCACATCTGAGCGTCGCGAAACTGCAACGTGAAAGAATTCCTGAGTGATAAGACTGAGCAGCGGTCATACATAACCTTGTCAGACTTGCGATGACACTTACCATCCCGTTGGAATTATTTATCCCATTCATGCTAATTTTTGTTACAAATCTAACAGTCGGGGCTGCCTCTGGGTATCTAGATCCACATTCCAGTTTCAGACTGTATATCCTGTTCTCATAATTGGTCTGAAAAAGAAACAAAGACGATGCAATTAACAAATTAACATTGATCACAGCGTCTGTAATAGTTGACAGTGTCTGCATTGGAATCCACAGGCTGAGTTTGCTCTGCTTACTCTTGCTGGTCCAATGATCATGCCTGTCCACCGTGTGAGAGTCATGTCTTCGTCATCCTCGAGGCCCCAGCTGACTGTGCCGTCGCCTTCGCCCTTCTGCCCTTCTTCAAGCTCCTCCAACAAGCGAAAATTGCGTGGAACTCTAACTCCTGAAATAATGATTAAAAACAAAAAGAGTCTGAATTACATCAATTTACAAGGTGTTTGCAGGATTTATACATACATTACAAAAGTACTGCCTCTCGATTGTCACTTGCGGCCCACTGGAAGCGTGTGGGTGTGTATTTATCTGCAAAGACTCTGCCCTCTCTGCCTGTATTTTCTTATTATTTTGCTATGTTAATGACGTTCCTGGGCACAGCGAGCAGGCGATGTCAGGACTTTATAAAAAGGTAGTGACCAGGTGTCGAGAGGAAGAGGAAACTACAAAAATTGCGGACACAGCACTGAAGAAAATTGGCCGATTGATGCCGATGTTAACACTTATATTTTCATCACTAATAAAATGCAGGGAATATGGTGTTTTACTTAGAAATGATGTCCTTGTGTTACTTTTTGCACTATAACCTACCTCTGTTAAACTGGCAATAATAAGAACAACTCTGGTACTGTGAACATACATGTCAATGTCTTAATTCATATAGACTTTGTATGATTATTTTATTTCCCAGAGGTTTACTGCCTTTTTGCACATCATATTTTTGATTTGTGTTCAAATTGTTCATATGCTGCTTGTTCCACACAATTTCTGATAATAAAAGTATCTGAAAATAGTAAAATGTTCTTCCTTCAATTTATATCTTTGTAACGAGTGTTTGAACTATATTTAAGTCATCAAAAGCAGGTATTTCGGGGGTTTTTAAATTGAAAAACATAAAAATTTAATCGGCCGATATATCGGGTTTTTTTTTTTTAATTCCATAATATCGGAATCGGCCCCAAAAAATCCATATCAGTCAGGCCCTAGTTTAAAACATATGTCTGATATTGTATATTTTTCTTACTGTTGACATATTCCACAAAAAGACCAAAACCAACTATTAACTGACCCTAACAACAAGTGTTGTGTGGAGCCAAAGCCTGATAAACTGGTGGCTTATAACTCTGCACCATAGACCTCCATTGTTGTTTAAAAATATATAGATATGTTAAAAACATCAGTGAGCCACATTGTGGGTGACATTGATGGTTCCAGTTCAAATGTGAGGACTTTTACGCATCTGAAATTGTATTAACACCATTATATTCAGGCTTTGGTTGCTTTGACCAAACAAGCAATTTTAAGATTTCACGATGGAAGACTGTGACGGGCACTATTTTTTCCTATTTTGACTTTCTATAGACCAAAAGTTTCATTGATTAAAGGAAAAAGTGATTTGCAGATCAATCAATACAGTAAATAAAGCTGTAACTACTTTGACAATTAATTGTTGCATTAAATTATCAAGGAAAAATCTGTTATATCTTTTTAGTTTAGACTGATAAAACAATTTTATGACAAAATTGTGACATTGAGAAGTTATGACAGAATGTTTTTGTAATTCATTAACAATCATCAGCTCCAGACCTAGTTGTAAACATTTACTCGCAGCCATAAACAGTTTTAAATTGACAGTCTTCCTCTGAAATAGAGCCGCCACATCATTATCAAAGTGTTTTGTCACTGTCGGTGCTCCAACTGTGCATCCTTTCATGAACGCTGATGCAGACACTCATTCCTCTTTCCGATCATAAAAAAGCAATGCATTCAAATGAGTGAGAGTGTTAAACGTGTGCAAGACGAGACTGGTTGATACAAGAAATGACTCAATAGATTGATACGCGACACACACGTGGCCACAGCGCACATCACATCCTGCTCTACCTGCTGTGGAGCTGCATCTAATTTGATACCTTTGTTCACAGGACATTTATTTAGGATATGTGATGCTGGTGAACATTTAAGGCTAATATAAAAAGTGCATTCTTGTTAACTGTTTGGAAACAGTCATGCAATTTGGAGCACATGCAAACTACACTGCAGGTTTTTTATAAACGATTCAAACATATAGTCGTCTTATGGCCAACATTTTAACAGCTGACTTGATAAGTAACATCATTCAAAACCAGTCAGTCAGAGCGCGAAGCTACTGGGAAAATGTTCTCAGAAAACGGTTCAGACGTTGGCATTAAACACACAGTCTGACAAGCACTCACAGCGATCTAAATGATGAACCACTTACAGCTCATGACTGGAGGAGTGGTAGAGGTTGAGGGGACAGCACTTAAGTAAAACTACTGCTATTCATAATCACGTTGAAGACAAATTCACAGAAGGGGAAGTGAAAGGAGCGTTTTAAGAAGGCCCCGTGACTGAGGCAGAGGACACGATGAAAATTCAAATTTTCCCTTCCGTTTTACGGAATTGGTTTTACCTCCAATCTCAAACGACATTCATCACAGTAAGCTTTCACAAACCTCTTTTTAAAATCAATATTTCACATCTGGTGTGCAGTGGCCACAATGAAGGATTGACTCTTAAGTGGCTCTCAACAAAAAGTTGTCCCAAGATTTCGGTCCGTTATCAACATTAAAACACCAGTAAAGGGAGCAATGTTAGCAGCTAATTTTAGCTCACCACAGCAGTACTGCTATCAGCATATATGTCAGCTGCTAAGTAACAAGAAACTGCAGTACAGAAATGCTTAGGATACTTGGGCCGCATCTATCTAACAATCGGCCTGTTAACATGATCAGTTAGCCTGCTCATCAGTTTCTCAGCTAATCGAATAATTGTGTGGCCTTTAATAAGGTCCAAAAACAGTGACGAATTTCCTAGAGCCCAAAATAACATCGGCAAATTGCTTTTTTGTGCGAAACTCAAATACCAATTGTCTTAATGTGATGTAAGACAGAAAAAGCAGCTCACATTTGAGAAGCTGGAACCCTCAAATGTGCTGTGTTTTTGCTTTACAAATGACAATCACTTGATCGACATAAAAACACTTGCCCATTTATTTTCTGTCCATGAACTAATCATTCATAACGATATCAAAATGTCCAGTAAAGTTTGCTATTAAATATCATACTGCTAATGTAGTGTTTTTCAAAGTGTACGTGGTCTTGGTTACATCTCCTCAATAATCAAATTTTAGAGGATCCTTATTCTAATCACTTTTTAAACTTGCAAATATCTATATTGGTATAAAAGCAAAGTAGCTGCACATTTCAAGGAAATTAATATCTCACAGAATCAAGTTGCTGATCTTGTGTGTATCAATTAATGTGCAAATTTGCTTTGTAGAGGCCACTACTGTCCTACACAATAAAAATCAGTGTGGTCAGGATCAGCCTCAGTCTGTGCCTCTCATGTATGTTCATTTCTGACTGGTTTAATTTTCATTTTCCTCCATTACTGTGGTTGTCCTAGCCTTTCCTGTCCTCTTTGGGTCCTTAAAATTGTTATTAATAGGAATGCAATGCTGATTTTCCTGCAAAAATATCTGAAACAAATGCAAATGACGTTCAATGGGGACAAAGTATTAATATTTCAATCGAAGTAGTAACACAAAAGAGGCAGAGATTTGGGGTATGTCAGGAATATTAGCATAATACTGACAGTCTCAAAGCACAAGGTGCAGGTTACTAAAAATCTAAATAATAATCACATTAAAAGAGATATGATTGTTTTTTTTTAAGGTGTCTCTATGCTCCTGAATCAGCAGCAGGTCGCGCCAACTTAATCTAAGGTAACAGTAGTTTCGTTTATGAAGTTACTTCCCGTTAAAACTATTTGTAATTACATACCGGTGTGGTATAGCTAAACTGACACAGAAGAAACTCATTTAACCCCAATAAAAAATGTAATCTTATCAATATTTGTTTTGTTATTCAATAATTATCAAAGAGTTTATTTCCTAAGTTTGACAACAACGCTTCCTGCTGACTGCTAAAGCAGGCACCGGCTCCGACTACTTGCTGAAACAAAGTGTGCCAACTACAGCGTAACGTTTCAACCATCTGCTTCCTCTCCGTACCCTTCACTCGACAATAGGCAAACCTCTACCTTATTAAAAGACCCCTGGTTATTTCCTGCATCTATGCCTAGAGTTTAACAGTGGAAACCATATTAAAATTTGATAATAACGCTGGCAAGTGAAGTGCTGATCAAAGCAGCAGCAGCAGCAGCAGGACTGGTCCCTTCATTAAAATGTTACCGTCCCGTTATGTTGTTACTATATGAGGTGTGTCACAGGCAAGCTATCAAAATTTCCACGTTAAAATTGTCGCTGTTAAAATTATTGCAGCTTAACGGCTGTCGGGCCACTCAAATGACTTCAGCCCCGATAGATGATGAGAATAATTACGTTTATTATGATCAATAAGTAGCTAGTAGCATAACGGGATCAAGACTGCCTCGCGGTGTTGGAATATTCTAGTGGCTAGGTTAGCTTAGCTAGCTAGCACTGTCTGCGGTTGTTTACAATCCCCATTTTAACACAAATTTACACACCTTATTAAACATCTATATCGCGTTATATAATATGTGGGGTTTTCCTTTATAACACACAAAACAAATTCTTCCTATTTGGATGCTTATTTCAAAACACCTTGAGCTATTTTAGCTAACTCACGGGGCAAGCTATCCGCTCGCGTACGCTACGTTAGCCAACAGAGTGGCTCCGTGAAATAGATGGCACCCGTGAAGATCATTGCTCTACCGAGAGCAGATATATAAATGAACCGGCTACAATTAAGAGCGATTTTATCAAACACACGTAAGTTAGCAAGTTGCCACGTTAGGTGGCTGAGATGACAGAGCGGCCGCGGCTTCGCCCACACTTTGTGTCGCTGTGGATGTTTAGTTTGAAGGCACACAAACCTGAGGTCGCCATCTTCTTCTGCCGAGTCCAGAAGCACATAGAGCTGTGACATCACAGCCGTTGGAACCGACGGCAACAGCACACCGGTAGATAACGGCACTGCAAGCTGCCGTGTCCACACACACACACACACACACTGGTTACTGTTCTGTCAGGGTCAGTCTGAAATACAGTAATTCAACTACTGTCAACTTGAGCTGACTTTTAGCCTTTTGAACCCTGATGTTTCCATTAAATGTCCATTAAAGCAGCACGTGACTGACCTGATGCAGTCTGTACAGAGAAGATAAAACACACTCAGGGATCCAGGGACAGTTTATCATACTTTTATCTATGTCTGTTTTATACCAACTACCGTCATTATTTCCATATTTATCCCCATTAGTTTTGCCAGTCTCTTCCTACAACACCTAAAAATAGGTTTGGTGTTTCTCTTCACATGCCCCACCAGCTATTTAAATGTTTTTAGGTAGGCCTATATGCCTATTATGAACAAAAATCTTAATGCAACACTTTTGTTTTTGCTCCCAGTTTTCACAGGTTTAAATTTGAGATCTATGACTTTTTTACAATTTTTTTTTTTTTTGCGCTCCCATTTTTCATAGATTTGTGTTAAAGATCTGAGACTTGTTTTGTGCAAACAAACGACTTGATTTTCTTAAAATGTTGTGCTCAAATCTGTTGTTAGTGAGCACTTCTCATTTTCCAAGACAATCCCTGCACCTGACAGATGTGGCATACCAGCGTGCTGATTAAACAGCGTCATGACAGTAAAAGTGTTTGATCACTCAACACAATGCAACAGGTGTGGCAAATTTTGAAGGAGTGTGTCATTGGCATGCTGACTGCTGGTGTGTCCACCTGTGATTTGAAGTTTCATTTTACTACCATAACTTTCCAATGTCTGTGAATTTGGCAGTACATCCAACCAGCTGCACAACCACACAAGTCAGTTAAGATGACAAACTGTTGTCAGGTCAAGACCCTGGTGAGGACAATGATTATGCAGATGAGCTTCCCTGAGATGGTTTTTGACAATTTGTGCAATGGTGTATGTGTTTCTTTGTGTCCTGGTGGCTGGTCTCAGAAGATCTTGCATGTGAAGACGCTGGATGTGGAGGTCCTGAGCTGGTCTGTGGGCTTGAGACCAGTTGGATGTACTGCCAAATTCACGGAAGCAACATTAGAGATGGCATATGGTAGTGAAATAAATACTCAGATCACAGGCAACAGCTCTTGTGGACACTCCTGCAGTCAGCTGCCAGTGGCACACTCCCTCATAACTTGTGACATCTGTAGCATTGTGTTGTTTGATCAAACTGCACATTTCAGAGTGGCCTTTTATTGTGACCATCCCAAGGCACACCTGTGCAGTAATCATGCGGTTTAATCAGCACGCCACACCTGTCAGGTGGATGGATTCTCGGACAAGGGAGAAGTGCTCACAGATTAGGTATTGAATGCAAACCTCTGAAAAATGGGAGCAAAATTTGGTCAGTGTACATATATAATAGTGTTTACCAAGTTTGTCTATAAAAGATTAAAATAGCCTGACATGTGCACTGTATTTTGTGCTTGTCAGCATTTCCAAATAAAAACATTTAAGGAGAAGTTATATCACTGGCAGCTCAAACTGACTTTTAGCCTCCCTTAAATTTCCACTTTTGCAGCTTTAAAGTCAACAAAGTGTGCTGTACTTTTTATGACATATGCAATTCACTTTTACACCATTTTATCAAGTATATTTGACTCCTGTCTTAACAGCTGCACAATTCTACTAAATGGAAATTTCAGGCTTACATGTGCAAACTCTTCTGCCCTCATCGTTGATAATTCCATTTGATTAATAGTGCAGCCTATAAAAACATTAAGTGTAAACATCACATAGCTTCAGTTAAGAGCTGGAACAACCTGGAGCAGATTATCATACCGTATATATGATACTGCCAGAGTGGAGATTAATTTCATTTCCACGACTTCTATGATACTCAGGGGAAAATATAATGGCAACACTGGAATTTAATTCAAGTTAACACTACGGTATAAAAAACTTTCCAAGTATATTCAGTGAGCAACATTTTATTTTTCCCTCTATAAACAAGTAGTCAATGCAGCTACAAGGAACTCAACTCCGTGGAAATATTAAGTGACTTGACTCAGTCATAAAGCACAAGTTGAAAGAAGCTTTTACCATGACACAGAAAACACAAACAGCAACATTACTAGAAAACAGGTAACAAATGAAATACAAGCTCTTTTAAATATTAGCTCTATGTCTTTTGTTTTCTTCTTTTTTTAAATCACAACAGGACACCAAAGTCTGAGCGAGTCATGCGGTTACTCTGAATCGCGTCTCTAAATTGCCAGGATATTCAAACATCTAATACGGCCAGAAAAACATATGGTGGTTCAATTACACAAAATATTTTTACAGCACCAGAAAAAGAGGTTGACACAGGATAGGATTTAAAATTAAGGTCTGTACATAATTGCAGGGTGCGCCTTATGCGAGGAGACGAACAGTCTTCCCAGTGACCGTCAAGTAATCCTCGTCAGCCAGGGCTCGGAGTGCCTCGTCGAACAGCTCCTTAGTGATCGCCTGAAAGAAGTCACAGAGAGGAAGTCGTTACAGGAAGTAGTGGTGTTGTTGATAAAAATAGACCATGTATAATTTAAGAAAACAACTACTTGGTGGAAAAGTTAATCGCAATTATTTCCATAGCTCTATAGAGATTTTCATTTAATTCAATTACCAGTGTTGTAAACTGGCAGGCCGATACCTAACGAAGCAAGACGGTATCTTACATCAATTTTTTTGGACTAGAACTCAAAGAACTTTGCTCTGGTTCAACCAAATTCGAAACATAATCTATTATCTTAACTATCTTTTAAATCACAGGATTTGAAAAGTAGATTTGGTAAAATTTCTCTCCACTGAAGGCAAAATAAAATTACTTACAGTTTCAGACTGTCCTCTGAGGTCCTCAAGCAGCTGCTGGTATTTCATGGCGGGCGTCTTTCCTTTAGCCTGGATCAGTTTCTTCAAGGCTTGGGCGACCTCCTCCTTGCGCTTACGGGCGGTGTTACTCATACCTGGAATCACAGATTAATACGATCAAATACACCGTTAGGCTGCAACTAATGATTATTTTTATTATGGATTTATCCGCAGTTCATTTTTGGTTGAGCGATTGTTCTATAAAACGACAGAATTTTTTTTTTTTGAAAAAGAAATGTCCATCACAATGTCCCAGAAACCGTAGATCACATCTTCAAATTGCTTCTTTTGGTCGACCAACTGTCCAAAACCCCAAAGATATTCAGTTTTCTATCACATATGATGAAGAAAAGCAACATTTTCTCATTTTTGCTTGGAAAAAAATGACTGAAACGATCATTTATCAAGCAGCAAATCTACAGAGACTGTTTTCAATATTTGATAACAGCAAGAGTTTGGATACAGAGTCCCTTTCAGGATTAACACTCACCAAGTGTCATGTCACATACTTGCGAAAGATGATCAGGGCCACATGTGAAAAGCATATCTGAGCTCTGACTTTAGACTCTAAACTTCACGCGTCCCTGATCCTCTCCTGTACATATCACCTTCATAAATACTTGCTATCATTCTAAATGCTTTAAAACAATGAGTCTGTACCAGGCCCGGTGTCACACACCTGTTGTGAGAATAGAGATGTCGACAAATCCTGTTCTGGGGTCAGTGGCCGACTGTTTGAGGGCCTCTCTGTGCAGCCGCTTGGCCTCCTCCACATCAATGGTCTCCACCTTCTCAGAGAAGCGCACCTTGGCGTGGGCTTCTGCCAAGCGGATCAGGGACTCCAGCTGTCTGGGGTAGGCGGACACCATCCCCCGGCCACTGCCTATCTTCCTCATGTCCACGTAGGCCTAAGAACCGACATGCACACAGTTAGTTGAGGGCTGATGTCCAATTTATATTGCTCTACTGTTATAAAGCAAAGCGATCTACAAATATTCAACATAATGTACATAAATTGTAGAAATTCTGAGAAAACAAACCTCAATGAGAGCCTGGCTGGCCTCCTCGCTCAGCCTTGGACTGATGTATGTTCGTGCATATGCAATGTAGTCCCTCAGCACAGCCATGTCCAGGAACTCTTCCTCAATCTGCTCCTCGCTCTGGTAGTACAGCGACACCAGGTGGTGGGCCAGCCTGCGGTCGTACGCCTCGTCTTGGGGATCCAGCATCAGGAAGATGAGGTCGAATCTGATGGAGCAGATAATGCAGTGTTAAGAACCAGTAACATGACAACTGAGAAACCATAAAGACATAGTGACATTAGGCTGGATGTCCTGTATACTGGAGTCAACTGATGTTCCTCTTTATCAGTGTTGTCTGTGTTTACCACAGTTTGACATACGACAAGTTTTCTCGTGTTTTACCGAGCCTTTTAAGACATAAATGATTCAGTTGTTTCTTCGTTTAAAGCTTCTGTATACGACATTCAGAACACTAATGCAGCAGCAAACCACTATTTTGCTATGTAATGATAATGAACACTCCCTCTGTTTGTTGTTGTTGTAGATGGACCAACTGCGCGTGCTTTTAAGTGCATGTGAGCCCCTGTGTGTGTAACCCACTGGCTAGCTAGTCGACGCCGCGCCACACTGCGCTCATATGGCAACTACAGCTGATACCGCCACCCTGACCCCCGGCGTCAGATCAGTTGTCTCAGAAGTGCAACACCCACCCTCTGGTCCTCCCCTCACGTTAACACTGTTAGCTCTGTCAGCACATTTGAACTTATTAGCATTGTTCATGCTGTTAGCACCACTAGCTGCAAATCGTCGGCTCAGCAGCCTCCATGTTGAGAGCCGTGTGCAGACAATCCCGGCTCAGACTGAATCATAACTATGCTCTGAATGTCACATAAAGACAAAGGATGCAGTCAGCTCAGTTACAATAGGAACAATGATTATAATGCAGGAAGTGGAACAACAGGCTACAAAGCATCTAGATTATGACACACGGACACTATAACCTGCCCAAATTTGCTGATTCATATTGTATGATCCTGTGAAATAATACTGAAGTTGGTAATGGCATACTTAATTGTTCATTTAGTAGGCAGAATACAAGTATGTGTCTCCAAACACAGCCATACTCTCTACATGTGAGGCAGTGAGTCAGTCAGCCTCACTTACACTGGCTGGGACAGTAGTTTCCTTCCATTATACGAGTCTTATTATTATTCGGCTGTAATGTGGTAAAAGGAGAGAAGGAGTTTCTGAGTTGAAGTAATGGCCGCCATTGAACAAAATGAACAGAGGATGATGAGTGATGGATCTGGCTCTGGATTAGCGGTAATAACTTCAGAGGCAGTGTCAGAGATGATGGACCAAAAGGGTTGAATTTCAAAACCTCGTTCCTCCCTTTACTTCATTTTATTTATAAGGACAACGCACATTAATCAACATTTCTGTGCACTGTATTAACCATTAATGCATGCTCTTACGGATCCACCTGCACTTTAGGCTAGGGGTGTTCCTGGCGACTAATTTCCCTGTCGACTAAACAAAAATGTTAAGACTAGTCGACTAGTCAAAAAAAAAGGGAAAACACTCAGAAAACAGTCAAAAGCCTTTAATCACGATCTTCAACAACCACGTCGGATTTTAAATGCTGCTGAAGTGCGAGATACTTTGCGCTGTGCGGTATGAACGTGAACATGACGGCAACTCAGTCAAAAGTTAACCACTAAAATAACATCTGAAATAAATAAGTTGCCTCTGAAATGTGGGGCACATTGAACCTTGCAGAAATTATAGCAGTTCACTTTAAAGTTAATAAAAGTTATATCATCTAAGTTATAATTAAATTTCAGCTGAAATGAGAGGCATGTTGCTCCGTGCAGTATGAATGTAAACCTGCACATTATCTGACAACGTTCTCTTAAAGTTACCAAATAATATACGTCTCAAAAAAGATTAATTGCTGCTTAATTCAAAGTACTGCCAAACCGCACTGGTTTTGCCAGAGGACAGCTCTCCAATTTCCCTGATGGCTCTGTAGCACCCACTAGTGGCAGACGGCTGCATGACAGTTAAGCAGTCTTGTACATGAATAAAACATGAATAGGTTTAACTGACTAATATTTCTGGTGCCGACTAGCGAGGGGGCGGATGTTTAATCGTTAAGACGTCCATTTGCTCGCTTGAAAACTCACACTGTGTCCAAGTGTTGACTGCCAGACTTCTTTCAGGGCAGATTAGAAACATTTTAACTGTGTTTTAAATAATTTTCTGTCATGCCTCTTGTGTGATTGTGCTGACTGATGTTACTCACCTGGACAGCAGTGTGTGAGGCAGCTGAATGTTCTCAATTGTGGTCTTTTTGGGGTTCCACTGAGACTCAATAGGGTTAGCAGCAGCCAGCACAGCTGTACGGGCGTTGAGCTGGCAAATAATTCCAGCCTGAAGACATAAAAAAAACAAGAGTGAGTGAGAACTTTGTAACTTAAAAACATGTTTGAGTTTTCAGTGTTACACGCTCCCCATCTGCCTACACTCGTTTAAAATTTGTCAAACAAACCTTGGCGATGGAGAGGGTCTGCTGCTCCATGACCTCATGCAGCACAGAGCGCGTGCTGTCACTCATCTTGTCAAACTCATCGATGCAGCAGATGCCGTTGTCGCTCAGCACCAGAGCTCCGGTCTGCAGGACCAGCTGCCTCGTCTCTGGGTCCTTCATCACATAGGCGGTGAGACCCACGGCGCTGGAGCCCTTCCCCGAGGTGTACTGGCCACGGGGCACCAGGTTGTAGACGTACTGCAGCAGCTGGGACTTACTGGTACCAGGGTCGCCGCAGAGCAGGATGTTCACCTCTGCACGGAAGTTGCCGCGGCCAGTCTGACTGAAGTCCTTACGAGTGCCGCCAAACAGCTGCAGCAAAATGCCCTGGAACCAACAGAGAGGGACAAAAGCAGTTATTAATACTGTGATTAAAGCTGACATCACCTGGGATACTGGTTATCATCACATAATGTAGGGCTTCAGTGAAGGCTGCAGGGCATTTCAACAAACTTTGATTATTCAAACCAAGAGAGGTGAACAAAAGACTCTTCAGAAAATCTGACTTGTCAAAGTAGGAACATTCCATTGATGATTTACAGACCTTTCCCACTCCTTTATTTTCATTTTCTGCCTCTGTATACAATTTTTTATCTACATTCATCCTATTTCTTCTTAAGTGGTGCAGGTACAACTTTTTTCTTGTCGACTATATGATGTGTCCCTTACACAGACAGCTCGCTGCTGATACTAATCATCCTCATCGTCAGCAGTTTCATTTGAAGTTCACCACAATGATACCTGGGGTGGTTTTTCTGCTTTTTTCATACTGACAAAGCTTCTTGATGCAAAAAGTTGCTCCGAGTGACAAAATTCAAAGAAAATTCTTCAGCTTTCTAAGAATTTCCCCCGAAAGTTAAGACTAGATCAAGGTTAAGATAAGATTTATCAACACAGCATCTTAGCCTTTAACACCGGGGCCTCACAGCGTGTGACAGCTACCTCGCTGAGCTGCTGAAAGTGTTGCTGCAGAACTTCCTGTTGTTGTAACTTGTGTATTTCCACAAGAGTAAGCTGATACTCCTCTCATTTATGGAGCTGTGCAGGCTCCATAAATGTCGGAGGGCTTTTATTTTGAAACAGAAACAGGACGTGTTGAGTTAAAAATAAATATTTATAGTTTCTTAATGTCTGTGAGTGATATAAGCATAAAGAAATGTAGTGAAAGGTGACATCACGTCAACATGATTAATAAACATCCATTTTCACTATTACACTATCTATTTCTGCTAAAAACAGAGCACATCGCGCTCTATAAAAACACGTTACGCAGCTGAACTGTGCCTAAGCAGCGCAGCTCCAACAGGCAGTGTAACCCAGGTGTAAGCTAGTAAGGTGAAGGTAGGAGAGAACGGGGGAAAGACACAGAGGTAGGAGAGATAAAGCTGAATGACAGCGAGTTAATAAAACGTTACACATTAGATTGTGCAGGAATAATGTTTGTGGTCGGTCTCATTAGAGATACACCAAAAGCAACAACACTATATCGCCAGCAATAAAAGTGATCATAACACTGAGCATTAAAAATAAACCTAAGCAAATTAATGTAGCAACTATAAGGATGTGAATAAGCTACTGCACAAGTAGGCCTGTGTTTTCAAATGGCTTTTACATATTTAAAGTATGGCTCGCAATATATTCAGGATGTTCATTCATAATTAAACCGTGTCTTAAGAGAGACGCAACACGATGATTAGACTTGTTGATTTCATTGTTTATTCTTTGCCCATAATCACTGAGTGCATTTTTATTTCTACTTTTTTGAATGACCAATCACAACTTTTATTAGAACGCATCACATCTAAAAACGAGGTCAACCACACCTCCTCACTTAAGCTTGGACTCCTTGCCAGAGGCATTTAGGCTAATTTAGGAGCCATCTAAGAGTGCTTTCAGGGTGTTTGTGAATGTGGCCCAAGGTGTGATGCCTTTCCAGATGCTGATCTATGGAAATGAACAAATTATGTTTCCTAATAATGTCAGATTACAGATAAAGTAAGCTTTGAACTCGTGAATTATGTTAAGTGTCAGGTGTGATCAGTCTGTTTTTTATCAAGTCAATGTAGCTGACAAAATCAAAGGCTTTAATTTATCCTTTCTCCCTGCTCTGCCTCAGAGAGTATCGTCCCTGTGACCACTAAAACAACGGTATTTGATTCTGTCAAGACCTCATAAAGTCTGATGTAAGCGATACATCATCACACTTATGTTAACACCTTCATCTCATTATCCTAATGTGGGTGCACACCTCATTACCTAGAGGTCTACTCAACCTTAATTTGACTTGCCACAGCAGGAAACACACAGGTGTGACTGATAATATTAATGACGGCTCCGGTGACATTAAAAAGACATACTGACTCGTAGAGGTGAAACAGATTTTGTTAACGATGGCGCAGCTCGATCAAGTGTCCCACTGAGCCGGCGTGCTCAATATCAGAGCCCTGAAAGTAGCGCACCAACATTAATGGAGTCATTAATGTTATTAATTACACCCAGTTCTCCTGCTGTGATATATCAAACTGTCTGCTGTGCCAATCAGAGCTCATGACTGCTTTAGACTTCTGTTGGCTTTCCTTTAAATGCACGTCAGGCATTAAATGCATCATGCAAATCAGTGTGAGAGTTTGTGTTGCAATTAGTCTTGTTGCCGGATGCGTGCACAGGTTAACACTTGTGTTTTGGCATGCAACCATTCACACACACTCACACACACACCTTTTTGATGTCCTCATGCTCATAGATACTTGGTGCGAGGGCTGACGACAGGCGTTCGTAGACGTCTGGCTTGGCTGCCAGCTCCTTCAGGGTCTGCACTCGGTCCTCGGTGAAGAGCTTCTGTTCGGCCTCCTCGTTCAAACCATGCAGGCGCTTCTCGTCTGTCTTACGGAAGTGGATGGCGTCGATGTGAGTCTTGTACACAGACTTCACATTGCTCTGGCGTGGGTTAACGCGCATGGGGACTGCTCTGTAAACACCTGCACGGACATTTGAGAAGCTGTTAGGATGTCTGCGACCAACTAAACAAGAAATATGGAGAATGTTGCTCGAGGAATTAGATTAGATAAATTGTGGCGGCCATTTTTCACCATTTTAGGGATGCACCAACTGTGAAATTCTGTGCTGATACTGATACTTAAACAGTGTGGCCAACAGCTGATACCACTGTCAAATTTCTCCTTCATGTCTCTAACCCAAAACTATATTTTACAAGACTAGATTTGAACCCATCATGAGAATGTTTTAATTCACCTTTGCCCAGTACTCATTTTTACTGACTAGAGCTTGAATGCATCATAATGTAACCCAGTGCAACCTCTTTAAACTGTTAGTTCTAGTAGTCAGTTGCTAACAACTAACAGTTAGCGTTAACTAGCTCTCCTCCAGACGATTTCAACACAGATTTGCTGCCCACACTGTAGCCGTATAAGGGAACCATTAGGGTGTTTCCCCTGACACGTTGATAGTGAGTTTAGTCCGAATGTGTCACGGGGAAGATCTCCTGGGACGACAGGGCAATGTTCGTGTTGAGCCCTGCTTTTTGGCCTGCGCAAAATTGCCGTCACACGGAAAAACATCAGCCACTGTCATCACTGAATGCCATCTTATTTGCCGGTAGGCCACTGGCCATCAACAAGGCGAATTTCGGCCAATACCGATGTTTGTTCGATACGCCAGTGTATCACTACTAGAGCATAAACAACTGGTCCATAGCCAGGAAGTTAATAAACAAGTATTCTTATAATATAATCAATGTTCAAAGTCACTTAAAGCAAAAAAATAATAACTCAAAACTAGGCAGTTTTAGGCAGTTTGTTAAACAAAAAATGATCTGAAGAAATCGGCTGTGGCTCTGGAAAATTGTGATGTCAAATTCTAATGTTTTGTGGAATTTTATATACAGAAAATATAACAAGCAGATTAATCGATAAATGAAAAGCCTCATTAGCTGCAGCCCGAGCTGTAGAGGTTTAGGAAATCTTACCGGTGATGTTAATGCGGTCTCCCGGCTGCACTTTATCAACCAGGTCATTATGAGCATAGACAATAGTTGTGTGAGGCGTCTGACCAGCCGGCATGTCTTCAGGAGACTCCTGAACTTTGATCTGTTGGAAAACAAGACCAGTAAATGAACAGATGTCATGACCTCCACTGCAACATGTCACTAATTATCACTCAACATATTCTGGGATTAGGTGTCACTGACTGTAAGCAATCTGGCCCATTATCAACCCAATCGAACTCTCACCATCTGTTTGTCTGAAAAGACCGAGCGATTGTGAACGAGCGCCAGGCTGTGGGTGGTGTTGCAGTGGCGGCACACAGCCGGCTCGGCGATGCGTCCGCGATCCACCTCCACACGGGTGCTGAAGGCGCACACCTGGCACTGGAAGAAAGCTTCCTGCATCTCGGGGATGAGCTGCGAGGTGCGGATCACCATGCCGCTGATGGTGATCAGCTGATCGATGTCTGTGGAGGCAACACATGAGACACACAGACGCTTTAGTCTGGAGCTGATACCTCACATTTTATTAAAGCAGGGAACAATATTCACAGAAGTCCCACACTAAATATGGGAGGAAATATCGTGGTATAGTCGTCCTAATGAAGTGTGATGTCACTTCATATGGACTTGATACAAAGCTACTGGGGCTGTAATGGTTTATGTATTCATGCTGAGCTGTCACTGTACAGGAGTCACAGTTAGGTGCATCCATAGCACTCCACAGCATCACTAGCGGTGATGTAGAGTGTTTCCCCCTTGTTCTTTTAAATATGGGTTAACCTCACAGAGACGATTCTGCCACACATTATTACGTTATCAATCTCATCGTCATCTTTCGAGATTTTGCTGTTCTGATTGATTCGAGTTTGCTTTTCCTGCGAACGGGTTTCCATGCTGTGTAGCGAGACGAGCCTCCTGAGCCCAAAATGCCATCAAAACTTTGATTTAGAATTACCAACGTAGCCTTTGTAATTCTGGACTACTATAGAGGAAGAAAAATGGTGCATAGAAGACCAAAAAAAAAAAAAAAAAAAAAAACTAAATACAACCCCAAATCTGTACAAATTTGTACGTAATATCATCACACAACCTCTGTGTTTGGCCAGATATGGTAGGTAATTTGCAGGGAATTTTTTACTTGACAAATTATGGACATGGCAGATTTGCACAGGATAAAAATCACAGACAACCTCCCCCATTATTACCAATTACCAGAGGCCCCCAGGTAATACTAGTCCCGTCCAAATATGCCTTCAGAGGAGGACGGTGTGTCGGCATTGTTCCACTGTTGTGGGGTGTGTGAATGAAAGCACATTCAACATGCTTACACACGTGCCAATAATTGGGATGATAAATGACTGGGTGGTTTTACTGTTTAAATAAAGCCAAGGACAATCTAATTGAAACACTGCTACTGATGCAGAATTATTATTTTTTTCCATTACTCAAAGTATTTTGGTATTTTTAATTTCACAGCATAAGAGATGCTCTTAGATCTAAAGCCTTTCGTGACCCTCTTGCCATTTGTCTTTGTTCATTGTTCGTATAAAAGTGTTTGAAATGTTACTCATCTTTATTATGAAAGTAGTTAACCAAAGTTGGCAGTGGGCACGTTGTGACCTCGTCCTAAGCAAGAGGATTCTGTCTGTCTCTGACACTGTTGAGTCAAAATAAATAAAAATAACTATCTTTTTCTATTTTTTTTTCCTGTTGTACCAAACTCACACCAAACCAGGACTCATAAATCGAGGTATGAACTGCCGTGACTTTTGTCCACCATCACAACCCTTGAATCCACACACCTTCTGGGTTCAGGCTCCTCATGTTTCTGGTTTTCAGGGCGTTGTAGGGGCGGACTTGGATCTGGTACTCCAGGATGGAGTCTGGGAAACGCTCAAAGAAAAGCTCGTTGACGGCCATGTCGAAGGTTGGGATGACTTCCTGCAAAGGGAGAAAGATACACACACATCAGCATCAATATGCTGTAAAACAGACACTAGAAAAATACAGTAGAATTCAAACTTCAACAAGAACATAATGATGCTTAAAAAAAGGTGTTTACAATATCCTGTAAATAAACAATAATTCCATTAGTCATGAAAGCTCATTGTTGTGTTGTAAAAAGGATAAGCTATTTTTTTGTCTTATTATTATGGGGCTGTTTAAGCACTTTTCTGATCAATTTCTGTTCAGTTTTCATCAGTTATTTTAACTTAAAGACCAAAATAAAGATTGAAACATATGCAACTACGGTGCAGGGACGTATTTGGATCAAAATTGTCCAAATACACTTTGAAATGCACATGAAGTAAAAAAAGATATTATGAAATATGGGGCATTACCTGTGGGTAGCAGATGAGCTGCCTGTAAAGTTCTGCATCAAAGGACTGCACATGCAGACAGTTCACATTCAGCACTGGGTCGCCGACAACACTGATCTGTGAGAGACAAAAAGATTTCCTGTCATGTTTATTCTTAAATCATCATCAATCATTTTCTGCATTACATTGGCAAAGATGTCCAGAACTTGTATAGGAATAGATCAAATTTAAGACATCATCTGGTGAGAGTCTGACTTTAAACAAAGTATAGATCGGCCTTAACAGCAGCAGATGACACTAAGTACCCTACCTCTTCCAGCTTCTGCATGTACAAAGGCTCGTTCAGGTCCAGACCAGCGTTCTCATCTTCAGTGGAGGTTGGGTCAATGAACCTCTGCAGGAACCTCTGAAAGCAAAGTGACACAAAGAAAAAAATGTACTCCTCTGCACTAAGAGTGGGTAACATTGTTCAGTAGCTGAAATGTAAGATTTCATACCTGAAACTTCTCTTTGCAGGTGCCAACATTGACATCAGTCCCCCAGATCACCAGTCTCTGGGCTGCGTTTGACTCGCTGGCGACGGTACCATCGGCACTTGGCTGTGAATTTTAAAAAAGTGAAAATTATTAATTTATCTGAAAGGTTTCGTGCTTATCGTCGTATCCTGGCTCATGCTATTACAATAACAGTCCGCCAGTCTAAATAATGTTCTTGACTCCTCCACTGACCTGCTCAGAATGAAGATCGACTTGAGGAGCCTTCCTGACTGAACCCAGATCAGGACGCTGTCTGGCCGGGGTGCCACGCACTCCACTGCGTGGGGTCCCTTCAACCCTGGAGCTGGGGGTCCCGTACATCAAAGGGGAGCTCATGTCTACCTCATTGGGTAGGACTGTTGAAAAAAAGGGAGACACTGGGGTTAACTCAACTAAATCTTCCTTCCATTTCACTCAGATAGAGCTAAAACCAACCATAAAAACATACATTCAGCACACTGTGAGTGATGGTACCTGAGGGGCGTGGGCTGGAGAGCAGAGAAGTGTCCTGAGGTGCTGCTGGACTGAGCATGTCGGTGGCCGGGGAGGTGGGCATTGGCATCAGGTCCCCAGTGGAGGAGTCCTGGCCTCTGCGCCGCTGAGAGGGAGGCGAGGTGGGGCCCTCGCTGCTGGCTGAGGATACACAAGACACAGAGACATGTTAATAACAGAACACACAGACAGGACCCACATTCACCACCTACAATCTCAGATGAGGACAGAGTCACATATCATTTAGGACACGTGAACTTACGTGTGGCTGGGTCGGTGCCCCTTCCTCGTTTGCGGCCACCTGGAGTCGACGTTGGGGAAGACATAGTTGCTGGAATATATCTGAAGATAAAATGAATGAGTGAATTAATGTTTAGTCGAAAGAAAGGCTGCTGTTATTTTTACTGACATGTGCAGGGTAAGTAAAACAAAAACTTGGTTTGTCAGGTGTTTTTTTTTTTTTTTTTTTGCATAACAGCATAACACCTGGTGGATGATTTTCAACCGCTTGGCAACTGAGTTTGTTTTTTGTGCAGCCACAACATTTTACAAGGCTGACTGTTGCAGGTAGATCAACTGAATTTGTAAAAAACTGCAGTCCTGCTCTGCATGTTGTTTTGTTTACTAAGTTATTGCTTTTGTTTTAGTCTGCTCGGTCTTGCAGGGCCTGAACAGAAATTTTGTTTTCTCCCACCTAACTTTTTTGGTTTAATACTGTCTTTTAGTTCCACTTTCGTGCCCTTATACCTGCTAAACATAATCCTGTAAGTGAGGCCTAGATCAGATATGATTGATAACTTCTGGTGTATTCACTTGTCAAATTTGAGGGTGCTGATGTTTAACTTAGGCCTAACTGTGAAAGTAAGAATGAGTCCTTTAAAGTCCTCAATATTGTGTTGTTTTATTGCGATAAACTTTTTTTTAAAAACTGATTTTATATGGAGTCTTCTTATATTTGCACTGTGATTAATGCTGTGCACCAAATCACCAAGTCACACACCTTGTATTTCTGATTAGTCATGTTTTGTTCATTCATTTTCTCATTTATTTGATGCACATTGTAGGTTGTAGGCTTTGTTTGCAAGTACTGTGGTTTAATATGTCCATTATGTCATAATTTACTCCTTAATCTTTATTCAGTACATTCATCTGGCTCCTCTAGTTTCTCTGCAGCTTAACTCTGCAATGCAAAACATGCAATGAAATAAAAATATTTGCAACTACAGTTTAAACTACATAAAGGGATAATGAAACGGTTGTGTGGCATCACATAGCCAACCATCAAAGTTAAAATACTGCTTTCCTTCACATGTTTATGCATCAATGAGTTAACTCCCAATTCCTCAAAAATAAGGCTTTAAGTGTGTTCACATTATTTGTAATTGATCAGACTATTCTGCCACTTATGTGCGTGTGAAACGTTATATTTAATTATCTTATTGTGTTTTTACTCCTTTTATTAAATGATGAGTCAGTTAACAACGTTTCCACCATTTGACATGTGGCTGCAGAGGAAACAATAAGCAGAAACTTCCTGCGCTGTTTAACCCGATTTAACATTTAAAACTGAGCTTTAAAGTTGATGCACAGTCAGACAAACACGTGTGATAACAGACAGTTGAATTCAATCAACATGATCGATCAATTAATATGAAATATTCTAATCAAATTCAGACGTTTCTTACCTCTTCTTCTGTGTACGTCTGAGTGGTGCAGATCTGGCGCGAAACTGCGGGTGACGTTATTTTCGCGGGGAACTTTGGACCAATAGCAGGCCGTGATCGTGGTTTTCTTTCCGGCCGATTCCTTCACTGCAGAGGGGGGTTCATGTTGAGTTACAGCGGTTAACACTTTAATTAAACATGATTAAATATATAAATAAACGACACAAACAGTGCAAAATTGATATAAATCTAAACGTTTTCTTTATCTTATATTTAAAATACGACTTCTGCTTTCTGCGCGAGAGCTTTTACACATTGATACCCTGAGCTTGACTTGGTTTGGTCCAAAAATAAATGACCTTTTTTTTTTCGTTTTCTTTATTGAAACAGTGCAAAGTACAAATTGAACAGTCGTGTGACGTGACAGTGTTAATTCCTAAAATTAAAGAAAATAAAAAAATGAAAACAGGAAGTGAGAAATTGCATATAAATATAAATAAATACGTCACAATACATTGTTTAAATAGTTTTATACTTGCAATACAAACGGATTATAAACGTGGAAGGCATATAACAATACAGGCTCGCATATCTCACCGTGGTGCATTTAATTCTATGGCATTTTTTATATGATTTTGTACTTAGTAACACATTTTTAATACAGTAGCTTGAAATTATTATTATTATTTTTTTTACAAATATATTTGAATATTTCCAAGAGGTTATAGATTTTTGATGGTGCTGGACATAAATCACTTCCAACTGTGCATAATTTTAAAGTAGTTAAGGTAATAATTTTCTCAGAGCAGGTTGCAGTGTTGTTACATGTGGAATATGTCACTACTGCCTCTATTGCTTTTCATTTTTATATTGCATCAGTTTTGCCTCAAGTTTTAGCACTCACACTCACACACTTGATGAGCAATAGGCTACATGTTTAAATAATTTCTTGTTGATGTGTTCAAAGTATTTTATATACTGTATATCCTGTTTTCTTTTTCTTTCCTGTGTGCTTTTTTGTGCTTTGTTGTATTTTAGGTAGCTTTGGGTAACATTTTAGCCAAGGGATTACAGATGTACAATAGCATTTTTGGTAATTCTGGCATTTTTTATACCATGTGTATCTATTAATTTGCACTGCCCCCTTTTAAATAAACTAAATTAAAGTAGGGGCATTCTAAAAAGTGAGTGGAACAAATCCTCTTTGTTGCAAAATGTAATCATCATTCATTATGTTGATGATTCATTTCTTTGGCTTTCATTTATATGAAGTATTTTTACTTGACTTTATCCAGCAAGTGCGTTCACTGACCACCATGTGGCGCAGTTTCCATTTCAAAAAGGGCCTTGTCAGAGGGAAAGTACAGCGCACTTCCTGAGGGGGAAAACACAGGAGCGTTTCCGAGAAGTATCAGTACATGTGTCCCCTGTGGTAAAATCAACCACCTTCAGTTCATCACATTCCCTAATTTTGTTCTGTAAACATGAGTCACCTCAATAATATGGTGCATGCAAAACTTTTACTATCTATCTATCTATCTATCTATCTATCTGTATAGTAAAATGTAATGATGTTAATACCTTGTAATGACAGTCTATAAGGCTCTATGTCCAGTACATCTTGCTCAAAGTTGTCTTGTTTGTTGTCTGTGTACCACAGCTGTACTGTATGTTTAAGTTTGCTTGTTTGTTAAGCTTCTGGTCTTTGTTTAGATGTGTATCCTGTTCTGTGTCCCTCTGTAAATTTGTTCTCTGGCTGCATGTAAACGTAGAGCTACAGACAATATCAGCCAAATTCCCAGCATGTGTTCACTGGGGCTACGAGAAATGGTAATTATTACCTGCTGCGTCAATGTCGTGATGGTTGGTGTTTTGGCCACCTTGGGAAGGTGCGTGTGTGTGTGTGTGTGGTGATGGCAGAATGTCCTAGTGACACATTTTACAGAAGCAGTTATGAGTACTTCGCCAGGTGTTTACACGTCTGTCTGTCTGATTTCTGTCAATGCAATGCAATAACGAATGCGAATCGAAGACGGGTGTGGTTTGAGCGAGGGGGCTGGAGGAAGTAGGGAACAGGCTACTGGCCCTGACAATGTACGCCCCTGGCCAACATAAGCTTTAAGTCGCAAATTGCTGAATCGCAGCTGGAGTACATTTTATTTTTAGTCATTTATAATCAGTTGAAAAAATGTCCATCACAGTTTGACAGAGCCCAAAGACACATCTTGAAATCGCTGGTTTTGTACGGCACAAAAAGCCCTCAAAAAAACTGACTGACTGAAACGATTAATCGATTAGCCTGTCACAGCAGTTGCAGATTTAACTCCTGTCAGGCAATTAATCAATTAATTGCTTCTATAAAGTTGAATCAGGAAATCTGTTTGGCTACACATCTTTCAATACTTCTGCACGACTGATCTGATGTCCTCATATACTACTAATTTGTATATCTGACCACATCTGGGACAGACATTTAAACACTAAAACTATAGATCAGGACTGTAGTCATCTAGCTGTCAATACATATAACAATAGTAATGCTGCACATGGTCAGTGGAAGTATAATATATGGAATACAAGTCATGTTTATATGGTTTGGTGGTCTTCCCAAAGAAACACTTTGCGTGCTTGACCACTTTTAAAACCAGCGGTGGAAAGTGCATATCAGAGCTGCAACGATTAATCGATTAATAACTAAATCAAATGAATCACCAGCTATTTTAATTGATCAGTTGTTCAGTTTCAGTCGTTTCTAAAGCAAAAACAAACATTTACCGGCTCCATCTTCTTAAATGTGAGAATTTGCCGCTTTTCTTTTCCTTTTTTGGCTCTGGCAAATTGTGACAAGTATTTCTCACTTTTTTGGTCACTTTATAGACGAAATAATTAATCATGAAAGTAACCAGCAGATTAGACAATGATGAAAATAATAGCTGCAGGCCTAGCATGTTGTATTTAAGCACATTTGTAAGGTGCTTGTTCTGTTCTTGAGTGTTTTTATTCTCCGCTACTTTATACTTCACATTTCAGACGAGGTTAACATACTTTTTACTCCCCTACTTACAGCTAGTTACTTTTCATATTAAGAGCATGTGATTAGTGTATACTTTGCTGATAACACTTTAACATGTTAAAAGCAGGTCCCAGTGTAATGTTGTTTGTTACTTCAGTAAACAATGTGTGTGAGACAGACGTTTATAGAGCTCCTGACAAATTAAAGTTAATCCCAAACACCCAGAGCCCTCAGTATGTAAACAACTCTGCACCATTCATACTATCGTAGTAAAAAGTGGGTGGCATGAGCAACACGCCCTTCGCTCCTCAAATGGGAAGTGAACGGACACCACGTGACCTCCGTTTTGCCTTGACTGGCTCGCGAGAGGGCGGCGCGTGTGACGTCAGCGGGGCAACGATACAAAACACTGCGCGAAAGTACAGATGCCTCAGAGAAGTGTCAAGGAGTGATTCAGAGCTGTCACTGACAAGACCCTGACAGTCAAAGACCAGGGCTACATTTCAAAGATTCGCTTTTTTTTTTAAGGGAAGAAGCGCGCGTGCACAGAGAGTGAAGCCGCTGCAGGGCTGCTGTGCTGTCACATCTGTGGGTCACTTTTGAACAAGTTTATATCCTTCCTAAACCACGTGGGCGAGTCAACAGTGTTCATGTGTGACATATACAGCCTGGACTCACACTGCGTGTCTCCACAATGCAACATGAGTTGGGCGATGGAGCCTGCTAACTTCTACGAGAGCGCCAAGCTGGGCGTCCCGCCGCAGGGGGTCTGCAAGCCGGGCAGCAGGGGCGACGAGGACGGCACCATGGTGGAGCTGAGCACCGCCCCTGCCATGTACGACGACGAGAGTGCCATCGACTTCAGCCAATACATCGAGTCCATGACAGCCGTGCCAAACCTGGAGCTGTGCAACGACGAGCTCTTCCTCGACCTGTTCAACACTGTGAAGCAGGAGAAGGTGGATTTCTACAACATGCAGAGCCCCGTGCTGCCCGGCGGCATGCAGCAGCTGTCAGCCGCGTACACAGCAGACCGGAAGGCTGACATCGGGCTGAATAAAGGCTCGTATGCTGTGCCTATCAAGCAGGAGTCCGACTGGAGTGACAGCGACATGTCCTCATCCCTGCCCTCACAGATCGAGAGCTGCGCTCAGACCTCCGTCAGCCTCCCCACAGGGCAGCCGACTCCCCCCACCACCCCGGAGCCTGTCTCCAGTGTGAGCTCGGCCAAATCCTCTCCGAGGAAGAGCAGCAAAGAGAAGGGGAAGAAGGTGGACCGGTTCAGCATGGAGTACCGACAGAGGCGAGAGAGGAATAACATAGCAGTGAGGAAAAGCAGGGACAAAGCCAAGAGGCGCAACTTGGACATGCAGCAGAAGCTGCTTGAACTGAGCTCCGAGAACGACAGACTTCATAAAACTATCGAGCAGCTAACCAGAGAGCTCACCGGGCTCAGAGATTTCTTCAAGCAGATGCCCAACTCCTCCTTTACGAGCTCCTTGAATGTAGAGAGCCGGTGACAGATTGATTTTTCTATGAACTGAGCTTTTAGGAGACATACCTCAACAGACATTTTACCATCTGTACCAGATGTATTTTAAGCTTACCATAATGGCACTGGAAAATATATGATGTTGCTGCCATATTTTTGTGGGATTTTTCTCTATATTAAATTATTTTACCACTGCATTTACATGATGTTATACCTGACATGATGGTACATGTTTTATAATTCCAAACTTTGTATAAGAGCCAGAGCATGATCTTTTATATAGTTTGTATGAAACCTTGAAAACATTTTTGTTTATGGAATCTATAATAAAATCGCTGAAAAGCTGCAGAAACATCCTGGTCTGTGAGTAGTCTTTGCACATGATTTATGTTGAGGGAGCAGCTGGAGACAAGAAGTGAGAGTACGACAGGAAATAGAAAGTTCAGTCAGCAAAAATACAACTTTTATTGACACATTGTTCGTCTTCTTATATACAGAGGTAGATAATGTGAAAAAAGGTTTTTTGGATGGCTTAAAAAAATGCGTTTATACACAAAAGTCCAAAAAGCCCCAGTTGATGAACCACGTGGGATGCTTTGACAGACTGCATGCCACTGGTCTACCCTTGGGCTGTCAACTCCTGGTCCACAGGATCACATATCATTAACACAAACAAGACCTTGTCTGCTCGCAGCCCGTTCACTTCAGCACAGCCTGGAGCTGTTAGGGAGGCCTTCGGAGGGGGTGGGGTAGGAGGCTGAACCGGCTCAAACCGAGGCCTAGTGTGCAGATCCTCGGAGCCAGCTGAAACCTGAGGCTTGATATCATTAGCTACTTGCCCTGACAGCCTCAGAGGCAGATTTCTTCCACGCCGATCCAGAGTGCAGGTTTCTTGGTGATGACTCGGACGTAAACTGCAAGGGGGCCCACCTCTTTTCCCAGGACATTCTCCACATCGTAACCTGGGAACTGAAACATACACACTTTATTCACTACTTGCACAGACCGTCTGAGGCTGACAACTCATATTTATTGTTCAACATATCCTCCACTACCTGCACATGAAAAAACAGTTTTTAAATCTGCTGATGCTGCAAGAATATGGGTGCACTAAAGGCTCTTGCACTCCCCTCATTGGTCAGCAGTATTTCTGTTGATCTAAGAATTTATTCTGCACTCATGAGCTCCCCTGATAAAGACCGTTAATGCCTACAACGCAAATAAACAGCTGCACCACATGTTAGTTATACAGGAACATAATTAAAATGTAGAAACTGAATGCAAACTTAAAAAACACTAAAAATAGAGGACATGAAGGAAAGAACATGTCACTATTTTCAAGCAAATTCCTTCATTGGTATCAGTGACCGGCATGACTCAGGGATTTTATTGTTCAGTACAGAACAGGCTTTATCACCCATGACATGAACAGATGACAGTGTTTTCAGGACATGTTGACAGAAGATCAATGCGCCGCACAGCTCAGCCCACAGTTACGTAACAAGTTTGTAAACGCACACCTACCTCGTGACCCTCCAGTGCTGCAGTGTTCAGGAGGGACATGATCGTCTTCTTCTGCAGCTGTCGAGAGAGATGAGATGATAAGCGGACATTAATATCTTTTAAATTATCACCTAAATGTTGTCAATGTAAAACCAAACGCTGCACTGACAGACTGAGCTCGCTGCCGTGTAACAGACTGATAGAATGGGCTGAAATATCAGTCGCCTGATAAGAAGAACTCTGATATCATTTTATTATCAGTTTGGCTGACTTAGTTTTCTGATTACAAAGTCCCAGCAGGTTTTACATAATAAACATGCTGTCATGCAGATGCACATGTAGTAAAGGGTTTTATTTATCCAGCCTTTTGACGTGCAGGAATGTCCAAGGGAGGTTTCAGTGTCTTGCTCAAGGACACCTCAACAGGACTGAGGATGCTTGTTTGTGTTTGAGTCTGCCTAATCTGATCGCTACACAGCCCTCCCACACTGCCGCTCTTTGCACCGTCATTCTTCTGATGTATATTTTTACAGTACTTTTCTTGCTGCTTTCCTTTTTTTCCAGTTTAAAGCAATATTTTGAAGTTTCTTGCCAAGAATTACATAATAAGATCAATACCATCCTCGTCTGTAGCAATATGAAGAAGCCCCTTAGCTTAACTTAGCTTAGCACAAAGACTGGAGACACAAACAGCTAGCTTGACTCTGTCCAGATATTATATCAATATTATGAGATAAGAAAAGATATTATATTATATAACATCATCAGTGTTGTCTTTTCCTGGGTTTAAGGTCCCAGTGAAACAGAAGTTAGTGTTTTTAGCTTCTGCACTGTAAAAACAAACTGTTTGAGAGAGAAGAGGGGTTTAAATCAAATAATTCGCATTTGATTGGACCACTAAAAAGTGGGCGGGCATAAAATCTGGCGCTACACGATGCTACAGTGGAACAAGAATAAAGGCCTTGCCCACTGATATCCAAACACACATCTCTTCCTCTTTCGCTCCATATAGCTTTGTTAGCTACTACATTCGCTAGCCGCCCAAAGTCTAATTTGATTGGATGAACTTTTTTAAGGCTGCCCCCTTATCGTCGACCAAATGTTAGTCGACCAGAAACATGTCAGTAGCTACATGCCCATTAGCCCACAGCGTCATTAACAGGCGGCTTGCTCAGTGTGTGACGTGCACTTGTAGATAAAATATAGGCCTATATTAATGAAGGTTCATTAGTACGGTTTTGTATTTCTCTGTAATGTAGCACAGTGTTAACAATGTTACTGATACTATTCTTTCTCACACCTTCAACTCAAACCACCAAAATATATCATTTAATAATTAAATTAATATCGTAGCGACTAGTCGACTAACTGTATGTTCACACCAACAGCAACCAGAGCTTCCAAAACGGCGGAAGTCATTAATTTTCAATGAGAGCCCGGCGACTTGGGCGACCTAGTTGTCAGCCGTGCGTCCTGGGCGACCATAGCGACTGAAGCGGTCCGGAGGGGAGTTAAAACACTTTTAACTTTATGGTAATGAGCTCTGATGCGGTTCGGCAACAACCAATCGGAATGCTGACATGCTTCAATGAAGCGGGTCCCAGAGAAGGAGCCGTGTAACTTTGGTTCCTACAGCACACTTGTTCCGACAATGGATATCGAGAAGTTTATTACTTGCGTTCGCGCCCACTCAGTCCTTTATAATGTGTGGCTGTTCGGTTACAGAGACCAAAATTAAAAGACTGAGGCTTGGGACCGCGTCATGGAGGTGGTTGGTTGGTCTGGTGAGTTTTAAAGTGTGTAATGTTAGTAAGAGAGGAGAGAATTGCAGGCTAATGTTGCGACGTAGCATGCAAGTCTTCCTTGCTTGGTTTGAATGGGATGACATACTGCAAAGCAAAGCAAAGCATTTTATCAACACAGATTTTGCAAAACGACATTAAAATACAGACTGGACAACAGCAAGCAGCAACCACGCTGCTTTCAAGCCAGTAGTCCACTTTGCGGCTCCTTTAAATTGACAAGCACGAAGCTCGAATGTTCACTGATTCACGTGATGAGCGACAAGAGCTGCCTCAAAAAGTTTTGACAGTCGTGCTTCTTGGGTGTCTGCAAGAGACTTTGCCTCTTTGGAGGCTTCTGGTTTGAACGTACAGTAATGGCCCTAAATGATGACTACTGGTCGACTAGGAAAATTCTTAGTCGGGGGCAGCCCTGTACTTTTGTAAATGCCCCTGACTGCAGGATGAGTCATGAGATATTTAAAACCATTCTACGAGAAAAGAAAATACAGGGATTTTCATGTAAAAGTACTGATTATTTTTACATATATTTGGCATACAGTATAACAAGAGATAAATGATCAGTTAACACAGGGACGCATGATTAAAACCAGAAAATGCATTTTTCATTTAACTGGATCCTTAAACGCTGCATAACAGTGAAGTGATGTAATTTCTGTACTTACCAGACTGTTCTGTCTGTTCTATTATTTGCCTTTTAGTCATTATATCAACATTACTCATGATTATCAAACAGAACATTGCGTAAATATTTTGTAAAGGCACCAACAGTCAACCCTGCAATATTGTCACGATGATATCAAATATCATATTTGATTTTCTTCATCATGCCCAGCCCTCGACCAAAGGTAACAAGTCAGCTCACTGACACCTGTAAAACCAGGTAGAAGTTATTGGTCCCAAACAAGAAACAGTCTGACGCATAACTTCCTATAAAACGGCATATTCTCACTTTTACACATCTGCTTCTGTATGTATCAAAGACAGGAGATATAAAATGTTAATTATTGAACTTTAGAGGTGCTGTTAGCGGTTTTTAATCTTTGGACAGAGCCAGTGAGCTGTTTCCCTTGTTTCTAGTCTTTGTGCTAAGGTAAGCTAACTGGCTGCTGGCCATATCTACAGACATGAGAGTGGAATCAATCTTCTCATCTAACTTGGCAAGAAATTAAATTTTCCAAATATTTAACTATTCCTTTAAACACACGTGAGCTGCACTGTGTAATAATAAAAATACTTTATCACAAGGCCTGAAACATTGATTTCTGAAGCTTGATTAACCTTATAAAGTAACACTCATCTCACCTTAACCTTCAAAGTGCAATTATTCAACGAAGAACTGAGGAACACTTCCATTTGAATCCTCATGTCCGGCTTGTCCACCACCGACTGACAAGAAACACAGTGGAGGATCTGACTGTGGAAAAAAGACAAAAAATAAAGTTATAATTTGCCATAATGTTTGTCTGCATGAACATTAAGCACTTTTGATTAAAGGAATAATTCACCCACAAGACGACGATTTGTTAATCTATTAGTCATGCTGTGTTATCTTGAATTAGTCAAGAAAACTTTGATTTATTGATTTAACTGTATCAAATCACCCTCTAACACAACTCATGCAGTAAAATCCAAGTCACATTTATCCAGTTGTACACTAATTTCTTACCAAACACATGCGTTTGCTAAAAGAAAACATGTGTTTGTGACATAATGAGCATACAACTGCGTAAATGAGACTTGGATTACACTACACGAGTTGTGTGAGAGTTTGTAAACAGATGTTTTGATATAGTTTTGCTGTTGTTAACCATGGTCCCTAATCAATCAATAAATCAATATGTTCACCATTTTCCATGGAGACACGCCACAAGAACAAAGTTTTCTTCACAAATTCAACGTGACACCCACGACTAACTGATATACAAATGTTCACTTTGTTGGTGAAGTGTTACCTTCAAGCGTGCAAACTTACGTTCTCTCAGCTAACACCTCCATGTTGTCACTTCCACAGTGGTTGCAGGCAGGCCAGGAATAAGCAGTGCTCTCATCCACACCCACGATCACCCCTGCAGTGTTAAAATCTAACATAGTTATGCAAAATCATCTTTTGGACACATCAGTGCACACTGTGCCTTTCAACCTGGCTTTGCTTTTGTTTAACTTTTCTTTTTAATTATTGATTTTAGTTACATTTTAAGTTACTTTCAACTTGCAGATGCCAAAACGAAACACACTGACGAATAAACACCGATAGATGATCTACGCATAGGTTTCAAAGAGTGTGTATGTTTGTGAGAGTGTGAGAGATAAACACATCCCTTTCATTTTTTATCTGAGATCGGGCTGATAAATGCAGCAGAGTGATTCCTGCCTAAACACCATCTCACTTAACAACCAGAGCTGCAACACAAACACAAGCACACCGCCTTAAATAAGATACTGAACTCGACACTGATAAATCACTCTTGTACATTCCGGTCTGAGCTTTTTTCCACTGGTAATTTCCAGAAGATAGCATTCACGCATGAGTGCAAAAGATAATAAGTTTGTTTTATTTATTTCAGCCACCTGGCCAAACATGCGCAGCCAGAGGGTCCAGAACCAAGAGGGTTCACAGTTTGATCTTTGCCCTCGACTGTGACACCAAGTCGACAGATGCAGTTTATTATCTGATTTGGGTTGCTTTTTCTTCCTGCACCACATTTACATAATTGGAAAGAAATTTCAACAGGAACTTTAAACCAACACTTTGAGCAAATGTGGTTGATAAAAGCAGTGAAACAGTTCTTCTATAGTTTAACTGAGTTGCAAAAAGTTTCTACAACATAAACGACGTAGCTGTGGCAATTGTACTGGATGTAAGCACTTCGTAAAAGGCTAAAAAAATCTAAAGAAACACGCACGCAGACTATATGTAATAGGGATTTTGGGGAACAATGCAACATTCCTTCAATCTGTAACTTATTTTCACAACATTATTGCACCCTCCTCTGAAATTGAAAGCCTTATGGGGAGCAGGCATGTTAATTTCACTGACAAAATGACATGGGAACTGACACGAATCCAACAAAATTTCATGTGTTTTCATTTCACAAAGGCCCAAACAATGACAGCCTGAGGACACTGAATAACAAACAGCAGAAAGCAATGCCTTGGAGCCACATCAAGGCCTCTTGCTGAGCTGTAAACTAATGTATGAAAAAAACAAGTGGTTTTCTTCCCCCAGAGAAAACAACACATCGGGCATGTTCTGCAGGAATCACTTCTGATGAGGCGAGTCATATGAAAACCACAGGGTTTGGTGAAAAGGGAGAAACTGACCTGAGAGCGAGCAGAGGGAGTTGGGTGTAATCTCGGGACTCAGGGGATCCAGTCTCACAGGTTGGGGCAGGGTCTTTGCCTGAGGCGTGGACAGCGACTGTGAAAGTAGCTCTGGCGTGGCTGAAGACTCAAGACGGCCGTCGGGGTCCACAGAGCACAGCTCAACAACTGACTGCTCCGCACACAGGAGAACACCTTTATTGGACATTATCAAAGTGAAATGTAATTAGAAGCACTGATCGTGTTCACCACCAAACCAGCAGACTTAGATCAAGTGTTTTATAAAAAATTTTTTTTCAAAAATGTCACATATGCAGCAGTCTTCTCTACGACCCGTAACCAGACGTTAAAGTGTGAAACTGGTGGTTTCCCTTTAAGTAAAAGTACAGAGATATCATCAAAAAAATTTACCTTAGGGTGACCTCTTGTTCTCATTTTCATGTTCATACTTGTATTTTGGGTTTCTACTAGAACATGTTTACATGCTTTAATGTAAAAAAACATTTTATCTTCCTCATACTGTCTGTGCTGAAACACCTGTAGTCATCCTCTGTCTGAAATGCTCAGTTTTAGCGCCTGTCTCTTTAAAACCTCCTCCTGAAAAAGCCCAGTCTGCTCTGACTGGTCAGCACATATTCTGTAGTGACACTTTTTGTTAACCAGAAAAATCACTTAAAAAAACCCTCATGAACTAAAATCTTGAAAGCCTGACATGTTCCGGCAGAAATATGATCTGAAATCCGGGAGAAATTAACAACAGCAACCAAGATTACATGTTTCTGTGACGTTAGCATGTAGCTACATGTAGCAGTGTAATGTAATGTAATGTAATGGAAACACTTAGCGGTAGCGTGCCTGGAGCAGATGACCATATAAAGAAATCCATCATGAGCTCATGTCAGCTTGTCTTTTGAGTAGAAAAAAAACGCTGTAAAAAGAGTATTCAGACGGTCTGAAGCCTCACAGGGATTACTTTTACATATGTTTCTCATTATTTGAAACTTTGGCCACATTTGATATGAACATCTGACACTGTAAGATTATATGTATGATAGAAAATCAGGAAAAACACAGTAGGTCTCTTTTAAAAGGAAAAGTATTCATTCCACTGAAAAATGGCCCCTGTGACTGATGTCTGGGCTCGTCAGTAACAGTTGCCGTGTTGCCATTGGCAAACCATTTTGAGAAATTGGTAACCAGTTCTTGGCCTTCAGTTGCCAACCATTTTTTAACATATAAAAACCAGGGCCAGCAAACAGCAATAAAGTGCACCCTAAAATAAAGAAATTGTTAATATTCATATTGCATGTAGAGATATAAATATTGCTCTTTAAGTCTGGAACCAGACGAGCCATGTGTGCACATGCAACTGGTTTAGGAGGAATGGAAAAGCAATTTAAGATGCACTAACAGTTTTACAGGGATCCTTCACATTTAACCAATTAATTTTCAAAACATTCCACAACTTAATTTACGCAGTTTAAAATGCCAGGCCTATACAGAAATCATAGGATGCGATACTAAGGTTGTGCTGCTACGCCCTACGATAAGCACTGTAGCAAAAATGTAGTTTGGAATACAGCGTGGTATGTTTTTGTGCCTGCATGTGCAGTAGACACAAAGTGATAACATGATCTAGCTAGGCGGTGGCCAGCATGAAATATGTGCCGATGCTGGCTGCAGCCTTCGGTTGTCTCAAGTCTGTTTCCCATTAGCATGGCTGACCAGAGCCACTCCCTCCATGTTGCCAAAATCAAACCTTGTGATGCAGAGCCTACATCCACAGGGGCAGGGCCTGCCTGTCTTAAGCCATGTATTATATTTGTTGTTCAAAAGTCAACCTGCATTTCCCAGGCATTTTTCGAATAAGTAAACTATTAGCACTTGCTAACTTTACTCGGCCATAGCCATAGGTGCTAGCTGCATATGCTAATGCTAAGAGTAACGTTTCAACAGTCACGCAGTGCAGCACTACATATTAAATTTATAATACAAGGATCATATTTCACGTTACATTTGACATGTTTCGGGATTTTAGCCAAAATAATGCACATTAAAAAACTTTTAGAAACATTCTGCTAATTCCAAATAATTTCCAGATCTGGAAAACAGTTTCTCTTTTTTCATAACTTTTCCAGGAATTTCATGACCATGTGAATCCTGGATTTAAATTACACTAAGTATCAGATAAAACACAAGTATCTTAATTACCCAAAATAAAAAGTGACTAAAAAAGGCAACCATATTTTCAGTTTCGGCAACCAAAAGCTGAGGCCTGGTTGCCAGCCTGGTAACCACTTTTAAAAGTTGGTGTTGAGCCCTTGATGTAAGATTATATGTGCAATACTTTTTATGTTGGATGTTTCATTTCTTATGGACTATTATTGCAAGGCAGCAATACTTGTGCAGCTCCTGAGTCCAAGATAAATTTCCTTACAGGAAAATAAAGTATATTGTATCGTATCGTTATAATACAAATATCAGTTATAGCCACTTTACATAAAAATATATAAGTCACAGGGGTCTCTACTGCATGACCACTTTTACTTATGATACTCCAAGTACATAATACGTCTTTACTTTTAATATTAGTAGAATTTTAAATGATGTACTTTCACTGGAGAATTGTAATAGTGTTGCACTTCTTCCAGCATTGACACTAACTAGTAACTGTAACTATGTCCTGAGTAAATGTCCTTGTTGACTTCTTGCCTCTGTTTGTGCACACAACCCTGTGAGATAAAACATGACATAGTGGTTGAGTGGCATGTCAGGCCAGGTCACGTAAAGCCCTACCATGTTCTCTGATGGCATCTCTGAATGACATGTAACAGGCAGCGGGGGAATTCAGTGCTTCGAGGACAGAGGAAGTGAGCACACAGGAAGTGCTCACACACAAGGCCACCGTTCGCCTGCATGGCCTCTCTGGCTGCTCCTCCTGAAGACTGGGGTCTGTCAGCACCAACCAAACCTCACCCTGGCCTACATCAGTGCTCTGAAACAGAAACACAAAGGCAGGCAAAGACAGAAAAGAACAGAGTGAGAATTACTTAGAAACAGAATGACCTAGAAAGAGACAACTTTAAAGAAACATGACATAACGAAAAGCTTACAAAGCACTAATTAGGTGCAAATTTAACAACTTTGATGAGATTATTCATTCACTGTGGTCACTATACAGCCACATTAAAAAGGATATCTGTGTCTCAGTGGTGTGAGCGTGAGGCAAAGTCCACCACTTTGTTCTGAGCTGCTATCTCATCTTGGTCAAAGTTTAAAGGTCTCACCAATCAATGGTAAAGAACGCCCGGACCTCACACACTGTCATACACACAGTGATAGGAACGCTGCTCTCTACGTCAGAGCTCAATCTTATCAGTTTGTTGGTTCAAATGATCTCAATAATGATGACTGAAGAGCTCTAGAAGACATAATGTTTATCATGTTCTTCTGAAGTCAAAGGAAATCAGTGTTTTTCAGGGACAAGAGAAAAAAAAGTACCTGCATTATTTTCTTGTGTAAAACAGTGGCAACAAAACTGCAGCGACGGGTTTTAAGCTCACTCTGAAAAAGGAAAAAACAAGTTTGAGATTAACCCGCTTAAGATAAGTTATCACAATCGGCAGCAGATTTAAAATATGTTCTGTGTATGTGAGTGTGAGAAACTGTTCACCTGCAATACGTCTCGCAAGGTTTGTTTTGTGGGCGGATGGTAGAGCAGGGAAACAGTTTGCTCCTCGCTGGGTTCAACTGAGCTCTCCTGACCAGACAGCAGGTAGCAGAAACTGGGGGCTGGACCTGCAGGTCTGCCTTCCTGTAAAAATAAGACGTGTGAAAAGCATCTTCATGTTTAAGAAAATATATTGATTGCTAAATGTAAGTTGTCTTCTTAATGAGCAATTTCTTATATCTTTAAAAACATAACATAATTTTCTATGCTGGCCCTGAGAGCTCAATCAAGTGCAACTGAATTCTAAATTTTATCTGTGTTGTCTGTATTTGCAGCACAATTAAATTTTAATAAATGTGTGTTGTCAACATGGCGAATATGTCAGTTTGCCCATGTTTTATGTGTTGTGTAAGGCTCTCAGGGCCACCACTTCACTTCACTTGGCTTGTTTCTGAATATGCAGTAATGGCACATTTTTGTTTTACTGCCAAAAAAGACTGTAAATCAAAAGGTGCCCTGTGGAGTTTTTTTGTGGGGAAAAAAGAGCAGTAGAAAAATAATCATCAACAATCATTTAATTATTTAAAGAGTAACTTTGATATTTTTTAACCTGGACCATATTTTCCCATGTTTTGTGTCTAACTGACAAATGGGAACAATGATTTTTGAAAACAGTCCAGTGTCAAGCGAGATGACAGCAGCCTGCATCGGTGAGAGAGGACTGATGTAATCACTCAGTACATGTTTGCACCGTCAATTTACGTCCACAAAAAATGTTTGTTTTTGCCACTGACAGCCTTAGATTATTATTCTTAGTGTCTGTCAGTGTGTGGAACGGATCCCAACAGAGGCAGACCTTTCTCTCTCTCTTTTTTTAATAAAAATCAGAAACAGCCCTGAAATCACTTCCACCAAAGGCTCCAATCAAATAAACAGTAATTTTATCATTGTACAACACACTTCATTCAAAGTTGACAAAAGCAAAATAAAACTCACAAAAAACATCTGGTTTCTTCTTTTAACTGTTCAAGCAATCTCCAGTTCTGGTTTGGTTAAAATAAACCCTTAATTTGCTCTGTTAGATGTGAAAATGTGCCGTTACAATACAGGCTTAAATTATGGTTTATTTAAATGGAGTCTGGTGGGTTTGGTGATGGCGATTGCGGGGGTGTTTCTGGTTAAACAAAAAGGGTCTTACCCTTTAACAAAAAGTTCTATTTCTGTAGGGATCATTTCCATATGATGTCGGACACTTGGAATAATAATCTGAGCCTGCCAGTGGCAAAAACACGCACACCAGGATAGTCTGGGGGACTCGGTTCGATTGGGCGGGGAATGACGAAAAATTTCACACCTTCAGTTCAGGTCACTTTCACACTGCACTTTTTGAAGCGGACCAAACCGCCTGGACAACGTCACGCAGTTGCAACAGCTGCTCATTTGGGGGCAGTATTGCCTGAAACGACCACTGACCAGGAAGAAAAAAAAAAAACATGAGGAAGAAGAAAACCTGGCTCATTGATTGGCCAGGACCGAAAGCGGAAATCCATCCAGCTAACCAGCGATATATAGTCCTCTGACCATATATCACCTCCTCACTACTCCACGTCTGCCCATGAGATATTTTCAAACTTTTTCTTTCTTTTCACCTCTGCTTCCCCCGGTTCGTGCTGTTGGCTTTGTTATTTTTCTACCCAAAATGCCCTGCACTGTACGTCACTTCCTCTATTTGGTTCGCTGGATAGTCCATTGGCATTACCCACTGTAAGCTAACTGCACCAGGGTTCACTTGCAAGTGAACCGAGACCCCCCATTTTCAAGCGGACCAGGGTTCGCTCGTTTGGTCCGCACCAGAGTTCCAATGAGCGTTCACACCACTCTGAACGAACCGAACTATCCGTGAAGGCGGACCAAGGTTTGTTTAAAGCGGACCAAATAGCGCCAGTGTGAATGCGTCCTTAGTGGCCGTACTGCCAGATTTTCGGCAAATGTGGCCGTTTTGCCGGCAAGCTGCGAGCGTTTAGGCACACAGAGCCGGATTGGCGAGTTGATCCGAGGTGCACAATTTTCCGCCTCGTAGGGTAGACATATTGGCGGAACCTTTTTAATTTAAACAGACCAAGGTGGTCTTCTGCAACGGGAGGAGCTGTTGAGGACTTGTGGGAGGAGCTGTTGTTTTTATACTGCCAATGCTGATAAAAGACTGACTGGGCTTTCCTGCTAATTTGTAAAATTCCTATTTAAAAAGGGCTACAGCCTGTTTCGCTGTTGCTGGCTACAGGGTGAAAATGGAAAAATAGTATCCAGGTTGGAAATCTTGCCCTTTAAATACTTTTTGGGGGCACAAATGCCAAAATCTCTCTAGATCCACCAGTTCCAGCTTCTAAATGTCTGCTTTTCACTGTCTTATGTGATGGGAAACTGAATATCTTCAGGGTGTGAGGTTTCCATCAGACAAAACAAGCAATTTGACATCGTTACCTTGAGAATTAGGAAACTGTGATTAGCATTTTACAGACCAAACAATTACTAAATCAGAGAAAAGTCAGTAGATTAATTGATAATGAAAACAATCATTAGTTGCAGCCTAAATTACTACTATATAAAAATAAGAATATATATATGAGGATGTGTGATTCCTGCTATGATAAGAACTTACACTGGACAAACCAAGTGTGTTTCCATGATCTTTAAGAGGCATCACTGGGGGCCACAGACTGTCTATCAAATTGAAAAGCCTGGTGCGCCTGAGAGTGAGACACAAAAACAGGAGAAAAAAAAAGTAAGGAGGGGGCACAGAGAAGGGGGCAGGAGGAGAAACTGGGGAACAAGGGGCTCTAATGGGAAGAGAGAGAGCTTTCACAGGCAGTTTCACTTCCACTGAAACACGAATCTGTTAAGACAGAGCTTGTTTTAACAAATTAGCAGAGAGCATGCTCAGGCTGGCAGAGCACAAACACACAAAAACATTTCTTACAAGCAGGTTTTTGAGATATGGGTGATACGGGTGGGAAAAGAGTTCACACCCCACATAAATCACAGCATCATTGTGGTGCATAAAAAAACAAGGTTTAGAGAAACAATTGCAAGTGATTTTAACGGCCACAGTTAGAAGACCTGATTAGTGACGTTCATCCTTTCACCACACTCTTAATCTCAGTCATGACAGATTGAAATTAGATCATACTCGATGTGCTTTTGTGATGTCTCATTTACGTCAAATTGAAACCAGAAGGATTAAATAATTAAAAAGGGGGGAAAGCATCAGGTTGCAGGAGTACTTGTACTTGTTGAGTTCAGTGGGACCGTCAATGTTACTTATTCATCCATGTCTGTGTGTGTGTGTGCTGTCACATCAGCCAGCGGTTAACAACCTGTTAGTCAGCCTGTAATCACAGGGTTTCTTTGTGTGGAACTGGTTCTGCAGCCCATTCAAGTCCAGTGAGGTCTGCTGGAGGATGAGTAACAACAAACTAACAGGACTCATTCAGCTCACTTTGATTTTGATACTGATCTCATGTACTTCTTAAGCAAATGTTAATGCACCTTTTTAAAGCCTTTTGTGGTTAGATTTGCAGTCGCTTATCTTAAAATGTCTCTGCACTGTTGTCAAAGAGTAACCGGTGACTAAGGGAGACAATCTTTGAAATTGGTTCAGCACTGAGCGAGAATGCTGCAGCTGGTGGAACGGGCTGCAATGTAACCACTCAGAGGACATGACACGTCAATTTGCGTCCACTAGAAGTGCTTGTTTTTGGCACTGACAGGCTCAGATTTTTATTCCAAGTGTCTGACAACATTATGGAAAGGATCCCTTCAGAGATAGACCTTTGTTAAAGAGTAAGATCCTTTTTGTTTAGCCAGAAACAACCCCGAAATCGCCATCGCCTAACCAACCAGACTCCATTTAAATAAACAGTAATTAAAGCATGTAGTGAGCCAGCACATATTTTCACACCTAACTGAGCAAATTAAAGGTTTAGTTCAACCAAATCAGAGTTTAAACAGTGGAAAGATGAACAATTACGGCTTTTGTGAGTTTTATTTTGTTTCTGCCGACTTTAAACAAAGTGTCCGATGGGTCTGGTGCAATTTCAGGGCTGTTTCTGTTGCTACAAACAGGATCTTAAAGGGAAATTTCAGTTTATTTCAACCTGTCTCCTATCGTCCTAAATTTGTTTCAAGTGACTAGTGACATAAAAATAATAGTTAGCATGTTAGCCATTAGCCTAGATACAGCCGGGGCGCATAGTAGCATCAGACCTGTTAAAACGTAAGTGAACGGGCATACTTCAAGTGCAAAGTTAGTCCACTAAACAATCTTTTTTTCCACAAAGACCGCCTCATATCGTTAGGATAAATTTCAGAGAACATATAGAAAACGACATGTAAACATGTTGTCTTACCTTACCAGTGTGCTGCCATGTTTGTTTACCATTTAGCTCTGCTTTCCAAAGCAAATATCGCGAGAACAAGCAGCGATCTCATACCGTGCCTGAAATCACGCGAGCTCTAGATAAAGTCCAGCTGGATACTACTCCAGGTGGAGGTGTCTCGTCCTCGGTCACATCCAGACCTTGAAAATAAGGCTGCAACCGGTCCCATTCCTTGCAACAGAGGCATTCCTCTTCTGTGGGCACTGGGGCACAGCATTCACAGGTACACCACCAATCTCCATCAAACTCTGCAAAATCAAATTCCTCCTCCACAAAGTCGAAGTCTGGCAAAAAGTCAGCCATTATTCTATAAATCTTTCATAACATAAATGAATGAACTTTTCAGGCTACTGTCCGGTTCTGCCTTCCAGCTGTTGCTGCTTGTTCTCGCGATATTTTGGCCACGCTTTGGAAAGCAGAGCTAAATGGTAAACAAACATGGCACCACACCGGTAAGGTAAGACAACACGTTTACATGTCGTTTTCTATATGTTCTCTGACATTTAACCTAACGATATGAGGCGGTCTTTGTGGAAAAAAAGCTTGTTTAGTGGACTAACGTTGCACTTGAAGGTTGCCCGTTCACTTACGTTTTAACAGGTCTGACGCTACTATGCGCCCCGGCTGTATCTAGGCTAACGGCTAACGTGCTAACTATTATTTTTATGTCACTAGTCACAAACAAATTTAGGACGATAGGAGACAGGTTGAAATAAACCGAAATTTCCCTTTAATCGTTTACAGAAAGGTCTATCTCTGTAGGGATCCTTTCTATAATGTTGTCAGACACTTTTATAACAATCTGAACCTGTCAGTGGCAAAAACAAGCACTTTTAGTGGCCGTACACAGACGAAGCACACATGTCCCTCTTGGTTACACTGCAGCCTGTTTTGCACCTTCCTGCTGCAGCCCTGTAAGTCAATACTGGACCAAAATGTTGACCCCATTGGTTGCTTTACCACAAAAACATAGGGAAACAGGGCCAAGAAAAAAAAACATTATTATTGATGACTGTTCAGTTTCATTTTAGTTGACAAGCGTCCAATAATAGGCAAATATCCTGTGAAAACAGCTCCTTACAGTAAGCACACATTACTCACACAGGTGACAGGGTGGCCTCTGTTTCTTTAGAAACTACACACACACCCTTTAAAGAGTAATACTGATAAAGAAATAATTCAACAACTTCAGAATTACGCTTACTGACATTTTTGCAGAGATTAGCAGAGAGAAGACTGAAACCACTCTGGTCTGAGCGTGCTATCAATCTTCTCATCTAACTCACTGCAAAAAAGCAAATATGTGAATTCCCCAAAAATGTCAAACTCTTCCTGTAGGGTATACATTATTATGAAGGCCTATATTTACTGGTTCTCAGAAACTGGGAAAAAACTGAATGCCCGATTTATCCCTAAACAGCCCACGTGCTTTTCCACTTGAGCTAGTAAGATGGCCCATGTGTGAGCAGTAGAGATAGCCCATCCATCACAGTCGAGACCACAGAAAACCTCCAGAGACATTATGTGCCGCTGTGGCATTGAAAATACCAAGGATGTAAACATACCCCCAGTCGGTCTCTAAATGTTCCCATGTCAGTTCTACTAACTGCTTCTAATCTGGGACCCTGACTATGGAAACTCACAAGGGACACAGAGCGTGCACCTCGGTATCACTTTACATGTAAACACAGTTGCACTGCCGGCAGGACAGCATAATCAGGTTCATATGAGCTGCGAGCGTTAAATTCTCATTGTGTTGCAAATGCGGGTGTTAATGTTTCAGGGGGGCGTTCAAGCATGAAAATAGAGAATTTGCTCTGGTTTAAAATACTGAAGATTCACACATTAGACACTAAAGCCAATGACATAATATAAGCCAAATAAATCCACGTGTGATGGTTTATCTTGAGGCTAAGGGCTTCTAGCAAGGATCTGAGGCATTTATCCATGGCTGTTGTTCCAGATGGCTACGGAGTGAGATAAGATAACCTTGCTTAGAGTAGAAATCCATATCACAGATTGGTATTGGTCACAGGTTGAAGTTTACTCATGACTCTGGGCTGAAATTCAGGTGAAAAGCTACCTCTCTCACCTTTCTCGAGTGACCCGCTGCACCACTTTGATGCCTTTCAGCACGCAGGTCCTCCCCTGCCACATGTGGCAGTACTGGTGGAGGTCGTTCCTGGAAGACAGGAGGTGGAGCTGGACCACGCTGAACATCCCGTAGCTGTCCTGGACGAGCACACAGAGCCTGGGGAAAAAAGTAGAAACAAAATCATAATTATAATCCATTTTTTATTTATGTAATGGTGCCTTTTAGCAATGAGTTAAAGTCACTATGAAAAATTAGACTAGTTTCATGCACTGATATTTAGCTTAACACTTCTTAAACATGTTAAAAGTGTCCTGTGGCAAAAACAAACTAAAGTTCCTGTTTACATTCAGTGTCTTTCACCAAAACGCATTGTGTGAATTGTTTACATCCATGTTTACTTGTGAGCAGTTTTCTTTTTTACTGCGTTCCCTGGAGTTATACTATGTTTCTCTGTGTGTTACCACTCCAAACTGTGCTGCAGTTGCAACAATCAATCGATTAGTTGTCAACTATGAAATGAATCGTCAACTAATTTGATAGTTGATAAACTAGTTTGAGTATTTTTAGAGGGAAAAAAGTAAAGTATCTCTGATTCTAGCTTTTTAAATGTGAATATTTCTGGTTTCTTTACTCCTTTACGGCAGTAAACAAAATATTTTTGGGTTGTGGATAATAACAAGACATTTGAGGACGTCATCTTGGGCTTTGGGAAACACTGATCGACATTTTTTTTTTTTTACCATTTTCTAACATTTTATAGACAAAGCAACTGATTGATTAATCGTCAACAGACTACTGTACGATGACAAAAATGTTTGGTTGCAGCCCTAAACTTGTGAAACAAGCGGCAGAAATACGTACGTGACTCGTCATATCTCGTGACGGTGTACAGTATCAACAAAACTGGAACCCACTTGCAGAAACATCACAAGTGGGCTCCAGTGGCAGCTCCTTCATACTGCTGACAACTGGTCAATAACTCCACGTGGCACCTCTAAAGTCATATCCTTGAGGATCACTGTTTTAATGAAAAGCACTTTAATTTTGCAAAAAGTGGATAAAATATTTTCATCCATATCTCATATTGTCAGAAATCCAAAAGTTGCTATTACTTTTATTTTGCGGAGAGCAAAGAGAAACAATCTGCACACTCAGTATTTCACGTTCCCAAAAATGCTTTGACTATCAGGGTCTTCATCAGTTCTTGAAGTTCAAAAAGTTTTCCCTTTTAGAACTACACCCACAGTTAAAAGACATTCATGTTATTCCTATTGTCAAAAATAGTCCAAAAAAATATTAGTAAGCATTAACAACTCTCTCTCAAATCCAAAAACTAGAAAGCTAAAACTCAAATTTGGGATAAAGTCCTGAGTATATGGGCAAATTTTTTTTTCCAGAACTGAGAACACTGCAATAGAACAAATACCATTTGTCTATGAAAAAAGAAAATCACTGTGTAGCTCCAATAAATCAGCCTCGTGTTCATTTATGGAGCAGCTCCAGACTTTATACCCATGACATCACAAGTTTGAGACTTACTTGAAAGAGAGTAGCTCATGTTCACAAATACTAATAGAACTTTCCGAGGCCATGGATGTGACATAATGGAATATTTAATTAGGTGGCCACCTTAAAGCCAACATAAATGAGAAGTCCTAAAAGTTCTCAGAGTAAGTGAAGCTTAAACACTTAACGTATCACGGCAGCCTCGCAAAGTTGGAATCAACAAGTAATTTAACTGTAATTGAGATTTGAGTCATTAATTCTTTGGCAACATGCAATACTTGGTATGCAGAGTGCATCTCAGTTTCCTGTGCATGCTGCTGTTGTCCTCGCTGCACCTTTACGCTACTTTGTCTAGAGTGGAATAATTCATAAGTATGGAACGCCACTGTTCCCACTGACACACTGACAATACACAGCAAAGGCTCAGCACTGACATTTGTAAGTGTTAATGCTTGTGGCCGGTTTGACAGGCTGCTGCTGACAGAGAAGACCTTTGGCCCACAAAGTTGCGAGCCAGCGAGCTGCTGTGTATTCCTGCACTCTGCTGCTCCCAGTGAGCAAGGAGCTGGAACTGCTGTAGGCTCCAGTATCTCAGCAAGTCAAGCCCAGACACAGCCCTGTACCAGCCCTGAGAGTAAACAGTAGAGTTCATATCCCTGGTTAGACCAGCAACGGCCAGGGAAGAAGAAGAGGAGGAGGAGGAGGAGGAGGAGGAGGAGGAGGAAGAAAAAAAAGGGAGGGAGGACTGTCAGCATGCCCATCATGCATGTGCATGCATGCGCACATCCCAGACATTGGGAAAGTTTTGAGACTGTTTTCAACCACCTGATTAGACCTATAAATGTCTTCTGTTGGTAAACATGGGGTCTGACTCTGTTTGTTTTGAGAGACCTGGAAATAGATATCTCAATAACATTCCTGAAATGACTTCTGGTGGTGAAAGCCAATGTTTTCACCAAGATTATTCTCAGTTGTTTGCTCTACTCACAATCCCAAATCCGACCTATACAGCACATCTTGTTAAAACAACAAGGAATGTTGATGAGAAAAATAATGCTCTCTATATGTGACAAGCTGCTGGAGCAAAGTGGACGGTCCATTTTACACGCTATGTATTTATCCCTTTAATCATGTATTGACATGTTGAACACTTTGTCCAGTCAGACAAGAAAATGCCTCAGGAAAAAGTGATTCCTGAAAGACAAAACACGTTCACATTCTTTCAAAACACAAAAATAATACTTAGTTATGTTGGAGTGAGGAAGAAGCCACTGTCCTACAGTGAACCCTGTCATACATGTTGTAACCAACGGGCTACAACTAACAGTTATTCTCTACACTGATTGATCTGTCTTTTGATTTATTGTTTAGTCTATTAAATGTCAAAAGGTTAAAGGAGCTGTATGTAAGAAATCTAAAGCAAATAGTCGTAAAATCATCCTAATATGTCACAGAGACTAAGGAATAATGTTAATGTAACATACCGATCTCACCAACAACAATAGTACAGCCAGAATATTCGCATTTAAAAAAAAAAAAATTACGGTCCGCAAATCATGTTTATGTTTTGAATTTGTGTTTTGGCCTGTTGCCCCACCCACCGCCGTCTACCAGTCACGCAGTCAGTAGAGTCTCAGCATCCGGGTTGCCAGTAGTTACGACTGAGCTACAATGGCTGACGGTGCGACTAAACCCAAACGACCTCATTTTGATTCCCAAAATTGCCAAGACAAAACTCGAGGCAAAGCGAGGGTCGATATAGGAGATGCTTTTGAACGGTGGAGACGGTCGAAAGCGGAGAAGAATCTGAAATCGGATGTCGAAGTGGCTACTCTTCTCCTCGACAGGTAAGCTTTAGCCAAAGTTGGCTAACTAGCATCATAGCTAAACGGGGATGGACATTTTGAATACTTTGAACTGTTATTCATTTTCGGTCATACATTGTAGCCCATGTGCAGATGGGTCATCAACCCGACTGATTTTTTTGAGAAACAAACGTTAGCAGCACGGCAAGCAGCATTAGCAGTGTCCCGGTACATAGCATTAGCAGCCGGCTCCTCCTCCGCTGTATCCTGGCAGCAGCGCTAGCAGCAGACACAACTTGCAGCAGTATTTTGAATTTGAGCGCAGTAACCATTTTGGCCACATTCTTACATACAGTGCCTTTAAACATGCTTACCTGCATGGATGTTTTCAAATTGATTCACCAGTCAACAACCCCAAACACCCAAACATTAAATGTGGAATAATAAAAGGAGCTGATCTTCACATTTAAGGAGCTGGAACCACAAAATGTCCGCCATTTTTTCTTGATAAATGACTTACAAATGGTGTCAAAATTGTTGGTGACTAATCATTTCAGCCAAATTAAAGTTGGGGAAACAGCTACACCTTTAATACATGCAACATCTTAATAAATAAAAGCCATTTCACTTGAAGCACAGTTTTCATTTGCATGGAAATTTATACTGATTATGCGGGTTCTTATGAATGCTTTCACACTCTTGTAGAACATTTGTGCAATGTACCGGGATGGACTTTGATTTCAGTAAATTTTCACCTGCGGAAATATATGTTTGACCGATGACATACTTTGTACCAACCTATGTCATAGCCTGCCTCCAGATCATAGCTAGCTTGCTGCCAGAATGGGGGAATGTCTTATTAACTTGGTTTAAATAAAGGAAAATAAAAGGCTTGAGATCATACCCTGCTAAGGGTATGTTGGTCACAGCTAGCCAAAACAGCTAGCGTTAGCATCACATTTTGTGGTGCAACTGGTCTTTGTTTTATGTAGTTAACGTTAGCCCCAAGATAGGTCTAGAGATAGATAGATAGATAGATAGATAGATAGATAGATAGATATACTTTATTTAATCCCCGGGGGGGAATTTAAAATGTCCTCAGCAGCAGGGGCAATAATGACAAAAAAAGACACAGATCACAAGAACACAGCACACACACTGACACAAGAAAAATCCTAAAAGTACATAAGATCACAAGGTGTAAGCTGCTGTGACAGGCTGCCGCTTGCCACGGCGCCTTTCATGGTTTTGGACCACATACAGTGGTGGAAAAAAGTTTTCGGACACCCCATGCATTTGTGAAATATTGCATTAAGAATCACTCTTAGGTCTTCAAGTGCAATTTCTTTTAGTACAGTCACAGCCAAAATACTAAATAAATCCTAAAAAAGCCATTAAAAACTTAAAATTGATTGGTTCCATAAAAATACATAAGAAATTTTGAGTATTGGGTCATTTTGGTACCAGTGATGAAGGTCGTTCTTTTTATTAAAAGACACAATTTTTGTTGCCAAGCTTCGTGTCTACATAAATCCAGCACATTTGAAAGTTCTTCAGACACAAAAATGGCTAAAACAAGGAACCTAACGCAGGAAACACGCCTGAAGATAAAGATTCTCAGCCAGGAAGGGTACAGCTGCCACCAGATAGCCAGGAAGTGCAGATGCAGTCCTTCAGCAGTTGGATACACGCTGCAGAAATATAGACGAACCAACAGCTTGGAAGACAAACCAAGATCTGGGCGTCCAAGGGTTTCTTCAGCAAGAAATGACCGCATCCTGATCCGCATGTGCAGGCAAAACCGCCGAATGACATCACAGGAGCTTCAGCAGCAGTGGTCAAACCAAACTGGTGTCCAGTGTTCCACCTGCACTGTACATGGCCGACTTTTAGATCATGGCTTAAGGTCCTACAAGGCTATCAAGAAGCCCCTGATCAATGAGAGACAGAGGTTAGCCCGGTGTCGTTGGGCCCAGGCACACAAGAACTGGACAGCCAGGAATTGGAAGAAGATTTTGTGGTCAGATGAGTCCAGTTTCCAGCTTTATCTTCCTCCTACTAATGTGAGGGTACGCAGAAGGCCAGGCGAAGCATTATCTCCAGCATGTACAGTACCTACTGTCAAGCATGGTGGAGGCAGTATCATGGTTTGGGGATGCATGAGTGCTGCTGGTGTTGGTCATCTCACTGTCTGTGATGGCACATTGAACTCTACCAAGTATTGTACCATTCTCGAAACCCACATGCTCCCTTCTGCGTGTGCACTGTTCCGTCGAGGTAAAAACTGGATGTTTCAACAAGATAATGCCCCTTGCCACACATCCAAGGCCAGTAGAACTTGGCTGCAGGAGCACAGTATCCAGGTCTTAGAGTGGCCAGCTCAATCCCCGGACATGAGCCCCATTGAAAATCTGTGGTGGATTATCAAAAGGTCTGTTTCAAAGCATAAACCAAAGAATTTAGAAGAATTAAAAGCAGTAATTCAAGAAGAATGGGACAAGATTACCCCTCAACAGTGTGAAAGGCTCGTGGGGAACATGCCAGCCAGGATTAGAGCTCTACTACGTGCCAGTGGCAGGACTACTAAATATTAATTTGATGATGTGATGGTTTATTTATTTTTTGTTCAGTTTTGAACACATTCTCTGTTATTTGTTGACTTTGATACCGACAATGTTGAGAACTGACATATTGAAACTGTCAAGAATTTAGTTTTGTTAGTTTTTCTTGTAAACAATAAACAAAAAAATATAATTTGTATTTGTTTGTATCTGTCTAATGCAGCCACACCTTTTGAAACACAAAAAAGATTTTTCCACAAATATTTCATGATAATATTTGAGATTGTGTAAAATTTTAAGGGTGTCCGAAAACTTTTTTCCACCACTGTAGAAAGGTTTTGTGCTGCAAGGACTGGACACTCTTTGGGTGTCATTCACAAAAACGTGCCGATCATGACAGCAAAGCGGACCATTCACACCGGATCCACACCTGAGTGCATAGCTGTCATTCCAAAAATTTGCATACAGATTTCCCGTACAGCTTCAAGGCTGGCCATGTTTTACATATTTCTTCTGTCAACAAATACCTCAAAAAACAAACTAAATCAGCAATGCCCTGGGCTGTCTTGATCAAACTCACAGTTTCCTACTGAAGACGTTAATCTTTAAAAATGTGTCATAAATACACTGTTTGATTTGTTTTTTAAAGGCTAATTAGTTCCTTAAAACACCTGGGCATAACAGCGTTTAGCAAACATTACTCAAACACGTGGAAATAGTTTGTTTATTGGAGACTATTTTTAGCTGCCTCTGAGTACACATTTGGTACGCTTGTGAGTATTTACAGCAGCATGGTGTTTGTGGGATCAACTCAAAATGATTTACAGTGTGCATGTTTAGCGCAATGAAAGACATGTGACCCAGCAGTGTGGCTTGTTGATGTGTTTGTTATCATGTCTGAACAACAATGGAGGAATGTTTAGCATGAGGAGGAGAGAAAGAGGCTTTGACAACAGCGGAAATACTTGTTAGCAGGATCAATTCATTGTTAAGTAATAACTATAAAATAAGTATATAAAAAGACTAAACTTACCTCTTACCATAATTACAGGCACATAATATATTGTATATGACTAAATAAACACATTAAAAATGCTGCTACATGCTGAACTCTTTACTTAATTGTAAACAACTGCCATTTAATAAAATTCTAAGCTAAAGCTACATCAATAAATAAATCAATTATGACTCTGCCTATAATATGATTACAG